>NC_044551.1:126094166-127401666 GCF_007565055.1 Rhinopithecus roxellana | reverse complement strand
AAAATAAAATAAAATAAAATAAATAAATAATAAAATAAGAAAAGCTCTAGATATTGAGCAAGCTAAAGTGACTTCTCTGCCTCCAATATGGCTAAGTATATCAAATACCACGGTAAAAACAAACAAACAAAAAAACAATACTTGTTTTTTGAGATAAAGTAAACACTAACAAACTAACAACAACAAGAAGCAGGACCACCTTGTCTTATTATAAGCTCCCAAATTTATGAAGCCTTGAGTCTTTTCTCTGAAAGGTGTTAACTCGTTCATAAAAAAAAAAAAAAAAAAAAAAAAAAAAAAAATCTGTTCCTGACTTCTAAAATATGCTTTCTGAAGATATATGATAACATTTGCAGATATGTGAGCATGTGAAGAGACTGCTATAGGTTTTCTTTTTTCCATTATGAACAGACTAGGTTACATCCTGGTAACCTTATGATTTTATTTCTTTTAATACTTGCTGTGGCTTTTTTTTTTTTTTTTTGAGTGAAGGAGGAGTAATGATATGAATGATTCTTTTGAAAGTTAGACTTCTAAATTTTTTTTTTGTCTCTCAGCTTCATTTCGTAAAATTTAGTCTAGAGACAAAGAACCAATAGTTAGGTTTGTGAAACATTTGAAGAATTGATGGGGTTGAAATTAGCAGTTGGAACTGGAAGCAAGTCACCTATAGAAGAAATAGCACAAACCAAATCATGGAAAGTAACATGCTCAGAACGTCTCAAGGGTCTTGTTTAGACAGACCACAGGTTTCATGTGGTAGCAGAGCTGCAATGAAGTAGGAAAGTTAATATGAGAACTGAATAAATAATAATCACCTCAAATATGTCACCGCTGCTGCTTTCTACCAAATTGAGCATTAATGTACAATATTGCTAATATTCACTTGCAGGCGCTTATGTTGTGAAAGTAAACTTAGGTGTCCTTTATGCTGAATGTTTTCAATGTTGAAAGCTTCTTTAAAAAAAGTGTCTCAGACTTCCAAAAAGCTACATTATATAAAACACGATCTCTACATTTTTTTCCTTTGCTATCTTCCTCAGCGAAATAAGAAAAGAAATGCTTTTCTCAGAAACCAGGTAAACTCCAACAGAAATATGGGGATTTCCAACAGAAATATGGGGATTAAAGATTACTTTTATTCACAATCTTTTAGTGTTTCTTGTTTCCACAACATTACTTCTGTTGTATGGCTCACTTTGAGATGAATATTTTGTATTTGTTTCAAAGTAAAAATGTAAAGTACATTTCTCTGTGTCTGTAGAGCAACTAAATATAAAAAACCAATTACCACAGACATGCCAAATAATAAATGCCTTTCAGTAATCACATACAAAAGTTACTTACCCACCTCCCAATTCTCCTGGGGAAATGGGTTTCCCTGGCATTTACCTCCTATAGAGTTAAATTAAATTCAGTTGTGTTTCCTGATGTGGATAAGTATCCATCTGTGGCCCTAATTATCACTGTCATTATGTGTTATTAACCAGTGTGAAAATTATCAACTTATGTAATGATAGCAGTCAGTTAGCACCATTTGCCTTCATATCCATACTACTTGAAAATGTTCTCTGCAAATGAAAAAAGTTTAAGATTAAAAATTTCCCTGTAAGCAAACTAGATATAGTTTTTTGTGTGTTTAAAATATTTATATACTATTATTATTTTTATATGTAATATATTGCATATATTATTATATTATTTGTATTATTTCTCCAAAGCCTTCATCAAGTGTGAATAACAGTCATTGACTTACTACGGCATTAAGTACAATTGTCTAAAATGATAATGGCTCTAGAAACCACAGTTGGCAAGTCTTGGGATTAATTA
The DNA here is from genome assembly GCF_007565055.1 of Rhinopithecus roxellana. Lineage (NCBI taxonomy): Eukaryota > Metazoa > Chordata > Mammalia > Primates > Cercopithecidae > Rhinopithecus > Rhinopithecus roxellana. Next base: position 127,399,836 of record NC_044551.1, on the reverse strand, counting down.
AAAGAATAACCTTTTAAGAATTTCAATTTCAGTCTTTCTCACTGAGTAAATTATAAAGATGCACACCAAGGAGCTTTAAGGAAGTAATGAGACTTTCATTTCCATATGTCAGATTAGTTTTTAGCTAGCATAGTTATCAGAGAAGGTCATAAGCTAATTTCTTGGCTCATTCAAGGCAGCAAGAAGACCCTGAACAACATTTTTCAATAAAAGGTGTAAGGAAAAACTCAGTACTGATGGGAGATTACTGCCAAAGCATTTTTTATGTTTGCCGTGATTCTACAGAACCATCTGAGTGTGTCTGTGCAAATGGAAAACAGGCAGGTGCAGAAGAGAATCCGTCTTTAAAAGTGATATGACATTGTCCATCTAAACTACATATAATTCTTAACCAATATCAAGGCCATTTGATAAAACAAAGATTTGGAAAACAATTTGAGTTAACTTGCTTTGTGATGTCTTAGTCAAACTGCTCATTTAAGTTGAAATTCACTTCATGTCTCCAGCTGGATATCTTCACAAATTGCTATTTTAGAACAAGATTCTAAAATTAGAAGATCTTATTTTGAAATACTCTGTAACTGGCCTATGCATATTACAGATCCAGATGGTGCAGCTGATCCCCAGTACAGGTGTATTGTAGGTTTCAATGGTCTCAAAGGCCTGAGCTGCACCATGCTTACTATTTCATCTTTCTTTTTGTTAGTATGTGATGCTCATCATATGCTTTTAGTACCTTATAGGAGCCTATTCACTCAAATACTGGTGATGTTTTAGAAATTAAACCATATCTTCATTCTAGCTCTGGGCACAGTGGTTAATTTATGTGCAGTGGAATTTTATTTCTTGAGGAGACAAGTCTTGCTGGTGGGCTGTCCAAATGTAACGGGGAGTCTTGCTTTCATGTTTTGTTTTAAGAAAGAATAAACTCTCATTAATAGATTTCTTGGTAATACAGGCCAGAAAGCTCTCAGCATCACTAAGTATGTCTATAGAGTCCTCAAGTTAGTAAGGGCTGATCCAACCTTAGGCTTTGTAAATAGGCTTTTGAGTGCACTGTGTGTATTCAGTGAAAAATTATGTTTATGGCCATTTTATTTCAGTTGAAATATTATATAAAAAATGACGAAATTAAATGTGTACAGAGGGGGCTGGGTGCGGTGGCTCAAGCCTGAAACCCTGTCTCTACTAAAAAAAAAAAAAAAAAAAAAAAAAAAAAAAAATGTGTACAGAGCGAGATTTCAGTTTAGTCTGTAGGATGAGTATGGCAATGAAATCTGGGTAACTAGTTTAGAGAATAAATTTTCTTTTATTTAGGAGGAATAATACATATAGGACTCTGAAATAAAGGTGCTTGCTATTTTTATTTCCAAGTTTATTTTACTTTTTATCAAGTTCAGAATAAATCCATTTAAAAAAATAAGTAAAGTTTCCAGTCCTGACTGCACACAGTACCCAAGAAAATTCATAATTTAATAAGTGGACTAAATGACCAGTTGAACAAATCTTCCATAGTCTATAAGATTTCAGATAATGTACACATTCTGTTACTTAAATCATAAAAATCATAAATTTGCCAAAATAAGCAGTGCATTAGTTGATTTGAGAAATTGAAATGGTCAGTATAGACTTCACCTTAAAAATATTTATAAAATACACTTGATTTCCTTTTTAAAATAATTTATGACTATAAAGCTTCTTAATGTTGATCAAATGTTCCTCTTTTGGCATAAACTATATTCAGCAAACCATTTAAGAAAAATATTTTATCACCTGCCTTGTTATATTTTTCTAATTTTAAGTGTCTTGATCTGCTGTGATAAGTCATCGCTTCAGTCGATCCAAAGAAAGCAGAGAGACCAAAACCAGAAAAGCTGCAGCCGAGGAAAGGTTTGACTCTCTTGGTCAGTATCCAGCATTAAAACACAAGTATAATACTAACTTCATGACTTTTGTACAACTATATTGCAATCAAATTGTATGTTAATAAAATGACTTCTTGCTTAATTAATTATGCATGTTACTCATCATTAGCAAAGACAGGAACAAAATCTAATTTTAAGTACTATACTTCACATCTATTGACTCATGTAATTCTCTCAACATTATCATAAGACAGCACCTCCATCTTTCCGATGAAGAAAATAAGATGGTTACAGACCATGGAGTATGTCACTACGTTGGAACTAGGAAGACAAATTCAGGCCATGTTCATCTAATATTAAAATATAATCTAAACATATTAAACTAAAAGACACTCGTCTACAAAAAAAAAAAAAAAAAAAAAAAAAAAAAAAACAGAAAATATGCCCCCTAATCTTAAGACAATATTCTAGCAAGTGAAATAAAACTATAGAAAATATCCAGAATATAATTTGAGGAATGAGAGAAAACTATATATGAAATAAGCACAATAGAACAACAATATGTACACTATGTGATGGAGATATCCATAATGCTTCATGTCACTAAAGAGAGATTGAGCCAAAATCTATAGCAGACATTAGAAAAATTTTGACAGCAAAATTACCATATGAAACTGAATCTCAAATGTCAGTAAAGATAGCAAATCTGGCAAGTTGAGAAGGAAGAAAAGGAATTTGGGGAGAGTCATAGTATATTCATAGTTATTCTGTGCTATGTAGGCAAGTTTAACTTTTCCTGTATCCACTGACGAATTATTGATATATGTTAAAGGTGGTAGTGACTTAAAAACATTGCTTTTTAGAATAAGAGTTTGGCAATAATGCCAAGGTTGAATTTGAAGGGCTTACAATAAAGACAGAACTACTGAGAAATTCTAGATAAAAAAGAAAAAACCTTTTCTATAGAAGTGGAGATGGAAGGGACTGAGACAACTGAAAAGACAAAAGACTGAAGCAGCATTCAATATTCAGTCAACAGCTTTTATTGAATTCCTACTTACATGTCAGGCATTGCTCTAAGCACTGACATTACTTTGAACAAAATATCCCAAATTTTTAGTTCCAGGCATTTTAATTCCAGTTAAACTGGAGAGAGGAAAAATATATTTTATGTATTTTCTAATATATGCATTTGGTTCATATTGTAAAATCTTTTAAAATCAGCTTGAGGAGATGAGATATGAAGGTTACAAGTCAGTGTCTTTGCTAATTAGAACCTTCCAATCTACTAAATTTTCTTAATGAAATTTACTGCCACATAAGCAACAAACTTTTTCCTTAAGGAGAACATAGTATGATGGTATTGATGTACTCTTCTACCAAAAGAAATGTGGCTGATTGATAGTTTGTGATAATTTCTGTAATTGAATTATAACAGCATTTTGTGATGGTGACTGAGAAACAACTCTGTTTAATGTGGCCAAGAAAGGTTTCCAAAGTTTGAACTAAAACTTGAATGACAAGGGAAGTATCATGTAGTGAGCACAAGGAAGGAAATACAGGCCAGATCATAGAAAATCAGATCAAGATTAGGAGCTGAAATTTGATTTGAAAGTAGATGAGTAGTTTTAGGCAAGGGAGCAAATGATTTAATTTTCATTTTTAAGTGACTTTACCACTGTTTCCTTGTGGAGAATGTAGAAAGGTAATATTGGAAGCAGTGTAAAGAATTTAATTGCAGCTATGAAATGACAGTGATTGGGTCTAGGTTAGTAGAAGTTAGAGTAGAAGGAAGAGCGTATGGCCATTTTCACGACATTGATTCATCCTATCCATGAGCATGGTATGTTCTTCCATTTGTTTGTGTCCTCTTTTATTTCACTGAGCAGTGGTTTGTAGTTCTCCTTGAAGAGGTCCTTTACATCCCTTGTAAGTTGGATTCCTAGGTATTTTATTCTCTTTGAAGCAATTGTGAATGGAAGTTCATTCATGATTTGGCTCTCTGTTTGTCTGTTACTGGTGTATAAGAATGCTTGTGATTTTTGCACAGGAATTTTGTATCCTGAGACTTTGCTGAAGTTGCTTATCAGCTTAGGGAGAATTTGGGCTGAGACAATGGGGTTTTCTAAATATACAATCATGTCATCAGCAAACAGGGACAATTTGACTTCTTCTTTCCCTAACTGAATACCCTTTATTTCTTTCTCTTGCCTGATTGCCCTAGCCAGAACTTCCAACACTATGTTGTTGGTGGGATTGTAAACTAGTTCAACCATTATGGAAAACAGTATGGCAATTCCTCAAGGATCTAGAACTAGATGTACCATATGACCCAGCCATCCCACTACTGGGTATATACCCAAAGGATTATAAATCATGCTGCTATAAAGACACATGCACACGTATGTTTATTGTGGCACTATTCACAAGAGCAAAGACTTGGAATCAACCCAAATGTCCATCAGTGACAGACTGGATTAAGAAAATGTGGCACGTATACACCATGGAATACTATGCAGCCATAAAAAATGGATGAGTTTGCGTCCTTTGTAGGGTCATGGATGCAGCTGGAAACCATCATTCTTAGCAAACTATCACAAGAACAGAAAACCAAACACTGCATGTTCTCACTCATAGGTGGGAACTGAACAATAAGATCACTTGGACTCGGGAAGGGGAACATCACACACCGTGGCCTATCATGGGGAGGGGGGAGGGGGGAGGGATTGCATTGGGAGTTATACCTGATATAAATGACGAACTGATGGGTGCTGACGAGTTGATGGGTGCAGCACACCAACATGGCTCAAGTATACATATGTAACAAACCTGCACGTTATGCACATGTACCCTAGAACTTAAAGTATAATAAAAAAAAAAAAAGAAAAAAAAAAAAAAAGAAGGAAGAGCGTAGACTTGGGTAGGTTTTAGAAAACTTTTTAGAATTTACAGGACTGGTTAATGGCTTAGATGTTGAGATAGAGTAGATAAAGAGAGAAACAATAATTCTCAGTTCATGATATGATACAGTTTCTCAATAAATAACTGTTGGATGAATGCTAAAACTGGATGTTGGGAGCTATCAAGGTATTTGCCAGGTTGAAAGAGAAAAGGGGCATTTAAAAGTAGCATGCACTAATATTATCAGCCTCTTCTTGATATCCATCTTGTTAATAGCTTAATTCTCTAGTCAATGGAAGTTTCACTCCAGAGTTGGATTATTACAGCTTCAGGAAACAAGTGTGGTAAAAAGTTCTCTCTTGCTCTTCAGGAAGCTATAAAAGATCAAGGTGTCTTTACTAAGTAGAACTTTCCTATATGCTGAATATTTCTAATGAAATTTACTTACACATAAGCAACAAACTTTTTCCTTAAGGAAAACATTGTATGATGGTACTCTTCTATCAAAAGAAATGTGGCTGATTGAATCTTTGAAAAAGATTTTTACAAATGCGTGTCTTACAGATGTGAAAAAAGTGGGAGATTTTGGAAATTGAAACTTGACACTTCTAACTTTAAGAATGGGCTGGTGGGGGGCGTGCCCAAGATGGGCGAATAGAAACAGTTCCAGCCTCCAGCTCCCAGTGTGAGTGACACAGAAGACAGGTGATTTCTGCATTTTCAACTGAGGTACCAGATTCATCTCACTGGGGAGTGCCAGACAATTGGGGCTGGTCAGCTGGTGCAGCCTGACCAGCAAGAGTTGAAGCAGGGCGAGACATTGCCACACCTGGGAAGCACAAGGGGGAATGGAATCCCTTTTCCTAGCCAAGGGAAACTGAGACACACAAAACCTGGAAAACAGGGTAACTCCCACCCAATACTGCCCTTTACCAATGTCGTTAGCAAACGGCACACCAGGAGATTATATCCCACACCTGGCCGAGAGGGACCCATGCCCATGGAGCCTCCCTCATTGCTAGCACAGCAGTCTGAGATCTAACTGCAAGGTGGCAGTGAGGCTGGGGGAGGGGCATCCACAATTGCTGAGACTTAAGTGGGTAAACAAAGCCACTGGGAAGCTTGAATTGCATGGAGAACACCACAGCTCAAGGAGGCCGGCCTGCCTCTGTAGACTCCTCCTCTGGGGACAGGGCATAGTTAAAAAAAAATCAGCAGAAACCTTGGCAGAGGTAAATGCCCCTGTCTGATAGCTTGGAAGAGAGCAGTGGATCTCCCAGAACGGAGGTAGAGATTTGAGAATGGACAGACTGCCTGCTCAAGTAGGTCCCTGACATCTGAGTAGCTTAACTGGGAGACATCCCCCACTAGGAGCAGACTGACACCTCACATCTCACACGGCTGTGTTCCTCCGAAGGGGTAGATACGCTCTGATTTTTTGAATTTCCAGCTTTTCTGCACTGCTTTTTCCCTATCTCTGTGGTTTTATCTGCCTTTTGTCTTTGATGATGGTGACGTACTGATGGGGTAGCCTCTAAGAAGTATGGGATTATGTGAAAAGGCCAACTCTATGTCTGATTGGTGTGCCTGAAAGTGATGGGGAAAATGGAACCAAGTTGGAAAACACTCTTCAGGATATCATCCAGGAGAACTTCCCCAACCTAGTAAGGCAGGCCAACATCCAAATTGAGGAAATACAGAGAATGCCACAAAGATACTCCTCAAGAAGAGTAACTTCAAGACACATAATTATCAGATTCACCAAAGTTGAAATGAAGGAAAAAAAATGTTAAGGTCAGCCAGAGAGAAAGGTCTGGTTGTACAGAAAGGGAAGCCCATCAGACTAACAGCAGATCTCTCGGCAGAAACTCTCCAAGTCACAAGAGAGTGGGGGCCAATATTGAACATTCTTAAGAAAAGAATTTTCAAACCAGAATTTCATATCCAGCCAAACTAAGTTTCAAAAGTGAAGGAGAAATAAAATCCTTTAGAGACAAGCAAATGCTTAGAGATTTTGTCAACACCAGGCCTGCCCTACAAGAGATCCTGAAGAAAGCACTAAACATGGAAAGGAACAACCGGTACCAGTCATTGCAAAGAAATGTCAAAATGTAAAGTCCATCAATGCTAGGAAGAAATTGCATCAACTAACGAGCAAAATAATCAGCTAATATCATAATGACAGGATCAAGTTCACACATAACAATATTAACTTTAAATGTAAATGGACTAAATGTTCCAATTAAAAGACACAGACTGGCAAATTGGATAAAGAGTCAAGACCCATGAGTTTGCTGTATTCAGGAGACTCATCTCACATGCAGAGACACACATAGGCTCAAAATAAAGAGATGGAGGAAGATCTACCAAGCAAATGGAGAACAAAAAAAGGCAGGGGTTGCAATCCTAGTCCCTGATAAAACAGACTTTAAACGAACAAAGATCAAAAGAGACAAAGAAGGCCATTACATAATGTTAAAGGGATCAATTCATCAGGAAGTGCTAACTATCCTAAATATATATGCATCCAACACAGGAGCACCCAGATTCATAAAGCAAGTCCTTAGAGACTTACAAAGAGCCCATACAATAATAATGAGAGACTTTAACACCACACTGTCAACATGACAGATCAATGAGACAGAAAGCTAGCAAGGATATCCACGAATTGAACTCAACTCTACACCAAGTGGACCTAATAGACATGTACAGAACTCTCCACCCCAAATCAACAGAATATACATTCTTCTCAGCACCACATCACACTTATTCCAAAATTGACCACATAGTTGGAAGTAAAGCACTCCTCAGCAAATGTAAAAGAACAGAAATGATAACAAACTGTCTCTCAGACCACAGTGCAATCAAATGAGAACTCAGGACTAAGAATCTCAATCAAAACCGCTCAACTACATGGAAACTGAACAACCTGCTCCTGAATTACTACTGGATACATAATAAAATGAAGGCAGAAATAAAGATGTTCTTTGAAACCAATGAGAACAAAGATACAACATACCAGAATCTCTGGGACACATTTAAAGCAGTGTGTAGAGGGAAATTTATAGCACTAAATTCCCACTAGAGAAAGCAGGAAAGATCTAAAATTGACACCCTAACAACACAATTAATAGAACTAGAGAAGCAAGAGCAAACACATTCAAAAGCTAGCAGAAGGCAAGAAATAACTAAGATCAGAGCAGAACTGAAGGACACAGAGACACAAAAAAACCCTCCAAAAAATCAGTGAATCCAGGAGCTGGTTTTTGGAAAAGATCAACAAAATTGATAGACAACTAGCAAGACTAATAAAGAAGAAAAGAGAGAAGAATCAAATAGACACAATAAAAAAGGAAAAAGGGGATATCACCACCAACCCCACAGAAATACAAACTACCACCAGATAATACTATAAACACCTCTACACAAATAAACTAGAAAACCTAGATGAAATGGATAATTTCCTGGACACTTACACTCTCCTAGGACTAAACCAGGAAGAAGTTGAATCCCTGAATAGACCAATAGCAGGTTCTGAAATTGAGGCAATATTTAATAGCCTACCAACCAAAAAAAGTCCAGGACCAGACGGATTCACAGCCGAATTCTACCAGGGGTACAAGGAGGAGTTGGTACCATTCCTTCTGAAACTACTTCAAACAATAGAAAAAGAGGGAATCCTCCCTGACTCATTTTACGAGACCAACATCATCCTGATACCAAAGCCTGACAGAGATACAACAAAAAGGAGAATTTTAGACCAATACCCCTGATGAACATCTGCAGGGGCCATTGAAAATAATATGCTAAGAATAGATAAGGCTCAAGGACAGTATCTCTAGCTAGTTGCACTTTCAATGAACTCCAGTAGTCAAGGACAGTATCTCTAGTTGAACTTTTAATGAACTCTAGTAGGCGCCAAGAAGGCAGACAAAATAAGAAACAACTTAGAGACAAGGAACTAAGCAGAAGGTTATATCTGGGTGCAGAAAGTTTGTTTTGCATTGTGTTATTTTTGCTGATGTGGGATTTATGGAGTATAAATAAAGTGAGGCGGAAGCTCTAGGCGCGGCCGCCATGTTCTCTATTTGTCTTTGTCTCTTGTGTCTGTTCATTCTCCACCACCCCCAGCACGGTCCCCAATAAGTGGCGCAGCGAGCAGGGTGCACAGGGTGAGTAGTGGGGAACAAGAAGGGGAACCCCCTAGGAGCGGGTAAAACCCAGGAATTGTTAAGGGGGACCTTCTTAAGCTTTCATTATGGGGAATTCCAGTTCCTTGGCCTCAGAATATTTAAGATTATTACAAGGGCTTTTACTTTCGATTGGGGTTGATGCAAAAGAGAGAACTTTGCAGAAATTGTTTGCTCATGTGGAACAACATTGCTCTTGGTTTCAATATCAAACTGAAGTACAATTAAATAAACGAGAGTGGCAACAGGTTGTTAAGACCTTTTGTCAAGCACACCAGCATGGTGATGTAATGTCGGCACCTTTATAGGCCCTTTGTGCTTCTATTACCTAAGCTTTGGAGCTCTTAGAGACAGACTCTGAAAAAGGGGAAGGTAAGGATGAGGAGTCTTTGAAGTCTCTGATAGCCATTTCCCCTCCTTTAGATAATTCTGTAACTGAAAGAGAAGGTCCTTTGTGTGATAATGTGTCTCATGAAAAAGAATCAGAAATTCAAAAGGAGCTTCAGCCGGTTGTTCAATTGTTACAACAAATTTTACAATTACAGTTATCTCCCCCTCAGCCTTCTCCTCCAACCATTCCTGTTTTTACTTTCCCCATGGTTCATCCACCCCCATCAGTACCTAAGGCAGAGGAGGAGGACAGTTTTCCCCCACTGCCACCGCCACCGCTGGTGGAAATGCTGCCTCCTTCAGGCACGGTGTTTGCTGTTCCCGCTTCTACTGCCAAAGCTGTAATTAAGGTATTGGATTCTCAAGAGGATGAGGATCCTCTACAATTGTTCCCCATTATTAGGCAACCTTTTGGTCCTAATGACCAATTTCCTCAAGGGGGTATAAATGTTCAATATAATGTTCTTCAATTTAAATTTCTTGAAGAAATGAAGGCAGCTGTTGCTAATTATGGCCCTCAATCTCCTTTTGTCATGGGGCTTTTAGATTCTTTCTCTTCTGAGAATTTGTTTTTGCCTCTTGATTGGGAGACCTTGGGGAAGGCTGTTTTGGACCACTCTCAGTGGTTTCAGCTACGCAGTTGGTGGCTAGAAGATGCCAAAGAGCAGGCCTGCCACAATGCCACTAGAAATCCTCCAGGACCTACAGAGGAAAAATGAACAGGCACTGGTCAGTTTGCTACCGTAGCGGCTCAATCTGGACTTGAGGACGTGGCATTATCACAAGTTAAAGCACTTTTTTTAAAGGCTTGGTGTAAAGTAGAACCATCAGGAAAAACTGCCTTGTCTTTTGTTAAGATTTTGCAGGGCACAAACGAACTTTATCCTGACTTTGTGGCTCGGCTCCAAGATGCTGTAATAAAGACTGTGGGTAGTGGGACTGCAGGCCAAATCCTGGTAACCACACTAGCTTTTGAGAATGCTAATTAGGAATGTCAGAGGTTGTTGCGTCCTCTAAAGGCTGCTGGAAACTTACAAATAGAAAATTTTATTAGAGCCTATTCAAGAGTGGGAGGAGCTGCCTACAACGCTCCGTTGTTTGCTAGAGCTTTATCTAAGGCATTCATGGGAAAAAAGGGAGTTTACTTCCAATGTGGAAAGACCAGTCATTTTAAAAAGGAGTGCCATAAGTTATCTAATAGGAGTAACTTCTCCAAAGTAGAATTTAAAAAGCTTCCTACTGAGCCCTGTCGTCGTTGCGGCAAAGGGCACACTGGACTAATGAATGTCACTCTAAAGTGGACAAAAATGGTAATTCTCTCACCTCCGGATCGGGAAACTTGCAGAGGGGCCCTTCAGCTTGGGGCCCCAACAACAGTACAAGCCCTCTTCATTTGCAATTTCCAGTCAGCTCAGGGGTCCAGCATCAGCAGGCCAGTCAGCCAATGTTAACCCCCAATTTTCATTAGCTCAGCTTTTCTCTGTACTTCCGGTAGCGCCGCTGCTGATGTGGTGATTTTACAGGCTGTTGAACTCACCCCAGAAATGGGAGTTATTAAATTGGCTACAGGTGTTTTTGGGCCATTACCTCCACATACTGTTGGATTGCTTATAGGATGCAATAGTAGCATTTTACAGGGTTTACAAGTTCATTTGGGTGTTATAGATTCTGATTATAAAGGAGAAATTCAAATTATGGCTCAGGCTCATAAACCTATATCCCTGAAAGAGGGGCAACACATTGCACAACTCCTTGTACTACCCTATTTTCAGTTTCCTTCACGGAGGCAAGAAAGAACTGGAGGTTTTGGAAGCACGAGTAAACATATTTTTTGGGAAACTTTAGTAACTCAACAAAAACCCTTGTTTCCCCTCGAAGTAGAGGGACAAATTTTTCAGGGCTTAGTCGACACTGGAGCTGACGTTTCCATTATTGCCTCTGATCAATGGCCTTTGCAGTGGCCTAAACAGCCTGTTGCTGTTTCTCTTACAGGATTAGGTTCCGCCTCTGAGGTGTATCAAAGTTCTCAATCCTTAAATTGCCGAGGGCCAGATGGTCAAGTGGCCCAAGTTCAGTTTTATATTGTTCCTATTGCCCTAAATTTGTGGGGGCAAAATTTATTGCAACAATTTGGAGCTTTTGTTTCTATTCCTCATATCTCTAATTCTGCCAAGAATATGATGTTCCGCATGGGCTACAATTCCCTTGAAAAATCTTTAAACATATAGCCACTGTTCAGCAACCTCAAGCCCTTTCTTCGACGTGGAAAACTAATGCTCCTATATGGATTGAACAGTGGCCTTTAACACGTGAAAAGCTTAAGGCCTTGGAAAACTTAGTTCAGGAACAATTATCCTTAGGTCATATAGCGCCTAATACTTCTCCATGGAATTCCCCTGTCTTTGTGATAAAAAAAAAAAAAAAAAAAAGAAAGAAAGAAAAAAAGGTAAATGGAGACTATTGACAGATCTTCGTGCTATTAATGCATGTATTCAACCCATGGGATCCTTACAACCTGGCCTTCCTAACCCTTCTATGATTCCTCAAGATTGGTTACTTATAGTTATTGATTTAAAAGATTTTTTTTTTCTATTCCTTTGGATCAAAAGGATTGTGAGCGTTTTGCCTTCTCTGTCCCTGTTTTTAATAATTTTCAGCCACTTTCTCGATATCAGTGGAAGGTTTTACCTCAAGGTATGTTAAACAGCCCTACCTTGTGTCAAGAATTTGTCCATCAAGCTCTGAATCCTGTTCGAAAATGTCATCCTTCTGTTCTTTTATATCATTATATGGATGATATTCTTCTTGCCACACCCACCAAAAAAGAGCAGCAAAATGCTTTTACATCCTTACAAACGCAGCTCTCTTTATACTCACTTAATATTGCCCCAGAAAAAAATCAAATAGATTTTCCTATTCAATATTTAGGTTATACCTTGGGAACGCAAAATATTCGACCCCAAAAAATTCAAATTCGACGCGATCATTTAAAAACATTAGATGACTTTCAAAAACTTTAAGGAGATATTAATTGGATGCGTCCTGTTTTAGGAATACCAATGTATCAGTTACAACATCTTTTTTCTGTTCTAGAAGGAGACAGTCACCTGGACAGCTCACGTCATTTAACTCCTTTGGCTTTACAGGAACTCCAGCTTGTAGAAGAACAACTTCAAAAGGCCCATCTACATTATATCCTTCCCGATGTTCCCCTTTCCTTTTGTTTATTTCATACTTTACATTCTCCTACAGGTATGATTCATCAAACAAATCGGCCGTTAGAATGGATTTTTTTATCCAACAAAACATCTAAACGCTTGACTACTTATATCGATCGTTTAGCTGAATTGATCATCAAAGGACAGCATCGCTGTCGACAACTCTGGGGAAGAGATCCTTCCTTCATTATCTCTCAATTCACTCATAGTCATATTACTTATCTTCTTGCCACTTCTGATTCTTGGCAAGTTGCTTGTGCCTCATTTGTCGGACAATTTTCTACCCAATATCCAAAGTCTCCAATCTTTTCATTTTTTAGACAACATTCTGTGTTGCCTTTCTCACCAATATCTTTATTTCCTGTTCAAGGCCCTACCTTTTTTACTGATGCTAGTAACAATGGTAAAGCTGGATATTGGAGTGTTCATCAATCTCGAGTTACAGTTTATCCTTATCCCTCGGTGCAACAGGGAGAACTGTTTGCTATTCTCATGGTCTTACTTGATTTCCCTTCCACCAGTTGTAACATTGTTAGTGATTCTCAATACGCTGTGTATGTTACTTCTTATATTTCTCAAGCCACTCTACCTCTTTGTGATACTTCTTCTCTTCAAAAACTCTTTTCTTTCTTGTCTTCTACTTTGAGCCAACGTTGAGCTCCTTTATTCATCACTCATCTTCGTTCTCATTCTCAACTTCCTGGACTGTTAGTTCATGGTAATGCTCAGATTGATTTGCTTTTAATCGGCCACCTACAGGCTGCAGAACAAAAACATGCTCTACATCACACTAATAGTTCTGGCCTTCAACGACAATTTCATTTAACTTGTAAACAAGCTCGTTCTCTTATTCAAGCTTGTCCTTCTTGTGCTCCTTTGAGCATTCCATCTTTCCATCCTGGGGTTAATCCGCGAGGTACTCAAGTTAATCAGATTTGGCAAATGGACGTCACACACATCCCTTCTTTTGGACGATTAAAGTATGTTCATCATACCATTGATACTTTCTCTCATTTTCAATGGACAACTCCTTTGCCATCTGAAAAAGCTGATTCTGTTATTACTCATCTCTTAACTTGTTTCGCCATCATGGGCATTCCTCTAATACTTAAAACTGACAATGCCCCTGCCTATGTTTCTCGTAAGTTACAAGTTTTCTTACAGCAATACAATATTCAACATCTCACTGGTATCCCGGGCAACAATCAAGGTCAAGCCATCATTGAGCATGCAAATTTAACCTTGAAAACTCAACTGCTAAAACAAAAAAGGGGGAAATGAGTCCCCCAGAAATCAGATTTTAAAGGTTTTGTTTACCTTAAATTTTTTGAATCAATGGAGACAATTGCAGGACTCCGCTGCCATAACTCATCTTTCCTCACCTCCCTCGGTGATAGTCCCCACCGACAATTTAAAGGTTTGGTATCCTAATGAAGAAGGTAAGTATGCACAGGGGCAAATTCTAAAACAGGGACAGGGCTATGCTCTTGTCCTTACAGGGAGCAGACCTGAGTGGTTTCCTACAAAGCGATTGAAACGCTGTTGAAAAGAAAACTGGACTCAGCATGCATCTCTTCCTTTGTTGGATGTGCCTCAGCAGGGGACTCATTTCCCTTAGTGACTCTTTGTATGAATATTGGACTTATATTCCCTTTCCACCTTGTATCAGGGAATTGCCTGGGGGGAGGTGGAAGTTAAGGTTTTCACCAATGACACTACTTGGATGCCGTCCCCCTATATGGACAAGGACAACATAGAATGGGAAACGGGAATAATAAACAGCACATACCAATTTGGAGTGGAAGGACTTCCGATTTGCATGGGAAATAGTCCTCATTGTCTCCGGAAATTGCATGAAGCTTGGGCTGTTCGCTATAATCATAGCCATATGGCTGCCAATACTGTTATTATTGTAACTAGAAGTTTTCATTATAATCATACTGTATATATTAATGAGACTATTCCTAGTTCCTTAACTTTTTGTCCTATTCCAGAGGTTTCCCCTAATATTGAGGTATTGGAATGGCAACATTGTCGGGGAACTAAGCCCCAGATTTTATTAGAATATAATGGGTTGCAAGTAATTGATTGGAGTGTGCACAGTGATTTTCAAACAAAATTTAGTCGCATACCTTTGAAATGGCACCGGGTAAATAAAAGTATTGCTGCTGATGGTAATGAAACTTTGGTATGGCGTGAAGGAGGCTTGTCACCACCTATGCCTCATCTTAGATACTCTTTACAAGTACAAAGTCATCTTTGGAAGTTATTAGCTGCAGGTGATGCCATTAGTACTTTTGTGGGGAATATGTCCCTTAATCTTTCTAACCCGAATAACCCCTTTAATATTCAATTACATCGGAATGTCTCCCGATATATTATTACTTGTGTCCGAAAGCCTTACCTATTGTTAGCAGGGAATTTAACATGGGATAATGATACGGGGATTATTAATTGTAAAGATACGTGTACATTTTTGTCTTGCCTCAATCATTCCTGGTGGCACAGTTTTATGGGGGATATTTATATCCTCAGGGCTCGTAAGGAAATTTGGCTACCTGTCAACCTTACACGACCGTGGGGGGCATCACCTCTTGAGACTTATATTTGGACTTCCCTTCAGCGGACCCGTCGTGCCCTTGGACTTATAATTGCCTTGGTGATGAGCCTTGTTGCCATTGCCTCCACTGCAGCTGTGGCAGGACTCGCTCTACATCAAAGCATACAAAATGCTGAATTTATACAGCAATGGCACGAACAATCTCACCGGTTGTGGCTTCAACAACAGAACATTGACTCTCAACTCGCTGAAAGATTGTACAACATGGAGCAAGCCTTAACGTGGTTTGGAGATCAGCTCACTGTCCTCAGTACTCGAATAACATTACAATGTGATTGGAACTCCACTCAATTTTGCATAACACCTGTGCCTTTTAATGTTTCTCAAAATTGGACCAAAATCTGAAGAGTATTAATAGGCCATAAAAATATGAGTTTGGACATCCAAGAACTCACTCAAAACATTTCTGAAGCATTTCGACAACAATTCCATGTATTGTCTGGGGCCGCTACCTTGCAGGAGTTGGGTCAAAGTTTTGCTGCCCTTAACCCATGGACCCAGATGAAAACATGGATTTCTACCATCTCTGGAAGTATCTTGCTTTGGGCACTCGGATTGGGTTTACTTTTCATGGTGATCCAATGCTCCCTCCGTTGCATCCAAAAACAAAGGAAAACACAGGAACAAGTATGGGCTACCTTTCTAGGATTGAAGCAAAACAAAAAAGGGGGAAATGCAGGGGCCATTGAAAATAATATGCTAAGAATAGATAAGGCTCAAGGACAGTATCTCTAGCTAGTTGCACTTTCAATGAACTCCAGTAGTCAAGGACAGTATCTCTAGTTGAACTTTTAATGAACTCTAGTAGGCGCCAAGAAGGCAGACAAAATAAGAAACAACTTAGAGACAAGGAACTAAGCAGAAGGTTATATCTCGGTGCATAAAGTTTGTTTTGCATTGTGTTATTTTTGCTGACGTGGGATTTATGGAGTATAAATGAAGTGAGGTGGAAGCTCTAGGCGCTGCCACCATGTTCTCTATTTGTCTTTGTCTCTTGTGTCTGTTCATTCTCCACCACCCCTGGCACAGTCCCCAATAAACATCGATGCAAAAATCCTCAATAAGATACTGGCAAACCAAATCCAGCAGCACATCAAAAAGCTTATCCACCATGATCAAGTGGGCTTCATCCCTCGGATGCAAGGCTGGTTCAACATACCCAGATCCATAAACGTAATCCAGCATATAAACAGAACCAAAGACCAAAACCACATGATTATCTCAATAGATGCAGAAAAGGCCTTTGACAAAATTCAACAGCCCTTCATGCTAAAAACTCTCAATAAATTCAGTATTGGTGGAACGTATCTCAAAATAATAAGAGCTATTTATGACAAACCCACAGCTAATATCATACTGAATGGGCAAACACTGGAAGCATTGCCTTTGAAAACTGGCACAAGACAGGGATGCCCTCTCTCACCACTCCTATTCAACATAGTGTTGGAAGTTCTGGCTAGGGCAATCAGACAAGAGAAAGAAATAAAGGGTATTCAATTAAGAAAAGAAGAAGTCAAATTGTCCCTCTTTGCAGATGACATGATTGTATATTTAGAAAACCCCATTGTCCCAGCCCCAAATTTCCTTAAGTTTATAAGCAACTTCAGCAAAGTCTCAGGATACAAAATCAAAGTGCAAAAATCACGAGAACTCTTATACACCTGTAACAGACAAACAGAGAGCCAAATCATGAATGAACTCCCATTCACGATAGCTTCAAAGGGAATAAAACACCTAGGAATCCAACTTACAAGAGATGCGAAGTACCTCTTCAAGGAGAACTACAAACCACTGCTCAGTGAAGTAAAAGAGGACACAAACAAATGGAAGAACTTTGCATGCTCATGGATAGGAAGAATCAATATTGTGAAAATGGTCTTACTGCCCAAGGTTATTTATAGATTCAATGCCATCCCCATTAAGCTACCAATGACTTTCTTCACAGAATTGAAAAAAAACTGCGTTAAAGTTCACATAGAACCAAAAAAGACCCTGCACTGACAAGACAATCCTAAGCCAAAAGAACAAAGCTGGAGACATCACACTACCTGACTTCAAACTATATTACAAGGCTACAGTAATCAAAACAGCATGGTACTGGTACCAAAACAGAGATATAGACCAATGGAACAGAACAGAGTCCTCAGAAATAATACCACACATCTACAGCCATCTGATCTTTGACAAACCTGAGAGAAACAAGAAATGGGGAAAGGATTCCCTATTTAATAAATGGTGCTGAGAAAATTGGCTAGCCATAAGTAGAAAGCTGAAACTGGATCACTTCCTTACTCCTTATATGAAATTTAAGTCAAGATGGATTAGAGACTTAAATGTTAGACCTAAAACCATAAAATCCCAAGAAGAAAACCTAGGTAATACCATTCAGGACATAGGCATGGGCAAGGACTTCATGTCTAAAACACCAAAAGCAAAGACAACAAAAGCCAAAATTGACAAATGAGATCTAATTAAACTACAGAGCTTCTGCACATCAAAAGAAACTACCATCAGAGTGAACAGGCAACCTACAGAATGCGAGAAAATTTTTGCAATCTACTCATCTGACAAAGGCTTAATATCCAGAACCTATAGAGAACTCAATCAAATTTGCAAGAAAAAAACAAACAACCCCATCAAAAAGTTGGCAAAGGACATGAACAGACACTTCTCAAAATAAGACATTCATACAGCCAACAGACACATGAAAAAATGCTCACCATTCCTTGCCATCAGATAAATGCAAATCAAAACCACAATGAGATACCATCTCATACCAGTTAGAATGGCAATCATTAAGAAGTCAGGAAACAACAGGTGTTGGAGAGGATGTGGAGAAATAGGAACACTTTTACACTGTTGGTGGGGCTGTAAACTAGTTCAACCGTTGTGGAAAACAGTGTGGTGATTCCTCAAGGATCTAGAACTAGAAATACCAGTTGACCGTTGACCCAGCCATTCCACTACTGGGTATATACCCAAAGGATTATAAGTCATGCTGCTATAAAGACACATGCACGCATATGGTTATTATGGCACTATTCACAATAGCAAAGACTTGGAATCAACCCAAATGTCCATCAGTGACAGACTGGATTAAGAAAATGTGGCACATATACACCATGGAATACTATGCAACCATGAAAATAGATGAGTTCGTGTCCTTTGTAGGGACATGGATGCAGCTGGAAACCATCATTCTCAGCAAACTATCACAAGAACAGAAAACCCAATACCGCATGTTCTCACTCATAGGTGGGAATTGAACAATGAAATCACTTGGACACAGGAAGGGGAGCATCACATACTAGGTCTTATTGTGGGGAGTGGGTAGCAGGGAGGGATAGCATTAGGAGATATACCTAATGTAAATGACAAGTTAACGGGTGCAGCACACCAACATGGCACATGTATACATATGTAACAAACCTGCACGTTGTGCACATGTACCCTAGAACTGAAAGTATAATAAAAAAATAAAATAATAAAATAAATTAAAATAAAATAAAGAATAGGCTGGTGATTTCACAAACTCTGAATTTCCTAAAATTTCAAACAGAAAACCTGAGATAGGAGTGATTGTAAAGAACACTTACGTTTAGCCCTCTTGATTTTTCTGCCATATTTCAAAAAATATGTAACTAATACTCTTAATTTCAAAGTAGAATCATAGAGTTCTAGTACATTGGAGAAAGACTTTGGGATTCTCTAAACCAGTGCTGTTGGATAGAGATATGATATAAACCACATATGATATTAACCAAATATCTAATTTTGAATTTCCTGGTAGCCATATTAATACAAGTAAAAAGGCTAAAGATAAAATTAATTTTCATAATTTATTTTATTTAATTAAAATAGCTAAAATATTATCATTTCAACATGCAACAAATATAAAAATATTAGGGAAGTACTTTATGTTCTTTTGTTGAGGGTAGTAAGTCCTCAAAATCAGGTTTGCATTTTATATTTGCAGTATTTCATATTCAAGACAGCCACATTGCAAGTGTTCAGTAGTCACATTTTGCTATGACTAGCATATTGGACAACACAGCTGTAATCAATCCACCTTTAAGGGATGAAGAAAATAAGATCTTAGATAGATTATGTATGTTTTTCCTAAGTCCCAGAATAAGAACTTTACAACCTGATTCATACAAATCACCTTTATAACATTGGGTTTATGAATAATAATTGTTAAACCTTTCTGGACAATTATGTTCTAAGCACTGTCCCATGTGCTTCACATTTATCTCATTTAATCATCATAACAATGAAGCAGGTGCTATTTTCTCTGTCATACTAATGAAGACAACAAAACATGGGAAAAGTAAGATTTGACTAAAGGTACCAGATTCTAAGGAACAAAACAAGAATTGGAATCCAAGGAGTCTGTTCCAGTTTATTTTCTTAATCATGACAATTTTCTGGCAAAGAGTAAACAAATGGCTTTACATTTTAAAACTAAAAGCAAAGTACAGGACAATACCGTCAGTCAAAGGCAATATGTGCCTAATGTTTTCATCAATAACAATGTTTGTTGAACTCAGTTGCACTGTTAAAACAAGGTTATTCTGTAAGTTGAAAGCATCCTTTTTCAGGAAGTCCACTGTCTTTCTGGCAAGTATATTGTTACTGACCAAGTATCCTACATCACTTCCAGCCAACTTTCAGGATACTTCACTTTCTCTTTCTGATTTTCCAATTTGATGAATTTCCCTTTAACTATTGATTTTTTCTTTTTTTCTGTGTTTTTTTTTTTTTTTTTTTTTTTTTTGAGAAGGAGTCTCACTCTGTCACCCAGGCTGGAGTGCAGTGGCCAGATCTCAGCTCACTGCAAACTCCGCCTCCCGGGTTTACGCCATTCTCCTGCCTCAGCCTCCCGAGTAGCTGGGACTACAGGCGCCCGCCACCTCGCCCGGCTAGTTTTTTGTATTTTTTTAGTAGAGACGGGGTTTCACGGTGTTAGCCAGGATGGTCTTGATCTCCTGACCTCGTGATCCGCCCGCCTCGGCCTCCCAAAGTGCTGGGATTACAGGCTTGAGCCACCGCGCCCGGCCGATTTTTTCTTTTTTTCTGTGTTTTTTTTTAATATTATTATAGAGAAACAGTGGATTTGTTATATTTCTCTGTAGTTCAGAACATGTAGTTAGTTTGCAGTTGAAATAATTTCTCTACATATTTACTTTCATTTCCTTGCACCTGTTACTGAATGCTAATATGCATAGAACTATTTTTGTTATATGAGGAAATAATCAATTGATTAACTGTATAAAGAAAGCACTTTCAAACTACTTGTATCACATTAAAAATATTTGACATCTCATATATGCCCTAATAATCAATATATGCTTGATCAATTTATTTATTAAAGAAACTGATCTGCTTAATACATTTATTTTGCTATATCATGAGTCACCTATCCATGTTGGAAATTCCCAAGGTCAAAGTATTATTGCCAAATATAGGGATGCACTTTCTTGTGTGCTCCATTCACTTCTATCAGAAACTGATATTAAGATTCTCACTTTCTCTCCCTCTCTCTCTGAGAAGAGACAAGATGCATCCATGTTTAAAAGTTACATCATACAACAAGCAAAGCTCTTAATCTGCCAATTTTCCTTTCCCTATTTAGATAAAAGCCTATGCAGTTTGAACAAGTCATGATTATCCAGTTCTTCACCTTTCTTTTTGTGGGTTTAGAGGTACAGATGGATATCTGACCTACGTAGTGCTAACAATTGAACCAGGCACTTCCCTCACCTTGAGAGTAGTGTTTCTAATGGCAACTTTCCATCCCAAGGCACCACACTAAGGGCACTGAAGATGTTTGCTGAAGTAACAACAGCTGTTGCAGATCATGTTCATTCTCATACCATTATTCCACCTGATTAAGCCAAAGGATTTTTAATATCATTCTTTTATTTTAGAGAGGATGTAGAGCTATTCTCTCTCTTGACCATATTGTTTCAAATAGGGCCTCAAAATATCACAATTAAAGAAAGGCATTTCCCCCCTCTAGTTTTAATTTGAAAATAAAGTACTATTAATTTTCTGACTCAAATTTTCTCCTCGAGCTTTCCTGTTAAAAGTTAAGCAAATATTGATTTTTTAAAAGTGGCTGTGCAGATGGAAGTAATTTCTCAGATTATTTCACAGCACACCAGTGTGCTTTGTATGCACAAACACGACCCTAGCATGAGCAGACTCCTAATGTGCACTCTGGGGTTGTAGTTCTGCAGGAAGCAGAACTATACGGTCACTTGTGAATTTCATTTCCCTGCTATGGCCTCTGCAATTCTTATCCCTATAAGGCTGTATTTTATGGGAGCAAAAATTTGTGGAGGGAAATCAGTATATGCTTATTACAAATGCTACAAGGCAGAACAAAGCATCATTACTGAATAATACAACCATTTCTTTCAGCCTCAAAGTGATTCACATTTAACTTCTTTTACCTTTAGTGTAGGAGGACTATTATTCTTCTTAAATAACTTGAGACTTCGTATAAGAAAAATAAATCCTAATCTAAAACTGTGTGAAAATATCAAAATATAGGGGAAAAAATAGGCTATAGCATAGTTTTGGTTATCTTAGAAGTACTTTTTCCAACAGGTCTCTATAGCTTAGATGTTAGAGATCTTATCTGAAAACTTCAACTCTTCATTACTGCCAATAAGATTATATTTAAATGATTGTAATTGAACTTCAGAAATATTTAATTGTGATGGTTTCTTAGATATTATTTAAGGAATCATGTATTATAATAATCTGATAAATTATAGAAAATGAGATATTTATTAATAGTATTGTCTTAATAAAATTATACAATTAAAGCGTAGCTTCAGTCATACCACATCCCTCATCAGAAACATTCATTCACTCCCCACTTACCTACAGAATAAAATATGAACCCTGTCAGCTTACTTTAACATCACCTCCTGACATTATGTCACTGGACCTATGCAGTCTGTCTAATCTTCTGTCACGTTCTCTGTGTATCAACCAATCTTATTCTTTAAAATATTCAGAAATAAAGACTCAGCAGCCTCCCTTAATAACCTGTGTCCATGTCAAGCATTCCTTTCTTACTCTAGTTTATTTCTACTATCTAATGTTCTAAGAACATTAGAGTAAGAATAAGAGTACAAAATAAGAATAAAACATGCTAAGTACGTATTCTGCTTTCATTCAACACTGGGCAAGCTGTCTTGAAGAAAATAGAATACATCAATATAATTAATATGATACATTTGCAAATAAAGTAATGCATTCTTGCTGTTCCATAGAGTATCCCGCACACACACACAATACTAATATTTTCCTAATGAACTCCATTTTGAAAGTATTTCTACTTCTGAAGTGACACTATGCTCTTTCTCTCTTCAATCCAGTCCCCAACTAGCATGACGCTTGTCATGGTACACTTGTATTACTCCTTGTGTCGTATGAAGGCTATCCTGCATGGGAAGTTAGGCTGACTGAGTTTTTAGTAGTGGAATTTTTAGAATGATAAATTAAGTGCTTTAAAAATAATATTCTGAAAGTGTGTGCCATAGCACCAACTAAAAATGGCAGGATTAGTTCTTTCCTATGTATAAAGATATAGTTTCCCCTAACTTGTTGAAGTTACATTAAATTCCATTATTACAATCTTGTTTTGGAATACGTTCCTTCACCTCATAATTATTGATTGTCACACAATTTGCTGACCAGTTAAATCTCTTACCTTTCTCAATTAGCAGTGAATTATGTTAAGACACAACCTGAGCATTATAAATCCCTTTCAAAATGGAATGACCCTGTTTACAATTGAGTTAAAACTATACTCCAAAAACTCTTTAGAGACGATGCAATAGCTTATTTATGTATAGGACTTTGGAATATTTGGACCCTACCTCTGACACTTCTAAATCTATAAAGCTAAGAGTAATAATGCTTAAGTCACCTTCTGAATCCAGCAGCTTTACCCTAGCTTCATAGCAGAGCAAAATTTTTGTTTGTGGGTAAATTTACCCAGTATCTGAGGACTAGCAATATTGAAGTATAAGTGACCTTGTGCCTCTAAAAATACCGTGATTCATCTCTAGCTCTGCTTCCTTTATGAATCTTTCCTTGAGCACCACCACCATCACCACACACTGTGAATCACTGTCTTCTCTGAATTCCCATAAAATATTTTTGATGTCATAGCATTATTGATTTCTTTAAATGCTTATCTTACACTAGCCTAAGAATTTCTAAAGATTGGGGACTTTGTCTTATTCATCTCTGATTCCCCAGAACTAGCCTCACAAATAGTAGACATTCAATAATAATATATTAATAAATGAGTGTAACTTTCCTGTCCTTTTAAGTTTTCTTTTTATCTGAACAAATGTAGCACTTTCAATCAGTATTTTGATAATTAACCGAATGTAACCTTTAGATGTTGCTTAATCATTTAATGTGGGTAGCTACCCAAAGGCCAAGACACTGGTCATGTCAAACTTTTTTTTCTTTGTATTTCACTTGATTTTTAAATGACTGGAAAAATGGTAGGCAAAACACTTGATGAGTAGCTAAACATAGCAATTTCTCATTCATTAGTTTATTTCAAACATTTATTCAGCAACCACTATGCCGAGGACTGAGAATACCATGACTGAAAATCTCATGATGAGCAAATCTAAGACAGTTCTGGCCTTCTTAATTTCAAGCTTCATTCCAAACACACTGAATCAGAAATTCTAGGGAAAGAGCTGGAAAATTGATAGTTTGAAACTTTAAAAGTGATACTGATAACTAGATTTGAAAAATCTTGAACTGAAGTTTGCCAAGAGAGAAAAAAAGTATGAGATTGAGGATAAAGAAGGCACAATTTCCCATCTCATTCTGCTGCATGTCTTTATGACCTTAATAGTGCATCTGCACACACGAAGAACCCACTACTAAGACCTAAAAGTTGAAACAAACGCAAAGAACCAGAATCATCTTTACAAATAACACATCAATTGCTTATGATAATACCTATTATATATACACACTTGACATTTTTAATCTGCAGAATGGTTTCTTGTGACTGACATAAAACTGAGAAACCCTTAATATTGAATATGATCTGCAGGGGAACTAAATATTCAAGTCAATACATATGCAAATTGAGTAAGGAAATACAGAGTAAAAGTAGATTAAATGATAAAATGACAGCTATACCTCTTGTTTAGAAAATGGTGTAGCAAGTTGAGATGCGCAGTGTGGTTCTATGTGTGGTCCAACATTTCATGGGGTCATAGAAAAATCTAATCTACCTTAGGTTCTCATTCTTGGATTGCCAGAAAAATCTACCTTTTAAAATATTAGGAAGTGTCTATTGCTAATCTCATAAGGCAACTCCATGAACCCAATGAACTAATACAAGTGTAAAGCTAGGAAAATTCTGTTCTAACCAGGCAAAATAGTTTAGATAGAAATCGTCAATCTTTCATCAGATATAATGTATAATTTCACATCCAGGCAGGCAGCTTGGGACAAAAAGAAATTCCCAGAGAGAAATCAAACTAGTATGAAATTATGCCCACAGAATTGACGAAAGTTTACACTGAAATATAAGTAACTCTTGAATAATAAAAGGGAGATGGGAGTTTTTTTATTGTCACATCCTCTCACTTCAAAATAGAAATATACATTATCTGTGAACTTGATTTCTTGATATTTTTAGCTTACAGAGAAGGCCCTCTAATATTATAGGAGTTATTAATGCATTTATATTTGAAAATAGTGTTTTTAAAAATATTTATCCATGGGTTGTTCATAAAAGCACTGCCAAGTATTCATCAGACATTCTGAGCCATTAATTTAATTGATTTACAAAAGGATGGCACTTTTTAAACAAAGTCTGGTCAGAGGCCTAACAGACAGGTAGTTTGATAAAACTTGAATGTATATCTTCAGATTGTGAATAATTCAGCTATTCTTCATTTTATCACTTCCTACTCTAAAAATTACAGCAACCTTGAAACTAATATGAGAAATATATATAAGCCATAATATTAAGTAGAATCATGGGAAACATTTCACAGCACGAAGAGACACCAGGCTAACTTGATTTACTTTCCACCACAATACTTTTTTCTTTCTTCCTACTATTTATGCTGTTTGGAACATCTAGAGCCTGCAGAGAAACCCACTGCATTGTGCTTCCTTCTGACTGTGTACAGTCGGCCTTTTGTATTCATGGGTCCTCACATTCGGGACTTCAACCAACCATAGATCAAAAATACTTGGGAAAAAAACAACAAAAATTACAGTACAAGAAATGCAAACAAAAAGCAATATACTATAACAATTATTTACATAGCCTTTACATTGTGTTATGATTTAAGTTACACAGTAAGATGGACATAAAATGCAAATACTATGAGATTTTACATAACAGACGAGCATCCATGGATTTTGGTATCTGCAGGGGTCCTGGAACCAATCCTCCACAGATTCCAAGGGACAATTGTGCTGATATAAGCTTCTTGCTTAATAAAGGCCCAGCAGTACTTACAAGGATATAAGGTAGAAAAATAAGTAGAAAATATTATATCCTTCACTCTGCTAAGTCCCATTGATCCTCCATATTTTTCACTAGTCAACTAAACACTTCTTTTTCTTTTTCTTTTCTTTCCTTTTTTTTTTTTTTTTTTTTTTTTTTTTTTTTTTTTTTTTTTGAGACAGCGTTTTTCTGTTGTTGCCCAGGCTGGAGTGCAATGGCAAAATCTTGGCTCATTGCAACCTCTGCTTTCCGCTTCTCTTTTCCCGGGTTCAAGCAATTCTCTTGCCTCAGACTTCTGAGTAGCTGGGATTACAGGTGCCTGTCCCCCCTCCCAGCTAATTTTTTGTACTTTTAGTAGAAACAGGATTTCACCATGTTAACCAGGCTAGTCTCAAATTCCTGACCTCAGGTGATCCACCAACCTCTGTCTCCCAAAGTGTGGGGATTACAGGCCTGAGCCACTGCACCGGCCCAACACGTGTATTTCTTAATTGCCTACACCATGCCAGTACTATGAACAATATACCTTCCTCCCAATAAGCTGTAATGTAAACAAAGCAATGAGATATTTAGCCACACATTACTTAGGTAACTCTATACTCTATAGGTTAAGTTCTGAACTGCATCTTACTGACCCTCAATTTGCATTCAGATTTTAAGTACGTGGAAGAAAAGTGAAAGAAATTGCGGGTTGGTAGAGTGATAAGAACCTGCAGGAATAGATAGCCAATA
Organism: Rhinopithecus roxellana; assembly: GCF_007565055.1. Taxonomy (NCBI): domain Eukaryota; kingdom Metazoa; phylum Chordata; class Mammalia; order Primates; family Cercopithecidae; genus Rhinopithecus; species Rhinopithecus roxellana. Next base: position 127,373,398 of record NC_044551.1, on the reverse strand, counting down.
AAATGTCATGCTTCATAATTACTAAATTTCCTCCATTTTACTTTGAACCTACACATAGCTTAGCCTTTTAGGTAAGTTTTAGTTCCAGGAGGTTTTATAGTGAGAGGGAGAGCAAGTAAGAACTGGCAAGAATTGTTTAAATATTAACAAGACCACTTTGCTTTTGTATTCTTACTTCTCCTTCTATCATTCCAGTACCCAAGTTCCATCAGAGAAACAACTAGATCCAGAAATCAGGAGTTCATGGAAATATTCCAGGACAGTTGTTGGCTTAGTCTGGATTTTTCATTTTGGAGAAAGCAGAGTTTTTACAGGAAACTTTTGATATCTAAACCAGCAAGGGAGGAGATATTTTGAGAAAAACTTGAAAAAAGCAAAATTATAAGGTTGCTTAGTTATTTCCAGAATAATTGGGTTATATATTCAAAAGCTAGTTTATATGACTTTTTAATGAATTGCTGTAAAATTGCATGCCATTTTCAGAAAGTGCTTACTCTAATTGTATCAGATCAGATCAAATAATTAGTTCAACAATGTACAGTTGCTGTGTAATTTACTGCTTTTTGAAGTGAAGCTTATGCCCATAGATACTAAAGTGAAGAGGTGGACAAAGTAACTTTAAGATCTTAATGGAGTGTATTTATCTCACCAAATTCTTGATCATTTCTAGGACAAACTTTTTTGCAAAATTCCTTACAATTAATCTTGTAAACTTCCCAATTAGTCAGGCTTATTCTGGGAGGAAGTAGTAACTGTTTTTCTCATTAGTGTGTCCAACTATAAGACAGGAAGGATTTGAGAATAGCCAGGAAGATGAGTAAGTTAAGGACATGCTTGCAACTTTTAAATTATATCTCTTCCTGAGTAGTTTTTAAAGGATTATTTATTCACTTAATCAAAAGTCACAAGCATAAATGCTTTCATTGGGGGTGAGGGCCAATGGGTTGAGGTGGAGGAAAGAATGGAGAATCAGTCCTATGATAGGATTTCTAAACTTGGCTGGACATCCGTTATCTCAGAGATGACTGCATCATAATGACAGATCATGAAGAGGGAGTACAAATGACAGAGTGAGTGGGGGAAGGTTTTTAAACACAGGCACAAGATGCTCATTAGTTCCATTAATCTGAACCTAATGGAAGTCTTGGCTTAGGAAGGTGGTACTTACACGAATGAGACTAATGTTCTAAACGCAGGATGCTGGCAGAACAGAAAGTAAGTTGCCATAAGGTCATGGGCCATAATCTCAATATTTAGTTTATGGATTCTGAGAGATGAGTGATGAAAAATAACTATGGCTTAAATAAGGTAATGATAATTGGTAATGAGAATTGTTTCCAAAAGTCAACACACACACACACACACTCTTCCCTCAACAGGTTCACTCTATCTCTATGATAAAAGTGAGTTAAATTTTGAGAACATACTAAATTCACCTGGTTGATCCCCTTGAAGGTGTTACTATGTTTAGTCAGACACACTCTTCTAGTCATCTATGTATAATATTTTTAAAATATGGGACCTCTGGAAAGAAGCCCAAGTTGCAAGATTAAGAGTAAAATTGCACATTCTGACAATCTGTTATCAGTTAACTATATTTAGACTCATTATAGCTGTTGTAGTCATGTTTCCCCTCTGCATTTTTCCTGACCTCCTTCCCTCCCTCTCTTTCTAACCTCCCTCCCTTCCTTCCTTCCTTCCTTCCTTCCTTCCTTCCTTCCTTCCTTCCTTCCTTCCAAAAACTAGAATTGGAAAGGATCTGTGATATCAATCTCTTGCCTTGTGTCCACCAACAGGGAATAAGTAGACCACCTATTGCTTGAGTGAGTTTTGGTAGTTAAAATTATACTGAAAAGACTTACCTACAGACTGTCAGTGTCTGCTTCTCCGTGATCTAAGGCATAAACTATACCACTTTTCAGAAGCAAATCTATTTCCCTGAATCCTGAAAGGTTTATTTCAGGTAATAATAATATATTTATCTGTGAGTTGAAGTCCTGGTGGGAAGGTGGGGGCTGGAGGGCAGGAGGAAAGGATAAGGAAAGTAATCTTTTAAAATGAACTAGAACTTAGGCCGGGCGTGGTGGCTCAAGCCTGTAATCCCAGCACTTTGGGAGACCGAGACGGGTGGATCACGAGGTCAGGAGATCGAGACCATCCTGGCTAACACAGTGAAACCCCGTCTCTACTAAAAAAATACAAAAAACTAGCCGGGCGAGGTGGTGGGCGCCTGTAGTCCCAGCTACTTGGGAGGCTGAGGCAGGAGAATGGTGTAAACCCGGGAGGCGGAGCTTGCAGTGAGCTGAGATCCAGCCACTGCACTCCAGCCTGGGAGACAGAGCCAGACTCCATCTCAACAAAAATAAAAATAACTAGAACTTGAGTCACTTAGGTTGTGTGCATGACACTACAGAGTCCTCTGCATTACAGTAGAAAGACTTGGGCACTAGACAAAAATAAACCCTTTTGCCTTGGCATGTACTCTTACTTCAAGCTCTATATTTAAAGGTAAGGAAAGCTGAATCCAAGGAAAGATAAACCCAAGGAAAAGCATGCCAAGAAAAAGAACTCCTCTTTTACGGAATAAGCTTCTCTATAGCTTTCAATTTTCTTAAACAACAAGTTTCTCAGGTTGGAGTCAGGACTAAGTCCATCTTTACCACATCACTATATGATAAGTGATAGTAAGAATCCAAATTAAGGAATTCTAAAATAGATTTTTTCCGAAGCACTTGGGTCCCGTCAGTGTCTTAGAAACCAGATGACTTGTTAAAATTATTCAACAAAATGATTTAGGCACTAGGAATGTAATGTCAAACAAAATGAAGAAAGATATCTCCTTCCTGAAGCTTACATTCTGTGAGGGACTGGTAAATGATTTTTTAAATTATTTATTTATTAACAAACAAAGAGCACTTATGGTAAGATGAGTCAGGTCATGTACAAAATGTCTTATAAGTATGAATGCATTTGATCTTTGCTATAGCCCTGAAGTATGCGAAGTGGGGCAATGCTTGAAGGCAGACTGTGGAAAGGTAATGTATATTACAAATTCTAAAGAAACCACTATCAAACAAGTAACACTGAGATATGAAAATTTGACAGAAACATTAAAAAAAAAAAGAAAAGAAAATTACAGGCCAATATCTGTCATGACTTTTACAGTAGGTAGCCAGTCAGACATAAGCAGGTCAGGGAGGACTCCCCCACTGCTGACACACACCAGCAATGTCACCATCAGGTGACAATCAGGCAACTATCTGTCTCTTTAAAATAATAATTGGTCACAGCTGGTACCAGGGAAAGGTGGTCTCCAAATAGATAGAAAACCCTGCAACTGATGATCAGCTTCCCAATAAGATGATGGGAATTGGGTGAGTGGGCTCAAGCATGCACACTAAGAGGCAAAATAGCAGAATTTAACAGTTATATGACCTTCATCTAGGAACATTGAACTGGTAAGTGAAAAACATCTTAAGTGAGCATGCCTGCAACTTCAGTAAACACACTACGCATGTGAACCCCCACCCCAAGTGCTGGTGGGCCACTGTGCATGCATACAGCCCAACCAAATCAAAGAATCAGGGGAGAAGAGGACACAAGCTTCCAGAACCATGCCAATATATAATATCCTAAGTCAAAGGTCAAACAGCATACTTGGTCTCTCAAGTTGCCTGCTTGGCCCTCTTCCAAGTGTACTTTATTTCCCTTCATTCCTGCTCGAAACTTTTTAATAAAGTTTCACTCCTGCTCTAAAACTTACCTTGATCTCTCATGCTGTCTCATGCCCCTTGGTGGAATTCTTTCTTCTGATGAGGAAAGAATTGAGGTTGCTTCAAACCCATATGGCTTTGCCACAACTAACAATGACTATAGAAGAAAAAATTTATACAAGTTTAGCAAAGGCTATCTGATGATATATAAAAATGATAATACATCATGTACAAATGGAGTTTATCCCAGGAATGCAAGGTTGGCTGTCTTCCTTTTTCCCCCTCTCCAACTCCAGTATTATTTGCTACTTGGTATTTATTCTACAAATATTGCCTTCTCTGGGAAGTTTATTTTCATTTCCAAGACTGATAAGTTGCCCTTATCCATATTTTCACAACCTGTTGTATTTGTCTACTTTTTAAGACAATTTTTATGTTTGTTTATAGCTACTTCGTTCATTAAATTACATGTTGCTGGAAGCCTATATAAGCTGTGTCTTATATATCTATGAATGATCAAATTCTGTCACACATTTGTTGCTCAACACATGTCTGTTGAATTGGACAAAACTAGAGGGAAACCTAGACAGGTCCTTGTCATGCACGTCTGAGTGAAGAGACCACCAAACAGGTTTTGTGTGAGCAATAAAGTTTTCTAATCACTTGGGTGCAGGTGGGCTGAGTTCAAAAAGAGTCAGTGAAGGGAGATAAGGGTGGGGCTGTTTTATAGTATTTGAGTAGGTAAAGGAAAATTACAGTCAAAGTGGGGTTTTTCTCTGGCGGAGAAGAGTGGGGTCACAAGGTGCTCAGTGGGGAAGCTTTTTGAGCCAGGATGAGCCAGGAAAAGGAATTTCACAAGGTAATGTCATCACTTAAGGCAAGGACTGACCATTTTCACTTCTTTTGTGGTGGAATGTCATCAGTTAAGGCAAGGGCAGGGCATTTTCACTTCTTTTGTGATTCTTTAGTTACTTCAGGCCATCTGGGCATATACATGCAAGTCACAGGGGATGTGATGGCTTGGCTTGGGCTCAGAGGCCTGAAATTCCTGCCTTCTTATATTAATAAGAAAAATAGCATAAAATAGTATTGAAGTGTTGGGGCGACAAAAATTTTTGGGGGATGGTATGGAGAGATAATGGGCGATGTTTCTCAGGGCTGCTTCATGCGGGATTAGGGGTGGTGTGGGAACCCAGAGTGGGAGAGATTAAGCTGAAAGAAGATTTTGTGGTAAGAGGAGATATTTTGGGGTTGTTAGAAGGAGCATTTGTTGTGTAGAATGATTGGTGATGGCCTGGATGTGGTTTTGTATGAATTGAAAAATTAACAGAAGACACAAGGCCTGTATGAGAAGGAGAAAAAACAGGTATTAAAGGACTAAGAACTGGGAGGACCTAGTACATCTAATTAGAGAGAGCCTAAGGGAGTTCAGCATAATCCCTTGCTTAGTTGGTGAGTTTTTAGGCTTTATCTAAGTTTTTGGGGTGCAGTCCAAGCTGGTCTGGTGTCTGGAATGAGACTGGGACCTAATAAAAAAGAATGTCCACACAGGAGCTCAAATGGGCTGGAACCTGTAGCATTCCAAGGACAGGCCTGAATTCTGAGACGGAAAAGTGGTAAAAGTATTGTCTAGTCCTTTTTAAGTTGGTGACTGAGCTTGGTGAGCTGTGTTTTTAAAAGACCATAAATCCATTCTACCTTTCCTGAAGATTGAGGATGGTGAAGAATATAAAGGTTTCACTGAATACCAAGAGCCTGAAAAACTGCTTCGGTGATTTGACTAATAAAGGCTGGTCTGATATCAGACTGTATAGAGGTGGGAAGGCCAAACTGAGGAATTATGTTTGACAGAAGGGGAGAAATGACTGCAGTGGCCTTCTCAGACCCTGTGGGAGAGGCCTCTACCCATCCAGTGAAAGTGTCTACCTAGACTAAGAGATATTTTAGTTTTCTGACTCAGGGCATGTGAGTAAAGTCAATTTGCCAGTCCTGGGCAGGGGCAAATCCCTGAGCTTGATGTGTAGGAAAGGGAGGGGACCAGAGAAATTCCTGAGGTGTAGTAGAATAGCAGACAGAACACTGAGAAGTGATTTCTTTGAGGATAGATTTCCAGGATGGAAGGAAATGAGAGGTTCTAGGCTAGAGGCTTGTAACCTACATGCAAGAGGTTATGAAATGATGACAGAATAGAATGGGCCTGTGAGACTGAAAGGAGATATTTTCCTTGGTCTAAGAACCATTTGCCTTGTGTGGGAAGAGATTGATAGGTGGAAGTTTCAGTGGGGGAGTGGGTGGGAGTGGCCGATGTGAAGGAGGAAAACTGCTGTGAGGGTTAGAAGTTGGAACGCTAGCTGCTTTTTTAGCTAACTTATCAGCATAAGCATTGTCCTGAGTGATGGGATCTGATGCCTTTTGATGACTACTTTTTAGCTACCTTATCAGCATAAGTGTTGTCTTGAGCGATGGTTGGGGGAAGAAAATAGATTTTGTAAGTTATGAGAACTGTAGAGAGTTGAGCATAGTTTATGATTTTTTTGGCCTTTAACAGTATTAAAGCCGTGGCAGCCACTGAACACAGACATGAGGGCTAGGCTAAAACAGTAAGGTCAAGTTGTTTGGACAGAAAGGCTGCAGAATGCGGTCGGCTCTTGTGTAAGAATTCTGACTGCACTAACCATGCCTAGGAAGGAAAGGAGTTGTTTTTTAGTAGGGATTGGGGTTTGGGAGATTAGCCAGACATGATCAGCAGGGAGAGCATGTGTGTTTTTATGAGAATTATGCAGAGATAGGTAACAGATGAGGAAGAAATTTGGGCTTGACCGAGATAATGCGGGCTGTCTGTGAAGCCTTGCAGCAGTACAGCCTAGGTAAGCTACTGGGACTGATGGGTGTCAGGGTCAGTCCAGGTGAAAGCAAAGAAAGGCTGGGACAAGGGGTGCAGGGGAATAGTGAAAAAAGCCTCTTTTAGATCAAGAATGGAATAGTGAGTTGTGGAGGAAGATATTGAGGACAAAAGAGTGTATGGGTTGGTCACCACAGGGTGGATAGGCAAAATGATTTGGTTGATAAAGCGCAGATCCTGAACTAATCTGTAAGACTTGTCCGTTTTTTTGGACAGGTAAAATGGGGGAATTGTAAGGAGTGTTTATAGGTTTTAGAAGCCCATGCTGTAGCAGGTGAGTGATAACAGGTTTTAATCCTTTTAAAGCATGCTGCGGGATGGGATATTGGCATTGACTGGGGTAAGGGTGATTCGTTTTTAACGAGATGGTAAGGGGTGCATGATCAGTCACCAAGGAGGGAGTAGAGGTATCCTATACTTGTGGGTTAAGATGGGGGGATACGAGGGGAGGATGTGAAGGAGGCTTTGAACTGGGGGAAAAGGTGGCAATGAGGTGTGGCTGTAGCCTAGGAATAGTCAGGGAAGCAGATAATTCAGTTAAAATGTCTTGGACTAATAAGGGAACTGGGTAGGTGGGGATAACTAAAAAAAGAGTTCATACAAGAATACTGTCCAAGTTGGCACCAGAGTTGGGGAGTTTTAAGAGGTTTAGAAGCCTGGTCGTCAATAACCACAACAGTTATGGAGGTAAGGGAAACAGGGCTTTGAAAAGCAGGTAATGTGGAGTGGGTAGCCTCCGTATTGATTAAGAAAGGGATGGACTTAACCTCCACTGTAAGAGTTACCCAAAGCATCTGTGATGGACCAGGAGGTTTCTGAGCAATGGGGCAGTGTCAATCTTCAACTGCTAAGCTGAGAAGGTGTGGGAAGGAGTCAGCCATGGTCCTCCATCTCCATCTATTTTCTATACAATCCTCAGACTATACTATCTTCTAAAACTGAAAACATATTTACTGTCTGGGTGCAGTGGCTCATGCCTGTAATCCTAGTAGTTTGGGAGGCTGAGGCAGGAGGATTGCTTGAGCCTCAAAGTTTGAAACCAGCCTGGGAAACATAGTGAGATTCCACCTCTATAAAAAGTAAAAAGTTAGTCAGGCATGTCGGGGCAGGGCGGTGTGTGTGCCTATAGTTCCAGCTATTCAGGATGCTGAGGTGAGAGAATCCCTTGAGCCCAAAAGACCAAGCAGTGAGCTGTGATTTTTGCCACCATACTCCAGCCTGGGTGACAGATTGAGACCCTGTGAAAGAAAGAAAGGAAAAAAGAAAGAAACAAGGAAAGAAAGAAAGAAGGAAAGGAAAAAAGGAAGGAGGGAAGGAAGGAAGGAAGGAAGGAAGGAAGGAAGGAAGGAAGGAAGGAAGGAAGGAAGGAAGGAAGGAAGGAAGGAAGGAAGGAAGGAAGGGGAAGGGAAAAAAAGGGAAGGGAAGGGAAGGGAAGGGAAGGGAAGGGAAGGGAAGGGATCGGGAGGTTCTTGCCCCCCAGAAAAGCAGAGAAAGGGTAGAGACAGGGAGAGAAGGGGGTCAGGGTTCTTGCTCCTCCCCCAGAAAAGCAGGACTTGCTGCTAAGGGTGAAGGACCAAGGCAGGCATCCCTGCATGGTCAGACACCTCTTAAACGAGGGTGAATAATCAGCGAGACATCCCTGCAATGATTAAACACCAAGGGAAGGCTGTCTTCCCGAGTCTGTGACCAGTGCAGGAGTTTTGGGTCCACGGATAAAACGTGTCTCTTTTGTCTGTACCAGAAAATGAAAGGAATTGAAATTAAGAGAAGGGAGAGATTGAAGGGTGGAGTCAAGATTGAAAGGAGAAAGAGGTTGAGGGATAGTGAGAGAGGTTGGAGAAGAAAGTAAAAACAGGCCGCTTACCCGATTTAAAATTGGTGAGATATGCCTTGGGCTGGTTGGTCTGAGGACCTAAGGTCGTAGGTGGATTTTTCTCACAGAGCAAAGAGCAGGAGGACAGAGGATTGATCTCCCAAGGGAGGTCCCCCCATCTGAGTCACCGCACCAAAATCTCATGTGCATCCGTGTGAAGAGATCACCAAACAGGCTTTGTGTGAGCAATAAAGGTTTTTAAAATCACCTGGGTGCAGGTGGGCTGAGTCCGAAAAGAGAGTCAGTGAAGGGAGATAAGGGTGGGGCCGTTTTACAGGATTTGGGTAGGTAAAGGAATTTCACAAGGTAATGTCATCACTTAAGGCAAAGACCGACCATTTTCACGTCTTTTGTGGTACAATGTCATCAGTTAAGGCAGGGACAGGGCATTTTCATTTCTTTTGTGATTCTTCAGTTACTTAAGGCCATATGGGTGTACATGTGTAAGTCACAGGGGATGTGATGGCTTGGTTTGACCTCAGAAGCCTGAGAGCCCTAACTCCAAAATTGTCCTTGTTTCCCTATTATAAAATTCCATCATTAAAACTTTACTTTGGGGAGAAAGCTCTGTCCTTTATTAACATGCAAATATTTCTGACTGCCTAACACATTTAAGCCTTTGTCAGCAATTTACACCCAAGTGCTAATTGGTTTATCAGGGCTTTTCCACTGCTGTTTTGTTAATTGTGGGTTTTAATAATGGGGATGTGTAAGGGGTATTTGTGTGGGATTGAATACAATGAAGAGAGGGAGGGTAGAGAGGAAAGAAAAGAGATAGGAGAAATGGTCTAACCTTATTTTGTGCCTGAAGGGCAAGATAATGAATGAAATTGAACACTACAAGAGTTTGCTTAGAATCAGAATGGAACAAAAGAAATGAAAATCCCCAGTGAAAGTCATGATGTGGTGCCTAGTACAGTTAATAATTTGCGGTCATTAGCCAATATTCTTTAAATATTTGTTCAATCTCCATTAAAAAATAACGACAAGATTATCCCTTAATTCAAATTGAAAAGAGATATATTCATTTCTCATCTACTTCCACTGGTAGAAATATTGAATTAATGTTATGACAAAAACATTCTGCAAATATTTCTTACTTCCTACTAACATTTTGATGTTTTTGATAGTTGGCCTGTGTGTGTGTGTGTGTGTGTGTGTGTGTGTGTCTGTGTGTGTGTGTGTCTCTCTGTGTGTGTGTGTGTGTGTGTGTGTGTTAGAGAGAGAGAGAGAGAGAGAGAGAGATTTTCTTATTCAAGTAACTTTTTGGAGGCACAATGAAAGGTTTATACTGTAGATGGTTATAAAAATCGCTCTTTTTTGATAAGCAGATTCATGCAATGTAGTGTTGTTAGTTTTTTGAATTCAGTTAGTTGTGATTCTACATGAGTCACAGAAGGACACAGTTGTATGAAATCTGTCATATAGAATGCTGGTTAAATCATACAGGGTCTAGTTCTCCAGTCTTGTATTCAAATCCCAACCCTTGGTTTTCTTACTTTTGTAGTACTGAGTAATTCATTTAACCTTTAAACTACAGTGACTTTTCTATTTTTTCAAATGAACTCTTAATTTTTACAATAGTTTTAGATTTACAGAATTATTTCTAAATAGTACAGAGAGTTTCTTCTGTACATCTCACACCTCATTTTTCTTATTATTAACATTCTGATTAGTATGATACATTTGTCATAATAATGAACAGATATTGATGTATTCTTATTAATTCAAGTCCATGTTTTATTTGAATCTCCTGAGTTTTTAACTTTTCTGGTTCAGAATCCCATCCAGGACACATTATATTTGATGTACATGTTTTCTTAGATTCACATTGACTATAACAGTTTCACAGACTTTCCTTGTTTCTGAAGGCCATGACAGTATTGAAAGATACAAGTCACAGATTTTATAGAAAGTTTCCCAATTTGAACTTACTGGGTATGTTTCCATGATCAGAATGGGGTAATGTGTTTTTGCTTGGGAAACCACAGAAGTAAAGTGCCATTCTTATATGATGATAAATTGAACTTATTCAAAAAATTATTTTAAAATGTCTTCCTTGCAGAAACCCAGTTAAGAGGATTTAAAAAACAGTCTATGGACTTGGAGAAAATATTTGCAAACATATATCTGATAAAATACTCATATTTAGAATCTATAGAAAGCTATCAATGCTCAACAGTTAAAAATATAACATTTCACATTGAAAATGATCAATAGGCAAGGAGACACACTTCACCAAAGAAAATGTATAGATGAAAAACCAGTACATGAAAAGATCTTAAACATCACACTGGCCATTGAGTAAATACAACCCAAAACCGTAATAAGATATTATTGCGCACTATTAGAACAACAAAAATTTAAAAAGTGACAATACTGAATTCTGGTGAAGATGTAAAGAAATGAAATTTCTCATACATTGCCAATGTGAACGTAAAGCAATCTCGTTACTCTGGAAATTAGTTTCGTAGTTTATTATAGTAATAAACATATATTTGCTGTAAGACCTATCAATCACGCTACTGGACATTTGCCTCATAACAATGAAAACTTATGTCTTTACAACAACTTATACAAAATAATAGTTCATTTGTAATAGCCAAAAATAGAAAGCTCACCAAATTGTACTATAAGAGGTGAATAGTTAAATTGTAGTACATCAATACCATGGTATCAGCAACACTGAATAAAAAATAAATAGAAAGATCACTTACTAGCCAGGCGCAGTGGCTCACGCCGGTAATCCTAGCACTTTGGGAGGCCGAAGCGGGCAGATCACGAGGTCAGGAGATTGAGACTATCCTGGCTAACATGGTGAAACCCCGTCTCTACCAAAAACACAAAAAATTAGCCGGGCGTTGTGGTGGGCGCCTGTAGTCCCAGCTACTCTGCAGGAGAATGGAGTGAACCCGGGAGGCGGAGGTTGCAGTGAGTCGACATCACACCTCTGCACTCCAGCCTGGGAGACAGATAGAGACTCCATCTCAAAAAAAAAAAAAAAAAAAAAAAAAAAAAAAAAAAAAAAAAAAAAAAAAAAAAAACAGATCACATACTGTATGATTCCTATGTAACATTCTCAGTAAGTCAGCGATAGAGAACCAATTGGTGGTTGCCAGAATTTGGAGATATTGGGGGTGGGGAGGGCATAGAATATTAGGTATGACTATAAAGGAGAAACACAAGATAGATCTTTGTGATGATAGACTAGTTCTGCATCTTGATTGCTGTGAAATGAATCTATATATGTTATAAAATACAATGTTTTCCAATTTCAGTGTTCCATTTTGATATTGTACTATAGTTACATAAGATGGAACCAATGGAGAAACTGTGTATGAAGGGTACATAGATCCTCTCTGTTCTATTTTGGCAACTTCCTGTGAATCTATATTATTTAAAAGCAAAAATAAAAAATTAATCTATAACAGATCAAATATTTTATTTTTCTGATTGGTTTCCTTTCCAGTGCTTCTGGATCTATGCTTTTGAGTTTTTATCTTTGCCTACTGATGCTCACCAGAGACTCTGTCTTCATCTGTGTTTCACATGAAAAGAATCAATGGAGGAACGACACAACTTATGGAATGGGATAAAACATTTGCAAACTATTCATCTGATAAGGAGTTAATATGGAAAATATATAAGGAACTCAACTCCATTGCAAGAAAACAAACCAATTTAAAAATGAGCAGAGGATCTGAATAGAAATTTATCAAAAGAAGACAGGCAAATGGCCAACTAGTATATGAAAAAATGTTCAACATCACTAATCATCAGGGAAATACAAATTAAAATCACAATGAGAGATTACCTCACACCTGTTAGAATAGCTGTTGTCAAAAAGATAAAAGATAAGTGTTGGAGAGGATGTAGAGAAAAGAAAAACACTATACATTTTTAGTGGTAATATAAATTAGTACAGCCATTATAGAAAACAGTATGGGGTTCCTAAAAAAGTTAAAAATAGAACTACCATGAGCTCCAGCAATCACACTTCTGAGTACGTATTTTTAAAAATGAAATCTGGGTGTGAAAGAGATATCGGTATGCCCATGTTCACTGCAGCATTATTAACCATACCCAAGACATGGAAACAACTTAAATGTCCATGCACAGATGAATGGATTTAAAAAATGTGATATAGATACACAGTATAAAACTACTCTTCTGAAAAAAGAAGGAAATCTTATCCATTGAGACAACATGAATCAACCTAGTGGATATTGTACTAAGTGAAGTAAGACAGGCACAGAAAGAAAAACACTGCATTATCTCACTTACATGTGGAAACTAAAAAGGCTGAACTTACAGAGGCAGAAAGTAGAATGGTGATTGCAAGGAGCTGGGGCAGGGGAAGGATGAGGATATGAAAGATGTTAGTCAAAGAGTACAAATTTTCTGTTCAATAGGATGAATATGTTCTAGGATTCTATTGTGAAGCATGATGTCTATAGTTAATAAGCAGGTGTTGTACACTTGAAAATTGCTGAGAGAATAGATGGTAAATATTACTACCAAAATTAAAAGTATTTGAAGCAATGAACATGTTAATTCATTTTGATTTAATCAGTTCAAAATGTACACATTTTGTAATGTACACAAAATGTAAAAAAAGATCATGTTGTATACTCCAAATGTATATACTTTTTGTCAATTATAACTTAATACCGGGGGAAAATATCTGTTAAACAATAACATCATAATTATTGATTATAATAATCTTTAGTATAAATAGAAGAAATTTCTGGTGATATTTCAGCTTATAAATTAAAAAGGATAGTAATTTTAGTCCGCCATTCACATACGTTTGAGCATATAAATCTAATCAATGTATGCATTCATGTTAACTTTTGGTAAATGAGAAAGTTTCAAAGAAACTAATAAAGCAGTATTTTCAGCATCCGAAACAACAACAAAAACAGAACAAATACCATTATCTCAAGAGACATAATATAAACAATATTTATGCATTAAATATTGAAAATAAGTATGTTAATTTGGAATAACTGCTTTAGGTCATCTTCCAACACATGTACAACTTCAACATGTGGATTCTGCTGCTTTTTCAGATCAGAATTATTGTAACGCTTACAACAGGATGTTAAAGTGAATTTTTTTCCGTCTTAGTTCTAACTATGGTGACCAAACACCATCAAAAAACAAAAAATACATGGTGAATATTCTCACATTTCCGTGACAGGTGATAGATATCTTATGCAGTATTTGTAAAACACAAGGCAGAACACTCTTTATGAGATCATAAACCAAGCACTCATCTCAAAAACAGTTAGTACTGAAAGGTCCAAAGAAGGCAATTAATTTGGGAAAAAATGTGTCAGGGCATTTTCTTCTTACCTCTCCACCATGGAGAGAGAGAATAAGGGCCAACTAAGAGGATACTTGCAAGAACTTTGTGCCCTGAGCTCTATTCCATATCTTGAACCGTTTCAATTGGAAAAGAAACTTGCTAGATGCTCTGAACGAGGATAGATAGCTGCACTGTGAACATTCTAGGTTCTGAAATTTATCAGTTCCAAGGATGTATTCATATTTCCCAGGACCAAATCTGAGTCTCACAGAAGATCACATTGAACCTTGCCCTAGAGTACTGCTTGGAAGTTGGGAGAGGTAAAGAGAAGGAGTCTGAAGCCTCTGGGGAGGGAGGCAGGAAGCAGTGAGCTCTCCTTAGCCTTACCTATTGCCTCCCACAGAGTCAGAGTGGACATTTTTTGGACAACAGTGTGAACTTCTGGCTAGAAGGTAGTACTTGCAATATTTATACACTACCTTTGTATACTAAAAGCCTAGATTCCTGCTGGGATCTGAAATAATTTATTTGGTGACTCATTCTAGGATCTTCCTCTTTCTCTGTCCCCATTCTTGGAGGGCAGAGGAAACAATTTGAATATTTAGATAGAGCTACTTGTAATATTTACTACTTGTAATTCTACAGGATGGGGATGACCCAAAGAAACATTGTTTTATTGCTGGGGATTTTTCTGTTTGTTTGTTTTGCCTGGGGGTAACCACAGTGTAGTCATGACTGATGGCTTAAGACATATGTGGCAAACACAAATATTCTTTTACATTTTTTTCCTTCACTTTTATAAAGGGAGGAATCATTCAATATATCCATAGTCTGAAACTGTGACCATTAATATATAACTTATAAATCCTTAAATTTGCAAGTACTAAGGCAAAGGATCAACTTTCAAAACTAAAATTTTATCCTAAATAAAGATATATTTATCAACTAAGTTTTCAAGAACTTAAAACACTTAAATTTTTTTTTTTTTTTTTTTTTTTTTTTTGAGACTGAATTTTGCTCTCGTTGCCCAGGCTTAGAATGACAAAGATGTTCTAATTCAATTTTTTTGAACAAATGATATCATGGAATAAACTTGGTCTCAAATGATTTATTTAGTCAGACAAATGGAAATTACATGCTCAAAGGTTGATAATTAACAATTGGTAATCTTTTTAATGGAAACAACACATAACGTTTCTCTAAAACTTGCCAGTTTATTCAGACACTCCTTAAACAGGGTATCAGGGCAAAGAACCAACTGATAATTCTCTTCAAGAATATCTCTTCAAGAATTATACAATACTCTGGCTCTCTCTTTTTCTCTTTTGTCACTCTGAATCAAATTAAATTCACTTTAGTATTTCTCAGGAGTTGCTTATTTCTTCTTTCTCTCTTCATCTATTTTATAAATCTAAAGTAGGCCCTGATTTTGGCAGATACACCTAAAAATAGTGCTAAGTAAGTCTGAGTCAAGGAAAAAGAAAAACATTTGTTTGAAAGTGAAATGAGGACAAATCCCCATTTCCCCCTTCCCTCAGCCCCTGATAACCACCATTCTAATCTCTGCTTCTATGAGTTTGACTACATTAGGTACCTCATATACATGGACTCATGCAGTATTTGTACTTCCACGACTGGCTTACTTCACTTAACACACTGTCCTCCAGTATCAGGGGAACCTGCCCCCAATAATTCAATGTTATTTCACATAGGTTATTTTCTATTTCCCTAAGTGTCAGCCAGTCTGAGAAGTAAAGTGAAAGAGTACAGAAGAGAGAAATTTTAAAGCTGGGTATGTGGGGGAGACATCACATGTTGGCAGGTTCCATGGTGCCCCACAAGCTGCAAAACCAACAAGTTTTTATTGGTGATTTTCAAAGGGGATGGAGTGTACGAATAGGATGTGGGTCACAGAGATCACATGGTTCACAAAGTAATAAAATATTACAAGGCAAATGGAGGCAGGGCAAGACCACAGGACCAGGGTGAAATTAAAATTGCTAAAGAAATTTCTGGCACACATTGTCATTGATAACATCTTATCAGGAGACAGGGTTTGAGAACAGACAACGGTCTGACCAAAATTTACTAGGCGGGAATTTCCTCATCCTAATAGGCCTGGGAGTGCTATGAGAGACTGGGGCTTATTTCATCCTTTATCTGTAACCATAAAAGACAGACATTCCCAGATTGACCATTTTAAGAGACCTCTCCCCAGGAACGCATTCTCTTTCTCAGGGCTGTTCCTTGCAAGAAAAAGAATTCAGCAATATTTCTCCTATTTGCTTTTGAAAGAAGAGAAATATGGCTCTGTTCCACCCAGCTCTCAGGAAGCCAGACCTAATGGTTTGGCTTTTCCCTGAACATCACTGTTATCCTGTTCTTTTTTCAAGGTGCCCAGATTTCATACTGTTTAAACACACATGCTTACGAACAATTTGTGCAGTTAACGCAACCATCACAGGGTCCTGAGGTGACATACATCCTCAGTTTATGAAGATGATGGGATTAAGAGATTAAAGTAAAGACAGGAATAGGAAATCACAAGAGTATTGACTGGGGAGGTGATAAATGTCCATGAAATCTTCACAATTAATGTTCAGAGACTGCAGTAAAGACAGGCATAAGAAATTATAAAAGTATTAATTTGGGGAGCTAATACATGTTCATGAAATCTTCACAATTTATGTTCTTCTGCCATGGCTTCAGCTGGTCCCTCCTTTTGGGGTCCCTGACTTCATGCAGAACTCCAGATTCATCTGTATTGTCCTATAGAGCAGGGTTTCCTTTTATTTTAATGGTAGAATAATGTTCTATTGTATATATTACCAAATTTTCTTTATCCATTCATCTGTCATTGGACATTTGGGTTGTTTCTATAACGTAGCTATTGCAGATAATGCTACAATAAATATGGAAGTGCAGATATCTCTTTGGGATACTAATTTCAATCCTTCTGGGTAGGTATACCCAGAAATAGGTTACTGGATCATATGATAGTTTTTAAATTTTTTAAGGAACCTCCATACAGTTTTCCATGGTACCTATATTAATTATATTCCCACCAACATTGCACAACAGTTCCAATTGTTCCACATCCTTACCAACACTTGCTATCTTTTAGGAGTTTTCATAACAGGCATCCTAACTGGCATGAGGTGATATTTCATTATGGTTTTGATCTGGATTTCTGTGATGATTAACAGCATTGAACATTTTTTCATATACTTGTTGGCCTTTTTACAAATTCTTTAAAAATGTCTTTTCAGATCCTTTGCCTTCTGTTTAATTGAATTATTTGTTTTCTGCTATTGAGTTATATCCATTCCTTGCATATTTTGACATGAACCCCTTATCAGATACATGGTTTGCAAATATTTTTTTCCTATTCTGAGGCTTGTTTTTTCATTTTGTCAATTGTTTACTGTGCAGAAGTTTTTTAACTTTGATGTAGTCCCACTTTTCTATTTTTAATTTTGTTGCTTGTGCTTTTGGTGTTAAGCAACAAAGAAATCCAAGACATTCTTGCCAAGACTGATATAAAGAAGCTTTTCTCCTATGTGTTCTAGGAGTTTTACAGTTTCAGGTCTCATGTTTAAGTCTTTAATCCATTTTGGCTTTATTTCATATGTGATGTAAAAGAGGGGGACGATTTTATTCTTTTGCATGTGGCTATACAGTTTTCCCAGTATCATTTGTTGAAGAAATTATATTTTCCTTACCGTGTATTCTTGGCACCCTTGTTGAAATTCAGTTGACTTTATACGTGTGAATTCATTTATGTACACTTTATTCTGAACCATTGGTCTGTCATTGCTGTAAAGTTTTAGTTATGCAAAATAAATTACTTCTAGAGATCTGCTGTACAGCATAGTGCTTATCATTGACAATACTGTATTATGCACTTAAAATTTTGTTTCAGGTAGATCTCATATTAAGTTTTCTTACCACACACCCATGTACACACCACACACAGGGATATACAAAAATTTTGGGAGGTAATGAATATGCTTATTACTTGAGTTGTGGTGATGGTTTAATAGGTATATGCATATATCCAAACTCAGCAATTTGTACACATTAAATATGTGCAATTTTTGGTACCTCAATTAATGCTCCAGTAGAACTATTGTTAGAACATTAAAATAAGGGAATGAGGGAATACAAAAATCTTCATATATGTAAAACAAAAAATATGGGGAATTAAAACCCCAGAAAGTGGCAAGGATTCATTTCTTAAGTCTTGAGATTTCTTATTACTTACTCTTTACAAACTTGTAATTGTTTATCATTTTGAAGAAACTCTTCCAAAAAATTTTTTACTTTTTGCCTGTCTGGTTCAATATCAAGGATTATATTTCACTGTTTTCTTCATTTTGCATTGTTAAATGAGTCAAAATTCCCAATCTAAAAAACTTTCCTGAGTCTAGTTTATAAATGTGTGACATCCCAATGAATATAAATTATTTTTATTGAGGACCAAGAAAACTTAGCCCCTAAAGGAACACAGACACCCCAGAAAAACAGCAAGTGTAGGTGAAAGCAAAATATCTATCTCAAAAAATAAAAGATATCAGCAACTCCAGCCAGTAGAAATTACTTCTACCCCCGATCTTTGGCTATTCTAACTCACCACACTGATTATCAAGCCTTAGTTGACACACTTGTAGCTTCCCAATGATCAATTTTTCTTCATTAATAAAACTCTGGCAAAATACAAAAGAAGAAATTAGTGCATTCAGTTAATACAAAATTAATACTGGTTTTTAACAGTTGATATCTTCCCTCAACACTGTGTATGTTGCTTCTATGAAGGAAGTGGCAAGCTGGCACTGTGAAGAGCCACATTCTCATGCAAGTGTGCAGGTGAGGATGCCGTTGGCAGCAATCTGGTATCTAACAAATGGATTGTGTCTCCATACACAGAGGAGACCCTGCAGATGCAGGTTTAGATGCCTCAGCTTATTGTAATGTGGCATAGTGGCTTCTGCCCTGGATTCCCTGGCACAATTAACCCTCCAATTCTACTTTCCCTACCATGACTTTTGTATAGAAATAAGGAAAGGGATTGGAGAAACAGTAAGACGCAGAGATTATGGATAAAGATTTGGGGTGAAAGGTTTTGAAGACCCCAACATAAGTGAAGGGAAGGAGGAAGGCATTGAGTAAACACTCTTCTGTAGCACCAGCTGGAAGCACCTTTTATTCCTGTTATCAATGAGCTAATTTTTCTAATGAAACTCTCAGGTGTGCCAAGCTGAATTCTGTTGGGATGATGCTTCCATTAGATGACAGTAGACCCTTTATTCCCTCATTCTCTAGGTTTCTAACCTGGTTTATTGATTATCTTCCTATATGAATAGTTTTCCAGTTTAGACTCTCTCCAAATATTTTTTTTTTAATCCTCTTTATGTCTGAGATTACTTGGCACAGATTACATGTTACAATTTCTAACCAAAAGCCCTGGTTGAATCCAAATTAAGATGGGTTCTTTGTTTTATGCTAAAGTATTAGGTTCCTAAAACTAAGTGAATAGATGTATACAAGACTTCATTTTCAGAATGGATGGACATCCTTGTCTTTTTATAGAATACTCAGGAGCAGTGGATGGGAGTGGAACCAAAGTTATAAGAGCCTGAGAAAGAAGGTAACTTATAGAAGCAACATAAGAAGAAAAGTAACCATAGGGGTATCTGACAGCAATAAAGCTCATCTTACACAGAAGGAAACTGGAAATGTTGAAGAAGAACCGTTGACAAATAGGAATGGCAGAGGTTAAGAATCTGCTTTTTCACCAGGATTTGGGACTAACTTTACCCTCTTGGTGCTTTGATTTTCTCAGAGGAAAGGAGGCCAGTATGCTTCACTACCTATTTTTAAGGTTGTTATAACAATTCCAAGAGCAATCATTAGTAAGTGTTTAAATATTTTACCAAAAATATTTTATTTAATAAACCATTATGAGTCTGAAATTAGGTCTCTAAAAACATGCCACAATAATTTTGTCTTGATACTGATCTATTTAATGTCAATTAATATCAAGTAATCAATTGTGCAAGAGTGTATGGGTATACTTATAAATAGTACCTTGGATATAAGAGAAATGGAAACTATTTTAGCTAAAAGAGTCAGCAATTACACACATATATAATATATATTTTAGATGAAGTCTTGCTCTGTCACCCAGGCTGGAGTGTAGTAGTGTGATCTCGACTCACTGCAACCTCCATCTCCTACTTCAAGCAATTCTCCTGCCTCAGCCTCTGGAGTAGCTGGGATTACAGGTGCACAACACCATGTCTAGCTAATTTTTTATTCTTAGTAGAGATGGGGGGCTTCTCCATGTTGACCAGGCTGGTCTTGAACTCCTCACCTCAGGCGATCTGGCCACCTCGGCCCCCCCAAAGTGCTGGGATTACACGCATGAGCCACTGCACCTGGCCCAGCAATGACATGTTAACATAATTTGCTGCCTGATGATGTGGGGTGACCTAACAAATATAATAATATGTTATAATATGTTATATATGTTATAAAAAATCATAACAAATATGAATTTATATAATATTCATAAACAATTATAATGCCTTAATTATGACTGAAAAACCAGTTGCTTAGCACAACTTTGGGGTCGGGGGAGTGGGGTGGATAATTTAGTCCAGTAGGTGTAAATAAAATAGCAAGGGTCTAGGTCAACTGGAACTTTAACATAAAGCACCTCTGTGAAACAAGTGTTAGAAAAAAGTACTATTATCTTAAGCTACACTAATAGATTTTCTAAGTAAGTAGCACCATAACTCTTCATTCAGCATTAGGCATCACAAAAAAACTGTTTCTCACTCAATAGTGACTGGCCAGGATGTGGCAGGAAATGACTAATGTGGCAGAAGGCAGGGTAGATGGAGATGAAAATCCTAATCCTCCAGAAAAGAAGACAGAAGAAACTTGAAAAAATAATAAAAAAGAGAATTCTCTTCAATTATTTAAATGACTCAGCTTTCAATTACAGAATGAGTTGTAGACCTAAGAGTTTGAACTTGAAACATCAGAAACAAGTCAATTGAAAACTAATTTGAATAACTATACGAAAAAATTTTATTATTTTTAATATAAAGTTTATAAATAATACAACCAATATATATTTGTAGCAGACATTTTATAAAATCCAGACAATTTAAAAGCAAAAAGAATTGCACACAATTCCCGGTATGTTAAAAAACAAAAAACAAAACAAAACAAAAAAAAAACTGGTTTAATGGAAGCAATTGAATAAAAGTGATTCATTAGAATTTATAGAATTTATGTCTCTGTTAGAAACCCTACAAATTATTTCTGATACTCAGTTTCTCATTGAATTTGGGAACAAATTATACATATATTCAAGCAATCAGAAAATTAAGCAAAATCACAGGGAAATTAGAGAATACCACAATAGGTGTAACCACCCTTATCAGCTTGTCTTCTGGGATAGGGTCTGTTTTGTTAGGGTGAGAATTATTTTGTTTCTGTACCTCATGAAATATGCAATTATTCTCCCTCAATCTCATCAAAGAAAATAAAACTATAATTTTATATCCTCTAGAGAGCAGTCACAAATGTTATGTAAAATATATATTATATAAAATACTTAATAGAGTAGAACACTGATTATTATCTGTTATTAAGAGTCTTTTCTATTTTTTCATAGTAAAGATGATGATTGTGTAAATGCAGGCATCTCCAAGCTAATCACTAAGCAAGAAAAGTAGGTCACTTAAAACTCTCATTTCCTTAATTCATTGTATCCACTCCTCGACCCTACTAAGCCGTTAATTGTATGTTGTTTCTGCCAATATCTCACCAGAATCCTTCCCTAGGCAAAGTTAATAAATCGTTTCATAAATGTTGAATTACAGTTTTAGTTGCCTTTTCTATGCTTAACTGACTCTCCTTTCTTTGTGACAATACTTAGAATCGTTCAGGAAGAGGTTTCCTGTTTTTTGTCATTTTACACCCATTATCTTGTTCCATTGCTATCTTGACATGTTCCCTTCTCACAGCTTTGAATAAGGAGACTGAGATAATAAATGAGTTTAAATTGTGTTTGGAAGAGACTAGAAATTCACAAGAATGACAGTCTCCTCTGGAAAGTGTACACAGCCTCACTCTGTCCCCATTTGACTATGTAGGCTGCCAGGGCCTGTTTCCTCTGGTTAGCACATTATTTCTTCCCCAAACAGAGTTTACATTCAACTCTTGGATGGAAGAACTGACCGCTGTGCTGAATTTTTTTTTTTTTTTTTTGAGGCAGTCTCGCTCTGTCACCCAGGTTGGAGTACAGTGGTACAATCTTGGCTCACTGCAACATCCACCTCCTGGGTTCAAGTGATTCTCTTGTCTCAGCCTCCCAAAGTAGCTGGGACTATAGTCGTCCACCACCACACCTGGCAAATTTTTGTATTTTTAGTAGAGACGGGGTTTCATCATGTTGGCCAGGCTGTTCTCGAACTCGTGACCTCAGGTGATCCACTCACCTCAGCCTCCCAAAATGCTGGGATTACAGGTGTGAGCCACTGTGAGCAGCCTGTGCTGAATATTGCTGTGCACTAGTTGAATCCATTGCTCAAATGAATCCCTTAAAATCTCAGACAAAGGTGTAGCCATGCCATGCATAACCCTGCTAGTCATCTCCTCAGGTAATTTCTGAAGATGGACAAGGATTCTTCCATTCAACACTTCATTCTATGTCACCTTCTCTGGACAGCCATTCTAAAATTGGGTTTCTTTCATCATCTTTTCCTTTTATCCTGCTTTAATTTTCTTCTTAGCACTTTCACCATCTGATTTATTACATTATGTTTCATTATTTAGCTATTGTTTTTCTACCTCCTCCCCTCTCCTGGAGTGTAAGTACCAAGAGGGCAAGGACTTTGCTTTTGCTTCAGCCCCAGTGACTGAAACAGTGCCTAGAACATCATAGAAGTTCAACAATATTTGTGGAATAAATGACCTTGCTGGAGACAGAGATTACAGAAACACTGAAGAATATGATGGTTTGCTTATATCATTTCAGCCCTGCATAAGGACACACATACACATAAACACATGGGACAGAGTGGTCTGTGTGATCATCTTCTCCTGTTCTCAAGGATATGTACTTCACAAATATTTGTTGACTAAATGAATGCATTCATGAAAGCATGAGTTTGACAACCAGTCAATTTTTTTTTTCTAATTAGGTCTCTAAAAGAATAGGAAGAAAAGAGAATAAATATGCAAATAGGGTGATCCTATTATATTTTCTTGTATAATTGTGGAGATGTTATGAGGAGGACAGTGAAATTTTCCCTTCTCATTTTTAATTAGAAATTATGATGGAAACTTAGATGGCAAAAATAAATAAATAGATAAACTCAATGTGTTCCATTAGATAATAAATAATTTGAAATATAATCAAATGTCAAAGAAAATCTTCAATTTGGTCTCCATTTCACTGGAGACACAATTTTAAGTTTTTGGTGAGAGGTGATGACAATTTTCTCATCACAAAGGCTCATCTAAAGGGAACAATAAGGTCTGCCAGAATGTCTTCCTTGTCAAGGTCCAATTTAAAATTAACTTTCTATCTTCTCTAAAGATATGGAAAGGGTATGAGGAGTGCCCTAAGCAGGCTCCAGTGGATAGAGGGCTTCTCAGTTCATTAATAAAACATCGACATGACCTGCCTTTTAAAGACTGACCAAACTGGTCCCTAGCACATTTTCAAGCTGGCTGTGTATCCTTGTGACTGCAAGGAGGACCTGGAACAGAGGCTCAGCTGTCAGGATCCCAAAAATCTAGTCACATTACATTACCTTTCTGCTCATGAAAATGGCTTTTTGGTTTATGCCCACACACTAATGTACAAATGCTCTCTGCAGCCTGGCAGGGAGCCCAGTATAGGAAAAAATGTTCTGTTTCTTTTTGCAAAGTGCCATTAAGAGTCATGGTCCATGCCCAGACTGAGCTGTGAGATGCACTTTAGCTTTTTGCCTACTTAATATGTCTTTCGTGGAGGTGTAAGGTTTCTCTTAGCTGTTTCTTAGTTCCTAAATTCTAACCAGTAGAATTTGGAAAAGGATTCACCATCATGCTTTAAAACTAATAAAATATAAGAAAAACTGGATTCCAGAATACATACTTTAAAAAAAACAAAAACAAAACTTGCATGCAGTACTGTGCATGCAGTGTTACCTCTATCTGGACCTTTTTAAAGAAAAGACACTCCAATTTTTGACAGCCTTTAGTGGATACTCCTTAACAATAATTTTCTTTCTTTACCACCCCAAAAAAGAAAATTTCAGCTTCCTTTTTCCTCAAAATGTTATCTTTGTTTTCTTCTTAACAGCCCTTCTTGTTCAGAAAGTAAGTCCTTCAAACCATCTATTTTTACCTGGCCAAAAAAACCCACTACTGAACCACAGTACTTATTGCACTATTCTGGTCTGTCATTAGTTTTGATGAATTATAAGCCCCCAGCTGGCATGGACCATGTTTTACTCAGATCTTAGTACCAATGGATATCATATCATGATGATATTATGATATTTTTGATATCATATTTTTATATTGATGATATAATTAATATTATAATGATATTAACCACTGCATTTATTGAGAGTTTATCTGTGCCAGGTACAATTTTAGACACTTTACATACATTAGATCATTTAATCTTCACAATAACTCCAGGAGAAAATTATTTTTGTATAACTGAAGAACCAGTATAAAGAAGTCACACACCTGGTAAGCTGTAGAGCTCAGATTCAAAACCATGCAAAGATCACCAGATATTCTTAACTGGAAAGTGTGTAGTAGGCCCTCAGATATTTGCTTAATGAATCGTTATTCACTTCTTGAGTATAGAATTATTGGGAACGCTTAGTGTAGCTAACATGATTACATGCCCTCCAAAGTAATTTTGGAAACACTCATGGTCCATTTTTAAACAATTCCATTTTAAGCCTGTCCCCTGAATCTCCCAGAAGCTACATTTACTCTTCATTCCTTGTGTCTTCTGATTACATCCCAGTCAAGTCTGGCTTATGCCATTGTATCTACAAGGAAAGGTCCTATTTGGAGTGGTTTTGAGGTATACTTTAGTGCAGCTTTGTGTGTCTCCTGTGCTCATCTCTTTTGCAATTTAGCTCCTAGTACTTACTAAATCTTAATTTAATGTCCTGTTCTTGTGTTGCTAAGAGGTGCATACCCTTATTCTAGACCTTCTCTCCACTTGGCCTATGTTATTTTTTGTGCATCCTGTACCTTTTTCCTGTCAGAACTGCCTCTTCCAAGTTCCCAATCCAATCTTTAAAAGCCCAAGTTCCCAATCTAATCTTTAAAATCAACCAGAGGGCTCTGTTGTTGCATGGAAAAGGTCAACTCGTCATGAGTTAAAAGAGACAGTTTATGGTTTGCAGTCTTAAAATCAAGTGAAAACACCTAACTCATGAGGAGAGCTGACAGAAGCCTCTAAAATGTAGCATGTTCCACCTTAATTAGATTTGGCTGCAAAGGACTTGAAGCTAAGAGCCACCACTGTTAACATCATCACCCTGTAATGGTTTGGCAAGTTGCTACAATTACAGATATCAGATTTTGTGTGCTTTTTTTTTTTTCAAATAAAAATCATCACAGAGTCCTTGAAGTCAAGCTGTTGGTAGCTTATTTTGCAGTACAGTATTTTAGATAAGTTGTTGTATGACTCACTGTCACCTCAGAACACAGTACCACATGCAAGGTGACCAGAAGACAGTGGGTAGCTAAGCTATTCTTTATATGAAGTCAGTAATTTCTAGTATTTTCTTGAGTGTTTGCTGTGCACAGGCAAAGTACTAAGTACCTTACATGTATTATATTTAATACTCATAATTATTCAGACAGATATTAATATAATCACCTCTACTTTGCATATGTGGGAACTGAGGCATAATAAAAATAACTTATTCACTCAAGGTGACAGAACTAGTGAATGAAAATCAATGGAAGTAAAATCTAAACCATGGCAATAGAATTGTTGCAACGTCTTTTTGCTAGAAGGCACACACAAAAAAATACATCTGGGAATGTTTTTAAGGGGTACTTGATTAAAGGAGTACAATATAAGACTGGACAGTCAATAATTCATTGTCTTGGGAGTACCCTCTGAGGATACAATATTTAAAATTCCAGCAAGGACCCCCGAGAATGTGGCAAACTCATGTTACAGTGGTTTTTGGAGGCCTGAAGAAAGTGATGGCCAATGCTGAAAAATTAGAACGTCAGCGTTGCCCCAGAGGATGATAGAATGAATAAAAAGATTGAGGGAAGGGAGCATGCAAGAATAGACATATTACTTCCACGGCTCAGAAAATCTCTTAGATGGAATGTTTATAGAAGAGCTCAGAGGATCCACTGTTTACCAAATCTATCAAGAATGAGCTGGCAAGAAGGTCACTAATATCATTAAGAAGTTCGGTGGTGGCTCTCCTCTGCAAGTCAGGACTGATGGTAGAGGAAGTAACTACAGACCTGGGCTCATTAATATCCATGGAGATGATGACTCTCCAAAGTAACAGAGGTCAAGAGATGGTTCTCAGCTGCCCAACAGTTACTGTAATGGCCCACAAGGTGGAAGAGATATCCAGAGGGTGTTGCTTGACTTGCATTGAGTTGTGGAGATGGTTAATGAAACATTGCATCCTGTAGAAAAGTGGAGTTCTGGTCAGGGCAATGAAACAAGAGAAAGACACAAAGGGCACCCAAATAGGAAGAAAGGAAGTCAGACTATTCCTGTTTGCAGATGACATGATCCTATATCTAGAAAAACCCATAGTCTCATCCCCAAAACTTCTTAAGTTGATAAACAACTTCAGGAAAGTCTCAGGATGGAAAATCAAAGTGCAAAAATCACTAGCATTTCTATACACCAACAACAGTCAAGCTGAGAGCCAAATCAGGATAGAACTCCTATTCACAACTGCAACAAAAACAATAAAATACCTAGAAATACAACTAACTAGGGAGTGAAAGATATCTACAAGGAGAATTACAAAAAACTGCTCAAAGAAATCAGAGATGACAAAAACAAATTGAAAAACGTCCCATGATTATGGATGGGAAGAATCAGTATCACTAAAATGGTCATATTGCCCAAAGTCAGTTATAGATTCAGTGTTATTTCTATTAAACTACCATTGACATTCTTCACAGAACTAGAAAAAGGTATTTTAAAATTCATATGGAACCAAAAAAGAGCTTGCATAGCCAAAACAATCCTAAACAAAAAGACCAAAGCCGGAGGCATAACGCTACCCCACTTTAAACTATACTACAGGGCTACAGTAACCAAAACACCATGGTACTGGTACAAAAACTGGCACATCGACCAATGGAACAGAATAAAGAACCCAGAAATAAGACCACACACCTATAACTATATGGTCTTCCAAAAACCTGACAAAAACAAGCAATAGGAAAGGATTCCCTATTCAATAAATGATGCTGGGATAACTGGCTAGCCATATGCAGAAGATTGACATTGGACCAGTCTCTTACACCATACACAAAAATTAAGATGGATTAGAAACTTTAATGTATAACCCAAAACTACAAAAGCCCTGGAAGACAACCTAGGCAATACATTCAGGACATAGACATGGGCAAAGATTTCATGACAAAGACACCAAAAGCAATTGCAACAAAAGCAAAAATTGACAAATGGGATCTAATTAAACTAAAGAGCTTCTGCACAGCAAGAGAACCTATCAACAGAGTAAACAGTCAACCTACAGTATAGGAGAAGTTTTGCAAACTATGTATCTGACAAAAAGCATTTATCAGGAACTTAAACAAATTTACAAGAATAAAACAACCCCATTAAAAAGTGGGCAAAGGACATGAATAGACACTTTTCAAAAGAAGACATACATGCAGCCAACAATCATATGGAGAAAAGCCCAACAACACTAATTATTAGAGAAATGCAAATCAAAACCACAATGAGATACCATCTCACAGCAGTCAGGTACTATCTATCAGGTATTATCTATCAGGTACTATCCATCAGGTACTATCTATCAGGGCAATACTATCAGGTATTATCAGGTTATTTTTTATTAAAAAGTCAAAAACAACAGATGTTGACAACATTATGGAGAAAAATGAATGCTTATATGCTGTTGGTGGTAGTGTAAATAAGTTCAGCCATCGTGCAAGACAGTGTGGCAATTCCTCAAAGACCCAGAGACAGAAATACCATTAGACCCAGTAATCGTATTACTGGGTATATAGCCAAAGGAATAGAAATCATTGTATTATAAAGACACATTCACACATATGTTCATTGCAGCATTATTCACAAGAGCAAAGACATGGAATCCACCTAAATGCCCATCAGTGAAAGACTGGATAAATAAAATGTGGTACATATACACCATGGAAAAGAATGGAGCCATGAAAAAGAATGAAATCATGTTCTTTGCGGAGATATGGAGGGAGCTGGAGGTCATTATCCTTAGCAAACTAACACAGGAACAGAAAATCAAATAACACATGTTCCTACTTATAAGTGGGAGATAAATGATGACAACACATGGACACATAGAGAGGAATGACACACACTAGGGTCTTTCAGAGGGTGGAGGGTGGGAGGAGAGAGAGGGTCAGGAAAAATAATTAATGAGTAGTAGGTTTAATAACTGGGTGATGAAGTAGGCTGTACTACAAACCTCCATAACACAAGTTTACCTATGTAACAAAACTTCACTTGTACTCCTGAACTAAAAGTAAAAGTTTATACACACACACACACACACACACACACACACACACACACACACAAAACTTTAAAAACAAAGAAAATTAGGCAGTATTTTTAAAGGAGCTTGGAATAAAAATCCACAATTCCTTGCCTAGATCCCAGACCTAAGCCTATTTCAAATCCAGAACCCATTGACAGAAGAGATTATTTCCCTGGGTTAACAAACAAAACAAAACAAAACAAAACATCATGAAAAATATTTACTATGATAATTTCCCCAGTCATTTCTCAAAGAAAACTTGATTATTTACTTAGGTGTGCCTACCCTGGGGGTAAAAAGAATGCTCAGACATTCTTTTTCTTTTTTTCTTTTTTTTTTTTATTATTATACTTTAAGTTGTAGGGTACATGTGCATAACGTGCAGGTTTGTTACATATGTATACTTGTGCCATGTTGGTGTGCTGCACCCATCAACTCGTCAGCACCCATCAATTCATCATTTATATCAGGTATAACTCCCAATGCAATCCCTCCCCCCTCCCCCCTCCCCATGATAGGCCCCAGTGTGTGATGTTCCCCTTCCCGAGTCCAAGTAATATCATTGTTCAGTTCCCACCTATGAGTGAAAACATGCGGTGTTTGGTTTTCTGTTCTCGTGATAGTTTGCTAAGAATGATGGTTTCCAGCTGCATCCATGTCCCTACAAAGGATGCAAACTCATCCTTTTTTATGGCTGCATAGTATTCCATGGTGTATATGTGCCACATTTTCTTAATCCCGTCTATCACAGATGGACATTTGGGTTGATTCCAAGTCTTTGCTATTGTGAATAGTGCCGCAATAAACATACATGTGCATGTGTCTTTGTAGTACAATAATTTATAATCCTTTGGGTGTATACCCAGTAGTGAGATGGCTGGGTCATATGGTACATCTAGTTCTAGATCCTTGAGGAATTGCCATACTGTTTTCCATAATGGTTGAACTAGTTTACAATCCCATCAACAGTGTAAAAGTGTTCCTATTTCTCCACATCCTCTCCAACACCTGTTTTTTCATGATTTTTTAATGATTGCCATTCTAACTGGTGTGAGATGGTATCTCATTGTGGTTTTGATTTGCATTTCTTTGATGGCGAGTGATGATGAGCATTTTTTCATGTGTCTGTTGGCTGTATGAATGTCTTCTTTTGAGAAATGTCTGCTCATATACTTTGCCCACTTTTGGATGGGGTTGTTTGTTTTTTTCTTGTATATTTGTTTGAGTTCTTTGTAGGTTCTGGATATTAGCCCTTTGTCAGATGAGTAGATTGCAAAAATTTTCTCCCATTCTGTAGGTTGCCTGTTCACTCTGGTGGTAGTTTCTTTTGCTGTGCAGAAGCTCTTTAGTTTAATTAGATCCCATTTGTCAATTTTGGCTTTTGCTGCCATTGCTTTTAGTGTTTTAGACATGAAGTCCTTGCCCATGCCTATGTCCTGAATGGTACTACCTAGATTTTCTTCTAGAGTTTTTATGGTATTAGGTCTAACATTTAAATCTCTAATCCACCTTGAATTAATCTTCGTAATAAGGAGTAAGGAAAGGATCCAGTTTCAGCTTTCTACTTACGGCTAGCCAATTTTCCCAGCACCATTTATTAAATAGGGAATCCTTTCCCCATTTCTTGTTTCTCTCAGGTTTGTCAAAAATCAGATGGCTGTAGATGTGTGGCATTATTACTGAGGACTCTGTTCTGTTCCCTTGGTCTATATCTCTGTTTTGGTAACAGTACCATGCTGTTTTGGTTACTGTAGCCTTGTAGTATAGTTTGAAGTCAGGTAGCGTGATGCCTCCAGCTTTGTCCTTTTGACTTAGGATTGTCTTGGCAATGGGGGCTCTTTTTTGGTTCCATATGAAATTTAAAGCAGTTTTTTCCAATTCTGTGAAGAAACTCATTGGTAGCTTGATGGGGATGGCATTGAATGAATGGCAGTATGGCCATTTTCATGATATTGATTCTTCCTATCCATGAGCATGGTATGTTCTTCCATTTGTTTGTGTCCTCTTTTATTTCACTGAGCAGTGGTTTGTAGTTCTCCTTGTAGAGGTCCTTTACATCCCTTGTAAGTTGGATTCCTAGGTATTTTATTCTCTTTGAAGCAATTGTGAATGGAAGTTCATTCCTGATTTGGCTCTCTGCTTGTCTGTTACTGGTGTATAAGAATGCTTGTGATTTTTGCACATTAATTTGTATCCTGAGACTTTGCTGAAGTTGCTTATCAGCTTAAGGAGATTGTGGGCTGAGACAATGGGGTTTTCTAAATATACAATCATGTCATCTGCAAACAGGGACAATTTGACTTCTTCTTTTCCTAACTGGATACCCTTTACTTCTTTCTCTTGCCTGATTGCCCTAGCCAGAACTTCCAACACTATGTTGAATAGGAGTGGTGAGAGAGGGCATCCCTGTCTTGTACCAGTTTTCAAAGGGAATTTTTCCAGTTTTTGCCCATTCAGAATGATATTAGCTGTGGGTTTGTCATAAATAGCTCTAATAATTTTGAGGTACATTCCATCAATACCGAATTTATTGAGCGTTTTTCGCATGAAGGGCTGTTGAATTTTGTCAAAAGCCTTTTCTGCATATTGAGATAATCATGTGGTTCTTGACTTTGCTTCTGTTTATATGCTGGATTATGTTTATTGATTTGCGAATGTTGAACCAGCCTTGCATCCCAGGGAGGAAGCCCACTTGATCATGGTGGATAAGCTTTTTGATGTGCTGCTGAATCCGGTTTGCCAGTATTTTATTGAGGATTTTTGCATCGATGTTCATCAGGGATATTGGTCTAAAATTCTCTTTTTTTGTTGTGTCTCTGCCAGGCTTTGGTATCAGGATGATGTTGGCCTCATAAAATGAGTTAGGGAGGATTCCCTCTTTTTCTGTTGATTGGAATAGTTTCAGAAGGAATGGTACCAGCTCCTCCTTGTAAATCTGGTAGAATTCAGCTGTGAATCCATCTGGTCCTGGACTTTTTTTGGTGGGTAGGCTATTAATTATTGCCTCAATTTCAGAGCCTGCTATTGGTCTCTTCAGGGATTCAACTTCTTCCTGGTTTAGTCTTGGGAGAGTGTAAGTGTCCAGGAAATTATCCATTTCTTCTAGATTTTCTAGTTGATTTGCATAGAGGTGTTTATAGTATTCTCTGATGGTAGTTTGTATTTCTGTGGGGTCGGTGGTGATATCCCCTTTATCATTTTGTATTGCGTCTATTTGATTCGTCTCTCTTTTCTTCTTTATTAGTCTTGCTAGCGGTCTGTCAATTTTGTTGATTTTTTCAAAAAAGCAACTCCTGGATTCATTGATTTTTGGAGGGATTTTTGTGTCTCTATCTCCTTCAGTTCTGCTCTGATCTTAGTTATTTCTTGTCTTCTGCTAGCTTTTGAATGTGTTTGCTCTTGCTTCTCCAGTTCTTTTAATTGTGATGTTAGAGTGTCAATTTTAGATCGTTCCTGCTTTCTCTTGTGGGCATTTAGTGCTATAAATTTCCCTCTACACACTGTTTTAAATGTGTCCCAGAGATTCTGGTATGTTGTATCTTTGTTCTCATTGGTTTCAAAGAACATCTTTATTTCTGCTTTCATTTCGTTATGTACCCAGTAGTCATTCAGGAGCAGGTTGTTCAGTTTCCATGTAGTTGAGCGGTTTTGATTGAGTTTCTTAGTCCTGAGTTCTAGTTTGATTGCACTGTGGTCAGAATACTCAGACATTCTAAGGACTGTTGTATATATAGTCTGGGTGGACAATGATACCTGGAGAACTAAAGCATCATTATGGTCACCTTGTTATAGGAGGGGCTAATGGGAGCCAGGTGATAAATGAAGTTCTGGCTAAAGCCTGCCCCACAAGGTCAATGCTAGGTTTGAAGACACATCAACTGGCCATATTTTTAAGCCTCAAGTGTATAACTGGAATTAATATGCTTGGTTATCATGACCCTCACATTAGGTCTATGGCCTGTGAGATAAAATCTATCCTAATAGAGAAGTGGAAACCTCTGAAATTGTCCCGCAGTCAAGATAGTAAATTGAAAACATATCACATCCTAGGGGGAATAATGGATATTAGTGTAACCAAAAAAGACCTAAAAGATACAGGGGTAATAGACCTTATCATCTCTTGATTTAATTTGCTAGCCTTCACCTATAGAATTCACATGGATGCATGAGAATGACTGTAGACTGTAGACTACTGTAGGTTTAACTAAACAGAGACCCTGAGTGCATCTGTTGTGGCAGATGTGGGATTATTTCAAGAGTATACGCTTTCTGAGAGACAGTTCTTTGTGTATAAGTAGGCCCTGGTATTAACGTGTCAAGACAGAGTACTTGATGGGCCATCATGTAACCATGCACCAGCAGCTGCCCATTATGTTGTTCCCACCAAGTCACAAATTTGGATAGGACCAGCAATTGTTTACAGTGAAACATAAATGATACAGCCAAGATTTATCCCGAAGAGGACTAGAGGGGACATGTAAACTGCATGCAGTGGGATCTCAGGTTCCCCAGTGTTATAAGTGGAATTGTGTCCCTCCAAAATTCATATGTTGAGATCCTAACCTCCAGTACCTCAGAATGTGACCTTATTTGGAAATAAGGTCATTATAGATAGAATTAGATGAAGTCATTAGGATGGGCCATAATCTAATTTAAGTGGTGTTCTAATAAAAAGGGAAACATTTGGACAGGGACAGACAAGCACAGAAGAAAGATGATGTGGAGAACACCATGTATGAATCAAAGAATGTCTGGGGCTACTGGAAGCCAGAAGAAAATCATAGAACAAATTCTTCTTTACAGATCTCAGAAGAAACCAATACTGCCAATATCTTGATTTCAGACTTCTAGCCCCTAGAACTGTGAAACAATACATTTCCATTGTGTAAGCCACTTAGTTTGTGGTACTTTGTTAAAGCTACCCTAGGAAACTAACATAGCATGTCACCCATAAGAGGTGGAACAGCAACTTCTCCTCTTCTGCATCCTGTGCAGACCTGGCACAATTTGTGTACACATGAAGCAGGCCTGGTAGCAGAGACAGATAACTTTGAAACTTCAGTCTTCCATGTCCCTGCAATGAACATGATCTCGTTCCATTTTATGCATTCCACAGTGTATATATACCACATTTTCTTTATCCAGTCTATCACTAATGGGCATTTGGGTTGATTGCACGTCTTTGCTATTGTGAATAGTGCTGCAATGAACATACACTTGCACATATCTTTGAAACAGAATGACTTACATTTATTTGGGTATATACCCAGTAATGTGATCACTGGGTCAAATGGTGCTTTTGGTTCTAGGCCTTTGAGGAATCGCCACACCAACTTACAACTTACAATTTACATTCCCACCAACAGTGTAAAAGCGTTCCTATTTCTCCACAGCCTTACCAGCATCTGGTGTTTCTTGACTTTTTAATAATGGTCATTCAGACTGGTGTGAGATGGTATCTCATTGTGGTTTTGATTTGCATTTCTCTAATGATCAGTGATGTTGAACTTTTTTTCATATGCTTGTTGGCCCCATAAATGTTTTCTTTAGAGAAGTGTCTGTTCATGTCCTTTGCTCACTTTTTAATGAGGTTGTTTGCTTTTTCTTGTAAACAGATCCTTCTAGATTCTGGATATCAGACCTTTGTCAGATTATCCTCAGAAATCTAATGCAGGAACAAAAATCAAACACCAAACACCGTACGTTCTCACTTACAAGTGGGAGCTGAACAATAAGAACACATGAACACAGGGAGGGGAACAACACACACTGGGGCCTGTTAGAGGAGTGGTGAGGGGAAGGAGAGCATCAGGGTAAATAGCTAATGTAGGCAGGACTTCATACCTAGGTGATGGGTTGATAGGTGCAGGAACCCACAATGGCACACATTTACCTATGTAACAAACCTACACTTCCTGCACATGTATCCCATAACTTAAAATCAAATAAATATTTTTTAAAAGTTCAGTCTTGCAGAAACAGATCCCAATGTTGATCCCCAGATGTGGCAATATTCCTTGTGGCTACCAATTAGCCATTTGGTAGCACGTCAACGAAATTGAAGCTCTTCCATTCTGAGAAGACAAGTGGTTTATCCCCACAGGAATGAATACCTATCCATTCCTGGTATGGGTTCATTTCCTGCTGACAAAGTTTCAACTAGCATCATAATCTAGGAGCTTATAGAGTAACTTATCTGTAGGAATGAAATCTCACATAATAAACTTCAAATGGAAGCTCACTTCACAGGAAAGAAAGTACAGGAGTGATCCATTAACATGGAATACACTGAAAGTATCATATTTTACAATCCACAAGCAGTGATTTTCACAGAATGTTGGAATGGCTTCTTAAGGTGCAACTAAGACACTATCTCAATGGCAAAACATGGGAGAGACTGTAATGCCATCCTTTACGATGAAATATCAGAGACCTCTGTGCCATACTGTGTCTTTCACAGGAAAAATACATGAACCAAGAAACCAAGGGATGCCAGCAGGCTTAACTCCACTTGCCATCATTACCAATGACCCACTGGGCAAGTTTGTGTTTCCTATCTGTCTCCACACCTCTAAGGGTAGGAGGTCCTTGTTCCCAAAGGGTCATACTCATGCTAGGGAACACACTGAACAAGCAACTATAGCTGCTGGCAGGGCACTTTGGACTCCTTCTGTCCAGAAAATAGAGGTAGGGTGAGGAGTCACCAACCAGGTCACGGTAGTTGTCCCTGATTAGTGAGAGGAGGTAGGACTGCTTTTACACCACAGGGGCAAGGGAAATATGCATAGACAGCAAGTGATCCACCAGCATGCCTGTAGGGACTCCTTTACTCCATTTTAACTGTTATTGTTGGACTCATGCAGCAAACCTGGTCTGAGACAAGAATGATTATGAAGGGTTTACTCTCCTCTGGAAGGAAGGTTTGGGTCATACTATTATGACCTCTACAGATAATAGCTGAGTATGCTGGAAATGGAGAATGGATGTGCAGGAGGGAGAGAATGAGGATCAGAGGTTAGCTTTAGAATAACTGCAGTGACCAGGGCTGCAGTTCATCTTACTAACTTCCCTCCTCTAAGTTTTCCCTCAGGAAGAGAGACTCATGGATTTGTTGATATGTGTCTCCCTAATCCTGTCAGGAGCACACAAAAGTGTAACACACAGAAGTGTTCTTAATGTTCCTTTCACACCTCCAACTGCAGGAAGTGTAATTGATTGAGGGCCCCAGATGCTTTGTTTGAAATTCATAGGTGCATTTACATCAAGGATACATTTCCCATGGCCTGCTCCTAGTCCGTGACTAGCAGGAAGAAATTGTAAGTCAGGCCCATTCCTGGCAAACGCAGAGCTCCTTCAAATGGTAACCTTGGCTCAAGGACTTCCTGTTGGGTTTATCAAAATGCTCTTAGAACTGCACATCAGTTTAAGATTTCTCTGACCCAACTTTACTCACAGGGGTTAGACTTGCACCATGATCTATTGGCTCTCTCAGCCCCCTACATCACAGGTGTTCCCTGTGCCCCAAATTTCTTGCATGTCTAATCATGTCTAGGTGTCTTCATCTTAGAGGAGCTGAATGGAAGAAGAGAGTCTTATCTTCCAATTCTGTCTTGGTTTGGGTTCTTCCCAGAGCAGCCCTGGAGGGAAATTATTGGGTTCTTCAGTTTGTTTGGGAAGTGATCCCAGGAAGCTGGAGTGATGGACCAGAGGATTGAGACAGGGAAGGAGGAAGTCAAGATAAGGATATGTTATAGAGATTACTGTAGTGGACAGTGGGGGCTGGTTTCTGCCAGGACCTCCCAAGACAGGCACCTACCAGAATTTTCCTTCTGAATGACTGGAGCTGGAGCATTTACCTGTGAGCCATGTTGTTCCTCATTGTTTAAGGATTGCCTCAATGTTCCAGCTGTGCTGAGCTAGTTTCTACACATCAGAGAATACCCTAAAGCAGAGTGCAGTAATATTCATAGTGCACATGAGAACAGGGAAGTTTCATCATGGATTTTCCAGCACATTATGCATACTTGTTTCTCAATAAATAATAAATGAATAAATGAATATATTGACTTTTAAAGATCATGCACTTTAATAGTCTCCTAGTACTAGTCTATGGATGGACAATATCAGATTCATCTTTGAAGATTAAAAAGTTTAAGTATTATAGGGTCCTTTTTTTTTCTTTTCTTGAGGTGAAGTCTTGCTCTATTGCCCAGGCTGGAGTGCAGTGGTGCGATCTCGGCTCACTGCAGCCTCCACCTCCCAGGTTCAAGAAATTCTCCTGTCTCAGCCTCCCATGCAGCTGGAATTACAGGCAGGCACCATGCCCAGTGACTTTTTATATTTTTAGTAGAGATGGGGTTTCACGATGCTGGTCAGGCTGGTCTCGAACCCCTGACCTCAAGTGATCCACCTGCCTCGGCCTCCCAAAGTGCTGGGATTGCAGGTGTGAGCCACTGCGCCTGGGCTAGATCCTATTTTTGAGTAGGGTATTTGTGATTCATTGGGGTGAGTCAGCCCAGTATTCTGCATATTTAAAAATGTCTCCTGTGACTTATGAGTTCTTACTGGGAATTATTTATTTGATTCCATCAACTAAAGCTCATCTTTGTTGCTTCTTGTGGAAGATATTTTGCGTTCTGTTCTTCTGAATGTCCAAACTGTATCGTTTCTAGGTTTTGTACATAAACTTTTCACCAAATTTGATACCTTTCATTTGTGAGTGATAGAGGACAGCTCTCTAGACAGAAACGAAATTACCGATAACATGTCATTTCCAGTATAGACACAATAGTTTTTCATCATAGATTAGTACTAAATAAGAAAGTGGACTAATATAGGTTTCACATATTTCTGGTTTCTAGTTAGAAATTACCAGGAGAAGCTCGCCTAAAATACCAGCTTTTTAAAAAATAAATAAATAAATAAAAATAAAAGTCTCAGTACTCATGGGCTCTGGGCATCATAATTGGAAGTGTACCCAAAAGAATAGAATCTCAGAAATGACTAGAGAGGACAGGTTTTCAGCATGTTTAGTTTCACCACTGATGACTTTTAATTCAGTCTGTCATCTAAAAGTATAAAGTAAAGCAGGAGTTCCTAACTCCTGGGCCGCTTACCAGTACCGGTCTGTGGTCTGTTAGGAACCTGGCCTCATAGCAGGAGGTGAGTGGTGAGCAAGCCAGTGAAGCTTCATCTATATTTACGGCTGTACCTCATTGCTTGCATTACTGCTTGTGCTCCAACTGCTGTCAGATCAGCAGATCAGAGGCGATATGAGAATCTCATAGGAACAAGAACTCTGTTGTGAGGTCTACGTGTGAGAGATCCAGGTTGCACACACTTTATGAGAATTTAATGCCAGATGATCTGTCACTGTGTCCCATTACATCTAGATGGGACTATCTAGTTGAAGGAAAACAAGCTCAGGGCTCCCATTGATTCTACATTATGGTGAGTTGTATAATTATTTCATTATATATTACAATGCAATAATCATAGAAATAAAGTGTACAATACATATATTACGCTTGTATCACTCCAAACCACCCCCGCCCCTGGCCCATGGAAACATTGTCTACCATGAAACTGGTCTCTGGGGTCAAAAAGCTTGGGGACTGCTGGACTAAAGGACAGAAAATGATATCTACAATTTTAGGAACTGAAATCTTAAAGAGGAAGGGAAAGAGACATGAGTAAAATGGGTTAGGAACGTTGGGATGTAAAAGCATGGATCATATTTGTCCTAGAATCTCTTGGGCACACTTTTTAGACTAATCTACTCTATGAAGCAGCTGCTTTTGATGTCATGTTTTGGCAACTCCAGAGTCCCTCTTCAGCTGGCATTCTTCCTCAAAGTTCCACCCAAATAATCTCATGTGTAAATTACTATGTAAAATAAGGACTTCTATTACTTCTCTTAGGCCACAGCATCTCAGAACAAGGTGACAGTAATAATGGATCCGGGAAAAGGATGTGGCCCATAAACATCTCAGTACTGCCCCTGATTTAAATATATTTTCACATTATAAAATAATGTAGACTCATAGAAAAATTCAGAAGATTCTAAAAAGGAGCAAGCAGAAGCCAAAGCATCTATATTTCTACCAAATATAACCAGAATTTTGGTGCTATTTCCTTGTATTTTTAAGTTTTAGATGTGGTTATTGTTTTGAGTAGCCTGTTAAACTCAAGTGAAAACATAAAAAAAAAAGATATAGATAGCTAATGAACAGAGCCATAGATTTGATAATGTCATTCTCCTGTATATACAATTGTTGTATACTTATTTTATTCAATAATATAACACAACAAACTTTTATTCATTGAAAATATTTTATAGAAATAATTTTAATGGCTGACTAATATAGTTATGTACATATTCCTCATTGCCATTTAGTTTAATTTCTTCTTAATTTCTGGTATCAGTCACATAACCTTTATCATCTATGTACAAAATGTCTTTTCTATATTAAGAATTCTTTCTTTAGTTTCACAAAAAGGAATCATGGTGTTGAAGAGTTGGAATGCTTTTATATTTCTTGATAGGATATTTTTAAAACCCTGAGGAAAAGCAAAACTAAAGAGAGAAAATTCATGTAAAGATATATGTGGATTCCACATGTTTATATTTTTAGTATGTAATTGTTTGGACTTATGCTGGAGTAAAGGGCAAAAGAGTGGGTCTAAAAGGGTGTTTCCTACTGGAAAGGATGATGGCAGCAGGATGAGTTTTCTCCTCTCCTCGCACACTGAAACAGCCTTCCCAGATTATCATGTTGTAAGTCTAGGAAGCCGGCTGTGAACTGTGGGGCACTAGTCAGCAGATATCATCCATTCATTCACTCAACAAATATTGACTGAGTACCTACCATGTGTCAGGAAATAGCCTGGGTAAAGGAGGTAGGTGAAAGAGAGGGAGAAAACCTACTGACGAATAAAGAAATAAGTGCAAGGCAGAGGATTTAAAGAAGGTCAAGTCTAGAGAGTTAGTGATTTGCTGCTGTGGTTTGGGAGGTCAAAGAAAACCTTTCCGTGGAAGACAAATTGAAGCTGGGATGTAAAAGGCAAGTAAGAATCAGTTCTATTTTAGAGAAAGATCATTCTAGGCAGGACAAACAATGAGTGCAGATTTTCTCAGCAAGGAGTTATTGTCTCATAGGAAACATAAAAAAGGACAGTGTAAATGAAATCTATTATTTTCTTCAGTTATGGATATAGGCAAAAATAATACAACATAGTATTTGAAGCATCTGTCATTTTGTTATTGTTAGAAACCTCATATGCTTTCATAGCGAATTACAGTTTTTACAGATATATTTTAATAATGTTTATGCTCATCACTACTTTAAAATTATAGTAGCTATTATATCTGTGGCTATGTATTATTAGTTAATTTTTAATGAAATAGCATATATTACCGCAACACATTTATTTGAGTAATTGTTTTTATCTATATCAATGCAATTGGTTTTCCTTTCTTACTTTATGCTTTTATAACATTATTCTGAGAAAAAGTACATAGCTTTCTCAGAGATTGAAAAGGTCCTTGGCGCCAAAAAGGTGATGGACCCCTATCTACAGGAAAGTGGATGGTAGATGGAATTTTTTCCAGTTATGTGAATGTGTCAATTAACCTAAATAGCAACAGTAACAATTTGGGCTATGTGCTTTGTTTATTTTTTAGTTCATGAAAATGCAGAGTTTCTTCCTGGCAAAAGACCTTCCATTAGAAGGTGGCTAGTAAATTTTTTTTTAGGTAATTGGATTTGGCTGCAAAGAATGTGGAATGTATCTTACAAGTGACTTCACAACTCAACAGTTAGCTGCTAGTCACTGAACATCTGTTTTAAATATTCAAATGACTATCACAATAAACATTTTCTTTTAGAAACTAGTGAATAGAATGGACTCATAGAGAACATCTCCAGCAAACATGCTTTATTCTAGAGACATAAAATGTACCAGTAAATTAAAAGGATAGTTTTATCAACCTTCCCATTGCCTTTTTGTAGTTCACTGAGAAGGCTTCGCCCCTTCATTAGATGAAATACCAACTGGATTGTTGTGATGTGACAAGTACTTTGGTATCTTCAACCTTGCCCACACAGGTAGAAAACTGAATGAATAAATTTAATTATTGAATATCAACCTCTGTATCTCAGTTTTTTCCCACGAGTAAAGAACAATAAGGATTTTCTATTTACCCTTAGTGAAAAATATTCCATTGAATTGATTGTAGGAGTCTTTGCTAATTAAGTGATCTCCAGAGTCATCATTTTAGATGTCTTAAGTTAATTTGGTACAACATTTGGCACTTCCCGAGAAAGTGAAATAAACTTATTTGATAACTCAAGTGCTTGAATTGTGTATGCTTTAATCAGAAAGCCATGACATTTGCATTTAAATTTTACACTCACAGGCAGGAAAGAAGAAATGGTTATAAACATGGATAACTAGAGATTTAAAATGTCATTATTTATCTAGTAATCTTGAAAAAAAATTTGATTCTCTGTGGAGATTTCCAGTACATTTCGATCGCCTTCAAAATAATTGAGACGTTTGTTATGTATAGCAGATCATTTTTAAAATATCAAGTCTATTTTCACAAATTTCTGGATATTTAATAGATTAGATATGCTATTTCCAGTAATTCTAGAGTTTTACTCTGTGTTTCTTAACAGTTTCATAGAGGTATAGTTGATAAGTTAATTTGTTAATAGATATTTTTGTTTAAGAGTAGTTTTAGGACTATGGAAAAGTTACAAAGATGTTCATAGATGTCCCTTACACACCTATTTTCCCGTATTATTGACTTCTTTTATTGCTATGATATATTTATCACAACTAATAAAACCATAATGATATATTATTATTAATTAAATCCCATGCTTTCATCAGATTTCCTTAGTTTTTACCTAATGTCCTTTTTCTGTTCAAGATCCCATCCAGGATATCATGATACATGTAGTCAGCAAATTTCCCTTATGTGTCTCTTGGGCCTGACAGTTTCTAATAATGTTCTAGTTTTTAATGACCTTGACCATTTTGAGGAGTACTTCTCAATTATTTTGTAGAAAGCCCTTAAATTGGAATTTGTCTGACATTTTCCACATGATGAGAGACTGTTTTTGTATTGATGACTACAGTGTCTTTCATACTACCCCATATCCAGGGTACATACTATCAACATAACTTATGACTGTTGATGTTAGCCTTGATCACATGGCTTGAGTGGTGTCTGTCAAGTTTCTGCACTGTTTCTTTTCCCCCTTTCCATACTGCAGTCTTTGCAAGGAATTTGCTCCATGCAGCCCACACTTAAGGGGCAATTATGTTCCCTCTCCATGAGGACAAGGTATTTACAAAATTAATTGAAATTCCTCAATAAATATTTGTCCATTCTCCTTGTTCATTCATTCACTCATTTATTTATAGAAGGATGGACTCATATATCATTTATATTATACTTCAGGTTATAATTAATGATTATTTATTTTTGTTAGCTCAAATTTTCGGTTTTTGGCCATTGAAAGCTCTTTCAGTTGATTCCTGTATCCCTTTCACATACTCCATCAGTATAACTTAATGAGTACTTTTTATTTTCAGACAGTAGATTTCAAGGTTATCTTGTATATTCCTTGCTCCAGCAGTAGAATCTGCCATTTTTCCATGAAGACTTGGTTACTTTATTGAAGACTGATGTTAGAAACCAAGATTTGTGTGCTAGGTGTGCTCATTGGTATTGGGGTATTACTGTTTCAAGACTCTTAACTGGCAGAGCAAAAAAATATACATGTGTGTAACTAGTCCATGTATGTACATATATCAATAATTATGTATATATTCATCTGAATAAGCTTAAAATGAGTTCACACCGCTGTTTCCAACTTTAATTCATTATCATGCATCATTCTCCTCTTTTTATCTGCAATCTTGCCTTCTAACAATGAAAACCATGACTCCCACTGCATGCTATTTACTTAATTGTTCAAATCTGGTGTACATGTACAGTGACGTCAGAATTCTTATTCCTTCTCCCTACAGAAAAAAACTTTAGCATCTAACTAACGGCAAGCACAGATACTTTGCCACTTAGTTTTACAGTCTCCACTACTTTTACTTTTCAGAGTTACTTAGGTCAATATATTTCTGACATAC
This sequence comes from Rhinopithecus roxellana, assembly GCF_007565055.1. Classification (NCBI taxonomy): domain Eukaryota; kingdom Metazoa; phylum Chordata; class Mammalia; order Primates; family Cercopithecidae; genus Rhinopithecus; species Rhinopithecus roxellana. The sequence continues at coordinate 127,330,644 of NC_044551.1, read as the reverse complement.
CCCTCAGTTAGGATATTTCATACATCTGTAATATAACTTAGATTCTTTTGTCATAATCTGCATTCTATTTTAGGATCCTCCAAACTTCTAAATTATATTAGCTTTAATACGCGTTTTCTAGATTTTACTTTTTGTACTATAGAGTTCTATGGGTTTTTGATAAATGGATAATGTTATGTATCTACTACTATATTACACTTTGTAAATGAATTTGAAATAGGCTTAGATCTAGGATCTAGGCATGGAACTGTGACTTTTTATTCAACATCTCCTTAAAAAATATTGCCTAATTTTCTTTGTTTTTTAAGTAGTATACATTATACATATAATATATATATATATATATATATATATATATATATATATATATACACACACATAAACTTTTAGGTTCAGGAGTACAAGTGCAGTTTTGTTACACAGGTAAACTTGTGTCATGGTTGATTGTTGTACAGATTATTTCATCACCCAGGTATTAAACCTACTACCCATTAGTTATTTTTCCTGGTCCTCTCCCTCCTCCTACCCTCCATCCTCTGAAAGGCCCTAGTGTGTGTCGTTCCCCTCTATGTGTCCATATGTTGTCATCATTTAGCTCCAACTTATAAGTGGGAACATGTGGTATTTAGTTTTCTGTTATTGTGTTACTTTGCTAAGGATAATGGCCTCCAGCTACATCCATGTCCCTGCAAAAACATGATCTCATTGTTTTTCAAGGCCTCATTCTTTTCCATATCTAGTTTATCATTGATGGACATTTAGGTTGATTCCATGTCTTAGATAAAATCACTCAACCACATAGGAAGACTTTAAAAAGGGAGGAACAATGTGTCAAACAGTAAATAAGCACCAAAATAGTAGTAGTAAGTTCTTACTTAATAATAACACTGAGTGTAAATGCTGCCATCTATGACAAAACCACAGCCAATTAACATACTAAATGGGTAAAAGCTTAAAGCATTCCCCTTGAAAACCAGGAGAAAAGAATGCCCACTCTCACCACTCCTATTCAACATAGTAACGGAAGTCCTAGCCAGAACACTCAGGCAAGAGAGAGAAATAAACAACATCCAAGTAGGAAGAGAGGAAGTCAACCTACCTCTCTTTGCAGATAATATGATTCTATGCCTAGCACACCACATAACCTTAGCCCCAAAATTCTTTGACCTGATAAACAACTTAAAGTTTCAGGATACAAAAGCAATGCACAAAAATCAGTAGGATTGTTTTACACCAATAATGTCAAAGCTGAGAGTCAAAACAGGAATGCCATCTCACTCATAGTAAGCACAAAATGAATGAAATACCTAGGAATGCAGCTAACCAGTCAGGTGAGGGATTTCTATGATGAGAATTAGAAAACAATGGTGAAAGAAATCAGAGACAGCACAAACAAATGAAAAAAAATTCGATGCTCATGGATAGAAAAAACTCAATGCTGCTAAATTGGCCACACTGCACAAAGCAATGTACAAATTCAATACTATTTCTATTCACCCACCAATGACATTCTTCACAGAATTAGAAAAAAAAAATTAAAATTCATTTGGATCCAAAAAAGAGCCTGAATAGCCAAAGCAATCCTAAGCAAAAAGAACGAAGCTGGAGGCATCATATTACCTCCACTTCAATCTATACTGTAAGGCTATAGTAACCAAAACAGCTTGGTACTGGTACAAAAACAGACACATAGACCAATGAAACAGAATAGAGAGCCCAGAAATAATGCCACACACCTAAATTATCTAATCTTCAACGAAGTCAACAAAACATACAATGGGGAAAGGAATCCCGATTCAATAAATGGTGTTGGGATAAATGGCTAGCCATATACAGAAGATTCAAACTGAAGCCTTATTTATACCATATAAAAAATCAACTCAAGATGGATCAAAAACCTAAATTAAAACTCAAAACTATAAAAACCCTGGAAGAAAACCTAGGAACCATTCTGGACATAGGTACAGGCGAAGATTTTATGATGAAGATGCCAACAGCAACTGCAACCAAAGCAAAAATTGACAAATGGAACTTAATTAAAGAGTTTCTGCACAGCAAAAGTATCTACAATAGAGTAAACAGACAATCTACAGAATGTGAGAAAATATGTGCAAACTATGCATCTGGCAAAGGTCTAGTAACCAGAATCTATAAGAAACTTAAACAAATTAACACGCAAAAAACAAGCAACCCAATTTAAAAGTGGGCCAGGTCAAGCGTGGTGGCTTACGCCTGTAATCCCAGCACTTTGGGAGGCCGAGATGAGTGGATCACAAGGTCAGGAGATTGAGACCATCCTGACTAACATGATGAAACCCCATCTCTACTAAAAATACAAAAAATTAGTCAGGCATGGTGGTGGGCACCCGTATTCCCAGCTACTCAGAAGGGTGAGGCAGGAGAATCGCTTGAACCTGGGAGGCGGAGGTTGCAGTGAGCCGAAATCATTCCACTGCACTCCAGCCTGGGTGACAGAGCGAGACTCTACCTCAAAAAAAAAAAAAGCGGGGAGGACAATGACATGAACAAACATTTTTTAAGTAGAGATACGTGCAGCCAAAAAGCATATGAGAAGATACTCAGCATGACTAATCATTAGAGAAATGTGAATCACAACCACAGTAAGATACCATCTCCTACCAGTCAGAATGATTATTATTAAAAGGTCAAAAAATAACAGATGCTGGTGAGGTTACAGAGGAAATGGAATGCACATATACTGCTGGCGAGAATGTAAATTAATTTGGCCATTGTGTAAAGTAGTTTGGCAATTTCTCAAAGAACTTAAAACAGAATTACCATTTGACCCAGCAATTCCATGATTAGATATATACCCAAAGGAATATAAATCATTCTACCGTAAAGACACATGCACATGTATGTTCATTGCAGCAATATTTACAATAGCAAAGATGTGGAATCAACTTAAATGCCCATTGACAGTAGCCTGGATTAAAAATAAATGTGGTACCTATACACCATGGAATATACACAGACATACCCACAAACAAAAATCATATGCTTTCAGCAACGCGGATGAAGCTGGAAGCCATTATAGTAAGAGCATTAACACAGGAACGGAAAACCAAATACTTGTTCGTTTTTACAAGTGGGAGCTAAACATTGAGTATCCATCAACACAAAGAAGGAAACAACAGACACTGGGTCCTACCTAAGGGTGAAGGGTGAGAGGAGGATGAGGATCGAAAAACTACCTATCAAGTACTATGCTCATTACCTGGGTGATTAAAATAATCTATACACTAAACCCCTGTGACATGGTATTTGCCTACATAACAAATCTACACATGTACCCCTGAACCTAAAATAAAATTAAAAAAATACATTAAAGAGTCAGTTCAGATTCAACAGAAAATACATAACCTCCACCTGCCAATGACAGGAGCCTTAAAGAATTTGTGTATATATTTTAAAACCACTGTAGTATTGTACTATTTGTCACAATAATTACTAATTGCCTATTTTTATTATTTCAATTTTGCAGATGTGAAAACTGAGGATGAAAAAGGAAATTTTTCATACATAAGTTCACAGTCAGAAAATGGCAGAAAGTGATGGAAACAGGACCCAAATCTAGGTCTGTTCAGCTCAAACTCCAGAGTTTTAATCCATATGCAATAATTCTTCACAAAACTCTGTTGGGGAAAGAACTCCAAGGGCTGGAAACATCATGGGAGAGTTTTAGAAGTAAAGAAAAATCTGAATTCCATAGTGATAATCAATAAAAATGCCTGGAACACTTAGGTGCCTATTTGGTTTTGTCTTTTGAATCAGCGTATGGTATATCAGAGGAATTAATTCTAGCAATTTTAAGTGGGGCAACAGAAAAATTATGTAATTCCATAGGGATTTGTTTGACATGTAATTCCAAAAAAGCTAACTTTAAAACAGCTTTGTAGGCCATCTACTCCAAAATTGCATTTTAGAAAAACAACTGAAAGGATAAACACCAAAAGATCAATAATCCCAAAAGATCAATGATTATTGATATATAGTGTATCATATATGTTTTCAGTTTTTTGATTAACTTTTTCAAAATATTCTATAATGAACAAACACAGATTTTATAATTTAGAGAGAAAATATGAAGAAATTATGTCAGCCATTCTTTAGATTCCAGTCTAGATGATATTGATAAATATTAATTAACAATGATTTTATCACAATTTAGATGTGATTCTACAATCACAGATATTGATACTAGCTAAAATTATTCCAGAATGGATTCATAATTTTTCTACAATCTGACCAGTGTTGTTTATTGACATTTTTATCTATCTACATTTGCTGTTTTTTAAATAAAAGTAGATCTCATATTGAAGGGCAATTACGAGCACAAAGCCCTCATGTGTAAAAGAACAGAAGTTGTAACACTAGGCAAGAAATATGACATACTAGCATCTAAAAGCAAATTGACCTACTCTTTAATCTTAGTGGATTTCAATTGTTTGGTTACTGGTAACTATGTAACCCTACTAGAAATAAAAGAGTATATTCATTCTCTAAATGAAACATTTTATACAACATAAATTTGCTTTGAAATTCTTAGTTATATAGTGAGACCCATGTCTGAGGGTCTGCTGAAGAACCAGTTCACTTCCCTCAGAGATTGGTCTCGAATGAATTTGTGAAGACACAGAGTTTTATGTATCACACCCACCCAGTTTGGAGACTATGACAACTGCTAGAAGGATAAAATTGATTTCAATCTAAGCAAATAAGGATTTTATTCAATCTGAAATGAAACAACATGCCTAAGGGATAAAACCAACTCAGGTCTAAAAGTTTAAAGACTTAACAGCTGCGATCTATGAAACAGCTTTCTATGGAGATTATCTTGCTTTAAATTAAAACTGGTCTTTGTCTTCAGCCTATCTGACTTCTCTAGTTTCCATTTTTTTGTACCTTTTGCTGTGTTATTTTTGCGACTTTGCTGGTTCCCAGCTAATATTTTGCATCTGATTTTCTAGTTGGTCTGATGTTGGGTACTACCTGGTCACTATTTTGGTTCTGAAAATCAATTCTGCCTTTTAGCATGAGTTACAAGTTTGCCTGGCTCATAAAACCAAACTTAAGGCTGAGCCCTGTAATCCAAGCACTTTGGGAGGCTGAGGCAGGAAGATCACGAGGTCAAGAGATCGATACTATCCTGGCAAACATGGTGAAACCCTATCTCTACTAAAAATACAAAAATTAGTTGGGTGTGGTGGTGTGTGCCTGTAGTCCCAGCTACTCAGGAGGCTGAGACAGGAGAATCACTTGAACCCAGGAGGCAGAGGTTGCAGTGACCTGAGATGACACCACCGCACTCCAGCTTGGTGACAGAGTGAGACTCCGTTAAAAAGAAAAAAAAACAACAACTTAAAAGCTCAACACTTAAAAGCAAGACAAATATGAAGTGAAAGAAGATAAAAGTATCCTAGAAATGAACATAATCGATTAATTTGTTTTGATTTTGATTGGGAAGTACTGCATACAGAATTAGCCTGCAAGCTTACTAAACATGTACAGAAAGCAAATGCAGGCGGATGTCAGGAGATATGACAACTGGGTAAAGAAAAGAGAAAGGATGAGAGGAGGTTATTTATTTTTTGCAAATATTTACTGAATTCTCACAGTAGGACAGATACTTCTGTAGTCACTGAGTGCCCTGACTTTGTGAAGCTTATCTTCTAGTGGGTATAATTAGATGATAAACAAGTAGACAAACAAATAAGATGCTTTCAGCTAGCATCTGCTGTGAAGAAAGTAAGAAAGGATAATAGGGTAGAGAAAAAACCTTAAGATTTTGTTATTGGATGACTTTTGAACTAAAAACTGAATGGCGAGAAGACCCATCCTTATGATATTTGGTAGAAGAATATTTCAGGCAAAGGAAATAACAAATGCAAAATCTATGGACTAATAAAGCAAATTTAGCTCTGCCATAGCAAAGTGTATTAGTCCACTCTCACATTGCTATGATGAAATACATGATACTTGGTGATTTATAAAGAAAAGAAGTTTAATTGGCTCACAGCTCTGTAAGCTGTGTAAGAAGTATGGCTTGGGAGGCCTCAGGAAACTTACAATCATGGTGGAAGGCAAAGAGGAAGGAGACACATCTCACATGGCCAGAGCAAGAGGAAGAGAGGAAAGGGGGAGGTGCTACACACTTTTAAACAATCAGATCCCATGTAAACTTACCCACTATCATGAGAAAAAGTAAGGGAGAAACCCACCGCCATGATCTAATTACCTCCCACCGGGTCCCTCCTCTAATATTGAGGATTACAATTTGACATGAGATTTGGGCAAGGATACAAATCCAAACCACATCATTCCATCCCTGTCCTCTCCCAAATCTCATGTCTTTCTCACAACAAAAACACAATCATCCCTTCTCAACAGTCTTCTAGGTCTTAACTCATTTCACCATGAACTCAAAAGTCCATAGTCCAAAGTCTCATCTGAAGCAAGGCAAGTTCTTTCCACCTACTATGAACCCATAAAATAAAAAACAAGTTAGTCACTCCCAAAATACAATGTGAGGGTATAGGCTTTGGGTAAAAACACCCATTCCAAAAGGGAGAAATCAGTCAAAACAAAGTGGTTACAGGACCCATGCAAGTTGGAGACCCAACAGGGCAGTCATTCAGTCTTAAAGCTCCAAAATACCCTCTTTTGACTTGATGTCTCACATCCAGACCACACTAATGCAAGTAGTGGGATCCCAAGACCTTGGGCACAAAGGTTGTTTTTATGGAAATGGCATTTGGTGTCAACTTACATTTTCTAAAAAGGAAAGTGAAAGAATTCTTGAAAACTCTGCTCATAAAAGATTTGTAGGTCTGTGTCTGGTATAGGTTTTAGAGGGCCTAAATAGTTACCTATTCTACAAAAGGCCATTTTATAAAATGATACAGGAACTCTCACCTTCTTTCACTTCCTACAAATGCACATGTTCCTTCCATCTTGAGGGTCTTTACACGTAGGCCTCTTCTTGGAAAGCCTTCATCCTTCTTCACTTAATTATGTCCTACTTAATGGGGAAAGGATTCCCTATTTAATAAATGGTGCTGGGAAAATTGGCTAGCCATAAGTAGAAAGCTGAAACTGGATCCTTTCCTTACCCCTTATACGAAGATTAATTCAAGATGGATTAGAGACTTAAATGTTAGACCTAATACCATAAAAACCCTAGAAGAAAATCTAGGTAGTACCATTCAGGACATAGGCATGGGCAAGGACTTCATGTCTAAAACACCAAAAGCAACGGCAGCAAAAGCCAAAATTGACAAATGGGATCTCATTAAACTAAAGAGCTTTTGCACAGCAAAAGAAACTACCATCAGAGTGAACAGGCAACCTACAGAATGGGAGAAAATTTTTGCAACCTACTCATCTGACAAAGGGCTAATATCCAGAGTCTACAAAGAACTCAAACAAATATACGAGAAAAAAACAAACAACCCCATCAAAAAGTGGGGAAAGGATATGAACAGACATTTCTCAAAAGAAGATATTCATACAGCCAACAGACACATGAAAAAATGCTCATCATCACTGGCCATCAGAGAAATGCAAATCAAAACCACAATGAGATACCATCTCACACCAGTTAGAATGGCAATCATTAAGAAGTCAGGAAACAACAGGTGCTGGAGAGGATGTGGAGAAATAGGAACACTTTTACACTGTTGGTGGGATTGTAAACTAGTTCAACCATTATGGAAAAGAGTATGGCAATTCCTCAAGGATCTAGAACTAGATGTACCATATGACCCAGCCATCCCACTACTGGGTATATACCCAAAGGATTATAAATTAGTCTACTACAAAGACACATGTACACGTATGTTTATTGCGGCACTATTCACAATAGCAAAGACTTGGAATCAACCCAAATGTCCATCTGTGACAGACTGGATTAAGAAAATGTGGCACATATACACCATGGAATACTATGCAGCCATAAAAAAGGATGAGTTTGCGTCCTTTGTAGGGACATGGATGCAGCTGGAAACCATCATTCTTAGCAAACTATCACAAGAAGAGAAAACCAAACACCGCATGTTCTCACTCATAGGTGGCAACTGAACAATGAGATCACTTGGACTCGGGAAGGGGAACATCACACACTGGGGTCTATCATGGGGAGGGGGGAGGGGGGAGGAGGGAGGGATTGCATTGGGGAGTTATACATGATATAAATGATGAATTGATGGGTGCTGACGAGTTGATGGGTGCAGCACACCAACATGGCATAAGTATACATATGTAACAAACCTGCACGTTATGCACATGTACCCTAGAACTTAAAGTATAATAAAAAAAAAAAAAAAAAAAAAAAAAAAAAATTATGTCCTACTTAACAGTCAGATCTCAACTCAAATGCCACATCATTTTTAGTTCTTATCTCTACTTGCAAATGACTTATGTGTATAATTAATAGACTCTATGAGGATAGGACCAGTGTCTGTCTAGCTCAGTGGTTTCCCCAGCACCTAGGAGAGTACCAGGGACCATTTCCATGAAAGTCAGCTTTAAAAATCATAGGAAAGCTGAGTAATATTTTGTGGAGTCTTTTTTTCTTATGCTCAACATGCCCTTGTTGATTTTAATGGAAGTAGACTGGTGCACAAATTTGAAATAAACCGGTTCTGAAAATGGTTTACAAATGAAATACAGAATACCATACACAGCATTTTGTGCTTCCTGGAATTAGTTAATTGAATTTTAATTTTTTTTTCATAAAAGAATACCAAAAAAAACCCTTAAATGCAAAGGTCTGCATATCAAAGTGGGGGTCTATCTCAAAAAAAAAACTCACTGAGATGCATATCATCAACAATTTTTTGGAATGTATTCCAGATGACTCTTCAGAAACAAATCACCAAGAACACATCTGAATATAGAGGGGAGGATAAGTAAGAGTCTTATATAGCATTTGCTACTCCTGAATGTTTTTATGTATTCCGAAAAGTCTTTCTTTTTGTAAAATATGTGGCCTATAATGGAGACTGCACATACTGCCTATTATGGTAATAGATGAAGAAAAACATGTTTGATTTAAGTAGAGAGCCTTAGAAAGTCTTAGAACATCACTTAAAAAAAACCCTCTTCATGCTCTGTTTTCTTAAGAACTTATGTGGAAAAAAAAGTTAAATGCATCTGCATTCAGCATTCTAATGTTTCATTATTTAGAAGTCATCTAAATTCAATGCATTATTTGGACCATAAAAAGACTTTTTTCCGACAAAATTGGCCACGCATACACACACACGCACACACACACACACACACACACACACACACACACACCATATAAAGATGTATGTGTCTCTGCATTGTTAAAATAAAACTTTGGAAGATCTGGGTTTTCTTACTTGCCAGCAATTGAGCTGAGCAAGTCAATTCAGGTTAATATTGTTTTCTCTTAGTATATGTGATGTCAAAATTCAAAAGGACAATTTTCTTTGGAAGAGCCAAGTAAATAGTCCCATAGGTGATCACTTATGGCTCAAATAAACTGCCCAATATAGGTTAGTATTTATTCCATCTCTAATAATTACTTAACAGTGTCTATTTATAATCACCCTATTTGCCTGTGTTTGTAATTAATAAGGACAATAAAGAAAAATAGGAAATGTTTAATACTAGAAATAAGAACTCAAACTCAAGCAAGAGCAACTGTTAGGAAGTGCATGGGAGGGGGAATGATGCTGATGTTAGGCTGACGACATGTCCCAGAGTACAAAATGTACCCTTGACAATTAGGTGATGAAAGGGAAATACATGAAATTGCTTTTACATTGTTTATTGACCTTTAAATTACCTAGATGTTGAAGTATGGCTCAAAGAATAAACAATTGTCACTATACAAGATCTTAGAATTAGATAAAGAAAAAAATGTATCTGAGGCACAGAGGTGTGTTAAATTTCAAAAGGCAGGTTAATATGAACATATTTTAAAAATTTTAATACTCAGGAACTAAAAATAAATTTAAGGGCAAAAGAACATTGTCTTGATCCTACTTGAAGCCAACAAATTTTTCCAAATAGTTATCTTAAAATTCCTCCCAACAACCAGTCTAAATGGCAAATATGGAATCAAAATCTTGGAAGACAGTAACAAAAGATGCTTTTCCTCCCTCAGTAATTATTTGTAACATTTTGTTCTTAATGATAGCCTAAATGTCATGCGCCCATTCCACTGGATTCTAGAGTTCATGTGCATTCAGCACATATTAATTCTGTTTCTTTAATGCAGAACTGGAGTACACTAATTAGACATTTAAAGTATGTGTCTTTATATATGGCTGATGCTTTTAATAGGGGAAATAAATCAATGCAAAAACACATTATAAATGAATGCAGGCCTGTGTGTTTAAGTGGCCCAAACAATGAGAGTTTAAAAAAGAGACTCTGCATACTAAGACTGACCTCTTTGCTGATTCTTGAATGCACTATGCCCTCATCTTAGTTAGATGCTAAATCCAGGGAGATGCTTTCCCTGAATTTAGCAGCAGAAAATTGTGTCAGGACATAAGAAAAACACAACAGTTTAGCAAAACTGTCAGTCATGTCAATGGACCATTGTGTTAGCATATTTCTAAGCCTCTGGTTAGAAGTGGAACTTTTACTGCCTGAAAGAAAAGGTATCTTTAAACTGTATATAAGATCTATCCTGGAGACAAGGGAAAAATTTCTAAGATTTTGCTGTATATTTGAGGCTAACTCCTGAAAAGCCCACCTGCTATTAGTTCAAACCAGTCACTTCCCTGAAGAGCATATTTATTAAGGTAAGTGTCATTGGTTGAATGATGACCTCACAAAAAAGTTTCTGCATATTAACACCAGGAGCCTAGGATTATAACCCTATCTGGAAAAGGGTGTTTGCAGGTGTCATTAAGTTAAGGATTTTGAGATGACATCATTATGGATTACATGGGTGGGCCCTAAATTCAATGACAAGTGTTCTTATTAGAGACAAAAGAGGAGAAGATTCAGATACAGAGAAGACCCATTAAGTAAGTGGTAGAGATTGGAATAACATAGTCATAACCCAAGGAATTCTGGGAGCCAGTAGAAGCCAGAAAGGCAAAGAAGCATTCATTTATAGAGGCTTTGAGACAGAGCAGAGACCCCTTTTAGGGGCCTGCTGTCCCTGTCTTAAGCATGGAAATAAAGGAAAAATTTTGAGTCCCATCAAGGGCAATTCCAGGCATCTAGCTAGCCTTAAAAAGTAAATGAGCAAACTGATAAACAGAAAAGCAATGATAACTTAAACAATATCCACCCAAATAAGCTAGAGTCACAAGATGTTTGCTTCCCTATAGAAACTAGAAATAACATCTTAACATACGTCCCTGAGTTGTTTTTCGGAAACCTGGACCCCCACCAGAAAAAAAAGCCCAATGGATAGATTAGAAAACAAACAAAAACAAAACAAAAAAAAACACCTCTCCCATGTAAACCTCAGGTAAGGATGAACAGAAGTCTAGACTCTGACTCTTGCTTTTTGTTCTAAATTTCTTCCTGACGGGCCTGGAGAAGTCATGTCCACAGGCCAAACCTTAACATTTCTTTCTGCTGGCCCCAACTTTTTAGATAAAGCTTAACTTCCTTAAACAATTGCAAATCTAGAAGTCTCTGAATTCACCTATGACCTGTAAGCTGTCTCCCCCCGACCCCCACCCCCGACCCTGGGCACCCATTTTAAGATATCACACTTTTTTAGGTCAAACTAATGTATATACCTATGTCTTGATTTATGACTTTGCCTGTAATTTCTGCCTCCCCACCCTTGAAACCTTTACATGTAAGTCATCGGGGAGATTGGGTCTTAAGCATCAGTGTGGCACCCTGCAAATAAATGCCCTTCTTTCCCTTGCTGCAAACTTTGGTGTGGGTGTTTGGCTTTACTGTGCTGGGTGAGCAGACGCAGGTTTAGTGCAGCAATATCTTCAGAGGGAGCCTAGCCTTATGAAAATCTTGATTTCAGATTTCTAGCCTCTAGAAATACAAGAATAAATTTCTGTTGTTTTAAACCACCAGGTTTTTGTTAATTTTTTGCAGCAGCCACAGAAAACTAATACAATGAGCTTCAAGGAAAACTTGGCCTCTTTGCTGATCCTTAAATGCCTAATGCTCTGGTCTTAGTTAGGATTTGTTATTCCCTCTGCCTGAACACTCTTCTCCAATTGTGTGGAGGACTCCCCCATTCACTACATTTGAGTCTCTGCTCAAATAAAACTTGACCAAAAGCACTCCTATTACCTAATGTAAATTAGTAGCCCTATCCCATGTTTCCCTGCTCTATTTACCGTATCAGCTCTGACTATCTCCTCTCCCTGCCACCATGAATGGTGATCCTAACTGTCTTGCTCTCTTCTGTATACTTCAAGAACTTTCTTTGCACATAGGAGGTATTTAATAAATACCTGTTGAAATACAGGCCAAGTCATTTTTTGTTGTTTTTGTTTGGTTGGTTGTTTTTTGAGAGAATGGGGAAGAGACAGGGATGAGAACATCAAATCGGTGGAAATCCAATATGCTAGTGACAATAATTCATAGCATCAACAACATTACATAAGTGGCAACTTCTGGTTACCTACATTAAGCCCATTAACCACTGGGAGAGACCAGCATATGGCTCTACACAACATGCAGGATTGTTGAGCTGAAGACAAGAAGAAGTAGATGCAGGAAAGCTCTTTGTCCTCCGTCTGTTTCACTAAAAGCAAGACATAGATTTTCAAAGACAAAAGATATCCTGCCCACCTCTCTAACAGGAGGAACAAAAGTTAACCACTGAAGACAGCGTTAGCCCCTCATCATATGGTATCACAGGATATGATACCAAAGTAATCTATATTAACAAGCTTTACTAAATTTTATCTGCCTGTTATTTGCTTTCTCCCAATTTGCCACCTGTAGAGACTGAAAATCCCTTTCCTCTGTCCTGCCACTACCCTAAATATTTACTGCTGTTTGTTTCATATGCTATATACACTGAAATTTAAAGCCAACTCTTAGAGAACTACTCATTCTCTGGGTGCCTCCTCCAATATACATATGAAATATACCTGTTAAGAAACTTGTTTTTCTTTTTTTAATATGTCCTTTGTAACAAGGGTCTGTTTTAAGATCCTATGTGAGTGACTTTTCCCCTTCATATAAAAGAAAAAGCCCCAAAAGTAACTGCTGATGTCAGAAAATGGGAAACGTGTGTCTATAATGTTAGATGTAAATGGACTATCTGTAAATTCAATCATTTTAATACTGAGATGCTTTATATGACTAATGTTGCATCTTTATCTCTGATATTCATATACAGTGGCTCCTAATTCTTAGGCATTAAGTTTCTGTACTCCTAATTCTCATTCAAGTAGTTAACAATGTATAAACACATTTTAAATATAATAGGAGAATATGCTATTAAAAGAATCACTGCTGGCTTAAGTGACTCCTTTTTAATATAATAAGATGGTCAATATTCAGTCCTTTCAAATTAATTGATTTAAATAACATGTTTGCAATGTGGGTGACAGATGAGCTCAGTTCTTTAAATAGAGTTATTTCTCCCCATGAATTGGAAAAGAATTGAAGGGGGTAATGTACATATTTGCTACTGGGAGAAAGGAATGGCAGGACCAGAGTTAAGCAATTTCATTTTTATACAATGCTATTGTGGAGTCTGTTAATATTCATAATAATAAATCATTGAATCATGAACATTTATTTCTTCAGAGATCACCTTTGCTTCCAAACATTTTGGAATATCATAAAAATTACACATATTGTCTCACCTTTCAAGGATGAAACTTTATTAGTTTATAATCTTTAGCTAATTGCTAATTAAATAGGCTTTCAATTATCTGATGAATCTTTAAACAGAGAAGGTGCTACCTTCAAAGATCTTTGTTAAAATTGATGAAGTGAAAAATGTATTGTACTTTGTGTTAAAATTACATGAGTAAATTTTTTGCAAATTTGTTTCTTTTAGTTTGATTCTGTTTAAAGAGTTAACTGGGTCAAATAAACCATTAACTTTTGTCTTTCCTTTCATTCAGAGTTAGAATATCAAAGAGTTGTCTTCAGAAATTATTTTTTTCAAGTAATAAGTATCACAATATTGATCCATCTAATCAACTGAATTTTATTTTCTACTAATAGAAAGGTAAAAGAAAATGTTGATTTAATATTTTACTCTGGTGTGATATACAGAAATTAAGACAAAAAACTACAGGACAATTTTAGAAATATGTTACATGGGGAATGAGGTAGTCATTATAGAAAATGCTGTCAAAGCAAAAATTTCACCGAAGTTAGATTAGCAAGGAAGACCTTATTATACAAGGCTGTTTCTATAATGCGAGAGGGCAGAACTCAGTCTGAATTGAACTCTTCTGAAACAAATGATGAGATGGTCTTTAAAGGCTGGGATGAGCTATTGGAAAAGTACTAGAGGACTTTAGGAAGGTTGATCAATGGACTTTGAGCAGATTGAGTTATTTCCTGAGTTTACAAATGTTTTCCTCTGTGATTAGGCCATCTGTGCTTCCTAATCAGCATCTATTGAAGTTAGGCTCCTACTCTTTCACAGAGACTGGGAGATATGGACTGTATCTTGCTGGATGATTGTGTTTCAGTGGGATGGCTCTCAGGTCCTTGAGAAAGACATTTGTTGGGTTATAAAACTGACAAGAGGGTTTTAAAAGAATTTACATCTCATAGGGAGAGCGAAACAACTTTCAATTATAGGTTCTCTAAAGAAAATACTCTAAGAAAAGGGAAGGGAGAGACTTCTGTGATTAGGCCATCTGAACTCTGTAAGAGCCATCTTGAGAGGGAGGGAGGTCAAGGACTTAGAGGCAGGAAGAAACCTGTCTTAAGTTCAGTCAAACCTTGGAGAATGTCGAGCCATCTTGGTCAATGGTATCTTAAATTTTTTAAATGTGCTACACTAAATGGTAGAGTTTTTCCAAAAGATCTGTTTTCAATGCCTTAGAGAACTACATTCAATTGTTATAAAGCAGTAAACCAGAGGTGCATATATCTATAATTCTTAATAGTTATTATAACCTATTAAGCATTATTTTCAGTCAGGGACTCACTATTTATAATATGAAGGAAGAATATTTAGATCTTACACTTCTACCTGTAACCATGGCTGACCTATTTATTTCAAAATTAATCAACTATAATTATAAGTTAATGGCAATTTCTTTAATGCTAATAATAAGATTATGGGCCTAACAGAAAGGGTAAAACAAAAATCATTTCGATATTGTCTTGTTGCTCTGTAATTTTGGCCACACTTTGCTTGGGTTACATGGACAAGCATATTAATAAATAAATATTCCAAAATAAGACATAAGGCAAAGATGATTGTTTAAGCATTTAATGAAATCTTACAATATTGTTCAACGGGCCCACTTCAGGTTATCTTACTCCCTAGGTACTTGTAAGTTTGTTTAACATACTATTTACTATTGCTTAGGTCTAGACATTTCTTACCTCTATAAAGTTAGCAGCTAACTTATAGAAAGCTGATAAGATGCAGTGATTTTCTTATTTGTCTACTGGAGAAGATAACATCAAAAATTATGATATTTTTATACCCTGTAGACAATCATCCAATTTTATAACTAATATCATGCATTTAAGAATTTATTTTCTTTTTATGCGTTATAGAATGCCAGTTTTCAAGATGTCTTTGGAAATAGCTTTGTCATCTTTCTGGTTCCATAAATCATGACATGTGCTTACTATTGTGCGTTTTTTTTTTTTTTTTTTTTTTTTGGTTTTTTTTTGTTTGTTTGTTTGTTTTAGATTTATACTTTGACAAGGAGCTGTAAAGAAAAACCTTACATTTCTTTAGTTTGGGCATATGATGAAACCTTTTCTTGATTATTTTCTTTTTCTTTTTCTTTTTTAATTTCTTCTCTTTTCCAATACTCGTTGTTTCTCATTGCCACTTCTCAACCTCTAGATCCAGAAATTTATTCAACTATCAGTTGGACCAAAGAGGTAAGGTATATGTGTGTGTGTGAAAGTGTGCAAATGTGTGTGCATATAAAGTGTATGTTACTGTGTGGGCAAAACACATTGATGAAGCAGTAAAGCAAAGGAAAACAATCTTCATTCTTACTATTTTGCTTGAGGAGCTCAGAATTTGTACTTGTAAGTGAGAGAATTGCCAATATGTACAGAAGATTATCTAGATCCCTAGATTATCTAATCTAGGGAAAATAAACCTATGGGAATAACCTCATTGTTATAGACAAAATTGTACCCTCCCTGCACACCAGATTCATATCTTGTGTCTCTAGCCTCCAAAGTTACTGTATTTGGAAATAGGGACTTTAAAGATGTAATTAACTTTAACTGAGGTCAAATGGGTTGGGCCTTAAGCCAGTTGGGCCCAATCTTTATAGGAAGTAGAAAAGATGCCAGTGATGTGTGAGCACAGAGAAAAGACTGTGAGGACACAACAAAAAAGTGGCCATCTGCAAGCCAAAGAGACTTCTCAGAAGAAACCCAACCCTACTGAAACTTTGATCTTGGAATTTCAGCCTGCAGAACAGTGACAAAATAAGTTTCTGTTGTTTAAACCACCCAGACTATGATACTTAGTTATGACAGTGCTAGCAAAGTACTAAGCTCACTATTTTTTAAATTACTTAGAGTCAATTTATCTTGAATTTTTCAAAGCATGCCCTGCATGCATATTTAATATTTGTCGTTACTTGTAGCATTCAAATTGTTCTTAAGTAGACGTGATAAGCCAAACTAATTGCCACAAAAGCACAATTTCGGTGGTTACATGATAGCTGCTAAATTAGTTTTATTCACATACAGGTTTTTGTAATTGGTAAAGATAATCTGTTCAAAAAAAGAACTGCTAGCTAATAGTTATGCATACCAAAATGAGTTAGATAATATGGCTGTCTTTGCTGTCTTGGAGCTTCAGTTCTCAAGGTATTTTGTTTCCTAAGCACAACCACTTCCAAAAAAAACTCCAAATAATTTATTCTCTGTTAAAAATATCCTCCTCAATAAGTGTTATCTCTTGTCCTATAGCCATATTTAGTACACATTGTGGTGCACCACTCAGATTGTGCATTCAAGATCAAGCCACACATTCTGGCTGTCTGAAATGTTACCTGCTAACAGTACAGAACTGAAGGTGATCAATTTAAGATGAATGATGAAAGCCAGATGACCTCTTGGCAGCTGATCTTTTGCAGTTGACAGAAAAAAACTGGGAATCAAGCTCAACACTTAATTATTAGGCTATCTGGGCTCCAGAGAATATTTAATTTTCACCTCTAGCCAAGATTCCTCTGTTATGATCATGATCCTGATTAGAAAGAAGTAGAACTCTGAGACTTTGCAAGGAAATATATGGGTATTGTGCTTATATATTAATCTCTACATGAATGTCTACATTGTTACAACCATTCTAAGCCTGCAGAAGTGGTGTATTCCTCCTTACTGGAGACTAAAGTTCACCCTTTGCTTGAAGATGATCAGAGGCCACTGCCTTCCAAATATGGCCAACCCACCACCAATATCTCCTCTCCTCTTCCCTCTTGGCCAGTATACTAATGACTTGAGACAAATCACAACATAACCTGATCAGAAGATTGTTGGATTGTACAAGAAAGGAGAGAAATTAAACATGAAGGAGTTGTAGGATATGACTAACGTATACTGTCAGGGTCTAGGAAAATATATACGGATGCTAGATAAATAATGGTATACTGGGTCGGCACGGTGGCTCATGCCTGTAATCTCCACACTTTGGGAGGACAAGACGGACAGATCACTCGAGGTCAGGAGTTCGAGACCAGCCTGGCCAACATGGTGAAACCCCATCTCTACTTTAAAAAAATACAAAATTAGCTGGGCATGGTGGCCCATGCCTGTACTCCCAGCTACTTGGGAGGCTGAGGCATGAGAATAACTTGAACCAAGAGGCAGAGGTTGCAGTGAGCCAAGATCATGTAATTGTACTCCAGCCTGGGCAACAAAAGGGAAATTCCATCTAAAAAAAAAAAAAAAAAAAAAAAAAAAAGAAGAATGGTAAAATGTAACATTGGATAAAAGAACATTAAGGGATCACTCTCTTATAATTCAAGATTTAACGCCCTGAGAAGGACAAGGACTTTGGGAGATAATGCTAACAAATGTTTTTATGATTCGTGGAAACTTGGAGAAAGTAATGTCCCAAACTGAGTGATGAGGAAATGTGAGAATTGCTAGAGAAGACAGTGGAGAATGAAAGGCTCAGAGTGGGGTTGCTAGAACAGGTATACTACAAGAAGCTGGAAACCCACTGGTTGACAATATTTCATAGAGAGGTCCAGAGGATTGCCCATCTACCAAAATAATATGGAATTTGCTAGTGAGTGGAGCACAAGCATCACTGATAATTTCACAGATGGATGTCCTCTATTGGCCGGGACAGACAGTAGGAGATATTTTTGTAGAATTGGCATCTTTAACAGTAATGAGAATGAGAGGATCCTGAAGTAATAGAGACTAGTTGCAATGATTAGCTATCAAAATCATTTGAGTGCAAATATTATAATAAGTAGCAAAGGCAAATAAGGGTACAGATAAACTGTGGAGAAGATTAACGAACATAGGGCACTTAGAGGCATGACAGGTGCATCCAACAAAGGTATTGCTTGAACTGTCAAAGAAAATCAAAGTTGAGTGGGTGGGAATCAGAGGATAGAAATCCCCAAGTCAGAATCTTTTACTGAGTTTCTATACTTGAGCCAGCTTTTGGAAGTGAATGAAAATCGTTGATTGAAGTAAAGACTGGGTACCAATAGGATCTATGCCAAGTAAAACCATGGCGAGTGTATGTAATAAAGATTCTTTGAGACCTTTTCCAACAGGACCCATAGACATTCTCAGGTAATCATTGGACACAGGATCTAAGATGACATTGATACTCAGGACCCTGAAGTACTATCATCAACCCCTGTTAGAGTCGGAGCCAGGTAGTAAATAGAATCCTATCTCAGGTCCAGATTAGCGTAGTTCCACTGGGTCAACAGACATACCCACTTGCCATTTTACAAGTCTTTGCATATATAGGTGAAATGGATATATTGGAGGGGTTGTCAAGACCACCACATTATTCTGTGGCCTTTATGTAAGAGCTATGTAGTAATGATGAAGCCCAAATGGAAATCTTTGAAATTAGCCCCCATGCCTATGTCAATATGTAAGAAAAATAGCATTAATTTTTTTCATCCCAGATGGAGTAGCAAAGATTCATGTCAATTTTAAAGATATAAAATGCACAGGGGTTGTAATCTTCCACATCATTTACTTCACCAATCTGGTCCCTACAAGAAAGTAAAAGAAATATAACAAATAGGATGTTCATAACTATGCCAAGTAGTCACACCAATTTTCTTTATTTCATGTGTATTCACACATCAGCAAAATAATATGCCCATTTTAATTCATAACATAATTTACCTCAAAACTGTATTATATAGGTGCAGTGAAGTTAATTTTGCAAGACAACCTTTTTTCTTCATTTGTGTTTAATTATTTTAGGGATGTATTAGTTGTAGTCTTATTCAACAGTATCATACTTTTTCACAATAGCTAAGGCTAGCTATTAGTTCACTGGGAACATTGACCTTGTAAAGAGAAAATAATACCTTCCATTTAAGATTCTGCTTTTGTGTTTGATATGCAGTACAATAGTTTTACTCAATATTGCTGCCTTTGCTCTTTCTCTAAATTAGGAAGAAAAAAGAGTTAGTAATTTTTTTTAAACTAAGTGGTAGTTATGTGAGCTTTGTTACATTTCTGTTTTTATGCCTTTTTGTGTGACTGAACTATTCATTATTACAGAAAGAAGTACAGAAAAAGAATAACTGTGTTATCCAATTACTTTGGAGCCTTTTTAACTCTGAAAATGGTAGAAGAACAAAGAATAGACAGTTCAGTGACTGCTAAATCATGCAAGGAATGATCAAACCTGTATATCCGATTTTTTATAATTACTACGACTCTAGACTTCTAAAATTAAATAATTAGGTAGGATGAGATGAGATTATAAGCATGTTAGAGACAAGAGTGTCTGTTAGAGAAAAGTACAATTCTTGTAAGATGAACCTGTGCAATCCAATTAAATTTCTAGAATCCCAAACACAGCTCTGAATAAAATGGAAGGTTCTTCTCTGATCACTAACGAGAAGCCCTTTGAATGACTTTGCCAAAAGGTTATTTGTTAATTAGAACCATGTGGCATTATGTCTATGTGATTCAGAAACTAAGTGAACTGCTGTTACATTAGAATGCAGGCAAGGACAGCAATTACAGGAACAACTGAGCAGCTATTATTAGGTGATGACCGTAGATACATAAAATTTTGCATGCAATTGATTTTATTGTAATAGAAATATATCCCTTTCATAATCTTAAATGTAAAAACAATGTTGCCAAATATTTCATTTCCTTTAATACAAATATAAAGACAACTTTCAAAATATACATATAATTAATTTTTTTCAAAGGGAAACATACAGGGAAGGGTACTCTTATTGCCCATAATACAAAGTAAAGTTGTAATTTCAGCATGACCTTTGACTTTGATATCCCCTTTTATTTTAATATCCAGTAATTTTTCACTTATTTTATTGCAACATGTGCTTAAACTCTGACACACAGAGGTATAGAGTAACAAAAGGAATCAGATTTCCCACTGAAACAGAGGTATAGGCTTATGTCAAGAAATACCATTTTCTTGAAGACTGTTAAAAATGAATTAAAGTCCTATCATTTACTTTATTCTCATAGCAATGAAATCATCTTTGGAAATGCATCTCTCTTTGAGCAATTTTTGTAAATAGGATAGTGTCAGGGACTGAAGGGCATCTCCCCAAAATGCACAGGTGGAAATTTAGCTCTGTATTTGGAGGTAGAGCTTATAAGAAGGTAATTCAGATTAAATGAGGTCAAAAAGGCAGGGCTCTAATCCACTACAATTGATATCCTTGAATTAGAGACACCAAGAGTGGACACAACAAAAGTAAGGCCATATGAGGACAGAGCAAGAAGGTGGTAGTTTGCAAGCCAGGAAAGGGGCCTGAGGAGAAACCAACCCTGCTACCATCTGGATCATGATCTTTCAGCTTCAAGAACTGTAAGAAAATAAATTCTGTTTTTTAAGCTACCCAATCTGTGACATTCTGTTACGGCAGCCGAAGCAGACTAATAATATAGGTTTGAAATTAAAAATCTATATTTCTATGTTAATTCCTCAATGGAGATTTGCTTTGGTGTCTGAGGATTCTTATGTGTTTGGAAACTGAAAGCCTTTGTAATTGGGGATTCTGATCCAAGCAAGCACTGCTCCAGCATTGGGAGCTCTTAAGAAGAATGCATTCAAAGTTTCCACCTCCAGTATCTTCCTTCATCTTGGCAGCTGGACCAAAGGCCTCCAGTTTTTCTGCAATATTCATTATGGTGGCTGCAAGGCATTGATCAAAAGATTGATTGTATTCAAGTGAAGAAAAATGTTTGCCAAATTCTCCATTTGAAATCATTTTAATAGAAGACTTCAAAAAATGTAAAAATTCTGACCTCAATTTGATCTTGCTCTTTAAGACTTGTCCTTGAGAGTAGAGTGAACCTATTGGTAGTGGGAAAGGGATTTACATTCTGCATTGATTTTTGAAAGTACTATTTAAAGAGGAAGTGATTTAAGTCCCTGATACTGATGAATTTGATAAATCTTATGACAATTGACAGATTTTCTTTTAGATATTTTGGCTGTGTTTTTAATGCTAATGCATGGCAATATAGAACACGATAAAACTCAATGTGTTGCCAAGCACTAGAAATAACTTCGTCAATAAAAGAGTTTTCAAAATTTAGCCCAACTAGAGGTTTAACATTGCAAATAAATCCTTCATCACTACAAGGACACTGCAGCCCTTGATGCTTCTTAAAGGGGCTCCTAAGATAGGGAATCTTCTTGGACAGCATAAGAGTGAACATCATAGGTAAATACTAGTATCTTACTTAACTGAAAGACCATCTAGGTTCATATTATAAAAACTTCAGGGAAATTAATAGCTTTTTGTTTTCAAAGACCTGTTTTGATATATAATATAAATATATTATCTTTTCTGGAAGGAATGGGGTCATTTGATTGCAGCATTGCTTTAATGTTTCTTTTCTCTGACTTAAACTATAAGCCAGCTTGACCATTTCTAGTGGTTAGGGCTTCACCACCAATCTAGATTCACTCAAAGTAATTTCCAAGAAATTAATAATCCAATGATCTGAAATGATTTTACCCTTCACTCCCATATACTTGCCTATTTAAAATATATACTAAACTGTCAAAAAAATGTGGGCACCAGTAAGTAGACTGGAATATTTTTCAAAAGACTTTGTTAGAATTTTTGAGTCATAGTGTGCAGATGGTCAAATAAAGAAAACATATCCATAGTATAGCCATTACTGTCATCCAAACAGATCTGCAATATTTCTCTCTGTGATTTCTGATGTTTACCAAGAGCAAAGCATGGAAGAGAAAAAAACGTATTTGTGCCCTTTGGTGCTTTTCTCAGAAAAAATATTCTCAACACCGATATGTTGTTTCTTTTTCAACCCTCTTCACCTCTTTGACTTAGAGGTCAGACCAGATTTCCTTTCAAACTGGAAGGGTTTTCCCGAAACCTCTGTAATTAATCTTAACCTCACTTAATAGCTTTTTTGTTGTTCAGTAGAATCAAAAAAATGTGACAATAAAATATGCTAAAAAAATCCAGATTATTAGATATGATGTTCCAAATGGTACTTTGTCCTCTTGAGTTCATGATGACATTAACAATTTTACATTGACATAAAGATAGACTTCATTCATTGTATCATAAAGGATATTCAGAATCTCTTTGCCCTAGTAATACAGGTTTAAAAAAAGAGTAGCACATTCTCAATTCACTTCTTCAGAACATAAGGCGTAGCATGATTTATAGATTCTTTAAATAGGCAAAAGTTTTAGCGTGATGTCTACAATGGTTCTATCAGAAAAAAAAAAAATAACCTTGATGGGGAGAGTAGAGTAGAAAATTTGATGACCTTTCCATTTTTACCTGCCAAAAGGAAATTGTAAGCAGCTCAAACAGATTTAAAAATTCCCTGAATGTAATGAGCATGTGCTATTTTTATTCATGTCCCTCTACAGTGTTAAGTACAAAGAGCTCCGTAAGTTCTCATTACACAATGCGTATGTATATGGCATCATTATGTTGTACACCTTGAATATATTTAATCTTTATTTGTCAATTAAATATTTTAAAATAAAAAATGAAAACTAAGATCATTTTGAATGAAGAAATGGCAGAAAATTATGCCATAGCTATTTTCATCAGAATGTGAAATATCTTTATAATTATGTGGTTTTGCTTTCTATTTATATAAAATATGTATTTGAAAAGATGTCATTTCTACTGTGCCATTCAGCTGTCCTAGGATAGATATGGTCATTCATCATACCTAGATGTAAGTATTTCACAGTAAGGCAAAAAACTACAAACCTATTTAATTACATATTTTCTACTTTTGCTATTTTCTTCCTCATTTTGTTGCAATCAACTTCATACTAATTATTGCTTTCACAAAAATAAATAGAAAATATATTATCATGAAGTACTCATTTTGCTAAAGATTTAGATTTCTAGCTCTAGTAGAGTTTGAAGTATGCAGAATTACTAGCAATTAAGGATTCACATTCTCCAAAAAATGTGTTTTTAACTTGGGATCAACTGTCCTTCTAGAAAAGAATTCTTGAAAATTTTATGAAAATTTATGTACTTTTGTTTATATATCTTTTTCTAAAGATAAAATCTAAAACGTTTCTTAGACTCTTAAGGGGTATCAGATTCCACAAATTTAGAACTGTTGCTCTAATATACTCTAGTTAATTCCAGGTTGTCAACTAGGAACTAGATTCACACTTTTTGAGATGAAGAAAAGTTATGTTAATACAGTGAAATTAATCAAATGCATATACAATACCATTCAGTGGTTTTAATAACACCATAGAATTGAGCAAGGTATATTCTGCTGACATTTTTTAATTTCTTTTTTAATCACATGAAGAAAAAAGTATTTATAAATTCAAGTTAGTTCTTCCACTGTTATATTTAAGTGTGAGCCAAAATAATATGTCTAATGATTCCTTTGGAACATGTACTAAAGACTGACAATCAGTGACTCTTTGTCTACTCTTTCACTACACGACATCTTGTGAATGATCTATAGCCAGTGATGTCTGCAGAAGACCAAAATGAAATCATGTCAATTGGAGAAAGATTGCTATTTAGGACCATGTTTGTGAGTGAAACTTATGAAAATGCTTTAACATTCTTATATTCTTAGAGAGAAAGCAAATAGTGAGCTGTAATTAAACTTGTTTGAACTGAGTTATGCCCATTTCAGTAGTACACTATAATAACACTCTGCAGATAAAAACAAAACAAAATAAAAACCTTGGAGAAAAATTGCCAGTGTATTTAACTGGGGCACAATTGGCCAGGAATGCTAAAAGATAATATTTGCACAGGATTTATTGGTATTCATTGGAAACATAACTTTTCTATTACTGCCCAGCACATGATGAATTCTAGCTTTCGTATTTACAACTACTTACATGTCAGCATCAAGTTGTGCAGAGAAATAAACTTAACATTTGAGAAGACAATTCAACTTAAATGAGAAAATATATATATATATATATTTTGGGATGGAGTCTCGCTGTGTCACCCAGGCTGGAGTGCAGTGGCCGGATCTGGGCTCACTGCAAGCTCCGCCTCCCGGGTTCACGCCATTCTCCTGCCTCAGCCTCCCGAGTAGCTGGGACTACAGGCGCCCGCCACCTCGCCCAGCTAGTTTTTTGCATTTTTTAGTAGAGACGGGGTTTCAGGCGTATATGTGAATTTGGTCGCTTGCTAATGCTAGAGGAATACAAAGATAAACATGGTTGCTCTTAAGATTACAAGATTAGTAAAGGGATATACAATTATGAAGAACTAATATAATATGTAGCAGAAGAAAAAGAAACAAATTTATGATGAAATTACAGTCTACCTTCCAAGGCAACAACTATAGGCATGATTATTAGTTTTTGAGACAAAGAGAATAAGAAAAGCTTCATATAGAGAATAACATCTGACCTGAATCTTGGGGAATTTGTAGGACTTCATTAAGAATTCCTTCTTTAAAAAAACATATTCAGCAGCGACTGCAACAGAATATATCAATAGCTAAATTTAAAAAAAATAGAGCATGGACATTAACAAAAATGGACATTAACAAAAAAAACGCACACCCATTCTAGTGAGAAAATGTACATTCCATACTATGATAGATTATGGAGATGAAATATACTCTGTTCCACAAACACTGTTGACCTGAACTCTACGGAAGGGCATATAAGGTGTTACATTAGAGGGAAAATGCCTTCAGACTCTTTTTTTTTAATACTTTAAGTTCCAGGGTACATGTGCACGACGTGCAGGTTTGTTACATATGTATACATGCGTCATGTTAATGTGCTGCATCCATTAACTTGTCATTTACATAGGTATATATCCTAATGCTAACCCTTCCACCTCCCCCTCCCCCCAACCCACGACAGACCCTGGTGTGTGATGTTCCCCATCCTATTTCTAAGCATTCTTATTGTTCAATTCCCATCTATGTGTGAGAACATGCAGTGTTTGGCTTTCTGTGCTTGCAATAATTTGTTCAGAATGATGGTTTCCAGCTTCATCCATGTCCCTACAAAGGACATGAACTCATCCTTTTTTATGGCTGCATAGTATTCCATGGTGTATATGTGCCACATTTTCTTAATCCAGTGTATCATTGATGGATATTTGGATTGGCTCCAAGTCTTTGCTATTGTGAATAGTGCTGCAAGAAACATACATGTGCATATGTCTTTATAGCAGCATGATTTATAATCCTTTAGGTATATACCCACATCTGCTTTTTTTTGTTTGTTTTCCATTTGCTTGGTAGATCTTCCTCCATCCCTTTATTTTGAGTGTATGTGTGTCTCTGCATGAGAGATGCATCTCCTGCATACAGCATACTAATAGGTCTTGACTCTATCCAATGTGCCAGTTTGTGTCTGTTAATTGGAGCATTTAGCCCATTTACATTTAAAGTTAACATTGTTATGTGTGAATTTGATCCTGTCATTATGATGTTAGCTGGTTATTTTGCTCATTAGTTGATGCAGTTTCTTCCTAGCATCGATGGTCTTGAGGTTCTAAGATGGGTGAATAGGAACAGCACCAGTCTACAGCTCCCAGCATGAGCAATGCAGAAGATGGGGGATTTCTGCATTTCCAGCTGAAGTACTGGGTTCATCTCACTGGGGCTTGTCGGACAGTGGGTATAGCCCATGGAGTGTGAGCCGAAGTAGGGCGGGGCATCACCTCACCCAAGAAGCACAAGGGGTTGGGGAATTGCCTTTCCTAGTCAAGGGAAGCCGTGACAGACCATACCTGGAAAATCAGGACACTCCTACCCTAATACTGCACTCTTCCAATGGTCTCAGCAAATAGCACACCAGGAGATCATACCCCATGCCTGGCTTGGAGGGTCCCACACCCACAAAGCCTTGCTCACTGCTAGCACAGCAGTCTGAAATCAAACTGCAAGGTGGCAGTGAGGCTGGAGGAGGGCATCCGCCATTGCTGAGGTTTGAGTAGGTAAACAAAGCGGCCGGGAAGCTCGCACTGGGTGGAGCCCACTGCAGCTCAAGGAGGCCTGCCTGCCTCTGTAGACTCCACCTCTGGGGACAGGGTATAGCTAAACAAAAGACAGCAGAAACTTCTGCAGACTTAAATGTCCCTGTCTGACAGCTTTGAAGAGAGTAGTGGTTCTCCCAGCACAGAGTTTGAGATCTGAGAAAGGAGTCTGCCTCCTCAAAAGGGTTGCTGATCCCCAAGTAGCCAAACTAGGAGACACCTCACAGTAGGGGCCAAGTGACACTTCATACAGCTGGATGCCCCCCTGAGATCAAGCTTCCAGAAGAAGGATCAGGCAGCAACATTTGCTGTTCTGCAATATTTGTGGTTCTGCTGCCTCTGCTGGTGATGCCCAGGCAAACAGGGTCTGGTGTGGACCTCCAGCAAACTCCAACAGACCTGCAGCTGAGGGTCCTCACTGTTAGGAGGAAAACTAACAAACAGAAAGGACATCCACACCAAAACCCCATCTGTACATCAGCAACATCAAAGACCAAAGGTAGATAAAACCACAAAGGTGGGGAGAAACCAGAGCAGAAAAGCTGAAAATTCTAAAAATAAGAGTGCCTCTTCTCCTCCAAAGGAACACAGCTCCTTGCCAGCAATAGAATAAAGCTGAATGGAGAATGACTTTGACAAGTTGAGAGAAGAAGGCTTCAGAAGAGCCGTAATAACAAACTTCTCCAAGCTAAAGGAGGATGTTAGAACCGATTGCAAAGAAGCTAAAAACCTTGAAAAAAGATTAGACAAATGGCTAACTAAAATAAAGAGCATAGAGAAGACCTTAAATGACCTGACGGAGCTGAAAATCATGACATGAGAACTATGTGATGCATGCACAAGCTTCAGTAGCCAATTCAATCAAGTGGAAGAAAGGGTATCAGTGATTGAAGATCAAATTAATGAAATGAAGTGAGCAGAGAAGTTTAGAGAAAAAAGAGTAAAAATAAATGAACGAAGCCTCCAAGAAATATGGGACTATGTGAAATGACCAAGTCTACGTCTGATTGATGTACCTGAAAGTGACAAGGAGAATGGAACCAAGTTGGAAAAACACTCTTCAGGATATAGTCCAGGAGAACTTCCCCAACCTAGCAAAGCAGGCCAACATTGAAACTCAGGATACACAGAGAATGCCACAGAGATATTCCTCGAGAAGAGCGACTCCAAGACACGTAATTGTCAGATTTACCAAAGTTGAAATGAAGGAATATATGTTAAGGGCAGTCAGAGAAAAAGGTCGGGTTACCCACAAAGGGAAGCCCATCAGACTAACAGCGGATCTCTTGGCAGAAACTCTACAAGCCAGAAGAGAGTGGGGGCCAATATTTAACATTCTTAAAGAAAAGAATTTTCAACCCAGAATTTCATATCCAGCCAAACTAAACTTCACAAGTGAAGGAGAAATAAAATCCTTTACAGACAAGGAAATACTGAGAGATTTTGTCACCACCAGGCCTGCCTTACAAGAGCCCTCAGACTCTGAAGTTAAAATCTGGGAGCAAAGGATGCTCCCAAAGTCCACTATCTGGCTAAATGTCCAGGAATTAGTTGTTCTAAGCTGACTGAAGGCTGGTGGAACTGCTGCACTTGACTTTACAAGGCCATAACTCTCTTTATTGAATTGTGGGGGAAAATATTTCTAAGCTGAAGACACACCTGAGATTTGTTAAGAATACACCTAGGTGTTTGCTGTGAACATAAGAAAAGTAAAAAGCAAGGGTTAGAAACATACTTACTTTATTACCTCACTGAGCAGGAGCAGTAGTCAGGCTGAGATCAGGTGAAGGTGGGAATTCTAGCCTGATTTCAGTGTCTGAAGGGAACTGCTTTGCTTGCCCTCTTTTTCTTTCATTTCTCATTAAAAATATGTATATATATAAACACTGTCACTTTTCTGCCAATCTCTAGCTTCACCTAGCACTGGGGAAGTTTATTGAGAAGTTCAGAGGTATCAGGCAACATAAAATAAAGTGTTTTATTGCACAGTCAGATATTAAAGAACGACAGGTAGGAATTAATATTTCCTCAGGGTCAAGGGGATTAGGAATTTTTTTCTAAAGCATTCATTCAACATAAAGAGCCAAGCGCTTTATTTGACCATGCTCAGTGTATTAGTCAAGGTTCTCTAGGGGGATAGAACTTATATATACACACATATATACATATGTGTATATATATGTGTGTATACACATATATATATGTGTGTATATATATGTGTTGTGTATATATACACACACATATACACACACATATAGATACACACATATATAGATACACACATATATATGGACATATATATATACACACATATATATGGGAGCTTATTAAGTATGAACTCACATGATCACAAGGTTCCACAATAGCCATATGCAGGCTGAGGAGCAAGGAAAGCTAGTCCGAGTTCCAAAACTGAAGAACCTGGAGTCCCATGTTTGAGGGCAGGGAGCATTCAGCACCAGAAAAAGATGTAGGTTGGGAGACTAGGCTAGTCTCTCTTTTCACCTTTTTCTGCCTGCTTATATTCTAGTTGCACTGGGAGCTCATGAGATTGTTCCCACCCAGATTAAGGGTGAATCTGCCTTTCCCAGTCCACTGACTCAAATGTTAATCTCCTTTGGCTAAACCCTCACAGGCGCACCCAGGATCAATACTTTGTATCCTTCAATCCAATCATGTTCACACTCAGTATAAACCATCATACTCAGTTCGATTCTACATCCTATGATCTTTACATTCTCAGGATGTTTACACTACAGGGGCTCAGGAGAGGTGAATTCCAAGATGAGGAACCAGTCCATGAAAAGGTGCAGAGCCTCGTAAGACCTTAATCTACAGTAGATGTTTCTGGGAGAAGTACTGAGAGAAGAGAGCAATAAAAGTGATTGAATCCAGAATACAATGATATAAAAGAAGATAATCCAGAATATAGTGAAATTATTCTCATGATCAGTAAAGAATTATTAATATGTTATGTATGGAATTGATAGGATTTGTGTTTTAGCTATATTGCTCCAATGGCAGTTTCAGGGATAGATTAGTCTAAAGGCAAGACACAGGAGACCAGGTGGGAAAATAAGGAAATAAAACAGTTTAGAGACACAGTTTAAATTTAGGAGACAATAGTGCTCTGAAAAGTTAAAAATTATTTTAAGTGACATTTTGTAGTTCACACTAAGAGCTTAGTTTCTGATTTTTTTCTTGAGGGAGTTGGGGGCATTAATAGCAAACCAAAGTTTACAGCTTGAGTAACTGGAAAGACAATGCTGCCATCACTGAAACCACAAATCTTGGGGAGAGGAAGAGAAGATTTAGGGAGAAAAATGATGGGTTAGTTCTATTTTAGACACCTTGAATTATATGTGCTTGTGACAATTGCAGTATGACATATTCAAAAGGTAGTTAGTTATTTCACTGGCTTAACACAAGAGAAGTTTGTTTCTTCCTAATGTGGATTTCAGAATAGGCATTCCTCATCAGCGGACAGCTCTTCTGCAAGTACTAATGGAAGAAATCAGGCTCGTTCCAAGTTATTTTTAACCCATGGCTGCCAAAATCACTAAGCTCATCTGCATCATTCCTGCATCAAAGGAAATCAGGAAGGATCAGTGTGGGAAGTTACTGTGACCTCTACCTGGAGGTAGTGCTGTAGTGAACTCCACTTCCTCTCACATTCTGTTAGCTGGAAACAACTCACATAGAAGAGTTATCTCCTTTAGTTATGTAAGGTACAAAGTGGCATGAGTCAGCTGGACAAATCAGAGACCACGACTGGTATGGAGGCCTCAGGATTTCTGAGGTAGAAGATTCAACAGCTTCGTATTTTTGTGATTTTGTATTGGGAAATGTCTCTGCATTTTTCTTCTATTGTATCATTTTAAAGTAATTGACCTCACAAATAAAGCATGTTCTTTAATTCTAACTGACATGAATCATTTCTATTACTCCATCAGTTTAAGTGGAAACTTAATTACCTACCTGTTTGGTTCTATTCCATGAGGCAATTTGAAATGAAGAATTCCGATTCAGGTAATAACTCTGTTTTTCAGGCAAGCAAAGAAACAGAGAATGGGGCCCTTTCTTTTTAGTGTATAATGGAATTTCATTCATATTACCTAAATAGCATAGTTCTCCAAACATCCAAGTATCAAGTCTCATGTGGGAGGGAATAATTTTTATAGGGAAAAATAACTAGTTTGTGAGGTCATTTTTGCTTAGTCATTGTTATTGTCATGTTTATGCAGATGTTCCATTATCAGTAACTCTATCACTTATTTTATAGAACAGAACTGAAGGCTAAAAAAGACCATCAAAAATTCACTTGCACTTGATATATTATTCAAAATTCGATATTGTGGTAAAATTGAAAACTGCATATTTAATAAAATATATGCATACTTAGTATGTGCCACGAACCATCCTATGTAATTTGTGTGTATTGTTAAACCCTTCCCACATCTCTGTACAGCTTTATTTACTTATTTTTCCCTTCATTCTATGATGTTGGACAATAGGATAGTTGCTACTGTCCAACAATTTTTGACCCATAGAAAATGGAAATTTCATATAATTCAACCTAATGCTTGTGAGAGGATTTTAAGTCACTTGCCCAAACTCACAATATCACAAGCTGGTAAAAGAAAGAAACTGTATTTGAATTCGATAGTCCATTTTTTTCTTTATACTGTATACTCACTCTTTTACACATACATAAACACACGCACATATATACACACTTATGTTTTATATATATGTACACACAAAAATATATAGAGATATGAATATATACAGAGAGTGTGTGTGTGCTCGCATGTGTGTGTGCCTATCCTTCTATTTTTTAGGAAGAAGTTACTTTGTTTTTTGAGGTGTGTCTGTAAAGACCCAAATATATATAGATAGGCAATATTCTACTTTCTGAACTTTAACCCTAAACTACAAAATGGTTCATTATTTTTCACACATGTCATCATCACTGGTATTCTCCCTCTTCACCTCCCACCCCTGTGCTTTAATTTTGTCTTTTCTTTTAACCATACTTAATGGCTAAGTTTGTAACCTCAACGTTTAAAAACAAATTACATTTCCATCCACTCATCTCAATCCTTATTATCACTGTAGAGCACTTTTTCTGGGCAGAAGGAGCAGAATGGATTCGTAGCTATTTGGGCAGCTTGTTTTCTTCTCAGCAGGCCTTAGGGAGCCCATTCTTTATTGTCATACAGAACCCAGTCTATAATTATTAGCGGGAGCTGTTCACAATAGAGTCACCAATTTCCCCTATATATTAGAGCGTACACACCATGCATGAGGAGGTAAAATTTAGTAACGACAAAAAAATAACCTTTAGCAAAACTGTAGGTTCCGTGGTTCATAGACATTTTTATTTCATGAATTAAACATTCTCATCTCTCAAAGTTTGACACTATTTTAAATCTATACTTATTAGGTATCTGCAACATGATGTTGGAGTTTCTTTAAAGGAGGTAGATTTTATCATTCTTAATTGTATTATGTCACATAGTGCAAAGTGGTGTAAGTTAATTATCTAGATAATAAAACTAAATATATTTTTGCTTTTGCTGCCCAAAATGTTAAGTAAGTAGGATAGGTAGAAATTACATTTTACCTTTTTAAATTTAAATTATCAAAACAAAGAATTATTCTGAAAATTTTATATCTAGCTGACACGATTAGTAGATAGATTTATATATATATATAATATATAAGTGTGTATTTATATGTGTGTGTATATATATATAATGTACATTTTCTATTTATCTATGGAGAAAATTATATATAATCCTATACATACTTTGTGCAAATCCCAGTTTATGTACCTTTTAGGAAATCTTGGTCCCACTTGCCCACTTAATCCAATCTGCTTGTTTTGCTTCCTGAACTCGGTGACTTCTTGATGAATCCCACCATTCCTGCCCAGACACCTCCATCATCTTCTCTTCCCTTATCTCTGAGTGCTACTGACTATCTCACCCTCCCTGGGAATGAGGGCTGAACTTTAACAGTCTTTATTGCTGCTGCTGACAGGCACAGAAACTTCATCTTCTAAATCCAAAGCAATGTGATCTACAAAGGCTCTTTTTTTCTCCATTGGAGGTGCCAGACAGGGTCTTATGTTTGTCTGTTTTTTTTTTTTTTTTTTTTTTTTTTGAGACGGAGTCTCGCTCTGTCACCCAGGCTGGAGTGCAGTGGCCGGATCTCAGCTCACTGCAAGCTCCGCCTCCCGGGTTCACGCCATTCTCCTGCCTCAGCCTCCCTAGTAGCTGGGACTACAGGCGCCCGCCAGGTCGCCCGGCTAGTTTTTTGTATTTTTTTTTAGTAGAGACGGGGTTTCAGCATGTTAGCCAGGATGGTCTTGATCTCCTGACCTCGTGATCCGCCCGTCTCGGCCTCCCAAAGTGCTGGGATTACAGGCTTGAGCCACCGCGCCCGGCCCCAGACAGGGTCTTATGACCAGAGATTGTAGGAGAATTGAGATCCGAGGGGGTTAACTTTACTAGTAAGAGAACAGAAAGAGACATCTAGAGAATTGCTTGCTTTTTATATTTTAATGAACTGTTCTTAGACCCAGTAGTTCTATTTGGACTTTCTGGGAAGGTTCCAGGAGGCCTGAGAACATCTACGTTTATTTGAGTTGCTTGATCAGCTTGGTCACACTAAATAAAATGCACAATGCTAAACCAAGAACAGGATTCAAAGCAGAAATCTGCAAAGATTTTTTTAGCTTCATGTGGCCAATAAATTTATTTTCCTCTAATGAAGAAAACTTTAAAGTGACTACCAGAATATTCTACATAATGTGTATAGAATCTTTTATGTGGAACATAAAAATAAAAGTGTGTTTAGAATTTCCTGCTTTTCCCAAAAACTTTCCCTCCTTTTCAGCTTCCAAAAAGACATGAGTCCTGAGGACTATGTTTTTTGCTTGCTGGAGCAGTGATACATAGGATTGCAAATGAGTAAAGCAGTTTGATCTGCAAGACAAAGGACACAGTTACCCAAAGAAGCTTCAGAAAGAGAGAGAAGAAAGGAGAAAATGAAAGAGGGCAAAAGCAGGGATAAATGAAGAAAAAGATAATGCCCAGAAGATATGAGAAAGTTTAGAAAGTTTCTGTAAACTTTACCCTTAGTATTCTAAAGGGACTTTCAAAAACGACTTTTATTACTATTTAAGGTTTGGCGGTTTAGCTTAATATGGCACGATGCTAAGAAGGATCTGAAGGCAAAAACAGGAAGGCTTACTTATATTCAGATTTCATACAGCCATCTAGACAATTACACTTTAGTTAACTTTTTAGTAATCTTTGTGTACTTATTTCACAGTGCAGGTACAGTGATCCTCTACCATTGGGAGGTGCCTCAATCTGAAGTCCTTAATTAAATAATCATTTCTGGGTTTACTGTGATCCCAGTGGTGAAAATCTAATGATACCCATTCCTTCTTTGACAGTAGCTTAGTAGCTTTCATCTCTAAAAATGAAAACCCAGATACACAATGTGCAAAGCTCAAGTGGTAGGGATGTTATATATCCTGCATAGTTAGGTGAGCTGACATATCCCCGCTTTCTGCCCCATCCCTGAGTCACTGAAGATGTGCTTTTTGCAACTTACCTTCAGTCTGTGCTGGATTGTCTTGTCATTTCTGTAGCCCTTGTTCTGCATGCCAAATGTACATCTGCCTAAATGGCTGCAGTTAGGTGTACAATCTCAGGTCCCGCCTCTGATCTCTCTCCCTGGGAAACAGAAATCTGCTGAGTCTTCCTTTGAGGCCAGTGGACTGGTGACTCAGCGTGAGCTCATTGTTAGGGGCTTTTACTTTGTTCTTTGATGTTAAAGGTGAGAGAGATGTAACTGTAGCAATTCATCCCAAAACTAGATGTGAGAACTCTGGCAAGTTATATTCTCATATTTTTCTGTGTTAAGTTCAAGACGTACAGAAAGTATTGAGAGTGTAGGGCTCAGCTCTGTAGGGCAACACATCCCTAGGCATCAAACCTAAGACCAGGCAAATGTCTGACAAATTGAGGTCACATATAAGACAACCATACTTTACTTTTCTTTCTTTTCAAATCTACTCCTTATCCCTAACTATTCCACTTCTGTATCATAAAATATATTTCCCAGGCTCCCTGACCCTCTGGCTTCCAATTAGTTTGGTCAATGGGAAGCACTGACAGAAGACTATAGGGCAGGATGATAGGATAAATTGCAATGTTTCTCTCCCTCTCTGTTTGAGATGGATACTCAGGATGCCCCTGAGACTCCTCTGTGGCTGCAACTCCTGCCTTACAGACCTGCTGGGTTCCACCTCTCACCAGATGGGCCAACCTCTGGGATCTAGTAACAGGCTTCCTCTCTTTGTCCCTCTAGTGCTAAGGTGAGAGCAGTTCCTTAATGCTGCTAATACCTGAGTTGCCTCACCATCCTTTGTTTAGTTTTTTGGCTTTTCTGTTACATGTAAAGAGTTAGGTGAAATAACTTACTCTATTTAGAGTGCTATTTTAAATTAGATGAAATTGCTGATAATGAATTGAATCTGACCAGTGAAAATGGCAATTACCTATGTTTTAACCACCTCCAGTAATTTGCTTTCTGTCTGTATATACCCCAAAGTTATTTTAAGAAGGTTAGCGCAGCTGAAATCTCTGCCAGAAGTGAAACAGGGTAGACTTTGGAAAAAGTTAAAGAAAGGAAATATTTATTTAAACTAGTATCTGAAAGATGAGCATGAGCTTACCAGATAAAGAGAAAATGGATTTGGGGATGACAAACTCTGGGGAACAGAGGAGTTAGAAGGCACAGTACCTTTGGTGAAAGAAGAGCAGCTTGCAGTATCTCTACTTAATGACTTAAATAAATCTGATGGCAAAGAGAACATCAAAAACCTACTGCATTAGTTTGCTAGGGCTGCCATAACAAAGTATCACAAATAGCATGGCTTAAACAATGGCAATTTATTATCTCAAAGTTCTGGAAGTTAGAAGTTTAAGATGAGGTGAAAGCAAAGTTAGTTTCCTCTGAGTGCTATGAGGAAGAATCTGTTCCATGTCTGTCTCTTACCTTCTAGTGGCTTTCTGGCAATTTTGAGTGTCCGTTATCTTTTAGATAGATAGATTTGAATGTCCCAATCTTTGCATTCACATTCACATGGCAGTCTCCCTGTGTGTATGTGTGTTTCTGTGTCCAAATTTCCCCTTTTTATAAGAACACTAGTAATACTGGATTAAAGCCCACTCTAATGACCTAATTTTAGTTTGATTACCCTTATACAGACCATATCTCTAAATAAGATCACATTCTGAAGTACTGTGCTTAGGAATTCAGTGTGTGAACTTGGGGAGGATACCATTCAACCTGTAACAACTGATTGCAAGACTTTGTCCAAATTTAAGCAAACAATAAGGGACTAAAGCTCAGGCAATGACAGGGATGACATTGAGGAAACAAATAAATAATATTTAAACTGTAAATTAATATGAATGACAAAGTGAATATGAAGATAAGGTGAGAAAAAAAGAAAATATTGAAGTTTGGCATAAAATATTCTCCCAAGGAAACTTGGGAGATAACTGGTCCCTTCGAATCTCATGTCCTCACATTTCAAAACCAATCATGCCTTCCCAACATACCCCAAAAGTCCCCCAAAGTCTTTAGCAGAAAGGGGGCACATAGAGAAAGCACATTCATTGAATTTTTATTTTTGGAGATAGAGATTGAGGGTAGGTAATATGTTTGCATTTTGATATGTTGAATTTGAAGCATTTATAGAACACTCAACTGGAGCTATCTAGCATATCATGAAAATGTTGCCTCTGGAGCTCAGCAGTTAGAATGCTTGATATCTCTTCTATTTCTCTTCTGGTAACCTGGTATAAAGGATGTATCCCGTCTAAGCTGCAATTTCCTTATCTGCAAAATGTGTATGTTAACAATGTTCCAGTGGGTCATTGGAGGATTAAACATGTAAGTCATGTAAAGCATTTAGCTTGGTACCTGACACTACAACAGTGCTCAATATTTGGTAGTTGTTTTCATAAAGACTATTGTTACCCTTATCAATATTAGTATTAGGAACACGTGTGCAGGTCAGCAATAGGAGAATGACCTGGAAAAGAGTTCTAACATCCCTGCACAATAGAAGAAACAATAATATACAATACAAGGGACACCAGAAGTTTAAAAGAAATCTCAGGAACAAGGTATATTCTTTTCTAACTTTGTGCATCGTAAAAGGGGTGGAGGAAGAAAGAATCCTGCCATCTTTGCTCAATATATTTACTTGATCCTTGTGTCCAAAACTATACCCAGTTTATTATCCAGGCAAATAGTACAATAATGCTTTAAGAATTATTAATGCCTCTGGAAAACATTTAAGCACCCTATAAATATATAAGTAAAAAGACTGTTTCTTTCCCTACTGATGAGAAATCCTTTTTTGTATTTAATTTTGTTACCTAGACCCACTCACCACTATAAGAAGATGATCACAGCATGTAAGAATAGAAAGGGGGCTGGGTGTGGCGGCTCATGCCTGTAATCCCAGCACTTTGGGAGGCCGAGGCAGGCGGATCATCTGAGGTCAGCAGTTCGAGACTAGCCTGGCCAACACAATGAAACTCCCGTCTCTACTAAAAATACAAAAATTAGCCAGGCATGGTGGTGTGCACCTGTAATCCTAGCTACTCAGGAAGCTGAGGCAGGAGAATCACTTGAACCCAGGAGATGGAGGTTGCAGTGAGCCAAGATCATGCCACTGCACTCCAGCCTGGGCAACAGGGCAAGACTTCATCTCACAGAAAGAAAAAAGAATTGAAAGGGAGCTTGATACAGGAATTTCATTCTATTAAGAGCAGTAGCAACCACTGTTCAATAAGCCCACATCATTTTTATTCATAATCTTCCTTCAAAAAAAGATATCAAACTTTAACCTGCTAAGCATATTATTGCGCTTACAGTGCACATGTCATGAAAGTTTCTAAACATATTTCTTTCTTGAAATATAAAGAGATGAGAGCTGAAGAAGATTGGAAAATTAAACAAAATGCTCAGGAACTGCAATTCACTGCACGTATTTACACAAGTGCGAATGCGCATGTGTTGAGTTGAGCATTTGCCCGTTAGAAGGCAATGAAATTGGACATGAGCCTGCATGAAACCTGAAAAGGATGTATCTCATCCTCAGTAAATTTTTAAATATTGTAACATTAAACTCTTAGAATCTTAGACTCAAAAAAAAAAAAAAAAAAAAAAAAAAAAAAAAAAAAAAAAAAAAAAAAAAAAAGACTTCAAAACTCATTTTGCTCAAAAGTTCTCAAAGAATGCCTGAATTGAGACTTCTGGTTAAAGTTTCTTTAGCAGGAGAACAGGGGAAATTGAGGAAAAGTGTTTCTTCATTTTACACAACTGTGTTCCCTTGACAAATGAGGCTGATAGGAGTAGCTCAGAAAAATGTGACACAGAGCGATAAAAGTTTTGAGTTGGAATGGTCCTTCCATGAGCATCCTATCTGGTCTCCACATTTTATTTTGGAAGAAACTAAACTCAGAGACTTAAGTGACCTTTTCTGAAGTCATAATGACCTAATGGCAGACTGGGGACCAGAAATGACATCTTCTGATTCTGAGATGAGGGGTCCTTCCACAATATCATGCAGACCAACTAAAGAGAATAGTAGCATGAAAAATAACATCCATCCATGTATGTATCATGTTCAGTGCTCCTAGTCCAATGGGTAGGGGTATAAGATCTAATTTTCCTATTTCTTTATTTGCAACACAGAATAGGCAGAGTATTATTAAAAAGACCAGACAAATATTAAATATAAAATTCTCTTTCCTCCTATAAAGAAGCCAGAGTGGAGTAGGTAAGCACTTGAATGCTGTGCACGAATGGCTGTGTCCCAATTGAAAAAAACAAAAGGTCTCATTTTCCT
Source organism: Rhinopithecus roxellana (assembly GCF_007565055.1). Classification (NCBI taxonomy): domain Eukaryota; kingdom Metazoa; phylum Chordata; class Mammalia; order Primates; family Cercopithecidae; genus Rhinopithecus; species Rhinopithecus roxellana. The sequence goes on along the minus strand of NC_044551.1, from coordinate 127,291,875 downwards.
AGTCTGGTGCAGCTGTCATGATCCCTGGGAAAGGTAGTAGGATAAGAAGGGAGAAGATAGGTGAGGCCAGGGATAGAGGCAGGGAGAAGGAACTATAAATTTGCTAAATTAGATATAGCCTTACTCATGCTTCACAAAGTTTAATTATGATTTCAGGCTGATTCCTTGGCAAAACAAGTCATGTGAGCTTGAAAAATGCTTCCTTATTCCTGAGCTCTTTGAAGAGGAACAAACAAAAAACATATCAACAAAACACACACACAAGATGTATTAATCTGTTTTCATGCTGTTGATAAAGACATACTGAGACTGGGAAGAAAAAGAGGTTTAATTGGACTTACAGTTTCACAAGACTGGGGAGGTCTCAGAATCATGGTGGGAGGTAAAAGGCACTACTTACATGGCAGTGGCAAGGGAAAATGAGGAAGATGCAAAAACAGAAACCCCTGATAAAACCATCAGATCTTGTGAGACTTATTACATTACCTTGAGAACAGTATGGGGGAAACCGCCTCCATTATTCAAAGTATCTACCATCAGATCCTTCCCACAACACATGGGAATTATGGGAGTAGAATTCAAGATGGGATTTGGGTGGGGACACAGAGCCAAACCATATCACAAGACAAGCGTTGCCTCAGTAATATGCAACAGTATACACTCCTCACAACCTAATCCCTCAGTAAATATTGTTACCCGTCAGTAAATTTGTTTTAAAAGTGAAAACCTGAACCTAACCCATTTCTACTCCATTTTAATTTAATATCTGATGTTTCCAGTGTTTCAAGATTTCTGCTGCTGGCACTAATTTTGTTCTTTAAACCCTAATGATACAGAATAACATATTTTTACTGTACTGGAACTACTGCGGTTGACAGAAAACAACTGATACTCGAAAGAAATAATCCTTATTTTTCTGTACTTTCAGCAACAAGGAGGAGAATCAGAAATTTCTGAGCACCCTCTCTGTGACACGCAAGGCCAGAGTCCTTCATATGTATTGTTCCATTTGATCTTTTCAACCATATTGTGCAGATGAGAAAACTGAAGCATAGTAAGTTCACATGACTTCTCTACATGACATAAGGTGGCAGAGAAGGTTTTCAGACAAAGTCTGCAAACTGAAACTAGGTATTCCCCTATGAGATCTCAATACCTCTGCACAAATGATTTGCTAGAATGATTAGAGTGTATAAATATGTATATTTGTGGCCAGGCATAGTGGCTCACACCTGTAATCCCAGCACTTTGTAAGGCCAAGGCAGGCGGATCACAAGGTCAGGAGATGGAGACTATCCTGGCTAACATGGTGAAACCCCATCTTTACTAAAAATACAAAAAATTAGTCAGGCATGGTGGCGGGCACCTGTATTCCCAGCTACTCAGAAAGGTAAGGCGGGAGAATCACATGAACCTGGGAGATGGAGGTTGCAGTGAGCCGAGATCACACCACTGCACTCCAGCCTGGCGACAGAGCAAGACTCTGTCTCAAAAAAAAAAAAAAAAAAAAAAAAAAAAAAAAAATATATATATATATATATATATATATATACACACACACACACGCACATATATATATATACACACACATACATACACACACACACATATTTGCATATTTGCATCCATCTACACATGCAGACTTTGGGATGTTATTCTTTGATAATTATAAATATTGGTTTTTGCTGCTTTTTTTCTCCTGAAGAATACGAATCTTGATGCTACTAAACCACTAAGACAACTTCTTAGTATGTGTCCTGTTTTATGGTTACATTGATTGTTATAACAATCAGTTTTCATCACTTCTATAAGAATTTTGTTACAATTATAGTATCCTTTTATAAACAGCTTATCAGAGTGATTTTATAAATGTAGCCCAGAAAAGCTTGCATTTCACTTTTATTATGTCTCTTAGAATCAGGTTCAGAGTAACGAGTTGTTCCTTTTACTCTTTTGGAAAAATCATGTAGTACCTGAACTTTGACTCACATGACATGTTCATATTCTCAAAACCTGTGAAAGCATGGGAACATTTTCCATATGCATGTAGTGCTTTTCTGTAATGTTAATGTTTTCAAAAGTATCCTTGCATAAGAATTGAAGTTAGGTGCAAAATGGTGGGTTTTGCTTACAAAATCAGCTTGATTTTTGTAGCTTTCACAAATTTATTCTAATTAAATTTTTAGATACACAGGTAATGTGGCAGATAAACTAAATTTCTTTAAAAGGTGCTTTTCTTAGTAACTGTAATTATTTGGATTGTGGTTTCATTGAAGTCATCTCTCCCATGTCATCCAGCATTGCTGAACTAGATGACTACGTTTAGTGCCTAGACCATTCATTTGAACATCTTGTTGTATTGCTGTGTCTGACATAAATGACAAACAAACACACGCTGCAAACTTGGCCTTAGAAGGCCATAGAGATCAACAGCTTGGATTCCTCTGGGATAAGAGCCTGTGCCATATTACTACCTAAACTACCAAGACCAACCTAGAGACCAGCTGATGGTGATGGTTATCTTGAATGGATAGTGGTGGAAGAGCTGACCAATTTCGGTCTGAAGAGCAGCTGGAGAGACTGTGGAGGGAGTTTGAATCCCTCTGCTTCCAGATTTTCCTGTGAAAGAAAGATTTGATGGAGCCCTCGAGGAACTGCTCCCAGAATGTCTATGAACAAAGATGACGTGAGAGGCACAGGAGTGAAGTATGGTGGACAAAGAGGGCACTGCCCAGAGTTCCTCTGGACAGTGGGACTTGCACCTAGCTGTCGGGGTATATGGTCAGCAGAAACCATCAACAATCATACCTTCTAAACTTGCCTCTGCTGCTCAAACACCTTGCCGAAGGCTATGCCCCTTCCTGAGACAGCCCATCTCCAGCGATTGATTTTATTTATCACAGTTTCTGTACTGGCATACAATAATTTTTTTGATCAGTCACATAATTTCCAAGATAAAACTATTGTAAAACCAATTTCATTTTCTATTACTTTTTGTGCAGTCTGTGCTTCAGAAAAACACCTTATTTCAATCTCATTTCATTGTTTTCTGATTTTTGCATCTGTTTTAGTTATGACATCATCTATCAATTGTTCCCTAACCATCACCCACATGAAGTTAAAGTCTGGTTTAAAGATATTTTTCTTCATGCAGTTTTACCTTGTCCCCTCAATTACAAATGATCTTTTCTCCCGAGATTGTTTCCTCTCTGAAGCACATTCTTTGTGTCTCTTTTTATCCCCATGATCAGATTCTGCTTTAGAGTAGTTATTATGCTTGTCTTTACATTGCTGTAATTTCAAACTCTTGAAAATCAGAGTAAAAAGACACTCTTTATCTTTTGAGTTCCTGCAATGTACTCTAAGTAAAAGGGGGTCTTCTACAGTAACTGTAATAATTTGGATTTGCATGTAACAGTTCAATAAATGTTTGCTAAATATATTATTTAAAATATTCTTAGGAATAGTAAGAGAAAAATGAAGGAGAGTGACCATTAATGGGAAAAAATAAGATGTTTGTAAAAATGTAAGGTAATTTCAAATCCTTGAGCTCTATTCATTTCCAAATGGTTTATAGGATCTAGCAATTTGGTTTAAGGCAAGTCAAAAAGGATCAGAGGAACATTCCATGTTCCTTTTGTGGAAAGACCTGCTTTTCTCATGCTGTATAATGTGTGAGGCAGGATTCTTCCTTTTTTTCACTAAATATACTCCTTACACAGGCTTGGAGGAGAGTAATTCTCAGCAGCAGGATTTAAAATATATATAAAATTAAACTTTAAAATAAAGAAACTCTAGGTACTAAAAGTATTCTGTGAGGAAAGACCTTGATGAAGCATAAATAAAAACTATCTTCATTTGTCAGTTACCTATGTTGCTAAGCAGTTAAAATGCTAATCTTAAGTACAGTTGTTTCTTTGCCTTTACAATCAAGAGCATAATTGCCTGTTTCTGAAAGTACGCCCTCAGTCCAATCTAAGTGACCTTGGATTTTTAATGGCGTGCCATTTGGGCCATAATGGTAACTCTTGATGAATATTTGGAGTAAAGTAAAACAGCTAAGTTATTTGTAGAATATGTTGACTTTGGTGGGTCACTTCATGGAAGAAATACTTCATAAATTGCAGCTTCTATGTTCACCCAGATTATAACACTTCATAAATAATAGAAAAAAATGAGATGCTATATTAACGTTCAGACATAATTTGTAAGTTCTTTTCTAGTCCAAAGCAAAATTGGTTCTTTCTGAATAATGTGTTCTGCCTCAGAATGTGCATACGTGTAATATATAAGTATTTCACACAATAGAGGCCAAATCTCATGTTTCTGTAGTTCATCTTCTCAAAGAGCTAATGGGATTCTCTACCCTGAAATCTCCACCCAGAACACATCATCTGACTTATAGAGATATTGGCTGTCAGAGACAAAGACAAAAATAGTACACAAATCATTGCTTTAAATGATTTCTGCTATCTAGCCTGCAGAAATGCATTTCTCCACTGCCAACATTTTGCAATACAGATGTAACAACTGGGTCCCTTTCTTTTGTGCCAGTTATTATCATCATGAGGGCAAACACTGAAAATAAAGGTGCCAGAATTTTCTGTAAAAGTTCAGACTTAAAGCAATGTAGTCACTACCCTTTTTACAACATTACTCTGTAAGTGATCATCTCTATATTGATGACTACGAATGCACGAGAGATGTTTGCAGGGAGTTGATTCTTCTTATGGGTGATGAACAATTTACTGATGGGTTGAGAGTGCAGAACTAAAATTCTGTGATTACAATATTCAAAAGCATCTGCCTGAGGAAGCTACATGCAAGTTCAATGTATTGAGATGGAATGCATACTGAATAGGACAGGATTTTCTTTCAGGTGAAGGAAAGCTGGCACATAGGCCCTGATCTTTTCAGGCAGAGTTGACCTTGGTCTGTGCACTTGACCTCTGAGTTATCCATTGCCTCATCTGTGCATTCAGAGTGGTTGTGATAACACATGCAAAGTACCTTACATAATGACTGACACCCAGGGAGGGAGCACTTACTCAATTTTGGTTTCCTTCTCTTGACTAAGTATTTAATACACTTTTTAAAATGTGCTTTTGCCAGACCTGGTGGCTCATGCCTGTAATCCCAGCACTTTGGGAAGTGGGTGTATCACTTGAGGTCAGGAGTTTGAGACCAGCCTGGCCAACATGGTGAAACCCAGTATCCACTGAAAATACAAAAATTAGCCAGGCATGGTGGCACAGGATTGTAATCTCAGCTAATCAGGAGGCTGAGGCAGGAAAAAGGCTTGAACCCAGGAGGCAGAGGTTGCAGTGAGCCGAGATCATGCCTCTGCACTGCTGCCTGAGTGAGACAGTGAGACTCTGTCTCAAATAAAATAAAATAAAATAAAATAAAATAAAATAAAATAAAATAAAAAGTGCTTTTACTTCTTGTGAGCAGGTATTAAACAAAATAATGATTTCCACCTGTAATTTAGAGTATTGAAAGTATTTCAAAACTGCTTCAGAATCTGAGAATCTATACTAAATGGGTTGTCCTGAGAAGTCCACTGTTTATGTGGCATTCTACAAGAAGTTGGTTTTGATGTGACAGCATTTTCAAGAATTTTTTCTCACCCCCTGCTGCTTTAACACTGAGATGGTTAGGAATAACTTCCAGCTCCACCCCAGAAAAAAAGGCTTTTGTCAGTTTCTCCACATGGGGATCATCCCTACAGTAGTGAATGGCAGAGTTTCCATGCCAGCAAGATTCATAAGCATGAGCAGATTTGATTCAAAACCACACAGGCATCCACACTATAAAATAATAGTTATATCACTGTCACTGAGCTTTCCTGGCATGAACTTTTCATTTTAGTTTCTCTTCACATACTATCTAATAGGCATTTGTTCACATTCATTATCTTTGATTTAGCAGAGTTTTAGGAATTGAGCTTATTGGATGGTCATTTTAGTTCTTTATTTCACATGACCAATAAAAGAGCAAAGCAAGCTGTGCCCATCCCCAGCATCTCCAGAGACAATAGGGCCCATTTCTCTTTCTGTCCCCAAAACAAAAGGATCCTAAAGAAGAAGGGGAAGGGAATTAACATCTACTGAATTTAACCAAGTGCCAGGTTCTAAACTATGTACTTTATACATTATTAATTATTACATTTCATTCTCCACTGAAACCCAAATGAAATTGCCCTGGTTTGTGTTTTTGTTTTGACTACTGTAGATATGAAGACACTGTTCCAATTTGCCTCAGTACAGATTCTTCTGAGGGTCAAAAGAAAATAGGGAAGAGTGTTACCTTGGAGTACTTTATGTGATTATGCCATTTAAAATTCATTCAGAAAGTTAAAATGTAAAAGTTAATTAACTTTTTACTTCTGTTATTATAAAAAATTTTTGTTGACTCATATTAATATGTGCTAACAAATATTTAGAAAACAGAGAGACAAAAAATTTTGTAAATATACTGCCAGAGATGGCCACTATTAATATTTTTGTGTAAGTTTCAATAGATTTCTTATTTTACATATATATAGAACCATAGTCTAAAAATACATAAATATATAGATATATATTGCATTATTTTATTCAGTTTTTTTGTGTTAAATGTAATGCACATTTGTCATAAGGTATTTCAAATTCTATGAAAGTTCTGTATTGAGTAGCCATAGTCTTCATCCCTAGAGGCAAATACTGTTCTTGTATCTTCCACTGAATTTGCTATGCATGTTTGAGCAAATTAACCAGATACACATGCACATTTTTTTCTCTTAACATAAATGGCAGCATGTATTACACATAAGTCTATGCCTCGTGCTTTAAATGTCAGGTAGGCTTCTATCAGTGTCTGTAGTATCAGTGCTGATTGGTAGTGTATTGATTTTATCTCTTCTTGATAGTTTATATTTGTTAGAGTGAAATTATAATTATCATGATGTTGAAAGCTACACACTCAGAAAAGATTAGAGCCATATTTCACATAAGTGTGTTCTGATCATGTAGTGTAACCTTGGCATCTTTTTGCTAGTGATGGTCAGGAATTGCAGATGGATGCATTGCTGGTTCTCACTACAGTGACTTATTTCTGGTGCACCTACAACACAACCTAGCTGCACCTTACCTCCTCCTTGGATTTTCCGCTATCATTGAATTCAATTGTTTCTGCTCCACACTTCTAAATCACCTAGAAGGAGTTCTATCCTGAGAATCTCAACACAGTTGTGAGAGTCTTTTGTTGCTTCCAAAAACCTTTCAATTAGTTAGAATTCTAAATCTTCTGTTTTGTGTTCTGTTGATCCTGTCATCTTTTTCTGTTTTATTATTTCCCATTTATTTCTAAACTGCTTTATCCTCAGCTGAAGCAAAACTAAAAGCCAAAACAAAACAAAATGAAATATGGCTCTGAAATGAAGCATCATAGTTAGCATGTTTCTTTCTGGTCATTTAATCTGCTCCTGCAATGATCTTAAAGTTGACTGTATGATCATGGTCTCTTGATTTTTGTCTTTGTTCTCTCACTAGGATGTAAGATTTTTGAAAGTTGTATCCAATTTTTTATCTTTGTGAGGGCCATGTTTAGAGTTTCAAATAAATGTCTTTTGGTTTCAAATACTACAATTTTAGCTAATAGACTATGTGGATTCCATTTTTTTTTTTTTTTTCTGTAGCTCCTCAACGTTACAAATGAATTTGATTTCTGGGTATTTTGTCTTTTTGTTAATCTTATTTTTCATAGATTTTATAATCTCATCAAAGTATCTTATAGTTTTTAATATGTTTAACTCAATTTTCTCAGTATCATCATATCTAAATTTTCTAAGTATCATCATATCTAAAAATAGTGACAATTTTTGTCTCCTATTTTCCAATTTGTATACCTCTTGTGCATTTCTCTTATAAAATTAAGTTGAGCTGAACTTCCAGAACAATGCTAGATAATAACAATGGTAGTATTCATGTGTCTCTTGCTACTGACTTCAAAGGGAACTGTTATTTTTAAAAGAAATTCTTATTACTATAAATTTAAAGATTAAAAAGTATATTAAATTTAGGGCATATGATTTTTAAAATAAGTTTATTTTCCTTTTCTCTGATGGAATCTACACATATTAAAAAGATGCTTTTCAATCCAATTGGGTCAATCTATCTCATGCTATGAGACAGAGATTCCATTAGAAGTGATTTTCTTTATTCAGTGGTGTAATTTATTAGAATTTCAGATTTCTAATAAGTAGAATATTTTATGTCTAGTTCAGAATAAAGTTTATTTGGAAGAAAAGGCATCACTGCCTGGGTCTTCCACTAGCAAACCATCACTCAGTTGTCTTTCACAACACTAAAGCCTATGTCAAAACACCTCATACATGTTTCATTAAGCCATGCAAAGATAACGTTACAAAGGACTTGTCAGCACACAATGTGATGACCCTTGCACTGCCACAAACGATTTTATTAGTTAGAAGTTTCGAATTCCAATACCAACATGGACTTTGCATCTTGAACATTTTAAGGTTATCCTAACTATGTATATTTTGCAAACATTTGTTCAAATAGGAAGAGGTCAAATTGTCTCTGTTTGCAGGTGACATGACTATGTTTAGAAAACCCCATCGTCTCAGCACAAAAACTCCTTAAGCTGATAAGCAACTTCAGCAAAGTCTCAGGACACAAAATAAATGTGCAAAAACCAAAAGCATTCTTATACACCAAAGCAGACAAACAGAGAGCCAAATCATGAGTGAACTTGCATTCACAATTACAACAAAAGAATAAAATACCTAGGAATATAACTTACAAGGGACGTTAAGGACCTCTTCAAGGAGAACTACAAACCACTGATTAACGAAATAAGAGAGGACACAAACAAATTGACAAACACTCCATGAAACAATAGCATCGTCATTTATGATTTTTATCACGTATTATGTACTCTACATAATTGTATGTGCTATACTTTTATATGGCTGACAACACAGTAGGTTTGTTTACACCAACATCACAACACCAACGTCACAACAAACAGGTGAGTAATGTGTTGTGCTATGACATTACATTGGCTAGGATGATGTCACCAGGCAATAGGAATTTTTCAGCTCCATTATAATCTTATGGGACCACCAACATATATACTATCAGTTATTGGCTAAAACATTGTTAATTAGCACATGACTGTAGAAACTATACATTAAGCTTTATTGCTCTACAGGATAAAGATATGGGACAAATTGAAACTGTTTTCTAAAATAAGCAATACATATATTTAACAGTTTCAGGAGAGAGAAAAATGCTTTTCACTAAGGTCCTGGACAATTATTTATGGGTCATTTTATCGAGAGCTTTTCTTTAAGAAACTACTACTTTTCATATCAAAGATCATTATTAAATTGTAACATATACACAAGTTCAAGTCATAAATATTTTCCTCAACTCTGAGATGTTATCATTTTTTTAAGCTTTACAAAGCAAAGAATATTATCTAATTACAATCAGTTTGTGGTTAATGGCTTCTGTTTGGAAAGACCGAATTACTTCCCTTTTTAAGCCTAACAGAATACGTTAACATTGCCATATTTCCTCCTTTTTTTGTTTTTATTGTCTTTATAAATCACATTATTCCTGTTATAATATTTTCTGAAGCCTTAATATTTAGCTATCTTAAATAAAAGGTTTGGATCTGATTATCCTAAGCATTTATATTTATATTTACATGTTAATGCTTAAAACATTAACCAATATTCATAAGCAGATAAGAGATACTTATAAGAATGTCATCTTTCTTATGATGCATATACAAGTCTCAATTTATGAAAGATAAAAAAATAATAGCCCTAAAACAATAATTTTCTGAAAATACAAACATGTAAAAAATACACTCCATATGCTCTTTGTCACTTTCTCTTACTGCTAGTCAGTAATGACTATGAGAAAACAAAAGCTGGAAAGGCTTTTGAATAAATAAATATTACATTTGACATATAAGTGCAACCATTGATGTAAATAACACTTGGAAACAATTATTCAATTGTTCTGTTTTAGATCCCTGGATAGAAAGCAGGAGATTTGAGTCAATAAACTGGTATTAATGGACAAGGCACTTAACATACTTTGACTTGTTTTCTCAGCTGTAAAGTCTGTGTGTGTGTGTGTGTGTGTGTGTGTGTGTGTGTGTGTGTGTGTGTGTAATTGAGGACTAGATGGGGCAACATTGCTAAATGATGATTACTAATGATCACTTTCTACTTCTAACCTTTCATACCTGTGAGGCTGATTACTGAGTCCTTATTCAGCTCTGCATTTATCAAATTTGATCTACCTTAGACTCTCTTCTTGCTCCACATCTGATTTTCTTCTTTTTAGCCATTACTGATCAGCAGTAAGAAAAAGTGAGAAATTGCATATGGATTGCATTTTTTAGATTTTTGTACTTTTAAAGAATTATTATTTTAGGGCTATTAATTTTTTTCATAACTTGAGGTTTGTGTTAGCATAATAAAAAGAATGGCAGTCATGTGTATGCAAGTAACTCTTTTCTGCTTATGAATACTAAATTCTGTTTTAGGCATTAAAATGTAAATATAAATATAAATGCCAAGGATAATCAGATTCATATCTCTTATGTAGGATTGCTAAATATCAAAGCTTCAAAAAAATTTATACCATGGGAGTAACATGAAGTGTCCAAAGACAATAGGGACAATAGGGACATCCTCTAATTTGGTGATTTCATCTACTCCCACTGTCTCTGTCTTTACTTTCTAATCCTGACCTCTACACCCTAGTGGTTACAACTTGTAAGGTTATTTAGTAACTCCTTCATTGATTCAAAATATTTTAAACAATTTTTTATTGTATTGTATTATTTCTAATTTATTTTTATTTTATGTCTGCTGTAGGTCAGGCCACAGGGATAAAATTGAAAGGAAGACTAACAAAGGTGTCCACTTTCACAAAATCTTCAATCTTCTGAGCTTAATTATACCACAAAACAAACTTCCTTCTAAAATCTGCATTTCTTTCTATATCTCCACCAAGCCACATCTCAATTTAGACACTGCCTGAGACATGGTACCATGAAAGTCTTGTCCACTTCCTTTAATTTAGCCCCCAAGTCATAGAATGTCTATCTCAGAAATAATTTCCCTGCATCACTGCAATTGCCCACCTGCACTGAGTACCTACTTCGTTAATATTATTCTCCCTAAAGAGTCACAGAGTCATCATACATTTTCATTTCCACACATATATTATCACATGTTGCCCAGGCTGGAGTGCAACGGCATGATCTTGACTTACTGCAACCTCCACCTCCCAGGTTCAAGTGATTCTCCTGCCTCAGCCTCCTGAGTAGCTGGGATTATAGGCTCACGCCACCGTGCCCAGCTAATTTTTGTATTTTTAGTAGATATGGGGTTTCACCATGTTGGTCAGGCTGATCTCGAACTCCTGACCTTTTGATCCACCGCCTCAGCCTCCCAGGGTGGTTGGATTACAGGCGTGAGCCACCACGCCCAGCCTTTATCTCAATTTCTACTGTTAAAGACGGTAGACTATGAGAAGAGAAGGGCTAAAGTGTATATCTGTATAAATATATGAAAATTAGCTATTGTGTATTTTACAGAGCTGAGGTAAATGATACACTTGGTAGGAGTCAAATGTGGAAAATAATTTTAAATTCTACTTATAATTTAAAGTTAAAGTAGCTCTGTTAAATCAGTATTCTAAATGTCATTTGAACAGATCATATAAGCAGTGCTTGTTTTCTTTATTTCTTCATATCGCTTATTTTTTGGACAATTCTAAATAAATATCACAATAGAAGCAATTGTTGAGGAGAAAAAAAAAAAACACAGGAGAAAAAAATGAATTTTAGAATTAAAATGATGTCAAATTCTTGTTTTCCAGAGGTTCCCTCGACTTGTGGCATCAGAGTCCCTACAGAATGTGGTTAAAAACGTATATTTTTTTGAAAAGTGCTTTTTCCTTCTTTACCAATGATCTACACTTGCCCTCACCACCTTCATGGAGATCATGCTTTGCCGAATCTTTCCTTCCTTTTCTATCTTCACCCTCTCCTTCACCATTCATCTTTTCATTCACGATTTCAACATGTTCCACATTTTCATCTGGTCTGTTATTCCCAAGCTGTTCTTTGGATCCCCAGCTTCCAGGGAAGGTCAAGGATATGGGTCTCTGCCTCCATTTAAGAGAAACAGTTCCGTTGTTGTTTTGTTGGTTTATTTTCTCTGTTTGTTTGTTAGTTGGTTTTTTTTCTTGAGATGGAGTCTTGCTCTGTCACCCAGGCTGGAGTGCAGTGGTACAGTCTCTGCTCACTGCAACCTCCGCCTGCTGGGCTCAAGCGATTCTCCTGCCTTAGCCTCCTGAGTAACTGGGATTACAGGCATGCACTACCATGCCCGGCTAATTTTTGTATTTTTAGTAGAGATGGGGTTTCACCATGTTGGCCAGGTTGGTCTCAAACTCCTGACTTCAAGTGATCTGCCCACCTCTGCCTCCCAAAGTGCTGGGATTACAGGCTTGAGCCACTATGCCCAGTCTTTGTTCTGTTTTATACATTAAAGTTGGACATAATGTTTCATGAATGGAATCCCATGGATAAAAAGATAGCTGAAAAATCCACATACTTTTAATAAAAATATTATCACAATTTATATCAACTTTACAGCCAGTCTTTTTCTGTGTTAAATATTAGAATATATTAGAAAACTAAAACAATTACAGTTTTTTTTTAGCATAATGAACAATATATCAGTATAAAAAATATATTTTGGAGGGAATTTCATTTGCAGAAGAAGACGAGAGTGACACACCATACCAAAAAGAGGGAAGTAATTATTATCACTTGGTTACACTGACAAATTCATTGTATTTACTGGTTTAGGCAGCTCCTCGGTGTGTCCGGGATAATCTGGCATGAAACTATGTGAAGAATTTTATTTGTCATTCTGTCTGGAGCTATGGAATGTCAGAGGATACTTATTTTACTGCCACCTTTGAACAGAGCATGCACTCCTATCACATTCCTCTCACACACATAGTCAAAGATGTCACCATGTACAGTAGATAATAAACAGTTGCTTACAACCTCTGAAGCCCTAGTGATGGGTGATTATGTAAGCATTAGGTTTCAACTCACATAATTGCAATGCTAGGTTCCCAGTGAGGACATTGCTGAAATGGAAAAGTGTGCTTTATTTCTGAAGCAATGTGTTGAAAAGTATTATGTACATTGAGTATTAAGAAAGTGTTATGAGCATTCCACTGCTCAATACTTTGGATTCAGAAATGATCCCAAAGCTCCTCTCATTCCAAGAACCATGGCACCTGCCTATGCCACTCAACTTCTAGATTTTTATTTTTAGTTTAATTATATTTTATTTTGAGCCAGAGTTTCATTCTTTTTGCCTATGCTGGAGTGCAATGGCATGACCTCGGCTCACCACAACCTCTGCTCCCAAGCTCAAGCAAGTCTCCCTCAGCCTCCTGAGTAGCTAAGATTACAGGCATGCACCACTACGCCCAGCTAATTTTTGGATTCTTAATAGAGATGGGGTTTCTCCATGTTGGTCGGGCTGGTCTTGAACTCCCGACCTCAGGTGATCAATCCACCACAGCCTTTCAAAATGCTGGGATTACAGGCATGAGCCACTGCGCCCGGCAGCTTCTAGATTTGTAAAAGGCATTATTATCTAAATCAAGTGTGCTGTGAGTACAAAAGACTTGGTGGTTTCTTCTCCACTGTCACTATGCTGGCTGTATTAGAGTGCAACTCTGACTCAATTGTGATTTAAGAAGCAAGAATTTTGAATCCAGTATCACCGCACATATTTAGATTCTCTTAAGAACAATAGGTATTATATAAACTAAGCTTAGCTTTGAGCTTAGTGCATATGTGTTATTCATGTGTGCTCAGACCTAAGTGAAGGTGAAGTCTCTGGTTGAGTTATTGGATTTTCTGACTTCAGAGAAATTTCAAATCGAAGTTTGAAGTTCTTATTTAAGATATCTGAAGTTTATGATTTTGAGATTTGAAATTCTTTGAAAAGATTAGTACAGAAAAGAGTATTTTGTTTTTGCCTCTGAAAAGAACTGAAGCTACTGATTTCTATTCCCATTTATAAAGCTCATCGATACCCTTCTCCCTCTATTTCTTGTTATATTGTGCAACGGTAGTTCAAGTTTCCGAAAAGACTGAACAAGGAAGTAGCTAACCGAGGAGGGACAGGAAGAAAGAACGGAGGCAAGCCTCACTAGGTGGATGGGAAGACATTTCCCTCAAAGGTGAAAGATAACCAAGATGCACCAGTTAGTGTGACTACCTCATGCCAGAACTGGAAGCATTCAATATTAGTGCTTTATTTGTTTTTTCCAAATGACTAAAGGGTTAGGTATAGTATCAATGATGTAACTAGTGAAAAAAAATGAACTTTAGATTTCTCCTTAGACTCCAGTTTTTATCATTCTGAAATTATTAATGGGAATTTCACAAGAAGTATATCATACATTTGTTAGAATATCACTATATTAATCAATAATTTGTGCCTGAACATTTTATGAGAATTTATAGTGTGACAGGAATTGTTCTAAATTCAGTATGTGGATTAACTAATTTAATCTAATTTTACCAGTAGATTATTTTTAAATCCAAAATGTATAGATGAACAAGACGAGGTGCACAGAAATTAGCAATTTGCCCAAGTTATAGAACAAGTAAATTCTGGAGACAGCATTGAAAACCAGCAATCTGGTCTAGAGCAGGAGCTTGAAAGCTATTGAATAACTCATTAGCTTACATGAATTTACCTGTGGATCTTGATTTGAGGTAGAAAATCAGCAGTTTTGAGGAACTTTCACTTCATAGAACAATTTCATAAATAACCCTGGACAGTCTCAGATTAAAGGAGAAAAAATGATTTTCAGAAAGTTTCAGAGAGGGAACACAAAATCTAATCTAGTATGGGGACGGAGCTGAAGAAATCCAAAGACCAGGGCGAATTTCATAAACATTAGTAACATTTTGCCTGGCAGTTCTCCCAGTCTCTTTGCTCCCATTTCATAACTAAGGCCACCAAAACTCTGTTTTTTCCCGAGCTGATCCTAGTTGTTCCTTCTTGGCCTCTTCCTGCTTTAATGGTTATGTAGGTGTTATGCAGGAATAAGGATGGCTGGGTTCCAATCCAAACTCCACACATTTTCCCTCTTTATAAATGTAGACTGAAGCAATAACCCATGTAATGTTTTAGAGCCTGTTACAGAGTAAACAATGTCAGTTACTATTTTTGTTCTTAATATTCTTACTCCTTTTCCTTCTTGCACAGCTCTTTAGCTTCTTACCCTACTCTCCCTCTTCTCTAGCTGTTAGACCACCTCCATAATCTTCAAAATAATTTTTAATCAAACATAATAACTGAGGTCTATTCTCATTTACACTGAGGTCTTCTCAATACTTACATGAAAATAATCTGTCTCAGTTGAAAATCTATTGAGAAATAGCCAAATGTTTCTGTGGACTATGGGGCTAGGGCAGCACTTCAAGGCTCAGTACCCTTGTACAAATGAATGGCATATTCTACTTTGAAACAGAGGGTGGTTTCATTTTGATTTGGGATTGAACAGAGAAGAGGGAGCTAGCACTTCCAGAACAGATGCTCTGTGTATGGGACTATATAAACATGTTCACAAGTATAATCTCTCTTGTATTGCCAATGATAAGCAAGTGAATAATTTCCCTCAGGTATGGATGAGAACTAACAAACTTAGAAATGGTAAATCACTTTTCTAAGTGCCACATTGTCTATTTGACTTCAAAAGTCATGGTTTCTCTATAGATTGAAAGTATATGTCTAGACAGATACCATAAAGACAAAACAAAGTAGCCTGATGACTGTCTAAATGAAAAACTCAATGAAAGGAAAGGCACAGAAACAACATTAAAATAAAAATAAACAGAATAGTGTTTATAATAATTTTTATTATTTTATTTATAATAAAATAATGGAAAATAAAAATAAAGCTATTTCAAGCATTGAGACTTGTTTTGCAGAATGCTGAGCTGAAAAAAAAATCTTCGAAGTTTTTTATTTCACAATTGTGAAGTGTGTTCCTCAGAACAAAATGATAGAGTTATTTTAATGCTGCCATTCTTTATTGATGCGCCTATTTGAAGAAAAATGTTTGTCCAATAACTATGATCCAGTGTCCTCTTCACTACTATAACCATCACCAGCACTCTTTTCTTTAAACTTGTATTTCGTGTTTTCTTTCCCCTTCCAAGGTAGTTCTTATTGCTAATTTTTCCAATTTTTATTTCCTCTGTTACCCCTCCTCCTACCCTTATCTCAAGATGAGCTCATCGAAATCTTTAAAATCAATTCTTCAAAATAAATACAACATTCTTATCTGTATTTTATAAAAACAAAAACTTATCAGAGCTTTCCAAATACAGTAAGTAACTTTCCAGATTCAAGAGTAACATTTGCTAATCCCATAAAAGAATATACATAGCATTGTACTCTTGCATCCACTTCATTTTGCCTTGGGACCCAGAATTATTTTGGCCTTCCTCCTGATCCTTTTTTTTTTTTTTTCTTTTTTTTGAGACGGAGTCTGGCTCAGTCGCCCAGGCTGGAGTGCAGTGGCCGGATCTCGGCTCACTGCAAGCTCCGCCTCCCGGGTTTACGCCATTCTCCTGCCTCAGCCTCCCGAGTAGCTGGGACTATAGGCGCCCCCCATCTCACCCGGCTAGGTTTTTTTTTTTTTTTAGTAGAGACGGGGTTTCACTGTGTTAGCCAGGATGGTCTCAATCTCCTGACCTCGTGATCCGCCCGTGTGGGCTTCCCAAAGTGCTGGGATTACAGGCTTGAGCCACCGCGCCCGGCACCTCCTGATCCTTTTAAGTTAGCACTGTTCATTCAGCTCACATGTTCTGTTATCAGTTGATGTTAACATACATTTAAAACTGCTCACTTCCTATTAAGATGTGTGTCTGTTTGGAACATAGGTTTAAAAACATATCTTTTAGCCTTTCTGATTTTTGCCAAACTGTTGTTTTTATATATGAATTTATATATATATACACACACACACACATATACACACACACACATAATTTTTCTATCAGAATGTATAAGTAAATATATATTTTCAAAAATGGATTTTTGAACTTATTTATAAATATGTAAATATGCTTATTTTTTCTGAATGTCAACAACAGATATCTAAAATTGTATGTCTAGCATATGCTGACCACATCATGTATAGAATATGAGATCTGATCCAATTATTTCCAATTGTTCCTAGCACTTTAAACATTATTTGATAGGGAGTAAATTGCTGTAGCTCTCAGAGTATTTGGCAGATTGTATGTGAATTAAATCTAGACTTTCCTATATTGAATTCACAATTTTGTAACTAGAATACACCCAGTCCTAGGTATCATTCAGTGCTTCCATTTTTATTTATTTTCCTTTACCTTCTTCCCGTGTGTACTAGGGCCTATCAGGTGACATTGCCTGCCTTAGCTGAAGGCTTTACAGTCAGTTTTTGGTTTTCCTCGATCACATCATCTTTTTTTCCACACAAAACTATTGTTTCTGCCTCTACCTGAATCAGAGAGTGGGCAGGTGCAGGAGAGAGAACTGTTTCACTTGGCTTCATAGTTCCGGCACATGGCTAAAGCTGACTCTCGGGTCCATGCTTCCTTTGTTCTCTGGGAAATCCCACTCCTGGGCCCTTTGCTTTGTATACCTCAAGTGATGTATTTCATTCCCTGGGTTGGCCCCTGGCAGTTTTTCTTACACAAGCTCACATCGTTGTAACTCCCTTAAAATAGGTTGTCAGGCCAGTACAAATGTAGCCACTCATTACAAAATGTGGGTCTCTCAAACCAAAAAAAAAAAAAAATATATTCTTTTAAGGAAATCTTTTCACAATATTTTCAATCTCCTCTACCTTGACTTTTTCATATTCTTTGAGTAGGTAAGTGAATTCAAGAATCATTCTGAGATCATTTTATCAGTATGTTCTTAGTAAATTTGATATGTGATGATCTGCCTTTGGAATTTCACATCTTGGTGTATTTTGAATACGAATGAAAAAAATCTTGTCTATGCGAAGAAGATAAATCAATGAAACTCTTTTTAAAGACAGCAGACAGCTCATTTGATCCCTCACATTATGAAAAAACAAGCCCCTTTAGGTAGTAAAGCTGTGAGGATATTTCAATATAGATTTATTGTTCTTGTCACTATTGATAGTCACTCTGGAGACCCTGTACAATGACAGTAAAAGGTGTCAAGAGGGTAATGGTTAGCCCACACACACAAAAAAAAAAAGCTAGGAAAAACTAAATAATTCCACAAAGTCTTAATTTCTGGGTCTATTTCCTATTGGAAGTAACCCCATTTATGTGTTTATGTTCATCTTTTATTTAAAAGAAAAATGCACTGTCTAAAACCCCCTGTTTATTTAATATCTACCCATCCTGGAAGTATTTATCATGTGCTAAATCACAATGTTGGATCATTGAGATCATTGACAACAAGATCCCTTTTCAGCTCAATGGCCTTCTGTGTAAGGTGACAGTGTGAGAAGATGCTCCAGAGGCCAGAGATATTATTGCAGGTAAAGGAAGCAGCAATGGTTTTCCATAGATAGAGTGTCAGATAAGTGGAGAAGAAGTGGGAAGTGAAGTCAGGCAAGCAGCAGTAACCCAGGAAGCAGGAAGCCTTGTGAACTAAGCTGTAGAGATTAAACACATTCTAGGAATGGGGGAAAGACACTGAAGAATTTAAAGTGGATACATGATATGACCTACTTTGAAAAAACAGAAAAAGAATGAAATCCTATCATTTGCAACAACGTGGATGGACCTGGAGGTCATTATGTTAAGTGAAATAAGCCAGGCACAGTAAGACAAATATTACAAGTTCTCAACAACATGTGGGAGCTAAAAAAAATTGAATTCAAGGAGATTTTTTAAGAGAGTACAGTGATGGTTACTGGAGACTGGGAAGGTACTGGGGAGGAAAGGATAAAGACGGAATGGCTAACGGATACAAGAACACACAGAGTAAAGGAATAAGATCTAGTATTTGGTAGCACAATAGGGTGAATATAGGTAACAATAATTTCTTGCATATTTCAAAATAACTAAAAGAATGGAATTGAAATGTTCCTAACAAAAAGAGATGATAAATGCCTGAGGTGATTAATAACTTAATTACTCTGATTTGATCATTACACATTTTATGCTATGTATCAAAATATCGCATGTATGCCATAAATATGTACAACTATTATGTACCCATAATAATTAGAAATTTAAAAAATATTTTTAAAGTGTAGAAGCCAACTCTGCCCTCTGGGGAGATCTGTTAAGAGTTGAATAATGCTGATAAATGTGGGTTTTCTTATGTGCTGGGATAAGATTGCAGCCTTATTGTCTTCTGAGAGTTTCTATTTCCTCTTATCCACCCCCAAAAAGGTGAAGGGAAAGAAATGACTTATGCTTGGGTAGATAAAAGAGCCAAAAATCTAAAAACTTTCTAAAATAATGTAATTAACTATAATGGATGATTACCAGGTATTTAAAAAATAGGACTTTTTTTGCTTTTCTCTTAGACTTACAAAGAAAAACACTTTAATCTGTCATATTTTGAGATGCTATATCTGCCACTTCAGTTTAATATTGTGTATGTATTTTTCTATAGGCATAAGTTTCATGGGAAAGATTCAGCCATGTCGAAACAAAGCTTCTTATTTATTTTGATGTTGTCTTTATAGGCCGTATATTCTTTATTAACGAATTTGAGAGACACTTAGTTGACTACATTTGGCTTAAAGTGTGTAGGTGGTATATTTGGTTAAGAAACAGGAAACATCCTGTCTGTACCAAATAGAATGGTACATAATGTGAGAATCCACTGTTTGCAAAAGACTGGATTATCAGAAGTCAGAAAAACACATTTTCAGCTTTCAGGAACTCAGGCAATTCCAAGAGCTTCAAGAAACTGCTACTCATGAATTTAGTGCCTATAGTAATTAAACAGGTGTAATCTGCAGAACGCCTAGAATCTGCTAACAAATCATCTATTTATTCTCAACGAAATTCAAGCAGGTACCCACCATTGTTGAAGGAATAATGATGCATACTTCCAGGCTTCCAGTCCTTGTCACACAAAGGACATGTGAGGAAGAAGGAAGAATGATGTGAAGATGACTGCAGACACAATGGAACACATGTGTTATTCTGGGGGTTATTCACATTGCATTTGCTCACCCTGGAGCCCAGGTAAGATTCAACTTATGTACCAAGAGAAACTCAGGGGTCAAATGGAAAGTGAATAGGTTCTAGTGAAATTCAAAGATTTAATACGTACAACGTAATAATCAACACTAATTGTGACTAATTTAGTCATTTAATAATTTGAAAATTACTTCTTAATGGTAATATTCAGCTTGAATATGTACACATTTCATTTTTATTTTTTAACTTGTGAATACTTACAAATACAATTTGAATTCCATCTGAAGAAAACATCTAGTAATCTGTTAATTAGTATAGGCACTGCACAAAATACTATTTTGGAGACACATAAAAATAACTTATAAGGCAACTCGTGTAATGTAGTTAATACATGCAAAGAACTATGTTTTTCAAAGTTGATTTTGAAGGATTATTTTTATTTCAGATTTTAATTACTAAGACATTTTCCCATATAGACTTGTTTACTTATTCCTTATTTTTTATTCCACAGAATTCAATTAAACAATAATGACTTCATAAAGATAAAATAGGTTCTCAAGTTTATTATCTTTCTTATAAACCTATAATCAGAAACTATTGAATTTATTTTCTGTTAAACTTAATCTGAAATAAACTATACGTAAGGGGATATTTTGTCATATGTTTCTCGAAATTAATTAAATTTTTCATCTTATATTAAAAATTAAAAAATGTATTTACATTATAAACCCCTTTAACAATAATCTAATATATACTGTGGCTAATATAATAAAGATAACTTATAAATGTGATTCTAATTATACTCCTTAGCATTTGACAGGAAAGTGAAGTTCTTATCATAGGAAGGAATTATAATGTTATAGCTGTAGCATTCTCATGCCTATAAATAAATATATAAATAAATCCCATTTGCAATTATGAACCCAAATAATAATATCTAAAATTCCTCTTCTATCTAAATTCCACAATTAAAGAGTTTGCTTTTCAATATCTTCTAGATAATAGTAAATTACAAAATTTACAAAATGAATACCATTGCTATAATGAAAAATCAAAAATATAAAGTTTGAAAACAAATTATGTACATATTGCAATAAATACTAAATCATCTAAAAAATACTTTCAACATTTCTAATTTCATTTTCTGACATATGGTAAGAATAACAAGCCTTATTTTACCTTATATTTAGAACCTTGTTATTTAGGAAGTTTTTCTAGTAGTTCTAAGAATAGAAGATAAATAGTTGCCTGTATTATATTAGTCACTGACATCAAAGACTTATAAGATCATGGCAAATGTTAACATGTAAATACTGAGGTTACAAAAGAACGTCTGTATATTATTTTCCTTATATACATATACATATACATATACGTCATACTCACTGCCAAGTACTATTTAGTCATTTGGAACACAGAATGCACTGCAGCTTGGTAACACAATTTAGTAGAAAATGCAAAATAATATAATATGGATTATATATATGCAAATATAATATGACAAGTACTAATTAGAGAAGAAGAATAGCAATACTGTTTGGGGTAGCCAGGAAGAGAGAAGTTGATATATAAATTTGAGCAGGAATTTATACTGAGAAAAAGAGAAAGATGGCATTCTTGGTAGAGAAAACAGTCCTTACAATCATAGTTTTGGACAGTCACTTGACATTAGTGACTGGTAAGCTCAGGTTAATTAAGATCTTAGGGTACTGTCAAAAGAATGATGGGAAAAAGGATGAAGAGGTAAGCTGAAGCTAAATTGTGGGAGAACATATTTCTTGACTGTGGGCTTAACACAGAGAGTGAAACCATGGTAACACTACTACATGGTACACACTTATTTAAGTTGAGATTATGGGGGTATGGTTATTAAAATACAAATTTAGGACTTTACAGTAAATATGAGAATGAAAACACATATAATGATATTTTCATCACTATCACCATCATTTTTTACTTAACGTATTGAATTAGTGACTATTATGAAGCAGGAACTCATTAAACGCTGGAGAAACTTGGGAAGCATTTTTACTGAGGGATGAAAAAATAATTAACATGCTTTACCGGTGCTTACAGTTGAATGGTGACTAGAGGCACTGGTAAATATTTAGAAAAAAATCTCGATATTTGAATTCTGAACTGTCTTGCTAGGTCGGAGATGTTCTTCTGGATAATATCCTGAATAGTGTTTTCCAACTTGGTTCCATTTTCCCCAGCACTTTCAGGCACACCAATAAAACATAGGTTTGGTCTTTACACATAGTTCCATATTTCTTGGAGGCTTTGTTGGTTTGTTTTCATTCTTTTTTCTCTAATCTTGTCTTCACACTTCATTTCTTTGATCTTCAGTTTCTAATATCCTTTCTTCCTCTTGATTGATTCGGCTATTGATACTTGTGTATGCTTCATGAAGTTCTCCTGCTGTGCTTTTCAGCTCCATCAGGTCATTTATGTTCTTTTCTAAACTGGTTATTCTAGTTAGCAATTCCTTTAACCTTTTATCAAGGTTCTTAGCTTCCTTGCATTGTGTTAGAACATGCATCTTTAGCTCGGAGGAGTTTGTTATTACCCACCTCCTGAAGCCTACTTCTGTTAACTAGTCAAATTCATTCTCTGTCCAGTTTTGTTGCCTTACTGGTGAGGAGTTGTGATCCTTTGGAGGAGAAGAGGTATTCTGGTTTTGGAATTTTCAGTTTTTTTGCGCTAGTTTTTCATCTTCGTGGATTTATCTACCTTTGGTCTTTGATGTTTGTGACCTTCGGATGGGGTTTCTGTGTGGACATCATTTTTGTTGATGTTGATACTATCACTAGTCATTAGAGAAATGCAAATCAAAAACCACAATGAGCGACCATCTCATGCCAGTTAGAATGGTGATCATTAAAAAGTCAGGAAATGAGACTGTGCACGGTGGCTCATGCCTGTAGTCCCAGCACTTTGGGAGGCCTAGGTGGGCGGATCACAAGGTCAGGAGATCGAGACCATCCTGGCTAACACGGTGAAACCTGTCTCTACTAAAAATACAAAAAATTAGCCGGGCGTGGTGGCGGGTGCCTGTAGTCCCAGTTACTCGGGAGGCTGAGGCAGGAGAATGGTGTGAACCTAGGAGGTGGAGCTTACAGTGAGCTGAGATAGTTCCACTGCACTCCAGCCTGGGCAACAGAGTGATACTCCCTCTCAAAAAAAAAAAAAAAATTCAGGAAACAACAGATACTGGAGAAAATGTGGAGAAACAGGAAAGCTTTTACACTGTTGGTGGGAGTGTAAATTAGTTCAACCATTGTACAAGACAGTGAGGTGATTCCTCAAGGATCTAGAACCAGAAATGCTATTTGACCTAGCAATCCATTCCATTACTGGGTGTATACCCAAAGGATTATAAGTCATCCTACTATAAAGACACGTGCACACATATGTTTACTATACCACTGTTCACAATAGCAAAGTCTTAGAACCAAGCAAAATGCCCATCAATGAGGGACTGAATAAAGAAAATGTGGCATGTGTACACCATGGAATACTATGCAGCCATAAAAAAGGATAGTTCATGTCCTTTACAGGGACATGGATGAAGCTGGAAACCATCATTCTCAGCAAATTAACACAGGAACAGAAAACCAAACACTGCATGTTCTCACTTGTAAGTGGAAGTTGAACAATGAGAACACATGGACACAGAGAGGGGAACATCACACACTGGGGCCTGTCAGGGGATGGGGTGCTAGGGGAGGGATAGCATTAGGGGAAATGCCTAATGTAGATGACCGGTTGATGGGTGTGGCAAATGTATACCTATGTAACAAACCTGCACGTTCTGCACATGTATCCCAGAACTTAAAGTATATATAAAATAAATAAAATAAAATAAAAACACTGCAAAAAAAAAAAAAATAGGCAGAGGATCTGAATAGAAATTTAGCAAAAGAGGTCATGCAAATAACCAACCAGTATATGAAAAAATGTTTGACATCACTATTTGTCAGGGAAATACAAATTAAAATCACAATGAGAGATTACCTCCCCCCCGTTAGAATAGCTGTTGTCAAAAAGATAAAAAATAAGTGTTGGTGAAGATGTAGATAGAGAAAAGAAAACCACTATACATTTTTGGTGGGAATATAAGTTAGTACAGACATTATAGAAAACAGTATGGGGTTCCTAAAAAAGTCAAAAATAGAGCTACAATGAGCTTCAGCAATTACATTTCTGGGCATATATTTTTAAAAACAAAATCTGGGTGTGAAAGAGATATCAGCACACCCATGTCAGGTCGATGACAGGTCGATGGGTGCAGCATATCACTGTGGCACACGTATACCTATGTAACACATCTGAACGTTCTGCACATACATCCCAGAGCTTAACATATAATAAATAAATTAATTTTTAAAAATCTCTATAATCATATTTGTGAAAAATGGCAATAACGGAGATATTCAAGGCTTTAAGATTAAATAACATAGAAATGATTGTTCAAATTCTCTGAAAAATGTCATTGGAATTTTGGTAGGGTTTGCACTGAGTCTGTGGATTTCTTTGGGTAGTATGTACATTTTCACAATGATAATTCTTCTAATCCATAAACACAAGTATCCTTCTCTTTATTGGTGTTTTCTTCAGTTTTTTTTTTCATTGATGTCTTTCAGTTTTCAGTGTATGCATCATTCATCTTCTTGGTTAGATTTATTCCTAAGTATTTTATTCTTTTTAATGTTATTGTTAATGGAATTGTTTCCTCAATTTCTTTTTTGGATAGTTTGTTATTAGGATATAGAAACACAACTGATATTTTTATGATGATTTTGTATCCTGCAATTTTACTGAATTTGAATTTGATTATTAGTTTTAAGAGTTTTTGGTGGAGTGTTCTGGGTTTTCTATATACAAGATCATGTCATCTGCAAACAGAGACCACTTTACTTCTTCCTTTCCCATATGGATGCCTTCTATTTATTTTATTTGCCTAATTACTCTGGGTGGGACTAAGTACTATATTGAATAGAAGTGTCTAGAATGGGCATCATTGTCTTGTTCCTAATCTTAGAGGAAAGAAAAAAATAAGATTTTCACCATAGAGTATGATGTTAGCTGTGGGCTTCTCATATATGCCCTTTATGATGTTGTAGTATATACCTTCTATGCAAAATTTTTTGATCATTTTTATCATAAATGGATGTTGAATTTTTTCAATTATTTTCTGTATCCTTTAAGATGATCATATATTTTTATCCTTTATTCTGTTCCTAAGATATGAATCATATCTTTTAAGATGCAACCACAAAAGATCCTGAACAACCAAAGCATTCTTGAGAAAGAAAAATAAAGCAAGAGGCATCACACTACCTGATTTCAAAGTATATTATAAAGTTATAGAAATCAAAACAGTATAGTATTGGAATTAAAAATAGACACATAGACCAATGGAACAGATTATAGAGCCCAGAAATAAATCTATGCATATATGGTATACTACACAATGGAGAAAGAGTCTCTTTAATTAATGACACTAGAAAAACTGGATATCCGGGGGCGGAGCAAGATGGCCGAATAGGAACAGCTCCAGTCTCCAACTCCCAGCGCGAGCGACACAGAAGACCGGTGATTTCTGCATTTTCAACTGAGGTACTGGGGTCATCTCACTAGGGAGTGCCGGACAATCGGTGCTGGTCAGCTGCTGCAGCCTGACCAGCAAGAGCTGAAGCAGGGCGAGGCATTGCCTCACCTGGAAGCGCAAGGGGGAAGGGGATCCGTTTTCCTAGCCAGGGGAACTGAGACACACAACACCTGGAAAATCGGGTAACTCCCACCCCAATACTGCGCTGTAAGCATACAGGCACACCAGGAGAACATATCCCACACCTGGCCGGGAGGGTCCCACGCCCGCGAAGCCTCCCTCACTGCTAACACAGCAGTCTGCCGCGATCTATCCGCAAGGCAGCAGCAAGGCTGGGGGAGGGGCGCCCGCCATTGCTGAGGCTTAAGTAGGTAAAGAAAGCCGCTGGGAAGCTCGAACTGGGTGGAGCTCACAGCAGCTCAAGGAAGCCTGCCTGTCTCTGTAGTCTCCACCTCTGGGGACAGTGCACAGCTGAAGACCAACAGAGGAAGTAGCGGGAGCCGGTGCAGACGCGAACGACTCTGTCTGACAGCTTTGGGGAGAGCCGTGGATCTCCCAACGCGGAGGTTGAGATCTGAGAACGGACAGACTGCCTGCTCAGGTGTGTCCCTGACCCCTGAGTAGCCTAGCTGGGAGAAATCCCCCACTAGGGACAGTCTGACACCCCACACCTCACAGGGTGGAGTACACCCCTGAGAGGAAACTTCCAAAGGAAGAATCAGACAGGTACACTCGCTGTTCAGCAATATTCTATCTTCGGCAACCTCTGCTGCTGATACCCAGGCAAACAGGGTCTGGAGTGGACCTCAAGCAATCTCCAACAGACCAACAGACAGTCCTTCTGACTGTCAGAAGGAAAACTATCAAACAGGAAGGACACCTATACCAAAACCCCATCAGTACGTCACCACCATCAAAGACCAGAGACAGATAAAACCACAAAGATGGGGAAGAAGCAGGGCAGAAAAGCTGGAAATTCAAAAAATAAGAGCGCATCTCCCCCTGCAAAGGAGCGCAGCCCATCGCCAGCAACGGATCAAAGCTGGTCAGAGAATGACTTGGACGAGAGGAGAGAAGAAGGCTTCAGTCCATCAAACTTATCAGAGCTAAAGGAGGAATTACGTACCCAGCGCAAAGAAACTAAAAATCTTGAAAAAAAAAGAGTGGAAGAATTGACAGCTAGACTAATTAATGCAGAGAAGATCATAAACGAAATGACAGAGATGAAAACCATGACACGAGAAATACGTGACAAATGCACAAGCTTCAGTAACCGACTCGATCAACTGGAAGAAAGAGTATCAGCGATTGAAGATCAAATGAATGAAATGAAGCGAGAAGAGAAACCAAAAGAAAAAAGAAGAAAAAGAAATGAGCAAAGCCTGCAAGAAGTATGGGATTACGTAAAAAGACCAAATCTATGTCTGATTGGGGTGCCTGAAAGTGAGGGGGAAAATGGAACCAAGTTGGAAAACACTCTTCAGGATATCATCCAGGAGAACTTCCCCAACCTAGTAGGGCAGGCCAACATTCAAATTCAGGAAATACAGAGAACGCCACAAATGATACTCCTCCAGAAGAGCAACTCCAAGACACATAATTGCCAGATTCACCAAAGTTGAAATGAAGGAAAAAATCTTAAGGGCAGCCAGAGAGAAAGGTCGGGTTACCCACAAAGGGAAGCCCATCAGACTAACAACAGATCTCTCGGCAGAAACTCTACAAGCCAGAAGAGAGTGGGGGCCAATATTCAACGTTCTTAAAGAAAAGAATTTTAAACCCAGAATTTCATATCCAGCCAAACTAAGTTTCATAAGTGAAGGAGAAATAAAATCCTTACAGATAAGCAAATGCTTAGAGATTTTGTCACCACCAGGCCTGCCTTACAAGAGACCCTGAAGGAAGCCCTAAACATGGAAAGGAACAACCGGTACCAGCCATTGCAAAAACATGCCAAAATGTAAAGACCATCGAGGCTAGGAAGAAACTGCATCAACTAACGAGCAAAATAACCAGTTAATATCATAATGGCAGGATCAAGTTCACACATAACAATATTAACCTTAAATGTTAATGAACTAAATGCTCCAATTAAAAGACACAGACTGGCAAACTGGATAAAGAGTCAAGACCCATCAGTCTGCTGTATTCAGGAGACCCATCTCACATGCAGAGACATACATAGGCTCAAAATAAAGGGATGGAGGAAGATCTACCAAGCAAATGGAGAACAAAAAAAAGCAGGGGTTGCAATCCTTGTCTCTGATAAAACAGACTTTAAACCATCAAAGATCAAAAGAGACAAAGAAGGCCATTACATAATGGTAAAGGGATCAATTCAACAGGAAGAGCTAACTCTCCTAAATATATATGCACCCAATACAGGAGCACCCAGATTCATAAAGCAAGTCCTTAGAGACTTACAAGAGACTTAGACTCCCATACAATAATAATGGGAGACTTCAACACTCCGCTGTCAACATTAGACAGATCAACGAGACAGAAAGTTAACAAGGATATCCAGGAATTGAACTCATCTCTGCACCAAGCGGACCTAATAGACATCTATAGAACTCTCCACCGCAAATCAACAGAATATACATTCTTCTCAGCACCACATCGCACTTATTCCAAAATTGACCACATAATTGGAAGTAAAGCACTCCTCAGCAAATGTAAAAGAACAGAAATTATAACAAACTGTCTCTCAGACCACAGTGCAATCAAACTAGAACTCAGGACTAAGAAACTCAATCAAAACCGCTCAACTACATGGAAACTGAACAACCTGCTCCTGAATGACTATTGGGTACATAACGAAATGAAAGCGGAAATAAAGATGTTCTTTGAAACCAATGAGAACAAAGATACAACATACCAGAATCTCTGGGACACATTTAAAGCAGTGTGTAGAGGGAAATTTATAGCACTAAATGCCCACAAGAGAAAGCAGGAAAGATCTAAAATTGACACTCTAACATCACAATTAAAAGAACTAGAGAGGCAAGAGCAAACACATTCAAAAGCTAGCAGAAGGCAAGAAATAACTAAGATCAGAGCCGAACTGAAGGAGATAGAGACACAAAAAACCCTCCAAAAAATCAATGAATCCAGGAGTTGGTTTTTTGAAAAGATCAACAAAATTGACAGACCGCTAGCAAGGCTAATAAAGAAGAAAAGAGAGAGGAATCAAATAGATGCAATAAAAAATGGTAAAGGGGATATCACCACTGACCCCACAGAAATACAAACTACCATCAGAGAATACTATAAACGCCTCTACGCAAATCAACTAGAAAATCTAGAAGAAATGGATAATTTCCTGGACACTTACACTCTCCCAAGGCTAAACCAGGAAGAAGTTGAATCCCTGAATAGACCAATAGCAGGCTCTGAAATTGAGGCAACAATTAATAGCCTACCCAGCAAAAAAAGTCCAGGACCAGATGGATTCACAGCTGAATTCTACCAGAGGTTCAAGGAGGAGCTGGTACCATTCCTTCTGAAACTATTCCAATCAATAGAAAAAGAGGGAATCCTCCCTAACTCATTTTATGAGGCCAACATCATCCTGATACCAAAGCCTGGCAGAGACACAACAAAAAAAGAGAATTTTAGACCAATATCCCTGATGAACATTGATGCAAAAATTCTCAATAAAATACTGGCAAACCGGATTCAGCAGCACATCAAAAAGCTTATCCACCATGATCAAGTGGGCTTCATCCCTGGGATGCAAGGCTGGTTCAACATTTGCAAATCAATAAACGTAATCCAGCATATAAACAGAACCAAAGACAAGAACCACATGATTGTCTCAATAGATGCAGAAAAGGCTTTTGACAAAATTCAACAGCCCTTCATGCTAAAAACGCTCAATAAATTCGGTATTGATGGAACGTACCTCAAAAGAATAAGAGCTATTTATGACAAACCCACAGCTAATATCATACTGAATGGGCAAAAACTGGAAAAATTCCCTTTGAAAACTGGCACAAGACAGGGATGCCCTCTCTCACCACTCCTATTCAACATAGTGTTGGAAGTTCTGGCTAGGGAATCAGGCAAGAGAAAGAAATCAAGGGTATCCAGTTAGGAAAAGAAGAAGTCAAATTGTCCCTGTTTGCAGATGACATGATTGTATATTTAGAAAACCCCATCGTCTCAGCCCAAAATCTCCTTAAGCTGATAAGCAACTTCAGCAAAGTCTCAGGATACAAAATTAATGTGCAGAAATCACAAGCATTCTTATACACCAGTACCAGACAAGCAGAGAGCCAAATCAGGAATGAACTTCCATTCACAATTGCTTCAAAGAGAATAAAATACCTAGGAATCCAGCTTACAAGGGATGTAAAGGACCTCTTCAAGGAGAACTACAAACCACTGCTCAGTGAAATAAAAGAGGACACAAACAAATGGAAGAACATACCATGCTCATGGATAGGAAGAATCAATATCGTGAAAATGGCCATACTGCCCAAGGTAATTTATAGATTCAATGCCATCCCCATCAAGCTACCAATGAGTTTCTTCACAGAATTGGAAAAAAACTGCTTTAAAGTTCATATGGAACCAAAAAAAAGAGCCCGCATTGCCAAGACAATCCTAAGTCAAAAGGACAAAGCTGGAGGCGTCACGCTACCTGACTTCAAACTATACTACAAGGCTACAGTAACCAAAACAGCATGGTACTGGTACCAAAACAGAGATATAGACCAATGGAACAGAACAGAGTCCTCAGAAATAATACCGCACATCTACAGCCATCTGATCTTTGACAAACCTGAGAGAAACAAGAAATGGGGAAAGGATTCCCTATTTAATAAATGGTGCTGGGAAACTTGGCTAGCCATAAGTAGAAAGCTGAAACTGGATCCTTTCCTTACCCCTTATACGAAGATTAATTCAAGATGGATTAGAGACTTAAATGTTAGACCTAATACCATAAAAACCCTAGAAGAAAATCTAGGTAGTACCATTCAGGACATAGGCATGGGCAAGGACTTCATGTCTAAAACACTAAAAGCAACGGCAGCAAAAGCAAAAATTGACAAATGGGATCTAATTAAACGAAAGAGCTTTTGCACAGCAAAAGAAACTACCATCAGAGTGAACAGGCAACCTACAGAATGGGAGAAAGTTTTTGCAACCTACTCATCTGACAAAGGGCTAATATCCAGAATCTACAAAGAACTCAAACAAATATACAAGAAAAAAACAAACAACCCCATCAAAAAGTGGGGAAAGGATATGAACAGACATTTCTCAAAAGAAGATATTCATACAGCCAACAGACACATGAAAAAATGCTCATCGTCACTCGCCATCAGAGAAATGCAAATCAAAACCACAATGAGATACCATCTCACACCAGTTAGAATGGCAATCATTAAGAAGTCAGGAAACAACAGGTGTTGGAGAGGATGTGGAGAAATAGGAACACTTTTACACTGTTGGTGGGATTGTAAACTAGTTCAACCATTATGGAAAACAGTATGGCAATTCCTCAAGGATCTAGAACTAGATGTACCATATGACCCAGCCATCCCACTACTGGGTATATACCCAAAGGATTATAAATTATTCTACTACAAAGACACATGCACACGTATGTTTATTGCAGCACTATTCACAATAGCAAAGACTTGGAATCAACCCAAATGTCCATCGGTGACAGACTGGATTAAGAAAATGTGGCACATATACACCATGGAATACTATGCAGCCATAAAAAAGGATGAGTTTGCGTCCTTTGTAGGGACATGGATGCAGCTGGAAACCATCATTCTTAGCAAACTATCACAAGAAGAGAAAACCAAACACCGCATGTTCTCACTCATAGGTGGGAACTGAACAATGAGATCACTTGGACTCGGGAAGGGGAACATCACGCACTGGGGCCTATCATGGGGAGGGGGGAGGGGGGTGGAGGGAGGGATTGGATTGGGGAGTTATACATGATATAAATGATGAATTGATGGGTGCTGACAAGTTGATGGGTGCAGCACACCAACATGGCATAAGTATACATATGTAACAAACCTGCACGTTATGCACATGTACCCTAGAACTTAAAGTATAATAAAAATAAATAAATAAATAAATAAATAAATAAATAAATAAATAAATAAAAAAGAAAAACTGGATATCCACATGTAAAAGAATGACATTGGACCCTTATCTTACACCATACATAAAAATAAACTCAAAGTGAATTAAAAATGTAAACATGGCTGGGCGCAGTGGCTCAGGCCTGTAACCCAGCACTTTGGGAGGCCGAGGTGGGAGGATCACGAGGTCAGGAGATTGAGACCATCCTAGCTAACACAGTGAAACCCCGTCTCTACTAAAAATACAAAAAATTAGCCAGGCATGGTGGCGGGTGCCTGTAGTCCCAGCTACTTGGGAGGCTGAGGCAGGAGAATAGCATGAACCCGGGAAACCGAGCTTGAAGTGAGCCGAGATCACGCCAGTGCACTCCAGCGTGGGCAACAAAGCAAGACTCCATCTCAAAAAAAAAAAAAAAAAAAGAAACATAAGACCTTGTAACATAAAAATTCTCAAGAAAATGGGGAAAACTCCTTGACATCATTGTTGGCAATAATTTTTCAATGTCTGCCCAAAACACAGGCAACAAAAACTAAAATAAGTAAGTGGTGCCGGGCAAGACATGCCTGTAATCCCAGCACTTTGTGAGGCCAAGGAGTGTGGATCACTTGAGGTCAAGAGTTCGAGACCAGCCTGGCCAACATGGTGAAATCCCCTCTCTACTAAAAACACAAAAACTAGCCCAGTGTGGTGACAGGCACCTGTAATCCCAGCTTTTCAGGAAGCTGAGGTGGGAGAATCTCTTGAACCCAAGAGGCTGAAGCTGGAGTGAGCTAAGATGGTGCCACTGTATTCCAGGCTAGGCGACAGAGTGAGACTCTGTCAAAAAAAAAAAAAAAAAAAGAAAGAGAGAAAAAGAAAAGCTGTGACTACCACAAACGAGAAGATTTCTGCACAGCAAAGGAAACAATCATCAAAACGAAGTCAAGCTACAACATGGGAAAATAATATTTGCAAACCATATATTTATGGAAGAATAATACTCAAAATATATAAGGAACACATAAAACTCAATAGCAAAAGAAAAAACAAAACCAAATAACCCAAATAAGAAATAGACAAAGGACCTGAACTGACATTCTTCCAAAGAAGAGGTTCACATGGACAAATGGTACATCGAAATAATTATCGCAGAAAGGCATATCAAAACCACGATGAGCTATTCCCTCACACCTCTTAGAATGGCTATCATCAAAAAAGCAAATGTTGGCAAGCCTGTAGAAAAATGGGAACCCACGTACACTGTTGGTGGGATTGTAAATTAGTATAGCTCTTATGGAAAACAGTAAGAAGGCTTCTCAAAAAACTAAAAATAGAACTACCACAAGATCGAGCAATTTCACTTCTGGGCATATATCCTGAGGAAATAAAATCATTAACTGGAAGAGAAATCAGCACTCCCATGTTTATTGCATTATTCACAATAGCCAAGATACGGAAACAACCTAAGCGTCTATAAAACATGATACTACTCAGCCTTAACAAGGAAGGAAACTGCCATTTGTGACAACACATAGGAACCTAGAGGACATTATGCTAAGTAAAATACGGCAGACCCAGAAAGACAAATACTGTATGATCTCACTTACATGTAGAGCAAACAAGACAAACTCACAAAAACAGAGAATAGAACAGTGATTTCCAGGGGCCTGGATATGGGGGAAGGCAGGGATTTCAGACAAAGAGTACAAACTTTCAGTTATAACATGAGTAAGTCCTGCAGACCTACTGCACAGCATGGTAACTACGGTTAACAATACTCTAGAGTTTATTTGAAATTTGCTAAGAGGGTAGATCTGAAGTGTTCTCACCACAAACTAAAATGGTAACTCTCTCTCTCTCTCTCTATATATATATACATATATGTGTGTGTGTGTGTGTGTGTGTGTGTATGTCAAACTAAAATGGTAACTATTGGTATACATATATAGTTACCATTTTAGTTTGACATGGTAGAAGTGATGCATATGTTTATTAGGTTGATTATGCTAATCATTCCATAAGGTATATCAAAACAAAAAAATCAAATCCTCATTTTTGATGTCCAGAAATAAATTTTGGGGTGGATGACATTAGATAAAATATGAAATATTATTAGGATATATGCAGGCCAATAAAAGGAAGAAGAAGGAGTGAAAATAAAGGAGGGTGTTCTACGCAGTGAAAAACAGGCTATGAGTGAAAAATGCTGGCACATGGGTGTAATGTAGAAAGAAGAACACAGAAAATATGTTAACCTGACATTTTGTAACTTGCATTGGTGAGAATACTACCTTTCAGAGGCTATCAGCTAGTGCATGTGAAAGAAAATAAACTCATACAAGATGATGGTTTGGATCATGTTTATATTTCACACATCTGATTAAAAATAGAAGAAATCAAATATTCCTTTAAAAATAATATTTTTCTTAAAAATGAATTTTCAGGCATGACTAATGTGTAATAATATTAATTAAATATACAATGCTTAAAATTAACAAAATCTCTTAATAGGTGAAAGAGAGACACATTTCTCCACCATCACATTAACAACGTTTTTAAAAAGGAGTGAATGACAATATTAAAATTTGTTAAGAATATGGAAAAAGTAAAATGTGTTGAAGACAATTTGACAATGTAAGTCAAGAATCAATAATATTCTCTTTTCTGAATTACAGAAAGTTTGCTTTTTTCTTTTGATCTGAGGATCAATGAACAGATATGCAAAATCAAACATAGTTGTTGCTTCATTGTTTATGATTATAACTACAGCCTAAGTATCCACTACTGGAGACTAATTAAGTCAAATCTTTGCTCAGATATTAGCTTCTTCTTGAAGCTTTCTCTGAGAAGACTAATTAAAATTGAAACTCACATACTACTTGGATGGTTTTTAATAGTTTTCTGCACAGTACTTACCTGTACCTGGCATGATATACTCACTGGATTATTTATTGTAGCCTCTTGCCCTTAGAATGTAAGGTCTATGAGGAGAGGGATTTTTTAAAAATCCTAATTAAATAAACAATACCTCATGGTATTGTATCCATTTAACAGATGCTCAATATTTATTAAAATAATAGAATATAATAGTAAGTAGATAGTATATCATTGTAGAATTCAGTTTATTGATTTGGAGATGTATTTATTATATATTAAGTAAGAAAAGGATATAGAGCGTGCTATAAGATACAATTTGACTTTTATAAGATTACAAATGTTAGTATACATATAAAAGGAAGAAAATAAAATACAGTGTTTATGTTTCCATTTTGCCTGTCTTTATTTCCCGAAGTTTTTCTAACGATTATGTATTATATATACAATAAAAATAAAAATCAATTAATGTTTAATTCTTAAGTTAGCCACTATTAATTTAAGAATTTCAGGAATGTAAATGAAATATTTTGATTTTTTACACTAACGCCTCTATAAGGCAGATTCTAAGTGAGTGTAACACCTTGATTGTTCAAGTACCTCACCCTCCCAGAGATAGGAAGAAATCACATCATAAGGTAACATTTTATTGGATGACATCAATTCTATAATTTGCAAACTGACTACCAATTACTAGCTGTAGGGTTTATAAAACATAAATGAAAGAAAATAGTCATATTTTGCATTACCGAAAAATAAGGGCAGTTTTCTGACTCAAACCTCCTTCATCACTGTATAACATGCTCCTGCTGTACCCTGTTCTGCTGTCTTGGTATGGCCATCTCTTTACAGAATTCCAGCATCCAAGACACTCTGAGCTCTTTTGAAAGAGGCATTCCAGATGGTTAAGAGTGCAGACTCTAGGACTTAATTCCATGGTTTCAAATTCTGGCTCTGCATCTTTCTAGCCACCTCTTGGCCAATTTGCATAAATTCACACAACCTTAGTTTTTCCTAACTGGTAAATGATTATATACACACACACACACACACACACACACACACACACACACTAGCATTTATTATTTCAAATCACACTGGATGCTAGCAGGGTTAGGAAAGGGGTCTTCACTCTGATTTTGGAAAATGGTTGAGGACAAATATTAATGTATTTTAAGAACAGGAGGACAAATACTAATGTGTGACAACAACAAATTAAAACTTGGTAAAAGTATGGGAAAATAAAATGTATGAGAAGACAATTTAACAAAATATGTCAAGAATCAATAATATACTTTCTTGGAATTATAGAAATTTTGCTTACTTGTTGAAACAAGAAAAATTATTCACAAGAGAAAAATAAGAGCACAAAGAAGGTGGAGAGGCCAGGCATGATGGGTCATGCATGTGGTCCCAGCACTTTGAGAGGTGGAAGCAGGTGGATCACTTGAGGCCAGGAGTTCAAAACCAGCCTGGTCAATATGGCGAAACCCCATGTCTACTAAAAAATTCAAAAATTAGCTGGACATAGCCGTCCATGCCTGTAGTCCCAGCTATTCTGGTGGTGGCAGAAGAATCACTTGTACCTAGGAGGCAGAGGATGCGGTGAGCCAAGATCACACCACTGCAATCCAGCCTGGGCCACAGAGCAAGAGTCTGTCTCAAAAAAAAAAAAAAAAAAAAAAAAAAAGGTGGAGAGAGAAAGTACTGGGATCAAGGAGTTCAAAAAGACAGAGGTAGGACATCTCACAATTTATGTGTTCCATGGTGTATATGTGCCACATTTTCTTAATCCGGTCTGTCACAGATGGACATTTGGGTTGATTCCAAGTCTTTGCTATTGTGAATAGTGCCGCAATAAACATACGTGTGCGTGTGTCTTTGTAGTAGAATAATTTATAATCCTTTGGGTACATACCCAGTAGTGGGATGGCTGGGTCATATGGTACCTCTAGTTCTAGATCCTTGAGGAGTTGCCATACTGTTTTCCATAATGGTTGAACTAGTTTACAATCCCACCAACAGTGTAAAAGTGTTCCTATTTCTCCACATCCTCTCCAACACCTGTTGTTTCCTGACTTCTTAATGATTGCCATTCTAACTGGTGTGAGATGGTATCTCATTGTGGTTTTGATTTGCATTTCTCTGATGGTGAGTGATGATGAGCATTTTTTCATGTGTCTGTTGGCTGTATGAATGTCTTCTTTTGAGAAATGTCTGCTCATATCCTTTGCCCACTTTTGGATGGGGTTGTTTGTTTTTTTCTCGTATATTTGTTTGAGTTCTTTGTAGATTCTGGATATTAGCCCTTTGTCAGATGAGTAGGTTGCAAAAATTTTCTCCCATTCTGTAGGTTGCCTGTTCACTCTGATGGTAGTTTCTTTTGCTGTGCAGAAGCTCTTTAGTTTAATGAGATCCCATTTGTCAATTTTGGCTTTTGCTGCCGTTGCTTTTGGTGTTTTAGACATGAAGTCCTTGCCCTTGCCTGTGTCCTGAATGGTACTACCTAGATTTTCTTCTAGGGTATTTATGGTATTAGGTCTAACATTTAAGTCTCTAATCCATCTTGAATTAATCTTCGTGTAAGGAGTAAGGAAAGGATCCAGTTTCAGCTTTCTACTTATGGCTAGCCAATTTTCCCAGCACCATTTATTAAATAGGGAATCCTTTCCCCATTTCTTGTTTCTCTCAGGTTTGTCAAAGATCAGATGGCTGTAGATGTGTGGTATTATTTCTGAGGACTCTGTTCTGTTCCATTGGTCTATATCTCTGTTTTGGTACCAGTACCATGCTGTTTTGGTTACTGTAGCCTTGTAGTATAGTTTGAAGTCAGGTAGCGTGACGCCTCCAGCTTTGTCCTTTTGACTTAGTATTGTCTTGGCAATGCGGGCTCTTTTTTGGTTCCATATGAACTTTAAAGCAGTTGCAGCCATAAGAAAGGATGAGTTTGCGTCCTTTGTAGGGACATGGATGCAGCTGGAAACCATCATTCTTAGCAAACTATCACAAGAACAGAAAACCAAACACCGCATGTTCTCACTCATAGGTGGGAACTGAACAATGAGATCACTTGGACTCGAGAAGGGGAACATCACACACTGGGGCCTCTTATGGGGAGGGGGGGGGGGAGGGATGGCATTGGGGAGTTATACATGATATAAATGATGAATTGATGGGTGCTGACGAGTTGATGGGTGCAGCACAGCAACATGGCATAAGTATACATATGTAACAAACCTGCACGCTATGCACATGTACCCTAGAACTTGAAGTATAATAAAAATAAATTTAAAAAAAAGAATTTATGTGGGAAAATGGCAAAGAGAGAGAGTTTCAAGAGAGTTTGAAAGGACTATGTTGAGAGTGTCAGAAATCAAAAATGAAAATTTTAAGATGTCTTGCTTTTTAATTATAGAAAAAAACACAAAAGTTGAATATGTTTTTTGAGGGGAGAATACTATTTATTTGAATTACTACTGCACACATGATGCAGTATGTGGGTTCCATGACTCTTCAGATTATATTTCTGGTAATGAAGTACCAATTCTGAGGCTTACAGCATGCTCTAACCCAACGGTAAATCAACAGAAAGATCCAGGTATTAGGGACAGTAGGTTTCTTCACAGTATGAGGATCCATATGCTTGTTTTTGAGACTCCCTTCAGCCTTCCATGTTCTGTTTTCGGGTTGCTTAATTCATTTTTTGTCCGTTCTCATGGCCTAAGTCTTAAATAGCTGTTGAAAGAAGGAAAGGGAATGTCAACCAAGACTGTTCACAATGCAATCCACATAGTGGGCTGACACTAAATTGTCATTTTGCAAGTGTGTGTCTGGACATGCATTGTGCCTGCGACTTTCTAACTTGTTGCTACCAGTTTTTTCTCTGAAAGAATTACTTTTAAATGTGTGTGGCATTTCCACCCCCCCCCCCCCCCCCAATTCCTAACCAGAAAGTAATTTCCTTCAGCCTGAACAGGAAACATTGTGGCTTCTGTTCTGCTTTCTGGAGATTTATTGGAAGCTCTGACATTTCTTTTAACACATTCTTAATGTCTTCATAATATCTAAATTACACATTCTGGGAAGGATTGAGGCCCAGCTATGATCAATATTCTATTCACTGTTCTGAAACCAAAGACAGAAATTTATCAAGGAAATCTGCTATTGGAGAACTCTAAATGCTGCTGGACCTAGTGAAAGTAGCAAGGCTTTTGAATCAAAATACTGAAGTTTTATAGGAAGTTGTTTAGATTCTATGAGTCAATTAATATAAAGTTAACTACTTGGATTAAAGAAAGTTTGATAGTTAATTCTCAGGGAGGTTGTTAGGAGGATTAAAAGAGAAGGGTATTTTATGATGTCCAGGATTGTATTACACATATTTATTGCTCTACCTACATTTGCTTGGTTCTAGACATTTATGTGTACATTGATCCAATGATATCCAGGTGCAAGCATCTACAACTCTTTGCCTGAGAGCTTTCTATGACCATCAAATTCTGAAGAAGGGTTCTCAACAATTAGGTAGAGAGGATGACTAGTCCACTGGATGCTACTTAGCCTCTACAGTGTGCCACTCAAGTACTTACACAATGTTCCAGCTGCATGGTGAATGCACCAGCCATGGTAGGAGGGATTAAGAGTATGCATGGGTCAACATCATGGGCTGCTTCTCACCAAGGCTGATTTAGCTGCCACTATTAAATGTAGAGCCTGTCAGTAGCAGCAGAGATTCACATCATGTCTGGCAAGATACCATTCCTTGAGAAACCAAGCCAGCTTCTGAGTGGCAAGTTGATTATATTGAAATCTTCCACCAAAGTGGGGAGGGTGACAGCAGTTCATCCTTGGTGAAATTGATAATACTCCACGTATAGGTTTGTTATCCCATTTCACAGTCCTCTCAGGCAGCACCAGTATGTGAGGGCCC
Source organism: Rhinopithecus roxellana (assembly GCF_007565055.1). Classification (NCBI taxonomy): domain Eukaryota; kingdom Metazoa; phylum Chordata; class Mammalia; order Primates; family Cercopithecidae; genus Rhinopithecus; species Rhinopithecus roxellana. Next base: position 127,252,090 of record NC_044551.1, on the reverse strand, counting down.
ACAGAGAGTTTCATTTCTCATTATCCCACATAACATTGTCCTGACCAAGGGACCCACTTTATAGTGAAGAATGTGCAATGAGGAGCACCTGACCACAGAATCTACTGATTCTCTGAGTAGACTGCCTCATCCTGAAGCAACTGGCATGACAGAATGTGGAATGGCTTCTTAAACGTACGTCTATAAATACCAGGTTGGGAAGAGTGACACTGTAGGTTCAGAACACTGTCTTTCAAGGTGTGATATATATTTTAAACTAGTAACAATTATGTGGTGCCATGATCCTTAAGCTAGAATGCTTGGATTCAGTAACCAAGGGCTAGAATTACAAATGTCCTCTTGGAATTAATGGGGGCTTCCTCTAAATGGTGAAACTGAAATGAGGATTCAAATGCAAGTAATGTATTGTAGAAGTGAAACACACACCATTGGAAGTTTGAAGAAGTGAGACAGAGAAGGAAACGCTACAATAAATGCTGTTGTATCACACTCTTTCCACTATGGATAACAAGGGTGTATCTCATAGGATAACTCTGCGAGCCCATGTAAAACACATGGTTCAGAGTTATGCCACCAAGAAGTGAGGGATCTGGGACATTTGTATTCCAACCCCAGCCAGTAACTTGTTGAGGACTGCTCCTGGAGGCTTTAATTCCCTGGCATTCCAGCAAAGACATGCAGATGCTGGCAGTCAGAAGGCATGCTAAGTATTGGGGCATTGAAGGTGAGGAGGGTATGATAGGGTATCAACTGCACCTGTCACACCCTATCATCCTCATTCGCAGTTGCTTACTTGGGAAATTCATGTTGCCTGTTTGCTCAACTTTAGGGTCTGCCAGATTAAAGATCCTTGTTCTCAGTGGGGAGGATCTTCTATCAGGTGACACACTCAGAGTTCACCTAGCTTAATGCTATGGATGACACCTAGTCATTCAGGGTTCTTTATGCCAGTAGATCTTGAGTTTAAGAGGAAATTATTACACTGGTAGTGGTAATTAACCCTGCTGCTCAGAAGTAGATTGAGGGGTCTGTATATAATGGTAGTAATCCCAGCTGCAGCAGTGGGAAGCATCCCCTGCTATAAGTCTTGATTTTGTTGTTTTTGCTGTTATTGTATAGATAGCTAGAGAGGTAGACAAAAGAACCTGTGGTATAAGTACTGGAAGTGTGTGGTGTAGATACAAATTTATATAGGCCATAAAAGGGAAAATCCAATTGTGGTTGAAATGATAAAACTTTTATGTTTTTACTATAGCAGATGTTATCCAGATAGAAGTTGGTTAAATAGCACTATTCGCATACTAGACATTATAATAATCAAAACTTTACATATTATATTTAACAAATATAACTGTGCATGATTTGAAAGCTGAAAAAAATTGAAAGCTTTTATTTGGCATGGGAAAGTGAAGAGATTCTTCCAACCTAGAAAAACAAATCCAGTATTTTTCTCTTCTCATATACTTTACCACTATCCGTATGTAAATAATCTTCATGTGTTATAAAATACATTAATTTCAAATTTTTCAAAATCAAAAATAATATGTGTTGGCCTCTTCATAATAAATTACGGTTTCCAGCCATATTTTTCCATGTAGGACTATATAGAAATGCGTCACTTTTAAAATATTTTGCCCCTTTAAAGGCTCCTCTTTTAGTTGCTAATTTTCTCTTTCCACAGAAAAACCAACATTCATTTATATGGAACTTGATACATCCACTGGCAAAATAACTAAATCAAGAATTACTCTGGAAATATTTGTGACACGTATTACTTCCTGGAATGACGTTGTAATATTATTCAATTGGTCCCCATACATTTGGTACATGACATTGTTACGCTAAATTCCAAAATACTGATACTCTCCTGTCTAATATAAGACAAAAGATAACTTTCAAATAACTTCACATTAAGGTTTAATGTGCAATTAATAATTTCACACATCCAAAGCAGACAAAGTTAATGACAACTAAATGAGATTCGTAAAATGTAATTTAGTTACCTAGTCTTGGGTTTGTGATATATATTTGCTCAGGTGCATTTTAAAGCTGCCTCATTACTTTTAGAAACAGGTATGACACAAATTATAAATACTTTAATATTTAATATTTATAAGATGTTATGATAGAGTGATTTTAGTAAGTCCAAACTTCAGCCAGATTGCATATGGGTATTAAATACCTTACTAAGGGCTGTGGGGAGATGATAAAGAAAGTCTAAATTGATTAAAAGGTAGACATGCAAAGATAAAGTAAACTGCTTTGTCTTCAAGAAGCACATCGTCTAGTAAAAGTGGTAGATAAGTCTACAATACAACATAAGAGAAGTTTTAAAGGAACTATGTATGGGAAGCTGTGGTAATCCAGAGTACAGGAATGACTCCATAAAAGCAGGTAGGGAAGGTGTTTGAGAAGAGATGAAGTTGGCAGTAAGTCTTTGATATGGTTTTGCTGTGTCCCCACCCAAATCTCATCTTGAAGCGTAGCTCCCATAATTCCCACACGTTGCGGGAGAGACCCAGTGGGAGATAATTGAACCTTGGGGACGGTTTCCCCCATAGTGTTCTCATGGTATTGAATAAGTCTCATGAGATCTAGTTTTATAAGGGGAAACTCCTTTTGCTTAGTTCTCATTCTCTCCTGCTGCAAGAAATGGCTTTCACCTTCCACCATCAGTGTGAAGCCTCTTCAGCCATGTAGACCTGTGAGTCCATTAAACCTCTTTCTCTTTATGAAGTACCCAGTCTTGGGTATGTCTTTATCAGCAGTTTGAAAACAGACTAATACAGTCTTATAGGAATACAAGTTAGCCAAGAAAAGATGCAAGAGAATGATATTCTGTGCTGAGCCATTTCAGGGCAAAAACTTGGATTTATGAGAAAGAAGACATATGTAGATAATGAGATGGCCTCTGATAGATCTGGAGCAGGAGGTCCCACTTGGTGGATGAGTGGAACTGGGTCTGAGCAGGAGGGCAGGAGTGGAATTTCATTGTAAGATTCCTTTGTAAAATTTCTTCAAAAATTATGTGATACTTGAATTTTTCTATCTAAAATTTTCATTTTTAAAATATAAAACTGGATTTCCATACAAATATTTGAGTCAAAAAAGAGATCCTAGGAGATTTATCAAGTTTCTCTTGTTGTTTCAGGATTGTCCCTCGTATGACCATATGCCTTCAAGAGTCTGAGAAACACAAAAATTATAAGAGGTTCAAAATGAATGAGAACACATAAAAGTTACTTGAGTTACACAAATGAAATGAGCTGTATTTATTAAAACTAGAAAATTTACCATTCAACTCTTATAGCTATGTCTACATATTATGAAGAATTCTGTTTGCCTGAGACTTGTATAAACTGGGATTCCACTATTGATTTCTTAGGCATTGGCTCAGTGATTCTAAATTAGTTCCAAGCATATACTTATATCAAGGAGAACTCTTTTTATATTCCAGGGAAAATTTGCATATGCCAAACAATAAAATTATTAAAATGATGTTGGCTGCAATATAATGCAATTCATTTTCTTTCCATTGTCAAAATACCAAAGTATGCTGTTGACAGGGAAAGGATAAAAGTACATTCTGTTCTCATAATAAAGTCAGGAACTGAACAATTTTTTTGTTGTTGCTGACCAATGAACAATAGGCTTTTGATAACATTTATTTCACTGAAAGAATAGACAAATTTAGTGACATCCATCCTATCCATGAAAAACTAACATGTTGGTGAAAATGCATGCTGCCAGGGATTCAGGTATCCAGCTGTTTCCTTCAACAAGCTAGTATTTTACTACTCAATTTCATAACTGAAATAATCCAGCTTTTGTATTTCTCAACCACCTAAAAGAATTGACCTTTATGGTGGTTTATACCCCTTTTCAAATAAAGGTGATAATTCTTTACATAAATGGGTAATTGATTATGTATGTATAGTATTTCTAGCTGCTCTTGAGATAAAATTTCATATTTAAACATCTCATTCATCTCTTATGCAAGTATTAAATTGCAACTTATGAAAACTTTATAATTGACATTTTAAAAAACTCCCACATTTTGCATTATCAGAATCAAAATACATGTTGTATGGATTAAATTCCAGAAATATTGGCACCCGATGGACCATTTTTGGAGCGCATTTTGTGACTATGCAAGTCAGTATGATTAATTACAGTCATTCATTTAGTCACAAACTTCCTACTGGGTTTGCTAATGGCCAGGGACTGTTTTGAGTGCAATACAAACTCAAATCAGACAGAGAACTTACTATGTAATTGGAGCTTATAAACTCTTCAAGCCTCACTTTCCTTATATATAATATGAGATATTTTCCCTTTCCCTATGAATAAAGTTGTTAGCAAACTTCACTAAATTAAAGTGGTTAAATCAGATGTGTTCAAGCACACATGCACAGACACACACAAACAATATATAACCTCCTCCAAATTTTTGAATTCTACAAAATAACATTTTATGCATGCATTTGGGAAGAAAAAAGTAATAATAGCGTCATAAAATTTAACTTCAATTTTAGAATAGGTAGATTCACAGGGATTGGGTAATAGCCTTGGTTATTTTTTGTTTGTAAGTAGATGACATGTTTGATGTATAAAAGTAGAAATATGTTTTATTCTAAGAGAGCCATCTTCTACTACATTGGAAATGAGTCCCTATCTCTGATGAAAAGGCACATACTTAATTCACTCCCAATTCACAGTACCTAGGCTTATCCAATACTGACCTAGTTGTCAGTTGGGACCTTACAGGCTGATTTATGACTGAAAGTGAGTAGGAAATTGAAAAGAAACAAAAGAAGTCATCATGATTCTTCTGAATAAAATAAACCAATGAACAAGAGACAAAACTACCAATATCTATGGCAAATTGACTCAGAGACAGCTATTTGAGTCCTACTGTTGACTAATAATAATCAGTCTCCCAAGTATAACCCGAGTAAGGCAGAAAAATGTCTTTACAGGAACCAATGAGGGAAACATTTTCAAACCATCACTTCCAAGATGTTACCTATACTGCCCAGGTCACCTTTCATATGCTCAATAATATAGATCCATAGAGTTGTTTCTTATTTCCTTTAGTCTCAGAGTAGCAATAAAAAAACTTTATCTAAATGTAATACTAACAGAAATATGTTTGATATTATATGTCACCTACGGTTTTTTGTTTTGCTGTTTGTTTGTTTGTTTGTTTGTTTGTTTGTTTGTTTGTTTTTTGAGACAGTTTCACTCTTGTTGCCCAGGCTGGAGTGCAATGGTGAAATCTCGGCTCACTGCAGTCTCTGCCTCCCGAGTTCAAGCGATTCTCCTGCCTCAGTCTCCCGAGTACTGGAATTACAGCTCCTGCCACCACGCCCGGCTAATTTTTTGTATTTTCAGTAGAGATAGGGTTTCACCATCTTGGCCAGTCTGATCTCGAACTCCTGACCTCAGGTGATCCACCCACCTTGGTGATCCCAAAGTGCTGGCATTACAGGCGTGAGATACTGTGCCTGGTCTGTCACCTATAGCTTGAAGTTTGTCTGGAACATTGGTTCCTACAGTTGCTCTGATATTCTTTCCTCAGAATTCTTTGAAGACTACTGCCTTGAAAACCTTTCTTACTATTTTACCGTTTTCCGTAATTATCAACTTATCTTACTCTTACTGTAGGGATGATATACCAACAATAAGAGGGGTAGCTCTGCTAGTTATGCTTCAATTATCACAAGACAGTTAATGTGTCTCAAATCTCTATGTGTAGCTGGGACATCATTACTGAGCATGGGATCTAGATTTGCAACTGCTTACTAGGAATCTCCATAATGATGTCCAGGCAGCATGATGTCCAAACTCAGTGTTGAGAAACAAGCTCAGTTTTACTCAAGATCTTTCTTTTTCATTTTAAAACTCACTTAATGACATAAATATGCTGCAAATGCCCCGTACCAATAATTACAGTAACCTCCGAACATCCATGTATTCTACTTCTAAATATTAGACTCCCTAATTCCCAGTTCTTACTTGTTTACCACAGTATTTTCTAATTTTTCTTAGAATATTTGCCTAAACTACAATTTAGATCACATATTTACAACTAGACTTTACTATCCTGGAAGATAGTGTCATGTTCCTTAGTGTAAACTTAATTTTTATTATGAGGTCCCAGGTACATGTTAGAAACCAGTAAGTACTGTTTTAATAAATTAATCTTTCTACCTAGAAATTGTTAGAAAAGTTTCAAATATTGATACTTTACATTCTGCCTTCAAAAGAAAAAGAGAAATGAAATTTTAAATTGGTATTTTGGTATCTTCCCTTGACTCCTGAGTATAAAACAACCCACTAAATGGAACCATCATTGATTTCACTAGAGTAGAAGGAAGGAAGGAATTGCAAAAGTACATATAAAGAGAAGATCCATACTCCAAACTCAGAAAATAATGTTTTGTATATATCTTTGGGAAAAGTTAAACCTGCCATAAGATTGTTTCATAAGAACAGTTTGTTATTTTAAAATTTAATAGATATGGAAGCTATTGCCTCATATGGATGAACATCTTCTGATCTCAAGCTTGAATAGACTTCATCACTCATGACATACTCAGCACTTTTATAAATGTTCTATTTATGAAAGATGTATTTATAGACAATGTAAGAGACCTCATCCTCTCTCTATTTTAATTAAAGAAGCCAAGCAAAGATTAAATTAAATTTGAATTGCATGATGTGTCACTTGCTAGATCTTGAAGGAAAGGCACACAAACAAAATGTGGTCTTGAAAAAGAACCAAACTGCCACTTTTCAAAATAAAGGAAGATTAAAGTGTGATCGCACTCAAAACTTTTTACACTTTAATGACAAAACTAATCTTATCTTTTAAAGACAATTTATTAAAGTTTGGAACTGATGTTACATTTGACCTGGGCAGTGCTTCTATTCACTCTTCTGTAGCTAAAGGTCAGCTACTACCAACAACCAGTTTCATATCTTTTTATATCCATTTATTCCTTCAACAATGTGCCCTTAACCACCTCATAGCTGACTCTCCTGTATCCTCAAATACATTCTCTCCTTTCATTATCAGTTTGGTCCTGCTTCTCTGGAGAAATATAATACCATGATAATATAATATAATGAAATAGGCTTTTTTTTTTTTTTCTTATAATGTATCATGTGCTGTAGTGCATCTTCTGTGAGAAGACATGAACTTATTGCCCTCTGAGGGAAAAATCTCTACTGTTAACTGGTGCTCTGAAGGACATACTCCAAGCCTTTTACATTTACATTTAGGGGCTAATCTTATTGGGAAGGAAGCACGAGTCTTTGATTTGATTGACTGTTGGTCTCATATTTTAAGAGAACTGTCACCACACCTTGAACATGGGCTTAATGGTTAAACTTGGTGGATTAAGCAAGTAAGCAAACCACAGCAACAAAATCAACAATGTGAGTCTGTGAAATATGGAGGACCTTTCTTCTCCACTCTTGCATCACATTGGTGTTACCCTGCTGGCCTATGGCAGTCCCACATTCTTTCTGCTCCAGGAGCATGAATCCCCAACCTGACTGGTGAGTGGAAGGAGAAGCTCAGCACACACAGTTCAGGTCTGCCATAGTTTTCTCCTCTTGGGAGTGAGTAATCTTAAGGAACATACACCCTACTCTGTTCCTCCAGGGTAAGTCAATGTGTCTAATTCAGCAGATCATTGGGAAACCCACTTGTCAGAAATATGATTTTCTTCTATGTTGCTTTTATGAATAAAAAGAAAATATGTGACCACAATCTGACTTATTCTTCTTTCTTATTTCTTCAGTTCATTCAGAAGAATGGCAAGTAAGTTAAACAATATATTCTGGGGGCTTTCAGACTCAAGTTTCTTAATATCTTAAAATTCTTCCTAGTACTACAAATATACATCTACTGGGTATTACGTGCAATAATGTATGTAAAGTACTTACTACATTATTGCAGTACCTATTAAATGGTCATACTCTGCTTCCTCCTTTACCTCCAGTTCCTACTACTGCTGCTGCTACTACTACTCCTACTACTATTAGTATTACTACATATGTGAAAGCAATCAAAGAAATGTATTATCAACTGCTGTCAACTGCTTCCTTTCACTGGGTTTTTATAGATGACCCTACAGTTTTAAGCTTTACACCATTTGTGAAGTTGTTAGTGAAGACTGAAAACTGCTGATTATGAAGATGAAATCATCTTTTCTTGCTACTAATTTGTGCTGTAATCTTTAGCAAATAACATCATTGAGTCTATATAGAATGGAAGTAATAAACTGTTCCCCTTATGAATAGTTATCACACTGGAGTATTGGATTTGCAAACAGCTGATAGTAGTAACTTCCTAGGCCGAATATCCTAACATAAATTTTTCAAATCCTTTTGCAAACTCAAGAATGCGTGCAACAAAAACCTAATTGTCCTGAGTAAGGACGTGAGTTATCTTTTAAAGGCAATTTATTAAAGTTTGGAACTGATGTTACATTTGACCTGGGCAGTGCTTCTATTCACTCTTCTGTAGCTAATGGTCAGCTACTACCAATAACCAGTTTCATATTTTTTTTATATCCATTTATCCCTTCAACAATGTGCCCTTAACCACTTCATAGCTGAATCTCCTGTATCCTCAAATACATTCTCTCCTTTCATTATCAGGTTGGTCCACAGAAAGAATAGCTCCAGAAATATTTGGCATGATGGATGCCATTCACTGGGATAATCCTCCATGGGTTGTCAAGCTTAGTGGAAATCAAAGTTATACAACTAGGCCTGCAAGCAACCACACAAAGACTACAGTTTTGTTTTTCATCATGCAAAACAAAAAACAAAATCTTTTGGAATGAGTCACAACATTTTAAAATTCTCTTGCTATCCTACCATGACTTCTAATAAAGCTTGCTCTGTTTGGAATACAGAAAGGTCACAAAAATTGCACATTTAAAGTCTGCTTGAAGACGAGGGTGATGAAAACCAAGGCTGTCTCATTTCTGTAGGCACGGAAAGAAAATCTGTGCCTCACAGTGCCAGTTCTAGTGGGTCCTCATCTAACATAGTGATGCATTGATGATAACAGAATTCTGAAAATACCTGCTTTTAGTTCTCTGTGTACTGCCACTTTATGTGCAGGGTACAAATAATTTTGGAATGGCTTTTAAAAAAAGATTTTGGCAAGACTTTAAGCCACACTTATATTCCTGGAGAATTACATCCACACCTGCCCTCCCAAATAGATTCAGTTTTTGCTGATTGCTATCCACATAGCAGTCTGCTTTTATTTTTGTCTTAAAACTTACAACTTAGGACAGTTTCATTACTTTTTTATTTAATCATTTGTTTTTTGAAAGGACTCATTTGTCACAACATGGAGATACAATATAAATTGTGTCTAGTATAAGAAACTAATTATTTCCTTCAAAATCCTGAATAATACAAATTGAGAGAGTCTGAACTTTTAATTTGGTGGGTCAGTCTTGACACAAAAATGATGAGAACTGATTACATCTTTGGAAAGAAGAAAATGTTTGACCTTTCAAACACTTAGCCAAAAACATTTCTGTTATGTTTTCATATAAAAAATGCTGAGACATAAGCCATTAAATAACTTACAGAATAAATTAGATGAAGTCTTTTAAATTTAGCACTAGTGTTTCGTTTTACATCGGATCGCTGTGTAATTCAAGAAGGTACCATTTTAAACCAATGTCCTTTCCGTTGCTTCAAATTTGAAAACTGGGCATCTGTCTAGTTGATACTGGTACTGTCTGCATTTTGGGTTATCTGTTTAATCTTCTTTCTTGCTCATGGCCTTCCTTAACTTTCATGAGTCTCATATTTCTCCTTGTTTTGAATGCTCCATAAACCACCAATGAATCAATGGGCTATATAACAGTGTATTTTAAAATACAAGAAACCTTTTGAATGACAGTGGACCTTGAACTGTACCTTTGTGTAATTTTGTTTATCCAGTCCAGTTAGCCTACAGTTAACTGAAGCCCATGGATGACAAGCACAGTGAACAATTGTGCTGATCTCTTCCAAGGTGATCCCTTTATTTCCCAATAATAAGAACAATTAAAGATGTTATAGCAATAAGTTTTAAATAATGGAGCAACATGTTCTTCAGAATTTTGCTAAAATGAAATTAAAAGCTATTAAAATTGTTTTATGGTTATATCATCATTTGGATATTATGGCTTACAAATAACAAAGTTGAATGTTTTTCTTGATTTATAGCATATGAATAAAGATAACACAGCACACAGAACATGACTTATTTGTACAATTAGATCTTGCAGTTGCAAAATCTAGAGAGGTAAAGAGATGGTGCAATCTTGTTATCCAGTATTCATTAAGTGATAAGTTACTAAAGACCTATTTAATAAATTTAATACTCAACTATATACAGAATTATTATTTCCACTTGTTTCATTTTATGTTGAAATTGTAAGCTGTCTAAATAAATGGGTTGGTTCAGCATCCTGAAGGAAGCCTCTCAGATCAGCTGGTTCGGAGAACTGCATTATACTTCTGTTATTCAAGGATAAAGTCTGTTAATAAAGGGGTACAAATTCATTAACTTGCCTATTCAACAGACTCTTAGCAAACATGTCCTATCAACGAACTCTTAGCAAACATGTCCTATAGACAGAGCACTGGGATATATAAAGAATGCAAAGGTACTTAAAACATGTTTCCTCATAATGTAAAAATAATTATTATTTTAATTCTAATTTTAATTTCTAATAATTATAAAAATAATTGTTTTGATAAAAGTATACTTGATTTGAAAAGAACAAACAATGGGACATTACTGTGTATATAGCCATGATATAAAGCAATGTATAGAATGTGTCATTTGAGTAATACCACAATAGATCTTTAAGTAGCTCAGAATAAAAATGAGTTCTAGCTAGGAAACTCTTCGTATAGAGGATGGTGTTTATGAATTAGTAGAATTTTACTTTTCATGATGATAATATGAAAAGGATGCAATCAAAACTTAGCAATTTGCATGTGAGTTATAAACATTATATTACTCCAAGTACTATAATAGACATTGCACTGCTTGGAACTGATGAAATGACTAAATCATTTGTGCCTAAAAACATAGATACTATATTCTTAATTATTATACATATGGCTATTCAAATTTATTTCCATAAATACTCAGATGACTTTATGTTACTAGAGGAAAAATCACTCAATGTGTTCAAGTTGGTTATTTTTAATGTACAACATCAATTATGCTATATGGTTATGCAGATAATTAGAAAGCTTTCATGCTTAAAAACAAATTTAGTCCGGTCATCCATGAGGACTCAAACTCAATTTAACACGTGATGCTATTTATCAGGAATGAGCCACTCAGACAAATGCTAGTCAACACGTGCTAATTTTGCCAGAAAATATAAAAATAATTTTTCCTGAAGTTGGTCACCCTCTATTCCTATTCCCTGATATTTTAAGCCAAGAACAGTTTTTGAATGGTCTGGGAGGCAATTAACCTCTTATCTACAGCCACCACTTCACATCACAAATATGTAAATCTTATTTTAAGTACTTGGCAGTTAGTTCTTCTGGAAATAATGAAACAGAACTATTGAATTGATTAATCATGGATTGATATTTACTCTGTATTTCAAAGCATATTCCCAATGTAGTTGATTTCACTCAGTTTCTCAGTTACCTTTCTAAAGCCTCTAAATATTAAACTTAAAATAAAAATTTAAGCTTCAAATTTTTTTTAATTAAAACTTAAAATAAAAATGTTAAGTTTACTTTCTTTGGACTTTCTTTGTTCCTCCAAGGAAAAGACTCAAATAGTCTATGGTAAGTATTTCCATTCATTGCTTCAACATTTTACAAAGATTTATCCTCAGGAGTGGAAGCATAGAGGTCGACCAGCATCCAAGTCCAGAGCCTGCTGAAGATGGAGCATCAGCTAAGAACCCCTCACACACTAAACTGTGGTGGCTTTAGGGATTATACCCACAGAAGAGGTAAGACAGTGCAGAATTAAGTTCGTCGCTCTTCCCAGGTTCATGCAGGAAACCTTTCCTTGGCATTGAGCTGAACAGGACAGACTGAGACATTGTAAAATACCAGTCAGTACTCATGGGAATTTGTAGCACCACTTCATGTGATCCAGGAGTCCACAAAGTTTAAACAATGACTTAAAGTTTTCAAATGTGGAGTGCCTGGGATACCTTGTAAAAGCAAATGTATTAAAGCAATATAGCCCAGCAGCTAACAACATGGAATCTAGAGCCAGTCTCTTTTGCAGAAGCCGTGGCACCACCACTTTTTAGTAAAGAGGATACCTTCCCTTAACCTCTGTGTTCTTCACTCTCTTCTTCTGTAAAGTGAAATTCATAATAAAAGTACTTTCATCATGACACTTTTGTAATGATTATGGGAAATGATATAAATAACATATTTTCAAAAGTTCATGGTGCATATTTGTTAATTGACATTGCTATCCCCTTCAGAGGAAGATACCTTTATTGCAGGGCTTGGTAAAAAATTATCCTGATCATATTTTACACACAAATGCATACATATTTATATCAGAAAATATTGGCATAAAGTAGAACACAAAGTTAACAGTGGATGTGGTTGGATTGTGTCATTAAGTTATTTTTGTTTTTCTCTTTACAACTTTCAGCATGTAACAAAATATCTCAATTTAATATCATAAAAAATTATTAAAATTCTTGACTTATTCAATGAAAGCAATTTTTAGCTTTCCTACTTACAAATAAGAGTATCAAATAAAAAAATGAAAATAACAACTGGTATTTATTGAATAGTGTGTACACTGTCCTAAGATCTTTATATTTATTAAATTATTCAATGATCATTATTACAAGATGATGAGGTGATATAATTTTTAAAACTTTTTGTTTTCAAAATAGTTTTAGACTTACAGAAGATTTCAGCTTCCCTAATGTTGACATCTTACACAATTACGGTACATTTATCAAAAGTAAGAAATTAACATTGCCACAACAATATTAACTAAACTATAGACTTCATTGGGATTTAATAAGTTTTTGCCAGTACTGACCTTTTTCTGTTGTTGTATCTAATCCAGTATAGCACATTGCGATTAGTCATTATGTCGCTTTAGTTTCCTCTAATCTTCCAATCTGTGACAGTTTCTCAGCCATTTTTTAAGTTTTATGTTTTTTAATTGACAAATAATAATTGTACATATTTAGGGGGTACATTGTGATGTTTTGATATGTGTATACACTGTGTAATGATCAAATCAAGGTAATTAGCTTATCCATCACCCCAAATATTTATCATTTTTTTCTGGTTAGGATATTCCAGATCGTCTCTTGTAGCTATGTTGAAATACGCAATGCATTATTGTTACCTATAGCCATCATACTGTGCAATTAATTGAACACAAGAGCTTATCCCTCTTATCTACCTGTCATTTTGTACCCACTGTCCAATCTATTCCCATTCTCTCACCTCTACCCTCCCTATCCTCTAGGAATTCTACTCTGCACATAATTATGCATACATAAATATGTATGCATTTTTGTATAAAATATGAGATCAGCTTTTTAAACTTCTGCAAATGAGTGAGATCATGCAGTATTTGTCTTTCTGTGCCTGATTTATTGCATGTAAACATACTATCCTCCAGGTTCACCAATGTTGCTGCATATAACAGAATTATATTCTTTTTTATAGTGGAATAGTTTTCCATTCGAAATTTACTGCATTTTCTTCATTAATTCATTGATAGGCACTTAAGTCTATTGTGGTTATTTTGAATCGTGCTTCAATAAACATGGGAGTGCAGGCATCTCTTCAACACACTGATTTCATTTTCTTTTGCATAAATGCGAGTAGTAGGATTGCTGGATCATATGGTAATTCTATTTTTAATGTTTTGAGGAACCTCTATACTGTATAACATAATGGCTGCGCTAATTTGCATGTCCATCAACAGTGTATAAGTGTTCCAGTTTCTTCAACATTTAATTTTTTGTATGTTTTTTAATTGCTATTCTAATTGGGGTGAGGTGATAGTTCATTGTGGATGTGATTTGCATTTACCTGATCATTAGTAATTTTGTTTTGTTTGTTTGTTTGTTTGAGACTAGATCTTTCTCTGTCACCCAGGGTAGAGTACTGTGAAAGGTAGCTGTCACAGCTGACTGCAGCCTCAACCTCTAGGGCTCACATGATCCTCCGACCTCAGCGTCCTTAGTAGCTGGAACTGCAGGCAAATGCCACCACCTCTGGCTAAGTTTTGTAGTGTTTTTTTGTTGTTGTTGTTTTTGTTTGTTTGTTTTTGTAGAGACAGGGTCTCAATATGTTGCCCAAGCTGATCTCAAACTCCAGGGCTCAAGCAATCCTTTTGCCTCAGACTCCCAAAGTGCTGAGATTATAGGCATGAGCTACCATGCCCAGCATAATTTTTATACAACTATTTTAGCCCTTCTTTGTTCTTTATGACCTTGACACTTTGGAAGAGTTGCAACTAGATATTTACAGAACGTCTCTCAATTTGAGTTTGTCTGATATTTTCTCATGACTAGACCAGGGTTACAGATTTTGGTGAAGTATCCTTCTCTTCAAATTATATCAGATGGTAACTTATATCAACATGATTTATTACCAGTAAGTTAACCTTGATTGCTTGGTTAACGTGATGGTGTCTGCCAGATTTCTCAATTACAAAGTTACTGTTTTTCTGTTTTCTTAATGATATTCATTAGAAGTGAGTCATTGGTTCTAGCACACACTTAAAGGAGAGATATTAAGCTCCACCTCCTGGAGGGAAGAGTATTAGAGAATTTGTGGCTATGTATAAAAAGCACCATGCTAATTAATAAGTATTTTGGGGGAGAGGCTTTACGGTCGTGCAAATATTTTCATTCTCCTTAAAGATTCATCCATTAATTTTATAATTCACTAATGGATCTTTTAATAGAGCAGCATTAACTACTGTGAAATTCTGAGTTTTTCTATTTTTCTCATTCCTCCTCTATTCATTATTTAGGATTCTTCTGAAGAAAAACATGTTTTCTTCCTAATTTATGCATTTATTCAGTCATTAATTTAGGTCAATATTTATCAATGGATATTTATTTTACTCTTTGAATTATAATACAATATTATCAGTATTTATTTCACTGATCAAATTATTCCGGCTTTGACTGTTGGCAACTTTTTCAGATTGGCTCCTACTTCACTTAGAGACGCCCCTAGTCACATCTTGTATTTTTCCTGCCCCAACGCTAGAATCAGCTATTTCTACAAGAAGCACTGCTTCCTATCATTGGAGAGAGTGGTCTTTTAAAAATAAGATTACTAGTTAGATATGCTCATTGTTACTGAGGTTCCACTGCTTCTAGGCTGTCTCAGTGGATAGGGCTAAGGTATATATTTATGTACTACCCTACATATGTATATATCTATATTTCTGTATCTGTTATCTGATACATCCATTAAATAAACGTAAGTTCATACTATTATCTTTTACTCTAGTCCAGCAGTATGGGGTTCATTCTAATCACTCCCTGTTTATTTATAACTTACTTTCTCTGGCAGTGAGAAACTTGGCTACCATTATCTACATTTATTTACTTACTGGTTCAATCTCAGTACACATGTAAAATAGTTTCAGAATTGCTAAAGCAAACTCCAGTGAGAAATGAATTAGAAAGTAGAGTAGAGCATTTACATATAGTTCTTTTCTGTCTTTAGCATTATAAAAGCCAGACATAACGTTTCCAAAGTTACTTAGGTCAGCTCCCTTTTTGCCACCTTTTCAGTGAGGTTGTGTCACATGTTTGTTGCAGCTGGCCCTCTTTCCTGGCATTTTTGACATTTCAGTTGATTATTTAATTTGCATAGTTAGTTTCACTCACTCTGGTTTTGCCAAAGGCAGGGTTATGCAGCTGCAACTAAAAAATCATACCAAACAACTCCATCATCTTAACATTTTTCTTGTGTGGTCCCTTTGTACTTAATCCTTTCTCTATATCCCTACCCCTTGCAGTCACTGATCTGTGTTCTCTCCTATAGTTTGCCTTTTCCTGAATGTCATATAGATGGAATTATTAATATGTAGCTTTTTTGTTCTAGTTTCTTTCACTTTACAAGACGGATTATAATAAGAAACTTAATCTTGACTTTCAAAGGTAATTTTTTAACAAGAATGAGCAAAAAAAAAAAAGAAAAAAAAAAAAGACTTTTGCTATAGAGACTGTCCTAGAATATTTTAAAATCATTTTTAGTTTGAATAATGAAAGTGAGTCATTTCTATTTCTTAAAGAATCTGAAAATAGAATTTTTAAACTTTTTAAATAGAGAGTTTTAGTGGGTTTTGAAAGCACTCTTTAAAAATATAAAAATTCATTAGCATTCCAATAAACTTATAAGAAAAACAGTTTGAAAGCAGGAAATTTAAAAACTTATAGTCAAATTTCTTAAGATTAGTTGCTTTTTTTATAATTAAAAAAATATGTATCCCGTGTTTACCTTTATAACAAACCTGCACATCCTTCACATATACCTCTGAACTTAAAAGTTAAAAAAAAAGAAAAATATGTGTGCTGATTTAATAAACCCTACCTACATTGTACAGACTTTCAGACCTTTATATTTTTAAAAAGTAACTTTTTCAGTTATGTTAGCTATTGAAATAAAATACAGAAGTAAACAGAACTTAGAATAAGACTTCCAATAACCTTACCACAAAGTATTAAATCAAAATTTTGAAAATATAAAAGAACTATAGTCATACTATTGTCACTGTGCATTTCTGATTAATGATTAAAAGAATATTTTTCAATAGTATTTAATTTATATTCCTTTTAATTTTATTTTTACTTTGAGACATGATCTCACTCTGTCACCAATGCTGGAGTGCAGCAGTGCAATCATGGCTCACTACAGCGTTGATCTCCCAGGCTTCAAGTGATTCTCCCACTTCAGCTTCCTGAGTAGCTCAGACCACAGACACATACTACCATGCCCAGCTAATTTATTTTATTTTTTTACTTTTCGTAGAGACAGGGTCTTGTTATATTGTCCAAGCTGGTCTCAAACTCCTGGGCTAAAGTGATCCTCTTGCTCTGACCTCCCAAAGTGCCTGTATTACAGTCATGAGCCACTGTGCCTGACCCTTGTTTTCTTTTTAAAATATATTTTCTTGGTTATTAAAATATATACATATGTAACATATGTTAAAAATATATAATTTATAAAAGATGCATAAATATACTTGGGGTACAGTCTTCAAAATTTTTTTACTACTCACCAGGAATGTCTGTAGTCTACTACAGCATAGCACAGGCTCAATTATATGATATTCCCAAAGTGTTGGGAGCACAGTGGTCACACAACATATTCATGCGTTATCTGTGAAATCCTTACTCCACAGTATGACTGTTGTATTCAAAGACACATTTCTCCACATTCTTTTTAAAGAAAGTTGAGACCCATTAGGCAGAAGCCATTAAAATCAGATAAAGTTACAACATCTAGGCAAAGTGATGATAGCACCTGTCAATGTAAGGCCTACACATAGCAGAATGTCCCAAAAGAGCTCGGGGAATAAGGAGAGGGTTGTATGCTATTTTGAGGAATTCAGAGGGAAAAAAACAGAAGCATTGAACACTTTCCACTTAAAACTGTTTTTTAAATATCAGTAAGAAGAATCATTCTGACAAAGGTTCCTCTATGAAATGTTCAAAGTGCAACATAGGCTCGCTAAGCCATTTACCAGCAGATTCTTTTCCTATTTGACTATAGTTTCATTTTTGTATTTGTGACTTCCAAATATACTGTTAATATAACATTCATATATAACCAACTTTTTAGCCTTCACGAGGATTTATGTATTTTTACTCTTATTTGATGTGCCATTCCATTTCAAAAACAAGATGAAGTCTTTGGAAAAAATCAGGGTGAATATTCTAACACACACTGCTACAGAGAAGAAAGACTTTCTAAATTAAATGCTGACTTGGGTGTGGGTGTTGACATCCTTTAGTTTCACCAGTAGCATTTTAGGGACAATGACTTCTAATCAATTTGCTGTCCAGAAAACATTATTCAGAGTGTTCTAGATAATATTAATGTTGACTCCTTCATTTACATTGTATTTAAGTATGATTTCTTCACTTCAGTCAAACACAAGATAAAAAGATAAAGAGCAAAATAATAATAGCTAGGATTGGGGAGCCAGAATCCTGAATTCTTCCTCTGCCATTATTTTCTATACCTCACTGGAAAAGTAGAATTTAACAAAATAATGTGCCTGACTACTCCTCTTATTCCTACCTTGAGATGTCAACAGCTTGCCAGAATCAAAGACTGAACATTTTTTGAGGTTGAAATTTTTTTCTGAGGTTGAAATGGCCTGACCTATTAAAAATGGGCGGAAAAGATCAAACCACTACTTCTGAAAAAATATATTCTGTTTTGCAGACTATTTTTCCCTTGAAAGCAGAGTCGATTTAAAACAAGGGACTATTTTCCTCTTTTTTTTCTTTCTTGTGGGTTTTGCTTCTTAAAAAGGGCTTCATTTAATCTGCTAAGAAACAAAATCTTGTAACATTACTGAAAGATATTTAGCAATGTTTATCACTATATGAAGTGCTACAAGATTTATCTCCTAAGGTGCACCATTGCTAGGAGGGATCTGTTTTGCAAGATTTAAAGTCTTATAAAACTTTACAATGACAATATCAGAATCAAGATTTTAATCTCTCTTTTGACTTTATACCTCTGTAAATTATTTTAAAATTTTAATTCCATTCCTTATTTCT
The DNA here is from genome assembly GCF_007565055.1 of Rhinopithecus roxellana. NCBI lineage: Eukaryota > Metazoa > Chordata > Mammalia > Primates > Cercopithecidae > Rhinopithecus > Rhinopithecus roxellana. The sequence goes on along the minus strand of NC_044551.1, from coordinate 127,233,269 downwards.
CATTTTTTTCTCAAATATTTAAAAGTACTCACCAGATTTAGATAATTAGTTTGCATCTAAGGGATTTCAGAAAAAAAAATATTTCTTTTTCCATGTCTCCTAGTCCCCAAGGTATTTTCTCAAGGTTGTGTTCTCATGGCAGCTGCACTAAAGTGGTTAATAAAGTTAGGAGGTAGAGTTCTTTCACCTAACTGGCTTAGCCTCCCAGCATTTGGCTTTGCAAATTTCTAAAGGAGCAATTACACAATTTACACTTAATTGGAGGAGGAGGAGGGGGAGGTTGCTAGGTCACCCAAACATATTCAAAAGACATCAAGGAAAAAATATATATTATCTGTCAACATCTCCATTTTTAAAATCTTGTTATAGTTGAAAATTCATCATGCAAATTGAAACTGTACTTTCTCAATGCCACCAAACCAAATGGAATTTGTGGTCTTCATCAACAGAAAATGTGAGTAATTTGCTAAGCACTCTGAAAGAAAGTAGTCATATTTGTCAAGAGCATAATTGATTAAGGTCTAATTCAGTACTTGCGGGTTCAATAAATACTAGTTTCATGAGATGCTATGATGAGAAAAGCAAGGAAAGGGGTCTCTGAGGTGGAAAGTCAAATAAATCTGGGAAATTATGCCTATGATATTTCATTCTCTGAGATTCACAATATAGATTAGCCTATTAAATGATCTGAGACTTTCTGCCCTTTATCTTTTCTCTTATATATACAAGTAGATGTGATTTACTTTTATTGCATATATGTATACACACAATATATGGGGTAGATACATAGAGACAGATATATACATACATGCATACATGCACACATACCTACCTACATACATACATAGATGATAGATAGATAGATAGACAGATAGATAGATAGATAGATGGACAGACAGAAAGTATTCTATGGAATTGACTTTGGACCGTGGTAATCTTGTCACACACTAGGGATCCCTCCTCTGAATGATTCCCCATCTTGTTTGAGAGCAAATACTCTTGAAATAGTTTTCCATGAAAGTTGAATATTCATACTACCTCATGTTCTCAAATGTATATGAAGCTCATCATTTTTAAGTTGCAAAACTTATTGTAAAATGTCTCTTTTTCACATCTACTCCTTGTCCTAGAAAACGAAGTGCTCTTTAAACAACTATAATATAGAATATAATGTGCTTATATATGTGTGTATAATTATAAAAATAATATCTACTTATGTAGTTTATGTTAGAATCAAAATTACTGTTACATACTGTAAAAATACTCAGAATATTTAGAAGATTCCAGAGTAATATACTTTGTTTCATTTTTAAAGAGTATTTTCAAATGACCCACATATTATCATACATAAATTGCTTCACTTTGAGAAATGTCATAAAGCAATTTATATTTCATTCTAAGAATTTATTCTTATTTATCAAATGAGGATTTGAAAATAAGATTACGCAGAAGACTGCTATTTTGCATGTATCAATCCATGAAAAATGAGATGTTTTCAAATATATCGATTCCCTTGTGTGAAGGCAATTTAACAAGTAAGAAAATCCTAGACTCTCTGCTATAATAAAACAAAACTTTCTGTAACCTTGAAAGATGCAGTTCTACTAATAATATTTTCTGAAGTAAAAATTTGTCTCTAACTCTGATGGAATAATATATCAAACAAGTTGAGTTACAAAATTACATCATGCCTGAACTAAAATAAGCATTTTTGTTACAGTATTCTGTGTCTCATCTCTTTTGGTCATCAGAAACATGAAACAGTAGCAATGAAGTAGAATCTATTTTGACCATGGGTCTCAATAACTGTTTAAATACATAACCCCTTGCCTTTGTTAAATGAAGATAACTGAGCCAACATTTTGTAATTATATTATTTTTCTAGACATAAATTTAAGCATGAATATATACACCAAACTACAAAGTACAATGCAGTGTACTCTCATATAAACTTTATCTCTTCCTTGAGATGCTAATAAGAATTTTTAAAGATGTTGGCCAAGAAAAATGTATTATTTGCCAGTTCCTTCTCATCATATGGTCCAATTTTTGCTGATCATCAATGCGTCTTATTCCATTTCTTCTGGGATTGATTCACTTGTATGGGGATCATTACTTGCAGATTAGTATAAATTTTGCTAATGGACTCAGAGATGTGCTTGTTTATACCAAGTCATTATGAATTGAGTCCCAGGCAGGTTTGTTCCCACCAGTATTTCTACAAATTGTCTGCTGCTTTTTTTTTTTTTTTTTTTAAGAAACTACATTTGGACTTTTCTAATCTTCCCACATGTGTGCCCAATATCACAAAAAAATGCCTAGGTTGTGGCTGTGAGGAGAGTTATATTATACTTCTTTTGTTCACTATCTATGCTGCTTAATTGGATTCCAAGCTAAAAATGGTTTTCCTACTAATGAAATTATGAATAAGAAGGCATTTCTTGTGTGACACCATTAATAGCTTCCTGAGCTGCCAATGATCAGAATTTTCCTGTTTAATAATTTCCAGTCTTGTTTAACACTTTCTTGTTTAGGTTATACTAGCTTTGAGAAGATAACTGGATAACTTAATTTCCTAAGCAGATACTTCTTTGTTGTAAATGAAGCACATTTAGCAGCTCTGAAAGTTTCATTAGGTTGCAACATTAGTGCAATAAATGCTACCTGAGAAAGGCATGCATGACTAATCTTTAATTCGCAGAAGTGATATTTAACATTTGGCTCCCACATGCCCCTTTTCTGTACACTATTCTTAATAAGGCCTCTTGCAAGTCAAGATTAATGGTCCTAGTATTTGTTCACTGGTTCTTTTACTAAACTGTGAACCTCTTCATTAAGTTTAAGTCCATTGGAACTGTGAGTTACATGCTCGTCTTATTGACTTTGAAATTCTAACACCAAGCTCAATTGAATGATTGTCATAATTCACTTTTCTTCCTGTGTCGTCATTTATACATTATTAGCCTTCATGTGAATGTTCTTTAGAGTGTTTAAGTTGACAGTGCAATCTATTCCTGAAAAGTGGGCAAAACACACCAACAAGCAACAACAAAATATGTTCCAAAAAAAAATTCCTTTAAGAACATTGCAGATTTTTGTACTGATTTGAATAAAAGTCACTTGGACTTTTGAATTATTTGAAATAAACATTCCACTATCTACATAAATTTTGAATACAATGAAATTTTATAGTCATCTTACATTTCTAACAAATATAACATCATCCTAATATCATCCTAATACACTAGGAAAGTACTGCCATGGATAAGAGGTAGTTCTCTTTCTTTGACTAATTGGATAAATTAAACACATTGTGGATCGCCTTCTATAGATTAATTTTGATAATTTATTAACAATCTTTTAAACTTCAGTAGCCATCAATGACTTAAGCAAATTTAACATGTATTGTATGTTGCTAATCAGCCATATTCCTGCTCTTCTAAGCTTGACCCTGTACTTAAGGAGCTGGAAGACTAGAAATTACATTTTCCAGACTCACTTATTAGAAAGATTCTGGTTTAATTTTCATAGGAAATATCTGGACAGAGGAAGAGAAGCAGAACTATTATTGTTCCAAAAGCCAGGAAGCCTCAGGAACTTTGGCAGCTAAATATGAAAGGAATTTGCTAGGGCTTCTCTGCATCCTTCTACAAATCACCCACTTCCAGACTCCAGAGAGCTAAAATCACTGGGGTATTTCCCCGCTGGTTTTATAATTTGTTATTTTCTAAACAGTATTGTTTTTACTTGTCTGACAAATATATTTAGCAATAATCTGATATTAGCTTCCTTGACCTTAATTCCCTCAGCCGTCTGACAGTTATATGTCTCGAATCTCCCTTTTAAGTCTCTTCCTGCTTGAAATAAGTTAAAGTTGTATCTGATTTCCTGATCAAACCTCGACTTAGAGGATGCTTTATGGAACCAGAATCCAGATCCTTTCTAATCAAGATCCAGTCCCCTAAATGCATCAGAACAAAAGCAGTTTCTCACTATTAACTTAATTAACTTTGGTTTATTTCCCCCCTTTACAAACTAGCAGGCTGGCAAAAGACAGTAGAGGTATTGATAATAAATATTTATAGAAAAAAATTTCTCATTATTCATTAGTCTTTGACTGTTTTTGAAAAAAAAGAATAACATCCTCAGAGGAAGATTCCTGAACCCATTCTAAAAAGCCTTCTTCAACTTGCTATGATTATGTAAAGATTAGGCTATAATTATGTAATTATTGAAAGCCTTCAATCCAAAGACTATGGAGAAATAATTACAAGCAGACCTTTTAAGATAATTTCTGTAAATTTAGAGGAATAAAGGCATAAGAAAATATAATGCATGTATATGCTGTATATATGTAAAAGAAGCTGGGCACAGGAGAGTGACAAATAAAGAATGAAATAGAGGAATAGGTCAGAAACCTAAAACCCAGTAGCCAAAGGAGTGTATTACTTAAGCACAGATCCTTCCTACCCAGGGCTCAGGGTACAACATTAGCCTAGCTCATACATGAAGGTGATGGGTAAGGAGAGGTACATGCCGAGTTAAGAGAGGAATCAGTTTTCATTAGTTGAAAATGTTGAAAAAAATTATTCTATTTTCAGTTGTAAATTAATTGGATACTCTTGATACTCATAGGCTTCATTAGTAGAGCTGAGTTACTTTGTAATTCAAGTGGGAAAATGACGTTTTCTTTAGAATACACTGATCTTAAATGCCTATGAAAATATTCTTTCATGTAAATGATCGTGTATCATGTATTCTGGGAGCAAATTAAGAAAGTTATATGTCTTTGCAATAAAATGGCCAACCAAGAAGGAATAAATTAAGTATCACTCTTCCTGTAGGCTTATAGATTAAATTATTTGTGTATCACACACAAGTTGATCTAGTTATGAGGGTTTTGTAAATACTAACTTGTAATAATTAGTTGGATAATAATAGTTATTATTATTTAAAATAAGTTTTTTGAATTGAGAAGGGACTATGTTTAATATTTCATGTCAGCATCTGTGAATATTAGAGTAAATATAAAATAATAGTTCAACAAATAACGAATTGCGATTCACACTTTTCAGACAGTAGAAATATTTATTTCTCTGGAATAATTTAATATACATATGGCAAAATGAAGAGATACAGAAAAACTTAGAATCTTATTTAATGCTGTATTTAATGCTTACATTGTAGAATATGCCAAGATAGTGTGTAAAACCATACAAACTTATCAAAATTTGGTTTCGAGAAACATTTTGTCTACAGTTTAGAAAGCTCAGGCCAATATTTTGATTGATAGATAGATAGATAGATAGATAGATAGATAGATAGATAGATAGATAGATAGATAAACCATAGAGTTTCTTTCACTGACCGTAAAAAGTAAAAGCTCTGTGTTTGTGGTCAGCCTAGTGGGTTCAGAGCAGGACAAAACAGGCTCAATACAGATATCCACTAAACACTTATACAAAGAGTTATCTGTATGTCCATTTAGTAAACTAACAAAAGCAGTAATAAGCATTCATGAAACATGAACTAGCTACTCTATCACAAATCAACAAAGGTGTTTAAACATTATGAGGGTTTGTAAGTATCAACCTAAACTTTTCTGCTTATTTTGGAAAGGATACGGTTTTGATGACTTGAATATATTTTTAATTAACAGATAAAGTAAATCATAATAGTAATGTCAACAATAAACTATTTAAAACTTAGAATGAAAGATGAATTTAAATAATTTGATAAACATACAGTTTGGATTCAACAATACATTTGTATGTGTATTCATTTCAGAACTATGTTGATTTCCTTTCAGCATATTATTTATTTTATTTAACAACCACTTACATAGCACTTCCTATGTGACAGACACTATTCAAAGTATATTACCAATATTAACTCATTTGGTGATATGAGTTCTGTTCAACTCTTGGTTAAATTTTACAATTAACTCTTTCTTCAGTGTTATAAAAAATAACAACATGTCTGCTTCAAACATAATCTTAAACCCAAGTATGAGTTCATCATAGAATGTACTTTGAACAATATTCTGTGCTATAGTGTAGTCTATGTACATCTTGGTATCCATGAAATTTCTATGTGGAGAGTTGACCTTTCTTGGGCAGTCCCCAAGGATTTACTTAAGTAGAGCACCAAATCTATGGCTTGTACTTCCTCCTGTCCTTCCCTCAATTATAGTTTTCCACTATTACCTATTGCCCAGACTCCTAATGTGACACACATGCTTATAAGAGATGGAAGAGAAGACACAGAGAAAAGAGGAAAAGGCCATGTGAAGATAGAAATTGTAGTTATGTAGACACAGGCCAAGGAATTCCTCCTTGAGCAACCAGTGCTAGAGCAGACAAGAAAGGATTCTCCTCGGCTGGGTGCGGTGGCTCACTCCTATAATCCCAACACTTGAGGAGGCCAAGGCAGGTAGATCACGAGGTCATGAGTTTGAGACCAGCCTGGCCAACATGGTGAAACTCTGTCTCTACTAAAGATACAAAAAATTAGCCAGGTGTGGTGGTGGGTGCCTATAATCCCAGCTGCTCAGGAGGCTGAGGCAGGAAAATAACTGGAACCCCAGAGGGGGAGGGTGCAGTGAGCCAAGATTGCACCACTGCTCTCCTGGGTGACGGGGCGAGACTCTGTCTCAAAAACAAAAAAACAAAAAAAACAAAAAAAAAAAAAAAAAAAAAAGAAAAGAAAAAAGAAAGAAAGAAAGAAAAAAAAAGTATTCTCCTCTAGAGCCTTTAGAGGATGTGTGGCACTACCAACACCTTGATTTCAGACTTCTGGCTTCCAGAACTGTGAGAGAATAAATTTCTTTGATATTAAATCACAAAGTTTGTGTGGTTTGTTATCACACCCCTTGGAAACTAATACAATAGTTCATACTCTATTTGGGGTGACAGTAAGTAAAATATATAGCATGCTAGATGATGATAAATGCAATGTACATTTAAAAAATAAAAAAAAAATAGAGGGCAGTAGAGTACTGGGACAGAGAATTTCTATTTTAAAGCAGGTTCCGTGAGAATGTAACATTTGAACAAAAACATAAATGTGGCAAAGAAGTAAATTATAAAGATAACTAGGGATAAATATTCTAGACAAAGGGACTAGTATCCTGAAGTGTGAGCCTATGTGCTCTCTAGGAATGGTAAAGATGCCAATGTGTCTTGAATCAAATGTGAGGGGGTTAGATGATGGAATATAAGGTAAGAGAAGTAATGTGATGCAGCTAGTAGGCCATAATACGAATTTCTAAATGAAATGGGATGATGTCATAAGGTTTTGAGCATAAAGTGATTAAATAAATTATTTTAAGAAAAGATAAACTTTCACCTAAGTGGAAATGAGAAGGTAGTTGAACAAGAATGGAGATATGAAGACTATCCATATCCTCGTGGTAGATTATTGACAATGATGAATTGGTGTTGGGGTCCGCATGTTTCCTAAACAAAGGAATGAACACACAAGACAACACAAGACAAGACAAACATGGCGGCCACCCCGAATGGTGCGCTCTGCTTTATTTTATACAGTCTTTTGTGGAATGTTGCCAAGTCACAAGGCACATTGTTGTTTTTCTGACCTTTCCCTGACTTTCTGGATTTTCAAGATGTTTACACATAAACAAGCCCCCAGGGTCTGGCTCCTCTGTCCTCCCTGCAAACAGGGAAGCAACACCCTGCTTTGTTTGCAAGAGCAGGACTTATCAGGAGTGCCCTGCTTCATTTGCAAGGGCAAGACTTATCAGGAACGTCTCATTTGCGAGCACGTAGTCCTCTACATTTTCCCTTTCTTTATTTACAAGTTTGAATTTCTTTCAAAACCATCATTACATGTTGGGCTCACTGGGATTCAGTGTTTGCCCTTTGGCACCATCTCCAGCAGACTGTGAGAATGACAAAAGCAAGAACAACAATCAATACCTTGCTAGAAACAGAGGTCAGCAAAGTTTTTACAGGGCTCATAGGGTTCAAAGACATCAAACTTTGTGTGATATCAGTCATCAAATCTGCACCAGTCAGCAATGGTAACTGATTGCGAAATGTTTCAGAAATGTTTTGTGTTAATTCTTGTATTTTTAGGGAAAGATTATTATGACCAATTAAAAGTCTCTTTATCTCAGTCCAATTATGTACAGTGCTGTTAAAAGGCAAAATTGGGTAGTGTCCCAATCACATTTTAACAAAGCTTGGGTATTTAACACTGTTAGCTGATCTTCCAACCAAGAAACCACTTGCTCCAGATTATCCACTCATTCAGTCAAATGAGCATCTATGTCTCGTTGCTGCTGCCACAACAAATGTGATTGTTTACGCCATTGTTGCACAAATTCTGCATTTTGTATACTCTGGGGTAGAGCTAGTCCAGCAACAGCGGCAGTGGAAGCAATTGCTACACGTCCTATCACTGCGGTCATGACAATTCCAACCATCTTCCAACTGTGGTGGACAAGATCTTGCATAACCTTGTAAATTTGAGTAACTCCAGCAGATTCACTCCAAGTACATGTTAAGTTTACAGGTAGCCAGGTTTCTTTTCTGGCTCTTAATACATATAAATTGGAATGAGACTTATTCCAATTATTATTCCACCAAGTAGTATTTATACAACTTAAGAACGTACAATTGTCCATACAGTTACCTACCCCTGTATAATTATCCCATTTAAAAATTCCTGTTAACAACAAATAGTTTTCTTACACATGCAATAACATATCTAGAACTATTTTGATGCAAAGATATATGGAAAGCATTAGCAATATTAGTAGTAAGATTTAAGAACATGTTTCCCGTGAAAGTGAACATTGGTTTATCAGCAGCTAGCAACTTTCAAATATAACTTTGTATTTGTGAGGTGTTAGCCAAATGCGGCATAGGGGGTGATAGACCACCATCATGCCAAATAATAGTTTCATTGCCATCGGCAGAAATGCTGTGATTACTCTTATGCCAGTGCAGGTTGACATGACTAAATTTAGTTTGAAAATCTCCATGTACACTCCAATCAGTAACAAGGTATTTACGACCTTTCCCTTTTACTTCTAACAACAATCGTGGCCCACTACCTCTACATCTAGTCCACTCTAGTTGGGAAACACCTCTGGACACATCGGGGATGGGGCGTAAAGATAATGTACTTGGCAGAGTTTCATTAAGTACTGCAGTATGATTATACTTAAAACTTTGAGCCACAATAATCATAGTAAAGGCAGAGATATGACTATGGTTACAGCAAACAGCCCAAGCCTCATGAGAAAGATGCAGACAATGTGGACTACTTCCAAGACATATAGGTAACCCTTCAACCCCAAACTGATATGAACTATTTACTGTGCCAATGTCTAATTCATGATCCTGGTTTAAAAAAGGCGATGGCATCCAAGCAGTATCATTAGTAAATACTGAGACTTCTCTGTCTCCCCAGGCCACACCTTGATGTAAGGATGGAAAAGGAATATAAGTCCAGTACGTAAATTCTCCAGTCATTACCTGACAATTTACTATGGCCAGCATAGCCAGGAATAAAGTCAGTGGGGTTTTGGGCTGCCCAGCTTGTTGAACAACCCCTTCAGCTTTCTGAGTAAGCTTTTTTAGCTGACCCCATGTTGGGGGCTCCGCACGTCGAGTTCCGAAGGTGAATGTTTTCTGAGTGTTCAGATTCAGCTCCTGAAATTTCTTGAGGAACTCTTTGGATTGGCTCCTCTTCGCCATGGCACTGTTTCAATTGTCGAGATGGAAACCACTCATCTCTGGCACCTGTATGGACAAGAGCATAGCCTCGGCCCCATTGTAAAACTTTTTCTTTTAAATATTTCCCTTGTAATGAAGGATAATACACCCACAGATTACTGTTTTGCGGCTTTTCTAAAGGCTGTTGAAAATGTTTCACCACTGCAGACTGCTGTAATTGGCGTCAATGGTTGAGAAATTTTAAAGTAAAAAGGGCTTTCAGAATTTGATGTTTTGGGGAATCTCTCCCATCTCCCCCTTTTTGTTTTAAAAGTTGTAATTTTAGGGTAGTATTGGCTCTTTTAATAATTGCTTGACTTTGACTGTTAAATGGAATATCAGTGGAACGATGAATATGGTATAAAGAGAGGAAGGCAGCCAATTTGCGAGAGCAATAAGTAGGGGCATTATCAGTTTTTAATTTAGTAGAGACTCCCATAACTGCAAAGCAAGTAAGTAAATGAGTAATAACAGAGTTAGTCTTTTCAGGGGGTAATGGCGTAGCCCACTGGAAATGTGACCACGTATCAATAGTATGATGAACATATTTTAAACGACCAAAGGAAGGAACATAAGTTACATCCATTTGCCAAATGTGATTTTTTTTGAATGTCTCGAGGATTAATACCTGGACTTAAAAAAGGTTCAATAATAGGAGCACAAGATGGGCAGGCTCTGACAATAGCTCGGGCTTGATGGCGTGTTATAGAAAATCGCCATTGTAATCCTAAACTATTAGTATGATGTAGTTGGTGCTCATTCTGAGCCCGTTGGAAGTAAGAGTTACAAATATTACAAGGGGTTTGAGGCCAGTCTTGCAGCAAAAAGTTTTTCCTGTTGTACTGATTTAAATGGATAGTGAGAAACTTTTGAATTGTCTGAAGTCCAGTATCTAGCCTTTCCATTGCTTGAAGCATCAGTAAAAAAAGGTGGGACCTTTAACTGGAGTGTAAGAGATAGGATTATATGGCAGTAAAGAATATTGTTGCAGAAAAGCAAATAATTTATTAGTAGGATAATGCTGAGAAAAAGAACCAGTATACTCAGCGCAAGCCACTTGCCAACTCTCATGAGTTTCCAACAGAGATTCAATGTATTGATTAGATAATCGGGTAATAATTTTTATAGGGTCAGCACCAAGCAACTGATGATCTCGATGTCGTCCTTTAATAATTAATTTAGCTAATTTATCAATATATGGGTGAATTTTCTTAATGTCTTTATTAGCCAAAAACAGCCACTTTAGAATATTATTATCTTGATGTAAAAGGGCCGTTGGTGAATGGGGAGTATGAAAAAGACACAACAAAAGTGGAAGATTGGGTGCAATATAATTAAGGGGAGTTTCAGTAATTCTATTTTCTACAAATGACAATTTTTCTTCTGCTATAGGGGATAATTGACGAGAACTATTTAAACCTGAATCTTCTTCCAAGGTAGCAAATAGACGTCACAATTTGTAAGTGGGTATGCCTAAGATGGGGCGAAGCCAATTTATGTCTCTTAGCAATTTTTGAAAATCATTAAGAGTCAAAAGTTGATCTCTTCCAATTTGAACTTTTTGTGGCCAAATCTGCTTTTCTGCTAAAAGGTATCCCAAATATTGAATAGGAAATTGAGTCTGTGTTTACTCAGAATAAATATGTAAATTATATTGAGTTAATTATTGTTGTAAGACCTGAAAAACTTGACCTTGTAGGCATTTATCTAATGGTATATTAACACAGTAGGGAATTGACATCTAACAGGATTTAAGGCTCTATGAACAAACTCTTGACATAAGGTAGGACTATTAAGCATTCACAATCTTGGGGTTGTAACGGGATAGTAAAAAAAAATCTTTAAGATCTATAACCATTAATTTCCAATTTTGTGGGATAAGAGTTGGATTAGGAAGCCCAGGTTGTAAAGTCCTTATAGGTTGAATACAAGCATTTATAGCTCTAAGATCAGTTAATAGTGCCATTTTCCTTTTTTTTTTTTTTTTTTTTTTTTGACAAGACAAACACAGGGGAATTCCATGCAGAAGTACTTGGTTTAATATGCCCCTCGGCCAATTGTTCCTTAACTAAATTCTTTAAAGCCTTAAGCTTTTCTTTAGATAATGGTCACTGTTCCACCCAAACAGGAGTTGTAGTTTTCCACTTCAATTGTAAAGTTTGAGGCTTGTGGACAGTGGCTAAGATTTTAAAGGATTGTAGCCCATTTTGAACATCATATTTTTGGCAGCTGAAGAAATATAAGGAATGCTTAAAAAGGCACCAAATTGTTGTAAAAGATCACGGTTCCAAAAGTTAATATTAATGAGAACAATATAAAAGCACACTTTTCCTTGTTGTCCTTCAGGTCCTACACAGCTCAGGGGCTCGACACTTTGGTAGACTATAGAAGCAATACCTAGGCTGGATAGAGTAACCAATACTAGTTTCTTTTCCCAATGATCAGGCCATTGAGTCAAGCATATAATAGATACATTCCCTCCTGTGTCGACTAATCCCTCAAAAAGGATCCCATTAATTTGCAATGAACATAAAGGTTTTTGATCAGAAACTAAAGTTTCCCAAAAAACAGTTTTCCCAGTACTATCAAAACTTCCCTGACGAGACACATCTCTAGATAAGAAAGGAAAAAAAGGCAATAAAAGCAATTGTGCAATACTTTCCCCTGTTTCTAGGCACATAAATTGTGAGACTTGTACCATAATAAGGATTTCATCAGTAAAATCAGGATCAATAATTCCTGGGACCACCATTAACCCATGCATAGCGCTGCTGCTTCGACCTAACAAAAGTCCTACATATCCCTTTGGCAAAGGACCACACACTCCAGTAGCCAACTTATATATTCCTCCATTAGGAGATAAAGTATAAGGCTGGACAATAGCTAGGTCAGCAGCGGCACTCTGCTTAGTGGCAGCATAAAGCTGAGAAACTGGGGTAGGGTAAGATGTCTTTAAGGAAGACTCGAGGTATTCCTTGATGTTGTAAGCCACTGCTCACTGGGTACTGGGGTAGGCCTGCATTGTAGTTGTTGGGGCCCCAAGCCTGCGGGCCCCGGTTCCCGTTTCCCGAGAGGGGTGACAACACATTCCCACTTTTATCAGTTTTTGAACGGCATTCATTGGTCCAATGTCTACCCTTGCCACATTGTTTACACATATCAGATGGTAACCTTTTTTCTTTTAGAGCAGAAGAACCTAATTTTTTCTGGCATTCTTTTTTAAAATGACCGGGTTTCTCACATTGATAGCATATACCTTGTTTAGAATTGCCTTTTAAAGCCTTAGAAAGTGGCCCAGCAAACAATTGAGCATTGTAAATAGCTCCTCCAACACCTGCACAAGCCCAAATGTATTCATCTAAATCAACTCCACTAGCTTTTAGAGGATGCAGCAATTTTTGGCACTCGGGATTAGCACTCTCAAAAGCCAGAGTATCCAAAAGAATTTTAGCAGCAGGGCCTGAACCTACAGTCTTTAATACAGCATCTTGAAGACGGACTACAAAATCTGGATATGGCTCAGTGGCTCCTTGTAGGATCTTTACAAAAGATAAAGAAGTTTTACCAGCTATTTCAACCTTAGTCCACGCTTTTATAAACAAGGCTTTAATCTGAGTGAGAGCAATATCATCTAGGCCTGCCTGAGCATCAAGAGTGGCGTATTGTCCTGAACCCGTAAGCTGCTCTTCAGTAGGTCCTGGGGGATTTCGGGTAGCATTTTTTTAACTTGTACTCTTGCTTCCTCCCACCACCAACTTTTTAATTGAAGCCATTGCAAACAATCAAGGACAGCCTGTCCCAACATTTCCCAGTCAATAGGAATCATCATATGTTCTGAAGAGAAGGAATCGAGAAGACCAAGAACAAATGGTGACTGAGGTCCATAATTAGAAATTGCAGCTTTCATTTCTTCCAAAAATTTAAATTGTAGGGCTGTAAAAGTCACATTCTGGCCACCGTTTGGGAACTGAGCATTGGGGCCGAAAGCAGCCCATGTTATTGGGAATAAATTTAATTCCTCGAAATCATCCTTTTCCTTTGATTCCTTCTTTTCTCCTACAGGAGGAAAAGGCACAGAGAAAACCTGACCTGACATAGGCAAAGAGGTTGGAGGTGGAAGCAAAGGGAAATCTTTTTTTTGGGGGGGGCGGATGGGGGGAAGTCTTTTTAACAGGGAAGGCTCATGGCAGAGAGATAGGAGAAGCAGGAGCAGCGGCACCTAGCAATTTTAACAACTGTTGTAACATCTCTAAAATACGCTGCAAATCAGAATTTCCTTCAGATGAAGGAGGCATTAGCTCTTCTTCCAATTCCTTGTCCTCAGCAACCGGGGCGTAAATATGTTTCTCTCTAGGACCACTCCTCTCTAAAGCTTCAGATGCCTCACTTCCTGTGGCAGTATTGCCATGCTCTGAGTCAGTTTCAAGTAACTCTAATGTCTGAGTAATGGAACTACACAAAGTCCACAAAGTCAGAGGCATCGTTTGCCCTGGCTGATGAGCTTGATGCAGGACTTTAACCACTTGTAACCATTCCTTTCAATTTAATTGCACTTTGGTTTGATATTGAAACCAATAACAATGTTCAACATGGGCAAACAATTGCTTCAAAGTCTTATGTTCCTTAACTAACTTCTACTCCTATAGACATCAACAGTCCTTGGAGTAACTGCAAATATTCCGATGCCAGAGAGGTGGAATTCCCCATAATTTTCCCGTGGGTCCCCCTACTTATTTATTTACCTGCCCACAGTCTCCCCACACCTGCCCGGGGTGTTCCCCCTCCAGTTCCTTGCTCTCGTGGAGCCATGGACCCTGCTCACTGCACCAGATGTTGGGGTCTGCATGTTTCCTAAACAAAGGAATGAACACACAAGACAACACAAGACAAGACAAACATGGCGGCCATCCCGAATGGCGCGCTCTGCTTTATTTTATACAGTCTTTTGTGGAATGTTGCCAAGTCACAAGGCACATTGTTGTTTTTCTGACCTTTCCCTGACTTTCTGGATTTTCAAGATGTTTACACATAAACAAGCCCCCAGGGTCTGCCATTTGCAGCTGGCTCCTTTGTCCTCCCTGCAAACAGGGAAGGAACACCCTGCTTCATTTGCAAGAGCAGCACTTATCAGGAATGCCCTGCTTCCTTTGCAAAAGCAGGACTTATCGGGAACGTCTCATTTGCGAGCACGTAGTCCTCTACAAATTGGATCAGGAAAATAATGATGAGTAGTTGTCAGATTCTGCTTATAGTTTCAAGATTGAGTCTTTAAGATTTTTGGATAGATTGGATGTGAGATGTGAAAAAGGAAAATCCAAAATTTTGGCCTGATATACTGGACTAACAGAATATTTATTACCTGATATGGTTTGGTTCTGTGTCTCCACCCAAATCTCATCTCAAATTGTAATCCCCACATGTCAAAGAAGAGAACTGGTGAGAGGTGATTGGATCATGGGGCTAGTTCCCCCATGCTGTTCTTAGGACAGTGAGGGAGTTCTCATGAGATCTGACTGTTTAAAAGTGGCAATTTCCCCTGCACTCGCTCTCTCCTGCCACCATGTAAGATGTGCCTTGCTTCCCCTCCACCTTCTGCCATAATTATAAGTTTCCTGAGGCCTCCCCAGCCATGTGGAACTGTGAGTCAATTAAACCTCCTTTCTTTATAAATTACCCAGTGTCAGGTAGTATCCTTATAGCAGTGTGAGAATGGAGTAATCCATTACCTAAGGTAGGAAACAGCTCTGGAGAAATATGACTTGGGGAAAAGATTAGAAATTTATTTGGGGGCATGTTAAATTTGAGGTGCCTATTAAATTTCCAAGTAAATCTAATAGGCATCCAATAGGTAGTTTAAAATCAAATTTGGAGTTAAAAAAAATTTAAGTTGTATATAAAATTTTTGAATAATCATCAAATAAATGGTAATTAAAGCTATGAGACTTGAGAATATTACAAAAGAAGTGAATTCAGATAGACAAGCCTTGGAGCTGAAATTGTACACTCCAATGTGAGAGATTTGGGAGATGAGTGGAATCTAACAATGGGGACCATGAAGGGCCACCCAGTGAGGTAGGAGAAAAACGAAGAGAGTGATGTCCTGGAAACCAAGTGGAGAAGATGTGTCGAGGAAAATGGAGTGATCTCTGTTAAATGCTGATGACAAGTCAGGTGATATGAAGATTAAAAACTGGATTGAATTTAGCAACATGTAAGTTACTAGTGATCTATACAAAAAAGAAATGATGAAGTGGTAGAACTAAGATGGATTTAGAGAGAAAGAAAAAATAGTATTTGTGGACATGGAGAATAGAAAATTCTTTCAAAGATTATTCCTTTAAATGGAGAGCAGAGAAAGTATGGAGCTTAAGGGAAATGTGGGGTCAAGAGAGGTTTTACTATATGTGTATGTGTGTGTGTGTGTGTGTGTGTGTGTGTGTGTGTTGTTTTTCTGTGTTAATATAGAAGTAAGAGTTTGTATAATTTTTGGAATTATCCAGTGGTAAGAAATAAAATAATGGTGCAAGAGGAAGAGGAGAATTGGTAGAATGATGTTTATGAGTAGGAAAAAAGGGAAGAAATAACAAAGAACCGGAAACTACGCTCTTTAAG
This sequence comes from Rhinopithecus roxellana, assembly GCF_007565055.1. NCBI lineage: Eukaryota > Metazoa > Chordata > Mammalia > Primates > Cercopithecidae > Rhinopithecus > Rhinopithecus roxellana. The sequence goes on along the minus strand of NC_044551.1, from coordinate 127,216,914 downwards.
GAATGAGAGTAAGAAAGTTAAGACTTAGAAGGTAAGTGTAGCAAAGACAGAAAATGCATGGTATAATTTAATGCATGAGATTTGAAACTGAAGGTATTTAGGAAGGTGGGAAAAAGATGATTAGCAGGGAGGAGCAACGAGGAAACAGAAGCCAAACAAGTTGTAATAAAAATACATTAGGATCAATTTAAAATATTTTCAATTAAATTGTTTTTTTAAAAATATTATTTTAGTTAATAGCATTGTTTTGTAAGAAAATCGATATTTTATGTATAATAGTCTAATCTGACAAATTTACTTTATCTTTTTAATTCACTCTTTTCATTTTCACAACCATTGCTATAATAAAAATGTACTCATTTTCAATCTTTATTTAATACAATGCCTACTCCTTTCTGGAATCCTCTGGTAGATTCAAAGCATTATATTTAAAGTCCAATTAATTCCTAACTCATTATCTGTCCTCATTAATAGATCCTAACCTCCTCCACATCAGTAAGTATCTGTTTCTTTCAATGACTTTGCCAGATTCACCCTCCTCTACTTAATAGCTTTTTACTTAAGATCCATCTTGGCCGGGCTTGGTGGCTCACGCCTGTAATTCTAGCACTTTGGGAGCCCAAGGTGGGCGGATTACCTGAGGTCAGGAGTTTGGGATCAACCTGGCCAACAATTAGCTGGGTGTGGTGGGGTATGCCTGTAATCCCAGCTACCCAGGAGGCTGAGGCAGGAGAATAGCTTGAACTCAGGAGGTGGAGGTTGCAGTGAACTGAGATAGCACCTTTGAACTCCAGCCTGGGTGACAGAATGAGACACTGTCTCAAAAAAAGAAGATCCATTTCAATAATAAAGCCTTTTTAAGATAGACTCATCTGGTTTTAGTGGTTTAAAGTATTGGATGAAGTCTTACTTCATAGTAAGTCAGTTTTACTACATAAATATATTAAGTATATGTTATATAAACTTGCTGTGAAATGACTTAAGACTTCATAGTATTTATATGTTACATTATATAACATATATTAATTTATATTGATAACTTATATTATAAAACATGTTAATATTTATGTAATATATAAACATTTATGTTATTTATGCTTATAAATTCATATTTATGTTATTTTATGTATGTTATATATAAACAAATTTATATGGTATATAAATAGCATGACATAAATATGTATTTATAGGTATAAATAACATGCATATATTTTATAAATATTTTATAGATATATAATATACATATCTTATAAATACAAAAAATTTATAAATATTATAAAATGTATATATTTATAAATATTTTATAAATATGTATATGTTATTTATAAAATATGTGTATAAAAATAAACATAAGCATTAGCACAAGCAAGTGCAGTCATTGTGCTAGTATTTGTTATTTATGTGTTATTCATACATATAAATGACATGTTATTGATGTGTTAAACATGTTATTTACAACCTATAAATATGTATTTCTATTTATATGTTACTTGTGCATATATGTTATTTATACCTACACATACTTTATTTATGTGTATATTTATATTGTATTATATTTATGTATAAATAACATTTATACGTATAAATAATATATGTGTCTGAATAACATGTAAATAACATATAAATACTAGCACAATGACTGCAATGGCATGTGCTAATATTTATATATCTTTATACACATATATTTTACAAAAATATTATTGAGTATCTTACAGGTCTGGAAAGTTTTAAGGAATTCAAAGTCAGAGTCTATGCATCTCCCAATGTCACTATCCTTTAGATTATGCACAATACACACTGCATTCAAGTCAGGGCCATAAACATTTCCTTCATCTTTTTAAGGGTACTAATAGTGCACTCTCCTATTCAGACAGTTTCTGCTTATAGTTACCAAATAGCTGAATTGGCAATCAAAAAATACAAAGATGTTTTATCACTCTTCTTTTGGATTTTAGGGAAAGTTTGGTTTGTTGTCCCCCCTACTCTCTCTTTTTTTTAACCAAGGCAAAAGCAATGGCTTTGTATTTCAATATCATATCATCAAAGCTTTCTGATATATGAGAAGTCATATATTTTACCTGATAAAAAATGCAGTTGTGAAGCTCTAAATAAATCAGAAACTATTTTAAATACAGCCATTAATGCATGGCAGAGAGTAGTCTAGGGTAAAATATAATTTCTGAAGCATTTTATTTGGGTTTCATTTGGTCCAAGTCCACATATATTCTAAGTACACAAACAAAAAAGTTATTTACGACACTTTAAATTGAGCCCATGTCTAGACAGTATGCAATGTAGGTGAATCTGAAGTCGCAGCTATATTACCATGTGATAATTGATCAGAGAAATCAGTTGGCATATTCAATTACTTGTGATGACAGTCATAACAATACACAGTCTATTTTTAAATTTCAGCTTAGGAACATTGTTTTCTTTGCCCTGTAAACTTGAATAACTTTGAAATGCTTTCTATGTGATTAATGTGCTCAAGTATATTAAAATTCATTATCTCATCTAATTGTAATTTTTTTTTTATTATTATACTTTAAGTTCTAGGGTACATGTGCATAACGTGCAGGTTTGTTACATATGTATACTTATGCCATGTTGGTGTGCTGCACCCATCAACTCGTCAGCACCCATCAATTCATCATTTATATCTTGTATAACTCCCCAATGCAAGCCCTCCCTCCTTCCCCCTCCCCCCTCCCCATGATAGGCCCCTGTGCGTGATGTTCCCCTTCCCGAGTCCAAGTGATCTCATTGTTCAGTTCCCACCTATGAGTGAGAACATGCGGTGTTTGGTTTTCTGTTCTTGTGATAGTTTGCTAAGAATGATGGTTTCCAGCTGCATCCATGTCCCTACAAAGGACGCAAACTCATCCTTTTTTATGGCTGCATAGTATTCCATGGTGTATATGTGCCACATTTTCTTAATCCAGTCTGTCACAGATGGACATTTGGGTTGATTCCAAGTCTTTGCTATTGTGAATAGTGCCGCAATAAACATACGTGTACATGTGTCTTTGTAGTAGAATAATCATAATTGTAATTTTTTAATCACACTTTTAAAAAAGTTATAGTTCCTTCTTCAAATTAAATCAATACAAATCTAATTATTTTGGCTTTTTAGTGGCATTTTTATTCTTGACAAAGTATTATCTGGTTCTGCATATAATTGACATTATAATCAATAATAATTAAGCAAACTCAAGCCCAAACAAGAAGCAAATATTTTCCTTGAGAGGTAACAAGGCTCATTAGAAAGATTACCAGTCTAAATGTCAAGAAATATAAGTTTATCTCTAATTTTACCTTAAACATACTATGTGACCTTTATCCAATAACTTTTTTTCAGTATCAGCTTTCTCATTAACACACAAAAGATGTGTGTAATTTTAAGTTCTTTCCATATATATTAAGCGTTTGCATTTCCCACATTTTAAAGCACATATATTACCATAGAGCAAGAAATTGTACCTTTAACTTAAAAGGTACTGACCAAATATACATATTTTAATATTTTTAATATTTTAATTATGAAATCATGTTTGATGTTCAAATTTGTTGTTATAGTATTCTTTCTCCTCCTCTCTCTGTCTCTGTCTCTCTCTTTCTTCCTCACTCTCTATTTCTCTCTCTTCCCTCAAAAAATGAGATATTAGAGACATTACTCTGAAACTTATTGTAACTTAAAAGATATTGACCAAATACACATATTTTAAAATTTTAATTATGAAATCATGTATGAAGTTCAAATCTGTTGTTACAGAATTCTTTCTCCTCCTCTCTCTGTCTCTGTTTCTCTCTTTATTTCTCTCTTCCTCTCTCTTTCCTTAAAAGATAAGGTATTAGAAACATTACTTTGAAACTTAATTTTTGCTCTACTTGTACACAGACATTCCTTTTGTTTGGTACATAAATATATACTTCATTTTTTGCGTTACCTGCATAATGATCCATAATATGAATTTATCATTGCTTTTTGGTGGACAATTAAATTTCATATTGTTTCCAATTTTTTGCAGTTATAAGCAAGGCTGTGCCAAACATTCTTGGGTGTCTACCAGTACTATACTGGGAATTTTGTTTTAATAAAAATGACCTTCATAAAAGGTATTGCTGAGACACAGAATAAGCATGATTTATGTTTTAATGAAATAACATGTAAACTTACCAAAAAAAAAAAAAAAAAAAAAAAAAAAAAACGGGAATTTACACCTTCATCTCATGTCCGGGCAATAGCCAGAATTAGTCTCAGACTCTATTTTGAGGACATGGGGCTGGTGGGAGTTTACATGGAATTGTGACATGGTCCTTATTAATTTTAAAAAGATATCCAGAAATATTGTAAAGTCGGACTGAAGTTAAGAAGTCTGAAACGAAAAAAGAACCACTAAGAAGGTGTTGCAGAGTCTGAATATGATAAAATGAAGGCCTGAACTAGGACGATCCTGAATGATTGTAGAGAACATCCATAAAGATAACTCCTCACGTGGAAGTGCACTAAAGCCGATTATTACATCCTTAAAAAAAAATGACCAACATTTTGAAAGTGAATTGAAATAAATTCAGTTTGTCTAGCTTTTGTATTTTTACTAATTTCCCTAACAAATATTTATTGAGCATTTACAATATGCTAGTCTCCAAGGTGACAGCACTGAGCAAAAATATTTTGTCCAATACTGAAAATGAATTAAGCCGTTATGAAGCTTAATTCCTACTGAGAAAACATATAAACAAGGTAATAAGTGCATTGAAGAAAAATAAAGTAGATAAGGGAAAGAGAGAGTAATAAGCTTGGAGACTTTCAATGAGGAGGTCAGGCAGTCTTTCATAGTATGCAAGAATAGAACATAGATCTAAAGAAGGTCAAGTGGAAAGCAGTATATAAAAACATTAGGTTCTCAGTAACCAAAACAACAATCATAGAAAACCTTATTGTATTTAGAGTTCTAATAATTTGAACATAAGAAAAGATGACTAACAGGGAAAATGTTGATCCAATTCACAATAGAAAGATTTGAAATTAAACACACAGACACACACGCGCACGCGCGCGTGCACACACACACACACACATTTTAGACCCTGCTACTTAAAGACTCATTCTTTTAAATCCATTAGGCTTTTGTCACAAGAAATAATCTTTAGGCAAATTGATAAATGACCCCATTATAACACATTTATGCATCTGCCTACAAAAGCAAATGCTTTTAAAAATTACAGCCAGCTTATTAAAATAATGATGGCCAATTTAGTGTGCATTGAAGTTATTGGTTGCTTTGCAGTTATTCTATGTGTACCTGCCCTTGTGGAGATGTCCTTTTCTTCCTCCTGGGTTATTTGGGCAGAGTTACTTCTGCTCTAAATGCACATTGCATAACTGATTTCATAATTCTATCCTGTGCCCTCTATGGTCCTTGTTGCATAGGTAATCAGGATTTTATGTAGACAGTATAATGCAACAGATAGCACATTTTCACATAATGAAATCTAAGCCTCCAGAGGGGTAAATGTCCTGAAATTGCTTAGTCTTCTTCATCCTACAAAATAAGAGTTAACAATACATTTTGAAAAGGAACATAACTAAGCCAAGAAAGAAACATGGTCATTTAACACCTATCTTCGTATCATCTCAGAAAATCTTATATGAAGCATTAGTTTTTTCTCTTAGGAAACTGCCTGCCACTATTTTTGACCTGGGGGGAGGGTTTATTTTATGTCTTCAAAATATGTGTATAATTGATACATTTGTTGACTTCCCTGTTGAAACTTTATTTGGGGAGCACATTTTTACAAAATATTTATTCCAAACATCTTCTGAAGAATAACAACTGGCTATGTGACACACAAATAAACAAAGCCAAAGAAGGAAAGAGAGACAAGTGAACAAGACATAAAATAAATTGAAGTTTATTTTATAAATAAAAAAAAACTGAGTAAGGAATTTAATTAGAAAATGAAATTTATGACTAAATCTAAATCTTGATTTCTAACTAAATCTTTCTAAGTCAGAGATGTATAAAAATTGGTCAATTTGCCATGACATAGAGATAACATCTAACTGTATTCATTAATATTTATGTCATCACCTATACATTTTGTTCTCTATAAAATAATATGTTATAATAAAAATGCTTATTTTTAACAACTATCTATACATTGTATTTGAACTTGCTTTTTCCCCCTTTCTTATATTTTTTCAATAATGTCTTTGTACTGACTAGGAGGTCATTATGTAGACAATTACTAATTTCTTCTTCAGCATTTCCAAATACTTCTCCCCCTCTACTTTTAAAGAGTTTCAGGCAATAATAGTACTCATGATTTGTGTTAAAGATATCTCATAGTGTAAAGAAATATATACTATATACAAATTGGCCTCAGGATGAACCCATTATAGAAATAACATATTTTTCTTTCATTGTGAAGGTATCTATAATAGAAAATAACTGCCTCAAAAATGTTTAGCTTAATACATTCAGACAAAATTCACACTGAAAGCCTGAAAACAAGTCCTTATTCCTATGGATATATATACAAAGAAGAATATCTTTGGGTCTGACACTGTCATTCTTGATAGACGAAGTGTGGAGCCTCATCCACAGTTGTTTTTCATAATATCTTTGCCTTAAGTGACACAAGTTTCAGTTTTCTGAAAAAGCAAAATGTAATGATAAATGTAATACATATTTTTGTATTAAAAAGTGTAGGATGTCCAAGTGCTAAAGGCAGGAAACTTTAATTAAAATACTTGTACTTTGAGAGAAAAGGAAAAAATATCTACATTTTAAAGAGCAAAATAAGAAATTTTTTTTATCTGCAATAGATATTAAAATTATCAGATAAATATTGGCCTGCTTGTCACAAATAAAACATTAAATAGTTTTGAAATCATAAGTTTAAAATAACTGTATAACAATTGCTCATCAATAATGCTAAGACTGAAGACTGATGCAGGTCAGGGAAAATATTCTGTTAATTATCTGAACACAAAGAATTTTATAGTTGGTGAGAGAAGTTTTGACCATATCTAGTCCAACACTCATTTCATATTAAGTAACTTTCTGGGTTGTGGCTATAGCCCTGAGACAGACTCAATTTTGTACCTGAGACAAAATATTTCACTTCCTCAAGTCACAAAATTATACTTAAAGAACCCTTAAAAAGTACCAGTATGCCTAATTTGGCTACGTCTACTTGTGTACTACCAGCCACCTATATACTTAATGTTGTTCAGTCAGTAGTACAACTTTTAAGAAAAGGAGATTTGAAATAATAATGCATACATATCATACTTAGTAATTAAGATTGTAACTAAGATTGACTAAAGATTTCTATGAAGCAGGCACTGCTACTTAATCAAAACCTATAAAAATTTATACACAAAGAGGAACCTAGAAAACATGCTAAGTGAAAAAAGCCAGTCACAAAAGGACTTATTTGATTATATTACCTAAATTGTCCAGAATAGATAAATCCATAAACACACACAGGAGATTAGTGGTTACCAGGGCCTAGGGAAAAGGAGGCATGGGAAGTGATCTAACTGATACAGGGTTTCTCTGGTGGGTGATAAAGATGCTCTATATTTAGTGGCAACTGTTGCATAGCTCTGAGAATATACCATAAATATAGCATTGTACCTTTTAAAGGAGTGAATTTTATGGTATGTGAATTATATCTCAACAAAGCTGTTGCATTAAATAAAATGTACAGTTTATTTCTTTGTTTTCACTGTCAGGACTTAAATCGGTCCTTTTTAACTTTTCAAGGGGACTGGATTGTAGTAAAAGTCTCCTAACTGCAATCCCCATCTCCTTCTTCTGCAATATATTCGTCACACACAAGATCAATCTTCATGAACATGGTTTTTACATAACCGTTAGTATCTTTACAACAATTTGTGAAGGAATAAAGACTAAAGTCTAAGATTTTGGTCAATCATCTTTCCATTTTGATCTATTGTCTTTTACTCTCTACTGTTGATATCCTATGGAGCCTGTATTTCCCCAATAATCATAATATTTTCCATTTTCATCTCTAAAAAATGACTTTTAGTTAACATAGTTACCTTGCTGGAAATCTGCTTCCTTTCTTCTACACTTCTCCCTTTCCCCATTCTTTGAAGCCTAATCCAAATCCCATTTTTTTATTTATTTATTTATATTATAACTTAAATTTTGGGGTACATGTGCAGAACATGCAGGCCAAACCTCATTATTTTCTAATTATTTCCTTGGCCATCTCAGAACACAGTCAACTGCCTTCTTGCCAAAATTCTAATGTATTTCCTTATAAGCATTACTCATTGCCTGTTTGACCAATCTTCCATATATTTTGCCTGTATATTTCTGTCCCTTGAGGACTTTGGAAGTGGCACTCTATGGCATGTATGTCTCATAGTATTTGACCCATTATAGGTGCCTATCATATTCAGTGATGGACCACATAAATACAGAGAATTTGTAACCAACATAAATTTTTCAAGTACACTAGGGCTTTTTGAAGCAACATAAACATTTTTGATCAAATAATATAATTCTAAGCACATTACTTGCATATTATATAATAATTTCTAGCTTTACAGTTTAAAAAATGTCAATTATATTTTCTGAAACAAAAGCAGAACATATGGTCTGACATATAGAAGAGAATATTTTAAATCAGAGCTAATTATGAATCTGAGCCAAATGTTCAATCTATAATAAATCAAAATTTTAAAAATGTTGGTACAACGGAGACTTGGATTGTGGACAGGCTGTCACCCTTATTAATTATTTTATCTTTGAGCAAGTTAATCTTTCAATGTCTGATTTTCTTCATCTATAAAGTAAAGGAAATAATCTATTCAACATCATAAGACTGTGTTAGAAAGTCAAAAGATAAAATCCTAATGAAGTGCTTGGTACTGTGTTGGATATGAAGAAAATGTTAAATCAATTTTAGTTATTACTGTGCAGTTGTACAGTAAAATAATTTTTAAGGATGGGCTATTACAACAAGCCACATTTGCACATATGAATAACAGAAAATGGCAATTTAAGCTTGCCTTTGGGGGGTTCTATTGGTTGCGTCTCTTAAGTGTCTCACTTAAGGATCATGTATTTTACTAAAATATGTAATGCCAGAGAAGTAGATGTCTCTGTGTGGGAGAATGCAGGATCTTCTCTTACAGTATATTTTGTCCAATACTGAAAATACAAGCTGACACACCATTTCTCCATTCACTCCTTGGCCTTTTCACAGACAAATCTACTAACCAAATCAAGAGAAGGGTACTAACACCTAAAGATAATAAATAAGAAAACGGGGATTGACAACAATCATACAATTTGAGCAGGAAGGGGCAGAAAAGTTTAGAGGAGGTTCTTAGTGCCCCCTAGTGTTAATTAAATCTCCTAAAGTTTTTTGTTTCCTTTTGTTTTTTAAGTGGGTGTTTTACCAAGGGAGTTTGCAACTAAGCTTTTATCAAATGATCCTTCATATTAGGCTGTCACAAAATGCACACACACATAATTCTTCTAAAAAAGGAAATTATTTAAGGCCAAAGACACACAATGTGTGTGATGAATTACAAATGAAAGGAAACATATCTAGGAAACGGACTCGAATTCTGTATTTAAATATATTCATCAATTGAAGCAATCAGATAATCAGAATATGTATATTTGAGAATATTTTAGCCTAAGTAACGCTAACTGAAGCAATGTAAGGATTGAATCTGGTTAAACTCCTTACCTAGGCTATTTTTAATGGAAATGCTGACATCCTTAATACAGAGATCCGAACACTTCTCTTCCAAGTGTGTATATAGCCTGCAGGCAAGTCTTACTAAAATGTGCTGACTTAACTTCTCAGCTTTGAGGCTTTTATTTCACAAGGGCAGAACATTAATTTCATGACCTTCAAACTTTTTTACATGAGTATAGTTAACCACTGAATTAAATAATAACTGGTTTTATTTTATAGCTATCAAGCCTATAGAAGGAGGCCTAAAGTTACAGGAATTGGAAATTACATCTGTAGCTTAGTAAAAAAATACTTCATATTTTTCTGATTAAAATTTTTCTTTGAAAACTTTTTAAAAAATGGCAGTTGAAAGTCTAAACTATTTCAGAACATTTATAAGTAGTTTAAAGAGAACTGAAATAGGTCATCATAAAGAAATAATTAATTGGCTTGCTTTCAGTCTGACTAATATTTCTGTCAATGTGATTATATTAGAAAAGATTTTTATTATTGAAAAGAAAACCATGTCTGATGTAAAACTAGTCTGGACAAAACTTAAGTGTGAATCAAGATGTTTTATCTCTATTTTGATATAGTCACTTGAAAATACTTGTACTGGTTTCTGTATTCTAGTGTTCTCCTGATAAGGATCATTCTCAAGTTTTCTTCATTTTAAATTTCACCTTTAAAATATGGGGAGTGGGATGGTGAGCTATCATTCAGAGTATTCACAGCAAGAATTATTCATTATACAATAACCTAGCCATACTGTATTTCTTTCCCATAACTTCCCACTTCAGTTATTCATTACATACTGCACTTACTCTTATTTATGCTGACTCCACCCCAAAACCCACTCTTCGGAGACATCTAATGTCATTTAATCTAGTCCTCCTGTATCCCTTAATTCAAATGCAGAAGAGTTTAAAATTGTGATTATACTTGATGAACTCCTCCTGGATGATGAGATCAATTAGTAAAGAGTGACAATTTTGTTTTTCCAAGGACAGACACTGAGGTAATTGGTATAGCTCAAACACCCTTTGTAAGAATGTTAACATATATACTAGAAAGAGTTATCAAAGGCAGGTGCTTAGACCCTTAAGATGAAAAAATCCAATTATATTCTTCAACTTCTGAATGTAAACTTTTGAATTTGACAATTTTTTTTGCTGAAGGAACCAAACAGGTAACAGCTATGATAATTAGCTATGCATGTGGCTCACATTATTATACATGATAACTCTTAAAATGAAATATTTTCATAGTCAATGAGATCTACATGAATTTATTTTTAAGGATTTTTTTTAAAGGGAAAAGAGAACAACATGGCTAAGGTGAGATTTTTAGCGAATGAAAGCCTTAGAAAATAATATGGAAAGAAAAGAAAATAGGAGGTAGAGTACCTTTAGTGTTAACACAGTATTAGTATCAGAGGTTTGTGTGGCATAAGAAGGAGTCCAAATTTTAAATACAGGTACAAAATTCCACAATTTTTTTCATTCTGTGTTGCTTTGTTTTCCCTGATCCCTTTCATAGAGAATACAATCAGTCAAATAAATTAAAGAAGCACTCTTCACTCCTGGGGTCGGTCAGACAGACATCGTTACACACTTTGAGGCATGAAATACCTAATCAAGTCCTGGAAGTGAGTTCATCCTACAATCACCCGAGTTAACATGTTTATAAAGTTCATAGCAGTAAGAAAACATGACATTTTGAAAAATAACACACCAAAACAAGATATTTCTGGTTTACGAACTCGAGATTATCTTACATTATCTGCTATCCTTGAATAACACCATGTGAACATCTCTGGGGTTCAATGAAAAACAATAAGCACATAACTTTTGCCCATTGTAGAGTAATAGTCCCAGTCAGCCATCATCCTTGTTAACAGAAAAAGGCATAGAAAATTTCCTGTGAAGAGATAGCTAACTAGCACTCAGCAGTGGGCTCAAGTGCTCTGTGGTAAGCCTGCAGGCCCTGGAGTAGAGCTCATTCTCCTATTAACCAGAATCCTTGACTTGACTTGTCACCTCATTGTCACCTCATATGTTTCTCAGCTTGTGTCCTCTGGACTCTGATGGTCCTTCTATTGTAAATCCATGGTTGCTAATTCCTACAGCTTTCCTACCTTGTCTCAATATTATTCTTGTCAACTCATTCCAAATTAACCTCACTCATTGACCTGCCTTTCTAAAAGGTAGTCCAGTTGCTATATAAATCCTGGTGTGACCACTTCACTCTGAAAACATTAACATGGCAGATGGCAGCCTAAAACTCTCAAACCATTAGATGCATACATTATCTATTAATCATCTATAGCTTGGTGCAAAAGTCATCATGGGTTTTACCATTACTTTTATTTTTAGTTTTCAATCATAATGTAGAGGTCACAACCAAAATGATAGAAAACTACCTGGTGTTAGTCTGGGGAGTCATAAGAGTAGCTATGGGGGTTTCAGGTTTGTTGCTAAAGAAACAATGGCAAAGAGGCACAACTTTCTTAACTGTGGTGAACTTCGAGTCTATGCAAGAAAGATTTTTGTTTTCTGTACTGGGAGAAAATATAAATTAGGGAAGTTTTACTTAATTCCTTACACAATGCTGGGAAGACAGTAAAACATCAATAAATGAATATTGAAAATGGAGAGGAACAGAGATGAAAAAAAGAAAAGATATAATGAGGAAAGCAGGAAGGAAAAAAGAAAGTGTTGTGAACTGACCTGGGCCAAATTGGACAATCAGGAAGTAAAGAGCTCTTTTGATAAGGAGGCATATATTCTGGCCATATGTAGATAGCCCTTATCCACAAACTGCTTCCCAAATGATATTGTAAATGCAAGCAAGGGTCAAAAAAATAGTATTGAGATACAAACTTGTATTAGCAAGTATGCAACATGAAATGAAATGAAATAAAATACAAATACATACAGTCCAGTTCAAGAAGGTCTGGAAAATTCCACTCTGTCCTCAGACACTCAGACAAGTACCTTGCTTCAACTATTCACTATGAGACAGGAGTCAAAATATTCTCTAGTGTGCATCCTTTTATCTGAGTGAGGCAAGAGTCCTCCAAAAGTTCTAGAACTTGACTGACTTATAAACCTTATTTATTCTAAAGGTGGCACCTGCATAAACATTGTCCAAATAAATGTCTTAAACACTCATTTTTTTCCAGAAATTTTCTTTTCTAACGTGTAATGTTAATTAATAAACCTTTGGTATCAACTTTAATACTTTCCTTTGAATGCTTCTAGAATTTGCAATCTTGACTACAGTATTTCAAATACTAAATTACTGTCCTTAAACGATAAACTTATCTCCATCCCCACTCAAAACACACACTTGTGCCACAATGTTTATAGTAAAACATTTCAAAGTAAATTATCACATATAAAGTAAAACAGGAAGGAAGGAAGCCCTTTGGACTTCCTTGATGCTAGTAAAGAGCCTATAATGTTCAGTAAATGTTTGATTAAACTAATTGAATTTTATATTGAAAATACCTTCTACGCAATGAAATACTATAATACCAACTTCAAATATTACTTTCCCATTTAAGTGTGAAATAAACAGTTAGGTAAGAAGAGAAGAACAGGTGAAAAAAAGGAAAAATATGGTCTAAATGACCATAGAGAGAGTTTGAAAGTCATTTCAATGTGATAAGCAGAGAGTTTGAAAGTCATTTCAATGTGATAAGAGAAATTAAGGCTAACAGTTACAATGAAATTTCCTAATAAATCACCTTTGGAAATTCAACTTGAAAAACCTCCAAAATGTCTATTTTATTAAGTGGCAAATTAATTTCTTAGAAGATTTTCAAAGTTTTCAAATATAGACATAAATTTGAGATACGAATTTAATTCATATCTTGCACATGAGTATTCATATTCTATTTCCAACTTTTAGATATTTTAATTATGAAAGTTGTTTTCAAGTTCAAGGCTCAAGACTGTCTGGATTCTAGAAACATACACTCAGAGTTTCTGGTAGTTGTCGACCACTGTGAAGAATTTTTTTAACAAATTTATATGTGATAGAATATTTAACATATAATTATTTGGTGGTAAGGTTTTTAAAAAACAGAGATTTCCAGGCTGCATTTCCATAGAATCTAATTTAATTTGTCTAGGGGAAGGCCCAGGTGTCAGTATCTTTATAAAGTTATAAAGCATGTATTCTTTTCTAATGTATTGCCTCATTGGAGTCACTACTATTGCTAAGATTTTGCCAGAACTGGAATATTCTAGTAATCAATCTGATATTAATAGATACCTGAAGGAACCTTTAGGAGAGTATATCAACACATTTATATCTTGTCTTTTCAATGAAGTAGCAGCTAGCCAGATGTCATTCTTCTAAAAAGAATATTTAGAAAACTACTACTTATAGAATATTTGGTTATTCTTTGACCATATTGGTAAAAAAAAAAAAAAAAAAAATCACTTTATTGAAAGGTATTAATGTAGTGAAATATTCCAGGATGAAGAGGAAAGTTAACAGTTCTGTCTCTTAAAATCTGATATAAATCCATTACCAACTAGGAAACATGTTCAGTAGAAGAAATATCTGATCATCACTGTATTTGGAGCTAAAAACAGAGCAGGAAGAAAATATATTTAATAAACGAGAAAGAGTTATGTAAGTAAAACTTTTATTAACAAATCAAAACAGAGAATTGAATAGTCACTAGAGATCTTCAGGGGATCAAGTTACTTTTACCAAATATGCAGACAGGAGAAAAACTCCCACAAACTTGAATTAACCAGGAGTTATGTAACTTGATCCTTAATAATGTTTAAAGAGTCAGTACAGTAGCTCACAGATTCTCTCTATTTACAGTATTCCAAGTTTACCTTAAACAAAATTGGGAAATAAGTGTGATTCAGCCTAGAGCATCTTTCCCCACTTAGAGACCTCCCTGCTGTGCTCTGGCTTGCAAGTGTCCCTCATTGTAAGCCTGAAATCTTACCTTGATCAATTCTACTACAAAAAAGGTCTCAGTTTTGTGTTCCATTCCTCATGTATTTGCGCTCATGTAAGTTAAATTAAATGATAGATATTAATTAAATATCTAGATCATTTCCAAATAAGATAAACTACTTATACATTAATTGTTGAACATAAGTTTGAGCTTATCTATTTTTGACTGCTTCTTAAAGAGGAATTAGAGATATTTGGGTCTGCTGGTAAGCGTGTCCTATGTTACATAAGAAATATGCATACTGTGAGGAAGTATATATTTTAAAAGTTATGAAATTATTCATTTACCAGTTTTCACTAGATATGAAGGTTACTAGGGGTTAAGAACACTAAATGTTATATGTAATTAAAACTACTAGAAGTACTAAGGATGAGTGAAAACAATATATGCAAAAAGTGCACAAAGAAAATAGGATGTTTTTAATAAGGAAAAGTATATAAGGCATGTGTTTTCACTAAAGGAAAAAAGAGTAAATTTGTCTTAAAGTAAGATGATTATTATAGAAGAAAAAAGGAGTGAAAGAGTAAGACAAAAACCGAACAGATATAGAAAGTTGTAGGCAGTCTGTAAAAAAAATTTATGTGTGGTCAAACTTCTAAGATTAGATAAATTAGTTCAATAATGTTCTGATAAAAAGTTAAATTTTTGTTTCCTCTGTGTTAAAAAGGATAATGCTTTCTTGGATAATGGGTCGCTTTTACTAAGAGATTATAAAAAAGTAGTTTTGGTTCATCTGTCAAATAATCTACCTAGAATATCTCAAAAGATTTCTCCGCTCTTTTCATAAGAGACACATTAAACTAATTAGGCTTACTTCATATGTTAAATTACATGGGAAGCATTGTCAAATACAAGTGATGTTTAGCCTTCTTAGGTTACTATATATATAAATATACACACACACCCCTAATATATACCTATATATACCTTATATACCTAATATATACCTATATACCTAATATGATATATATGTATTCAGTAATATAAATGTTCCAATAAGTATATGAAATTTCTAGAAATCTGACATGTCCTAGTATGATAGTCTTATCTCTAGTTATCATCTCAAAATGTTGCATGTCACAAAAACAACCAAATTTCCTTGTCAGTTGCATTATAATGAGCTCTTATCAGTTCTTTAATCATGGTCATTTTAAGTCTTTTGTCATCCACAGACAGTTATTTAACTTTGACGCTTTCATGAAACCTTTTACAAGCACCTATGGTACAAAATTACAAGGACTTCATTAAAAAGACTCACAAGTACAGGTTTCTGATAACTTTAAGACTGTACTTTTGGACCGAGTAAGGATTTCCAGAACTCAATTGGAAAACTGATGGACGCAAAAAACTGCTAACTTAATATCAAACAAAATGATAATTAATTACATGGGGCTAAATTAATTGATGAGAATAATTATGTCTTTTATGACATGTCTTTAAAATATTGCTGGTTCTTTAATATCTTATTTTTCAGATTTAAGGAATTCTTTTTCTTGGTTCTCTTAAGCTGTCTATAACTTACAGTGGTTTGACAAAATGTACTTCTGCAAACAAAAACATTTGTGTTTTTCTGTCAACCTGATCAGTCTGTAATTTGGACACTCTTGCTAACTATCCTTATTTTCATGGCAATGTGAGTATTGGCGTACGTTCAATAAGAATCTGTTGTTCTCATAACCGGATAAAATTGGACAAGTCCTTGACTTGACTTTTAGCCTAGAGAGGTTTTAGAAGTTTTAACTTGAGATTCCTTATTACCAAATCATTTTAAAAAACCAAACAACCAACTAAGATTGACTTATACAAAGTCTGTAAGGCCCATTGGCTATTACCAAACCTACAACTTAAATGTCATATTTTAAAATATGCATAGAATCAGTATTGTTGCACTTATATAAATAATCAGGTCAAGTTCAATGAGCTTAAGCTTTTTTAAAAGATAAGTCTTATTTGGGGTAAATCTGGTGATTATTTTTGTTAAAAAATGGGTGATTATAAAAAGTAGTGTATTTCAATGGAAAACTACAGCACACCATTATAAAATTCTAGTCCTCTTTATTATCTTAGAGGTTTGTTATCCACTCATGAATTGGATTGCTTCCTAAATTTTTCTAGTTTCAATAAAAACTAAAATTACCCCTTTCTCAAGCCCAGCAAGCTGAAATTAAATGACTTGATAGAAACTTCAGAAAAGTTAAAACAGGTCATGTATGAACAACTTTCATGCCTTCTGCAATGTGGGTCACTCAAAGAGTTCATCAAAATTGCTGATGATATAATCAGAGATATTCAAGCTGGCTCATCAGATTGCAACTGCCATCCTCATTCTGTCATCTAAAGATGCTGCAAACTCAAATTAGAAATCTTGACTCTGAACTCAAAAACTAAGATCATAATGTGGCCCAACTATTAACTTGTTTTTCTTTTGTTTTTTTTTATAGAATGACAGCTTGAATTTTCCATGAGCAATAAAATCTGAAATGAGCAATTTAGCCTCAGTAGTACTCCAAAATATAAAACTTCTGGATAACTTAACAATTTGACAAAGAGGAGCTTATACTTATGCATATAAAAATAGTTTCTATGTTAATAATCAGAAATTATTACCCCAAACTTAAATTTTCTTTAGAAACAAATGTAAGTGTTTCATCAGAGATGTGTTGTGTCCTTTATTAATGTATTTAGTCAGTTAAATCATGGCTCCCAGGAATTGCTGCTGTGTGGTCTTTTGAAATCCTTGACTATTATTCTCCTTATACTCATAGTATTCACTTTCCTACTGCATAGTATCTGCTCAAGAGTATTAAACGCTTTTCAGCAGCCACTCATGTCAAATGATTGCCATCAAGATTACATGACTTGAAGTACTCAACAACCTCAAGAACTCAATAATTGTACCACTCTAGCCACAATGACTATGCAACCCTGAAAAACAGAGACAAGGTGACCTTACATGGCAATACAATTATTGATGATGATAACATTTCCTTGAATCTTTGTTCCAGTGACTACATAAATAATGGTAACTGAGATTAATGCTACACTGTTCAGACACACTCTCGGTTTGCTGAAAGAAGGAGCAAAAGAGGGGAATTTTTAAAGTAAATTAGAATGAAGAGCTAGCAGAAGAATCCCTGAGCAGAAAAAGCAAGTTAGGCCTCATAAGTGACCTAAATCTTTCTTGATTTGCCAACATAAGCAAAACTTAACTTTGGCTATTTCTTCTAAATGTCAATACCAAATAAAAAGAGAACCTAAGTTCAATCAATTGGAAGGAACCATAAAAAGGTGTAACCATTTAACTGGAAACTTTCCAACTAGATAGATCAAATACGGCAACTGTATAACTGTAACCAGTCAAATACAGGCATACCTTGGATTTATTGCAGGTTTAGTTGCAGACCACTGCAATAAAGTGAATATTGCAATATGTGAGTCACACAAACTTTGTGGTCTCCCAATGCATATAAAAGTTATGTTTACACTATGCTGTAATCTATTGTGTGAATAGCATTATGTGTAAAAAATTGCACATAACTTAGCTAAAAAACACCTTATTGCTGAAAAACTCTAAGAATCATCTGAATCTTCTGCAAGTCCTCATCTTTTTGCCAATGGAGAGTCTTGCCTTGACGTTGATGGCTGCTGACTATTCAGGGTGGTGGTTGCTGAAGGTTGGGGTGGCTGTGGCAATTTCTTAAAATATGACAATAATGAAGTTCTTTTCCTGAAAGAGTTTTCTGTAGCATGCTATGTTTGATAGTATTTTGCCCACAATAGAATATCTTCCAAAATCAAAGTCAGTCTTTTCAAACTCTCCCACTGCATTATCAACTAAGTTTATTTACTATTCTAAATCCTTTCTTGTCATTTCAACTATGTTCACAGAATCTTCACCAGGAATAGATTCCTTTTTTTTTTTTTTTTTTTTTTTTTTTGCTTATCCATAAGAAACAACTCATCCATTAAAGTTTTATCCTGAGATTGCAGCAAATTCAGTCACATCTTCAGGCTAGTTCTGGTTTTCTTAGTATTTCCTCCCCATCTTCAGTTACTTGAACTTCACAAAGTCATCCATAAAGGTTTAAATCAACTTCTAAACTCCAATTAATGTTGACATTTTGACCTCTGACGAATCACAATTGTTTGTAATTGGATCTACAAATATGATTTTTTTCCAGAAGGTTTTCAATTTACTTTGCATAGATTCATCAGAGGAATCTTTCTATATGGAAGCTATAACTTTATGAAATGTATTTCCCTCCCTCCCTCCCTCCCTCCCTCCCTCCCTTCCTTCCTTCCTTCCTTCCTTCCTTCCTTCCTTCCTTCTTTCATATATTTTTTAGAGTGGGACAGAGAGAGAGAGACAAGGAATGAAATATATTTCTTAAATAATAAATCTTGAAATTCAAAGTTACTCATTGATCCATGGGCTGAAGAACAGATACTGTATTAACAGACACTAAAAATAAACACATTAATTTCCTTAAACATCTCCATCAAAGCTCTTGGGTGACCAGGTTCATGGTCAGTAAGCCACAATATTTTGAAAGAATTTTTTTTTTTTTTTTCTGAACAGTAAGTCTCAACAGTGGGCTGAAAATATTCAGTAAACCTTGCTGTCACCCAAGCTTTGTGGTTGGATATTCAGTTGATGCAAAAGTAATTAAGGTTTTGACATTGCTTTTAATGGCAAAAAACTGTAATTACCTTTGAACCAATCAAATAGACCACAAACCAAACAGATTTTGCATAATTTTAAGGACCCTAGGATTTTTTGAACAATGGCTGCAACTTCAAGTCACCAGCTACAGCAGCCCCTAACAGGAGAGTCAGCCTGACTTTTGAAGTTTGAAGCTCTGAAGCCAAGCATGGAGTTCTCTTCTCTAACTATGAAAGTCCTAGATGGTATTTTCTTCCATTAGAAGGATGTTTTATCTACACTGAAACATTGTGGTCTATTATAGATACCCTCATCAACTATCTTAGTGAGATTTTCTGGATAACTTGTTGCAGCTTCTACATCAGCAATGACTGTTTCACCTTGCCATTTTATGTTATGGAGACAATTTGCTTCCCAAAAGCTCATGAACCAATCTCTGCTAGCTTCCACAACTTTTCTTCTGCAGTTTTCTTACCTCTCTCAGCCTTCATAAAATTAAAGAGAGTTAGGGCTTTCCCTGCATTAGGCTTTGACTTAAGGGAATGTTGTGGCTGGTTTGATCTTCTCCAGAGCACTCAAACTATCTGTGTATCAGCAACAAGGCTGTTTCACTTTTTTATCATTTGTATGTTCACCAGAGTAGAACTTTTAGTCTCCTTCAAGAAGTTTTCCATTGTTCTCACAAATTGGCTAACTGGTGCAAGAGGCTTAGCTTTTGACCTGTCTTGGCTTTTAACATGCCTTCTTCACTAAGCTTAATCATTTCTAGCTTTTGATGTAAAGTGGGAGATGTGCAACTCTTCCTTTTACTTGAACACTTAGAGGCCATTGTAGGGTTATCAATTGGACTAAATTCAATATTTTATGTCTCAGGGAAGAGGGAGACCTGAGGAGAGGGAGAGAGATGAGTAAACATCTGGTTGGTGGAGCAGTCAGAACACATATAGCATTTGTTAAGTTCACTGTATGATATGGGCATGCTTCACAGGGTCCTAAAACAATTACAATAGTAATGTCAAAGATCACTGATCACAGATCACCATAACAGATATAATAATGAAAAAAGTTTGAAATGTTACAATAATTACAAAAATGTGACACAGAGTCACAAAGTGAGAATATAATAATGGAAAAATGGTGCTGATAAGCTTGCTTGATGCAGAATTACCACAAACCTTTAATTTGTATTAAAAAATGCAGTACTGCAAAGCATAATAAACAGTAATTTTAAAAGGTACATCTGTATTTTCTTTGTTTGCTTCTGCATCTGTCCTATAAAAACCTCCCCTCTGTATTCCTTTGATAGAGCTCCCAAACTCCTTTTGCTTTGGAGCTGCCTGATTTAATAATTGTTGTTTGCTCACATAAAGTCAATAATTTTATTGTGCCACAATTTATCTTTTTACCATAATGGCTAAAAAATAAATAAAAGTGGTGCTTAACAAATTTAATCAATGAACATGTCAAATCTGGAAAGAGAAGAGTTACATAAAATATGCTACAGAATGTGGGATGATCTACAGCAATGCTCTTCATACATTTGTACATTTGTAAGACTTTGGAAATAATGATATTTGCCTAAGTCCTTTACTGGTTGTTAGATTTAAAATAATGCAAGTAGCTTAAGCAAGTAACTTAAGCAGTTTGATATTAAATGTGACTAATTTGTAGCAGAAACTTCATATTTACACATAAAATGGTAGAAAACTTCTGTGTTCAGCATTAGCCATTGGGAAATTGCGTCTGCTTTAGAGTGGTTGTAGTGTTTTTTATTACCAGTTAACTCAACATCTTTTTGTCAATTAGAAATTAGCTATTATCTAAAATATATTTCTTTCTCATCCATACTGGAACAATTTATCTCTAGTTAAGATTGGCAGACTTGATTTATATCAAATGCATTCAGGACTTTTTTTTGTTTTGTTTTGTTTTGTTTTGTTTTGTTTGTTTTTTGTTTTTTTTTTTTTTGAGACAGAATCTTGCTCTGTCACCAGGCAGGAGTGCAGTGGCATCGTCTCAGCTCACTGCAACCTCCCCCTCTCGGGTTCAAGGAATCCACCTGCCTCAGCCTCCCGAGTACCTGGAACTACAGGCGCACACCACCACGCTCAGCTAAACTTTTGTATTTTAGTAGAGTTGGGATTTCATCGTATTGGTCAGGATTGTCTCGATCTCCTGACTTCGTGATCCCCCTGCCTCGGCCTCCCAAAGTGCTGGGATTACAAGCGTGAGCCACCCCGCCCGGGCTCAGGACAATTTTTGACTGGAAGTCTTTGTTGAAAGTCAATCCTATTAAAAATTAGTGAAATTAGATGCACACACAGACATTTGAAAGCAAATAATTTGCCATATTTGATCGATCCTAGATTTAAATAATCAATAACTCTTCCTCAAGATATTTTGATTATGTAAATGTACCCTGTTGAACTATATTTACAGGAATTACTTTCCTTGTAATGAATTTCTCTATTTAATAAAATTTAGAGTTCAAATTTTAGTAACTGTAATATAGTACCTAAAGACAATTAAAATGACATTTTATTTCAATCTAATTAAAACATAAAACCAATAAAAATTATGCCATAATTTGAACATTTGTAGACCAGCAATAAATAAGTACCTAAGCAATAAATAAGCAATAAATAAAAAATTATGCCATAATTTGAACATTTGTAGATCAGCAATAAATAAGTACAATAAATAAGCATTGATTTAAAAATTTAGCAAAATAAGGCCGGGCGCGGTGGCTCAAGCCTGTAATCCCAGCACTTTGGGAGGCCGAGACAGGCGGATCACGAGGTCCGGAGATCGAGACCATCCTGGCTAACACGGTGAAACCCCGTCTCTACTAAAAATACAAAAACTAGCCGGGCGAGGTAGCAGGCGCCTGTAGTCCCAGCTACTCGGGAGGCTGAGGCAGGAGAATGGCGTAAACCCGGGAGGCTGAGCTTGCAGTGAGCTGAGATCTGGCCACTGTACTCCAGTCCGGGCGACAGAGCGAGACTCCGCCTCAAAAAAAAAAAAAAAAAAAAAAAAAAAAAAAAAAAAAAAAATTAGCAAAATAAAATTTAGAAATATATTGAAAATGGGAACAAGCATCATAATTGCTATGGACTGAATGTTTATATGCCCCTAAAATGTATATGGTGAAATCCTAATTCCTAATGAGGTAGTATTTGGAGGTAAAACTTTTGGTAAATAATTAAGGTTACATTAGGTAGTTAAGGTGAAGCCCCATGATGGGATTTGTGCCCTTTTAAGGAGATGAAAGACCAGAGTTCTCTATCATGTGAAGATACAGAAAGAGGCATTTCTCTGCAAATCAGAAAGAGGGCCCACACCAGGGCCCTCTTCCCTGTGGTGAGAACTGTGAGAAATTAATTTTTGTGGTTTGAGTCACTCAGCCTATAATATTTATCTTACTGCAGCCCAAATTAAGATAATAGTATTGGTCCCTAAATTTTAAGGTTTTAATATCAGTGCTCACAATCACAAAATTCAACATCTTTATGAACACTGGAAAGTGTTAAAGAGTTGAAGCCAATTTAATAGGCTTAGGCATTTTTTATGAATAAACTCTAAGAGTAATTTGAATATTTTCTAAGTAGAATGTTTCTTCACCTCAGCATCTGCCCTTATTTTACATTTCTCAGTACAGCAGGAAGTGGATCCCATTTTGGAAATTCAAATAGTTAATGCTATGCACTCATTACTCTGTTTTTTTTTTTTTTTTTTTCTTATTCCTCTTGCATTTATTATAGGAACATTTTTTCCAATTCACCAATCCCTGTAAAACTGAAAATATGTTGTTCTGAAAATGCTTGTTGGCAAGTATAGATGTGGCTCTCTACTCTTCAGTTCCAGGATCTTTTCTTCCTCTAGTTGTTGTGTCCTTATTCTGCTTCCTCCTGGCTCAAGGCTTCCATGGAATCACCCTTCCACATGTACCTTCCCTTTTCACATCTTTTTTTTTTTTTTTTTTTTTTTTTTTTTTTTTTTATTTATTTTTTTTATTATACTTTAAGTTCTAGGGTACATGTGCATAACGTGCAGGTTTGTTACATATGTATACTTATGCCATGTTGGTGTGCTGCACCCATCAACTCGTCAGCACCCATCAATTCATCATTTATATCATGTATAACTCCCCAATGCAATCCCTCCCTCCTCCCCCCTCCCCATGATAGACCCCAGTGTGTGATGTTCCCCTTCCCGAGTCCAAGTGATCTCATTGTTCAGTTCCCACCTATGAGTGAGAACATGCGGTGTTTGGTTTTCTCTTCTTGTGATAGTTTGCTAAGAATGATGGTTTCCAGCTGCATCCATGTCCCTACAAAGGACGCAAACTCATCCTTTTTTATGGCTGCATAGTATTCCATGGTGTATATGTGCCACATTTTCTTAATCCAGTCTGTCACAGATGGACATTTGGGTTGATTCCAAGTCTTTGCTATTGTGAATAGTGCCGCAATAAACATACGTGTGCATGTGTCTTTGTAGTAGACTAATTTATAATCCTTTGGGTATATACCCAGTAGTGGGATGGCTGGGTCATATGGTACATCTAGTTCTAGATCCTTGAGGAATTGCCATACTGTTTTCCATAATGGTTGAACTAGTTTACAATCCCACCAACAGTGTAAAAGTGTTCCTATTTCTCCACATCCTCTCCAACACCTGTTGTTTCCTGACTTCTTAATGATTGCCATTCTAACTGGTGTGAGATGGTATCTCATTGTGGTTTTGATTTGCATTTCTCTGATGGCCAGTGATGATGAGCATTTTTTCATGTGTCTGTTGGCTGTATGAATATCTTCTTTTGAGAAATGTCTGTTCATATCCTTTCCCCACTTTTTGAGGGGGTTGTTTGTTTTTTTCTCGTATATTTGTTTGAGTTCTTTGTAGATTCTGGATATTAGCCCTTTGTCAGATGAGTAGGTTGCAAAAATGTTCTCCCATTCTGTAGGTTGCCTGTTCACTCTGATGGTAGTTTCTTTTGCTGTGCAAAAGCTCTTTAGTTTAATTAGATCCCATTTGTCAATTTTGGCTTTTGCTGCCGTTGCTTTTGGTGTTTTAGACATGAAGTCCTTGCCCATGCCTATGTCCTGAATGGTACTACCTAGATTTTCTTCTAGGGTTTTGATGGTATTAGGTCTAACATTTAAGTCTCTAATCCATCTTGAATTAATCTTCGTATAAGGGGTAAGGAAAGGATCCAGTTTCAGCTTTCTACTTATGGCTAGCCAATTTTCCCAGCACCATTTATTAAATAGGGAATCCTTTCCCCATTTCTTGTTTCTCTCAGGTTTGTCAAAGATCAGATGGCTGTAGATGTGCGGTATTATTTCTGAGGACTCTGTTCTGTTCCATTGGTCTATATCTCTGTTTTGGTACCAGTACCATGCTGTTTTGGTTACTGTAGCCTTGTAGTATAGTTTGAAGTCAGGTAGCGTGACGCCTCCAGCTTTGTCCTTTTGACTTAGGATTGTCTTGGCAATGCGGGCTCTTTTTTGGTTCCATATGAACTTTAAAGCAGTTTTTTCCAATGCTGTGAAGAAACTCATTGGTAGCTTGATGGGGATGGCATTGAATCTATAAATAACCTTGGGGAGTATGGCCATTTTCACGATATTGATTCTTCCTATCCATGAGCATGGTATGTTCTTCCATTTGTTTGTGTCCTCTTTGATTTCACTGAGCAGTGGTTTGTAGTTCTCCTTGAAGAGGTCCTTTACATCCCTTGTAAGCTGGATTCCTAGGTATTTTATTCTCTTTGAGGCAATTGTGAATGGAAGTTCATTCCTGATTTGGCTCTCTGCTTGTCTGTTGCTGGTGTATAAGAATGCTTGTGATTTTTGCACATTAATTTTGTATCCTGAGACTTTGCTGAAGTTGCTTATCAGCTTAAGGAGATTTTGGGCTGAGATGATGGGGTTTTCTAAATATACAATCATGTCATCTGCAAACAGGGACAATTTGACTTCTTCTTTTCCTAACTGGATACCCTTGATTTCTTTCTCTTGCCTGATTGCCCTAGCCAGAACTTCCAAGACTATGTTGAATAGGAGTGGTGAGAGAGGGCATCCCTGTCTTGTGCCAGTTTTCAAAGGGAATTTTTCCAGTTTTTGCCCATTCAGTATGATATTAGCTGTGGGTTTGTCATAAATAGCTCTTATTATTTTGAGGTACGTTCCATCAATACCGAATTTATTGAGCGTTTTTAGAATGATGGGCTGTTGAATTTTGTCAAAAGCCTTTTCTGCATCTATTGAGATAATCATGTGGTTCTTGACTTCGGTTCTGTTTATATGCTGGATTACGTTTATTGATTTGCGAATGTTGAACCAGCCTTGCATCCCAGGGATGAAGCCCACTTGATCATGGTGGATAAGCTTTTTGATGTGCTGCTGAATCCGTTTTGCCAGTATTTTATTGAGGATTTTTGCATCAATGTTCATCAGGGATATTGGTCTAAAATTCTCTTTTTTTGTTGTGTCTCTGCCAGGCTTTGGTATCAGGATGATGTTGGCCTCATAAAATGAGTTAGGGAGGATTCCCTCTTTTTCTATTGATTGGAATAGTTTCAGAAGGAATGGTACCAGCTCCTCCTTGTACCTCTGGTAGAATTCAGCTGTGAATCCATCTGGTCCTGGACTTTTTTTGGTGGGTAGGCTATTAATTGTTGCCTCAATTTCAGAGCCTGCTATTGGTCTATTCAGGGATTCAACTTCTTCCTGGTTTAGCCTTGGGAGAGTGTAAGTGTCCAGGAAATTATCCATTTCTTCTAGATTTTCTAGTTGATTTGCGTAGAGGCGTTTATAGTATTCTCTGATGGTAGTTTGTATTTCTGTGGGGTCAGTGGTGATATCCCCTTTATCATTTTTTATTGCATCTATTTGATTCCTCTCTCTTTTTTTCTTTATTAGCCTTGCTAGCGGTCTGTCAATTTTGTTGATCTTTTCAAAAAACCAACTCCTGGATTCATTGATTTTTTGGAGGGTTTTTTGTGTCTCTATCTCCTTCAGTTCTGCTCTGATCTTAGTTATTTCTTGCCTTCTGCTAGCTTTTGAATGTGATTGCTCTTGCCTCTCTAGTTCTTTTAATTGTGATGTTAGAGTGTCAATTTTAGATCTTTCCTGCTTTCTCTTGTGGGCATTTAGTGCTATAAATTTTCCTCTACACACTGCTTTAAATGTGTCCCAGAGATTCTGGTATGTTGTATCTTTGTTCTCATTGGTTTCAAAGAACATCTTTATTTCCGCTTTCATTTCGTTATGTACCCAGTAGTCATTCAGGAGCAGGTTGTTCAGTTTCCATGTAGTTGAGCGGTTTTGATTGAGTTTCTTAGTCCTGAGTTCTAGTTTGATTGCACTGTGGTCTGAGAGACAGTTTGTTATAATTTCTGTTCTTTTACATTTGCTGAGGAGTACTTTACTTCCAATTATGTGGTCAATTTTGGAATAAGTGCGATGTGGTGCTGAGAAGAATGTATATTCTGTTGATTTGGGGTGGAGAGTTCTATAGATGTCTATTAGGTCCGCTTGGTGCAGAGATGAGTTCAATTCCTGGATATCCTTGTTAACTTTCTGTCTCGTTGATCTGTCTAATGTTGACAGCGGAGTGTTGAAGTCTCCCATTATTATTGTATGGGAGTCTAAGTCTCTTTGTAAGTCTCTAAGGACTTGCTTTATGAATCTGGGTGCTCCTGTATTGGGTGCATATATATTTAGGAGAGTTAGCTCTTCCTGTTGAATTGATCCCTTTACCATTATGTAATGGCCTTCTTTGTCTCTTTTGATCTTTGATGGTTTAAAGTCTGTTTTATCAGAGACTAGGATTGCAACCCCTGCTTTTTTTTGTTCTCCATTTGCTTGGTAGATCTTCCTCCATCCCTTTATTTTGAGCCTATGTATGTCTCTGCATGTGAGATGGGTCTCCTGAATACAGCAGACTGATGGGTCTTGACTCTTTATCCAGTTTGCCAGTCTGTGTCTTTTAATTGGAGCATTTAGTCCATTAACATTTAAGGTTAATATTGTTATGTGTGAACTTGATCCTGCCATTATGATATTAACTGGTTATTTTGCTCGTTAGTTGATGCAGTTTCTTCCTAGCCTCGATGGTCTTTACATTTTGCCAAGTTTTTGCGATGGCTGGTACCGGTTGTTCCTTTCCATGTTTAGGGCTTCCTTCAGGGTCTCTTGTAAGGCAGGCCTGGTGGTGACAAAATCTCTAAGCATTTGCTTATCTGTAAAGGATTTTATTTCTCCTTCACTTATGAAACTTAGTTTGGCTGGATATGAAATTCTGGGTTTAAAATTCTTTTCTTTAAGAACGTTGAATATTGGCCCCCACTCTCTTCTGGCATGTAGAGTTTCTGCCGAGAGATCTGCTGTTAGTCTGATGGGCTTCCCTTTGTGGGTGACCCGACCTTTCTCTCTGGCTGCCCTTAAGATTTTTTCCTTCATTTCAACTTTGGTGAATCTGGCAATTATGTGTCTTGGAGTTGCTCTTCTGGAGGAGTATCTTTGTGGCGTTCTCTGTATTTCCTGAATTTGAATGTTGGCCTGCCCTACTAGGTTGGGGAAGTTCTCCTGGATGATATCCTGAAGAGTGTTTTCCAACTTGGTTCCATTTTCCCCCTCACTTTCAGGCACCCCAATCAGACGTAGATTTGGTCTTTTTACGTAATCCCATACTTCTTGCAGGCTTTGCTCATTTCTTTTTCTTCTTTTTTCTTTTGGTTTCTCTTCTCGCTTCATTTCATTCATTTGATCTTCAATCGCTGATACTCTTTCTTCCAGTTGATCGAGTCGGTTACTGAAGCTTGTGCATTTGTCACGTATTTCTCGTGTCATGGTTTTCATCTCTGTCATTTCGTTTATGATCTTCTCTGCATTAATGAGTCTAGCTGTCAATTCTTCCACTCTTTTTTCAAGATTTTTAGTTTCTTTGCGCTGGGTACGTAATTCCTCCTTTAGCTCTGATAAGTTTGATGGACTGAAGCCTTCTTCTCTCCTCTCGTCCAAGTCATTCTCTGACCAGCTTTGATCCGTTGCTGGTGATGGGCTGCGCTCCTTTGCAGGGGGAGATGCGCTCTTATTTTTTGAATTTCCAGCTTTTCTGCCCTGCTTCTTCCCCATCTTTGTGGTTTTATCTGTCTCTGGTCTTTGATGGTGGTGACGAACTGATGGGGTTTTGGTATAGGTGTCCTTCCTGTTTGATAGTTTTCCTTCTGACAGTCAGAAGGACTCTCTGTTGGTCTGTTGGAGATTGCTTAAGGTCCACTCCAGACCCTGTTTGCCTGGGTATCAGCAGCAGAGGTTGCCGAAGATAGAATATTGCTGAACAGCGAGTGTACCTGTCTGATTCTTCCTTTGGAAGTGTCCTCTCAGGGGTGTACTCCACCCTGTGAGGTGTGGGGTGTCAGACTGCCCCTAGTGGGGGATTTCTCCCAGCTAGGCTACTCAGGGGTCAGGGACACACCTGAGCAGGCAGTCTGTCCGTTCTCAGATCTCAACCTCCGCGTTGGGAGATCCGCGGCTCTCCCCAAAGCTGTCAGACAGAGTCGTTCACGTCTGCACCGGCTCCCGCTACTTCCCCTGTTGGTCTTCAGCTGTGCGCTGTCCCCAGAGGTGGAGACTACAGAGACAGGCAGGCTTCCTTGAGCTGCTGTGAGCTCCACCCAGTTCGAGCTTCCCAGAGGCTTTGTTTACCTACTTAAGCCTCAGCAATGGCGGGCGCCCCTCCCCCAGCCTCGCTGCTGCCTTGCGGATAGATCGCGGCAGACTGCTGTGTTAGCAGTGAGGGAGGCTTCGTGGGCGTGGGACCCTCCCGGCCAGGTGTGGGATATATTCTCCTGGAATGCCTGTATGCTTACAGCGCAGTATTGGGGTGGGAGTTACCCGATTTTCCAGGTGTTGTGTGTCTCAGTTCCCCTGGCTAGGAAAGCGGATCCCCTTCCCCCTTGCGCTTCCAGGTGAGGCGATGCCTCGCCCTGCTTCAGCTCTCGCTGGTCAGGCTGCAGCAGCTGACCAGCACCGATTGTCCGGCACTCCCTAGTGAGATGACCCCAGTACCTCAGTTGAAAATGCAGAAATCACCGGTCTTCTGTGTCGCTCGCGCTGGGAGTTGGAGACTGGAGTTGTTCCTATTCGGCCATCTTCCCCTTTTCACATCTTTTGCTCTATCTAGAAGGTCCCGACCCAGCCTACCAAGAGTCCCTGACTTCTGGTAATTCAAACAAACATGATAAAACACCCCAAGTAGGTGTGATAATAATACTAATAAGTATGTTAATATATGCATCTTAACCTTCTGGTGGTAGGAGGTACTTCTATGAAAAAACAATACTATCTGTGATTTTGGAATTTTCAAGTAAATTTATGTTATCCAAACCTTTCAATGGTTATTACAACACACACACACACACACACACACACACACACACACACACAGCATCCTTGCTTAAGCCACTTACACACAGGACTATCAGTGAGGCACATTTTAGATTCCTACTCCCCACCGGCTCTAGGCTATTCATAAACCAAACCTTGCTTTTGCTCCACGTCTGTAGTTATTTTGCTCATATCTTCCCTCATTCTCTACCTATCCTTCAGAGTTCAGCTCAAGTTTTACATGTTCCATAATTCCTAAAACCAGCATAGGATATAGATTTATCTTCCATGAAAGACAAAAATGCCAGCTGGGCAAAGGTGATATTGTGAAATGTCTATTTGGTCTTTGTCTGTTTTCTGATGTACAGCTCCTAAAATCCTTGTAATCTCTCCAGTGGTGAGTGTCTTTTGCATACTAAGATGAGTGGCCGTCAGAAAGATCAAGGCACTATTAGAAGGTTGGGACCTTAAGCCCCACTCCCAACCTCTAGGGAGGGTAGAGGTGCTGAAGGTAAAGTTGATCACCAGTGGCAGTGATTTAATCAATCATGACTACATATTGAAGCTTCCATAAAAACCCTAAAGGACCAAATTCAGGGAGTTTCTGGATAGGGGATCACATGAAGGTTCCTGGGAGGTGATTCATCAAAGGACATGGAAGCTTTGTACCCCTTTCCTTATACCTCTCCTCATTTCTCCCTTCATCTGACTGTTCATCTCCTTTATAATAGACTAGTAAACAAAAGTGAAGTGTTTCCCTGAGTTCTGTAAGTCACTCTATCAAATTAATCAAATTCAAAATAGGGGTCATGGGAATCTTGATTCATTGCCACCTGTACTTGGGGCTGGCATCTGAAGGGGAGAGCAGTCTTGTGGGTCTGAGCCTCCTAACTGTGGAATCTAACACTATCTCCAGGTAGACGGTGTCAGAACTGAATTAAATTAGAGGATACCAGCTGGGTGCCCTGGCTCACGCCTGTAATCCCAGTACTTTGGGAGGCTGAGGTGGGTGGATCACCTGAGGTCGGAAGTTTGAGACCAGCTTGACCAACAAGGATAAACCCCGTCTCTACTAAAAATACAAAATTAGCTGGGCATGGTAGCGCATGCCTGTAATCCCAGCTACTGGGGAACCTGAGGCAGGAGAACCGGTTGAACCCAGGAAGTGGAAGTTATGGTGATCTGAGACCACGCCATTGCACTCCAGCTTGGGCAACAAGAGCGAGACTGCATCTCAAAACTAACTAACTAACTAACTAACTAACTAACTAACTAACTAAATACATAAATAAAATTAGAGGACACCAGCTGGTGTCTGCTGGAGAATTGTTTGGTTGGTGAATGGGAATAAAACTTCCACACACCTGGTACTGGAAATGTTAAGTGACTGTATAAGATAAGAGAACAGGAAAATAAAGTATTTTTGGTTTTTCCTATATCCTATAGAAAATACTGGGGTTTTAGCAATACTGTCTCTCAATTATAACCCTAGAACATGAGGGCCAGGCACTGTGGCTCACGCCTGTGATCCTAGCACTTTGGGAGGCTGAAGCATGCGGATCACGAGGTCAGGAGATCGAGACCATCCTGGCTAACACAGTGCAACCATGTCTCCACTAAAAATACAAAAAATTAGCTGGGAGTGGTGGCAGGTGCCTGTAGTCCCAGCTACTCGGGAGGCTGAGGCAAGAGAATGGCATGAACCCGGGAGGCAGAGGTTGCAGTGAGCCGAGATTGTGCCACTGCACTCCAGCCTCGGTGACAGAATGAGACTCCTTCTCAAAAATAAATAAATAAATAAATAAATAAAACAAAATAACCCTAGAACATGAGTTACTGAGATTTTCTTTTCTATATCTTTTGAGATTATTCTTCTTCAAACTTCAGTGTAAGCTTATGGAGGACAATATCTAAATTGTATTATTTATTTTGTACCCCAGTCATGTTGTACAACCACCATTCACATCGAATTCACATTTGAATGTTGACATCTAGAATGTAGAATGGTCAGTCTTGTATTTCTAGGATATGTGTCAAAACATGATTCTGTACCTGACTGTTCAATAAATGTGTTATTATTTCATTCTCGCACTGTTATAAAGAAATATCTGAGGCTTGGTGCAGTGGCTCACGCCTGTAATCCCAGCACTTTGGGAGGCCAAGGTGGGTGGATCACCTGAGGTCAGGAATTCAAGACCAGCCTGGCTAACATGGTGAAACCCCATCTCTACTAAAAATACAAAAATTAGCCAGGTGTGATGGTGTGTGCCTGTAATACCAGATATGCGGGAGGCTGAGGCAGGAGAATTGCTTGAACCCAGGAGGTGGAGGTTGCAGTGAGCCAAGATGGTGCCACTGCACTCCAGACTAGGCAACAGACTGAGATTTCACCTCAGAAAAAAAAAAAAAGAAAGAAAAGAAAATAAAAGAAAAGAAAGAAACAAGAAAAGAAGAGAAAATAAAAGAAGAGAAAAGAAAAACCTGACACTGGGTCATTTATTAAAAAAAAAAAAAAAAAAAGATGTTTAAATGGTTCATGGTTCCACAAGCTATACAGGAAGCATGGTAGTGTCTGCTTCTGGGGAGGCCTCAGGGATCTTTTACTCATGACAGAAGGCAAAGCAAGAGCAGGTGTCTTACAAGGCATAAGCAGCACCAAGAGAGAGCAAGGGGGAAAGTGCTGCATGCTTTTTAAATAACAAGATATTGCAAGAACTCCCTCACTCACTATTGCAAGAACAGCACCAGGAGACGGTGTTAACCACTCATGAAGGACCACCCCTATGATACAATCACCTCCCATTTGGCCCTACCTCCAGTACTGGGGATTACATCTCAACATGAGATTTGGCGGAAACACAGCTACAAATCACATCAATGTATGCCAATTAATTTTAGCTTAATTTATAGAGCTATTTTATGTATTTATTTATAATTTTGGGGCAGAGAAAGGGTCTCATTCTGTCACTCAGGTTGGAGTGCAATGGCCTGATCTCAGGTCACTGCAGCCACAAATTCCTAGGCTCTAGTCATTCCTCCTACCTCAGCCTCCCGAGTAGCTGAGACTACAGGTGTGTGCCACCATGCCCAACTAATTTTTGCATTTTTGGTAGAAATGGGGTATCACCATGTTGCCCAGGCTGGCCTTGAAATCCTGAGCTCAGACAGTCTACCCGCCTCATACTCTCAAAGTGCTGGGATTATAGGCATGAGTCACCATGCCCCACTGAGTCTGCTTTAAAACCAATGGAAATTCAGATAACAAGAGTGTGAAAAAACATTAAATACAATTAGAAATTTGTCCCTACTTGCTTCACAAAAAGTAGTTATAAAAATAAACAATAAAACTTCTTTTTAAGGAAATCTATTAAACTTTCTGTAAAAATAACCATCTCATCAACCGAGAATTATATGACCTAAACAGGAACTCCTATTAACAAGCCACTATGTCTGAGGGAATCTTATGTTTTCTCCATCCCAATATGCAGAATTAGCAGTACTAATTGAATAAGCATGGGTTATGGAGATTTGATAACACGTAGGGTAAAAGAATAGGTAAAAGTAATGAAGCGTTTCAAAAATTTTTAGGCTCTTAAAATAAAAGAAAAAAGTTTACTTGACACAAATATCGTTTATGTAAAATATTAACCAATATTTTGGCTAGTATATTTGAAATAAAACTTTCTTTGCAAAATATCTAAACCAGTGGTTCTCAATCAAGGGATTTTGCCACTTCAGGGAGCATTTGGCAGCATCTGAGACAAATTGGTTTGTCACAACTGTGTTAATTGTAGGGGTCCTACTGTCATCCAGTGGGTAGAGATCAGGGATGCTGCTAAACATCCTACAATGAGATCACTTGGACACAGGAAGGGGAACATCACACACTGGGTCCTATTGTGGGGAGGGGGGAGGGGGCAGGGATAGCAGTAGGAGATATAACTAATGTAAATGGTGAGTTAATGGGTGGGTGCAGCACACCAACATGGCACATGTATACATATGTAATAAACCTGCACGTTGTGCACATGTACTCTAGAACTTAAAGTATAAAAATAAAAAAAAAAAAATCCTACAATCACAGGACAGGCCCCAACAACCAAGAATTATCTGGCCCCAAACATTAACACTGCTGAGATTGAGAAACCCTTCTCTAAATTAATCCAAGAAAATATTTTATAGACCTGAACATCTTTCTTTTTCATAGTTATCAGAAAAGTGGTTCATTTGTGGGACTAGTGGGGGAAAATTGTGAAGTTCGCTCCTATCTAAAAAAGTGAAACGTAAAACAGGGTCTAGAAAGCAGAGTGAAAAATAAACTCAAAGAGGAACCATATCTATGGAAAGCTTCTATTTGTGTAAGATTTTAGTGCTCAGAGAGCATAATAAGTGTCTTGATGAACAGCAATGTCTGCTCACCACACTGGCTCTCTTGCCAGCTTAGAGCCTATGCACCTCTTACTACCAGCGTAAGCCTTTTGAAGCTGTTCAAAACCTTTCTGATGGACTTACATCACACTTCAAAGACAATTCAAAGATTTTACCATGACATGCAAGGTCCTGAAATATCTGTTCTCTGGTTAGGTCTTTGTTGCCAGATCCGACCACTGTTTCTCTCTCTACTGTGTTTCAGTCCCATTGGTCTATTTTGTGTCCCCATAAACACACAACAGGCAGGCTTCCTTCTTGGGACTTTCCCTCTGCTTGGACCATTCTTCCACAAGTGTTCTTGAAGTTTCTTCCTTTTCTATATATTATTTTTCAGGTCTCTGTCCCAGTGTCATCTGCAGAGGGAAAGTGGTAGCTCCTATCACCACTTGATATTCACTTCTTATGTTGTATTTCTTTTTTGTTTGTTTGCTGATATTTTAAATTTATTATTATTATTATTATTATTACTATTATTATTATTATTATTATTTTGAGACAGAGTCTCACTCTGTAGCCCAGGCTGGAGTGCAGTGGCGCAATCTCGGCTCACTGAAACCTCCGCCTCCATGGTTCAAGCTATTCTCCTGCCTCAGCCTCCTGAGTAGCTGAAACTCCAGGTGCACGCCACCACACCTGGCTTATCTTTTTTATTTTGTTTTTTTAGTAGAGACAGGATTTCACTGTGTTAGCCAGGGCGGTCTCTACCTGACCTTATGATCCACCTGCCTTGGCCTCTCAAAGTGCTGGGTAATCTTTTTAATTTTATTCTACATTATTTAAACACTTTTTGAGACAGTTTCACTCTGTCACCCAGGCTGGAGTGCAATTGTGTGATCTTGGCTTACTGCAACCTCTGCCTCCCAGGTTCAAGCAGTTCTCCCATAGCAGCCTATTGAGCAGCTGGGATTACAGACACCCACCATCATGCCCGGCTAATTTTTGTATTTCTGTAGAGAGGAATTTTCACAATGTTGGCCAGATTGGTCTTGAACTCATGTCCTCAGGTGGGCCTCCCACCTGGGTCTCCCAAATGCTGGGATTACAGGCATGAGCCACCATGCCTGGCCAATATTTTTGTTTTTTAATTTTATTTTAAGTTCCAGGATACATGTGCAGGACTTGCAGTTTGTTACATAGGTAAACATGTGCCATCACGGTTTTCTGCACCTATCAACTCATCACCTAGATATTAAGCCCAGCATGCATTAGCTATTTATCCCAATGCTCTCTCTCCCCGCATCTCCATTGACAGGCCCCAGTGTGTGTTGTTCCCCTCCCTGTGTCCATGCATTCTCATTGTTCAGCTCCCACAGGTAAGTGTGAACATGCAGTATTTGGTTTTCAGTTCCTGTGTTAATTTGCTGAGGATTTCTTTCATAGAACTTTTCATTGACATTTTTATCATTATTTGTTTACTTTCTGTCTCACCCCACTGTCACTACCGCAAATGAATGGGATATTTGTTTAACCCTTTTCAATCTTCATCGGTAAGAATAGTGCCTAGAAAACAGCAATCTCTTTATACATATTTATTAAATTAAGCAATATATAAATGAATAAACATTTAAGATGTTCTAACTAAAATACTAAAACAGTCTTTCTTTTGCATTGACATTCTTATTGTTTATCTTTTTTGTCTACAATCGAGAAAAGATTAGACTTAACTTTGCAGGATCAAACCTCTACTTAGAAACACAGTAGGACAATCAATGCTTGGGAGAAAAGTTCCAGTGTTCCAGCCAAGACTTCAGGAGTGAAGCCACAGACCTTCGCAGTGACTGTTGCAGCTCTTAAAGGTGGCAAGTCCAGAGTTTTTTGTTCCTTCAGGTGGGTTCATTGTTTCGCTGACTTCAGGAGTGAAGCTGCAGACCTTTTCAGTGATTGTTACAGCTCACAAAGGTAGTAGGGACCCAAAGAGTGAGCAACAGGAAGGAAGAAACTCTGGACACATCTGAACATCTGAAGGCACAAACTTCGGACACACCATCTTTAAGAACTGTACACTCACCGTGAGGGTCTGCGGCTTCATTCTTGAAGTCAGCGAGACCAAAAACCCACCTGAAGCAACAAATTCTGGACACAATAGGACTCAAAAAGGCTCAATTTAGCATTATGTCTATAAGTCAATGAAAACTTCAATTACAGAAATGACTCAACTCATGCTAGTGACAAGACTGTTAAACTTTGAGAATTACTTCCTAGCATCAGACTAAAACAAGGTATTGTTATTTAAGTGATCTCAATAATCTACTTTCTTTGAAGCAACTAAATATGTATATTTTATTAAAGAGAAATTAGAATTCTTTTTATTTTCCCCCTCAAGGTGGCTTCTCTTTATTGTCTGTGTTTGATCTGATACCAGGTTTTCAAGATAAAAAAAAGCCAGCTAAAATGTTTAGCAGATCCACAAATTTAAAGCTCTCCTCAGACACACACCCAAAAAGCTTGATAAGTGCCTCATGGGGCTTGTCTATAGGTTGAGAAGAAATGATTGATTTAATAAAAAGTAATAGTGAAGAATAAGCTTCTGTATTGGGGTCAAGG
The DNA here is from genome assembly GCF_007565055.1 of Rhinopithecus roxellana. Classification (NCBI taxonomy): domain Eukaryota; kingdom Metazoa; phylum Chordata; class Mammalia; order Primates; family Cercopithecidae; genus Rhinopithecus; species Rhinopithecus roxellana. The sequence continues at coordinate 127,180,154 of NC_044551.1, read as the reverse complement.
ACAAAGTCAATCCTGACCTAGAGAAATTATATTTTGTATCAAATCCCCAGATAGAATTGTGAAAAGTATCAACATGAATCTGAAAATAAACTCTACAGAGAGATGACTTAGAACATCTTAGATAATCGTCGTATGGAAGTAAAACAACATATACATTAAAATAACAACCTCCTGTACTTTGTAAATGTGTTTTTTAAAAGGTGAAATAAGGAATCTTCAAAATCATTGGTAATGCTGAAAAATGGGAACAGTGATCTCGGCTCACTACAAGCTCTGGTTCCCAGGTTCACACCATTCTCCTGCCCCAGCCTCCCAAATAGCTGGGACTACAGGCACCCGCCACCACGCCCGGCTGATTTTTTGTAATTTTTTTTTAGTAGAGATGGGGTTTCACGGTGTTAGCCAGGATGGTCTCAATCTCCTGACCTCGTGATCCACCTGCCTTGGCCTCCCAAAGTGCTGGGTTACAAGCGTGAGCCACCATACCCAGACAACAATTGCTAGCTTTTAATGGAGAATTTTTCTACCATCGTATTAGAGTTAATAGAGAACTAGTACACAACATCATGTTGCAGTTTTAGTAACTTCTCTCTGACTCTTCCTCTTATTTTTTTTTTTCTACAGTGGATATTTATTATGTATGTTTTTTGGATTGTAAGGCTTGCAAGATATCACCAATAAAATTAACAAAGGTTGTATCTGCAGAGAGCTGGCAAGAGTGGTATTACCAGGGTCTGTATTCATCATACTTAGTCAAATCATATAGGGGATTAGAAATATTCACCCCAGCTAAGCACGATGGCTCACACTTCACTTGTAATGCCAGCACTTTGGGAGGCTGAAGAGGACAGATCACTCGAGGTCAGGAGTTCGAGACCAGCCCGTCCAACGTGGTGATTCTCCATCTCTACTAAAAATACAAAAAATATCTGGAAATCGCTTTAACCTGGGAGGAAGAGGTTGCAGTGAGCCAAGATTATGCCACTGCACTCCAGCCTGAGCAACAGGGCAAGCCTCGGTCTCAAAAAACCAAAAACAAAAAACAAAAAAAAAAAAAGAAAGAAAGAAAAAAAGAAATATTCACCCTGGTCTCTCCGTTCTTTTTAAATAATGTAAATAATACCTATATGTATTTCAGTTGTTAAAATGTCTAAAAGAACATAAAGTTAAAAAGAAAGATCCTACTTTAGCACAGAGACACTATTAGATAAAATTAAATATAATCATTCATAATTTTAAAAGAAGAAATTCTTAACAAAATAAGAATTGAAGGAAACTGTTTAACCTAATAGAGGTAATTTATCAAAAACCCATAACAATCATCACTCATAGTAGTGAAAACTTAAGATGCTTTCTGTCAATGCTCACTCACTGAATATTTTCAGAATTATACTGGAAGTTCTAAATATTCCAGTAAAAATAAAAAGCATTATAATAATATAGAAAAATAAGGGTTTTGTTGTTGTTGCTGTGTTTTCCATATGATATGATTGTCTAGACTACCACGTACAGCTAACCATGTTGTGAACCTTCCAAATCTCAGGAGTACAATTCAGTGTGAAATCTATATTAGTTTGCTAGGACTACTTTAACAAATTACCGTAGTCCGCAGAGCTTAAACAACAAAAACTTATTTTCTCACAGTTTTGAAGCCATGAAGCCTGAGATCATGAAGTCAGTGGGATTGTTTTCTTCTGAGGCTTCTTTCCTTGTCTTGTCCATGGCTATCTTCTCTCTGAGTCATCACATGATCTTCCTTCTGCCTGTGTCTTCATCCTATTCTCCTCTTTGTACATGGGCACCAATTCAAAATCATATTGGATTAGGACTCACCCTAATGACTTCAGTTTAACTTAATACTTTAAAGATTTATTCTCCAAATACCATCACATTTTGAGGTACTGGGTTTAGGACTTCCACATATAAATTTTGTGGGGACAAAATTCAGCACATAACAAATCCCAAAAGAGTGTAGAGACTAATTATTAGTATTACCTAAAGTTTAGCCAAGCTACTGGATACATTTTTAAATGACAGTTACAGTAAGGAGAAAAGCAAATATTACCTGGGAGTCAATATGACAAATTATTTATATGCCCATAATGTAGAAAATTGAGAAGGGTTAATTTGTCCAAAACCGATGCTCTAGGGAGGCTCCTGTAAAACCGTATGAAAAACCAACTACACTAAGTTCTTCAGGCAATTACTTTGATAGAGGATAGACGTTAGAGATAAGATCACTTGTCCTCCACACAAGGGAAAATTAAAAGCATAGACCCCAGCTCCCTGATCTCATCAGGGAAGAGAGTGATGCTCCACCAACTGTGAATGCTTAAACAACAGAACAGGGTGAATGTCAGGTTTCTCATGTCGTGTCACTGGAGAAAAACCTGAATCACATGAGGAGAATGGCTTCTCTAGTCAAGCAAATTAACCAGCTCAGTCAAAGACCAAAGTCCCACTTCCATATCTGGCACAATTATATCCTATCTTTTGGTGCAGAGCAGTATTCAATGGAGGGCCTACAATCCTAGCATGACTCTAAGCTCATTAGTTTTTCCCAATTAAAATGACATCAAAAGCCTAATATCTGCATTCAACAAAAATCTAAAAAACATAAAGAACTTAATAATTGGAGACAGAGACAATGTTTATAAATATAATCAATATTGTAGGACTATCAATTATCTCCAAATTAATCTACAAGTACAATGTAACTTCAACAAAAATCTGAGCATTGTTATCTGAAGTACTTGATACTGATTTATGTTGAGCAAAGGGTCAATAACAGTCAATACAATATTGAAAAAGAATAAGGAAGGGTAAATGTAATGCTCTACAAAGTATCAAAATCTATTTTAAGAATATGTATTTGCACTTGTGGGTAGGAATAAAAATGATTAAAATTAACATCTTTTTGTCAAAAACACTATGATGAAAATGTAAATCAAGTAATCAAATGGGAACCTATCTCTTTTGCTAGCTGTGATTTATTCTTAACATGTCAGCCAGAATGCCTCTGTAAAACTCAAGTAATAACAGGTCTCTGCTCAAAACCTTCTAATGACTTCCTGCTTCACTCTAAAGGAAGCCAAAAGTCTTACCCCGTCATACATGTTGCTTCATAACCTGATCTCTCTGTATGTTTCTGACCAAAATTATTATCCTCCTTTTCTCACTTTGCTTCATGTACTTACTTGATTGCTTACGCTTCCTCAAAGACATAAAGCACAGAGAGGCTATTGCCCTCTATTTTACTCTTGGCTAAATTATTCTTCTTCCACATATTGACATTGCTCAACTCCTTATTTTCTTTAAGTTTCTGCTCTAATGCCTTCTATTCAGGAGGTCTCTTTTTTCAGACAGAGTCTCGCTTTGTCGCCCAGGGTAGAGTGCAGTGACTGATCTCAGCTTACTGTAAGCTCCGCCTCCCGGGTTCATGCCATTCTCCTCCCTGAGCCTCCCGAGGAGCTGGGATTACAGGTGCCTGCCACCATGCCCGGGTAATTTTTTGTATTTTTAGTAGAGACGGGGCTTCGCCTTGTTATCCAGGATGGTCTCAATCTCCTGACCTCGTGATCCGCCCGCCTCGGCTTCCCAAAGTGCTGGGATTACAGGCGTGAGTCACCGCGCCCAACCAGGAAGGTCTGTATAGAAATATAGCTACCTTCTGCTCTTTAGTTATTTTTTTTTACTTATGTATATTTAAGGTTTAAAACTTGATGATTCAATGTATTTTATATACATGGTGAAAGGATTACCACTACCAAACTAATTAACATATTCATTACCCCACATAATTACCATTTTATGTGGGTAGTGAAGACATTTGAGATCTGTTCTGTTAGTATTCAATACATTATTACCAACTATAGTCAACAAGTACATTAGATATCCAGAACTTATTTACTTTACATAACTGGAACTTTGTACTCTTTGATCATCACCTCCCCCATTTTCAACTCCCCTCAGCCCCTGTTAACCATCATTCTATGCTGCTTCTATGAATTTGACTATTTTGGACTCAATGAACAAGTGAGTTTATGCAGTCTTTGTTGTTCTGTATCTGATTTATTTCACTTGGCATAATGTTCCCAAGGTCCATCCGTGTTTTTGCAAACGACATAATTTTATTATTTTCTAAAGCTGGATAATATTCCATCATGTATGTATATGTATGTGTATATACATATCTATATGTGTATATACCATGTTTTCTAATATATTCATCTATCGATATTCTTTTAGGTTGTTTGTTTGTCCTTAGATTATTTTTATATCCCTTTGACGTCTTCAACCTATTTGTTGTTCAGGAGAGTGTTGCTTAATTTCCACATACTTGTGAATTATTCAGTTTTTTTTCCTGTTATTGTTTTTTAGTTTCATACCCTTGTGGTCAGAAAATATAGTTGATATAATTTCAATCTTTTTAAATTTTTTAAGACTTTTTTTGTGTTCTAATGTGTGATCCTTCCTGGAAAATATTTTGTGTGCTCTTGAGAAGACTATGCACGCTGCTATAGTTGGATGGAATATTCTATATATGTCTGAGATTCACTTGGTCTATACTGTTGTTCAAGTCTGTTTCTTCTTTATTGATTGTCTGTAGGAATGATCTATCCATTGTTGAAAGTGAGTTGTTAAAATCTTCCACTACTTCTGTACTGCTGTCTATGTTGATTCAATTCTGTTCTCATTTGTTTTAATTTAGGAGTTCCAATGTTGGGTGCATGTATATTTACAATTGCTAGACCTCTTGATAAATTGACCAGTTTATTACTCTCTAATAACCGTATTGTCTCTTGTGACAGTTGTAAGTTGGAGAACTTTAGTAAAAATTACTGCTGTCTATTTTTTTCTCTCTTACACTAATCACCTGTATCCTGCTTCCCAGAGAGAGAACCACTTTCCTGGCTTTTGAGATTACTATTTACTAGGTTTCAAAAAGGAATTTGCAAAATCCTGTATATAGTCTTCCAAAAGTTGCTTTTATCACTCAACTTTTAGTAAGATTTATGCACCTTGTTGTCCATGGTGCTAGTCTGACACTATTTAAAAATTTTTTTTTAAAATTTTTGTTTTAAGTTCAGAGGTACATGTGGAGTACTCGCAGGTTTGTTACATAGGTAACAGTGTGTCATGGGGTTTGCTATGCAGATTATTTCATCATCCAGATATTAAGCCTAGTATCCATTAGTTATTTTTCCTGCTCCTCTCCTTCCTCCCACCTTCCATCCTCAAGTAGGCCCCAGTGTGTGTTGTGCCCCTCTATGTGTCCATGTGTTCTCATCATTTAGCTCCCACTTAAAAGAGAGAACATGCAGTATTTGGTTTTCTGTTCCTGCATTAATTTGCTAAAGATAATGGCCTCCAGCTCCATCTATATTCCTGCAAAGGACATGATCTGTTTATTTTTTATAGTGGCATGGTATTCCATAGTATATATGTACCACATTTTTTTTCCTTTTTTTTTTTTTTTTTTTTTTTGAGATGGAGTCTCACTCTGTCGCCAGGCTGGAGTGCAGTGGCCTGGTCTTGGCTCACTGCAACCTTCACCTCTCAGGTTCAAGCGATTCTTCTGTCTCAGCCTTCCGAGTAGCTAGGATTACAGGCGTGCACCACCATGCCCTATATGTACCACATTTTCTTTACCCAGTCTATCATTAACAGGCACTCAGGTTGATTCCATGTCTTTGTTATTGTAAATAGTGCTGCAATGAACATACACATGCATGTGTCTTTATATTAGAATGATTTAAAACTTGATAATATGATAAAAATAGAATGATATAACAGAACAATAAAAAATTTGGTCAGATTGTAAAGCAATAAATCTACTAAACTAGTGTTAGGGCTGTGAGTTGCTACAATCAGTTTTAAGAATAATGTGGGATAACGGCCGGGCGCGGTGGCTCAAGCCTGTAATTCCAGCACTTTGGGAGGCCGAGACGGGCGGATCACGAGGTCAGGAGATCGAGACCATCCTGGCTAACACAGTGAAACCTCGTCTCTACTAAAAATACAAAAAAAAAACTAGCCGGGCGAGGTGGCGGGCGCCTGTAGTCCCAGCTACTCGGGAGGCTGAGGCAGGAGAATGGCGTGAACCCGGGAGGCAGAGCTTGAAGTGAGCTGAGATCCGGCCACTGTACTCCAGCCCGGGCCACAGAGCCAGACTCCGTCTCAAAAAAAAAAAAAAAAAAAAAAAAAAAGAATAATGTGGGATAACTAGCACAGTCAAACACATACAAAAATTGTGACCTAGCCATTCCACACAGGTATTTTGTTTAGAGAATCTCTCAGATAAATATTTAAAAAGACATTTAAGTTATATTTATAGGAAGAATTGTATTAAACGTCAAAAATTTGAAATAGCTTAAATAACCTACAACAGTAAAAACAATCAATTAACTAAAATAACATAAAATATGGATGAACCTATAACTATAATGTCGAGTGAAAATAGCAAGGTCCTAACAAATACAATATAAAATTATTAACATCAATTTTTAAAAGCTACAAAACAAACTGTATGTTTAAGAGATACTATGAAAAAACAAAATATATAAAAATACATAACATTATAAACTATGAATTTTGAATAGGGGCTCCCAGAGGTAACCTCTACAAAATTTGTGGAAAGTTCAAATCATGGAAAGTTTATACAGAGTGTCATCTGCTTTGGCAAAATTGCAAGTGTTATTATTTTAGTGGTTTGGGGATTTTTTAAAGTCTTTTTTATTACTTTCAACATCATTTTTATATGTTAAGCATTTAATGATAACTTTTTTTTTTTTTTGGAAATGGAGTTTCACTTTTGTCAACCAGGCTGGAGTGCAATGGCGTGATCTCAGCTCACACAACCTCCACATCCCGAGTCCAAGTGATTCTCCCGCCTCAGCCTCCCAAGTAGCTGGGATAACAGGTGCCCACCACCATGTCCAGCTAATTTTTGTATTTTTAGTAGAGACAAGGTTTCATCACGTTGGCCAAGCTGGTCTTGAACTCCTGACTTCTGGTGATCCACCCATCTTGGCCTCCCAAAGTATTGAGATTACAGGCATGAGTCACCGTGCCTGGCCTAAATGATAACGTTAGTAATAAAATACTAGGAAAAATTCCAATGGAATTTTTATTTAATCATTAAACTGACAATGTTTTTATCACTAACATAATCAAACACAAAAATATAGAACTAGATCCTTTTAATTTTTTTTTTTTTTTAATCAAAGTGGAACTAGAAGCATGAGTCCAGTGCAAAGACTGTTTTGGCTGTGACAAAACTACGCAGTAAATAAACCGAAGAAAAAGCCAAGGAGCTCAATGGGGAGATAAGAATCTAGGTACTATTGTGTCCAGAGTTGGTTCCTTCAGATGTGTCTGGAGTTTCTTCCTTCTGGTGGGTTCTTGGTCTCATTCACTTCAAGAATGAATCCGTGAACCTTGCAGTGAGTGTTACAGCTCTTAAAGGTGGTGTGTCTGGAGTTATTTGCTCCTCCTGATGGATTCGTGGTCTCGCTGACTTCAGGAAGGAAGCTTCTCTTAAAGTTATTGTGGAACCAAAGAGTGAGCAGCAGCAAGATTTATTATAAAGAGCGAAAGAACAGCTTCCACAAGGTGGAAGGGGATCCAAGAGGGTTGCTGTTGCTGGCTGGGGTGGCCTGCTTTTATTCCCTTTTGGCCCCACCCATGTCCTGCTGATTGGTTCATTTTATAGAGTGCTGACTGCCCCATTTTGCAGAGTGTTGATTGGTCCATTTTTACAGAATGCTGATTGGTCTATTTTTACAGAATGCTGATTGGTGCATTTACAATCCTCTAGCTAGATGCAGAATAGTGACAGGTGCATTTACAATCCTCTAGCTAGACAGAAAAGTTCTCCAAGTCCCCACCAGACCCAGAAGCCCATCTGGCTTCACCTCTCACTATCTTAACCTAGGCAGATATTTGTTAGCAAATTCAATAAACAATGCCAAACACTGTCTAACCAGATAAATACCAACCATGCTCTTATGTGACTTATGCTGTAGAGAAAATAGAAGCAAATTAAATACAGGCATAGCTCAGTGATGTTGAAAATTTTGTTCCATACTGTCACAATAAAGTGAATATTGCAATAAAGTGAGTCACATGAATTTCTTGGTTTCACAGTGCATATAAAAATTATGTTTACACTATACTGCAGTCTATTAGTATGCAGTAGCATTATATCTAAACAGCAATGTACATACTTTAAATAAAAATACTTTATTGCCAAAAAATACTAATGATTATGTGAACCTTCAGCAAGTCCTAATCTTTTGACGATGGAGAGTCTTGCCTTGATGTTGATGGCTGCTGACTGATCAGGGTGGTGGCAGCTCAAGGTTGGAGTGGCTGTGGCAGGTATTTAAGATAACAATGAAGTTTGCCAAATCCATTTACTTTTCCTTTTATGAAATGTTTTTATGTAGCATGCAATGCTGTGTGATAGAATTTTATCCACAGTAGAATGTCTTTAAAAATTGGAGCCAATCCTCTCAAACTCTGCCTCTGCTTTATCATCTAAGTTTATGGAACATTCTAAATCCTTTGCTGCCATATGAACCATGTTCACAGCATCCTCACAAGAAGTAGTTTTCATCTCAAGGAACCACTTTCTTTGCTTATCCTTAAGAAACAGTTCTCCATCTGCTCAAGCTTTATCCTGAGATTGAAACAATTCAGTTACATCTTCATGATCCACTTCTAATTAGTTATCTTGCTATTTCTATCACATCTGGAGTTTCTTCCTCTACTAAAGGTTTGAACCTCTTAAAGTCATCCATGAAGGTTGGTATCAACTTCTTCCAAGCTCCTATTAATATTGACATTTTAACCTCCTCCCATGATTCACATATGTTCGTAATGACATCTAGAAGAGTTTATTCTTTTCAGAGATTTTCATTTCACTTTGCCTAGACTCATCAGAGAAATCACTATCCATGGCAGCTACAGTTTTACAAAATTTATTTCTTAAATAATAAAACCTGAAAGTTGAAATTATTCCTTGATCCTTGGGCTACAGAATAGATGTTGTGCTAACATGGAAACAACATTAATCTCCTTGCTCTCTCCAAAAGAGCTCTTGGATGACTAAATATATTGTCAATGAGCAGTGATATTTTGAAAAGAATCATTTTTGTAAGCAGTAGGTTTCAACAGTGGGCATAAAACATTCAGTAAACCGTGCTGTGAACAGATGTGCTGTCATCCAGATTTTGTTGTTCTATTTATAGAGCATATACAGAGTAGATTTTGCATAATTTTTAAGGGGTCTAGGATTTTCAGAATGATAAATGAACATTGGCTTTAAGATGAAGTCACCAGCTGCATTATTCCCAAACAAGAAAATCAGTCTGTGTTTTGAAGATTTGAAGCCAAGTATTGCGCTCACCTCTCTAGCTATGAAGTCCTACATGACATCTTCTTCCAACATGAGGCTGCCTTCTCTACATTGAAAATCTATTGTTTAGTGTAGACAGCTTCATCAATGACCTTAGTTAGATCTTCTGGATAACTTGCTGCAGCTTCTGCATCAACACTTGCTGTCTCACTATACACTTTCGTGTTATGGAAATGGATTCTTTCCTTAAACCTCATGAATCAACTTCTGCTAGCTTGTAAGTTTTCTTTTGTAACTTCCTCACCTCTCTCAAACCTCATAGAATTAAAGATAGTTGGGGCCTTGCTCTGGATTAGGCTTCAGTTTAAGGGAATATAGTGGCTGGTTTGATCTTCTATCATGACCACTCAAGTTTTTATCAAGACTACAAAACAATTACAATAGTAACATCAAAGATCACTGATTACAGGTCACCATAATAGATAATAATAATAATAATAATAAATTCAAAAAGTGGCAAGAATTAGAAAATGTGACACAGACATATGAAGTGAGACATGCTGTTAGATGCAGGGTTGCCGTAAACCTTTAATTTGAAAAAAATGCTATATTTGCGATGGTTAATAAAGTAGTGTGCATTTAAACAAACTATGCCTGTAATCACATAGCTAAAAAGAAAATTAAACTATTGATAAATACTCCTAAGCAGAGATATGTGACTCTAGAAAAAATATATCCCAGAGAACTGATTGGTCAAAGAGATTAGGAATTGCCGCTCACAGATGTGACAAATCAGCTATCAATAGGAAAGACAAGGGGATGGGAAGTTTCCTAGCAGAGAAAAAGAGTTAAGTTCAAAGACCTTATGTCCAGAGTACCAAAAGAAAGGGCTGTAATGAAGTTGGAGAAAATAGAAAAAAGAGTAATATTTATGCCAGTGCTCATCTTAATCTTGACTTTACCTCCCACTGTCAACCCTCTAGGCATTATTCTTTAAATAGCAATCTTTCTTAACGTATTCATCTCCAGTCCTAGAGTAACTACGTAATGAAAAGAGACTAAAGAAAGGTTAGCTGCGTGAAAGTGCAACATACATATACATTCCAGTAAAGGTTAATTACTCACCCTCAATGTTTGAAAAATTTATAACATGTAAAATCTGTCTCTGTAATGTATTCCCAGCAATCCAATTATAGTGTAGTATTGTTGGTTTTGAGAATTTGTTTAGAATCTTTTTTTATTTTTTCCTGGCAGGTGGAGACTGAAAGAAACTGGAAAATTGTTTCCTGCTAACATGAAAAGGTAGGAAAGTACAGTACTTTATGTCTTTTCTTTATTAAAAACATGTTATTAACTATAGTTGAACTCCAATTAGTCAGAGTATAAAACAATTGATACTTTTAATAGTCCAGGAAAGATTTTCAGTTAAAAAGGTTTTCACTTTAAGGGTCGTAACAGCTTCCTACATGAACTAAATTACACCAATTTTCAACTGTTCAGTGTGCGATGGTATAACAATATAATATTACATATCTTTCTGGTACAAAAAATGACTACATGAGAATTTAAGGATAGGTAATTTATCATGTACCTTCAAAGAAAAATAATGATGAGTTTGGTTCTGTTCTCTAAAATTTTTAGCAGTCTCATTTTCTCAACATTGCTGTTCAAACAAGATTTCTCTAATTTTACAAAACCATCTGGGATATTACATTTGCCACATAATGGGAGGAATTAAGATAAGTATCACAAAACTTTCAATAATATTCACTGAAATTATATACATTTTGTTTTGAATACTGCCTTCTCTTCCTATTATTACCAGATGTAGTAGAAAGAGTTCTAGAGGTATTGTTGAAATATGAGTTTGAGAACACAGTTTTAACACTTGGAAGCTGTGTTGCACTGGGTTTAGATGCTCAGTCTATACGATTGGAATAATAATAATAATATCTATTTTACAATATTTGATCCAAAAGGTAAGATGTATATAAGCAAGCTTAAATAATCTTGGAGATAGAGATCAAGTCTTACAGTTCATTGCATTCATAGTAAAATGTATGGTACCTTTTTGCATCTAAAATATGCTCAATTTACATTCAAAAATTAGATCTAATAAATTTTTGGAGTCAGCATTCCAAAACAAGCATTCACTCTGTAAGTAATTTGAGGAGATAAATGAAATAGAGATTATTTTTTCTCCCAAAGTAATGAAAAAATTTTACAAAATATCTTGAACAGCATAGATTGACTCCACAGTAGGTATATCCCAACATCTCTTTTGATAAACCTAAGACATCTCATACCTCACTGAAAAGTACAAATCTTTGAAAAGAAAATAGCTTGGAAACACATGTTGGACCGTGACTGAATGTGGAGAGGATTGGGTTGGATCTTCAACGAAAGAAGTAAGCACCCTTGAAGGAAGATGTATTTTTCTCTTGCCCTTGTTCTCTTACAGAAGGGATGCACATTCTAAGAAGTTATTGGTCTTCTTGATATTTGAAGAAAATAATTCATTGATGTAATGAGTGAATGGAATAAATCCTGTTAAATTGGAAAACAATGAAAAACCATCATTTATTTGTAAAGCAGAAGCTGCTGTTAATATACATGCAACATTTTGAGAGATTGGACATTTTTAAATGTTAAAAACCATATATATACACATATATACACAAAATATGTCTGAATAATTTGTATAGACAAAGAAATTGGACTCTCTAAATAGTAATCATTCATATTGCAGACAAGTACAGTGTCAGATAGAATGGGATATCTGGTAAAGTCGATAGGAAAGCATATGAGGTTGAGGAGTGAAGGGAAATTCACCATAGAAAAAGGTAATAAAACAGTAAATGTAAACCATACATTGCTAATGATTTAGAATATCAGAAGATTAAAGCTGAGATCTACTACATACAGATTTAATTTTTTTTCTGAAATCCCAAATTCTCTGTTTATCAAAATGAAGGAATGTCTTCATATCTGGCAATAAAGTATTTTTTTTTTTCAGTGACACTGAAAATGCCTTTCGTCCATCTGTTCCTTTACTCAGTGGGGAAGAGTGTAAACTGGAACAAAGATGGTCCCAGTTATCTCTAACTTGACCTGCAACTTTATTCAAAATCCTCAGCGATTTAAAATCCAATATGTTCCTCTAAACAAATTTTCTATAGAATAATGTATTATTATAAACACTATATGCTGAAATTGTTAGAAATGAAGGTTCTGAAAATTCTAGAAGCTATAAAATTAGTGTTAGAAGAGACCTTAGAGATTTCTATAGTAGCCTTTTATCAAGTGTAGTCTCCTGATCTCCTGCATAAAACTCATGAGACTATTTATTAAAATATAGATTCCTGGGCCCCACCCTGACCTACTGAATCAGACTCTTTAATTGAGGAACCAGATTCTATTTTTTTTTTTTTTTTTTTAAGTTTATGTTATGGAGTCTCACACTGTCAGCCAGGCTGGAGTGCTGTGGCCTGATCTGGGCTCACTGTAAGCTCTGCCTACTGGGTTCACACCATTCTCCTACCTCAGCTCCCTGAGTAGCTGGGACTACAGGTGCCCACCACCACGCCCAGCTAATTTTTTTTTTTTTTTGTACTTTTAGTAGAAACAAGGTTTCACCATGTTAGCCAGGATGGTCTCAATCTCCTGACCTCGTGATCCACCTGCCTTGGCCTCCCCAAGTGCTGGGATTACAGGCATGAGCCATCATGCCCAGTTGAGGAACTAGACTCGATTCTTTTAACAGTTTCTCCCAGTTGACTTTTAGACTCCCTGAAGTTTGAGAGTCAATAATCTAGGAATGTGCTGTGCACTATGATAGCCACAACAACATGTGGCTACTGAGTCCTTGAAATATGGCTAGTTTCATGCTAAAAAAAAAAAAAAATAAACTCCAGAATCTGAAGACTTGTTGTGAAAACAAGTAAAACATATTAATACTTTTATATTGATTACATGTTGAAATAGTATTATGGATACATCGGGTTAAATAAATATATTATTAAAATGAATTCACCTTTTTGTTGTTGTTGTTTTTGTTTGTTTTTACTATTTTAACGTGGCTCCTAGAAAATTTTAGATTACCTATGTGGCCTCCATCATATTTCATTCAAACAGCACTGTTTTCTAGACTATGGAGGTTATTAATGACTTTACACCTTTTGCTCAGCTTTATACTGAAATATTTATCTTTCTTAACAATTTGTAAGAATATTTAAAGAATATTCACTTTTAATTTTTTGTGGCATCCAAGTACTAAATTTTATTTTACATATATACTATATATATAGTATTTATGCAAGCTATTATTACTTTAATGTTATAAGAAAATCAGTTCTATAAATAAATTTGATGTTATTTGAATCCATGAACTTCACCAATTACCACAGTATTATTCCATTAGATTGTAAAACTAGACTATTTTACTAACAATAACAATGGCCTGCTTTACAGATTGTTACAGTAATGAAAAAGGTAATAATAATGATAATAATGTGATATCACTCAAATTTTAGTTATTTGCTGTAGCAATTAGCTTATCTTAACAAATACATATATTTTCAGAATGCATTCTTTTCCCTTCTAAATCCAAATAGGTAATGTGTCACAATCATTGTGTTCTTGCAGAAAAACTAATTTTTCTATGAAGCCTACAATTTTAGAGGGATAAGCCTCATCGTACCCTATTATTGCTTATCTCAGACTTCTATAAGTTATAAGTTATCTTCGCCTTTTTTATTAGCAAAATTCCTTCAATCATGTCATTTAAAATAGCTTAAATTTATTTTGAGTTGTATAGACTACAGTTTGAAAAACTATTTTTTTTCCTGCAAAGCATCAGATAGTAAATGTTTTCAGCTCTGTGGATCTCTATCACGACTAATCAACTCTCCTCTTGTAGTGTGAAGTAGCCTGAACAATACATAGATGAATGGGTATGGATGTGTTCCAATAAGACTGTATTTATAGAAACAGGTGGAAGACCCACAAGTTGTAGCTTGCCTACTCCTGCTATTGACTGTTAATTGCTGAATAGAAATTTGGAGATACCCTATAGTATCAGGATAACACAGCACCTTCATTCAGCATGCTAAAAATAATACTTTTTTTTCTTGTTAGTTTACTTTTTTAAAAAATTATTTGTTTATTTATTTATTTGTTTGTTTTTTATTATACTTTAAGATTACATTGGGAGGTATACCTGATATAAATGATGAATTGATGGGTGCTGACGAGTTGATGGGTGCAGCACACCAACATGGCACAAGTATACATATGTAACAAACCTGCGCGTTATGCACATGTACCCTAGAACTTAAAGTAAAAATAATACTTTTAAATGTTGCTCTATACTTAATTCAATGTACTTCAGTGTTTCTTATTTAATATATAATTTTTTGATAGATTTTTCAGGTCTTAAAGAAAAAAGAATATTTTTCTCTTTACCTACATTGGCCACTTCTTTAGATATCAGTTTGGGCTTGATATGCTTTCTTTCTTTCTTTCTTTCTTTTTTTTTTTTTTTTTTTGGAGATGGAGTCTCACTCTGTAGCCAAGACTGGAGTGCAGTGGTGCGCCATCTCGGCTCACTGCACCCTTCTTCTCCCAGGCTCAAGCAATTTTCTGCCTCAACCTCCTGAGTAGCGGGGATGACAGGCTCCCACCACCACGCCCAGATAATTTTTTTTTTTTTAATTTTTAGTAAAGACAGGGTTTCACCATCTTGCCCAGGCTGGTCTTGAACTCCTGACCTTGTGATCTACCCCCGCCTCAGCCTCCCAAAGTGGTGGGATTACAGGCATGAGTCACCACACCCAGCCTGATGTGTTTTCTCACTTGCTTTGGTGTCCTCTATTTCTTTACCTACTAAGAAATTTATTTTAAGTACTTGAGTAGAACTGATAGGGCTGTGCATTAAAGGAAGAGGAAGAAAGAAAAAACAAATACAATTCAGACAAAATACTGAAGTAGTCTTGCATTTAAAGTATTGAGCGGTGAAGCCAGCTGGACTTCCTGGGTAGAGTGGAGACTTGGATAACTTTTCTGTCTTACAAGAGGATTGTAAAACACACCAATCAGAACTCTGTAGCTAGGATTGTAAAACGCACCAATCAGTGCTCTATAGCTAGCAAGGGGATAGTAAAATGCACCAATCAGCACTCTGCAGCTAGCAAGAGGATTATAAAATGCACCAGTCAGCTCTCTGTAAAATGCACCAATCACTGCTCTATAAAATGCACCAATCAGTGCTCTGTAAAATGCACCAATCAGCAGGATCCTAAAAGTAGCCAATAGTGGGGAGGATTGAAAAAAGGGCACTGTGATACAACAGAAACAGAACATGAGAAGGGACAAATAAGGGAATAAAACCTGGCCACCCCAGTCAGCAGTGGCAATCTGCTGGGTCCCCTTTCATGCTGTGAAAGCTTTATTCTTTTGCTCTTCAAAATAAACCTGGCTACTGCTCAATCTTTGGGTCGGTGCCACCTTTAAGAGCTGTAACACTCACCAGGAAGGTCCACAGCTTCATTCTTGAAGTCAGTGAGACCAGGAACTCATCAGCAGGAAGCCTCAGGAACCAACTGAGGACACAGCATCTTGATGAGAGAAACTCCTTTGTAGCCTTTTATTCTGATAATGTTAATGTTCTTTCAATTGTTTTATTGTTAGGTTTTTGGAACTTCTTTCTAAATTGTCCTCTTTATGCTCTCTTTATGAATTTTATTTTTATAGAAATTTGAGGCCTGGTGTGGTGGCTCACACCTGTAATCACAGCACTTTGGGAGGCTGAGGTGGGTGGATCATGAGGTCAGGAGATCGAGACCATCCTGGCAAACACGGTGAAACTCTGTCTCTACTAAAAATACAAAAACAAAATTAATCAGGCATGATGGCAGGCACCTGTAGTCCCAGCTATTTGGGAGGCTCATGTAGGAGAATGGCATGAACCCAGGAGGTGGAGTTTGCAGCTAACCAAGATGGCGCCACTGCACGCCAGTCTGGGTGGTGTCAAAAAAAAAAAAAAAAAAAAAAAAGAAAGAAAGAAAGAAAGAAAGAAAGAAAGAAAGAAAGAAAGAAAGAAAGAAAGAAAGAAAGAAAGAAAGAAAAAAAGAAAAAGAGGCAAGGAATGAGCAGATTAATTTCAACTGAATTGCTCTCTTTAAAGGACTGAAATCTAATTTGGATAAAATTTGCATGATTGTGTCAATTTGATCAAAACAGAAATAAAACAAATATTTGCATCAGTTTTATTTACATAGCCTTTGCTTTCCAAATTTGATGGGATTTTTTTTTCTTTTTCTTTTTTGAGACAGAGTCTCGCCTTGTTGCCCAGGCTGGAATGCAGTGGTGCAATCTCGTCTCACTGCAACCTCCGCCTCCCGGGTTCGAGCGATTCTCCTGCCCCAGCCTCCCAAGTAGCTGGGATTACATTTACATGCCACTACACCCACCTAATTTTTGTATTTTTAGTAGAGACGGGGTTTCATTGTGTTGGTCAGGCTGGTCTTGAACTCTTGACCTCGTGATCCGCCCACCTTGGCCTCCCAAAGTACTAGGATTACAGGCATGAGCCACCGAACTCAGCCAGGATGTTTTATTTTTAATTGAAATATTGTTACATATCATAAATTCGTGAGAATAATGCACATCACACAGTTTTTTAAATAAACTCAATGTTAAGACCAAGGATCTGGATCTTATGCTACAATTTTTAAATATTCTCTCTTACTATGTATTAGTAGTGGATGTCATGCTTTTTGTCTAACATAAAAATGAAAAAATCAGAAAAATTATAAAAATTGTTCATTGATTTTAATCAATATCAGTATCAGTCACAATTTCAGGTTGCTTCATATTCAGAATGTTCTGGGTTAATTATCAATGACTTCAACTCTTGGTCAAATATATTTAACAGCAAAGAAACAAGTAGCACTTTAGGAACCAGAAATATGAGAAAAAGTGATGAGAGAGCTCTCTGTCATCCTAATTTCTAAAGAAAACAGTTCCCATATGCCAAAAAAGAAGTTTCTTAGGCAGTCAAGAGTATTTTTTTATGGAGTGCTGGAACTGTGCCGAATCCATGTGAAACGGCAATTTTAAGATAGATGCCCATCAGCATTTGGAACGATCTTCTGTCAGTTTTGATAGCCCAATTTCCTCTGACCATGACACTCTTTTACCAACTAGATGAGAGTCAAAACTGCTCCCCTCAGTCAAAAAGCACTCTATAATAAGGTTGAGTAGTTAACAAATTCTGAAGTAGTTAACAAATTGAAGAAGTAAAACAAGATCAGATTCAGCAAAGGCTGAGAATATTGCTTATTATTATGAATGCATCTCATTTTTAATTTTCCTTAGAAGTAATTTGGCCTTTATATGTTTAAGCTGTCCTAAGTTAAATAGTCAGGAAACTTCACTATTAATTCCCTGGAAGTTATTTTGACACCAGTTCCCATTTATTATTTCAAAATATATTGATGACTTTGGAAACCATGGCAGTAAGCATAGTTGAAATAATGCTTGCTTTGTTACTAATGCTGTTTGCTTTGTTCATTTCACTGTGTCACAGGGTTTACTTCTTAAATAATTTAAGGGATAATATATATCATGAACCATGCTATGTCTAAGGACAACCTACTAGAAAAGACTGCTAGCTTGTCATCTACAAAAGAACACAAATAGATACCCTCAGCTATACACACAAATACAGACCACAAGAAGTAACAGGAAGCAATAGTCAGATCCTGTGGACTGAAACAAAGTTTCAGAACACTGGCTATGAGAATTTTATCATTCTTTAGTTACAAAGGCGCATAGATTTTTCTTGTGGGAGGAAGATTCCAAAAAGTTCAATTTATACATCATGACCTTTCAAGGCTGCTATGTTTCAGAAGCTCCGGTCTAGAAAGATTGATAGGGCTGCCCTGCTCTTGATTTCCCATTGCTCTGTATCCCTGCTATCAATCTCACATACCAGGATGGCTAAGAGCAGGGGCTTAGTCATAGTGCAAGATAGTTCAGAGACCCCTTCTAAAACCAGAGTGAGTGTGCCAGTTCTGAACAATCCTCCCTCTTCAGAATTTTTTAAATAAAATAGCACAGAAGTCCTTCCTCAAAATCTTTCTCATCCTCTCTCTCTCTCTCTCTCTCTCTCTCTCTCTCTCTCTCTCTCTCTCTCTCTCATATCTCATTTCCAACTTCAAGGCCCTGCTGTCTAGATTCTACTTGAAAAGAGCATTGCTTTCCTATTAGTGTGTTTTGGTTTTTGTCTTTTAATTTCCCTTATATTTTCCTTACTTTAAAGTAGGATTCTATTTGAGAGTGTGTCTCCCACTTGTACACACACATACAGAGCAGTTATAGATTAAGGCCAAATGAGGGAGCTTTTAACTGTTGAAATATTCATGTTGGAAAGCCAATGTCTGCCTCCTAAGCTTTTCAAAAACAAGCCTAAGAAATTTAAAACACTATCTCCTGCTCCAGAGATAGCATATTTAAATTCTTAATGTCCAGGCAAGTTTTGCCTATGTCAGCTTTGAAAATTTGCTTGATTTTACATCTAAAACTTTCTATGCCATATTTCCATTCTCTTCTTTTATTGGATTATTTCAGCAACAGTAAAAGCTATCCTTATTTTCCCTCTGTTACTTATTTATTCTACAGAAAATCTTTATTCATGTATTGTGTGCCAGACACTGTCCTATGCATGAAAGCTTTAAAGGTGAATGAAATAACCCTAGTTTCTGCTACCATCGATCTTACAGTTTAGTCAGTAAGTCATACATGAATCAAATAATCCCATAGCAGCATTTGTACCAAGTAGCTCTGAAAGCCCATGAGTTCCCTGATGATGTCAAGCAGGCCAGTGACCTACTTTGAGAAGTCAAGGAAATGCTTGCTGGAGGAAGCAGAAGGTGAGGTGAGATTTGAAGGATAACTAGAAACATTCATATATTTTTCCTATCAATTAATTTGTTGTCATTGGGAACACAGTTTTCATATAATTATAGCTTCTGGCAGACATTGAAGATTTCTTGCTGCAGAGCCTTTGATTTATTCATATGTTTACACTCTCATACTTGCTGGGAGTATGAGGGTGAAGGTCAGTTGTCTAACCCAATTATAAAAATTCTATTCTTCTTATACATAACTTGTTTAGGCATGGCATGAATTGCAACCCCTGCAACAACAGGGGAACTCTTCTGAGGAATTCTGGGAAAAATGTTTTAGAAGGACATATGTTAGGAAAACTGCAGTTCTCATCACTGTGTATTGTTACATGAGGACCTGTTGCCTGAAAGAGCTGCAACCATGTTGTCACCACAGACAAGCTGAGGTGTTTCTGTCAAGGTGAGGATGGGAATGTGAAAAGATGGAGGAAAAAGTATCCACACTGATATCAGCTCTTGAGCTTACCTCAGAGTTCCTGTCCTGTCTCTGGACCCGCTTGGTCAGATAATAAACAACTATTGTTAAGCTTTTGTCAGATATCATTGAAGCCAAAACGATCCCAATTAGAAAAATACATTCTAATATTTGGATTTAGCAGAGTAATTATAAAATCATAACAATGACAGAAAACGATCTGGAAAAATCCCCACAATGTTTAGCTACAGAGAGAGAAGAAATGTTGAAAGATGAAACATGAACGACTTTGATAAGTTTGCAAAGAGCATGTATTCATCAATGACTTTGGTAATTAAAGGTTTTTTAAAAAGTGACAAAGTATAAATTTGCATGATTGTTACAAAATGTAATATTTTCCAGGCATGGACTCAGTGCTTTCAATGTTTGACTTTCAGAAAATATTAAATTTCCAATTATATTTTCCTGAAGAAATAAGTGAATTGAACCTTTTCAAAGTATCTGGAAAAGCGAAAAGTCATTGCTTCCACTTATGTTAACTCCTGCTTGACATTAATCCTGTGAGGACGTATCAGTATCATTATTTTGACTTTGTATATGAGAAATTTCAGCATCAGAGATTCAGTAAGGGCACAGTTATTGCATGATAAAACTAAAACTTAAAGCCTAGCTTTTCTAACTTAAAAGTCCATGCAGGAGTTTCTCTCTATGTTCATGTTCTTAAGAGTCCATGAAGGCTCTTCTCCTCACAATGTATGACGAGTAATTTATAAGATGGACTGTTTTGCATTTTACTTGCAATCCTACTACTCTTTTCACTAATTACTTGAACTCCTTAGAATTCTGATGTTTTTTTCTAAAGAAAATAATAAGTTTCCTCTATAATTTCACTACGTGATTTCTTTGTTTGTTTGTTTCATGTTACCAGGGAATATTTTGGCTTTGTGTATTCTAATATTTGGGGTCCTTAAATCAGCCATATCAGAGTGACTTGTTATACTTGGAAAAAAATATTTCTAGGCTCTATATGGGAGCTGGACCCAATGATAAACATTCATATAAATCCCTTGTGAGAGTCTTAACATATACATCAAAGCTGAAAAACCATCATGCTCCACTCAGAAAATGTGCCATTCCTGGTAAATAAAATTCTCCCACAAAAAAAGAAAAAGTTCGGCTGGGCACGGTGGCCCACACCTATAATCTCAGTACTTTGGGAAGCAGAGGTAGGCGGATCACCAGGTCAGGAGATCGAGACCATTCTGGCTAACACGATGAAACCCTGTCTCTACTAAAAATACAACAAAATTAGCCGGGCATGGTGGCGGGCGCCTATGATTCCAGCTACTGGGGAGTCTGAAGCAGGAGAATGGCGTGAACCCGGGAGGCGGAGCTTGCAGTGAGTGGAGATCGCGCCACTGCACTCCAGCCTGGGCGACAGAGTGAGACTCTGTCTTAAAAAATAAATAAATAAATAAATAAAAATAAGAAAAAGTTTATTAAAAATGTAAACGATGTACATGATTATATAAACTATCATAAAATAAATCTATTTTTGTTTTTCTTAATATGTTCAACTCTAAAGAAAACAGCCCTTCAACATTTATTTCATCAAAAGTTAATTTAAAATAATGAATTTTTATCTAATTATACTGCAAATTATTCAAGCTGAAAAAGTAATTGATATGTCTGAGCTTTGTTTCATAGAATGTTATTTAAGCTAAAACAAGTTATAAGTTCATAATTTGACTTGATATTATAAAACAGAATCACCCAGGGCACTACCTGTTGGAATGATGGCAAATATAAAAGACTGAAAAGTGAGGTTACTTTCTTTTTTATTGTGGAACAATTAAGACTTTGGGGTACTCAGGAATCCTGTAGTAGGAAGACAAAAAAATAAGTGTTAAATGCAAGTAGATGCTGTTTTATAATCCCAATGTTTTCTTCTTTATACAACCCAAAAATTAAACAACTCTCTTTAAGCATTTATTTTTCTAAATGAGCAATGCATTGTATATGTATAATACAATAATTCATAATACAGTCTCTGATATCTCTGATTTCTCTAGATCACAGAAACCTGCAGAAGACAGGAAATCCATTCATTCTTTTATGCTGACATGTGCTGAATATCTACCACATTCCAGGCACTGTTGGAGGCAGAGAATATGCAAAATCCAGTAGAACATGGTAAGCAGAGGCAAAAAACAAAACAAAAAATAAAGTGTAAATATAAGAAACACAAAGAGCCATGTTTTCACAGATCTGTAGTAATTTGGTGAATGTATGCAATAGGGAAGTAAGCCCAGTTAGAACTTCAAAAGACTTGTGTACTAGAGAAAGACTTTGAGCTTCATATTGAAAACAAGATATTCTAAGTCCTGTGTTAAGAAATTACTCTGAATTAAGGGATAGAAAATTAGATTAGAATTTACTATCTTTATCCATTTTTTTTTCTCATGGCCAGTGAGTAAATCAGCTAGTTGTATGCCAGACGAAAGTTATTTAATTCCTCTAACTTGGCATTTACTATTAGTTAATTCTCAAACTAAGGAGAGAGTCAATGCCCCCAAGGAGTCCTGCAATTCCATAGAGCCCTTCCAATCCCTCTGTCTGGAGGAATCTGGAAACACTCACAAAAAACATCAGTATTTTTATTTGCTTTATATTTGGGGCTTTGAGTAAGATTACATTTACATAAAGCATTAACTACCCTAGAACACATATACTCTAAAGAGCTCTATCATCATAAAATGTCTAATTCTAATATAATATCCATCAACATATATTGTCTAAATATCAGAAGAATATTTGAAACATCCAATCAAGAACATTATTCTTTTCTAAATTAGTTACTCAGGACATTTTGTCACAAGTGACAGAAAATCAACGCAAATTCATTTTTTTTAATTTATTTATTTATTTTTTTATTATACTTCAAGTTCTAGGGTACATGTGCATAACGTGCAGATTTGTTACATATGTATACTTATGCCATGTTGGTGTGCTGCACCCATCAACTCGTCAGCACCCTTCAATTCATCATTTATATCATATATAACTCCCCACTGCAATCCCTCCCTCCTCCCCCCTCCCCATGATAGGCCCCAGTGTGTGATGTTCCCTTCCCGAGTCCAAATGATCTCATTGTTCAGTTCCCACCTATGAGTGAGAACATGCGGTGTTTGGTTTTCTCTTCTTGTGATAGTTTGCTAAGAATGATGGTTTCCAGCTGCATCCATGTCCCTACAAAGGACTGCAAACTCATCCTTTTTTATGGCTGCATAGTATTCCATGGTGTATATGTGCCACATTTTCTTAATCCAGTCTGTCACAGATGGACATTTGGGTTGATTCCAAGTCTTTGCTATTGTGAATAGTGCCACAATAAACATATGTGTGCAAGTGTCTTTGTAGTAGAATAATTTATAATCTTTTGGGTATATACCCAGTAGTGGGATGGCTGGGTCATATGGTACATTTAGTTCTAGATCCTTGAGGAATTGTCATACTGTTTTCCATAATGGTTGAACTAGTTTACAATCCCACCAACAGTGCCATCTGATCTTTGACAAACCTGAGAGAAGCAAATTCATTTTAAAAAAATAGAATTAATTGCCTCATTGACTTAGGGAGGACAGAGGTGGAGCTGGCCTCAGGACAGATCCAGATACTAGGACTCAGATGATGGCATCTTGTTCCCCTCCTCTCCCCTCTCCCACCTTTCCTTGACTTTACTTCTTTGTAAGTTGGCTTCAATTTTCCTTTGTACAATTATGCAAGCAGATGGAAAGAGCAAAGGACAACTCCAAGTTTCCATTATCTAAGTTGGGAAAAACGTTAAGAGTAAGCTTCTGAGGGCAGAGCAAGATGGCCGAATAGGAACAGCTCCAGTCTCCAACTCCCAGTGTGAGCGACACAGAAGACCGGTGATTTCTGCATTTTCAACTGAGGTACTGAGGTCACCTCACTGGGGAGTGCCGGACAATCGAATCTGGTCAGCTGCTGCAGCCCTGACCAGCGAGAGCTAAAACAGGGCGAGGCATCGCCTCAACTAGGAAGCGCAATGGGGAAGGGAATCCCTTGTCCTAGCCAGGGGAGCTGAGACACACAACACCAGAAGAATCGGGTAACTCCCACCCCAATATTGTGCTTTAAGCAAACGGGCACACCAGGAGAATATATCCCACACCTGGCCGGGAGGGTCCCACGCTCACGGAGCCTCCCTCATTGCTAACACAGCAGTCTGCGAACTAACCGCAAGGCAGCAGCGAGGCTGGGGGAGGGGGCCTGCCATTGCTGAGGCTTCAGTAGGTAAACAAAGTCACTGGGAAGCTCCAACTGCCTGGAGCTCACAGCAGCTCAAGGAAACCTGCCTGTCTCTGTAGATTCCACCTCTGGGGACAGGGCACAGCTAAAACAACAACAACAACAACAACAAAAAGGCAGCAGAACCTCTGCAGATGCAAACAACTCTGCCTGACAGCTTTGAAGAGAGCAGTGGATCTCCCAACACGGAGGTTGAGATCTGAGAAGGGACACACTGCTCAAGTGGGTCCCTGACCGCTGAGTAGCCTAACTGGGAGACATCCCCCACTAGGGGCAGTCTGACACCCCACACCTCACAGGGTGGAGTACACCCCTGAGAGGAAGCTTCCAAAGTAAGAATCAGACAGGTACACTCGCTGTTCAGCAATATTCTAACTTCTGCAAACTCTGCTGCTGATATCCAGACAAACAGAGTCTAGAATGGACCTCAAGCAATCTCCAACAGACCTACAGCTGACGGTCCTGACGGTTAGAAGGAAAACTATCAAACAGGAGGGACACCTATACCAAAATCCCAACAGTACATCACCATCATCAAAGACCAGAGGCAGATAAAACCACAAAGATGGGGAAAAAGCAGGGCAGAAAAGCTGGAAATTCAAAAAATAAGAGCGCATCTCCCCCTACAAAGGAGCACAGCCCATCGCCAGCAATGGATTGAAGCTGATCAGAGAACGACTTTGATGAGATGACAGAAGAAGGCTTCAGTCCATCAAACTTCTCAGAGCTAAAGGAGGAAATATGTACCCAGCGCAAAGAAACTAAAAATCATGAAAAAAGAGTGGAAGAATTGACAACTAGACTAATTAATGCAGAGAAGGTCATAAACGAAATGACAGAGATGAAAACCATGAAACGGGGGGGGCGGAGCAAGATGGCCGAATAGGAACAGCTCCAGTCTCCAACTCCCAGCACGAGCGACACAGAAGACTGGTGATTTCTGCATTTTCAACTGAGGTACTGGGGTCATCTCAGAAGGGAGTGCCGGACAATCGGTGCTGGTCAGCTGCTGCAGCCTGACCAGCGAGAGCTGAAGCAGGGCGAGGCATCGCCTCACCTGGAAGTACAAGGGGGAAGGGAATCCGTTTTCCTAGCCAGGGGAACTGAGACACACAACACCTGGAAAATCGGGTAACTCCCACCCCAATACGGCGCTTTAAGCAAAGAGGCACACCAGGAGAATATATCCCACGGCTGGCCGGGAGGGTCCCACGCCCACGGAGCCTCCCTCACTACTAACACAGCAGTCTGCGGCGATCTATCCGCAAGGCAGCAGCGAGGCTGGGGGAGGGGCGCCCGCCATTGCTGAGGCTTAAGTAGGTAAACAAAGCCGCTGGGAAGCTCGAATTGGGTGGAGCTCACAGCAGCTCAAGGAAGCCTGCCTGTCTCTGTAGACTCCACCTCTGGGGACAGCGCACAGCTGAAGACCAACAGGGGAAACAGCGGGGGCCGGTGCAGACGCGAACGACTCTGTCTGACAGCTTTGGGGAGAGCTGTGGATCTCCCAACTCGGATGTTGAGGTCTGAGAACGGACAGACTGCCTGCTCAGGTGTGTCCCTGGCCCCTGAGTAGCCGAGCTGGGAGAAATCCCCCACTAGGGACAGTCTGACACCCCACACCTCACAGGGTGGAGTACACCCCTGAGAGGAAACTTCCAAAGGAAGAATCAGACAGGTACACTCGCTGTTCAGCAATATTCTAGCTTCGGCAACCTCTGCTGCTGATACCCAGGCAAACAGGGTCTGGAGTGGACCTCAAGCAATCTCCAACAGACCAACAGACAGTCCTTCTGACTGTCAGAAGGAAAACTATCAAACAGGAAGGACACCTATACCAAAACCCCATCAGTAAGTCACCACCATCAAAGACCAGAGACAGATGAAACCACAAAGATGGGGCAGAAGCAGGGCAGAAAAGCTGGAAATTCAAAAAATAAGAGCGCATCTCCCCCTGCAAAAGAGCGCAGCCCATCGCCAGCAACGGATCAAAGCTGGTCAGAGAATGACTTTGACGAGAGGAGAGAAGAAGGCTTCAGTCCATCAAACTTATCAGAGCTAAAGGAGGAATTACGTACCCAGCGCAAAGAAACTAAAAATCTTGAAAAAAGAGTGGAAGAATTGACAGCTAGACTAATTAATGCAGAGAAGATCATAAACGAAATGACAGAGATGTAAACCATGACACGAGAAATACGTGACAAATGCACAAGCTTCAGTAACCGACTCGATCAACTGGAAGAAAGAGTATCAGCGATTGAAGATCAAATGAATGAAATGAAGCGAGAAGAGAAACCAAAAGAAAAAAGAAGAAAAAGAAATGAGCAAAGCCTGCAAGAAGTATGGGATTACGTAAAAAGACCAAATCTACGTCTGATTGGGGTGCCTGAAAGTGAGGGGGAAAATGGAACCAAGTTGGAAAACACTCTTCAGGATATCATCCAGGAGAACTTCCCCAACCTAGTAGGGCAGGCCAACATTCAAATTCAGGAAATACAGAGAACGCCACAAAGATACTCCTCCAGAAGAGCAACTCCAAGACACATAATTGCCAGATTCACCAAAGTTGAAATGAAGGAAAAAATCTTAAGGGCAGCCAGAGAGAAAGGTCAGGTTACCCACAAAGGGAAGCCCATCAGACTAACAGCAGATCTCTCGGCATAAACTCTACAAGCCAGAAGAGAGTGGGCAACAATATTCAACGTTCTTAAAGAAAAGAATTTTCAACCCAGAATTTCATATCCAGCCAAACTAAGTTTCATAAGTGAAGGAGAAATAAAATCCTTTACAGATAAGCAAATGCTTAGAGATTTTGTCACCACCAGGCCTGCCTTACAAGAGACCCTGAAGGAAGCCCTAAACATGGAAAGGAACCACCGGTACCAGCCATCGCAAAAACATGCCAAAATGTAAAGACCATCGAGGCTAGGAAGAAACTGCATCAACTAACGAGCAAAATAACCAGTTAATATCATAATGGCAGGATCAAGTTCACACATAACAATATTAACCTTAAATGTTAATGGACTAAATGCTCCAAAGAAAAGACACAGACTGGCAAACTGGATAAAGAGTCAAGACACATCAGTCTGCTGTATTCAGGAGACACATCTCACATGCACAGACATACATAGGCTCAAAATAAAGGGATGGAGGAAGATCTACAAAGCAAAAGGGAAACAAAAAAAAGCAGGGGTTGCAATCCTAGTCTCTGATAAAACAGACTTTAAACCATCAAAGATCAAAAGAGACAAAGAAGGCCATTACATAATGGTAAAGGGATCAATTCAACAGGAAGAGCTAACTCTCCTAAATATATATGCACCCAATACAGGAGCACCCAGATTCATAAAGCAAGTCCTTAGAGACTTACAAAGAGACTTAGACTCCCATACAATAATAATGGGAGACTTCAACACTCCACTGTCAACATTAGACAGATCAACGAGACAGAAAGTTAACAAGGATATCCAGGAATTGAACTCATCTCTGCACCAAGCGAACCTAATAGACATCTATAGAACTCTCCACCCCAAATCAACAGAATATACATTCTTCTCAGCACCACATCGCACTTACTCCAAAATTGACCACATAATTGGAAGTAAAGCACTCCTCAGCAAATGTAAAAGAACAGAAATTATAACAAACTGTCTCTCAGACCACAGTGCAATCAAACTAGAACTCAGGACTAAGAAACTCAATCAAAACCGCACAACTACATGGAAACTGAACAACCTGCTCCTGAATGACTACTGGGTACATAATGAAATGAAAACAGAAATAAAGATGTTCTTTGAAATCAATGAGAACAAAGATACAACATACCAGATTCTCTGGGACACATTTAAAGCAGTGTGTAGAGGGAAATTTATAGCACTAAATACCCACAAGAGAAATCAGGAAATATCTAAAATTGACACTCTAACATCACAATTAAAAGAACTAGAGAGGCAAGAGCAAACACATTCAAAAGCTAGCAGAAGGTAAGAAATAACTAAGATCAGAGCCGAACTGAAGGAGATAGAGACACAAAAAACCCTTCAAAAAATCAATGAATCCAGGAGTTGGTTTTTTGAAAAGATCAACAAAATTGACAGACCGCTAGCAAGGTTAATAAAGAAGAAAAGAGAGAGGAATCAAATAGATGCAACAAAAAATGATAAAGGGGATATCACCACTGACCCCACAGAAATACAAACTACCATCAGAGAATACTATAAACACCTCTACGCAAATCAACTAGAAAATCTAGAAGAAATGGATAATTTCCTGGACACTTACACTCTCCCAAGGCTAAACCAGGAAGAAGTTGAATCCCTGAATAGACCAATAGCAGGCTCTGAAATTGAGGCAACAATTAATAGCCTACCCACCAAATAAAGTCCAGGACCAGATGGATTCACAGCTGAATTCTACCAGAGGTACAAGGAGGAGCTGGTACCATTCTTTCTGAAACTATTCCAATCAATAGAAAAAGAGGGAATCCTCCCTCACTCATTTTATGAGGCCAACATCATCCTGATACCAAAGCCTGGCAGAGACACAACAAAAAAAGAGAATTTTAGACCAATATCCCTGATGAACATTGATGCAAAAATTCTCAATAAAATACTGGCAAACCGGATTCAGCAGCACATCAAAAAGCTTGTCCACCATGATCAAGTGGGCTTCATCCCTGGGATGCAAGGCTGGTTCAACATTCGCAAATCAATAAATGTAATCCAGCATATAAACAGAACCAAAGACAAGAACCACATGATTGTCTCAATAGATGCAGAAAAGGCTTTTGACAAAATTCAACAGCCCTTCATGCTAAAAACGCTCAATAAATTCGGTATTGGTGGAACGTACCTCAAAATAATAAGAGCTATTTATGACAAACCCACAGCTAATATCATACTGAATGGACAAAAACTGGAAAAATTCCCTTTGAAAACTGGCTCAAGACAGGGATGCCCTCTCTCACCACTCATATTCAACATAGTGTTGGAAGTTCTGGCTAGGGCAATCAGGCAAGAGAAAGAAATCAAGGGTATCCAGTTAGGAAAAGAAGAAGTCAAATTGGCCCTGATTGCAGATGACATGATTGTATATTTAGAAAACCCCATCGTCTCAGCCCACAATCTCCTTAAGCTGATAAGCAACTTCAGCAAAGTCTCAGGATACAAAATTAATGTGCAAAAATCACAAGCATTCTTATACACCAGTAACAGACAAGTAGAGAGCCAAATCAGGAATGAACTTCCATTCACAATTGCTTCAAAGAGAATCAAATACCTAGGAATCGAGCTTACAAGGGATGTAAAGGACCTCTTCAAGGAGAACTACAAACCACTGCTCAGTGAAATTAAAGAGGACACAAACAAATGGAAGAACATACCATGCTCATGGATAGGAAGAATCAATATCGTGAAAATGGCCATACTCCCCAAGGTTATTTATAGATTCAATGCCATCCCCATCAAGCTACCAATGAGTTTCTTCACAGAATTGAAAAAACTGCTTTAAAGTTCATATGGAACCAAAAAAGAGCCCGCATTGCCAAGACAATCCTAAGTCAAAAGGACAAAGCTGGAAGCGTCACGCTACCTGACTTCAAACTATACTACAAGGCTACAGTAACCAAAACAGCATGGTACTGGTACCAAAACAGAGATATAGACCAATGGAACAGAACAGAGTCCTCAGAAATAATACCGCACATCTACAGCCATCTGATCTTTGACAAACCTGAGAGAAACAAGAAATGGGGAAAGGATTCCCTATTTAATAAATGGTGCTGGGAAAATTGGCTAGCCATAAGTAGAAAGCTGAAACTGGATCCTTTCCATACCCCTTATACGAAGATTATTTCAAGATGGATTAGAGACTTAAATGTTAGACCTAATACCATAAAAACCCTAGAAGAAAATCTAGGTAGTACCATTCAGGACATAGGCATGGGCAAGGACTTCATGTCTAAAACACCAAAAGCAACGGCAGCAAAAGCCAAAATTGACAAATGGGATCTAATTAAACTAAAGAGCTTCTGCACAGCAAAAGAAACTACCATCAGAGTGAACAGGCAAGCTACAGAATGGGAGAAAATTTTTGCAACCTACTCATCTGACAAAGGGCTAATATCCAGAATCTCCAAAGAACTCAAACAAATATACGAGAAAAAAAACAAACAACCCCATCAAAAAGTGGGGAAAGGATATGAACAAACATTTCTCAAAAGAAGATATTCATACAGCCAACAGACACATGAAAAAATGCTCATCATCACTCGCCATCAGAGAAATGCAAATCAAAACCACAATGAGATACCATCTCACACCAGTTAGAATGGCAATCATTAAGAAGTTAGGAAACAACAGGTGTTGGAGAGGATGTGGAGAAATAGGAACACTTTTACACTGTTGGTGGGATTGTAAACTAGTTCAACCATTATGGAAAACAGTATGGCAATTCCTCAAGGATCTAGAACTAGATGTACCATATGATCTAGCCATCCCACTACTGGGTATATACCCAAAGGATTTTAAATTATTCTACTACAAAGACACATGTACACGTATGTTTATTGCGGCACTATTCACAATAGCAAAGACTTGGAATCAACCCAAATGTCCATCTGTGACAGACTGGATTAAGAAAATGTGGCACATATACACCATGGAATACTATGCAGCCATAAAAAAGGATGAGTTTGTGTCCTTTGTAGGGACATGGATGCAGCTGGAAACCATCATTCTTAGCAAACTATCACAAGAAGAGAAAACCAAACACCGCATGTTCTCACTCATAGGTGGGAACTGAACAATGAGATCACTTGGACTCGGGAAGGGGAACACCACGCCCTGGGGCCTATCATGGGGAGGGGTGAGGGAGGAGGAGGGAGGGATTGCATTGGGGAGTTACACATGATATAAATGATGAATTGATGGGTGCTGACGAGTTGATGGGTGCAGCACACCAACATGGCATAAGTATACATATGTAACAAGCCTGCACGTTATGCACATGTACCCTAGAACTTAAAGTGTAATAAAAAAAAAAAAAAAAAGAAAAGAAAACCATGACACGAGAAATACGTGACAAATGCACAAGCTTCAGTAACCGACTCGATCAACTGGAAGAAAGAGTATCAGCGATTGAGGTTCAAATGAATAAAATGAAGTGAGAAGAGAAACCAAAAGAAAAAAGAAGAAAAAGCAATGAACAAAGCCTGCAAGAAGTATGGGATTATGTAAAAAGACCAAATCTACGTCTGATTGGGGTGCCTGAAAGTGAGGAGGAAAATGGAACCAAGTTGGAAAACACCCTTCAGGATATCATCCAGGAGAACTTCCCCAACCTAGTAGGGCAGGCCAACATTCAAATTCAGGAAATACAGAGAACGCCACTAAGATACTCCTCCAGAAGAGCAACTCCAAGACACATAATTGCCAGATTCACCAAAGTTGAAATGAAGGAAAAAATCTTAAGGGCAGCCAGAGAGAAAGGTCGGGTCACCCACAAAGGGAAGCCCATCAGACTAACAGCAGATCTCTCGGCAGAAACTCTACAAGCCAGAAGAGAGTGGGGGCCAATATTCAACGTTCTTAAAGAAAAGAATTTTAAACCCAGAATTTCATATCCAGCCAAACTAAGTTTCATAAGCGAAGGAGAAATAAAATCCTTTACAGATAAGCAAATGCTTAGAGATTTTGTCACCACCAGGCTGGCCTTACAAGAGACCCTGAAGGAAGCCCTAAACATGGAAAGGAAAAACCGGTACCAGCCATTGCAAAAACATGCCAAAATGTAAAGACCATTGAGGCTACAAAGAAACTGCATCAACTAACGAGCAAAATAACCAGTTAATATCATAATGGCAGGGTCAAGTTCACACATAACAATATTAACCTTAAATGTAAATGGACTAAATGATCCAATGAAAAGACACAGACTGGCAAACTGGATAAAGAGTCAAGACCCATCAGTCTGCTGTATTCAGGAGACTCATCTCACATGCACAGACATACATAGGCTCAAAATAAAGGGATGGAGGAAGATCTACCAAGCAAATGGAGAACAAAAAAAAGCAGGGGTTGCAATCCTAGTCTCTGATAAAACAGACTTTAAACCATCAAAGATCAAAAGAGACAAAGAAGGCCATTACATAATGGTAAAGGGATCAATTCAACAGGAAGAGCTAACTCTCCTAAATATATATGTACCCAATACAGGAGCACCCAGATTCATAAAGCAAGCCCTTAGAGACTTACAAAGACACTTAGATTACAATACAATAATAATGGGAGACTTCAACACTGCACTGTCAACATTAGACAGATCAACGAGACAGAAAGTTAACAAGGATATCCAGGAATTGAACTCATCTCTGCACCAAGCAGACCTAATAGACATCTATAGAACTCTCCACCCCAAATCAACAGAATATACATTCTTCTCAGCACCACATCGAAATGAAAGCAGAAAAAAAATGTTCTTTGAAACCAATGAGAACAAAGATACAACATACCAGAATCTCTGGGACACATTTAAAGCAGTGTGTACAGGGAAATTTCTAGAACTAAATGCCCACAAGAGAAAGCAGGAACGATCTAAAATTGACACTCTAACATCACAATTAAAAGAACTAGAGAGGCAAGAGCAAACACATTCAAAAGCTAGCAGAAGGCAAGAAATAACTAAGATCAGAGCAGAACTGAAGGAGATAGAGACACAAAAAAACCCTCCAAAAAATCAATGAATCCAGAAGTTGGTTTTTTGAAAAGATCAACAAAATGGACAGACCGCTAGCAAGACTAATAAAGAAGAAAAGAGAGAGGAATCAAATAGACGCAATAAAAAATGATAAAGGGGATATCACCACCAACCCCACAGAAATACAAACTACCATCAGAGAATACTCTAAACACCTCTACGCAAATCAACTAGAAAATCTGGAAGAAATGGATAATTTCCTGGACACTTAAACACTCTCCCAAGAATAAACCAGGAAGAAGTTGAATCCCTGAATAGACCAGTAGCAGGCTCTGAAATTGAGGCAATAATTAATAGCCTACCCACCAAAAAAAGTCCAGGACCAGATGGATTCACAGCTGAATTCTACCAGAGGTACAAGGAGGAGCTGGTACCATTCCTTCTGAAACTATTCCAATCAATAGAAAAAGAGGGAATCCCCCCTAACACATTTTATGAGGCCAACATCATCCTGATACCAAAGCCTGGCAGAGACACAACAAAAAAAGAGAATTTTAGACCAATATCCCTGATGAACATCGATGCAAAAATCCTCAATAAAATACTGGCAAACCGGTTTCAGCAGCACATCAAAAAGCTTATCCAACATGATCAAGTGGGCTTCATCTCTGGGATGCAAGGCTGGTTCAACATTCGCAAATCTATCAACGTAATCCAGCATAGAAACAGAACCAAAGACAAGAACCACATGATTATCTCAATAGATGCAGAAAAGGCTTTTGACAAAATTCAACAGCCCTTCATGCTAAAAACGCTCAATAAATTCGGTATTGATGGAACGTACCTCAAAATAATAAGAGCTATTTATGACAAACTCACAGCTAATATCATACTGAATGGGCAAAAACTGGAAGTATTGCCTTTGAAAACTGGCACAAGACACGGATGCCCTCTCTCACCACTCCTATTCGACATAGTGTTGGAAGTTCTGGCTAGGGCAATCAGGCAAGAGAAAGAAATCAAGGGTATTCAGTTAGGAAAAGAAGACGTCAAATTATCTCTGTTTGCAGATGACATGATTGTATATTTAGAAAACCCCATTGTCTCAGCCCAGAATCTTCTTAGGCTGATAAGAAACTTCAGCAAAGTCTCAGGATACAAAATTAATGTGCAAAAAAACACAAGCATTCTTATACACCAGTAACAGACAAACAGAGAGCCAAATCATGAATGAACTTCCATTCACAATTGCTTCAAAGAGAATAAAATACCTAGGAATCCAACTTACAAGGGATGTACAGGACCTCTTCAAGGAGAACTACAAACCACTGCTCAGTGAAATCAAAGAGGACACAAACAAATGGAAGAACATGCCATGCTCATGGATAGGAAGAATCAGTATCGTAAAAATGGCCATACTGCTCAAGGTTATTTATAGATTCAATGCCATCCCCATCAAGCTACCAATGAGTTTCTTCACAGAATTGAAAAAACTGCTTTAAAGTTCATATGGAACCAAAAAAGAGCCCGCATTGCCAAGACAATCCTAAGTCAAAAGGACAAAGCTGGAGGCATCACGCTACCTGACTTCAAACTATACTACAAGGCTACAGTAACCAAAACAGCATGGTACTGGTACTAAAACAGAGATATAGACCAATGGAACAGAACAGAGTCCTCAGAAATAATACCGCACATCTACAGCCATCTGATCTTTGACAAACCTGAGAGAAACAAGAAATGGGGAAAGGATTCCCTATTTAATAAATGGTGCTGGGAAAATTGGCTAGCCATAAGTAGAAAGCTGAAACCGGATCCTTTCCTTACTCCTTATACGAAGATTAATTCAAGGTGGATTGGAGACTTAAATGTCAGACCTAATACCATAAAAACCCCAGAAGAAAATCTAGGTAGTACCATTCAGGACATAGGCATGGGCAAGGAGTACATATCTAAAACACCAAAAGCAACGGCAGCAAAAGACACAATTGACAAATGGGATCTAATTAAACTAAAGAGCTTCTGCACAGCAAAAGAAACTACCACCAGAGTGAACAGGCAACCTACAGAATGGGAAAACATTTTTGCAATCTACTCATCTGACAAAGGGCTAATATCCAGAATCTACAAAGAACTCAAACAAATATACAAGAAAAAAACAAACAACCCCATCCAAAAGTGGGCAAAGGATATGAACAGACATTTCTCAAAAGAAGACATTCATACAGCCAACAGACACATGAAAAAATGCTCATCATCACTGGCCATCAGAGAAATGCAAATCAAAACCGCAATGAGATACCATCTCACACCAGTTAGAACGGCAATCATTAAAAAGTCAGGAAACAACAGATGTTGGAGAGGATGTGGAGAAATATGAACACTTTTACACTGTTGGTGGGATTGTAAACTAGTTCAGCCATTATGGAAAACAGTATGGCAATTCCTCAAGGATCTAGAACTAGAGGTACCATATGACCCAGCCATCCCACTACTGGGTATATACCCAAAGGATTATAAATTATTCTACTACAAAGACACATGCACACGTATGTTTATTGCGGCACTATTCACAATAGCAAAGACTTGGAATCAACCCAAATGTCCATCTGTGACAGACTGGATTAAGAAAATGTGGCACATATACACCATGGAATACTATGCAGCCATAAAAAAGATGAGTTTGCATCCTTTGTAGGGACATGGATGCAGCTGGAAACCATCATTCTTAGCAAACTATCACAAGAACAGAAAACCAAACACCGCATGTTCTCACTCATAGGTGGGAACTGAACAATGAGATCATTTGGACTCGGGAAGGGAACATCACACACTGGGGCCTATCATGGGGAGGGGGGAGGGGGGAGGAGGGAGGGATTGCATTGGGGAGTTATACATGATATAAATGATAAATTGATTGGTGCTGACGAGTTGATGGGTGCAGCACAGCAACATGGCACAAGTATACATATGTAACAAACCTGCAC
The DNA here is from genome assembly GCF_007565055.1 of Rhinopithecus roxellana. NCBI lineage: Eukaryota > Metazoa > Chordata > Mammalia > Primates > Cercopithecidae > Rhinopithecus > Rhinopithecus roxellana. The sequence goes on along the minus strand of NC_044551.1, from coordinate 127,144,397 downwards.
GTTATGCACATGTACCCTAGAACTTAAAGTATAAAAAAAAAAAAAAAAAAGAGTAAGCTTCTATTTCTTAAATTACATATAAATTCCATAGAAGAAGGGACTGAATGGCTAGTCCCAAATCCTGAGTTTAAGACACACCTTCCTATTTGTGGCTGATATTTTCTAAGCAAATTAAACAAACACACTTATACATACACACTTTCCATTATGTTGAAACGTAACTTTTAAGCAAAAATCTCACAATTAGTTATAATAAAGCAGTGATCAATGCTACTGTTATTTCAATTTTTTTCACTATAATAGCCTCTTTAGGAAAGAGTCTTGACATTTTCTCGTAGTTCATATTAGAGTAGTTCTACTTATTTTTTATTTCAATCTTGTACTTCTTGAACATGTTTTAATCTTTGAGCTCATTTCATCATAATTATTCTCTGTACCAATGATCCATTACTTTCACCTAGGATTTCCACAGAAATTCATTCGTTCTTCTTTCATTTGTTCAGTAAGTATTACCAGGTACTTCAGGAATTGGGATGTATCAGTGAATAAACCCTAAAAGACTTACCATTTTATTGAGAGCTCATTTCCTGTTGAAGAAGACACACAATAAACAGTAAACAATAAATAAACAGTACAATTTCATATAATGGTAAGTGCCATAAAAATGAAGTAGGTTAAAGGATAGAAAGGGAGAAAGCAAGGGAAAAATTCACTGACTTAAAGGAGAAACCTATGTGAAAATCTAAATAGAGCATCCAGATAGATGGAAGAGTAAGAATAATAAGTTTAGTTTCCTTTTGTTTTGTTTTGTTTTTTTTGTTTGTTTGTTTTGTTTTGTTTTGAGACAGAATCTTGCTCTGTTGCCCAGGCTGGAGTGCAGTGGCATGATCTCAGCTCACTGCAAGCTTCGCCTCCAGAGTTCACGCCATTCTCCTGCCTCAGCCTCCTGAGTAGCTGGGACTACAGGTGCTCTCCACCACGTCCAGCTAATTTTTTGTATTTTTAGTAGAGACAGGGTTTCACCATGTTGTCCAGGATGTTCTCGATCCCTTGACCTCATGATCCACCCACCTCCGTCTCCCAAAGTGCTGGGATTATAGGCATGAGCCACCGCGCCCCGTCAAGTTTAGCTTCTTTAAGGGGTAGAATTAATCCTTAAGAGGCTGGAGTGGAGTAAGCTCAATTGGGAAAGCATGGGATGAAGGAAGAGGGTCAGATCAAGTAGACCTTTCAAAGTCATGTTAAGAATTTTAAATTTTTATTATAAGTGTAATAGAAAACCATCAGAAGATTTTGTGCTAAAGGGAAACATGGCTTGATTTCTAAAGTACACTTGTCTGCTGTATGGAGAAGAGACAGTGAAGGGTTAAGATTAAAAATTGTGAGACCAGTTAGAAGGCGATTGCTGTAAATCATGGGAAGAGAGTGACAGAGTGAAAATGGTGAAAAGCAGTTTAATTTGAGATAGATGTTGAAGGCAGAGTGAGAGGATTTGCTGATGAATTGGATATATAGTATGAGCAGAAGGGAAAGAGAGGAATCAAGATGACTCTTGGATTTCAAGTCTAAGAAACTGAATGAAAGAAGCAGCAAAAACAGTGTTCTGAAGTGTGAACACCTGAGCTTAACCTGCAGCCTTTAGTTCATTCCTTAGGCAAAATTGTCATCTAGCCTAAGTGTAACCCTAGAGAAAGCCATTTCTAAAATGCTCATTGGAAGAGCCCTATTTGAAAATTTCATATAAATTCCATAGCTTGTTCATGAAAATGCTGTTTCTGGTACGAAGGACTCAGAAGTATTGCTTTCAGAAATTCTGGTTCAGCTTTTCTCCACTTGTTTATCTTTGTTTATCATGGTTGATTTGAATGATAGTGATTATTTCTGAGTTTTGGGTATAAGATGACTATTTTTCACTGATTTATTTGACAACATGTCAACATTTTTATTGAATTTTCACTTGTTTTTCTACAAATATATTCTAATTTATAAATATCTCAAGAGTCTACTTATTTACTCCACTTTATAGTAGCCTCTGGGCATTTAACTAGAATATCCATCTGAAAAGAAATTCAGTTTTAGGTCAGAAACAATTCTATATATGGGAGAAGTCTACTGTGCAAAATCATTCCTAGAAACCTGATGATAAGTAATTTCCAAAATTTCTGATGCATACTAAACTCTGAGCATGATATTTGCCATTACTTTATATTTGATTTGTTAAACTGTACTTCCAGAGCCTTTATTTCAAATGTTTCCTGATACACAGTGATTCTAAACAACACTACAATAATCTAAATATCTGGGCTTTCCCATATGTGAACCTAAAGTTTTGTCCATTCAATTAATAAGCAGCAAATCATAAGTACCTAATATTAATATCTAATGCACATTTTAGACAAAGATTAAAATAATGCAACCCTATAAGATTATTCAGCTGCTTTACTCATGAATTTTTAATTATATCCTTTCAATGATTAACCAGACTCATAAATAACATTCAGCAAGCACAAATTCAGAATCCATAGTGCCTACTGAATATTTAATTACTGATCTATATAGTTTCTTGCTAATAACTTTAGGGGAGCTATTGGGTCACCATATTTTTAAACTAATCAATATGAGAGATAGTAAATATCCTTATATTATTTCATTTCCAAAGCTTATGTTGTCTCATTTCCAGAGTCTAAAACTAAAGGAAAGAGAAATAAAATCAACATATTTTGCGTACTGCTATGTACCTTGAAGTTTAGATATATTACCCACGTTAATCTTCACAACAGCAGTATTTCCTTTCTTTTCTAATTAAAAAGAAAAGAACATGGAAGTTGAGTAACTTTTCTAAAGTCCCACAACTTAGAAGTGGGTGATTTAGAGGTTCTCATTTCCCTGGGAAGTTTCTGTTCTCATCCTATACTCATTTTATAGCAGGATTGTGTCTGTGTTGTATTACAAAATGAATTTTAAGTGTATAGTACTGTTGGAGTGCCAATACTAGCTCAGTCAGGGAGACCCTAACCCAGTGCTGCTAAAGGAATTAAAGACACACACACAGAAATATAGAGGTTTGAAGTGGGAAATCAGGGGTCTCACAGCCTTCAGAGCTGAGAGTCTCAAGCAGAGATTTACTCACATATTTATTAATAGCAAGCCAGTCATTAGCATTGTTTCTATTGATATTAGATTAACTAAAAGTATCCCTTACGGGAAACCAAGGGATGGGCTGAAGTAAAGGGATGGGTTGGGCTAGTTATCTGCAGCAGGAGCATGTCTTTAAGGCACAGATTGCTCATGCTATTATTTGTGGTTTAAGAACGTCTTTATGCGGTTTTCTGCCCTGGTTGGGCCAGGTGTTCCTTGCACTTATTCCAGTAAACCCTTAAACTTCCAGTGTGGGTATTATGGCCATCATGAACATGTCACAGTGCTGCAGAGATTTTGTTTATGGCCCCAAACAGGCTTGTTCCCAACATGTCCCCCTTCTTCCATTTGGGAAGCGATAAAAGCAGGGGCAGCTTTGTCACAGTGAGCTACTTCTTGCAGGAGTCAGGATCCACATCTGCAGACTATACAATGACAAACAACACAGATTAAAAGCACAATCATCATTGGATAAATATGCTCAATAGTTATAATTGTTTTCTGTGTCAGTCCTTATTGAGGAAATACTCATGGCAGTGGTGATCACCACTATCATAGCTACCATTGAATTACTCATTGTGACTGGCTGTCCTGCTTTCCTCAGGTTTTCTTCTGCTTTCTGTGACAGCTTCTTGATCCGTCCCCAGGTGGGAGGCTGTGTTCAATGGGTGTTGCTCATGACAGTTGGGGTCCGCCTCAGCGTCAGTCTTGACATGGCTGCAACTGAGGGGTCCTCAGGATCCTCCAAGAATCTCTTCCTCAGGATCTGGCTCATGATAAGGTTTCGGGTGTCTTGATGGTATCCAAATCGGCTGTTGATTTGATCCTGGAGAACCACAAGCATAACCTCTACCCCAAGTTATTATTTAACCTGTTTCCCAAATTTTTGTTATCGGATCTCTCCATCAAACCAATTGTTCTGTTTCTGTCTTTGCAGCTTGTTTCTGTAGATGCTGTTCAGCTGCTGATAACATTTGGCCTTTGGGCAGGATCAAAAAATTTAAAGTTAATAATGCTAGACTCAATTGTGTATGGGCTGTCCCATAATCCCTTTTACTCCCCCTTTTTTTATTTTTGTCATCAGTTGTTTATCTGTATGAAATACTAACTGAGCATTTTTAATTAACTGTGTGGAATGAACCATGTATGAAGAATCAGAAATCACATTAATAGGCATATAAAAAGCAGTCAATACCTCAGTTGGAGCTACAAGCTCCGCTTTTTTAATTGAAGTATAGGGTATCTGGAAAACTGTACTTTTTGAGCCAGAATAAGAAGCTTTACCATTACTAGACCCATCTGTAAAACAATGAAAAATTTTAGCAGCTGCAGGTTGTTTACTGCAGGAATTGTAAATGCAAACCATTCACTGTCTTGCTCAGCTAAAGGGATAGTAAAGAAACAGTCTTATTATTATTATTATTATTATTATTATTATTATACTTTAAGTTCTAGGGTACATGCGCACAACATGCAGGTTTGTTACATATGTATACATGTGCCATGTTGGTGTGCTACACCCATTAACTCGTCATTTACAGTAGGTATATCTCCTAGTGCTATCCCTCCTCCTTACCCCTCCCCACAAAAGGGCCTGGTGTGTGATGATCCCCTTCCTGTGTCCAAGAGATTTCATTGTTCAATTCCCACCTATGAGTGAGAACATGCGGTATTTGATTTTCTGTTCTTGTGATCGTTTGCTGAGAATGATGGTTTCCAGCTGCATCCATGTCCCTACAAAGGAAAGAACTCATCATTTTTTATGGCTGCATAGTATTCCATGGTGTATATGTGCCACAGTGCCACATTTTCTTTTTTTTTTTTTTTTTTTTTTTTTTTTTTTGAGACAGAGTCTCGCTGTGTCGCCCAGGCTGGAGTTCAGTGGCCGGATCTCAGCTCACTGCAAGCTCTGCCTCCCAGGTTTATGCCATTCTCCTGCTTCAGCCTCCCGAGTAGCTGGGACTACAGGCGCCTGCCACCACGCCCGGCTAGTTTTTTGTTTTTTGTTTTTTTTTTTTTTTTTTAGTAGAGACGGGGTTTCACTGTGTTAGCCAGGATGGTCTCGATTTCCTGACCTCGTGATCTGCCCGTCTCGGCCTCCCAAAGTGCTGGGATTACAGGCTTGAGCCACCGTGCCCGGCCATGCCACATACTCTTAATCCAGTCTGTCACTGATGGATATTTGGATTGATTCCAAGTCTTTGCTATTGATGGAATGTATCTCAAAATAATAAGAGCTATTTATGACAAACCCACAGCCAATATCATATTGAATGGGCAAAAACTGGAAGCATTGCCTTTGAAAACTGGCACAAGACAGGGATGCCCTCTCTCTAGGGCAATCAGGCAAGAGAAAGAAATCAAGGGTATTCAGTTAGGAAAAGAAGAAGTCAAATTGTCCCTTTTTGCAGATGACATGACTGTATATTTAGAAAACCCCATCGTCTCAGCCCAAAATCTCCTTAAGCTCATAAGCAACTTCAGCAAAGTCTCAGGATACAAAATCAATGTGCAAAAATCACAAGCATTCTTATACACCAGTAACAGATAAGCAGAGAGCCAAATCATGAATGAACTTCCATTCACAATTGCTTCAAAGAGAATAAAATACCTAGGAATCCAACTTACCAGGGATGTAAAGGACCTCTTCAAGGAGAACTACAAACCACTGCTCAGTGAAATCAAAGAGGACACAAACACACAAACAAATGGAAGAACATACCATACTCATGGATAGGAAGAATCAATATTGTGAAAATGGTCATACTGCCCAAAGTAATTTATAGATTCAATGCCATCCCCATTAAACTACCAATGACTTTCTTCACAGAATTGGAAGAAAACTGATTTAAAGTTCATATGGAACCAGAAAAGACCCCACATTGCCAAGACAATCCTAAGCCAAAAGAACAAACCTGGAGGCATCACGCTACCTGACTTCAAACTATATCACAGGGCTACAGTAACCAAAACAGCATGATACTGGTACCAAAACGGAGATACAGACCAATGGAACAGAACAGAGTCCTCAGAAATAATACCACACATCTACAGCCATCTGATCTTTGACAAACCTGACAAAAACAAGAAATGGGGAAACGATTCCCTATTTAGTAAATGCTGCTGGGAAAATTGGTCAGCCAGAAGTAGAAAGCTGAAACTGGGTCCTTTCCTTACTCCTTATATGAAAATTAATTCAAGATGGATTAGAGACTTAAATGTTAGACCTAAAACCATAAAAACCCTAGAAAAAAACCTGGGGAATACCATTCAGGACATAGGCATGGGCAGGGACTTCATGTCTAAAACACCAAAAGCAACGGCAACAAAAGCCAAAATTGACAAATAGAATCTAATTAGACTAAAGAGCTTCTGCACAGCAAAAGAAACTGCCATCAGAGTGAACAGGCAACCTACAGAATGGGAGAAAATTTTTGCAATCTACTCATCTGACAAAGGGCTAATATCTAGAACCTAGAAAGAATTCAATCAAGTTTACAAGAAAAAAACAAACCACCCCATCCAAAAGTGGGCAAAGGATATGAACAGACATTTCTCAAAAGACGACATTCATACAGCCAACAGACACATGAAAAAAATGCTCATCGTCACTCGCATTCAGAGAAATACAAATCAAAACCACAATGAGATACCATCTTACACCATTTAGAATGGCAATAATTTAAAAAATCAGGAAACAACAGGTGCTGGAGAGGATGTGGAGAAATAGGAACCCTTTTACACTCTTGGTGGGACTGTAAACTAGTTCAACCATTGTGGACAACAGTGTGGCGATTCCTCAAGGATGTACAACTGGAAATACCCTTTGACCCAGCCATCCCATTACTGGGGATATACCCAAAGGATTGTAAGTCATGCTTCTATAAAGAAACAGTCTTTTAAATCTATGACTATTAAAGGCCAATTTTTTGGTATTATAGCAGGAGAAGGCAATCCTGGCTGTAATGGTTCCACAGGTTTTATAACTGAATTGATGGCTCTTATGTCAGTTAACATTCTCCATTTACCTGATTTTTTCTTCATTACAAAAACTGGAGAATTCCAGGGGGAAAATGTTGGAGCTATGTGATCATTTTCTAATTGTTCAGTAACTAATTCCTCTAATGCCTCCAATTTCTCTTTACTTAGCAGTCATTGTTCTATCCTAATTGGCTTATCTGTTAACCATTTTAAAGGTATAGGTTCTGGAGGCTTAACAATGGTCGCCACCAAAAATGATGTCCTAATCTTTGACAGGAACTTTGTCTTTCCAATTGAAATGATTCTTTCAAACCTTGTAATTTTTTTTTTTAGTCCTATACCAGGGACATACCCCATTTCATGCATCATAGGTTGATTTTGAGGGCTATATAATTGTTCTGGAATTAGAATTTGTGCTCCCCATTATTGCAATAAATCTCTTCCCCATAAATTTATAGGTACAGAAGTTATAATTGGTTGGATAGTCCCAGATTGTTCATTGGGCCCTTTGTAATGCAAAATATAGCTACTTTGATATACTTCACGGGCTTTACCAACTCCAAGTATGTTAAATTGAGCTGGTTGAATTGGCCATGCAGACAGCCAGTTTTGTAGAGAAATGATTGAAATGTCCACTGCTATATCTACCAAACCTTTACATTTCTTACCCTGAATAGTTATTTCACATGTAGGACATTTATCAATAATCTGATATACCCAATAAGCTGCTTGCTTTGTTTATTTGTGCTTCCAAATCCTCCTGTTCATTTCATTTCACTTTTTCCCATTTCCACATTTGGCACAATCAGAAGCAGTACTATGCGCCCTCCTCGCTCTACTTTCCAGGGAGCAGAAGTAGATATAACAATTTGAATTTCCCCATTATAATCTGAATCAATGACTGCTGTATGTATTTGTACCCCTTTTAAATTTCAACTAGACCTTCCTAAAAGTAATCCTATCATCCCCACTGGCAAGGGTCCACAGACTCCTGTTGGGACCTTTTGTGGGGGTTCCGCAGGCAGAAGGCTCACAGCTTTTGTGCAGCATAAATCTACTGTGGCACTACTGGCTGTGGCAGGGGAGAGACATTGTACGGGGGTGAGGGAATGGCCTGAGCTGGAAATACTCCATTTGGAATGGGGCCCGGGACAGGCCCCACGTGGCATTTCCCAAAATCAGGTTCCCATCTTTATTAAACTTAGAGTGACACTGATTATCCCAGCATTTTCCTTTTTTACATTTTGGACATATTTCAGACTCAGCAGTTTTCTTTTTTTCCCCTATCTGGCTGCCTGACTAGCTGATTATTTCTACATTCTTCTTTAGTAAGAAGAGCTTGTTTAAATTCCTTGACTAATTTAAAAGGAAAAGGCTCAAATGTAGCTATAATGTTTCCCTGTTGATTTGGGGGGTATATTCTAACAGGGAACTGCCAAGCCTCTGAATCACCCTCTCATCTAGCTTGCTGAATTCCTGACTGAATAGAACTAAGAGTGGTTGCTCGAGGTGCTGCTCGAACAGTCACTGGGGCAACTACTTTTTGCCCAGTGTCCTCTGGAAAAGAAAGATCTGGAGGGTCAGGCCACTCTTTTTTTGAAAATAATAATGAGGGAGTGCAGAAGGATAGGGATGAACCTCTTCCTCTTCTGCCTCTTTAGCTTTAGCGGGCAAACAAACCTGCTATGTAACCTCTTCTGTTACTTCATTATGCTCTCCTTTCTCCTCACTAGTGTGAAAAAGTTCCAAAGTGGAATGAACCAGAGCCCATGCTTGTCCCATTATTACCCTGATGCTTCTGAGCTCACCTTGTTACTCACCAAGAGGATTGCTTTAAGAGTACTCGGGTGTCCTCCAGCTTAGTTCCACATTCTCCAACTGTTGCTCCAGCAACCCTTCGACCTGGATTCAAGCTCCGACAAATGAGTGCCACTTGCCAAGACCAGCTTGGTCAGGAAGACCCTAACAGAGCACTGCTAGAGGAATTAAAGACACACACACAGAAATATAGAGGTGTGAAGTGGGAAATCAGGGGTCTCATAGCCTTCAGAACTGAGAGTCTCAAGCAGAGATTTACTCACATATTTATTAACAGCAAGCCAGTCATTAGCATTGTTTCTATTGATATTAGATTAACTAAAAGCATCCCTTATGGGAAACCAAGGGATGGGCTGAAATAAAGGGATGGGTTGGACTAGTTATCTGCAGCAGAAGCATGTCTTTAAGGCACAGATTGCTCATGCTATTGTTTGTGGTTTAAGAATGCCTTTAAGTGGTTTTCCACTTTGGGTGGGCCAGGTTTTCCTTGCTCTTATTCCAGTAAACCCTTAACCCTCCAGTGTGGTCATTATGGCCATCATGAACATGTCACAGTGCTGCAGAGATTTTGTTTATGGCCAGTTTTGGGGACAGTTGATGGCCAGATTTTTGGGGGCCTGTTCCCAACATTGGAGTGTGTGGTGGTTAATATAATATATTAACTTGGTTAGACTGTGGTACCCAGATGTTTTCTCAAACACCAGTAAAGATGTGGCTGTGGAAGTATGTTCTACCTAAGTTTTTAATCTCATCAGAAATTAATAATTTAAATCAGTAGGCTTCAAATAAAGCAGATTATTCTCTCTAATGTGAGTAGACCTCATCCAATTGGTGAAAGGCCTTAAGAACAAATACTGATGTTTCCCAGAGAAAAAGTGTTTTGGTTTTAAGACTGCAGTATAAAAACTGCCCAAGTTTCCAGCCCATCTGGTCTGCTCTGCAAATTTCAATCTTAAAACTCTAATACAAATTTTGGTAATAGGAAGTGGAGTGTTGCTATAGAAAAAACCTCAAAATGTGAAAATAGCTTTGGAAATGAAAGATGGGTAGAGGCTAAGAGAGTTTCAAGGTGCATAATATAAAAAGCAGAGTTTGCCCATGGAGGCTGTTACTAGAAATATGAATATTAAAGGTGCTTCTTATAAAGTATCAGATGGAAATTGGAAACATGTTATTGAAAACTGGAAAAGAAGGCAATCCTTATCATTAAGTAGTACAGTACCTGGCTGAATTGTGTTCCACTGTTTTGTGGAACGTAAACTTGTAAGTGATGAACTTGATATTTAGAGGAGTTTTCTAAGTGAAGTGTTGAAGGTATTACCTGATTTCTCCTTTCTGCTTATGATAAACTGTGAGAGAAGAGAGATAATTGAAGAATTGAATGTTAAGCAGAGAGAAACTAGAACTGGAAGATTTGTACAATTCTCTACCTATTTATATTGAAAAAAAAAAAAGAGAAAACATGCTCTAGAGAGAACTTAAAGCTTGTGATTGACAACTCTGTTTTAAAAAGATTAGGTATGTTACTTGTGGTTGTAGTCAACAATCTTAAGAGAAACACTGTCAGCTTGCACTGAGGAAAGAAGGGAGAAGCTGAAATGAAAGAAGGCTTTTGGACTTCAGGGATTCTACAGGAAAGAAATGGTTTTATAAAGCTACTTGAATATGAATTTGTGTTATCTTTCAAGAAAAGCAAAAACTGATCATGAGGGTGGGGCTGTCACCCTGGTGGGCCTAGAGGACAGAGCATCAAGCCAAAGAGGATTATGCCCTAGCCTTAGAATCTAATAAAATTTGATTAGATTGCTAGATTTGGAATTTTCTTGGGACACCATGATCTCTCTCTCTCTCTCTCTCTCTCTCTCTCTCTCTCTCTCTCTCTCTCTCTCTGTGTGTGTGTGTGTGTGTGTGTGTGTGTGTGTATCTCTTTTTTCTATTTTTCCCTTTTGGAATAGACATATGTATCCCATACCTGTTCCGTTGTATTTTGGAAACAGAAAATTTCAAATCTTTTTCCCCAGAATCATACTCCTATTTATTTCAATGGTTTAGATATTGAGATTTGAGATGCTGAGTTGATGAAATTTTAATGAGATTTTTGGCCCAAGAGAGTTAATGCTGGAATTATTAAGATTTTTGTTGGAATGAACATATTTTGCACATAGGAAAGACTTGAAATTGGGGTGGGGCACAGAGGGCAGATTGTTATAGTGACGTGGAAATTAGAGAAAGAAGAAAAACAAAATTTAAAAAGAGAGAGAAAAAAAAAAAACAAGCTCTCTATATTAGGCTGACTCATCCAAATCCAGTAGTAGGCAAAGCCCGGACCCAGGTGAAGTCTTGATATATCGTTATCAAGCCGAGGCTCAAAGAAATGTCCTCTGGAGGCTCTCCCAGCACTCCCTCAACATAAGAATAAGTAATATTCCCCCTCGAATCCCACCCTCCTCCGTGTGATTGTACCTTGCTCTGTATGTTTTTTGAGTTTATAGATTCCTGTTTTCTGTAACTAGTAACTTTGAGTATTCTGTTTTATCTGAGAAGTACAGTGAAAGTTATAAGACATGCCTGAGCAGGCCTGGGCTGCAGCCATCTGGGCACCATAGCAAAGGTTATGAGATAAGCCTGTGCAAGGCTCTTTTGAGCAAGCCTAGATAACAGCCATCTGGGCTTCATAGCAAGAGTCATATGTAATTCTGGGTTTTGCTCCTGTCACAATTTGATTAACTGCCTTTGTTCTGCCTCTGTATCCTTGCTTTCATGCCACTACGCTTCGTGCCACTATAAGGTTGTTTCAGGCTAACCCACCCCCTTTTAGAAGTGTGTATAAAAGTCAAGTGCTGTCTTTGTTATTTGCCCAGTTTTCAGATGTTAATCTGCTGGTTCTGAGGGGACTCAATAAATTCTTCTGTATTTACCCCGTGGTCTCTCTGGACCTCCTCATTCCTGCAACAATAGGTTAAGTTGTATCCTCCTAAAAAGATATTTTGAATCTTAAACTCCACAGTTTCCAGACTTTGTTTAGAGATCAGCTCTCTAAGTAAGCAATCAAATTAAAATGCAATACTTAGCACAGACCCTAATCCAATACAACTGTTGTCCTTATCAAAAGGGGAAAATTTGAACACAAAACCAGACAAGTACACTGCCACAAGCCAAGGAGAAAGGACTGGAATAGATCCTTTCTTGGTATCTTCAAAGAGAGTGTGGCCCTTCCAACACATTGATCTCAGACTTCCATAATTGTGAGACAATTCATTCTATTACTTCAGCCACTCAGTTTGTGGCACTGTTATGGCAGCCCTAGCAAACTCATACAGATTTCAATAGAATTTTTATGGAGACTTCATGGAAATATGGAGAAGAGGAATTTATATATCTCCACAAGCAGTGAAACTGAATAAATTCCCCATTACTGAAATCCCTTCAGTTTCAATTGGTCTCAGCTCTCTCTGTATTTTCTCCATTCAGTCTCTCAATCTTGTCTCTGATTCTTGCCTAAATGTTCTCATTTCCTCAGAGAAAAACAAAAGGTTTTTGCAGTTAAGGAGCCCTGGAATTTTAGAAAGCAGCTTAACACTTACATAATTATTTCTCTCTCTGTTTCTACTCCAAATACATCAACAAAATATTCACCCAAGAACACAGCCTCCTTTTAGATAGCAATTAAAATACTTTTCTTCTACTTGTCTTTCTTTGAAACTTGCCCTTTGAAATTAGCACTTGCATTTACATTTGGCATTAGATAGGCTTCAGGCTTGCATCTTAAGTTGGAATTTGATACAAAAACGTCAATAGATTAAGCACTACTGTAGATCATAGCCTATATCAATTGACATTTTTAAAATTTTGAAATAAAATCGTTCATAAATGGGTTTTCCTTTCCTGTATATGGTCAAAAAAGAAAAAAACTGACATCCTAGAGTATCAGGGACAAGAATGGAAATGGGTCAGGAGAGAGGAACCACCAGCCTTTAATAACTCATGCTTGGGCTCTAGCACCATTTTGGCTGCTGAACTGGTTCCCAAGTTTCTTTTCCCTCTCTACTTTTACCTGAATAACATTACCTTGTTGTTTACTTCTCTGCTGGAACAATTTTACTGGTGAATTCATAACATGGAAATTAATGCCTATATGACATGATATTCTAGGGATATCTTTGTACTTCAGAAGCTTCAGTAAAAACATAAATGAAAATTTATTTTTTATATAATTTCAAATTTCATTTCAGATTTAGGGGGTACATAAGTAGGTTTGTCACATGGGTATGTTGTGCGATGCTGAGATGGTTTAGAGTATGAAAGATCCCATCACCCAGATAGTGAGCATAGTACCCAATAGGTAGTTTTTCAACCCAGCTCTCCTCGGTCTACCCTTCAGTAGTCGCCAGTGTCTACTCTTGCCAACTTTATGTCCATGAGTATGCAGTGTTTAGTTCCTACTTATTATTGAGAATATGCAGTTTTGGTCTTCTGTTCCTGCATTAATTTGCTTAGGATAATGGCCTTCAGCTGCATCCATGTTGCCGCAAAGGACATGATTACATTGATTTTTATAGGTGCATAGTATTCCGTTCTGTATATGTGCCACATATTCTTTATACAATTCACTGTTGATGGGCACCTAGGTTCATTTCATGTCTTTGCTATTGTAAATAGTACTGTGAAGAATACATGAGTGTATGTATCTTTTTAGCAGAACAATGTGTTTTCTTTTAGACACAAACCCAGTAATGGGATAACTGAGTAAAATGGCAGTTCTAAGTTCTTTGCAAAATCTCTAAACTGCTTTCCACAGTGGCTGAACTAATTTACTTTCCCACCAACAGTGTAAAGCATTCCCTTTTCTTCACAGCCTTTCCAGCATCTGTTGTTTTTTGACTTTTTAATACCAATCATTCTGACTGGTGTAAGAATTTTAGTACTAGCATTCTAACTGGTGTCACTGTTGTTTTGATTTGCATTTCTCTGATGATTGGTAGGAATGACCATTTTTTTACATGTTTGTTGGCCACTCATGTCTTCTTTTGAGAGGCATCTGCTCATGTCCCAACCCGCAGGACAGTCGAACGGGCCCTGGAAGGGGGAGTGGGAATGGAGGAAACAAGAAAACACGAGAAATGGAGACAAGATAAATAGCCTGATCAAGTTTCCTTTAATGGTGGCAGTGCAATGCCTTATATAGGCTGGCAGAGGAAGAGGTTGGGCCAGGGCAGTGACGGGGAGGCCGGATTTTCTCAAATTACAATTGCGCATGTGCCGTGAGTTTGTAATTTTCCCGGGCGTGGGATCTTCCCTGCGCTGTAGGCCGCATATCTTCCTGGGCGGGAAAAAGGTTTGTGCGCTCGCGGGAAAGGCTTGCGCGGGCGTGGGAAAGGTTTAGGCGCACGCGGGAAGGGTTTAGGCACATGCGGGAAAAACTTTAGGCTCACGCAGGAAAGGTTTGTAATAAAGAACCCGGAAATGTGCCATCTTGTCTCTGCTTTGTGGAGATCAAGCAACAGAGGTCGGCCAATTCCAGGCCTCATGGCTCCGGACATGCTCATGTCTGCTGCCCATTTTTAATGGGGTTATTGATTTGTTTATGTTCCTTGTAGATTCTGGGTGTTAGACCTTTGTCAGATGCATAGTTTGTGAATATTTTCCCCCATTCTGTAAGTTATTTGTTTACCCTGTTGATAGTTTCCTTTGCTATATAGAAGGTCTTTAGTTTAATTAGGTCTGACTTATCAATTTTTGTTTTTGTTGCAATTGCTTGTAAACACTTAGTCAAAAACTCTTTGCCAAGGCCAATGTCAAGAAGGGTATTCCCAAGGTTTTCTTCTAGGACTTTTATAATTTGAGGTCTCACATCTAAATCTTTAATCCATCTTGAGTTAATTTTTTGTATACAGTGAAAAGGGTTCAGTTTCATTCTTCTGCATATGGTTAGCCAGTTATCCAAGCACCGTTTTTTGAATAAAGGGTCCTTTCCCCATTGTTTACTTTTGTTGTTCTTGTCAAAGATCAGATAGTTGTAAGTGTATGGCTTTATTTCTGAGTTTTCTATTCTGTTCCATTGATCTATATGCCTGTTTTCATACCAGTACTGTGCTCTTTTGGTTACTGTCGCCTTATAGAATTGTTTGATACCAGGAAATGTGATGCCTCATTTTCTTTTTTCTTTTTCTTTTTTTTTTTTTTTTTTTTTTTTTTGAGACGGAGTCTCGCTCTATCACCCAGGCTGGAATGCAGTGGCACAATTTTGGCTCACTGCAACCTCTGCCTCCAAGGTTCAAATGATTCTCCTGCCTCAGCCTCCCAAGTAGCTGGGACTACAGGCATGCACCACCACACCTAGCTAATTTTTGTATTTTGAGTATACATGGGGTTTCACCATTTTGGCCAGGATGGTCTCAATCTCGACCTTATTATCTGCCTGGATCGGCCTCCCAAAGGGCTGGGATTACAGGCATGAGTCACTGCACCTGGTCTCCAGTTTTCTTTTTTTAGCTAAGGATTGCTTTGGCTTTTCAGGCTCTTTTTTAGTTCCAGATGAAATTTTGAATAGTTTTTCCTAATTCTGTTAGAAATGACATCAACAGTTTGATAAGACTAGCCTTAAATCTGTAGACTACTTTGGGCAATATGGCCATTTCAATAATACTGATTCTTCCAATTCATGGACATGGGATGATTTTCTATTTGTGTCATCTATGATTTCTTTCATCAATGTTTTATAGTTCTCTTATGGAGACTTTTTTCCTCCTTGGTTAGATGTATTCCCAGGTATTTTATTGTTTTGTGGCTATTGTGAATGGAATTGAATTTTTGATTTGGACATCAACTTGAATGATGTATAGAAATGCCATTGATTTTTATACATTGATTTTGTATTCTAAAACTTTACTGAAATTGTTTATCAGTTTCAAGACACTTTGGCAGAATCTTTAGGGTTTTCTAGGTATAGAATAATATCATCAAGGAAGAGAAATAGTTTGATTTCTTCTATTTCTATTTAAATGACTTTTATTTCTTTCTCTTGACTGATTGTTCTGACTAGGACTTCCAGTACTGTATTGAACAGGAATGGTGAGTGTGGTTATACTAGTCTTGTTCCAGTTCTCAAGGAGAATGCTTCCAGCTTTTGCCTGTTCAGTGTGATGTTAGCTATGGATTTGTCATAGATGGCTTTTTATTATTTTGAGTTATTCTCCTTTGATGCATAGTTTGTTGAGGGTTTTTATTATGAAGGAGATGTTGGAGTTTGTTGAAAGCTTTCTCTGTATCCATTGAGATGATCATATGGCTTTTGTTTTTAATTCTCTTTATGAGGTGGATCACATTGATGATTTGCATATGTTGAACCAAGCTTGCATCTCATGAAGGAATGCTTACTTGATCATGGTGAATTATTTTGATTGCTGCTGGATCAAATTTACTAGTATTTTCTTGAGTATCTTTTTTTGTGTCTATGTTCATAGAGATATTGGCCTGTAGTTTTTTTCTTGTTGCTGTTGTTGTGGCTTAGCCAGGTTTTGGTATCTGGGTGATGCTCACTTCAGAGAATGAATTAGGGAGGAATCCCTCCTCCTCAATTTTTTGGAATAGTTTCGGTAGAATTGGTACTAGGCCTTCCTTGTACCCCGGTAGGATTTAGCTATAAATCCATCTCATCCAGAGCTTTTTTTATTGTTAAATTTCTTATTATTGATTTAGTTTCAGAAATTGATATTTCTCTGTTCATGGTTTCATTCTCTTCCTGATTCAATCTTGGGAGATTATGTTTTTCCAAAAATTTATCAATTTCCTCTAGATTTTTTCTAGATAGTGTGCATAGAGGTGGCTCATAATAGTCTCTGAGGATCTTTCATATTCCTGCGGGATCCATTGTAATGTCACTGATACTGTTTAGATGTTTATCTCCCTCAAATCTCATGTTGAAATGTGACCTCCAATGTTGGATGTGGGACCTAGTTGGAGGTATTGGATTATGGCAGCAGACCCTTCATGAATGGCTTAGCACCATCCCCTTGGTGATGAGTGAGTTCTCACTGAGTTAGTTCATGCAAGATCTGATTGCTTAAAGGATTCTGGGACCTACCTCTTCTTTCTCTTGCTCACACCCTTGCCACGTGATGTACCTGCTTACCCTCCACCTTATGCCATGATTTTAAGCTTCCTAAGGTCCCATCAGAAGCTGAGCAGAGGGCAGCACTATGCTTCCTTTATAGCTCACAGAATTGTGAGATAATTAAACCTCTTTTGTTTACAAATTACCTAGCCTCAGGTATTTCTTTACAGCAACACAAAAATGTAATAGCACAGTCATCTTTGTCATTTCTGATTGTGCTTAGTTGGATCTTCTCTCTTTTATTCTTTGTTAATCTAGCTAGTGGTCTATCAATCGAATTTATGCTTTCAAAGAACCAACTTTTGGTGTCATTGATTCTTTGCATGGATCAATTTTTCTGCTCTGATTTAAGTTTTTTTATTTTATTTTGATAGTTTTGGGGTTAGTTTATTTCTGTTTTTCCAATTCCTCCAGGCTAGATTATTAATCTGAGATCGTCCTAACTTTCTGAGGTAGATGTTTAGCATTATAAATTTTCCTGTTAACACTAGTTTTGCTGCATCCCAGATTTTGGTATATTGTTTCTCTGCTTTCATTTATTTCAAATAACTTTTTTTTCTTTTCTGCCTTAATTTTGCTGTTTACCAAAAGTCATGCGGATGTATGTTGTTCAATTTCCATGTAATTGTTTGATATGAAGAGTGATCTTCTTGGTATTCATTTCTATTTCTGTTCCACTGTGATTCAAGAATATGGTTGTTATAATTTCAGTTTTTTAAATTTATTGAGACTTACTTTATGACCGAGTATATGGTTGATCTTGGCATATGTTCTGTGTGCAAATGAGAAGAATGTATATTCTGTGGTTTATTTGTAGAGTATTCTGAAGATGTTAGGTCCAGGTGGTCAAGTGATAAATTTAAGTCCAGAATTTCTTTGTTAGTTTTCTGTCTCAAAGATCTGTCCAAGGCTGTCAGTGAGGTATTGAAGATACCCACCGTTATTGTATAGCTATGAATGGCAACTTATATACCACAGTTATATACTCATATCTTATATACTCATTCTCATATCTTACATACTCATTCTCTTTAGAGACTGGAATGAGAAACTTTCAATATATGAATTTTAAACCTAAATGAATTTTTAAGCCTAAATGAATATTCCTATATAATTAATAAGGTCATGCTAATTGTAGTAAATTTTAAAAGTCAATAAAAGTAAACACAAGAAAATAGAAGTATCCACAAACCAGCAAGAATAATTACTCTAGTATCCTGATAAATCTGCCTGTAATCTTTTTATGCATTGTTACTGAAAAGTGTCACATTAAAATTACCTAGTATGTCACTGATTTCAAATTAACAGCTTAACAATTATTAATTTGGCATCTTTGAAAAATAAACATACATATATAGTAGCATTTAGTTATAAAGTTGAAGCCATAGGCTGCTTACTCCATAGTATAACGATGAATTAATAAGCACCCAGGAAGCTGCAAGAGCTGTAGGAGATAGAACAGCATAAAGAACTCATGTTCTGGGGGCGGAGCAAGATGGCTGAATAGGAACAGATCCAGTCTCCAACTCCCAGCACAAGCGACACAGAAAACCAGTGATTTCTGCATTTTCAACTGAGGTACTGGGGTCATCTCACTAGGGAGTGCCGGAACATTGGTGCTGGTCAGCTGCTGCAGCCTGACCAGCGAGAGCTGAAGCAGGGCGAGGCATCAACTCACCTGGGAAGCGCAAGGGGGAAGGGAATCCCTTTTCCTAGCCAGGGGAACTGAGACACACAACACCTGTAAAATCGGGAAACTCCCACCACAATACTGCGCTTTAAGCAAACGGGCACACCAGGAGAATATATCCCACACTGGGCCGGGAGGGTCCCACGCCCAGGGAGCCTCTCTCATTGCTGACACAGCAGTCTGCGATCTAACCGCAAGGCAGCAGCGAGGCTGGGGGAGGGCCGCCCACCATTGCTGAGGCTTAAGTAGGTAAACAAAGCTGCTGGGAAGCTCTAACTGGGTGGAGCTCAGAGCAGCTCAAGGAAACCTGCCTGTCTCTGTAGACTCCACCTCTGGGGACAGGGCACAGCTAAAAAACAACAACAACAACAACAACAACAAAAAGGCAGCAGAAACTCTGCAGACGCAAACGACTCTGTCTGACAGCCTTGAAGAGAGCAGTGAATCTCCCAACACGGAGGTTGAGATCTGAGAAGGGACAGACTGCCTGCTCAAGTGAGTCCCTGACCCCTGAGTAGCCTAACTGGGAGACATCCCCACTAGGGGCAGTCTGACACCCCAAACCTCACAGGGTGGAGTACACACCTGAGAGGAAGCTTCCAAAGTAAGAATCAGACAGGTAAACTCACTGTTCAGCAATATTCTAATTTCTGCAACCTCTGCTGCTGATACGCAGGCAAACAGGGTCTGGAGTGGAACTCAAGCAACCTCTAACAGACCTACAGCTGAGGGTCCTGACTGTCAGAAGGAAAACTATCAAACAGGAAGGGCACCTATACCAAAACCCCATCAGTTCATCACCGTCATCAAAGACCAGAGACAGACAAAACCACAAAGATGGGGAAAAAGCAGGGCAGAAAAGCTGAAAATTCAAAAAATAAGAGCGCATCTCCCCCTGCAAAGGAGCGCAGATCATTGCCAGCAACGGATCAAAGCTGGTCAGAGAATGACTTTGACGAGATGAGAGAAGAAGGTTTCAGTCCATCAAACTTCTCAGAGCTAAAGGAGGAACTACGTACCCAGTGCAAAGAAACTAAAAATCTTGAAAAAAGAGTGGAAGAATTGACAGCTAGACTAATTAATGCAGAGAAGTTCATAAACGAAATGACAGAGATGAAAACCATGACACGAGAAATACGTGACAAATGCAAAAGCTTCAGTAACCGACTCGATCAACTGGAAGAAAGAGTATCAGCGATTGAGGTTCAAATGAATGAAATGAAGCGAGAAGAGAAACCAAAAGAAAAAAGAAGAAAAAGAAATGAACAAAGCCGGCAAGAAGTATGGGATTATGTAAAAAGACCAAATCTACGACTGATTGGGGTGCCTGAAAGTGAGGGGGAAAATGGAACCAAGTTGGAAAACACTCTTCAGGATACCATCCAGGAGAACTTCCCCAACCTAGTAGGGCAGGCCAACATTCAGATTCAGGAAATACAGAGAATGCCACAAAGATACTCCTCCAGAAGAGCAACTCCAAGACACATAACTGCCAGATTCACCAAAGTTGAAATGAAGGAAGAAATCTTAAGGGCAGCCAGAGAGAAAGGTCGGGTTACCCACAAAGGGAAGCCCATCAGACTAACAGCAGATTTCTCAGCAGAAACTCTACAAGCGAGAAGAGAGTGGGGGCCAATATTCAACGTTCTTAAAGAAAAGAATTTTAAACCCAGAATTTCATATCCAGCCAAACTAAGTTTCATAAGCAAAGGAGAAATAAAATCCTTTACAGAGAAGCAAATGCTTAGAGATTTTGTCACCACCAGGCCGGCCTTACAAGAGACCGTGAAGGAAGCACTAAACATGGAAAGGAATAACTGGTACCAGCCATTGCAAAAACATGCCAAAAAGTAAAGACCATCGAGGCTAGGAAGAAACTGCATCAACTAACGAGCAAAATAACCAGTTAATATCATAATGGCAGGATCAAGTTCACACATAACAATATTAACCTTAAATGTAAATGGACTAAATGTTCCAATGAAAAGACACAGACTGGCAAACTGGATACAGAGTCAACACACATCAGCCTGCTGTATTCAGGAGACCCATCTCACATGCAGAGACATACATAGGCTCAAAATAAAGGGATGGAAGAAGATCTACCAAGCAAACGGAGAACAAAGAATAGCAGGGGTTGCAATCCTTGTCTCTGATAGAACAGACTTTAAATCATCAAAGATCAAAAGAGACAAAGAAGGCCATTACATAATGGTAAAGGGATCAATTCAATAGGAAGAGCTAACTCTCCTACATATATATGCACCCAATACAGGAGCACCCAGATTCATAAAGCAAGTCCTTAGAGACTTACAAAGAGACTTAGACTCCCATACAATAATAATGGGAGACTTCAACATAGCACTGTCAACATTAGACAGATAAACGAGACAGAAAGTTAACAAGGATATCCAGGAATTGAACTCATCTCTGCACCAAGTGGACCCAATAGACATCTATAGAAGCTCTCCACCCCAAATCAACTGAATATACATTCTTCTCAGCACCACATCATACTTATTCCAAAATTGACCACATAATTGGAAGTAAAGCACTCCTCAGCAAATGTAAAAGAACAGAAATTATAACAAACTGTCTCTCAGACCACAGTGCAATCAAACTAGAACTCAGGACTAAGAAACTCAATCAAAACTGCTCAACTAAATGGAAACTGAACAACCTCCTCCTGAATGACTACTGGGTACATAACGAAATGAAAGCAGAAATAAAGATGTTCTTTGAAACCAATGAAAATAAAGATACAACATACCAGAATCTCTAGGACACATTTAAAGCAGTGTGTAGAGGGAAATTTATAGCACTAAATGCCCACAAGAGAAAGCAGGAATGATCTAAAATTGACACTCTAACATCACAATTAAAAGAACTAGAGAGGCAAGAGCAAACACATTCAAAAGCTAGCAGAAGGCAAGAAATAACAAAGATTAGAGCAGAACTGAAGGAGATATCATCAACTCGTCAGCACCCATCAATTCAACATTTATATCAGGTATAACTCCCAATGCAATCCCACCCCCTCCCCCTTCCCCATGATAGGCCCCGGTGTGTGATGTTCCCCTTCCTGAGTCCAAGTGATCTCATTGTTCAGTTCCCGCCTATGAGTGAGAACATGCGGTGTTTGGTTTTCTGTTCTTGTGATAGTGTGCTAAGACTGATGGTTTCCAGCTGCATCCATGGCCCTACAAAGGACGCAAACTCATCCTTTTTTATGGCTGCATAGTATTCCATGGTGTATATGTGCCACATTTTCTTAATCCAGTCTGTCACAGATGGACATTTGGGTTGATTCCAAGTCTTTGCTATTGTGAATAGTGCCGAAATAAACATCTGTGTGCATGTTTCTTTATAGCAGCATGATTTATAATCCTTTGGGTATATACCCAGTAGTGGGATGGCTGGGTCATATGGTACATCTAGTTCTAGATCCTTGAGGAATTGCCATACTGTTTTCCATAATGGTTGAACTAGTTTACAATCCCACCAACAGTGTAAAAGTGTTCCTATTTCTCCACATCCTCTCCAACAACTGTTGTTTCCTGACTTTTTAATGATTGCTATTCTAACTGGTGTGAGATGGTATCTCATTGTGGTTTTGACTTACATTTCTCTGATGGCCAGTGATGATGAGCATTTTTTCATGTGTCTGTTGGCTGTATGAATGTCTTCTTTTGAGAAATGTCTGTTCATATCCTTTGCCCACTTTTGATGGGGTTGTTTGTTTTTTTCTTGTAAATTTGTTTGAGTTCTTTGTAGATTCTGGATATTAGCCCTTTGTCAGATGAGTAGATTGCAAAAATTTTCTCCCATTCTGTAGGTTGCCTGTTCACTCTGATGGTAGTTTCTTTTGCTGTGCAGAAGCTCCTTAATTAGATCCCATTTGTCAATTTTGGCTTTTGCGGCCGTTGCTTTTGGTGTTTTAGACATGAAGTCCTTGCCCATGCCTATGTCCTGAATGGTACTACTTAGGTTTCGTCTAGGGTTTTTATGGTATTAGGTCTAACATTTAAGTCTCTAATCCACCTTGAATTAATCTTCGTATAAGGAGTAAGGAAAGGATCCGGTTTCAGCTTTCTACTTATGGCTAGCCAATTTTCCCAGCACCATTTATTAAATAGGGAATCCTTTCCCCATTTCTTGTTTCTCTCAGGTTTGTCAAAGATCAGATGGCTGTAGATGTGTGGTATTATTTCTGAGGACTCTGTTCTGTTCCATTGGTCTATATCTCTGTTTTGGTATCAGTACCATGCTGTTTTGGTTACTGTAGCCTTGTAGTATAGTTTGAAGTCAGGTAGCATGACGCCTCCAGCTTTGTCCTTTTGACTTAGGATTGTCTTGGCAATGCGGGCTCTTTTTTCGTTCCATATGAGTTTAAAGCAGTTTTTTCCAATTCTGTGAAGAAACTCATTGGTAGCTTGATGGGTATGGCATTGAATCTATAAATAACCTTGGGCAGTATGGCCATTTTTACGATATTGATTCTTCCTATCCATGAGCATGGCATGTTCTTCCATTTGTTTGTGTCCTCTTTTATTTCACTGAGAAGTCCTCTTTGATTTCACTGAGCAGTGGTTTGTAGTTCTCCTTGAAGATGTCCTTTACATCCCTTGTAAGTTGGATTCCTAGATATTTTATTCTCTTTGAAGCAATTGTGAATGGAAGTTCATTCATGAGTTGGATCTCTGTTTGTCTGTTACTGGTGTGTAAGAATGCTTGTGATTTTTGCACATTAATTTTGTAACCTGGGACTTTGCTGAAGTTGCTTATCAGCTTAAGGAGATTTGGGGCTGAGACAATGGGATTTTCTAAATATACAATCATGTCATCTGCAAACAGGGACAATTTGACTTCTTCTTTTCCTAACTGAGTACCCTTGATTTCTTTCTCTTGCCTGATTGCCCTAGCCAGAACTTCCAACACTATGTCGAATAGGAGTGGTGAGAGAGGGCATCCCTGTCTTCTGCCAGTTTTCAAAGGGAATTTTTCCAGTTTTTGCCCATTCAGAATGATATTAGCTGTGGGTTTTTCATAAATAGCTCTTATTATTTTGAGGTACGTTCCATCAATACCGAATTTATTGAGAATTTTTAGCATGAAAGGCGGTTGAATTTTGTCAAAACCTTTTCTGCATCTATTGAGATAATCATGTGGTTCTTGTCTTTGGTTCTGCTTACATGCTGGATTATGTTTATTGATTTGCGAATGTTGAACCAGCCTTGCATCCCAGGGATGATGCCCACTTGATCATGGTGGATAAGCTTTTTGATGTGCTGCTGAATCTGCTTTGCCAGTATTTTATTGAGGATTTTTGCATCGATGTTCATCAGGGATATTGGTCTAAAATTCTCTTTTTTTGTTGTTTCTTTGCCAGGCTTTGGTATCAGGATGATGTTGGCCTCATAAAATGAGTTAGGGAGGATTCCCTCTTTTTCTATTGATTGGAATAGTTTCAGAAGGAATGGTACCAGCTCCTCCTTGTACCTCTGGTAGAATTCAGCTGTGAATCCATCTGGTCCTGGACTTTTTTTGGTTGGTAGGCTATTAATTATTGCCTCAATTTCAGAGCCTGCTATTGGTCTATTCAGGGATTCAACTTCTTCCTGGTTTAGTATTGGGAGAGTGTAAGTGTCCAGGAAATTATCCATTTCTTCTAGATTTTCTAGTTGATTTGCGTAGAGGTGTTTATAGTATTCTCTGATGGTAGTTTGTGTTTCTGTGGGGTCAGTGGTGATATCCCCTTTATCATTTTTTATTGCATCTATTTGATTCCTCTCCCTTTTCTTCTTTATTAGTCTTGCTAGCGGTCTGTCAATTTTGCTGATCTTTTCAAAAAACCAACTCTTGGATTCATTGATTTTTTGGAGGGTTTTTGTGTCTCTATCTCCTTCAGTTCTTCTCTGATCTTAGTTATTTCTTGCCTTCTGCTAGCTTTTGAATGTGTTTGCTCTTGCCTCTGTAGTTCTTTTAATTGTGTTGTTAGAGTGTCAATATTAGATCGTTCCTGCTTTCTCTTGTGGGCATTTAGTGCTATAAATTTCCCTCTACACACTGCTTTAAATGTGTTCCAGAGGTTCTGGTATGTTGTATCTTTGTTCTCATTGGTTTCAAAGAACATCTTTATTTCTGCTTTCATTTCGTTATGTACCCAGTAGTCATTCGGGAGCAGGTTGTTCAGTTTCCATGTAGTTGAGCGGTTTTGATTGAGTTTCTTAGTCCTGAGTTCTAGTTTGATTGCACTGTGGTCTGAGAGACAGTTTGTTATAATTTCTGTTCTTTTACATTTGCTGAGGAGTGCTTTACTTCCAATTATGTGGTCAATTTTGGAATAAGTGTGATGTGGTGCTGAGAAGAATGTATATTCAGTTGATTTGGGGTGGAGAATTCTATAGATGTCTATTAGGTCTGCTTGGTGCAGAGATGAGTTTAATTCCTGGATATCCTTCTTAACTTTCTGTCTCGTTGATCTGTCTTATGTTGACAGTGGGGTGTTGAAGTCTCCCATTGTTATTGTATGGGAGTCTAAGTCTCTTTGTAAGTCTCTAAGGACTTGCTTTATGAATCTGGGTGCTCCTGTATTGGGTGCATATATATTTAAGATAGTTAGCTCTTCCTGTTGAATTGATCCCTTTACCATTATGTAATGGCCTTCTTTGTCTCTTTTGATCTTTGATGATTTAAAGTCTGTTTTATCAGAGACTACTATTGCAACCCCTGCTATTCTTTGTTCTCTATTTGCTTGGTAGATCTTCCTCCATCCCTTTATTTTGAGCCTGTGTATGTCTCTGCATGTGAGATGGGTCTCCTGAATACAGCAGACTGATGGGTCTTGACTCTTTATCCAGTTTGCCAGTCTGTGTCTTTTCATTGGAGCATTTCATCCATTTACATTTAGGGTTAATATCGTTTTGTGTGAACTTGATCCTGCCATTATGATATTAACTGGTTATTTTGCTCGTTAGTTGATGCAGTTTCTTCCTAGCCTCGATGGTCTTTACATTTTGGCATGTTTTTGCAATGGCTGGTACCAGTTGTTCCTTTCCATGTTTAGTGCTTCCTTCAGGGTCTCTTGTAAGGCCAGCCTGGTGGTGACAAAATCTGTACGCATTTGCTTTTCTGTAAAGGATTTTATTTCTCCTTCACTTATGAAACTTAGTTTGGCTGGATATGAAATTCTGGGTTTAAAATTCTTTTCTTTAAGAACGTTGAATATTGGCCCCCACTCTCTTCTGGCTTGTAGAGTTGCTGCCGAGAGATCTGCTGTTAGTCTGATGGGCTTCCCTTTGTGGGTAACCCGATCTTTCTCTCTGGCTGCCCTTAAGAATTTTTCCTTCATTTCAACTTTGGTGAATCTGGCAATTATGTGTCTTGGAGTTGCTCTTCTCGAGGAGTATCTTTGTGGTGTTCTCTGTATTTCCTGAATTTGAATGTTGGCCTGCCCTACTAGGTTGGGGAAGTTCTCCTGGATGATATCCTGAAGAGTGTTTTCCAACTTGGTTCCATTTTCCCCCTCACTTTCAGGCACCCCAATCAGACGTAGATTTGGTCTTTTTACGTAATCCCATACTTCTTGCAGGCTTTTTTCATTTCTTTTTCTTCTTTTCTCTTTTGGTTTCTCTTCTCGTTTCATTTCATTCATTTGATCCTCAATCACTGAAACTCTTTCTTCCAGTTGATCGAGTCGGTTACTGAAGTTTTTGCATTTGTCACGTATTTCTCATGTAATGTTTTTCATCTCTGTCATTTCGTTTATGACCTTCTCTGCATTAATTAGTCTAGCTGTCAATTCTTCCACTCTTTTTTCAAGATTTTTAGTTTCTTTGCGCTGGGTATGTAATTCCTCCTTTAGCTCTGAGAAGTTTGATGGACTGAAGACTTCTTCTCTCATCTCCTCAAAGTCATTCTCTGACCAGCTTTGATCCGTTGCTGGCGATGGGCTGCGCTCCTTTGCAGGGGGAGATGCGCTCTTAGTTTTTGAATTTCCAGCTTTTCTGCCCTGCTTTTTCCCCATCTTTGTGGTTTTATCTGCCTCTGGTCTTTGATGATGGTGATGTACTGTTGGGATTTTGGTATAGGTGTCCCTCCTGTTTGATAGTTTTCCTTCTAACCGTCAGGACCGTCAGCTGTAGGTCTGTTGGAGATTGCTTGAGGTCCACTCCAGACCCTGTTTGCCTGGGTATCAGCAGCAGAGGTTGAAAAAGATAGAATATTGCTGAACAGCGAGTGTACCTGTCTGATTCTTACTTTGGAAGCTTCCTCTCAGTGGTGTACTCCACTTTGTGAGGTGTGGGGTGTCAAATTGCCTCTCATTGGGGATGTCTCCCAGTTAGGCTACTCAGGGGTCAGGGACCCACTTGAGCAGGCAGTCTGTCCATTCTCAGATCTCAACCTCCGTGTTGGGAGATCCACTGCTCTCTTCAAAGCTGTCAGAAAGAGTCGTTTGCATCTGCATAAGTTTCTGCTGCTTTTTTTGTTGTTGTTATTTAGCTGTGCCCTGTCCCCAGAGGTGGAGTCTACAGAGACAGGCAGGTTTCCTTGAGCTGCTGTGAGCTCCACCCAGTTCGAGCTTCCCAGTGGCTTTGTTTACCTACTTAAGCCTCAGCAATGGTGGGCGCCCCTCCCCCAGCCTCGCTGCTGCCTTGCGGTTAGATCACGGACTGCTGTGTTAGCAATGAGGGAGGCTCCATGGGTGTGGGACCCTCCCGGCCAGGTGTGGGATATATTCTCCTGGTGTGCCCGTTTGCTTAAAGCGCAGTATTGGGGTGGGAGTTACCCGATTTTACAGGTGTTGTGTGTCTCAGTTCCCCTGGCTAGGAAAAGGGGTTCCTTTCCCCCTTGTGCTTCCCAGGTGAGGTGATGCCTCGCCCTGCTTCAGCTCTCAGTGGTCGGGCTGCAGCAGCTGACCAGCACCTATTGTCCGGCACTCCCTAGTGAGATGACCCCAGTACCTCAGTTGAAAATGCAGAAATCACCAGTCTTCTGTGTTGCTCGCGCTGGGAGTTGGTGACTGGAGCTGTTCCTATTACGCCATCTTGCTCTGCCCCCACGTTTTAATTTTTCAATAGAAATAAAGAAAAATGCCCGGAGAATAGTTATACAAGAAAGTGCTTTGGACTTGAAGTCAAGAAGGTCCAATTTTGATCTTTGTTTCTGCCTCTTAAGCAGTTTTTTTTTTTTTTTTTTTTTTGCGGGGAGTTTTGTCGGCCGGGAGTGGTGGCTCATGCCTGTAATCCCAACACTTTGGGAGGCTGAGGCGGGCGGATCACAAGTTCAGGAGATCGAGAACATCCTGGCTAACACGGTGAAACCCCGTCTCTACTAAAAATACAAAAAATTAGCCGAGCGTAGCGGTGGGCACCTGTAGTCCCAGATACTCCTGCATAATAGTTTCAACTTTGCTTCTTGCTCACGAAGCCTATACTATTTTTTCCCTGGCCCTTTAATAAAAAGTTTGACACTCCCTGCTATACAGCAATTAAATTAACTTTTACACTGTATAATATAGATGACTTGCAGAAATTTAATTATGGATGACAATGCATACTGTATGATTTCACTACATGTATGTCAAAAGTCAGGCACAACTAAACTATAGTGTTTTGTGATGCATGCTTGGGGGTAAAACTATAAAGAAAAATAAGGAAATTAATACCATAAAGCTTATGATATTCAATATCTTAGTGGCATACTAGGGAGAATTCTGAAGTAGTAACAATTTTCTATTCCCTAACCCAGAAGGCAGATACCCATGTTTTCATTGTGTGATTACAAATTAATGAACTGTATGTGTTTATATTCTGTATGTATTTTCTGTGTGTTATGCTTCACAATAAAAACAATATAAAACAAATAAACAAATACTTAACAATGAATACAAAAAGTTTTTTAAATGATTGAAGAAACTCAGGCAATTTGGATGGTCCAATTGGCCTCTTAATAGGAGACTCACAGACTTCTGTTTTATCTTCCATTTATAGTTATTCATTCTACAATTATTTACTGTGCATCTACTTTGTGTCATGCCCTGTCCTAGATGCTGATGAAAGTTTATGACTTTTGGGGTCATGAACAACAACACAATATAAAATAAAAACATAGATTTTTGCACATTACATAACTGGTTTTATGTATTTCTCAGGTCATTATGTTTCCAACAGTGGCAATATTAAGAATTTCATACTCCAGGTTCAGGTATTTAAGAGGCTTTGTTTCTCCAAAAGCTATTCTTAAGTTTGAAGATAGAAAATGTTTCAAGAATTCCCTGTTGATTCTCACCAACAGTGTACAGGCATTCCTCTGTCACTGCATCTCTTACCAGGATTTATTATTTTTGTCGTCTTTCTCATAACAGCCATTTTAACTGGGGTGAGATGATGTTTGAAGGATTTACATTTCCCTGATTAGTGCTTTAGTCAGGGTTCTCTAGAGGGACAGGACTAATAGGATAGATGTATATATGTATAGATGTATAGAATAGATATATTAAGGAATGATGACTCACACAGTCACGAGATGAATCCCACAATAGGCCGTCTGCAAGCTAGGAACAAGGAAGCTGGTCTCCAGTCCCAAAACTGAAAAAGCAGGGAACCCAACAGTGCAGCTTTCAGTCTGTGGCTGAAGGCCTGAGAGTCCCTAGCAAACTACTGGTATAGGTTCAAGAGTCCAGAAGCTGAAGAACTTGGAGTCTGGTATTCAAGATCAGGAAGCATCCAGCACAGGAGAAAGATGGAAGCCAGAAGACTTTTCCAGTCTAGTTCTTCCATGTTCCTCTCCCTGCTTTTATCCTAGCCACACTGGCAGCTGATTACATGGTGCCCACCCAGATTGAGGTGGGTCTGCCTCTGTGAGTCCACTGACTCAAAAGTTAATCACCTTTAGTAACACCCTCACAGACTCACCCAGGAGCAATACTTTGCATCCTTCAATCCAATCAAGTTGACACTCAATATTAACCATCACAATTAGCAATGTTGAACATCTTTCCATGTACTTTTTGGCCATTTATATATCTTGTTTTGAGAAATGTCCATTTTGGTCTTTTGCCCATTTTTAATCAGATTGTTTGCTTTTCTGCTATTGAGTTGTTGGAGTTCCTTATCTATTCTGGTGGTTAATCCCTCGTTGAGAGTTCCCTATTGATTCTAAAATGAAGGTTTTACTATATAAATTATGTTTTTATCACACAAAACAAGTTCTGCTGTGTAACAGATGCATTAGATTTTAGACTTGGGAAGGAAGATGAGATAATCTAGACCAGATGCAGAAAACGAGTCCCAGCACAGATGGGGGACCTGTTGTAGTGTGATTGGTTACAATCTGATCTTCTGACTGTTGACCTTTCTACAAATAATTTTACTAATCTCAGATAAGTCAAAAGTAAAACTTGATTAAAATGCCCATACTTTGTTTATTAGATGCTTCTCCCCAGAAATATAGTGCATTAAAATTTATACCAATGTATAAAACAATAACCTAGGATTACCTGGTGTTCTCATTAGCATTTGGGGCGTTTTGAAGATTACCATAAAGCCTGAACTGATAATCTGATAATATTATAATGTATTCTTGGTTTCATAGAAGTTCAGAAGCAGTCCCTCTGCTTGGGAAAGACATTCCCTGCTGTGTTCCAAGGCAACAGGCAGGGAAAATATGTGAACATTTTATACATAACGGAGCCTTGGTAAATATCAGCTCTTCTATAATCCTATTTAGGTTCAAGAGAAAAATACTTTACTTTCATCCCCTTTGATTCTGTGCTTTACTCCATATAGTTAGGCTAGCTTGCATGTCAGGGGAGGACTCTGCAGGGTGGAAGTGAGGTTGGATGGACCAAAACATGAGTTGATGTTGTTCTTGCTCTCATTTACTACAAGACAATTAACAAAGGCTTTCATATCATTTCTTCTCTCCCATTTGAATGACAAACATAAAATAAGAAATCATTCTCAACATATTTTTGAATATGAGCAAATTTATTATTGAAACACATTCATCTTATGTCTGTCAACTTCAACAATGTCACTTTTAAAATGAGCTGAGAGGACAAAAGTAGTATTTCCTTTATTAAGAAAAAAAATTGGACTTTCAATAAAATCAAATGAATGTTATTCAGGTGATGGATCTCCTAAAAACCCTGACTTTGCCACTATGTAATCTATCCATGTTAAAAAAAAAATACATATGTACTCCATAAATTTTTATATTAAAAAAAAAAGCAGGCCTCGCACGGTGGCTCATGCCTATAATCCCAGCATTTCGGTAGGCTGAAGTGGGCAGATCACAAGGTCAAGAGATCGAGATCATCCTGGCCAACAACCCCATCTCTACTAATAATACAAAAATTAGCTGGGCCTGGTGGTGTGCACCTGTAGTCCCAGCTACTCGGGAGGCTGAGGCAGTATAACTGCTTGAATCCAGGTCACAGAAGTTGCAATGAGCTGAGATTGCGCCACTGTACTCCAGCCTGGTGACAGAGTGAGACTCCATCTCAAAAAAAAAAAAAAAAAAGAAATAATAATAATAATAAACAAATGAGGGTTACATAAATCACAAAGAATAAATATCAGAATTATATAACTTTGCAAAAATTTTACTAACTTTTAGTGTCTGAATCATCTACCTAATCTTGTAACATTTACATCATTTTTCTCATTGCCAAAAATTCATCATCCAGCATTTTTTAACCTGATAGAGTAGATAAACAAGTTCTGGAAAGCAAATTTTGGTATGACCTCTATCTTAACTAAAATAGGCCAGGGGTAAAAGGGGGAGCATTTTTGTTGTGGGGAACCTTCCATACATGTTTTCAAACTTCCTTCATCCCCTCCACTTCATCTACTTAGAAATGGAAGGCTGGATCATATAGAAAGTATATGTTCAGCTTTAGTAGATATTGCCAATTTTCAAAATAGTTGTACCAACTAGCATTCCCACCAGCAATGCACTGTTTCAATTTCTCTATACTCTGGTCTAAACTTGGTTTATTATTTTTTTTGGTATGTTTATGTTTGTTGGTGTGTTTTTGCATATCTTGTGTTATGGTTGTTATATAGTAATATCGGGATTTTATTTTTCACTTTTTACATGACTAAAAATATTTTTTGAGCACTTCTCTGTGTTTGAATGTTTTTTTTTTTTTTTTTTTTTTTGAACCAGGTCACCTGAATCCCAGTTGTGTTCTCCTTTCAACAAACATGACATCACTCTTTCTTTGTTCAAACTTTTAAAAAGTTAATTTACATATATTTAAGTTAATGTCCATAGTCATGTAGCCACCATCACAATGAAGACATAGAATAAATATTCATTGTCACAAAAAATTTCCTTATGCATTTTTTACTCAGTCCTTTCCAATCATCCCCAGCCACTGGTGGACATGAATCTGATTTTTGACGCTGTATAGTTTTACCCTTACAAAATGTCATGAAAATGAAAGAATAAAATATATAGTCTTTTGTGACTGACTTCTTCCATTTGCATAATGCCTGAGATTTCATCAGTGTTACTGTTTGCCCGTTGTTGTTTCTACTGTTACCTTCCATTTCTTCCTGAGTCTGATGGACTGATTGACCACTTACTTACCTTGTGCTTAGAGTAGCAACTAAGATGCTGGAGGTTTTAGCTTTCTGGCTTCCCCTTCAGCTATTCCTGCACACCTTGATACAGAGGAGGTCCTTCTCTGCTCTTTTTCTGGTCTTTCTACACTCTTCTACCTACCCCAGTGGTGGATTGTTGTTGTTTGTTGTAGGAGCTAGATTTGTTATGAGGGTGGGATTGTTTTCTATCTTGGTTCAGCCTCAGCTTTAGACAGGTCCTGTGCAAAGCACAGGGCTCTTTCATCATTTCTGCCTGTATCTGTGGTTGGTCTTGGCTAATAATTTCCTGCCCTAAAGATTTAACTCCTGCTTTTTCCAGAAGCAATGGATCTTTGGCTTTTAACTCTGGTGAAGAGGTTGCTTTGTCTCTTTACCCCAGTGGCTTAACTTTGTAGAACAGAAATTTCTGTCAAACTGGGAAGGTCATTCCCCCTGTCTTCCAGCAGCCACTGCTCATCTCTGCACCTGTACCATCAAGGGGGACTCTCCCTGATCTCTTGCCCTGCCCTCAGTCTTTCCCATGAGCACCTGGACAGAGGCTGATAAAAAAAAAAGAGCTTGAGAGAGTTGAATGCCCTTTGTGTTTTTGGACCCTACTATTCCAAAGTGGTATTTAGTTAGTTGCCTTATGACCTCAGCTTTCTTATAGGCTCGAGAACATTTATGCTTTGGGGGGGTTATTTGGTATTTTCTCATTAATAACATGAGAGACAATTAGTTGTAGATTTCTTTATCCTAAGTGGAGCAGAGATGAGTATTTTTGTGCAATCAGCGTGGGGGTTTTCTGCAGATACTACCTTACTTCGACATACTACTGATTACCGCAGGTTGTTTGCCACAAACCAAAAATGCATCTTACATAAAAGGATTATTTGTGATCAAAGACCCAGTCTAGTCCTTGGAACTAGTCATCTATGCCAGTCATAATCTTTTCAAAATCATTAGGCAGCAGGATAAATTTTAATAAATAGCATAATTTTGAATAATACTGAAACTGAGAAACCTCAGAACATTAGTGAACATTTTTTGCTGTTTCATGCATTACTTTTTACCACAATACAATTGATCTGTTACCTCTTTCAATCTCTTTCTTATCCAATTTTCTTGTTTGTGTATTTTCACATGACTGCATCTCCATCTTCTATTTTGATTTGTGCAATCAAGATATAGTTAATACATTAGCATAATTTCTCAGATCTTTAAAGTTGCAAACTTTATTATACCATTCATATAACAATTCACAGAAAACTGAAAGGAACTATTTCAAAATGTTTTAGTTGCTACCTCTGAGTCTTAGAATTGCTGATTTATTTTATGGTTAATTTTTTCTTCTTTTTTGTTCTTTCTCAATTATATAAATTGAACATATTACTAGTATAAGAAAAAGGTTAAAAGGTCCCGCATAGTCAATATATTCCCCTGTATAATGTCTTCTTCTAAAAGCCTGTTTACAAATTCTTCCTCCGCATGGAAAAAGGCCTTTTTTTTCACCCTCAACTTCTTAATCAACATCTTCTCCTATTATTGTGGAAACTCAGTTGCCTCGATGTTTGAAGCCTTTGTTACTCTATACTTCTCTCCCTCACTGTAAGTTTCACAAAATCCTAATATTTTAAAAAGTAATTATTTTTTCATATCTCTATAGTCCAGCTTCTTGCTTATATATTATAAATATGTTTTTTGTTGCTGACTTGTCTTTGTCTACACTTGAAGTTAAACAAATATTTAAGTTATTTACCTGTTTTTTTTTTTTTTTTTTTTTTTGGATACAGGTCTCATTCTGTTGGCTAGGCTGAAGAGCAGTGGCACGATCATGGCTTACTGCAGCCCCGGCCTCCCCTGTCCAAGTGATCAGGGACAGGGGAGCCTCCCAAGTAGTTGGGACTACTGGTGCGTGCCACCACACCTGGCTAATTAAAAAAAAAAAAAAAAAATCTTTTGTAGAGACAATGTCTCACTATGTTGCTCAGGCTGGTCTCAAATTCCTGGACACAAGCGATACTCCCGCCTTGGCCTCTCAAACTTCTGGGATTACAGGCATGAGCCACCATGCCTGGCCTAAGTTATTTATCTTAATAATGCCAAGATAAAATTGAGAATTAATTTGGACTATAATTGTAATACAAATATTTCATCTCCAGTTGCTGTTTAATATACCAACAAATTTCATAAGAGTTCTCATTCCAGTCATTTGTATTATTCTATGGAAAGTTACAACTCTGAGTCACTTTATTTAAACATTATTAATTTATACTGGAGATGTAAAGTTTTCAGATTTCCTTTTCTTCTTGATCTGATTCTTTCACTTTCTCTGCTAAACACTTTAGTTGCTTGGTTTAAACTTCATGAAAATGATTTAAGAATCCTGCCAATCTATTTTCACTTATTGCTCTTATTGTTTTAATTCTGAACCTAATCTTTACTTTCTCTTGGAAAATTTTTTGTTGCCTGAGAGTTCTTCCATTATGTTCCTTTTCCCTACCAATTTCTACACTTCCATGAAATGCTACTTTAATCTAAAAACAATTTTCCAAATCTTTTTACTGTAACAAAAACAATATAAAACTCAGAAAAAAATGGTTATAGGTCACAAGTACTTGTGTCAAGGTCATTTTTTAATGTTTCATGATATTTTCAGGTTCAAAAGTCTTAAGCTTCAAACCAGTACCAGCCTTGACTAGACTTTAAGAGAAGGAGAGTCTTTGTTAGTATTCTTCTTCATTATTTTCATGCCTCTTCTTTCTCAAATTCCTTACTTTTTTTTTTTTTTTTCGTCTTCCAAATTTAGGATGAGTCTTTGAGTACTTAGTCATTTACTCTGATATAATCTGGTAATCCCTAACATAGAACCCAGTGAATCAGTAATATTTAACCCCTGTCCCATAATGTTCTGAGAGTCCTATGCTCTCATTAAGCCTGGAATTTACTGACTCTAAGGATTAATTTCTCCCCTTTACTGTTCCTGCGTAGGTCAAGTCCACAACACTGGGGATCATTTGGGATCCTTCTGGACATGCTAGTTAATAACTCTACAGAAAATGGTAGTTGTTTTCAAGAGTGCAAGACTTGTCCCTGACTAAAGGTCTCCAAACCAAGGGAAATCTGCAGGAAAATGACCACCTGCTTGACTGGAATTCCAAATAACAAAAGTCAGCATCCATCTAGAGCATCCATCAGGCTTGTGAACCCCTACTTTTATCCATCAGGGTAATCTATGTTATTCCGATGGGAAATATTAGCATATTTGCATATTTCCCAATAAAATACATACAAATATGGGATATAGAATATTCCATCAGGATACTTTCCTGGGGATAATAGAGAGATCCTTATTTTCCAATGAATGAGATGGACAATTCGTATTTAAGTAACACAGATATATAAAAAGCACTATTAAGATTCTTCCAAAACAGTTCAGTGAAATAAAATGGGAAGCTGGTTCATAATGGGTTTTTGCATTGCTTTCTTTCAATATCGAGTTGCAAGGCCATAAGTTGGCATTTTATCACTTTGAGCATATTTTCTTTTAAGCAAAATGAACTTTGGACAAAATGATATTTATTTATGGTTTTCATAAGATCTAATAGTCCTCAATCATTTTATACAACTTGAAAACTCACAAAGTAGATGTATCACATGAAGATTGATCTCATTGTTTAAAGACTCCTTAGCAAGCAGATAAGAGTCATGTGTTGGCTGGGCACAGTGGCTCACGCCTGTAATCCCAAAACTTTGGGAGGCTGAGGCTGGTGGATCACCTAAGGTCAGGAGTTTGAGAGCAGCAGGCCAACGTGGTGAAACCCGGTCTCTACTAAAAGTAGAAAAATTAGCTGGGTGTGGTGGCAGGCGCCTGTAATCCCAGCTATTTGGGAAGCTGAGGCAGGAGAATCACTTGAAACCAGGAGGTAGAGGTTGCAGTGAGCGGAGATCATGCCACTGCTCTCCAGCCTGGGCAACAGAGTAAGGCTACATCTAAAAAAATAAAAAATAAAAAATCATGTGTTATTGCAACAATACAAGTTTTGAGGCCAGATAAACTTGAACTGAATACCAGCTCTACTACTTACCAATTATATGCCTTTTTTTTTTAATTATACTTTAAGTTCTAAGGTACATGTGCATAACGTGCAGGTTTGTTACATATGTATACTTGTGCCATGTTGGTGTGCTGCACCCATCAAGTCGTCAGCACCCATCAACTCGTCATTTACATCAGGTGTAACTCCCAATGCAATCCCTCTCCCCTCCCCCCTCCCAGTGATAGGCCCCCATGTGTGATGTTCCCCTTCCCGAGTCCAAGTGATCTCATTCTTGAGTTCCCACCTATGAGTGAGAATATGCGGTGTTTGGTTTTCTGTTCTTGCCATAGTTTGCTGAGAATGATGGTTTCCAGCTGCATCCATGTCCCTACAAAGGACACAAACTCATGCTTTTTTATGGCTGCATAGTATTCCATGGTGTATATGTGCCACATTTTCTTAATCCAGTCTGTCACAGATGGACATTTGGGTTGATTCCAAGTCTTTGCTATTGTGAATAGTGCTGCAATAAACATACGTGTGCATGTGTCTTTATAGCAGTATGATTTAAAATCCTTTGGGTATATACCCAGTAATGGGATGGCTGGGTCATATGGTACTTCTAGTTCTAGATCCTTGAGGAGTCGCCATACTGTTTTCCATAATGGTTGAACTAGCTTACAATCCCACCAACAGTATAAAAGTGTTCCTATTTCTCCACATCCTCTCCAGCACTTGTTGTTTCCTGACTTTTTAATGATTGCCATTCTAACTGGTGTGAGATGGTATCTCATTGTGGTTTTGATTTGCATTTCTCTGATGGTGAGTGATGATGAGCATTTTTTCATGTGTCTGTTGGCTGAATGAATGTCTTCTTTTGAGAAATGTCTGTTCATATCCTTTGCCCACTTTTGGATGGGTTTTTTTGTTTTTTTCTTGTAATTTTGTTTCAGTTCTTTGTAGGTTCTGGATATTAGCCCTTTGTCAGATGAGTAGATTGCAAAAATTTTCTCCCATTCTGTAGGTTGCCTGTTCACTCTGATAGTGTTTCTTTTGCTGTGCATAAGCTCTATACTTCAATTAGATCCCATTTGTCAATTTTGGCTTTTATTGCTGTAGCTTTTGGTGTTTTAGACATGAACTCCTTACCCATGCCTATGTCCTGAATGGTATTGTCTAGGTTTTCTTCTAGGGTCTTTATGGTATTAGGTCTAATATTTAAGTCCCTAATCCATCTTGAATTGATTTTCGTATAAGGAGTAAGGAAAGGATCCACTTTCAGCTTTCTACTTATGGCTAGCCAATTTTCCCAGCACCATTTATTAAATAGGGAATCCTTTCCCCATTTCTTATTTTTGTCTGGTTTGTCAAAGATCAGATGGCTGTAGATGTGTGGTATTATTTCTGAGGACTCTGTTCTGTTCCATTGGTCTATATCTCTGTTTTGGTACCAGTACCATGCTGTTTTGGTTACTATAGCCTTGTACTATAGTTTGAAGTCAGGGAGCGCAATGCCTCAAGCTTTGTTCTTTTGACTTAGGATTGTCTTGGAAATGCAGGCTCTTTTTTGGTTCCATATGAACTTTAAAGTAGTTTTTTCCAGTTCTGTGAAGAAACTCATTGGTAGCTTGATGGGGATGGCATTGAATCTATAAATGACCTTGCGCAGTATGGCCATTTTCACAATATTGATTCTTCCTATCCATGAGCATGGTATGTTCTTCCATTTGCTTGTGTCCTCTTTTATTTCACTGAGCAGTGGTTTGTAGTTCTCCTTGAAGAGGTCCTTTATATCCCTTGTAAGTTGGATTCCTAGGTATCTTATTCTCTTTGAAGCAATTGTGAATAGTCATGTGGTTTTTGTCTTTGGTTCTGTTTATATGCTGGATTACATTGAATGATTTGCGTATGTTGAACCAGCCTTGCATCCCAGGGATGAATCCCACTTGATCATGTTGGATAAGCTTTTAGATGTGCTGCTGGATCCGGTTTTCCAGTATTTTATTGAGGATTTTTGCATCAATGTTCATCAGGGATATTGGTCTAAAATTCTCTTTTTTTTTGTTGTGTCTTTGCCAGGCTTTGGTATCAGGATGATGTTGGCCTCATAAAATGAGTTAGGGAGGATTCCCTCTTTTTCTATTGATTGGAATAGTTTCAGAAGGAATGGTATCAGCTCCTCCTTGTACCTCTGGTAGAATTGAGCTGTGAAGCCATCTGGTCCTGGACTATTTTTGGTTGGTAGGCTATTAATTATTGCCTCAATTTCAGAGCCTGCTATTGGTCTATTCAGGGATTCAACTTCTTCCTGGTTTAGTCTTGGGAGAGTGTAAGTGTCCAGGAAATTATCCATTTCTTCTAGATTTTCTAGTTGATTTACAGAGAGGTATTTATAGTATCCTCTGATGGTAGTTTGTATTTCTGTGGGGTCCGTGGTGATATCCCCTTCATCATTTTTTATTGCATCCATTTGATTCTTCTCTCTTTTCCTCTTTATTAGTCTTGCTAGCGGTCTATCAATTTTGTTGATCTTTTCAAAAAACCAACTCTTGGATTCATTGATTTTTTGGAGGGTTTTTTGTGTCTCTATCTCCTTCAGTTCTGCTCTGATCTTAGTTATTTCTTGTCTTCTGCTAGCTTTTGAATGTGTTTGCTCTTGCTTCTCTAGTTCTTTTAATTGTGATGTTAGAATGTGAATGTTAGATCTTTCCTGCTTTCTCTTGTGGGCATTTAGTGCTACAAAGTTCCCTCTACACACTGCTTTAAATGTTTCCCAGAGATTCTGGTATGTTGTATCTTTGTTCTCATTGGTTTCAAAGAACATCTTTATTTCTGCTTTCATTTCGTTATGTACCCAGTAGTCATTCAGGAGCAGGTTGTTCAGTTTCCATTTAGTTGAGCGGTTTTGATTGAGTTTCTTTGTCCTGAGTTCTAGTTTGATTGCACTGTGGTCTGAGAGACAGTTTGTTATAATTTCTGTTCTTTTACATTTGCTGAGGAGTGCTTTACTTCCAATTATGTGGTCAATTTTGGAATAAGTGTGATGTGGTGCTGAGAAGAATGTATATTCAGTTGATTTGGGGTGGAGAGTTCTATAGATGTCTATTAGGTCTGCTTGGTGCAGAGATGAGTTTAATTCCTGGATATCCTTCTTAACTTTCTGTCTCGTTGATCTGTCTTATGTTGACAGTGGGGTGTTGAAGTCTCCCATTATTATTGTATGGGAGTCTATGTCTCTTTGTAAGTCTCTAAGGACTTGCTTTATGAATCTGGGTGCTCCTGTATTGGGTGCATATATATTTAAGATAGTTAGCTCTTCCTGTTGAATTGATCCCTTTACCATTATGTAATGGCCTTCTTTGTCTCTTTTGATCTTTGATGATTTAAAGTCTGTTTTATCAGAGACTACTATTGCAACCCCTGCTATTCTTTGTTCTCCATTTGCTTGGTAGATCTTCCTCCATCCCTTTATTTTGAGTCTGTGTATGTCTCTGCATGTGAGATGGGTCTCCTGAATACAGCAGACTGATGGGTCTTGACTCTTTATCCAGTTTGCCAGTCTGTGTCTTTTCATTGGAGCATTTCATCCATTTACATTTAAGGTTAATATCGTTTTGTGTGAACTTGATCCTGCCATTATGATATTAACTGGTTATTTTGCTCGTTAGTTGATGCAGTTTCTTCCTAGCCTCGATGGTCTTTACATTTTGGCATGTTTTTCGCAATGGCTGGTACCAGTTTTTCCTTTCCATGTTTAGTGCTTCCTTCAGGGTCTCTTGTAAGGCCAGCCTGGTGGTGACAAAATCTGTACGCATTTGTTGATCTGTAAACGATTTTGTTTCTCCTTCACTGATGAAACTTAGTTTGGCTGGATATGAAATTCTGGGTTGAAAATTCTTTTCTTTAAGAACGTTGAATATTGGTGCCCACTCTCTTCTGGCTTGTAGAGTTTCTGCCGAGAGATCTGCTGTTAGTCTGATGGGCTTCCCTTTGTGGGTAACCCGATCTTTCTCTCTGGCTGCCCTTAAGATTTTTTCCTTCATTTCAACTTTGGTGAATCTGGCAATTATGTGTCTTGGAGTTGCTCTTCTCGAGGAGTATCTTTGTGGCGTTCTCTGTATTTCCTGAATTTGAATGTTGGCCTGCCCTACTAGGTTGGGGAAGTTCTCCTGGATGATATCCTGAAGAGTATTTTCCAACTTGGTTCCATTTTCTCCCTCACTTTCAGGCACCCCAATCAGATGTAGATTTTACATAACCCATACTTCTTGCAGGCTTTGTTCATTTCTTTTTCTTCTTTTTTCTTTAGACTTCTCTTCTCCCTTCATTTCATTCATTTGATCCTCAATCGCTGATACTCTTTCTTCTAGTTGATCGAGTTGGTTACTGAAGCTTTTGCATTTGTCACATATTTCTCGTGTCATGGTTTTCATCTCTGTCAGTTTGTTTATGGCCTTCTCTGCATTAATTATTCTAGTTATCAATTCTTCCACTCTTTTTCCAAGATTTTTAGTTTCTTTGTGCTGGGTACGTATTTCCTCCTTTAGCTCTGAGAAGTTTGATGGTTTGAAGCCTTCTTCTCTCATCTCATCAAAGTCATTCTCCATCCAGCTTTGATCCGTTGCTGGCGATGAGCTGCGTTCCTTTGGAGGGGTAGATGCACTCTTACTTTTTGAATTTCCAGCTTTTCTGCCCTGCTTTTTCCCCATCTTTGTGGTTTTATCTGCCTCTGGTCTTTGATGATGGTGATGTACTGATGGGGTTTTGGTATGGGTGTCCTTCCTGTTTGTTAGTTTTTCTTCTAACAGTCAGGACCCTCAGCTGTAGGTCTGTTGGAGATTGCTTGAGGTCCACTCCAGATCCTGTTTGTCTGGGTGTCAGCAGCAGAGGTTGCAGAAGATAGAATATTGCTGAACAGAGAGTATACCTGTCTTATTCTTGCTTTGGAAGCTTCCTCTCAGGGGTGTACTCCACCGTGTGAGGTGTGGGGTGTCGGTCTGCCCCAGTGGAGGATGTCTCCCAGTTAGGCTACTCAGGGGTCAGGGACCCACTTGAGCAGGCAGTCTGTCCGTTCTCAGATCTCAACCTCCATGTTGGGAGATCCACTGCTCTCTTCAAAGCTGTCAGACAGAGTCGTTTGCATCTGCAGAGGTTTCTGCTGCTTTTGTTGTTATTGTTGTTGTTGTTTAGCTGTGCCCTGTCCCCAGAGGTGGAGTCTACAGAGACCGACAGGCTTCCTTGAGCTGCTGTGAGCTTCGCCCAGTTCGATCTTCCCAGGGCTTTGTTTACCTACTTAAGCCTCAGCAATGGTGGGCGCCCCTCCCCCAGCCTCGCTGCTGCCTTGCAGTTAGATCGCAGACTGCTGTGCTAGCAATGAGGAAGGCTCCATGGGCGTGGGACCTTCCCAGCCAAGTGTGGGATATAATCTCCTGGTGTGCTCGTTTGCTTAAAGCTCAGTATTGGAGTGGGAGTTAGCCGCAGGTGTTGTGTGTCTCAGTTCCCCTGGCTAGGAAAAGGGGTTCCTTTCACCCTTGTGCTTCCCAGGTGAGGCGATGCCTCGCCCTGCTTCAGCTCTTGCTGGTCGGGCTGCAACAGCTGACCAGCATCGATTGTCCGGCACTCCCTAGTGAGATAAACCCAGTACCTCAGTTGAAAATGCAGAAATCACCTGTCTTCTGTGTCACTCATGCTGGGAGCTGGAGACTGGAGCTGTTCCTATTCGGCCATCTTGCTCCGTCCCCCTCTATATGCTTTTTAAATAAGCTAGTAATTGCCCTAGGCCATAGTCAACTCATTTGTATATATAGGTAATAATATACTACAGGGTTCTAGGGATTAAATACAATCCCTTTATAAGTTCTTATAAACCTTTTCCAGTGGAAAATAGTCTCTTTGCTGGAATCAGAGATTATGCTCAGGGATATGTCCGGACACTGATTCTATTGTTTTTTGTCCTATGTCCACCCCCATCATCCCACCCAACACATAAAAACATGGTCTTCCTGATAATCAATTTGACTCAAAACCAAGATTGTTTGTATTAGTTGAGAACAGATGCAAAGCTTGTTTAAAATAAAAGTGGTACACAAGACTTTAAGCTGTTCAAACTCATCAAGGTCCCATCTCACCAAGATGGTGTCAAGAGTGGCAGCACACCCTATTTATGGTGAAATACTATGCTTTAAAGTAAATAGATCAAGAATCTTAGCAAATCTTCAAGTGCCTACTGAGGGGATACAAGGTGAGAGAATTTCTTCCCACCAACTGATAGGCAATCTGAATTTGAAACACTCCTATGCATAACCATTAAAGTCAGAAACAGAGGACAGGCACCAGAAGCTCAGTTGTGTCCTGGTTGAGAGGAGAAAGATGTCCTGAAATTAAATTTGACTGAGGATAATGAAAAAGTTAATAATTTACATGAAGAGCCCAGAATTTGTTTATGGGGATAACATTTTGAAGTTTTAACTCCATTTTTTTCTCTATCTTTGTGTCACGTGATCATTTCTCAGCCCAGACAACTTGTTTATTCCACCTCAATTTTCCCAGGGAAGGAATTCTAGTAAACCCAGGGAATAAAGAAAATAATTCTTGGTTCCTTAGTTTCAAACATACTTTCAAAATTCATAGCCAAAACAAATTTTGAAATTCAAAGCTTTTGCTTTATGAAAGCTGTGCTGTTTTGTTTGCAATTATCTAAGGCTTCAAGAAAAGAGAGCATGAAGTTTATTCCACAAAAAACTTACTTTGGAGAGATGTGAAGTCAGGAAGTTCTTCCTCATCTCCTCAATTGTTCCAGTTTTTATAAGCTAAGAGAGAGGGGGCAATGAGAAAGAAGAATAAAAGACCTTAACTGTCGGTAGGATTCTCTACCTCTTTCCCAGTTGGGATCAAGCTAGCAAGAAGGCAGAGAGATATAGAAAGAGAGTTAAATTAGAGACTTTGGGAGCAGACATTCTTGTGCCTGCATTCCCAAATAAAGTCCTGAACATCAGAAAGACTTGTAAAGCTTGTGTGATGGTTAATATTGAGTGTTAATTTGATTGGATTGAAGGATGCACTATTGTTCCTGGGGGTGTCTGTGAGGACACAAAGGAGAATAACATTTGAGTCACTGGACTGGGAGAGGCAGATCTACCTTCAGCCTGAGTAGACACCATCTAATAAGGTGCCAGTTTGACTAGAATAAAGCAGGCAGAAGAAAGTGGAAGGACTTGACTTGCTGAGTGTTCTGGCCTCTGTCTTTCTCCTCTGCTGGATGCTTCCTGCCCCTTGAACATGGGACTCCAAATTCTTCAGCTTTTGGACTCTTGGACTTACATCAGCGGTTTGCTAGGGGCTCTCAGGTGTTTAGCCATGAACTGAAAGCTGCAGTGTCGGCTTCCCTACTTTGGAGGTTTTGGACTCAGGCTGGCTTCCTTGTTCCTCAGCTTGCAGATGGCCTATTTGGGGACTA
This sequence comes from Rhinopithecus roxellana, assembly GCF_007565055.1. Taxonomy (NCBI): domain Eukaryota; kingdom Metazoa; phylum Chordata; class Mammalia; order Primates; family Cercopithecidae; genus Rhinopithecus; species Rhinopithecus roxellana. The sequence continues at coordinate 127,100,569 of NC_044551.1, read as the reverse complement.
AATTTTGTGATCATGTGAGTCAGTATACCTTAATAAATTCCTATCTATCTATCATCTATCCTATTAGTTCTGTCCCTCTAGAGAACCCTCACTAATACAGTCTGTTATGTCATTCATGGCATGGGATCTCTCTCAGGTTTCTATTGCTGCTATAACAAATTGTCACAAGTTTAGTGCAGTTTAAAAAAAATTAAATATCTCATAGTTCTGTAGATCAAAACTCTGAAATGAGACTCACTGGGCTAAGGTGCAGGAGGCAGCACAGCTGCTTTCCTTTATCAAGCTTTAGGGGAGAGTTCATTTCCTTACCTTTTCCAGCTTCTACAGGCCTCTCATATTCCTGATATATGACTTTTCTTCTGTCTTCAAAGCCAACAATTGTACGTTAAGTCCTTCTTATATGGCATCACTCTGTTCTGCTAATGTTCTCTCACATCTTCTCTGACTCTTCTTTTGCTTCACTCTTCCACCCACTTTTGAGAGCTGTTGTTGTTACATTGGGCTCATTAAGATAATCCACAATGAGCATCCTTTTTTTTTTTTTTTTGGAGACAAGGTCTCACTCCGTGGTCCAGGCTGGAGTGCAGTGGTGCAATCTCGGCTCACTGCAACCTCTTCCTCCTGGCTTCAAGCATTCAAGCAGTTGTTGTGCCTCAGCCTCCCAAGTAACTGGAACTACAGGCACAGGCCAACATGCCTGGCTAATTTCTTGTATTTTAGTAGAGATGGGGTTGCACCATGTTGCCCAGGCTGGTCTCGAACTCCTGAGCTCAGGCTATCCACCTCCCTTACCTTGGCCTCCCAAAGTGCTAGCATTACTGGCATGAGCCACCGTATCTGTTCTAACGATCTCTCTATGTAAAAACCAGCTGTTTAGCAACCTTAATTTCACCTGCAACCTGAAGTCTACTCTGTCAAGTAACAATAACAAATTCACATGTTCTGAGGATGAAGATGTGGAAATTTGAGAGAGAAGGGAGATTATTATTCTGCCCAATACAGAAACCATGTACTATAAATGGCTGCATAAGGTACCTAGATATGTAGACAGGCAGGAATGAGGCTAACGGAGATTCTATTTTGTTCCACATGGGTAAGGAGATTGGTCACAGCTGAAGTTTCCCATGAAACAAAGAGCCAGTGAACACAGAATGAATTTTGTGGTTGAAGTAAGAAAGACTGAAAGTGAATTTGCATGGGCCAAAGAGAAGAGACCAGTTGGGAATGTGAATTTAGATGTCAGAACACATCAATGCAATTAGGCATCTTTATCCTCCCCTATATGTTGACATTATTTAAACATCTTGAAATTTAGAAAATGTGGGAAACTATAAATTGAGTAAGATCAGTCTGAATTGATGAAGACTTCCCTGAAATGACTGAGATTACATTTTTACCAAAGAATAGAATTGGGAACTAAGAAAAAAGTTATGTTTTAACTTGAAAAAAAAAGAAATGACAAAATTCTTAGAAGTTATACTTCTCATTTATCCAAATTTGTGGAATATAAAATTGTACCCATACACTTATGTTAAAAGAAGACTCCTGTTTATGCATCTAAGAAAAAATATAAAAAACAAAAATTACTTCTCACCTGGAAGCTCCAAAATGGAATAGGGGCTGTTTCAAATTACTGGAGATAATCCACAGCAATATGGTAATAGAATAAGAAGGAGACTTTTCTTCTCTATTCATTTCAAATAAAGCTATTTGAATGACAAGGCTAATAATTTGCTGTCATGGTCACACAATTGAGTGTTGAAAACCAAGTGACTTGGGTTTTGGTCTTTGATGCTTTACTGTAGTTTCTGCTAGCCATGATTTAAAATTGAAGACTGGTCATTTAGCTCTGTTGGGGGTATACAGTCACAAAATCCTGAAGGGATTTGATTCCCTAATGGGAGTTATAAAGCTTGTGAACTGAATGCACACCTAAAATTTAAATTGCATCTTTACTCACCAATGACTTAATAGGGCAGAAATTCTTGTTCAGACAAATAATTAGCTTTCACAATGGAAAGGTAAACAAAATTATAAATTATGATTAGGTAAGTGTTCTTTCCTGCTAAGACAAATTAACCAATATTTATTCTTCAGCTGTGATAAATAGATGCTATAATATTGAGAGAGTTTTCTGGATAAATTTGATAAAAAACGTTAAAAGAGCCTGAAAACTATATACTCTTTGCTCAAGATATGCACGTTAACCCTGTTGCTTCATTTCTATATTACTTTGTCATTTTCCTCTTCTCTGTTAGAAATAAAGAAAATCAAGAGGAAAATTCAAGTGTTTTTAATTGCAAAGGGAAATAAATACCCAGAAGGAAACCTTGCATATTTATTTTATTATTATTATTTTTGGTGATGGAGTCTTGCTCTGTCACCCAGGCTGGAGTGCACTGGGGTGATCTCAGCTCACTGTAACTTCTACCTCCTGGGTTCAAGCAATTCTCCTGCCTCAGCCTCCCGAGTAGCTGGGATTACAGGCGGCCCCCACCATGCCCAGCTAATTTTTGTATTTTTGATAGAGACGGGATTTTACCATGTTGGTCAAGCGGTCTCCAACTCTTGACTTCAGGTGATCCTCGGCCTCCCAAAATGTTGGGATTACAGGCTTCAGCCACCATACCTGACTTGCATATGAAAATATTTTTCAACTGAAAGTTCTGTGAGAATGTCAGATTTGTAAAATCACTTATTTAGGTTAAAATCTTGCCACTTAAATGCATACATTAGAGGCAATCAAACATCTAGTATTAAGAAGGAGAGGGTTTTAAATTTTTATTTTAGTCTTACAAAATTAGTGTTTTTAAAGAATGGAATATTGTTTTAGTCAGCCTGAGCTGCCATAGAAAATGCCACACATTGGCATTAAAAAGCAAACAAACAAATAAAAAATAAACATATTAAAAAGCAAACAAATAAAGCGAAACATACAGGGTTTTTTTCACAATTCTGAATGCTGGTAAATCCAAGATCATGGTGCAACTCCTGGTGAGAGTTGTCTTCCTGGCTTGCAGACCGCCTTCTAGCTGTGTCCTCATTTACCCTTTTTATAACTACATTGATTCTATTAGATTAGAGTCTGGCTGTTATTGTGTCTGGAATTGTTTCCTTCTCGTGGGTTCTTGGTCTTGCTGACTTCAAGAATGAAGCCGCAGACCTTCGTGGTGAGTGTTACGGCTCTTAAAGATGGTGTGTCCGGAGTTTGTTCCTTCAGATGTTCAGATGTGTCTGGAGTTTCTTCCTTCCAGTGGGTTCATGGTCTTGCTGACTTCAAGAATGAAGCCACAGACCTTCACCAGTGAGTGTTACAGCTCTTAAAGGTAATGTGGACCCAAAGAGTGAGGAGCAGCAAGATTTATTGTGAAGAGTGAAAGAACAAAGCTTCCACAGCATGGAAGGGGACCCAAGCGAGTTGCCACTGCTGGCTTGGGTAGCCAGCTTTTATTCCCTTATTTGGCCCCGCCCACATCCCACTGATTAGTCCATTTTACAGAGTGCTGATTGGTGCATTTTTACAGAGTGTTGATTGGTGCTTTTACAATCCTCTAGCTAGACAGAAAATTTCTCCAAGTCCTCACTCCACCCAGAAGCCCAGCTGGCTTCACCTCTCATTTTGACCTTGTTTAACCTTTATCATCTTTTCAGAGGCCCTATCTCCAAATGCAGTCACATTGAGGCTTAACACTTCAATATATAAATTTTTGAAAACACAAATTTTCAGTTCATGGCAAATCTGAAAAATGTATAAGTTCCCAAGCAATGCAGTCCTTTTAGCTTTACTTCTTGGGGAGGAGTAAATGAGGAGGAAGAAAAAAGGAGAAGAAACAAAAAGAAGGAGGAAGGAGAAGAAAGAAGGAGGAAGGAGAAGAAAGAAGGGAGAAGGAGGAAGGAGAAGGAAGGAGGAGGAGGAAGAAGGAAGAGGAGGAAGAAAAAGAAGAAGGAGAAAGAAGAGAAAGGAAGAGAAAAGAGGGAGGAGACAGGAGAAGAAAGAAGAAGAAAGAGGAGGAGAAGTAGGAAGAGGAAAAGCAGAAGCAGAAGAACCAGAAGCAGCAGAAACAGAAGAAGAAAATGGCATCCAAATAGAATGCAAATAAAAATGGAAAAAGTGAAATTACCTGTTTGCTGATGACATGATCTTATATATATACAGAAAATTCTAAATACTCCATCAAAAAATGTAAATGGTAAACAAAATTCAGTAAAATTGCAGGATACAAAATCAATATACAAATGTCTTTAACATTCCTATACACCAGCAACAAATCATCTAAAAGAGAAATTAAGAAAGCAATTCTACTTACAATACCATTAAAAACTACTTTGGAGTAAATTTAATCAAAAAAGTAAAAGATCTGTATACTGCAAATTATAAAATAATAATAAAAGGAATAGAAGCATACACAAATAAAAGATATCATATGTTCATGGATTGAAATAATATTGTTAAAGTGTTTATACTATCCAAAATGACCTATAGATTTAAAGCAATCCTATCAAAACCGAGTGTCATTTTTCACAATAGAAAAAAATTCTACAGTTTGTATGAAGCCACAAAATAAAGTAACCAAGGCAATCTTAAGAAGAGCAAAGCTGAAAACATTACATTATCTGATTTCAAAATATACTACAAAGCTGTAGTGATCAAAACAGCATGGTACTGGCATAAAAACAAACACATTGACCAATGAACCTAGATAGAGAGCTCAGAAATAAATCCATGCATTTATGACCAATTGATTTTTGACAAAGGTGCCAAGATCACACAATGGGGAAAGAGTCTCTTTAATAAATGATGTTGAAGAAACTGGATGTTCACATGCAACAAAATGAAATTAGACCTTTGTCTCACAGCATGTACCAAAATCAACTAAAAGTGTATTAAAGACTTAAATGAAAGACCTGAAACTGTAAAATTACTAGAAACATTAGGGACAAACTCCACAAAATTGGTTTCAGCAGTGATGTCTTGCATATGATTTCAAACGCACAGACAAAGCAAAAATAGACAAATGGCATTGAATCAAACTAAAAAGCCTTCTGTACAACCAAGGAAATAATCAACAGAATGAAGAGACAACCCATAGGTTGGGATAAGATATCTGTAAACCATATATCTGATAAGCAGTTAATATCCAAAATACATAAGTAATTGAAACAACTCAATAGTTAGGAAACAAATCACACAATTTAAAAATGGTAATTAACCTAAATAGACATTTCTCAAAAGAAGACATACAAATGGCTAATATGTTTATAAAAAATGCCCAACATAATTAATCATCAGGGAAATGCAAGTCACAATCACATTGAGATATCATCTCACCCCAATTAGAATGACTGTTATCAAAAAGATGAAAGGCAAGTGTTAGCAAGGGCAAGGAGAAAAGTGAACATTCATACACTGTTGGTGGGAATGTAAATTAGTACACACATTATAGAGAACAGTATAGATGTTCCCAAAAAGTAAAAATTAGAATTAACAAATGATTCAATTATCTAACTTCTGGTTATATGCCTAATATAATTGAAATTGGAATGTTGAAGAGATATTTTCACTCCTATATTCATTGCAGCATTATTCACAGTAGCTAATGTAGAATCAACGTAAGCATCTATCCATCAACAGATGAATGGATAAAGAAAATGTGGTATCTATACCCAGTGGAATACTACGCAGTCTTAGGAAGGAAATTCTGTCATTTGTGACGACATGGATGAACCTAGAGGATATTATGCTAAGTGAAATAAGCCAGGCACAGAAAGACAAATACCCATGACCTCACTTACATGTGGAGTCTGAAAAGTTGAACTCAGAAATAGAGAGTAGAATAGTGATTATCACAGACTGGGGGTGGTAGAGGTTGAAAAGGAGATATGTTTGTCAAAGAGGGAAACGTTTCAATTAGGTGGGAGGAGAAGTGTTTGAAATCTATTGCACAGCAGAGTGACTGTAGTTAATAATAATGTATTACATATTTTAAAACTGATAGAAGTATAGATTTAAATGTTTTCATCATAAAAAATGGTAGAAATGCGAGATGATGGATATGTTAAATATCTTGAATCATTTCACAGTGTATACATATATCAAAATGTCACATTGTACTCCATAAAATATACAATTGTTATTTTTCAATTGAAAATACAAAATAATAATAATGAAAGTAATTTCCTCAACTCACTTTTCCATACCTAATGGTTTGGAAGGAAGATATCTACTTCAACTTGAGAACAAAAAATTATTTTCAATTTAGGACTAAAGCATACTTGATGATCCAGAAGTGATTTGTATCATGAATTAAAAAAAAGTACCTGGGAAATGACTCAGCCTATGTGGAGAGGAAACTGAGAAACAAAATACATGAGCAGTTTACCTTGGCTGGAGAATCAAGTCAATCTCTTTATAGGGCAGTAGGCTCTCCAGATCTGGGCTCAGTCTACATCTTCAGCTTTCCTTCCTCACACTCCATGGCTCTTCCTTCTGTGTGCTCTAGTGTATTGCCTATAATTTCTTCTTGCACCTGTGATGTTTATCACCTCAGTGTCATTGCCCATATTGCTCACTAGGCAAGGACTCACTTCCTTACCCGTCTAATCCATATTCACCCTTGAAAGCTAAATTCTAGTGTCACCTACTCCTGGAAGATTTTCTTCAGCTTTTCAAGAAATGACTTTTCTTTATTATTTCATAACATACTCTATATATGCATATTATTCCTGTTACTATCCAAATTACAAGTATCTGTGCATGTTTCCTCCACTAGATTGTGAGCCCCTTGAAGAAAAAGACTAGGTATTTTTTATCTCTCTTTCTCCAGAGCTTAATATAGCACCAGATACATTGTAGGCTCAGTGATATGTGTGTGTCAAATAAATCCATAAAGGAATGAAAAAATTACAGACAACATGTCCCAAAATGTCTGAGCCCACCTCAGAAAGAAGAGAAAACATTTAGAGTAGCATATTCCTCAAAGGGAAACCTGAGCAAAGCAGGAGAATACAATCATGTATCAAGGCACATACAAAACCACCTGAAAACTTGGAAGAAATTTTGTTGTGGTAGTCATTTTTGTATTTGATTTATTTTTTTAATGTGTATACAAAAGCAAAATCCAGAAAATAACACTTTCTATATTGGCCAATTTGGTGTCTTCTTCCTGTTATTATGATAGCTCTGAAAGTAAAATATTCATACACAGAGTAATTACAGATTACAGTATGTGTGTATGTATGTATATGTGTGTGTATCTGTGTGTATATGTGGGAACCTGGGAATATTGGTGCTATTTTTATGTCACAGTGAAGAGGATAAGACACTGTTTTTAGTAGAACTCATTATGTAGAACTCATTATAACTGGCCCTGTAGCCACCACCAGCCTGCTTAGCAAAGGAACTGGTGTGCGTGATTCCTTGTCAAGCCCATTGCAGCCTGCAGGTTAGTTATTTGAAAATTATTATTTTTTCTTTCTGCTTCCCTCAAAAAAAAAAAAAAAAAAAAAAACAACAACAACAACAAACACACACACACAAACTGGCTCACAAAAATCATTTCAGCTTTCTAAACTTATGCTCACAAAGTTTGTTCAGAAACAACGAAGTTCTAATAACTTCCTGAGCACTTCACCTCCCAATTACTTCCTTTGCATCACAAAAGAAATAATTTTGTGATACTTTAATATAATTAACATTTTTAGTTTGATTCCACTTCTGACATACCATAATATTTAATTGCTTAAACTCATGATATGGATTGTAGGCTAAAAATAGAAAGTTTGAATCATAAATGAATATACAAGAGAATGGGAATTCAGAAACCTGCAATTAACAAGGATTATGACAGAGATGATGATGATCACACTATTGGCCGTGATATAGTGACTCACAGAGTTTGATTATTTAGGAGGTGATTTCCAAGGTAGAAATGCATGTAACAAAGTTATTACACTGAAAATATAAATAGAGACTAAACCCAGAGTCAATGTAGAGTCAAAACCTCCTCTCTATTCCCTCCAATATAAAAAGTACTTTGACAAAAAATTTTGATCAATACAAAAAAAATTTGATCAGTACTGGAATACAGCATGGTTTCTCCTAATCTTTAGCCTGTGGACATATTTTTATTCCTCTAGAGGGGCCTGAAATTTAATCAGCAAAATTTTTAAGCTTTATTCAGTACTGTCTCTGTTTTAAAGAATGTGAACAATGATGGCACAATTTACAGAGAAGTTCATGTTTTTATTTATGGGAACATGGCAAAGGAGAATTGGCACAGTAGCTTTTGTGCCATGTTATCACAGCCACTGCTGGAAAGGAGTGGGAAAGGCAATGACAAGCTGGTATCTATGGTACTCTGCCATCAAACAAAGGCATCATTGAATTAATTCAGAGCACAAGTGCACAAAATGGTGACTTTGCATTTGGAAACAAGGAAGAGAATTTCCAAGCTCACAAGAAACGTCTTCAAATAATTAGAATCATAAAGGGCATATGTGTAGTCAAAGTCTAACAAATCCTACTTATATAGTACTGTGATAATACTATATGCTCTCTTCATCCCCGTTACATGGGGACTTCATAAGAAAATAAATGGTTTGTACTTCTAGTTATCCATAAAACTTAAATGTAAATATTAGGCATATCTATACCTAAACATCTCAGACCATTTTCTTGTACAGAGGAACCTAGCCTATCTTCCCCTAGTACCCTCTCCTCTTTGACCCCACCTGGGTTCCTACTATTCACACAAAATGGCCATTCAAGATGTGTTCCCCAACAAAGTTAATTCTTTTTTTAGGAGAAATACTGGCGATGGCATTTTAAAGCTACATTTGTAAAAATTTAAGTTTGTGCAAATATCTGTTAAGTCTTTTTAAAACTACATTTGCAAAGTTTTCATTTGTACAAATATCTCTTATAATTACATAAATGCTGAAAATCTAGTTTAACAAAGGCTTAAAGAGAATTCACTGAAGATCTACAAACACTTTGTAATTGCTGGTTGGGAGGTAGTGAACAGGATGACAACTTTCTTACATCAATTTCTATGAAAGGTATCATCAAGAGGTGTTAAAAATCAAAGCGTAGGAGGAAAACCTTCTTAACAAGTAACATTCCAGTACATGTTAACCACTCTGAGACATAACAAATAAGTGATAATTTATCATCAACCTCATTATCTACTAAGTCCATCAATGTTGTGCATATGCTTTGTACAAGACTCTTAGTTCCTGTCCAAATTCTCTGAAGACCCTAAAAAGGGAAAAGGATTTATAAATATCTTGAAACAGAGAGAGGTTATTATTGATTCTGAAATTTAACATTTAGCCCTCTAAGTAGGCCACAGCTATGTCTGGCATATACATAGTGTGATGTACACTTTTAAATGAAAAAAAAAAAAACTAAAGGCACCAAGTTTCCTAAAGTTAACATTTCAACAATAAGCTTTAGCCAATACCTGTATGTTCTTTATATTAAACTGTTCAAGACAATGTCTGTTTTTTTAGTTTATTTTACTTTATATTATTTTATTCTCCAGTGTACGATTACCACTTAGCTGGGTTCAATCAGTCAAGTTTACTATATAATTTTGTCTGTTTTAATATTAAAATCAGACCAATCCTTGAAAGAATAACAATCCTGCATAAATTAGGACCTTAGGACCTTACGACCATCACACAGACACAACACATCAAAATGACATCATTTTACTAGTCATGTTGTATCTACTCCCCAAATATGTAGCTATTTCTGAATGATAGGCACCCAGTCAAAATATAAAGTCAAGCACAGGAAGAGGTTTTCAACACCACTGACCATCAGGCATATGTAAATCGCAACTGTAATGAGATACCACTTCACATCCACTAGGAAGCCTATAATAAAAAAGACCGACAATAACGAGGAGGATGTTGAGAATATGGGAACATTGGAACCCTCTACTGGTGGAAATGTAAAATGCAGCCACTTTTGAAAACCGGGATTTCCTCAAAATATTAAAGAGTTACCTTATAACACATCAATTTCACTCTTAGAGTAATGAACACATGGTCACACAAAAATGTGTACATGTATAAAGGAATTTTTCATAATAGTCAAAAAGTGTAAGCAATCTAAGTGTACTTCAATTAAATAAAATGTAATCATAGTCACAGAATAGAATATTACTTGACAATAAAAGAAATGAAGTTCTGATACATGCTACAAAATAGATGAAACTTGTAAATGCCAGTCCCCAAAGTTAATATGTTATATGATTTTATTCATATGACATATCCAGAATAGGCAAATACAGAAAGGTGATTAGTGGTTTCTTCAGTGTGCAATGGGGTGGACTGGGGGCATAACGGAGAGTGACTACTCATGAGTATAGAGTTTCTTTTAGGAGTAGTGCAAATGTCCTAAATTTGACTGTGATGGTGGTTGCAGAGCTATGTGAATATACCAAAATCTGAAGTGTATACTTTAAGTGAGTGAATTGTGTGATATGTGATTTATATCTCAATAAAGCTGTTACATATAAAAATAAAAAAGCAAAGACAGTTGAAAAACTAGAAAGAAGGTCTTAGCAATATTCTGCTTGCCTCACTTTGATTTGGAGATACCAATAAAATTTAGGCCAGTACTCTTCATTCTCAATGCTTATATGAAATGAATCTCAGAATCTTGGCAAATTCCTACAAGATTAAGGGAGTGAAATGGTTCCTTGCCTAATTATTGCATTTCAGAAAGGGCAGTGAGCACTGAAGCCTGATAGTAAAAAGTGAAACGGTCCAACATGCTGTTTCTTTGGAGTCTCAAAGAATGAAAACAAGCAACCACTTATTTCCTCCAGGCCCAGGATCGTCAATGTAAGCACAACAAAGAACTATAATGTTTTGGCAGCTATGTATAAAATGCAAGTAGGAAATTTGAAATTTGTGCTTCAGAAAATATTCATAGAGATGCATAAACTGAAATTATGTCTCCCAAGATTGGCTAATGAGCAATCAGTGAAGATTTTTTTTTTGCCAGGGGAGAAATAGTTTATACCCCAATGTTTGTATAGTGTTCCCAAATGTTTCAGCATATCTGATTTGACCTCAATCATAGCCTTTCAGACTTAGAAACATCTACTGAAAAACTTAGGTTGAAATGCAAACTCTGAGTGACTGATATTTTTAGAATCTAAACACAACCACAACTTCCATAAATATACATATTTTGCTTTCTACTCATATAATAAATAATACACAGATACTTTGTGATCAATAAATTATTTTCATAAATTCTTCATGATATTAACTGTGGTATTTATGCTATGCAACTCAATTTTTCTACCTGCAAAATATATAATAATAATATATTCCAAGGTTGTCACCAGAAAATTAACAAAGATTGCTTAAAACTGCCAGTCACTTTAAAATAGTCTATTATTTGGCAACATGGCCTGAATTATAATAGCCATATAAGTACTACATTGGCGAAGGGTCTGTGTATAGCAGCACCCATCACTGTGCTTTAACTTGGGATATTATTAAAATGATAAAATGATTTGTTGAGAACAGAGAAACCTACACCATAAAAATATACAGGGCACAGTTTAGTAAATGTTAGCTTACACATAATCATAATCAGTAAGCCTCGATATTACACAAATATGTTTTGATATTAATTTTTGGCTCCTACTTAATAAGAAGCATATCAATTCCTGGTCAATGTGCTTATGATTCCAGTGTGTTCTGGTTTGATAAGTATTCTCTTTTCCCCATATTCTGCTGATCTACTTTTTGTCCCATACCCACTGATACCGTCTGTCTTTGATGGATTCTTACTCAGTTGAAACTCATTACTATTTCTAGAAAGTCATTAGTCTTTATAAATTGATTTCTGGGGAGATTTACTTTTCTCAATAAGCTCCGTAAGTGTTGGCTGCCACTTATACTTGTTTCCCCCACCAAAATAATAGAGAAAGTGACAGTAATTTCCCTTTGGTCAAAATATTCTCTTTCTAATTGGTGTCTGAACTGATGGCAAGTTCTCACATTGCTCAGTACCATGACACTACCTGTGTTAAAAACATTAAGATGTTCCCTCATCAGTAATAGCTCAGAGCTTTTACTATTTCATCACTTTGTACTCACTGCAGCACAGTTTTATTAACAAATTAAAAATCATGGTTTAGCAGTTCAGCTTACAATCTTTATACAAATTAAACCTAGATAATACTAATTTTAAAATAAAAGTATATAAAAATGAATGTCTAGATGTATTCAACATCGAGTGATATTTTGATTATAATAACACTGATAGAGGTTGAATTACTGGAGTGTATTAGTTAGGAGTTGCTGTATAATAAAAAACTACACATCTTATGTCTGAAAAACACACGTATTATCTTGCAGTTTTTGTAGATTAAGAGTATGAGCACAGTTTGGCAGTGTCTTCAGTTTAGGGTCCCACAAGATTTCGGTAATGGTTTTGGCCAGATAACATTTTCATGAGACCTGAAAAGGATTTCACTTCCAAGTTCACTTAGGTTGTTGGCAAAAGTCATCTCTTTGTAACTGTAGGATTGAAAATCTGGCATCTAACTGGCTGCCAGACAGAGACTGCCCTCAGGTCCTAGAAGCTATCTGGAGTTCCCTGTCAGATGGGCTTCCCCAGTATGCCTGCTTACTTCATCAAGCCAGCAAAGAGGCTCTAGAGTGACTCTGCCAACAAGTCTTATAGCATGACACAATCACAGAAGTGAGGTCTCATTATGTTTACCATATTCTACTAGTTCTACCATATTCTAGGCGTGGTAGCTCACGCCTGTAATCCCAGCACTTTGGGAGGCTGAGGCGGGCGGATCACGAGATCAGGAGATCGAGACCATCCTGGCCAACACGGTGAAACTCTGTCTCTACTAAAAATACAAAAAATGAACCAGGTGAGGTGGCGGACACCTGTAGTCCCAGCTACTCAGGAGGCTGAGGTAGGAGAATGGCGTGAACCCTGCAGGTGGAACTTGCGGTGAGCCGAGATTGGGCCACTGCACTCCAGCCTGGGCAACAGAGCGAGATTCCTGCTCTAAATAAATAAATAAATAAATAAATAAATAAATAAATAAATAAATGTAAGTCACAGGTCCCAACTACACTCAACAATAAGTAGATAAGAGTAGGTAGGAGGTTGGGACCATTGGGGCCACCTTACATACGGTTTCTAAGTGATTTAATTGAAAAGTAGCAGTAAATTAAATATAATACATATTTTTGGTTGTTTTACTCTGGAGAGTAATTATCTAGAGCATAACAACAAAAAAATACATGCTGTGGAATTTTTTTTTCTTTCTTTTTTTTTTTTTTTTGAGATGGAGTTTCACTCTTGTTGCCTAGGCTGGAGTGCAATGGCGTGATCTTGGCTCACTGCAACCTCTCCCTCCCAGGTTCAAGCGATTCTCCTGCCTCAGCCTCCCGAGTAGCTGGGATTACAGGCATGAACCACCACACCCGGCTAATTTTGTATTTTTTAGAGACAGGGTTTCCCCATGTTGATCAGATTGGTCTCGAACTCCTGACATCAGGTGATCTGCCTGCCTCAGCCTCCCAAAGTGCTGGGATTTCAGGCACGAGCCAGTGCTCCCAGGCATGTTGTGGTATTTTTCTAAGGCTTGCCAGGTATGCCAAAACAACATGACTTTGACTGCTCTTTTTGCAGGGCCATTTTTCGAAGTTGTTCATGCAGCTCATAACCTTGAGAAGTTGTAACACCCCACCTGCTTTGGACACTGGCAGGTTTGCTTACTGCTCTCAGTAAAAGCAATGGAATCCCCAAGATGATTGCCCCTCAGCTATGACAGCAGTCTGTTGTGTTTATGCATAGCATCCATCCGGGCCCACTCTCTAGTCCTGGGGGACTCTGCAACTAGGAAAACTGACAAACATATCTGCTGCTCATGCTTCGTGTTGTGCCAGGAATAATAAAGCCCTTTGTTCCTGACCCAGGAATCTTGTGTTATCTACCAGCATCTAAAAAGCGGTCACATGCTAACAGATTAGCTTGTAAGCAGTATAAATTAAATCCCAGCTCCTTCACAGTTCTTGTCACGATGTAATCTTGAAATTTTAGATTAAAGAACTACTTTGAATTTCATTCATCCAAGTTTAAAATAATCAAACATATAATAACTATTTTTATTGCTTATCTTGTTAGTCTAACTATTTTAAGATACTCTGAATTTCACTTGCAAAAGCTAAATTAGCAAACAAAGCCCATAGTACCTTCCAAGGTTTAGTAACTTAGCCTTTGCATTAACTTTGGAACTGATTGTGACCATTATGAAAGTTGTAAGTAAAATAAAGTTCTTGAGATCTAATGGCACTTCTGTTGAGGTCTTCAAGCTGGGAGAAAATAATAAGGGGAAGTCCTTCTTAATACATAACATTTTGATGAAGTACAACAAATTTTCTGAGAGGCTTCTATTTAGGGCACATGAGGCAGCCTGGTTAAGATGTGTAGAAGCATTCCCATGCGTAAAGTTTTAAGCGGTAGTGGGTTTCATGTTTCCTGCTGTTTGATATTCAAACTTCTGTCCATTCCCTGGACACACTGCCTCCCCAAAGTAGGTTGTCATGTTCAGGTACCTTTCATAACATCGATTTTCCCAACTCTCTCTATGACGTAAAGTCAATCATATCACAATCAATGATCAGAACTGATGGTTACTAGAAAACAAATGCTGATAACTTCCATTAACATATTTATACTCATAATAGCATAACAATCATATCTACTGTGTGTGTGCCCTTGTGCCAGAAGCTAAGATAAGCATTTATATACATTATCTTATTATCCTTGAGGATATTTTCAGAAGGTATTATTATCAGTTCTATTTTATAGTTAAGAAGATTTTATAATTAAGAAGATTCGTGTTTTGCAAGGTAAGGTAATGTGTCCAAGCAAGCTAAAAAGAGGCAGAGCATGCTTTGAACTCATGTTTTTTTCACTCCAAGACCTGTCTCAGGCTTTACATTTTCTCCTTGGAAGCACTTTTGGACTTGAGAGATATATGTATGTAGAGTATATACCATATATATGTGTGTGTATGTGTGTATATGTAAGTGTGCACATATATATGCATGCGTGTGTGTATGTATATATATATATAAATAAAACAAGAGAGAGACAGAGGGAGGGAGACAAAGAGAATATGTATAATAAATGGCTTGTGACTGACAACTTCATTGGTAATGCTGAGAATAATTAACCATAGAAAACATCTTAAAGCAATATTACTTAATTAGGTATTCAAGATAGAAAACGTTCTGATAATTGAAATACATCCCTTTGGGCAACAAATGCTTCTCTCTCCCTTTTAACCATTTATTTCCCAGGAATGTCAATCAATGATATTAAGATGATTTTAATCATATTGGTATAGTCATGACTTTAGACATTATGGGGAGAGGAATGGATAGGTTCAAGGTCTATGACATAACTTTAAGTAAGATTATAAAATATCATACAAGTTCCTTTTGATTTTTGATCATGTCCCCCTTTTTCATAAAGTAAAATATTGGAAACACAGCTCTAGAGGTTTGTAACTTGGCTTTCTGCAAAGTACATTTTTGATTCACTGGTTGAAGTTTTTAATCTGTTCTATGATTTCTTTAAACTACATTTTCATTGTCAGAAGAAAAGGATGATACCTGAGCAGACAGAAATCAAGTGACAATTTGCTTCAAATTGCCCTTTAATATTTGACCTAGAACAGAATTCACTGTTTAAGTAACATTATACGGTGCATCTGTTGGGATGAGAAGAATAAAAACCTTATGTGTCTTGCATTGAGTGAACTAACTTCCTTTTTTTACACCAAAGAGCACTCTATTTCACAGATTTAAAACATGAAGAATCATTATTCAAGGACAAAATGATCATTACTCACATGCACACACACACACACTCACCCTTCTTTTTTAAACTCAGTTTAGAGTCATATGCACAATGTTATTTGTTTTACTCTATTAAGTTTTTATTTAAATACAAGAAAAATCACTTTAACTGAAAGCACCAATAGATCAAAGCCAGTGAGAAGTTTTCTTGCTGCAATTTTCCTTAGTTTACACTCTATACATAGATGTTCTAGATCATTTTTTAAACACAAAGCATAATCTATTGTTGGGAAAAATCATAAGAAGAAATCATTCTTGAAAGCAATGAAGTTTATAGAAATACATCGAGAGGAAGGATTTTACAAGAGCTGCCAACACCATCTTGCCAACACTTCAGACTAGTGGGCAAAGAAACAACCTTCAAAGGCTGATTGGACACAGTTTTCTTTTTTTCTGAAGTATGTAGAGATTTTGAAAAGCATTTCCTTCAGGCTTGAAAGTTGTCAGGAAACCAGATATCTATACTTACGGGCACTGTGCTAGTGCTGATGTGCCTAGATGTACTTTAATAAATTCAGTTTGTTTGTGTTTGTAGTATGCAAGGTCCAGTACAATGCAGGGCAAAGAGCAGGAGCCCCTTTACTCAAGTGTAAGAGTGAGTGGTACTGCTCAAAATAACAAAGTCAGTACAATTGCTATCCTCATTTGAGCATATGAGGAAACTGGGGCACAACTGAGGAAACTGAGGCACAGAATGATTAAGTAATTTACCCAAGGATGGCGGCTAACAAACAATAAAGGCAGATCCAAGATAATCAAGATAAACCTAGAATTCAAGACTTAACTACATTGAATAGTGCCACAAAGCTTTAGAACTATTGATGACTCAGTCATATGCTGTCCCCACCCCTCCTTACTGACCTCACAGCTCTTCAGTCTTCAACTCAATCCTTCTCTACTCTTGAAGATTTGATTGCTGTCCTGCAACACCTTTCTTTGAACTGCTTCTGTATTTATTATATTTATTATTTTTAGTTTTTCTCCCCTCCTCTCTCACTGTCCTTTCCTTATATAATTATATCCATCTGTCTTCAGTCCCACTAATTTTCCTGTTTCAGATTATGCAATGCCAAAAAATGTAAATGTCTGCCATCATTTTTCATTATGACAGAGATTTTACAACATATTAAATCAGACACCTGCTAAATTATGGAAATTGTAACATTGTGTTGACTTTATATTTTGCTATCTTGCTAGGTTTTCGTTGCTCTTGTAAAACAGAAAGACTTAAATGTGCAGGATGTGATTAAGCTTTGTGGCCACTTTGAATTCTCATGGAATTTTCCATATTGACAATGCTACTCTTCCATTTATTCATCTCTCACTTTTGCTTACTATAAATAAAGCACATATTGAATCTTACTGTCTTTCAAAAAAGAATGGTGAGCAGAACTGTGACAGAATTCTTCTGTAAGTATAAAAGTTTTTCTTTTAAGTTAACTTGTATTAAACATCTTTCTTCAATTTTAATTGGAAAGTATTACTGAGTGCTTTGTTTCCAAAGTGGACAGTGCTATGAAGTATAACCATCAAATATTGAAGCAAATTCTACAACTCACCTCAGATCATTTAACTACTTCATAGTTTCAAGGGAAATTTCTTGAAGTTCTATTTGCAAATATTTAACAATGAGCGGGAAGTAAAATAAACTGGTGTCAGTTTGTGCAGAGAAGGTTTTTCAAATAGTATTGTTATGATTACATTTACTATGGTGAGAAAAATCAAGTCATACTATGTAGGTTCCTATGAGAAATGAGTTATGATTTAAAATGCACCACAGATAAGAAATAAATTTGTGTTAGCGAGATCCGGCCACAAAATAATTTTAATCCTTGAATGTTACATAAATTTTGGGTTTTTTAAAAATACAATGAAGCAATTGAGTTAATATTATTTATTTTTCTCTAAATGTCTTAGGGAAAAAGGATGAGTCTGTGAAAAGTATGTTCCTATTTCCTATATAACCATCCAAGGCTAGTATGGTGCTTTTCCTTTTCTTGTGTATTGAAATAAGATGGGGAAAAACCAAAAGATAACTGATACCCTATCATGGTTTGAGACAGATAGTGTGTATAATCTCTTATTTACTTAGTACTTTGAGATGGAGTTTAATCCAAATGCTTTACCTGTAGAAAAAGTGCCAAATGGGAGCCACCTAAAGTTCATCATGGTCCCAAAGGGAATTATTAAGAACCCATTCTTCATTAGCCACATGTGTTTCAAGGAGGTTTCTGAGACTTTTCTGCTTGGAGGCCATGGAAGGGAGAATTCTGAGGGTGAGGAGAGTGGGCAGACATTGGATATTACTTCCCTTTATTTATAAAATTCTGTATACCTATAAAATAAGTACATATATACACATATGCACACATACCAACACGCATACAGTTTTAAGGTGACTAATTCTAAAAACCACATGGAGGGGCTGGGAAGTCATTTTGATAAGATGATTTTCCCCCTCTAGTTTCTAGAGTTAACATTATTGAACTGCTGTCTTTTCATCAGTGCACAACATAAAATGACTATTCAGTTTTCCAAAACACAGGTTTCTATCCACATAAGTGTCCATATCTCAACGGTACACCAAATCTCAATGGTTTCTATGGCTTTTTTAAAAAAGATTCTTTAGCAAAAAGATTTATTTCTTCTTCAGTAAGCAGCAACAAAGAGATAATAAGGATACCAAAACCAAGTGTTAGATTCTATTCATCTTGATCAGACCACACATAAATGGAAAGAATTTGTGCTTCAATTGGTTGGAAATAGCTATAAATTATAGTAAAGATGGCTATTAAATCCTGAGTGCACACTATGTTGAATGCTTTACATACTATAAAATCCACACCAAATAATGTGGTGGTTAAAAGATAGATTCTGGTGCTAGACTAACCAGCTTTTACTCCTGGTTGCACCACATCATGAACTGAGTGACATTGAGCAAGTTTGTTAACTTTTTGTGACTCAGTTTTCTCATCTGCACAATGCTGATGTAACAATAGTATCTATGGTATCTACTGCATAGAGTTACTATGAGGATGCCTGAGTTGATATTTATAAAGTACACAGAATAGTACTTGACATGCAGAAATACAAAGGGCATAAAACAAACTATACAGGGCTGGCAATGCTTTCCCTGTTTCAGATGAAAAAAGTATCTCAGAGAGGCTCACCAGCTTTCCTTAGATTGCATAGTTTGTGAAGGCCTGGATATGGTAGAAATACTGGAAATGAGGAGGCAAGGTCTGTGACAGACATTGCCAAGTCAAACTTAAGGGTTATAATTTTTATTATTAAAATTGACAGGACTTAGCAGCTCTTTAATCTTAGGGAGTAAAATACTTCTTAATATTTCCACACTCAACACGACAGTTAAAAATGAAAGCTTCATCTGTTATTTTTAGTTGAACCAAAGTGACGAGCTTCTGTCCACTGTCACAAATTTCTTTTAGAACTAAACACCGAAAAAACTTCAGTTCATTTAGGTCATTGTACCTCCCGCTTGAATGTGAATCTGGTTTTTTTTTTTTTTTTTTTTTTTTTGTTCACACAGCTCTTTTTACAGAATGTAACATAATTACAGAGGATAAGTATAAACAGTATAAACATGAAGTCATTTAAAAAGATTAATGTTTTCTGTCTCCTGCCATTTGCTGGGAAAACTTTGTGTGAAAATTTCACCCCTCCCCCAAAATTTGTACATTTACATTTACAGCAAACATTTTTTAAAGTGAAAGCTACTATTAAGTTAAACAATTTAGAAAGGGCTTCCTAGCAGTGTGTTCTGCAATTTGAGAGGGAGTGAATATCTTTTTACAAAATCACTTAGTGAGCCATTTTGTAAGCCTCTGCATTTCATTCTGTTGAGGCTTGGTGGATAAGAAAAGAGTGATGTGACAAAGAGTCGGCCTGCTTTTGTTTACTCCTCATTTCCATGGTGTAGTCGCATATTCAGCCAAAGGAATCTTAATTAATTCAAAGGTTTCTAATAATAAAGCTATTGTTGATGTTGTGTAGAAGAAACTGCACATTATGGCAGCAACAAAATGCCTTGGGCATCAAGAATATTTCAGGTTTCTGAAGAGAGCCAAAGCATCACAAGGCTTCATCTTGCCCTTTGCCTTCAACCCACAGTCCCACTGATTTTAATGGCTCTCAAACAGCGCATTCAAGATTTTGTCTGCTGTGGGGGAGGAGTAACGGAATAACTTAAGAGGTCTCTGTGTGGCATCTATGAGAGGGAGGGGGAAATGGATGATGACTGATACTGAGGGGTGACTAACTGGGACCCCAATTTTCTGCAAGTTTTATATTTTCTGGAAAACATTCCTTAAGCGAAATGGGCAGTCTAATTTATCAAATAACCTCATCTTCTGTTGCTGAATAATTCTACTATCGATGTAAAATGTCCTCAGTAAACTTCACAGTGACTTTAATGAACATGTAAACTTTTTAATCAGTTCCCAGAGTACTGATTAGTCAAACAACCAGAAGTTTTTGCCTCAAATTTTCAGTTACTTTGTTCAATGAGTCAAAATAAATGATGGGTGGAGAATTGACAGCTGGAAGACAAGGCACAGTAGAAATATTACAGGGGACAAGGACACATTTTCTTTAGTTGGATATTTGATTGGAAGAGCAAACTTTCCCAAGGACTGATGTATGGTAACTGTATCTACAGGGATTTCCTCCAAAATAGGATATTTGAGCATAAAAATACTGATACAAAAGTAAAATTATAGAAATAATGACAAAAGTAAACTGGTATGATGTTTAATCACTTTGTCATATTGTAAAATAAATATATACTAATTGTAAAATACATCTAGAACATTTGTTTTATTTTCAACTAAAACTTATTTGAAAACAATCACTGAGGAAAACAGAAATCCCATTTCCTAATGATAGTTTATAATCCTACTACAAATGCCATATATACTTCAATATAAACATAACTTTGAAGCCATAGAAAATAGAATAATAAAAGTCATTCATGATCTTCATGGACCAAGGACTAACCACAGTTAATCAATGTTGATTGGTCAGAGGTTGTGATTAATATTTTTACAGTAAGGATATTCAAAACTTAGTAGGTAAGACAAATATAGTTAGCAATAATATATTATATAGCTTCTAACAGATAGAGGGAGAATATTGAACATTTCCAATTCAAAGAAATGATATGTGTTTGAGATGATATACATGCTAATTTCCCTGATAGGCTTACTATACAGCACTTCATAGTTAATTTTCATAAAATCAACTTAAAATCCTAGATAATTAAGCCTAGCTGAATTAATACCAAGGTGATATGTAGCCTAACACGTAATAATAATTTCACATTTTAAACACATGTTGCAATAAACCGAATATTTATGTCTCCATCCCCCTCCCCCCGCCCCGCCAATTTACATGTTAAAATTCAAACCCCTAAGGGAACAATATTAGGAGATGAGGTCTTTGGGAGGTGATTAGGTCATGAGGGAGGAGCCTCGTGAATGGTCTTAGTGCTCTGACAAAAGAGGCCTGAGAGAGGCCACGTGAGGACACAGCCAGAAGGCACCATCTATGAACCAGAAAATATGTCCTCATCAGACATCAGATCTGCTGGTGTCTCAATCTTGGACTTTCTTGCCTTTAGAACTGTGAGGAATAAATTTCTGTCATATAAGCTATAAGTTACCTAGTTAATGGCATTTTGTTATACCAGCTTGAATAGAACAAGACATATGTATATAATTTTAATGATCCAGGGTTCCATATTGCTCATTCTTTTTATGGAGACAAATTTAGGAAGTACATTTTGGCACCAAAAGTAAGTTGAAAAAAAGAATTTATCTTTCAGAGTCCTCCACATTCAACTTAAACCCCACACTAACATGTTCCAGAGCTGCTTTCACCACTACTTCATTATCTCTAATCAGCAGTTGCTTAGAAAACACCCACAATTCAGACAGCCAAATTTTATTTTCCCTCTTCAGGCCCTTACTATGCTATTTTGAGTGTAAGTTGCAATTTAGACACTTTGGCCAATTGCACTCCAAAACCTAATACAATGCCTGCTCACTCTTTAGTTCATCTTTCTTCCTACACATTGAAGCATTAAAAAAATTAACTTGCCTCAGTGTGTGGGGAAGAAGAGGCAATTCAATTGTAAATAATGGTTTTTTTTTTTTTTTTTTTTTGGTTGTTGTTGTTGTTGTTGTTGTGTATGTATATAGGTGATGGAGGAAGGAAAACTGTGACCACTTTTCTAGTAATTTATTTTTTTTCCCGCCATAGGACCAAAGTTTGGAGTTTTGATGGATTCTATTCGCAATGCTCTATTTGAACTCTAAAGTTGAGGCACATTGTTTTTTATTTTGGCCTAGTGTATTAGTTAGGGTTCTCCAGAGGGGCAGAACTAATAGGATATATGTATACATGAAAGGGAGTTTACTAAGGACAATTGGCTCTCACGATCACAAGGCAAAATCCCACAGTAGGCTGTCTTCAAGCTGGAAACTGATGTCCCAGGGCAGAAGGAACCAGTGGAAGCCTCCAGCATGAGAGAAAGAGGAAAACCCAAACACTCAGCAAGCCAGCTTATCCCACCTTCCCTTCTGTTTCTTTTTGTTGTTTTGTTTTGTTTTTGTTGTTTTTGAGGCAGAATCTCGCTCTGTCGCCCAGGCTGGAGTGCAGTGGCGCGATCTCGGCTCACTGCAAGCTCCGCCTTCTGTTCACGCCATTCTCCTGCCTCAGCTGGGACTACGGCCGCCCACCACCACGCTTTTTTTTTTTTTTTTTTTTTTTTTTTTTTTTTTTTTTTTTTTTAGTAGAGACAGGGTTTCACCGTGTTAGCCAGGATGGTCTGGATCTTCTGACCTCGTGATTCTCCCACTTAGGCCTCCCAAAGTGTTGGGATTACAGGCATGAACCACCCTGCCCAGCCCCACCTTCTCTTCTTCTGCCTGCTTTGTTCTAGCCTTGCTGGCAGCCAATCGGATGGTGCCCATGCACATTGAGGATGGGTCTTTTTTTCCCAGTCCGCAGATGCAAATATTAATCTTCTCTGGCAACACCCTCACAGACACACCCAGAAACAATACTTTACCAGCTATCTAGGCATCCTTCAATCAAGTTAATATTGTCTTAATATTAATATTAACCATCACACCTAGGTGTTATGAAATATCCAATGAAACACGTTAAAAGCATTGCAAAGTAGATGAACTTAAATACAGTGTGTGTATGCACAATGTGTTTTGTGTAAATGTCTCACTGACTGTGCATGTGAGCAAATAGTTAATATACGGTTAAGGAAGAGAGTTTTCTAACTCAAAGATTGAGTGAAATTCCTCAAAAGCAGAGATAGCCCAGTTATTTCTTTGCACATCATGAGAAACCTGACTGAAGATAGGAAAATCTTTTCATGGGAAAGAACTGTAGTGAGTTATAACCACTTCTGCAAACATGGGAGATTATTGTAATCCTGAAGAATAAAAATGAAACCAAGATGAAATAACATGACAAGAAAAAATTTTTTTTTAAATGAAAACCTCACACACACAAATAATAATGAAGTTACTGAAATTTTATGTTTTCCTATTATCACTTTATGTGGAATGCAGAATATAAAGGAAAAATTGAATTCATTGTAAACTAGTAGGATTAAATGCATATTTAAATAGATATTATTATGGCTGAAATATAACATGCTAATTCTCCTTTGTGGATATTAAAGTGATTCCCTTCTGAATGACAATATTTTAGGTGGAAAAAAAATAGTGAAAATTCCAGAGATATAAGCAAATATTTTAGTAGTTTTGTTTGTTTGTTCTTTTTTGGGTTTTTTTTTTTTTTTTTTTTTTTTTTTTTTTTTTTTTTTTTTTTTTTTTTTGTGAGATGGATTCTTGCTGTGGTGCCCAGGCTGGAGTGCAGTGGCACAATCTCAGCTCACTGTAAACTTTGCCTCTCAGGTTCAAGTGATTCTCATGCCTCAGCCTCCTGAGTTGCTGGGACTACAGGCACCTGCCACCATGTCCAGCTAATTTTTGTATTTTTAGTAGAGATAAGGTTCCACAAGATTCTACTAAAGGTTGAGGCTGGTCTTGAACTGCTGACCTCAAGTGATCCACCCACCTCAGCCTCTCACAGCACTGGGATTACAGGCGTGAGCCACCATGCCCGGCCAGTAGTTTCTTTGTTTGTTTGCTTTTTATTTTTTTGGAGTCTCACTCTGTCGCCCAGGCTGGAGTGCAGTGGTGCAATCTCGGCTCACTGCAGGCTTCACCTCCCAGGTTCACACCATTCTCCTGCCTCAGCCTCCCAAGCAGCTGGGACTACAGGTGCCCGCCACCATGCCCAGGTAATTTTTTAATATTTTTTTTAGTAGAGGTATGGGCTTTCCCCATGTTAGCCAGGATGGTCTCGATCTCCTGACCTCATGATACATCTGCCTCAGCTTCCCAAAGTACTGGGATTACAGGTGTGAGCCACTGTGCCCGGCCAGTAGATTTTTTTGCATATGCCACAGGACTGCCAAAGTTATGAAGTTAATTGAATTATTTCAGACCAAAATTATAAAATATCCAATGAGCCACACATTAAAATTGATATTTCTGTTCTAAAACACACTAAATTATCTAATTTGACTACCTACAGTTCTTCTCAAATTTAATGCACCCATGAGCACATAAAAGCCTTACTGAAATGCAGACTCTAACTCAGTGGGTATGTGGTAGTGTCTGAGATTCTACTTTCCTAGTGAGATCCTGTGTATTGTTGCTGCTGTTGTTGCTGCTCCTAGTCTTGTTTTTGGACCATATCATGCATAGCAAGCGTCTATACTAGCATTGTTCAATAGCACTTTGTGTGATGATGGAAGTGTTCTATATTTGTTGATGGCTACTGAGCAGTTGAAATGTAGTTACTGTGATTGAAAATCTGAATTTTTATTTTATAAAATTTTAACTAATTTAAATTTAAATAACCATACATGACTAGTAGCTACCTATTGCACAGTGGAGGTATCCTAATGACACATTGAATCATAAAATTGCCACTGATATATGGTCTGTGTAAATGCATACCATCCGAGAATGTGCCATACTTCACAAGCCTTCATGAGAACACAGGTGTGCAGGTTGTGGAATAAGCACTTCAATAAATTCCTCTGGTAAGATTTATTGTCCTGGCACCTTTTCAGTGGGAAAGTTCATTCTGTAATGTTCTGAGTTTTACCTGAAGGAGACTAGAAAATAGAAAATGGATCATCAAGAAATGTTGTGGATTACCAAGGATCTTTTAAGGCAAAATAAACTGTTCTCGTTTTTTTCTTTCAGCTAAGTGAACGCACGCGCGTGCGTGCACATACACACACACACACGCACACACAAAACAAAAGAAAACAATAAAACAAGTCTTTTGCAAACAAAACCCTATTTTTCCAAAACAATTGCAATTTCAGATAAGTTTTTCCTTTATGATGGTTTACAATAAGAAAATGGCAACATCAAAGTCATTTTGGAGCCATGTGCTGATAAAGCTACATGTCATAGACTTAAAGCCCAGATATGAGAATGATAAATTAATTCTGGCTTTGTTCTTGATATCCTTTGTCCCTTATCTTGGCCTTGGGCAAGGTGCTTGCCATCATCATATTCACCATGCACACATATACATGAAACTATAATGACAAATGATGATATAAATATTCATTGCCCCAACAAATATAATAATGATACTAATAACAAAAATGAAAATAATATTTTACCCTTGTAAATTAGTGTTTATAAAGTACTTACACATGATATTCTCCTTAATTTTGTGTTACTATAAAAACCAACATGCCTATGAAAAACAGCTGTCCCTGTTTGGGGTTTATTTGCTCTTTTCTTGGTATGTTTCCAAATAATATACTGTTATAGCCTCAAGTTCCTTTGAAGATGTGTTTTGAAGTTTTGCAACCTACATTCTCCTTGTCATCATAGTCATCATTGTCATTATCATCTTCATTTTTATGAAATGTCACTAAAAGCTAGAAGTATCAGTATTTTATGTCCTCTTAAAAGCCAGTGGTGTTTTATGCAAGAATAACGATATTACTCTCCAATTTACAAGAACATTTTTCCCAGTGACATTAGCAAGATAGCAGAATAGGAGGTAATCCACTCATATCCCCCTACAACAACAATAATTCTACACCCTTATATAAACAAAAGACTCTCTGCAGGAGCCTCAGGATTCACGTAGGAGGTTGTGAAACCCCAGCAAAGCCCAAGAGCCAGGAAGGTTGTTTTGAAGTACAGATTGGCACTGGCACCCAGGTGGCTGATCTGCCAGTTGTGCTCCCAGGTGCAAACCCAGGAATGGTCCTATTCCCCAAGGAGCTTGGCTACAGCCCCAGTTAACCATGAGCCTACAAACAAAACCATCTGCCAAGGGGTCCAGGAGGAATAGAACTCACTAGTGCCTCCGTGAAGAGGCTAATCTGCCTGCTGACATTGTTCATGGCAATGAACCTGAAAGTTGCCCTGTGGCACTCTTCCAGGCCCCTCAGCTGAGGTCCCAACTCAGAGTTATTTACACAAGGACACAGATGGAGACTTGCCCATATCACAATGCCTTGAAGTCTGAGCCTTCATGAAAAGCTTGCCAACCACTGTCCCATAGCAGATCTTGAGGGGGCCCAGTCTCAGCTTCAGCCCCTCATGCCTAAGTCAGGGAACTATCCCATCAGTGCAGAGACCTGCTGGGAGATATACATCTGAGTAAACAATATGGCTCTCTCACCTCCATCCCACCGTAGATCTTAAGGGGGCCAAGTCTCAGTCTGGGCCCTCCTGTAGCAGTCAAGGAATTATGCCATTTGTGCGAAGACCTTCTGGGAGATGTGTGCCCATGTGAGCCAATGGAATGGGCTCACCAGCATCCCACAGCAGATACTAAGGGAGCTGAGTCTAAACTCTGGCACCTCTTGCTGCAGTCAAGGACTTATCCTGCCTGTGCAAGGATCTGCTGGAGGGCATACCCATCTGAGCCAACAGGACTGACTTCTGGGCTCATGTCCCAGGCCAGCTTTACCACACAGCCCTAGTAACCTGCTAGGGTCTTCTCTAGGTCCATTCAAGCAGAAAACGTTGTCAACTTCAGAGCACTCACAAAACTCATTAAGCTTGGGCTTATAGTGCCCTCTAATGCTGACATGGCTGCAGTGCTCACAGGCTCATGAAGTACAAGAGTCAGTTTGCTTAGAATTTCTAGAAGACCCACTGAAAAATGACAGGGAGAAAAAAATCTATACTGTAAAGGATGAATATATACCTAGCTCTCAATCACAGAAATAGTCACATATTCACAAGCAGCTAGAGCATTCTAAATTGACAAAATGAGGTGCCAGAGACTGATCCTAAAGTGACGATGATGTGTGATTTCTTAGACAAAAAAAGATTTTAAATAGCTATTTTAAGGAAACCCAGCAAATTTCAATAAAACACAGACTAACAATTCAGAAATTTATCAGAGAAATTTAGCAGAGACTGAAATAATAATAATAATTAAACAGAAAGCCTAGAGGTAAAATATACAATAAAGGAATTGAAAAATGCAATAGAGAGTATCAGTAACAGAACTGATCAAACAGAAGAAAAATAAGTGAACGCAAAGATAGGCTACTTAAAAATACACAGTCAAAGGAGATAAAAGAAAAAAGGAATACAAAGGAATAAAGAAAGCTAATGGGATTTGTGGGATAACATCAAAAGAGCAAATATTTGGGTTACCGAAGTTAAAGAGGGAATTGAGAAAAGTGTAAAAATAATAACAGAAATAATTATTCAAGCAAATAATAACAGGAAAATCTTCAAGCCTCTATCCAGACACAAGATCAAAATTTACCAAACAGATTTAACCCAAATAAAAATACTCCAAGACATAATGTAATCAAACCCCAAAGGTCTAAGACAAGTGGAACATTCTGAGAGTAGTGAGAGAAAGAAGCAAATAACATATAAGGGAGACCTGATATATCTAGCATCAGACTTTCAGTAGAAATCTTATAGTCCAGGAGGGAGTGGGGTGATAAATTCAGAGTGCTGAAAGTAAAAAGAAAAAAGAAGAAAAGCTACTAACCAAGAATTCTTTACACAGCAAAGCTATTCTTCAGAATGAAAGAGAGATAAAGACTTTCCTAGACAACACAAACTGAGGGAATTCATCACTACCAGAGTCGAGCTGCCAAAAATGCTAAAGAGAGTTCTTCAATCTGATAAAAAGGTATACTAACATGATTGTTACTCTAATACTGTAATTGTGGTTTTTAAACCACTTATATTTTTAATACAAAGATTAAAAGATGAAACTATTTAAAATAATAATTTATTGAGAGGTAGGCCATACTTTAAAAAGGTGAATTGTGGGTTGGGCACAGTGGTTCATGCCTGTAATCCCAGTACTTTGGGAGGTTGAGGCTGGTGAAATGTTGGAGCTCAGAAGTCTGAGACCAGCCTGGGCAACATAGTGAAGCCCTATCTCTATCAAAAATACACACACACACACACACAAAATACCTGGGTGTGGTGGTGTGCATCTGTGGATTAGGTAGGAGGATTGCTTAAGCCTGGGAGGTGGAGGTTACAGTGAGTCGAGATTGCACCAATGCACTCCAGCATGGATGACAGAGTGAGACTCTGTCTCAAACAGGCATGCACGCACACGTGCACACACACACACACACATACGTGAATTATGACATCAAAAATTCAAAGAGTGGAAAGTGTGGAGGGAGACTGAAGTATTGAAGTGTACAGGTTTTTTGTTTCTTTCTTTTCTTTGCAATCAAAATTAAGTTAGTATCAGTTGAAAATAACTTGTTATAGCTATAGAATGTTTTTGTAAACTTCATGACAACCACAAAGCAAAAACCTAAAATAGAGAAACCAAAAATAAAAAGCAAGATATCAAAATATACAAGAAGAAATCACTTAACCACAAAGGAAGACCATAAGAGAAGAAAGGAAGTATGAAACTACAAACTACTAGAAAAGAATAACAAACTAGCAGTAGTAAGTCCTTATCTATCAATAATTCTTTGAATGTAAATGAATTAACTTCTCTAAGTAAAAGACAGAGTGGCTTAATGGATAATAAAATAAGGCCCAACCATATGCTGCTTTCAAGAGATTCACTACACCTTCAAGAATACACATAAACTGAAAGTGAAGGGATGGAAAAGGCGATTCTATGCAAATAAAAACTGAAAACGAGCAGGAGTAGCTATACTGATTAAGAAAACAAATAGATCTTAAATTAACAACTATAAAAAGCAACAAAGGCAGTCATAATATAATGATAAAGGGATCAATACGGCAAGAAGCTATAACAATTATGAATATGTATCACTCAATGTAAGAGTGCCTAAATTTATAAAGCAAATATAAATAGACGTAAAGGGAGAGACCACCTGTAATACAATAGTAATAAGGGATTTCAACACCCCACTTTCAGCAATGGACAGATCATCTAGACAGAAAATCACCAAAGAAACATCAGAGTTTAACCACACTGTAGATTGCATGGACCTAAGATACATTTACAGAGCACTACATATAAGTGCCATAGGACACATATTTTTCTCAAAAGCGCATTTAACATTTTTCGGTATAATCATATATTTAGCAACAAAACAAGTCTTAACAAATTTTGTTAAAATCAAAATTATATCAAGTATTTCTTTACCACAATGAAATAAAACTAGAAATAAATAAATAGGGAAATATTAAAAACTGTACAAATACAAGGAAATTAAACAGCATGCTCCTGAACAACAAAGGGCTCATCAAAAAAATTGAAAAGAGGCTGAGTGTGATGGCTCACATCTGTAATCTCAGCACTTTGGGAGGCCGAGGTGGGCGTATCACCTGAGGTCAGTATTTCAAGACCAGCCTGGCCAACATGGTGAAACCATGTCTCTACTAAAAAAATAAATAAATAAACAGGGCGTGGTGGTGAGCACCGGTAATCCCAGTTCCTTGGAGCTTGAGGCAGGAGAATAGCTAGAACCCAGGAGACAGAGGTTGCAGTGAGCTGACACAGTGGCACTACATTCCAGCCTGGGTGATAGAGTGAGACTCCATCTCAAAAAAAAAAAAAAAAGAGAAAGAAAAGAAAAGAAAAACATTTTTGAGAGAAATTAGAATGGAAAAAACATACCAAAAACTATGGGATATTGCAAAAGCAGTTTTAAGAAAGAAGTTTATAGTGATAAACACCTGGATTAAAGCAACAGAAAGTTCTCAAATGAACAACATTGCTCCTCAAGGAACTAGAAAAACAAGAAAAAAACTAAAACCAAAATTAGTAGGAGGAAAGAAAATGGAGCAACAGTAAGCAAAATAGAAACTAAAATAAAATACAAAATATCACTAAAATAGAGGGGTTTTTTTTTTTTTTGAAAGATAGAATCAACAAACCTTTAGCTATATTAGCTTAAGGAAGAAAAGAGTTTACTGAAATATACAAAATCAGATATAAAAAAGGAAACATTACAAGTGATACAACAGAAATACAAAACATCATTATAAAACTATAAATGAAGACATGCAAACAAATTGCAAAATAGAAGACATGGATAAATTTTTGGACACATACAAATTACTAAGATTAAATCATTAAGAAATATAAAATTTAAACAGACCAATAGTGAATAATGATATTGATGTAATAATAAAAATTCTTTCATCAAAAAAAAAAAAAAAAAAAAAGCAAAGGATCTGATGAATTCACTGTTGAATTCTACCAAACATGTAAAGAACTAATACTAATTCTTCTCAAACTAGTACAAAAATTTAGAGGGACTGGAGCTGAGACTGGGCTCCTCAGGATCCACTGTGGGACAGAAATTAGCACGCTCCTCATGGAGTTTCAGAGTCCCAGGACAATTTGACTTCTTTTCCTAATTGAATACGCTTTATTTCTTTCCCTTGACTGATTGCCCTAGCCAGAACTTCCAATACTGTGTTGAATAGGAGTAGTGAGAGAGGGCATCCCTATTTTGTGCCCGTTTTCAAAGGGAATGCTTCCAGTTTTTGCCCATTCAGTATGATATTGGCTGTGGGTTTGTCATAAATAGCTCTTATTATTTTAAGATACGTTTCGTCAATACCGAATTTATTAAGAGATTTTAGCATGAAGGGCTGTTGAATTTTGTCAAAGGCCTTTCTGCATCCATTGAGATAATCGTGTGTTTTTTGTCTTTGGTTCTGTTTATATGCTGGATTATGCTTATTGATTTGCATATGTTGAACGAGCCTTGCATCCCAGGGATGAAGCCCACTTGATCATGGTGGATAAGCTTTTTGATGTGCTGCTGGATTCGGTTTGCCAGTATTTGATTGGGGACTTTTGCATCGATGTTCATCAGGGATATTGGTCTAAAATTCTCTTTTTTTGTTGTGTCTCTGCCAGGCTTTGGTATCAGGATGATGTTGGCCTCATAAAATGAGTGAGGGAGGATTCCCTCTTTTTCTATTGATTGGAATAGTTTCAGAAGGAATGGTACCGGCTTCTCCTTGTACCTCTGGTAGAATTCGGCTGTGAAGCCATCTGGTCCTGGACTTTTTTTGGTTGGTAGGCTATTAATTATTGCCTCAATTTCAGAGCCTGCTATTGGTCTATTCAGGGATTCAACTTCTACCTGGTTTAGTCTTGGAGTCTTGGGAGAGTGTAAGTGTGCAGGAATTTATCCATTTCTTCTAGGTTTTCTAGTTTATTTGCGCAGAGGTGTTTATAGTATTCTCTGATGGTAGTTTGCATTTCTGTGGGTTCGGTGATGATATCCCCTTTATCATTTTTCTATTGCGTCTATTTGATTCTTCTCTCTTTTCTTCTTTATTAGTCTTGCTAGTGGTCTATCAATTTTGCTGATCTTTTCAAAAAAACAGCTCCTGGATTCATTGATTTTTTTGAAGGGTATTTTGTGTCTCTATCTCCTTCAGTTCTACTCTGATCTTAGTTATTTCTTGCATTCTTCTAGCTTTTGAATGTGTTTGCTCTTGCTTCTCTAGTTCTATTAATTGTGATGTTAGAGTGTCAACTTTAGATCTTTCCCGCTTTCTTTTGTGGGCATTTAGTGCTATCAATTTCCCTCTACACACTGTTTTAAATGTGTCCCAGAGATTCTGGTATGTTGTATATTTTTCTTGTTGGTTTCAAAGAACATCTTTCTTTCTGCCTTCATTTCGTTATGTACCCAGTAGTCACTCAAGAGCAAGTTGTTCAGTTTCCATGTAGTTGAGTGGTTTTGAGTGAGTTTCTTAGTCCTGAGTTCTAGTTTGATTGCACTCTGGTTTGAGAGACAGTTTGTTATAATTTCTGTTCTTGTACATTTGCTGAGGAGTGCTTTACTTCCAATTATGTGGTCAATTTTGGAATAAGTGTGATGTGGTGCTGAGAAGAATGTATATTCTGTTGATTTGAGGTGGAGGGTTCTGTAGATGTCTATTAGGTCCACTTGGTGCAGAGTTCAGTTCAATTCATGGATATCCTTGTTAACTCTCTGTCTTTTTGATCTGTCTAATGTTGACAATGATGTGTTAAAGTCTCCCATTATTATTGTATGGGAGACTGAGTCTCTTTGTAAGTCCCTAAGGACTTGCTTTATGAATCTGGGTGCTCCTGTATTGGGTGCATATAGCTTTAGGATAGTTAGCTCTTCTTGTTGAATTGATCCCTTTACCATTATGTAATGGCCTTCTTTGTGTCTTTTGATCTTTGATGGTTTAAAGTCTGTTTTATCAGAAACTAGAATTTTAACCCCTGCCTTTTTTTTGTTTTCCATTTGCTTGGTAGATCTTTCTCCATTCCTTTATTTTGAGCCTATGTGTGTCTCTGCTTGTGAGATGGGTCTCCTGAATACCTCACACTGATGGGTCTTGACTCTTTTTCCATTTTGCCAGTCTGTGTCTTTTAATTGGACCATTTAGTCCATTTACATTTAAGGTTAATATCATTATGTGTGAACTTGATCCTGTCATTGTGATATCACCTGGTTATTTTGCTAATTAGTTGATGCAGTTTCTTCCTAGCATCGATAGTGTTCACATTTTGGCATGTTTTTGCAATGGCTGATACTGGTTGTTCCTTTCCATGTTTAGTGCTTCCCTCAGGATCTCCTGTAGGGCCGGCCTGGTGGTGACAAAATCTCCAAGCATTTGCTTATCTGTAAAGGATTTTATTTCACCTTCACTTATGAAACTAAGCTTGGCTGGATATGAAATTCTGGGTTGAAAATTCTTTTCTTTAAGAATGTTGAATATTGGCCCCCACTCTCTTCTGGCTTGTAGAGTTTCTGCCGAGAGATCTGCTGTTAGTCTGATGGGCTTCCCTTTGTGTGTAACCCAACCTTTCCCTCTGGCTGCCCTTAAGATTTTTCCTTCATTTCAACTTTGGTGAATTTGACAATTATGTGTCTTGGAGTTGCTCTTCTCGAGTAGTATCTTTGTGGCATTCTCTGTATTTACTGAATTTGAATGTTGGCCTGCCTTTCTAGGTTGGGGAAGTTCTCCTGGATGATATCCTGCAGAGTGTTTTCCAACTTGGTTCCATTCTCCCCGTCACTTTCAGGCACACCAATCAGATGTAGATTTGGTCTTTTCACATAATCCCATATTTCTTGTAGACTTTGTTCATTTCTTTTTACACCTTTTTCTCTAAACTTCTCTTCTCACTTCATTTCATTGATTTTATCTTCAATCACTGATACTCTTTATTCCAGTTGATCAAGTCAGTTACTGAAGCTTGTGCATTTGTCATGTAGTTCTCGTATCATGGTTTTCATCGCTATCAGTTTGTTTATGGACCTCTCTCCATTGGTTATTCTAGTATTCCATTATTGCATTCTTTTTTCAAGGCTTTTAGTTTCTTTGTGCTGGATATGTAGTTCCTCCTTTAGCTCTGAGAAGTTTGATCGACTGAAGCCTTCTTCTCTCAACTCGTCAAAGTCATTCTCTGTCCAGCTTTGTTCTGTTGCTTGGAATCAACCCAAATGACCATCAGTGACAGACTGGATTAAGAAAATGTGGCACATATACACCATGGAATATTATGCAGCCATAAAAAATGATGACTTCGTGTCCTTTGTAGGGACATGGATACAGCTGGAAACCATCATTCTCAGCAAACTATCGCAAGAACAGAAAACAAAATACTGCGTGTTCTCACTCATAGGTGGGAATTGAACAATGAGATCACTTGGACACAGGAAGGGGAACATCACACACCGGAGCCTATTGTGGGGAGCAGGGAGGGGAGAGGGATAGCATTAGGAGATATACCTAATGTAAATGATGAGTTAATGGGTGCAGCACACCAACATGGCACATGTATACATATGCAACAAACCTGCACATTGTGCACATGTACCCTAGAACTTAAAGCATAATAAAAAGCAAAATCAAAACCAACAAAAAAAAGAAGATACAAAAATGGCTATCAGATATATGAAAAAAATGCTGAAAATCATTAATCATCAGGGAAATGCAAATCAGAACCACAATGAGATATAACCACTCTCTATTTTGAATGGGTGTTATCAAAAAGACAAAGATATCAAGTGTTGGTGAGGATGGGGAGAAAGAGGAACACTTACTGTTGATGGAAATGTAAATTACTACAGCCATTATAAAAAAAAGTTTGGAGTTTCCTCAAAAAATTAAAAATAAAACTACCAGATCATCTAGCAATCCCACTACTTAGTATATATGCAAAGCAAAGGAAATCCTTAATTTGAAGTGATATCTCCACTCCTACATTTACTGCAGCACTGTTCACAGTAGCTAAGATATGAAGTCAACCTGAGTGTCCGTCAAAGGATGAATGGATATGATACATATACACATAATGAAATGCTATTTAGCCATAAGAAAAGAATGAAATTCTGTCATTTGTGACAACATAGATGGACCTGGAGGACATTGTGTTAAATGCAATAAGCCAGGCACAGAAAGACAAATTCCACATGATATGACTCATACATGGAATTTTTGAAAGTTCAGCTTATAGAAGTAGAGTAGAATAGTGATTATTAGAGGCTGTGGATGGAGGGAGAAGGGGGTGAACAATTGGTACAAAGTTACAGTTAGATAGCAGTAATACGTTTCAGTGTACTAATGCACAGTTGAATGACTATAGTTAACAATAATGAATATTTCAAAAAGCTAGAAGGCAGAAATATTTATATTCTCATCACAAAAAAAAAGATAAATGAGGAAAATTTGTGAAAATGCTACTTACCCTGATTTACTCATTATACAAAGTATCTGTGTATCAAACCATCACACTGTATCCCAAATATATATGTATGTATAATTATTATGTCATTTTAAAATTAAAAATTAAAAAAAAAAATTTCTCCTATTTTAAACTTCACCTCTTGCAGGTCTTCCCTGATTAGATTAAAGAAAATTAACTTTCAAAATCCATAAGATAAAATGAAAAATTAAGAGATCCTTTGGGTTGCTAATAAGCATACAAAAAAATGTAATATTAAAAACAAAACAATTGCAACATATTGCATAAAACAATGCCTCCAGATAACTTTTATCTTGATAGTTTTGTCTTTGAAAGTCATAACAAGAATTCTGACCTCTTAAAAATATACTCAGCCAAAATATATGATCTTGCTATCATTTTCAAATTACGAACAGTTTAATGCAGTTAATTTGATCTGGTGTTCAAGGGATATTTTTAAAATGGCATCTCAAAAATTTATGTTTACAATGAAAAACACAAAATCAAATATGCATGACTTATTTATGTTAGAAAAATTCCAAAATGGAGACTGGGTCATTTCAAGATGATTACTTTTAAATTATTTTTTAATATCTTAACATTGTTTTTAAAAGTTTTTATCACGTCTTAACATAAAGAGAAGTAAAAGCTATAAACTCAATTACAAATGCAAGTACATAAACACCATTTAATCTTGAACCATAATAACCATTAAAGTATCTAATTTGGGTGTTTTGGGGGATTTATAAATTCTTTATTTCAATATATTCAGTTTTAAAATGAAAGTAGTTAGCTGGAAAGAGAAAAAGGTTGGTTGTTTATTTTTATGCATTAAGCTATTTTAAAGTGTCTAAGATGTTACAAGTGTCTCAGCAAATAAATTATGAAATGAATTAGACATAGCAGTCCCCTCAAGAAGCATACAATTTAGTGAAAAAACAGACATGTATATAAAGCACACTACGCTATGGGAAGTGCCACAGTAGAAGAGCAAGTGCTCTTCATACGGTTACCCAATGTATGTCACTAAGAGATTCCAAGAATGTTTCATGGGAAGGAAATTTTGAGGTAGTTAATATTGGGCTACAGATGAGAATTCATATTTCTGGGCTATTTATTTGGTCTGCTGTTCTTTAGGCTAGATACAAAATGTTGCCCTAGTTATAATGATAACTATGGCAGTTTTCTTGGCCCTAGCACTTTGCATTACAGTATTTTAAAAGAATTTCATTCTAATGACAAAGACAGAGGGTTTTTTCCATTAATTTGCATAAATCAAACAATTGCAAGTTATCTTTTACTTAGGCCCTTCTCACATTTTGCATGAATATCTTAGCATAAATTTTGACTTACATGAATATATGTATGTTTAACAGAATGTTGAATGAGAATTTCCCTCCTGACTCATAGCTTTGGCTAAAACCATAATACTGAGAATAGCAGGTAATTATGTGCTAACAATTATCTTTAGGCTCCTCCTTATAGGACTTAAAAAAGATAGCAGAAATTATTCTAGAATCTGTCGAGCTTCATCACTCGCCTCCCAGCTATATAGAAAAATTCTATAAATATGAAAGACTGTTGAAGAAAACCTTTGACATAGGGGATTATTGGTCTGAGGCAAGGAGGGAGTGTGGCTCTTATTCAACACAGGAAAGAATCGCACTCCCAAGCTGGAAGGTTGGGAGTTAGTTTCCTGAGGTTACTGTAATAAACTCAGCGACTTAAAATAACAGAAATGTATTCTTTCACAGCCCTAGAGGCTAGAAGTCCAAAATTAAGGTGTTGCAGGGCCATGCTCCCACTGACGTCTTCCTTTCTTGCTTCTCCCCCTCCCGAGTCCCAGAAATATCTTTGTTTGTGGGAGCAGATCTTCATTTTCTGTCTCCATCTTTACAGGATGTTTTCTGCTTTGTTTCTGCTCTCTTCTTCTTACAAGAGCACCAGTCATACTGAATTATTATTAGAACCACCTTAATGAGCTCATCATAAGTCGATGACATCTACCAAGACTCCATTACCAAACAAGGTCAGAGTCAACAGTTACCTAAAGTTAGGACTGCTATATTTGGGGTTTGGGAAAGAACACAATTCAACCCATAACAGTTGTCCAGTTGAAATTTTTAACTAAATTTAAAACAACACTTACAATAACATCACATGTTCCTCATATGACAAAGCTTTATTTTGAATCAAGGCATTTATATTATTTTCAAATTTTACTTTGATTCTATGAATTGCTGTTCATTACATTGTTTCTGAAAAGGATGGATAAAAGAGAGACTGGTTTTTTCTTGGTACTATTGGGTTGCTATTACAGAATACTATAGACTGGTTTGCTTATAAACAACAGAAATGTATTTCTCACAGTTCTGGAGTTGAGAAGTCCAAGCTCAAGGCACCAGCAAATTCCGTGTCTAATGACAGACTGCTTCCTGGTTCATCAATGGCCATGCAGTTGTTTCCTCACATGGCAGAAAGGGCCAGGGAGCTGCTATGGTCTGAAAGTTTGTGTCCCCACCTTCCCAATTTCATATGTTAAAACTTAATCACCAATGTGAGGTTTTAGAAGTTGGATATTTAGGAGGTGAGTAGTTCATGAAGTCAGAGGTTTCATAAATAGGATTATGTCCTCATAAAAGATGAATGATACCTTATAAAAGAGGCTCCTTCCACCAAGGGAGGACATAACCAGAAGGTGCCACTTGTGAACCAGGAAGTGAATCCTCAGCAGACACTAAGTCTGCCAGATCCCTAATCTTGGCTGGACCTTTCAAGAGTCTTTGACTCTCAGAGACCTCACAAACTCATCACCTATCAAAGGCCCTGCCTCCTAATACTATCACATTGGGAGCTCGAATTTAAACATATAAATTTTGGGGGGCTGGACACAAACATTCAGTCTGTAGCAGGTTTGTTGGTAATTTTGCAGACTTGACTATGTGTCAGACTGAGAACTCTGTTTAGTTCATCACATATATGTGTTGCCCACTTATCAAACTGTGGCACATGATAGGAGAACAGAGGCCCAATAAATTCACCTCAGCTTATGTTTTCTTTTAAGAAGATGAGAAGGAGGCCGGGCGCATTGGCTCACGCCTGTAATGCCAGCACTTTGGGAGGCCGAGACAGGCAGATCACAAGGTCAGGAGATCGACCTGGCTAACACGGTGAAACCCCATCTCTACTAAAAAAAATACAAAAAATTAGCCGGGTTTGGTGGCGGGTGCCTCTAGCCCCAGCTACTCGGGAGGCTGAGGCAGGAGAATGGCATAAACTCAGGAGGCGGAGCTTGCAGTGAGCAGAGATCACACCACTGCACTCCAGCCTGGGCGACAGAATGAGACAATGTCTCAAAAAAAAGTAAATAAATTAAAAAAAAAAAATGAGAAGGAGAAAGAGGAGAATGAGTAGCAGAAAATAATCTAGGATAGTTACTAAACCAGATTCTCCCTAACCATCTAATGTAAATGGTAACCATGCCCTTACCCAGTCACTGGCCTACACTTGTTGCATTTCTCATTCTTCCATGTTATATATTTCCATTATCTGTTATGTGGTCAGTTTTCTCTGTTTAAATTTTCATGTTATTTATCTCCTTGATTGCATTCTTCACCCTCTGTAGATGTAGATTCATCCATTCTTCAATATTGTCTAATTTAATGTTTACTCTAATTTACAATATTTATACAAATTAGCACTAATAAAGTAGCTATACGTCCCTTTTTTGCTTGAGACCCTCCAATGATGTTTTCTTTAAAACTCATTAATACATAAATAAAATATGATTTTATAATTAATAATCCATAAGAAAAGTATGAGCTTTTTCTTAGCGATCTTCAGGGATAGGTCCACTTTCACATTCTTTTACCCATTTCAAAATAAATGTTTCTAATGACTTCTAAGAATCTCTTCCCTTAACACATATTACTATTGTCCATGATCTCTTTAAATTTAGGCACAGAATTTTTACCTGCATCAGTTTTAAGTGAGCAGATTATCTTTCTGAATTCTGTTTCAGAATGTTACTAGATAACCTGAGTCAACTGTGCATAGCTCTGCATATTGACCAAATCTTTGGTGAACATAGTGGAGCTAACAATGATTTTGTTTATTTTGTAGCCACAGATATGTATACAATTTTAAAGTAAAGGTATTTGTCCTGGCTTATTTGCTTCTAAGA
This sequence comes from Rhinopithecus roxellana, assembly GCF_007565055.1. Classification (NCBI taxonomy): domain Eukaryota; kingdom Metazoa; phylum Chordata; class Mammalia; order Primates; family Cercopithecidae; genus Rhinopithecus; species Rhinopithecus roxellana. The sequence continues at coordinate 127,061,199 of NC_044551.1, read as the reverse complement.
TCTCAAATGCATGCACTAGTAAAAAGATACTTTTTGTTCAATTTATCACACTCCATATAAGTTAAAATATCTACTTGACAGAGTATTCAATTGTTGAACGCTAAAGATATAAGAAATAATTATTTGATGGGTCAAAATATCCACAGGTTTATGACTGTTACTTTAATACACAATTATGATGCTATTAGATTACTGTACAACCAACAAATCTATATTATAGTAATCTGTATATATGGACATAGAAAAACCTTAATAATACACTAATAAGTGAAAAAATTCTTTAGAACATATAGTTATTGAATGCTGTCTTAGTCTGTGTAGACTGCTATAACAAATAACTATAGTAGTTTATAAACAACAAAATTTTATTTTTTATAGTTATGGAGGTTTGGAAGTCCAAGATCAAGATGCCAGTAAATTTGATGTCTGGTGAGGATTCACTTACTGGTTTAATGACAACTGTCTTTTCACTGTGTTCTCATGTGAAAGCGGTAAACAAGCTCCCTTGGGAGGGAGGCTCTTTTAAAAGGGCACTAATCACATTCATGATGGCTCCACCCTCATTACCTAATCATCTCCCAAAGACCTCACCTACCAACACCATCATCGTGAGGGTCAGGATTTCAGTATATGAATTGTGGGGGTGGGAAACATAAACATTTAAAAAATAGTAAATGCTATATTTTACCTATATTTTATGAGTAGAATTATAGAGACACACACACCAACATAAAACAAAACATCTTTACATATTGCATTAATCCGTTTTCACACTGCTGATAAAGACATACCTGAGACTGGGTAATTTATTAAGAAAAAGAGGTATAATGGAATCCCAGTTCCACGTGACTGGGGAGCCCTCACAATCATGGTGAAAGGTGAAAGGTACATCTTACATGGCAGTAGGCAAGACAGAATGACAGTCAAGCAAAAAGGGAAACCACTTATAAAACCATCAGATCTTATGATACTTATTCACTACCATGAGAACAGTGTGGAGGAAATCACCCCCATCATTCAGTTGTCTCCCACCAGGTGCCTCCCACAACATGTGGGAAATATAGGAGCTACAATTCAAGATGAGATTTGGGTGAGGACACAGTCAAACCATATCATTCCACTCCTGGCCCTTCCCAAATCTCATGTCCTCACATTTCAGAACCAATCATGCCTTCCCAGCAGTCCTCTGAAGTCTTAAATCATTCCAGCATAGACTGAAAAACCCACACTCCAAAGTCTCATCTGAGACAAAACAAGTCCCTTCTGCCTATGAACCTGTAAAATCAAAATCAAGTTATTATTTCCTAGATAAAATGAGGGAACAGGCATTGGAAAAATACACACATTCCAAATGGGAGAAATTGGCCAAAACAGAGGGGCTAAGGACCCATACAAATCTATAATCCAGTAAGACATCAAAGCTTAAAGCTCCAAAATGAGCTCCTTTGACTCCATGTCTCACATCCAGGTCATGCTGATGCAAAAGGTGGGTTCCCACGGTCTCGGGCAGTTCTGCCCCTGTGCCTTTGCAGGGTACAGCCCCCCTCCTAGCTGCTTTTACAGGCTAGTGTTAAGTGTCTATAGCTTTTCCAGGCACACAGTGCAAGCTGTGGGTGGATCTACCTTTCTGGGGTCTGGAGGACTGTGGCCTTCCTCTCACAGCTCCACTAGGCAGTGCCTTACTGGGGACTCTGTGTGGGGACTTCAACCCCACATTTCCCTTTCACACTGCCCTGGCAGAGATTCTCCATGAAGGCCCAGACCTGGTAGAAAACTTCTGCCTATTCATCCAGGCATTTACATATATCCTCTGAAATCTAGGTGTAGGTTCCCAAACCTCAATTCTTGACTTCCATGCACCTGCAGGCTCAACACCATGTGGAAGCTGCCAAGACTTGGGTCTTGCACCCTTTGTAGTCACCGCCCAGTACCTTGGCCCCTTTTAGCCATGGCTAGAGCAACTCGGATGCCGGGCACCATGTCCCGAGACTGCACAGAGCAGAGAGCCCTGGGCCCATCGCATGAAACCATTTTTTCTTTCCAGGCCTCTGAGCCTGTGATGGGAAGGGGTGTCACAAAGGTCTCTGACATCCTCTGGAGACATTTTACCCATCATCTCGGTGATTAACATTTAGCTCCTTGTTACTTATGTAAATTTCTATAGGTGGCTTGAATTTCTCCTCGGAAAATGAGCTTTTCTTTTCTATCACATCATCAGGCTGCAAATTTTCTGAACTTTAATATTCTCTTTCCCTTTTAAAACTGCATGCTTTTAACAGCACCCAAGTCACCTCTTGAATGCTTTCCTGCTTAGAAATTTCTTCTGCCAGATACCCTAAATCATCTCCCTCAAGTTCAAAGTTCCACAAATCTCTAGGACAGGGGCAAAATGCTGCCAGTCTCTTTGCTAAAATGTAGCAAGAGTCACCTTTATTCTAGTTCTCAACAAGTTCCTTATCTCCATCTGAGACTACCTCAGCCTGGGTTTCATTGTCCTTGGCATTATCAGCATTTTGGTCAAAGCCATTCAACAAATCTCCAGGAAGTTCCAGACTTTTCCACATTTTCCTGTCTTCTTCTGAGCATTCCAAACTGTTCCAACCGCTGCCTGTTACCCAGTTCAAAAATCGCTTCCACATTTTCAGGTATCTTTACAGCAGTGCCCCACTCTGCTGTTACCAATTTACTATATTAGTCTATTTGCTGCTTGTCAATATTATGTCAATGATATCATGTCAATATCATGTCAATGATTAGTCAATATCATGCTGCTGATAAAGACATACCCAAGACTGTGTAATTAAAAAAAAAATTAAAAAAGACGTTTAGTGGACTCACAGTTCCATGTGGCCAGGGAGACCTCACAATCATAGCAGAAGGCAAAAGGTGCATCTTGCATGGCAGCAGGCAAGAGAGAATAAGAGCCAAGTAGAAAGGGAAACCCCTTATAAAACCACTGGATCTCATGAGACTTATTTACTACCATGAAAATAGTATGGGGGAAACTGCCCCCATGACTCAATTATCTGTCACTGGGTCCCTCCCACAATGTGTGGGAATTATGAGAGCTACAATTCAAGATGAGATGTGGGTGGACACACAGTCAAACCGTATCACAGATATATATCAAATTGGTAATATCAATTATTATTAGGTAGTAAAATGATGGATGATTGGCTTTATTTCTCTGCATGTTTTCTGAATTTTCTGATATAAGCATGAACTACTTTCTTTTTTTCTTTTTTTTTTTGAGATGAAGTCTCGCTCTGTCACCTAGGTGGGAGTGAAGTGGTGCCATCTCAGCTCACTGCAGCCTCCACCTCCCGGGTTCAAGCAATTCTCTGCCTCGGCCTCCCTAGTAGCTGGGATTACAGGTGCCCGCCACCATGGCCGGCTAGTTTTTGTATTTTTAGTAGAGACGGGCTTTCACCATCTTGGCCAGGCTGGTCTTGAACTCCTGACCTTGTGATCCACCTGCCTCGGCCTCCCAAAATGCTGGGATTACAATTGTGAACCACTGCACCCAGCCAGCATGAACTACTTTCTAACTGGAAAATATATTATTTACACATATGTATGTGTATGTGTGTGTAATCTTTTTCCTCAAATAATTTTTATAGATATTTTGCACTGAGTAAATATTAAACCACAAATAAAAATTAACAATCTAATTTCTTATTATATTGCAAGCTGAATTTCTGCTAAAATATGATCCTTAATTTTTAAATGCTGGTTAACACAAATAATTGACTTCAGTGTTACCACAGACGTCAAAGTGAGAGGGCAAGGACCTTATTCTGTAGTTAAGTTTTTCTAACACAATATAATTGTCATGGATAAAGCAATTTTCCTTTTAAATGCTTAAAAATATTTTAACATCATCCATGCCATAGCTTTGCTTGGAAAGAAGCCTTAGCCTGTAATGGCTGAGATAAAAGTTTTGTTTGTTTACTTCTTCAAGCGAAACAGAATACCACCGAGATAATGTATTAGGCAATTTTAACAATTGACAATTGGAAAATAAGGCAATTTAACAGTATGATTCACTAACTACTACTCCTGGAGAAGAATAATTTATCTTGCCGTATTTTGTAAAATACTGAGAGCTAGTTTGGGTATCAAAGTTGATGATGATGATGACTACAGATAAACTGTAGTAATTAATTCAATTCAGCAAATCCTCAGGAATAACTACAGTGCTTTGCTAGGCTATGAGCCTAGTTATATACAGTGCCAGCTCTAAAGACAATTCCTATGTAAACTCTGGATTCCAACACTTCATATCTCTGTGACATTGGACAGGACAGGTTACATAACCTCTTTCTGCCTTAATTTCCTCAGGTGTAAAATGGGGATTATAACTACTTCATAGGATTAAGTAAATTGGAAGCATGAGGGCCCATGCACATTTTACCAACAAAGTTGAAAAATGTCATCTTCTCAAATGCAGAAAGTGTGCTCTTTATACCAACCCCATCTGAAAAAGTGATAATTTCTAGACAAGCTTATAAGTATCTCAAGGGAGTCTCAAATTTATCTTTTAAGAAAAAAGTCTTTCCATATTTAATCAACAAAGCCAGGACACCAGTGTGTTTATCATTCTATCATTATAATGTAATATGTTAAGGTAATGCTTGTGTATTTTTTTGATAAGGAGAATTAAAGAAAATTATGTCATTGTATCTGTAACAAATGTATGGATCACTATTAAACTGGAAGAGTATAAGCAAGAAATAATTTTATTTTTCTCTCATCATTACCTTCAAACATCTGCAGTTAAACCTCTCTTCACTGTCCTTTAAAGATTTCTTGGGTAAATTCCATGATTCTCTGACCAGTTTTAGGTTTCAAATTTCAGTACACTGTACTCCAGTTTAAAACCTCAAGCTCTTATTCACGTTATTGCTCAGATCCTCCTCTTTCCCCATGGTTGTGACCTGGTTCAGAAGGAATCTGAAAGGGGGTGTGGGCATGGTCAGCTCTTCCATATCCCCCTTCTCTTCCTCGACTGGGTCCATTTGTCCCAGGGTTTTGAAGACTAGGATTAGTGTTTAGAGCAAAGTGGGCAGAGACGTTTTACTTAATCAGTTTTATGATAGTTCTCTCCTGCCTTTCATGGCTTCTCTAGCTAATCTGAACTCTTTATACCTCTGAGTGGCAGGAACACCACTAGCGCTCTCTTGGGGCACACGTGCTGGAGGAGGGGAAGTCAGGTGATAAAATGCTCTAATTTCTTCCATGTCAACTTGACTTTCATCCTCAATACATAATGGATATCCCACTGTTTGACTCCTTTTATCTGTCTACCTCATCAGCTCCCTCTAGTTCTAGCATGTCCCCTGTTAGTTCTGCCCAGAGGGCAGAACATCAAGTCTATTGTGTGAAAAGAAGTTCATCCAGGAATTGAGTTGCCAATGTCACCTTCCTTCATGTTTCCCTAATCTCTTCTACTGATTCCTCTGGAGCTTTTCCCCATTTGGCTTGTCAGGAGGAGAGGAAAAAGAGGAAGAATATATTTTCTCTGTGGAAGACTCAGGATTCTTTGAATGCGACAAACTTGCATCAAATATTTTTGGTGATTGGAAGGGAATATAAGGATGCAGGAGTGGTGGAGAGTAGCAAAGCTGACTTGGCTACTTTTTTTTTTTTTTTTTTTTTTTTTTTTTTTCTGAGACAGAGTCTTGCTCTGTTGCCCAGGCTGGAGTACAGTGGCACAATCTCGATTCACTGCAACCTCCGCCTCCTTGGTTCACGCCATTCTCCTGCCTCATCCTCTCAAGTAGCTTGGACTACAGGCACCCGCCACCAAGCCCGGCTAATTTTTTTATTTTTAATAGAGACGGGGTTTCAACATATTGACCAGGCTGGTCTTGGAACTCCTGACCTTGTGATCCGCCCGCCTCGGCCTCCCAAAGTGCTGAGATTATAGGCTTGAGCCACCGCGCCTGGCCTTGGCTGCTTTTTAATAAGCCCTGGACAAAGTTCTAAACTCCACTGCTCTCAGCTCTATTTTGAATAGGGTTGTGATAGGCAGAATAATGGCTCCCAAAGATATCTATCCCTGGCAACTTCAAATATGTTAAGTTACACACTACAGGGAAATTAAAGAAGCAGATGAATTTATGGCTGCCAGTCAGCTTACTTTAAGACAGAGATATTATCTTGATGTATAATCACCTGGGCCCAATGTAATCACAAGGGTCCTAAAACATGAATAACAGAGGCAGAAGGGTCAATATCAGAGTCATATGATGTGAGAAAAGCCATTGCTGGCTTTGAAGGTGGAAATGGACAACAGACCAAGGAATTCAGGCAGCCCAGGAAATCTGCACAAGGCAAAGAAACTAAGGAAATGGATTTTCTCTTAGTGCATTCAGAAGGAATGCAGCCCTGCAGACACCTTGATTTTATCCCAGTGAGACCTATTTTGCATGTCCGACCTCCAGAACTGTGAAATTTGAAGACTGTATTGTCTTAAGTCATCAAGTTTGTGGTAATTTGTTTCAGCAGCAATAGAAGGCTAATACAGAGTTCACACTATCAATTTATTCACAAAAGGAAAAAATCTCTCTCTTTTCTTTTTCATGACTAAGAGAGACCACATCCTGCTTTGTTAACATAAATTTGTTGCTTTACTTTGAAGGTGCATTCTGGTTGTATCACGTAGTATATTGAGCTCTCCATTCAGATTTAACACACTTTGTTCCTAGCCTATAATTTTGAAGTAGTGTTTTCATTTGCCTATTCTTCACGTCTCAGATAAATAGAATCATACAGTATATAGTCTTCTGTGACTGACTGCTCTCAGTTAACATTTTATATATATATAGGTATATATACATATATGAGGGCATATATCTCTTAAAACTCAATGGTAAGCAATTAAGTTAAAAAATGGGCTAAAGACATGAACAAACATTTTATCAAACAGAATATATAGATGGTAACTGAGTACATGAAAAGCTATTCAACATTATCATTCATCAGAAAAATAAAAACTAAAATGACAATGAAATATCACTATATACTTACCTGAAGGGTCAAAAAATAGTGATAATACCAAATGCTGTCACTGATGAAGAAAAATTAGATTACTCATATCTTGGTAGTGGGTATGCAAAACAGTACAACTGTTCATTAAGTCAATTTGGCATTTTCCTAAAAATATCAATGTGCAGCTACCAAACTTTCCAACAGTTGCACTTCTAAGCATTTATCTCAGAGAAATGAAAACCTATGTCCGTAGAGAAACCCGTATATGAGTATTTATAGTAGCATTATTTGTGATAGTCAAAAACCAGAACCAACTCAGATGTCACTCAATGGGTGAATGGTTAAACAAACTATGGGACATCCATTCAATGAATACTACTCAGTAATAAAATGAAACAAACTATTGGTACACACAACAACCTGTGTACATTGCCAAATTATTATGTTGAATGAGAAAAGCCAACCCCAAAGGGTTACATATTCTATGATTCCATTTATATAACATTTTTGAAATAGCACAATTATAGAAATGGAAGCAAGATAAGTGGTTGTCAGGATTAAGAATGCAGGAGGGTGGGAGGTAGGTGAGTGTGGTTATAAATTGGCACCATTAGGAATCTTTGTTATGAGGAAATTATTCTTTCTTTATTTTATTTTATTTTATTTTATTTTATTTTATTTTATTTTATTTTATTTTATTTTATTGAGAAAGAATCTTGCTCTGTCACCCAGGCTGGAGTGCAATGGTGCGATATCAGCTCACTGCAACATCCACCTCCCAGGTTCAAGCAATTCTCCTGCCTCAGCCTCCTGAGTAGCTGGGATTACAGGTGCCCACCACCACACCCAGCTAATTTTTGTATTTTTACTAGAGATGGAGTTTCACCATCTTGGTCAGGCTGATCTAGAATTCCTGACCTCAGGTGATCCACCCGCCTCAGCCTCCCAAAGTGCTGTATTCTATATCTTGACTGTGATTGAAGATGCACAAACCTACACTTGATAAAAATGTATATAATTAAATACATATACACACATGTGACTACAAGCACAACTGAAAAAATCTGAATAAGATAGCTGAATTGTATCAATGTCAATCACCAGTTTGCAGTAGGGCATTATAGTTTTACATGATAGTAACACTTGGGGCAAGTGGGTAAAGAGTATCTCTCAGTATTATTTCTTAAAACTGCATGTAAGGCCGGGCGCGGTGGCTCAAGCCTGTAATCCCAGCACTTTGGGAGGCCGAGACGGGTGGATCACGAGGTCAGGAGATCGAAACCATCCTGGCTAACATGGTGAAACCCCGTCTCTACTAAAAATACAAAAACTAGCTGGGCGAGGTGGCAGGCGCCTGTAGTCCCAGCTACTTGGGAGGCTGAGGCAGGAGAATGGCGTAAACCCGGGAGGCAGAGCTTGCAGTGAGCTGAGATCTGGCCACTGCACTCCAGTCCTGGCGACAGAGCGAGACTCCGCCTCAACAAAAAAAAAAAAAAAAAAAAAACTGCATGTAAATCTATAATTATTAAAATTTCAATTAAAATAAAAAAGAGTGTAAATAAACTGTTTTATATCACTTGTGCATTTTATATCACTTGTGCATATCATTTCTCTTAGTCTGTTGCATTTCTGTAAAGGAATACGAGAGAGTAGGCAATTTATAAAGAAAAAACGTTCATTTGGGCTGAGCACGGTGGCTCACGCCTGTAATCCAAGAACTTTGGGAGGCCTAGGTGGATGGATCATAAGGTCAAGAGATCAAGACCATCCTGGCCAACATGGTGAAACCCCATCTGTACTAGAAAATGCAAATATTAGCTGGGCATGGTGGTGCATGCCTGTAGTCCTAGCTACTCGGGAGGTTGAGACAGGAGAATTGCTTGAACCCAGGAGGTGGAGGTTGCAGTGAACCAAGATCGTGCCACTGCACTCTAATCTGGCACAAGAGTGAGACTCAGTCTAAAAAAAAAAGAAAAAAGAAAGAAAAAGAATAAGATTCATTTGGCTCATGGTTCTGTTAGCTAGAAGACTCAGCATCTGGTGAAAGCCTCAGGCTGCTTCCACTCATGGCAGGAGGAGAAAGGGAACCAGCATGAGCAAAGATCACATTGCAAGAGAGGAAACAAGAGAGAAGAAGGCTCCAGACTCTTTTTAACAACCTTCTCTCCCGGGACAAAATAGAGAGAGAACTCACTTTGCTACCCCACCTCCCCACCATGCCAGGGAGGGCATTAATCTACTCATGAGGTACTTGCCTTCCTGACCTAAGCAACTCTTGTTAGGCCACACCTCCCCTCCAACATTGGGGAACAAATTTCAACATGAGATTTGGAGGGGACAAATATTCAAACGATAGCTTCGCTCAACAGCCATATTTTAAAATTCACTTATTAAATTATTTTATTGGGCACCATCTGAGCTGAGGAGTGGGTCTTTCTATGTCTCAGTTGCTTGTGACTACTGGGACCTAGCAACTGAATGACTTTACAAATGACAGAATAAGAAAACCTCAACTCATATTCTCAAAATTACTGAAAGAAAGGCATTTGAAGATCACTTTCATTAGCATTCTCATTGGAAAAAGTAGAGACAAACACATACCTCAGAGGGTTGTTAAAAATAATAAACAAACATACTATGTGTTATTTATTTTAACACACCTAACTCTTGGCCATTCATCAGTCCTACCGGTGCCACAGGGTTACTGTCCTTTCACTGAGTTTAGCAGGTGAATTCACATTTGCAAGACAGTCTATTCATTGTTAAATACTTTACATTTGTCAAGATCTCTAATATCAAAGAGAGTTGCTCTCCTATTTTCATCAATGTAGCTAAAAAACATATTGCACTGAAGATGTAAAAAGGTCAAATGGCATTATAATGATCTGTTGGAAAAATCTATGCATATATCTGTGGTTGAGACAAGGCTTTAAAATGTTCATTCTCTGACTCTGCTATAATTTTGAGTTTTGATGCTTTCATACAGCTTTTTTTCCATGCACCTTTTCTAGGTGTACTTAAATTGAAAAATGCCTCTTTACATAGCAGCATAATGCTAGATTATCAGTACAGACAAATGGAACTTGCACATCAGAATCCGGATGTCTTAATCCCCTAGTTCTACTACCACCATTACAAATAATTCCTACAAGAAAAAAATATATATAATGTTTGTACTCTGATGTGGGGCAGGAAGAAAATAAAGTAAATTAGTGTAAATTAGTGGTGTGAGGGAGGTGTCAATTCAGGTTCATTATCTGTAATGAATGAAGCCAGCAGTTATTAGTGCCTGCTCTGTGCCAGGAGCTATTCACGCCCATCTATTTTAATTCTCACCAAAGTTCCCCAAGTTGTTTAGAATTTTCCCTCTGTTACAAGACCAGTAAACTGAGATAGACTTTCAGCAGTTAAATTGCATTTCTTTCTCCAATATTACTCTATGAGTTTACGAATTCTTAGAGAAAGAAGTTACCTGTGACCTGATAAGCAAGAATACCTTGACATTTGTCTCTGTCTGGTTATAATTAGACAAGTTACTGAGCTCTAAATATCAATAATGTTGGTGCTATCAAGTTTTATACTTCCAAGTACAAAAGGTTCTTGTTATTCGAAACCAGACTAAGACACTGAACCATAAGTGTGAGGATTGGTAAAAATGGAGACTCAAATACAAGGTTTGCTTTCATTTTTATTTAATACAGATCAACAAACAATGCAAAGGAAATGAACCAGACAATGATAGAAATGAACGGAAGCAGCTCTCCAACACTTACCTAGTTTCTAGTTACCTAGACACTGGTCTCTCACAAAGTGTATCCAAATTTCAGGGGCCAATGCAACCTGTGTAGGATAATCATCCTGCCAGATTAGAGTTACTCAGCCCTCTGGTGAAATGGTTTGGCTCTGTATCCCCACCTAAATCTCATCTCAAATTGTAATCCCCACTTGTCAGGGGAGGAACCTGGTAGGAGGTGATTGGATCATGGGGGGCAGTTTTCCCCATGCTGTTCTCATGATAGTGAGTTCTCTCAAGAGCTGATGCTTTTAAAGTGTGACACTTTCCCACTTCAATTTCTCTCTCTCTTGCCACCATGTAAGATATGCCTTGCTTCCCCTCACCTTCTGCCATGACTGTAAGTTTCCTGAGGCTTCTCCACCCATGAGGCACTGCATCAATTAAACCCCTTTTGTTTGTAAATTACCCAGTCTCAGGTAGTTCTTTATAGCAGTGTGAAAACAAACTAATACATGTGGGTTCCCTGCTTTATATACCATTAGTCTGAAAGGGGCAAGTCAGCATTCAGGAATTTGCCTAACTGATATAAGCTATGTTAATTCCCCACTCGGTCTCTTACAGTGACACTGGCACCAGCACATCTGGCCATGACAAAATTTGCAGGTGCTTACGTTTCCTTCAATATGCAAAGGTGTGGCTATTTGAAAATATTCCTGCCCTCTCAATTTTCTGACATTTCTTTCCCTAGAACTGCTTCGACAAATAGAGTACAGTAGCAGTGAGGAATGAGTTATGAAAGGTGATGCAGCTTCTATTTTGTTTGTTGAAACACTTGTACTTGGAGCCTTGTACTACTCTCTAAGATACTTGAGTACCTTAAGGCCACCATGCTGTGAGGAAGCCAAATCACACAGAGAAGACTGTTTAAGAGTGTAGCCGACAATGCTTGGCTTCAACTCTTTACATGCTCATGCTGGCTACATATCTGTAAGGAGAAAACCTCCAGATAATTCTAACCCCTAACTCTTGAGTCACCCCACCTTTCAGCTCTTCTCAGCTGAGGCCCCAGAGACCATAGAGCACAGTCTAGCAGTTCCCCTTATACCCTGTCCAAATTCTTAATCCACAACATTCTTGAGTGTAAAAAAGGCTCAGTTCTTGATTTAAGCCACTAAGTTGTGTTGGCGTGGTGTCAAACAGCAATAGTAAGCAGAACAAATGGTCAGGCACTAATCACTTTTTTCAGTGCCCCCTTTGGAATGTACAGAACTTAAAACTCAGCGTAAGGTAGTGGATTCCTGTTTTTAAATGTCATTGTTTTTAACTTCATGCCCATGTATCTGGCTCTTATTGAATTTGTTTGTGTGTATACCATAGGCATAATTTAAGGATTTCTGAGAGCTTTATGTAAAAAGTGACCTTAACAAAAGTGCTATCAAAACAATATTTAAACTACAAGAATATGTGAATAACATCTTGATTCTGCTTGTATTGCCAAAGATAATTTGGGACAGATTTTAGTTAGGATTTAATTTTGCTACTTGGGAAAGAAAACTGAAGTCAAGAGTGGCTTAAATGCATAAGATTTTATCCAAATCACTTAACAGTCTCAGATGTGGGGGTCAGACAATACACCTAAGTTTGAGCCATGTGTCACTAAAAATATACAGGCTTTTCTCAGCTTTCTAACCAATCCATTTCTAGGGTTTGTCTCTCTTCTACGTGATCCAAAATGACTGGTGTTCCTCCACCATATGTTCATAAGAATCAGGAAAGAGAAGGAGTGTTCCCGGACCAAACTGAGGGTCGGGCTGCTATTTCTTGTGGCCCAATAACAAGATGCAGATAAACTGGGGAGGAAGACAATTTTTTTTTTTTTTTTTTTTTTTTTAAGACAGAGTTTCACTCTGTTGCCCAGGCTAGAGTGCAGTGGCACGACCTCCGCTCACTGCAAGCTCCGCCTTGCAGGTTCACGCCATTCTCCTGCCTCAGCCTTCCAAGCAGCCAGAGCTACAGGTGTACACCACCATGCCTAGCTAATTTTTTGTATTTTTAGTAGAGATGGGGTTTTACTGTGTTAGCCAGGATGGTCTCAATTTCCTGACCTCGTGATTCACCCGCCTCGGCCTCCGAAAGTGCCGGGATTACAGGCGTGAGCCACCACGCCAGGCTGAGAATTTTTTTTCTTTTTAATTTCTGTAACTGATTACAGGGAGAAGGCCTGGAGATTATCACCAGATGAACTCAAAATTACAAGTTTTCCAGAGCTTATGTACCCTCTAAGCTATGTATCTACATTTAAGTGTGCATTCATCTAAAGACATAAATGATTAACTTTTGTGAATCTATAACTAAGGTCTGAGTCTTGGAGACCTTCCTCTGGAGCCTCAGTAAATGTACTTAAACTAAATGGGTCCAGATACTGGGGTCATTACCCTTATCTTGTCGCCTGCTCATTCATGTAGGTTTAGAGAGTTCTTCAGATCCCCAGTAAAACTTGTTTAATCCTAAATGGGTCCTGTTAAGAATTTATTTGTTGTTTTGTCATGGTTTCAGGCCCAGGAAAGGTGTAGGCAAAACTCTTGGTGGGTTTTTTTTTTTTTACATTCCAGCCTTTGTATTAGGACACCGGCTCTTTCAGCTTTTAATATTTAACTTAACCCCCTCAGTTAGTACTTAAACTCTTGTTATGGAGGCCTGCATTAGTGAGACCTGGCCGGCCACAGGAGTAGGTCAAGTATTGATCTAGCATACTCTTAGGAAGTTGAACATTGTATTTCTATTTTTATATTCCTCAGAACTAACATGGCCACACTCAGCTGGAAGGACATCTGAGATATTGAGTATGTTTAGGGAAGAAATTTGCCCAGTTAATATTCGGAAGTTCTGTTACTAAGGACAAATTGGAGAATAGATTTTGTAGTACTACTAGAATTCTCCTCCATAGAGTGGATGCTTTGATAAGTGTTTCAATTTAATATATGTTTCAGAGAAGAGAAAACACTAACGCATATAAAGGAATCACCTACTCTGTGTTAGAGACTACATTTTTACCTTAACCTGTGATGTAGAAGTTATGGGTCTCATTTTATAGAACAGTTATATATTCATCAAAGTTAAAAAACATGCCCAGTTTTTATTGCAATAAGTAGCAGAGTCATAGTTCTAAGCTAAGAAGGCTTTCTAACAGCAAATCTCATTTTCCTTGAGAGAGAGGAGAACTCTGGAGAGTGATATGGTCAGTGACGTTGAAGAAAGGAATGTATATTTTGCTAGTATTGAGCTGCCAACCATTCACCATGATGATTAATAATGAAGATGATGATGATGGTGATGCTAACTTCTATTGAATGTTGCCTGCAGGAATTCCTTTAAAATAACTATTTAAAACTTTGGGTTTCTTTCTAAAGAATAGGACCATGATTTTGTTCAAATATTTAAAATGATTGTCAACAATTCCTCTTTTAGTGCTATAAACCTTCTTTGACCTTGCACACAGTTGCATTTTCAGTAACTTATCTTGACTGTATTGAAGAAAAAGTTTTTGTATTTTTAGTTGTTTCAGTTCTTCTGAAGATGAAGCTCTTTATCCAGCTTGCTAAACTGGAAAATAATTCAAATGTCAAATATTAATGTTATAAGGAGTTCTGTGACCTTTGAAAATTCTCTGATGTACTTTGGAAATTGTTATTTCCAATATCTTACACTTGGCTGTGCGTGGGTTTATTCTTCATTAAAAAATAAACTAGTTCACATGCCTGAGAAATTTTTGAAGGCTGGTGCTACCCAACATGTTTGGAACCTATAAAATTATTGTCTTTAAAGCAGCATAGTCCTTAAAATCCATAAAGCTTGCAATAATAGTTCTAAGAAAATATTCAGCGACCAGATTAACACCCTTGTGAAGTAACAGCATAAATAGAATAAGACCAGTTAAGAACACTGCTCCAAAGTGGGCTGTGCTTTCAGGAAATGAGATATTGTAACAAAGATTCAAACAAATTTGGAAACAGTGCCTGAAGGAGGCCTATTAGTACTAATGTCATTAAAGTACAACGTATTTTCTAGATTTAATATTTTTTGTTGGTTTCTTTAATTTCCTACTTGCTTTCTCAATTCTTCAAGTAAATCCAGGGTTAAGTAGCAACATTATTTCAAGGCAAGAAACAGCTGCATTTTCCCTAGTGTCTCAAAAGCAGTAAAGCTGAGGATAATAGCTTCTGTTAGATTTCTTTATAGGAAATCTTAAATCATGAATCTCTTGGTTTTACAAGATAAGTATGTTAAAAAAATGAAAATAAAAATCTGTATGTTTTTAAATAATTAAATATAAATTTATATTGTCCATAGAAATATCTAATTGTATATGTTTCTATACTCCTAAGTCTTTAAACTCAAACTATTTCAGTAGGTGGTAAAGTGCTGTGTGTTGCTAAAATGTATGCTATAAGTTTTGAACTCACAGTCTCAGTGAGGTATATTATAAAATCTTGAGTCTGAGATTTTATAATAAATTATAGTAAAGTATCTACTAGTATCTTTATCTGCTAATATATCTATATCTGCTATTTTCCTCTCCTCCAAATTGTGGTTTCTTTTCAAATCAAAGTAGCTATAAGTCAATGAGACAGAAAAATTTCCAATCTTATAAATTAGAATTCATTTTAAATATGCAGCTGCTTGTGTCATGCACATGGTTTTATTTGTCATCCATGTTGCATAGTTCTAGTACTAGAATTAAGATTTTAGGCATTCAGATGCCCCATGGAGAAGACTGACTGTAACTTCCATAACCAATCAGTTACATTCTTAGTTCTGAACATTTCAAATGTGAAATAAAGGAGAGAATACATTTTGAAACATAATACATAATTCTATGTGCTGTTGTTTGTTAGATGAAGACTAACTACAATAATTTGATGCATTAAACTTTGTGATGATTTAACATTTCTTAAAGAAGCTAATTCCCAAAAATTAAAGTGTCACCCTCAGATATTGCCTCATGCTGTAAAAAATAATAAAACAATTACATTATTTAAAAATCATGACATGAGGCCTGATGAAATGGTCTGGACTTGAAGCAGGCATGCTATGTCCTCCGTCTCTCCTCATTTATCTTTGTTATATAGTCTTGGAATGAGTTAGGTGGCTGCCAATAGTCCAAGGCTAAAAATAGTTTTCAGCAAACCATTCAGGCGAAAGACTGGAAGTGGAATATGTATAAAGAATGTGAGGGCAATGGATTTAGCAGGAGAATTGCTGGAGGCACAATATCTAAAATTTGAATGGCTGAAAAATTTGTGACATAAGCAATTTTCAAGCATGTTAATTTCAGTTCATTTTAATTTTGCCTGGACAAGATATTCAACATATAAGCAATCAGTTCTCCAATATCCATCACAATCTAAAAATTAGATCTTGATCATTTTATCTTTTTGTGACATTTTCTCTTTTAAACAGATTTATCTTTAGCTGATTTGGACGTTTGTTTTGTTTCCTATTATTGACAATATTAATTTATTTCATGAAGGAAGCTTTTAAAAAATGACAAACCTTTTACTTGTTAAGTTTCATTTATTATTATTTGAAAGAAACGCTAATTATAAATCATTTCAAAACTAATGATACTATTTAATTTCATTTTAGGTTAAGAAGATACTCTAAATTTCCTTTTATAAAGTTGAATTGTGAAAATTTTCTGATACAAAACAAACATATGATATACCTATAGTTTTTTTTTTTTTTTTTTTTTTTTTTTTTTTTTTTTTTGACAGCGTCTCACTCTGTCGCCCAGGCTGGAGTGCAGTGGGCGCTATCTCGGCTCATTGCAAGTTCCGCCTCCCGAGTTCATGCAATTCTCCTGCCTCAGCCTCCCAAGTAGCTGGGACTACAGGCGCCCGCCACCATGCCCAGTTAAATTTTTTGTATTTTTAGTAGAGACAGGGTTTCACCGTGGTCTGGGTCTCCTGACTTCGTGATCCGCCCGCCTCAGCCTCCCAAAGTGCTGGGATTACAGGCGTGAGCCACCACGCCCAGCTAGATACTTAATAGTTTATATACTATCAGATAAAAATATCACGTGTAATTAAAACTACACCATGAAAACCCACATAGCTGCCATAATTTGGTATACTGGATATAAAACTAATTTTCATTAGAGGTTTGACCTTTCGTCTGTTTTAAAAACTATATGCATTTTGAAACCTTGAACAAAAGAAAAAAAGGCCAATTCTTTTTCACAAAAAGATGGTAAATTAGATGTTTAAAGAATAAAAATTTTAAGTCTGTATTATAAACAAATCATTCTGACCAAGATTAAAAATTGAAATCTAGTTAGTAAAGGTACACTTAACCAAATAGCCTTGGTGATATTTTAAAATTCACTTCTAGTAAAATTTTTCAATCCGTCATAAAAATGCATATAATTTGTTCTATGTTGAAACCCTGGCCAATTAAGGCACCAATGGTGAAGGCATGTTTTCTTTACACCACAAATGGCTGCCTGTCAAGAAACAAAAGATGCCTTGTTGGAGCACATCTTAGAAACATTTCATGGCTTCCCTTACCCATGTATACATATAAATGTTACTTTTCCTCAAAAGGATAGAAGAAAAGTACTATTTAGATAGTTATTTCTTGCTCCTGCCATACCCACCTATTGTAAGTGGTTTGTTCAGTGACCTCTGTTTTGCATACACGTGTACAGAAAGTGTAAGTGGATGAACAAACCAACTAATATATAACAGGAAATGGTGAAAATTGTGGGAAACCCAAGAGCACGTATCCCATATAAAAAGCACATGTCCCAAATAAGAAGTCTTTTTTCTTTTTCTTCTTCTTCTCCTCACCTTCTCCTTTCCTTCCTTCTTTCTTCCTCTCATAATCCAGAAGTTAATTCTTATGTGGCACGTACAATTTGAAGCTAACTTAATGAAGTGTATTATCAATGAAATATGTATCAATGTGGATATTGCCAACAAGCCACCAGTCCAGTCTATCTTCATTTTACAAATAAGTTAAAAGAGTTCTTATAAAACTAAACACAAACATCTATGTGGTGAAAACAAAAGAATTCGGAATTCTCTATGCCCATACCATTATTCAGTTTTCTAAATCTCTGCCTCTCTTCCAATAGTTTAGTTGCCCACGAAATGAGTTTGTTGCATATCTCATTAACCAAAAATAACTTAAAACTATTTGGTACATTATTTTATTTTTAGGATCAGTCTGTGTATTTCATGAGGAAATAAAGTGGCAAAACCCATCAGTAAAAAAGGCAAAAATAAATTTAAAAATTAGCCAGGCATGATGGCACAAGCCTATAGTTCTAGCTACTTCGGAGGCTGAAGTGGGAGAATTGCTTGAGTCCAGGAGTTTGAGGGGGCAGTAAACTATGATCAAACCAATGCACTCCAGTTTAGGCAACAGAGTGGGACCTTGTCTCTGAAATAATAACAACAACAATAATAATAATAATAATAATAATAATAATAATAATAATAATAAATCTCCTCACAACCCAGAAAACCTTTCCACAAAGAAAGAAAACAGTTTTATTATTAAGTACACATTAAATCACAATGTGATGAGCATTACAGGCAATCTGCTAAGAGATTACCAAGTCGAAAGGAAATTTCATCTTTTTAAATAGCCAAGCAGGTACAACCCATTACACACATATTCTCAGGATAAACAATTAATAGTCCTCAAGTAAGAGGACTTGACATCACCATTTATCACATACAATTCACCTTAAAATCACCTTATAATTGGGGTGACCACCTGTGTTAGCTAATTGGCTTTATCTAAAAGAAAAATAAATATCTTTATGACAAGAGGTAGAACATTAGTCAGCTCAGGTTGCCGTAACAAAATACCAAATACTTGGTGCTTTAACAGAAATTTATTGTCTCATAACTCTGGAGGTGGGAAGTCCAATATCGAGGTGCTGACCTCTTTGGTTACTGGTAAGAAGCCTCTTTCTGGCTTGCAGATACCCATCTTCTCACAGAGTCCTCACATGACAGAGAAAGAGCAAAAGAAAGATTTTGATCTTTCTTCCTCTTCTTCTAAGACCATAATCCTATTGGATAGGGCTCCACCCTTATGACCTATTCAACCTTAATTATTTCCTAAAGACCCTATTTCTAGATACAGTCCCATTAGCATAATGAGCTACAACATATGAATTTAGGAAGACACAATTCAGTCTACTTCAGGCTTTGCAACTCGGAATCCAGTATCAGCCAGTTAGCCTCCTACCCTTTCACAGATACTCTTTCATAGAAAGTCCTATCTTCCTTGATTATTGCATTTCAAAGAGATGATTCCTAAGTCCTCAAGAAAGACATTCCTGGGTTGCAAGCTTGGCAAAAGGCTTATTTAGCTTTTAAAAACATTTATGTACATTTCAGGGAAACAGAAATATTTAGGAACTCACAAGTTTTCTAAAGTAAATGCTTTAAGAAAAGTTTAGAGGAGGAGGGATCCCTTATTTTCAACAAGTCTCAACAAGTCTCATTTTTCTTAAATTTTTTAGATTGGATTTGCCCTTACACTCTGCATAGAATGAATGTTGAATTTAATTGCTCTGATATCCATAGTGATTTAGCTCTTTCAAAATATTTATTTTTGCTGTTTCATAATTTTTATAACTGAAAAAATAATCTACTGTAAGATAGATATATATTCTTATTTCCACTTCAGAACTAGAAAAACAAGTACTAAAAAATAAAATTTTTATATAATTTACATATAGAACAGCCAACTGTACTTTTGAAATTATGTTCCCAATTTCAATATGGAGATATTTCTTCATTTTATAAGGTATTATCAAATTATTCTCATTCACCAATCCTTGGCACACTCTAGCATTTTCCAGATGTTGTCTTTCTTCTGAATTATTACTTGACTGAGTTGTCTAGAGTTATTTTTCTCCAATCTAGTACATCAAACTTTTGATCCTTTTTGTTGTTAATGTGTGTGTGTGTGTGTGTGTGTGTGTGTGTGTGTGTGTACATGTGTATATGTTTTAGTTTGTTGATCTCTTTTCATTTTAGTTTAGATATTGTAAGGGAGGAGTTTGGAAAATATAGTTTTCACTTTATTTCTGTATTCCAACTTTTGGTCTAAATTTTTTACAATGAACATTTTCTTAGGTATTTTTTGGTGGATTTTCTGCTGAATGGCTGCCAACAGTTCCATGTCTGCACACTCCTGCCACTTGTTCCCTAAAGAACTAGAGTCTATTTCCCTCCTTTTGAAACTGGTCTGGCTTGTTACGAAGTGATTCTGTGCCACTTTTGGGCCTAAGCATCAAGAAAGATCTTGGCTTTTCCTTTCCATACCCTAGACAGCCAGCTGCCATGAAAAGTTGGATAGCCTGACTGAAGAGATGCCCTGGGAGATGAAACACTATGGAGAGAGAGAGGTCACATGAAGAGAAACGATACCCCATGTAACTGAGTCCATGAGACTCCATGAAAGGAGAGAGATTCAGTCATCTTAGAAAACATGTAGCTGGGCCGGGCGCGGTGGCTCAAGCCTGTAATCCCAGCACTTTGGGAGGCCGAGACGGGTGGATCACGAGGTCAGGAGATCGAGACCATCCTGGCTAACACGGTGAAACCCCGTCTCTACTAAAAAAATACAAAAAACTAGCCGGGCTCAGTGGCGGGCACCTGTAGTCCCAGCTACCCGGAGGCTGAGGCAGGAGAATGGCGTAAACCCGGGAGACGGAGCTTGCAATGAGCTGAGATCCGGCCACTGCACTCCAGCCTGGGCGACAGAGCGAGACTCCGTCTCAAAAAAAAAAAAAAAAAAAAAAAAGGAAGAAAACATGTAGCCATTGAACCACCCAAGATGAGGTTCTCAAGGTGTGAGAGAGGACATGTTAAATCCTTTAATTCCAGTTGAGCTGCCCTAGCCCAGTACCCTGTGAAGCAGAGGAGCCATCCCATCCCCACATAGTCCTGCTGAATTCCTGGCCCACAGAATCATGAGCACATTTGTTGTTTTTAACTGTTATATCTTAGGTAATTTATTATGCAGGAAAAGATCATTGAAACAGTAGGGCTCAAACAATATAAAATAGAGATAAGAGTTGGCAATTACCTAATGAATCGGGTTTGAATAACCTACCATGAGCAATTACATTTGTAAGTACTTATAGTTTCCTATTTCTAAGATACTTTAATAAATATTTTATATGTGTTACTGCAGAGTTCTTTATAAACCCAAAGATGAGACAGTATTATTTTAGTACTACATAGATTAAAGGAATTGAGGCATAACAAGATAGAACTATTTGTACAGAGCCACAAAGCTATTAGGTTGTAGAGCAGTTCTACATGCTATAGAATCAAAAGCTTGTGAACTCAAATACTGTGTTCTTTCAGACAAAATCTTTTGCTTTTAAAAAATCTTTCCAGACACTACATTACTTTTATAATGTAACCATGCTGGTTATAACTATCAAATATATTTATTCATTTCTTTAACAAATACTTAAGACCAATTATGCACAAAACACCATACACCATTATAAGCGTTAGAATGAATAACAAGAGAACAAGTCGTTGTCTCATGAAATTTTCATTTTAATGAGGTTAGACAGGCAACAGAAAAACTATAATAAGCTAGGTAGAGTTAAGTGCTATGGTGCTAGATAAAGCAACATAATGAAGACAGGGATATAGGGGAATATCATTGGAAATGCTACTTTAAATAGGATGAACAGGGTAGGAGCCTGTTTGTTATAGTTACATTTGAGAAAAGACAGAAAGAAATATGAGACTGATTTTTGTGAATATCTAGAGGTAGAATATTCTAACCAGTGGAAACAACAAGTAAAGGTCCTAACATAGAGGAATGCCTGGAGGACCAAAGGAAGGCTTAAATGGTTGGGGCAGAGGAAGTGATGGAGACTTTAGGAAGTATAATAGGAAGGATTCTAAGATAACTTTCATAGTCTCAGCCCCTGGTATTACACCCAGTATGGTTCATTCCCTTGAATATGGGTGGGATTTTTGCTTCTAACGAAAGAATAGAACGAAGGTTATGGCATGGAATGACATTCCTTTGATTAGGTTACATTATGTAGCAAGGATGCATAGGTGATGGAATTTGCACCGGTGATGAAATTAGATCAAACAAGACTTCCTCTTAGTAGAATGGAGCACACTCTCTTAACATATAGGGAGTCAGATCTAGTCTTGACTAGGATCCTGAGGGACCTGAGAAACACCAAAGATTAATTAAAAATTCTATGGTACTAGAATTTAAAAATCTATTTTGGCAGTCAGAACAATAAGGAAAATAGGGAATTATTTAAGAAAAGTTAAAAATCCTTGTTTACTGGATGGCTCTTAGATTCTTTGTCAATTAAAATTATCTTCTGAATTACAGAAGAAAATAATAATGAACAGGAGAATAATTAAATCCAAGCTCGTTCATGAAACAAACGTGAGAAGAGGTCACTCCCCTGCTTGAAAAATGTTATGGTTTCATATTCATTTAGAGTAAGATTCTCCCTGACCACCTTCTCCATCAAATTAGTTTCCTTTTATTTTTCCTTGTTCTCTATTTATAGCATGTATCGTTTCTAAACCTTTTTTATTGTGAGATAGTGGTAGATTCACATGTAGATGTAAGAAGTAATGCAGAGGTTTCATATACACTTGACCCAGTTTCTCCCAATGGTAATGTCTTGCAATCATATCTTCACAGCAAGATACAGAACTGTCTTAACACAAAATTCCCTGCTGCTTTCCTTTTGCAACCAAAACACCTCACTTCCTATTGCTAAGGCCTAGCTACAACAATTGTGTTTTCCGTTCTATAATATTGTCATTTCAAGAATGATATGTAAATGGAAATTTACAGCATGTAAATTTTGAAACTGGCTTTTTTCACTTAAAATAATTTTCTTAAGACACATCTGGCCAGGCACAGTTGCTCATGCTTGTAATCTCAGCACTTTGGGAAGCCGAGGTGGGTGGATCACGAGGTCAAGAGATCAAGATCATCTTGGCCAACATGGTGAAACCCCATCTCTACTAAAAATACAAAAATTAGCTGGGCACAGTGGTGCATGCCTATAGTTCCAGCTACTTGGGAGACTGAGGCAGGAGAATTGTTTGAACCCAGGAGGTGGAGGTTGCAGTGAGCCGAGATCATGCCACTGCACTCCAGCCTGGCCACAGAACGAAACTCCCTCTAAAAAAAAATATCCCAGCACTTTGGGAGGCCGAGGCGGGCGGATCACAAGGTCAGGAGATGGAGACCACGGTGAAACCCGGTCTCAACTAAAAATACAAAAAATTAGCTGGGCGTGGTGGCGGGAGCCTCTAGTCCCAGCTACTCAGGAGGCTGAGGCAGGAGAATGGTGTGAACCCAGGAGGCGGAGCTTTCAGTGAGCCGAGATCGCGCCACTGCACTCCAGCCTGGGGGACAGAGCAAGACTCCGTCTTAAAAAACAAAACAAAACAAAACAAAACAAAAAAACTACATCCAAGTTGTTGCATGTATCAGTAATTTATCACTTTTTATTGCTGAGGAGGATTCCACGGTATGGATGTGCTACAGCTGACTTTACTTACCACCTCTTGAAGTTCATTTGGATTGTTTCATTTTTGGCCATTACCAATGAAGCAGCTGTTGACATTTGTGTAAGTTTTTCGTTGAACATGTTTCCATTTCTTTTGGATAGATGCCCAAAGCTTTGCAGGTGCTGAGTTTATGGTAAGCACACGTTTAGTTTTAAAGAAATTGTCAAATTATTTTTCAGAGTGGCTATACTGTTTATATTCCCACCAGCTAGGTACAAGTGGATTCAGTTTCTTTGCAACCTTGCCAAGATTTGGCATTAATGTATTTTTTAATTCACTTGTCATTTAAAAATTACATATTTATTTGTTTACTCAAAGTTTTTTCATTTAGTGGATTTAATTTGAATTACAAATTTCCTTTGAACTTGATAAGAAATATTTAAGGTGCGATGTCTTCAAAGACAAGTATAACATACTACTTCATTCTTAATGTTTTTTTCAATACACACTAAATTAGTAAGATTAAAATTTTCATGTTGAATAATACTTTCATGGGTTAGTCATTGAATAATTGATATATACATGATCTTTTTCTGTTATTCTTGTTATGGTTTTATACTTAGTGATTGTTTTTAATAATATTTTGCAGCAAGATGCCTTGGTCTCCTTTGCTGATTCTTGTTCATCTCTTTGTTCTCTAAATGAAAATACCCCCGGAGTGCAATCTTGGGACATCTTTTCTACCTGCATTCACTCCTTAGGTTATTGGCAAGTCCTAGTCTTTAATTACTCTCATTCTGCTGGTAAATATTAAATATATATTTCCAACTGCTGCTTCCCCTTATTCCAGTCTTATGAATCAACCGCCTGCTCAGCCCTGCTAGATTGGGAGGATCTTTAGCGAGCTTTCACACTTAACATGTAAGAAACCAAAACCCTGACTTTCCCTTAGTAATGTTCATTTTCCAGTTATTTTTGCAACAGCATCTTTTTGTAAAGTTATTCAGATGAAAAAAGGAAACTTAGATTCAGCATCATTTCCTTTCTTTTGCTTTCACCCCACAAGCAATTAACAAAGAAATCCTGTAGGCTCACCTTCCAAATAACTTTCAAAACCCAACCACTTTTCTCATTACTCTGTGCCTTATTCAAGCCAGTACACTCTTTGATTAGTAAAACAGTTTCTTAAGTAGCCTGTCTGCTTCTACCTTTCTTCATATAACTGCCAGAGTGGTCCTTTTGAAATGTAAGTTTGATTGTATCACCTTTCCACTGAAACCATGCACTGGTTTCCCACCACACTCACAGTAAAAGCTGAAGACCTTACTTTGATGTGTAAGTCTTCAGTAAGCTGGCTCCTACTCTCACCATACCATGTTGCTACCTTGATCTGCTTTCCTCCTGCATTTGTCTTCTATTATTATGTAACAAATTACTACCAACTTGGTAGCTTAGAACTATGCATGTTCATTACCTCACAGTTTTTGTGGGTCTGGGCACAGCTCATCTTCTACTCTGGGTCACACAAGGCTGCAATCAAGGTGCCAGCCAGGCTACATTCTCATTTGGAAGTTGGTGTGCGGAAAGATCTACTTCCAAGTACCCTTAAGTTAATGACAGAATTTGCTTCCTTATAGTGGTAAGACTGAAGTCTCTGTTTCTTAAAGGCTCTTGAATGGGAGCCACTTTCAGATCTAGGAAGTCACCTCCAGTTTCTTTCTATGCAGGTCTCTCACAAAATGATAACAAAGCTCATCTTCTATTTCTGCTGCTAGTTTTCATTCTCCTGGAATATCTTACTAATAATTCTGTAACAGCTAGTTAGAGAAACGTTTCCAGAAGGCAGAAAAATTCCTCTTGTGAGTACAACCTCTGCCTTTCATTTAAATATATATGTCCTGAGGTCCCATTTTATCTTTCTCTCTGAACTTGTGGCTTCTTAATATACTCATTTTAACACCTTTTACTTGTGTTCTTCCAATATTGGTAGATTAAAAAAATATTTTTTCAAACTTAGGAATCTTACACACCAGTTATAAAATAAGTTTATGGAAAATGCTGAAAACCAAAATAAATAGGCTTATGGAAAATACTGAAAGCAAAAAAATTCATTATAATACTAGGTAATGTGTCCATTTAATTAAAAAAAAAAAAAAAAAGGAATGCCAGAGAACAAGAGAGCAGTGAAGGAAATGTATCAACCAAAGCAGTTTTGACTTACATCCAAAATAGCCCTACTCATTCCAATTGAAGCCAAACTCAACAGTCAGTAGCAAATTTTGCAAACCTCAGCTCATTGTGTATGTTGACCTTCCTGAAATATTCTTACTGGTCCACGCTGCATTTCTATATTTAGAGTAATTTGTCTTCCTTCTGGTTACGTGTCTTCCTTCTCATCTTCTGTGCATGCATTTTTAATAATCTGAACACACAATAAAGCTCTCTCTACAGTTATGCCATTTTCTACCACTACTATCCTTCTTTTCTTCCTCATTAATATAATTTGAGATTTACATTGTCAGAGTTATATCAATAGCAGTTTGCTACTTTTCTGAACTTTCTTCTGAGTTTTTTTATACCTGAAATTTTTGAAGTCTTCCTTCTTAAAATCTAGAGTAACCATCCAATGAAAATCCCTACTATTATGCTCCTAATTCTAAAATGAGATGGTCAGGTTTTCCAAAGGCTACTGTCAATTGCACTTTATGAACCAAATTATCCTTGTTGGTCCAAATTAGGTTGAAAATATTAGTTTCTATAATCACTTCATTTACCCTTCAGGATGCAAAAATATCAGTAAGACCAGGTAAGAATGTGTCAGTTGTTCAGTTAACGTGCAATAGACTTTCAGAAGATGAGCAGATTGCTGAAGTTTCTGTGTCACTTTTGAATTTTCCATTATGACACTTTTGTGACTGCGTGCCATGCACATCACCAACTGACTCCCTCTAACTGGACAGAGAACCATAAGGTCTTGCCATATCTGAATTACCTTTCCTATTCTTTCCCTTTATCTCATTTAATACACTCTCCAACCTTCATCCATGTTAAGGTGCATAGATTTCTCTGCACAGCATATAATTTCATGGTGTGAAGTAGTGTCTTAGCTTTACTTCTGATTCCCGAATTTGAAATTTTGAGGACTTAGTTAAATACCTGTGACTTAAAATAGTACTAGTGTGTAGTAGGTGCTCATTCAGTAGTTATGAGAATTTCACATTATGAGAATCTTTTTTTTTTTTTTTTTTTTTTTTTTTTGAGACGAAGTTTCACTCTGGCACCAGGCTGGAGTGCAGTGGTGTGATCCCAGCTCACTGCAACCTCTGCCTCCTGGATTCAAGTGACTCTCCTACCTCAGCCTCCTGAGTAGCTGAGATTACAGGCATGTGCTGCCATGCCCAGTTAATTTTTGTACTTTTAGTAGAGATGGGGTTTCACCATGTTGGTCAGGCTGGCCTCGAACTCCAGACCTCGTTGATCTGCCTGCTTCAGTCTCCCAAAGTGCTGGGATTGCAGTCGTGAGCCACTGCATGCCGCGATTATTTTTGGGTGGGAGGGGAATTCTCTTGCATTTATTTGCAGCTTGTCACTGGCTTTTGTGTCATTAATCACCGTTGGTGCACTTCTCTAACTATCTTTGAAGACTGGATTCGTGTGGGAGATGGGATGACTGAAGACTGAAAGTCCTTGAAAAATATGTCTAAAATAATGAGTTTGAGCTTTCGTCTAGCCTCAAACTCATTATTTGCAGAAAGCTTTTGAAGTGTGGTTACAGCAGAAAGAAAGAACACACTGAAAAGATGCACAGAAAGCAAAAATAGGTTATGGCAATGGTTTAAATACAGGAGTGCAAGAATGAGAGTTTTTAACCTCTCCGTGTGTATAATGGAAGGCAGACAGGATAATAGTACTGCCAGATTTATGAGAAGATTAGTGAAGTGGATTGGTGTAGAATAAAAAGACTAGGAACTAATTTTTAAAAACCATAATGCATTTCAGGGATCAGAAAGATATCTCTAACCAAAATAATGATATCTGCAATTTAGAATACATAAATTTCCTTCATTAGGTAAAGGGACAATAGTGGCTTCATTTATTCTAGAGAAATAATTCAGATCCAGTTTGGTGTATGTTACCATGAAGGGATATCGCAAAGATTCTCTGTAAGTGAGGATTTTAGGCTTTGGTTTTGCAGAAATAGAAATACATGTGCCAATGTGGCCCTCACAATACTCTGTATTTGGGCCATGGATTTGAAAAAACATAGGTGATGTCTTTCTTGTTACAGAAAAAAAGAAAGAAAAAGTGTACAAATACAAAAATTAATGAACGAAGACATTTATAATTCGAACTTCCCTGGGACTAATTTCTGTGTGTTTCAAGATAGGAATGAGGAAGAAACTTGAATATAAGATGAAAACCTATTTCTCTACAAAAGTAATTCATAGTAGATATTTTTCTTAAAACTAATTATTAGCTCTAATAAAATCTGTCATGATGTTTGTTCCTACATTGCCTCTATAATATCATCTGAGGGCTTCTATAAACATTTCGTGTAAAAAAATTCTTCATAATTAAAGGTCTAGAAAAAAATTACATTCACTAAGAACATGGTATGTTTTCCCATGAACAGTGAAACATATATAATCAGCATTTTTATTAAACCACTACAAATCACAGAGCTAAATATATTATTCAAGCTTTGATATTTTCTGAATTTTGTGGTCTATCTGCATTATTGACTTTCTGTTCTAATTTATGTTTTCACAGGCACCTGACTGTAATTTATTCTTTGTACATTTGATTTCTGTAGAATATTCCGTACTACCTCAAATTCTTCCTGAAATAAGACATGTTGAAAGAAAAGAGAGGAAGAGAAAAAAGGGAAGAAAAGTGAAAGCATAAGCATTATGCTAGCAAGCAGTGGATAATTTAAGACAATTTAGTTATTGTCTATTGTCTATTGTCAATTAAACTGGTGGGTTTTATTTTCTGTAAGATAAATAGCAATATCACTATAATAAAAATACTATGAAAAATTCAATTTCTATCTATTTCCATCACTGTTTGTTCATCAAGATACGATACTTGAGATCTAAAAATTATGCATACACAAAAAAATAAAAAAGAAACTACTAAATCAATATTTATCCATATTTTAGTATATGCCAGCATTTTTTTTCTTTTTAAGGCTACATAATAATTCATGGTATGTATATAACACATTTTACTTATCCATTTTGTATTAGTCTATTTTCATGCCGCTGATAAATACATACCCAAGACTGGGCAATTTACAAAAGAAAGAGAGGTTTAATGACTTAACAGTTCCACATGACTGGGGAGGCCTCACAATCGTGGCAGAAAGCAAGGAGGAGCAAGTCACATCTTACATGGATGGCAGCTGGCAACCAAAGAGAGTTCGTGCAGGGAAACTCCACTTTATAAACCATCCGATCCCATGCGAGTTATTCACTATCATGAGAACAGCACGGGAAAGACCTGCTCCATGATTCAGTTACCTCCCACCAGGTCTCTCTCACAACATGTGTGAATTCAAGATGAGATATGAGTGGGTACACAGCCAAACCATACAAGTTTACTTGTTTAGTTTAGCTATTATGAATATTTTATCCACATTTTAGCTATTGTGAATAATTCAGCTATGAATATGAGTGTACAAATTTCTCATCAAGACTCTGTTTTTAATTCTCTTGAGAATATATCCAGAAATAATATTGATGAATTTTACAGCAATTCTATTTTTAACTCTTTTGAGGAGCTGCCGTACTGCTTTCCACAATGTCTGTACTGTTTTACACTTCCACCAATATTGCACGAGGTTCCCAATAAGGACATTAAGCTAAGTGAAATAAGCCACACAAAAGACAAATACTGTACAATTCCACTTACATGAGGTACTTAGAGTAGTAAAAATCATAGAATCAGAAAGTAGAGTGGTGGTTGCCAGGGGATGGGAGAGGCGTAAATGGGGAGATACTGCTCACTAGAAAGTTTCAGTTTCATGAGATAAAAAGGAAGAGTGATGGAGATAGATTGTAGTAATGGTTGCATAACATTATAAATGTATTTGATATCACTGAACTGTACACTTAAAAATAGTTAAGATGGTAAATTTTATGTGTATTTTACCAAAATAAAATTGGGGGAAAAGGAAACTATGAGCATGTAAATTTGTAAATTATTTGTACATATATATATATATATATATATATATATATAATGTTTATTTTACAATCCAGCCCCCCAAAATTATAAATGCAATAACATAAAAATATTATTCTAGAACTGGTAACTATAATTTCAACTTTGAAGAAGTCTACCATCTTTCTAGGTTTCTTTCAAATTCCTTTCTTTTTTTTTTTTTTTTTTTTTTTTTGGTAATTTAGTAACTACTGAACTTATAATAGAAGCTTAAAAATTATATATCTCACCTAAAAAAGTTACTTCAGGAATTAACCCCGAATTAAGTGTATTCCGAGTCAACTCCAAAAAGCTGTCTATCACTCCAATTAAAAAA
This sequence comes from Rhinopithecus roxellana, assembly GCF_007565055.1. Taxonomy (NCBI): domain Eukaryota; kingdom Metazoa; phylum Chordata; class Mammalia; order Primates; family Cercopithecidae; genus Rhinopithecus; species Rhinopithecus roxellana. The sequence continues at coordinate 127,031,381 of NC_044551.1, read as the reverse complement.
ACAGGTCTGGATTATGTAGGGCAGAGCATTAGAAACCTGAATTCTGGCTAGCCCCGTCACCAGCTGACTAAAGTGCCCTGGGGTCCTGAATAAATTTGAAAGGCATTCTAGGCCAGAAAAACTGTCATCCTGGGGCAAGTCCTAGTGAGACACTGTGCTCAACCGGGCTCAGAGACAGTGGATGCAAGGTGCACATGACCCAGGGGTGGCCAAGGAAGTTCTGTGTCACCCCTTTCCCAACTCCAGGCAGTGCCATTTGGTGAAAGACTCTTTCTACTTTCAGAAAGGAGCAGGATGAATAAAGAGAACTTTGTTTTACAATTTGTTTACCAGCTCAGTCACAGTAAAGTAAATCACCAAGAAAATGCCAAAAACCCCCAATTCCAGGCCCTAGCTCCTGGATGGCATTCCTAGACTCAACCTGAACCAGAAAGGAACCTGTTGTACTGAAGAGAAGGACAAAGTCCTCGCAAAATTCACCACTTGCTGATTAAGAGCTGGTGGGCCTTGAATAAACATCACCAGTAGCCAGACAGTAGTTGTCATGGACTTAGGTGAGACCTAGCACTGTGCTGGCTTCAGGTGTGACCCAGTGCATTGCCATCTGTGGTGAACATGGGAGTGACTATATCACACCTCCCCAAACTCCAGGCAGCCTGGAACAGAGAGGGAGACTCTGTCTGGGGGAAAGTGAGGAAAGAGAACAAGAGACTGGTAATCCAGGGAATCCTCCTGGATTTTACCCAGGCCTACCAAGACATGAGAAGTCTTCAAGAGTTGTACTGTTACTGTACTTGGGAACTCCCTAGTGCAGATATGGCTGCAGTGACCACACTCAATTCCCTTTGAATACCGGGAAAGCCTTCTCAAGAAGGATGAGAACAAATAACCCCAGACTGTGACGAGCATACTAAATACCTAACTCTTCAATGCCTAGACATTGACAAATATCCACCAGCATCAAGACCAGTACAGAAAATATGACCTCACCAAATGAACTAAATAAGGCACCAGCAAACAATCCCAGAATGATAGAGATATGTGACCTTTCCGACACAATTCAAATAGCTGTTCTGAGAAAACTCAATGAACTTTAAGAAAACACAGAGAAGGAATTCAGAACCATGTGAGAGAAATTTAACAAAGAAATCAAAATAATTTTGTTAAATCAAGCAGAAATTCTGGAGCTGAAATGTGTTGGGGGGAGTTGAGTTAAAGTGTAAAGTTTACATTAGTTTTATCTTTGCTTATTTGTTTATTTGCTATTTTCTTGTGTGTATAACCAGAGTTTAGTTGTTATCAATTTAAAGTAACTGGTTATAAGATAATTTCAAGCCTTGTGGCAAATCAAAAAATCTACAACAGATACACAAAGAATAAAAAGCAAGAAATTACACTACTAGAGAAAATAACTTTCACATAAGGGAAGAAAGGAAGGAAGGAAGGAAGGGGAAAAGTACCACAAAACAACCAGAAAACAAACAGCAAAATGGCAGTAAGCAAGTCCTTACCCACCAATGAAATTATTGAAGGCAAAATAACTAAATTGTCCAATCAGAAGACATAGAGTAGCTAAATAGTTAAGAAAAATACAACCCAATAACATGCTGCCTACAAGAAACTCACTTAACCTGTAAAGAAACATACAGATGGAAAATAAAGATTTGGAAAAAGATATTCCACACAAGGGGAAACCTAAAAAAGAGCAGAAGTAGCTGTACTTAAATCAGATAAAATAGATTTTAAGACAAAAACTATAAAAAGAGACAAAGAATGTTATTATATAATGATAAAGTGGTTCATTCAGCAAGGGGACATAACAATTATAAATATGTATGTACCCCACACTGGAGTACTCTGATATATTAAGCAAATATATTAGAACTAAAGAGAGAGATAGACCCCAATACAGTAATACTTGGAGACCTCAACATTCCATTATAGCATTGGAAAAATTGTCCAGAGAGAAAATCAATGAAGAAACATCAGACTTAATCTGTACTATAGACCTAACAGACATTAAGAGGATATTTCATCTAACAGCTGCAGAATACACATTCTTCTCATCAGCAAATGGATCATTCTCCATGACAGACTATATGTTAGAACATAAATTAAGTCTTAAAAGTATTTTTTAATTGAAGTTACACCAAGTATCTTCCATGGCCACAATGAAAAAAAAAAAAAAAAAAAAAAAAACTACAAATCAATTACAAGAGGAATTTTGCAAACTGTACAAATACATGGAAATTAAACAATATGATCTTGAATGACCAGTGGGTCAATGAAGAAATTAAGAAGGAGATAAAAAAATGTCATGAAACAAATAAAAATGGAAGTAGAATATACCAAAACTTATGGAATACAGCAAAAGGAATACTAAGAGGAACATTTATAACAATAAATACCTACATCAAAAAAATATAAACACTTCAAATACAGAATTTCATGATGCATCTTAAAGAACTGGAAAAGCAAAGTCAAACCAAATCTAAAATTAGTAGGAGAAAAGAAATGATAAAGATAAGAGCAGAAATAAATGAAACTGAAAAAAATATATACGCAAGATCGACACAAGGAAAAGTTGTTTTTTGGAAAGATAATCAACAAATCTTTAGCCAAAGAAAAAAAGAGAGAAGACCTAAATAAATGAAATCAGAGAGATCCAAATAAAAAAAATCCAAATGAAAATGGATTAAAGACTTAAATCTAGTACTTCATACTATGAAATAACTAAAAGCTAACATTGATGAAACTCGAGGACATTGGTTTGGGTAGAGATTTTTGTGGGTAATACCTCAAAAGCACAGGAAACCAAAGCAAAAATGGACAGATTAACTTTCACATCAAGTTAAAGAACCTCTGCACAGCAAATGAGACAATCAACAAAGTGAAAGACAACCCACAGAATTGGCGAAATGATTTGCAAACTACCCATCTGACAAGGTATTAATATTCATAATATGTAAAGTGCTCAAACAACTTGATGGGGAAAAATCAAATAATCCAATTTAACAATGGGCAAAAGATCTGCATAGACATTTCTTAAATGTAGACATGCAAATTGCCAGCAGGTATATAAAAAATGCTCAAAGTGATTAATCATAAGAGAAATGCTAATTAAAACTACAATGAGATATCATCTCACCCCAGTTAAAATGGCTTTCATTCAAAAGACAGGCAATAATAAATGCTGGTGAGTATGCAGAGAAAGGAGAACCCTTGTACACTGTATTAATCTGTTCTCATGCTGCTAATAAAGGCACACCTAAGACTGAGCAATTTATAAAGAAAAGAGGTTTAATCAACTCACACTTCCACATAGGTAGGGAGGCCTCACGATCATGGCAGAAGGTAAATGATGAGCAAAGTCACATCCTACATGGTGGCAGGCAAGAGAACATATGTAAGGGAACTGCCCTTTATAAAACCATCAGAACTCATGAGACTTATTTACTATCATGAGAACAACACAGGAAAGATTGGACCCCATGATTCATTTACCTCCCACCAGATCCCTCCCAGAATATGTGGGAATTATGGGAGCTACAAGTCAACATGAGATTTGGGTGGGACACAGTCAACCCATATCATACACTGTTGGTGGAAATGTAAATTAGTACAACCACTATGGAGAACTGTAAGACAGTAACTCAAAACACTCCAGCAATCTCACTTCTAGTTATATACCTAAAAGAAATCAGTTGCACTCCCATGTTTATTGCAGCACTATTCACTATAGCCAAGATTTGAATCAACCTAAGTGTCCATCAAAGAATGAATAGATATGTATGTAGTACATATACACAGTGAAATATTATTCAGTCATAAAAACAGATGAGATACCGTCATTTGCAGCAACATGGATGGAACTTGAGGACATTATGTTAACTGAAATAGGCCAGGCACACAAAGACAAATTTTGCATATTTTCACTCCCACATGGGAGCTAAACATTAAAATAATTGAACTCATTGAGATAGAGAGTAGAATGATGGTAACCAAAGATTGAGAAAAATAGCAGGGCAGGAACTGGGCAAGGAGTGGAGTTAGTTAATGGATGCAAATACATAGATAGAATGAATAAATTCTAGTATTTGATAGCGTTACAGGATGTTTACAGTCAATAATAATTTATTATGTATTTATAAATAGCTAAAAGAGTAGAATTTGCTTGTTCCTAACACACACAAAAAATGATAAATTCTTGAGGTGATGGATACCCCAAGTACCCTGATGTGATTATCACACTTTGTATACCTGTATTAGAACATCACATGTGCTCCATGAATATGTATATATACTTATTATATACTGCTAATAATTAAAAATTTAAGAAAATTTAAAATAAAATGGAAGGTCTGTGGAAAAAGAGTGGGCATAAATCCAAACACATGCCCTCAAACAAATCAATGAATATAAAGTAGAAAAATGTACACAATAATAGACATGAACTGATTAATTTAAAAATGCCTGTAAAGAGCTACTGCCACGATGTTTAACGATGTTACTCAGAATATCTAATGGTATCACTCAAGGCAGAAATTGTTTTCAACATAATATTCTGGGAAGACTTCTTCACCAGAAGTATAACCCTTCCTAGTAATTGACACAACTAAACAACTGAACAAAGCTCCTGTCTTAACCACTATATTCAACCACCTCTAATGTAGTACATACAGCACATGAAACTATCCTGAGTCTCTTTAGTAAAGCCATTCATTCATTCACTCATCATGCATCCATCCATTTATTCATGTAGTAAGTACATCTCTAATATATACAAGGCATTGTACTAGACTTTGAGGGTAGAGCTATAGGCAGGACAGCCAGGATATTCTTTAAATGTTTTCAGAGTCCATTAGATAGTCTACATAATTTGTCAACTACTGATATGTATATATTAAAATGGATAACTTTAGTATTTCACATTTTTATAAAAATAGTATTGTTTTTAGATTCAACTATTTAGGAAATTTACCCAACATCTATACAAAATTCATGTTAAGGATCACCTCCACTTTATACATAGACACCTAAGATGAGTATATCCTGCATGACTATCACAGTCAAAAATAGAGGCCACTGAGAAGTAACAAACTTTTTACACCTAGAAAATAAGCCAGGCACAGTGGTTCAAGTCTGGAATCTCAGCACTTTGGTAGCTGAAGTGGGCATATAACTTGAGACCAGGCGTTCAAGACCAGCCTGGCCAACATGGGAAAAGCCTTTCTCTACAAAAAACACAAAATTTAGCCGGGTGGGTGGCGCACACCTGTAGTATCAGCTACTCAGGAGGCTGAGACACGAGAATCACTTGAGCCTGGAGGGTGAGCTGAAACTGTGCTGTTACACTCCAGCCTGGGTGATGGGAGTGTAACCCTGTCTCAAAACAAAAAAGAAAGGAAAAGAAAAGACAGGAGAAGAGGAGAGGTGAGGAGAGGGGAGGAGAGGAGAGGAGAGGAGAGGAGAGGAGAGGAGAGGAGAGGAGAGGAGAGGAGAGGGGAGGGGAGGGGAGGGGAGGGGAGGGGAGGGGAGAAAGAAAAGAAAAGAAAAAAGAAAAGAAAAGAGAAGAAAATAAAAGAAAGGTAAAAGAAAATAATCAAAACTAATCAGCCCATTGGGAATGTTCTGTGGGAACAAAGCAATTAATTCATTTTTTTCTATAAGATAAATTACTACTTATTTTAAAACTTGGATCCCCAGGATTCAACTTTGAATGAGTTTTCATGTGTTATAAAATATATAAATTTATTAAAAGTTTTGCTAAATGATGACATTTCTTATTTCAAAACGTTACACTTTCTTCCTAAGTCATACCATTATTAGGTACAGAACTGAAAGATTACATATAATTTGTAACTTTTCAAGACATATTATTAAAAAATTAGAGCCAGTTACATTTATGTCAGAATTTTAAAGTAGGTATAACTCTCTTCAAATATTTTTAAATACATGAAGAAAAATACTACAATTGAACTTTATTTAAAAACTGAACTTTTATCATTTACATTTTTATAACCTGTATAAAACATTAAAATATTGTTTAATTGCTCTGTATGGGAATCTTGCATAGAGTTTAATACTTTTTCTACCACATTTTGACCTGGTTGATAACAAATAAAAAGAGATGCTTAAATGGAGACAATTGAAACCCAGGTGAGTTATATTGTAACACTTTATTTAAAAGGTAGAGGCTTTAAGTCAAACTTTTCTTGCCCTGTCATCTCTGTCTCAGCCCTTTGTTTTTCTTGATAGTGTATTTTCAGTTCTCGAATATTCATAATTTATTAAACTATGGAAAGGGTCGTATATACTAATAACTTGCCTTCCATTTTGACTCACCGTATCTGCTCAGCTTCCTTTGGCATTGAACTATAGTTACCTACATCTTATATGGTGTGAAGAATTTATGTATATTTTACATTCTTATCTATTCATGCTGAGTCATTAGAGGTTAGCAATGTACCTAAGCACAATTCTCCAAAACTCAAATCTTCAGATAGGAATTTTGTTTTTTAAATCCCTACACCATATGTAACATTATTTAGTGATTTTAGTAGTTTTTAATGTAAATTCCTTCCCTTCCTTCCTTCCTTCCTTCCTTCCTTCCTTCCTTCCTTCCTTCCTTCCTTCCTTCCTTCTTTTGTTTTTTGAGACGGAGTCTCACTGTCCCCCAGACTGGAGTACAGTGGCACAGTCTCCGCTCACTGCAATCTTTGCCTCCTGAGTTCAAGCAATTATCTGCCTCAGCCTCCCGAGCAGCTAGTATTACAGGTGCCTGCCACCACTCCTGGCTAATTTTTGTATTCTTAGTAGAGAAGGAGTTTCACCATCTTGGCCAGGCTGGTCTTGAACTCCAGACCTAGTGATCCATCTGCCTCGGCCTCCCGAAGTGCTGAGATTACAGACATGAGCCACCGCGCCTGGCCTAAATACATCTATTTCTAAAGAACTAATATCAGTCTGAAAATGGCTATACAAAAGCATGTAGAAAACATTTTAAATGTGATCTTCATGCCTTTGCCAAAGACTGACCCTGAGGTCCATCCTTTGTCGAAAACAAGTTATAAGTTTTAGAGAACTTTAGTAAAAAATACACTAATACTTTTGTAAGGCTTTGTATTTGGCCTAAATAAAAGGACCAAAGGAATTGTTTGTTTGCGTTATTTGACATTATTTAGCATTGTGTGTGCATATTTGTATGTGTGTACCACCTACAATTACCCTTTAAATCATTGATATCTGTCCCACACTTTTCGGAAATGTTCTACCTAAGTATATTCTTAGTGCCAAGACAGCAGAAATATCTCTAGAAAGTTTGTTGAAGGCTAACAGACAGGTATTTTATATAACAAGATGCCAATTAACAACAAACTAAAATAATAAGAAACAACAAAAGCAAGAAAATAAAACCGTCATATAAAATCTCTGTAATAAAAATATTTTTGGCTGTGGGACAAAGATGGTGTTTTCAGACTTGCTCTCCCCATCAACTGCTAATACACTTGCTATGTGTCATGAAACATGGAGTTGTTTTATTGTTAGAATCAGGACCAGTAAATGCCTCTTTAGCTTTTACACCCTAGGGACCTTTCATGCTTCACTTTAGTTCTGGTCTTGCTTAATTAATACTCATTAGCTCATGATAACTGAAGACTCTAGCTTAAAAAATATTTCACTGTCTTTCCTATTCATTGATGAAGCTTCTTGGATGTGAAATGTGGCAAGGCGAACAATACTGACTTCAGGTAATTGCTTTCAATGGAAATGACTTAATGCATATAAACTCTACATCCCTGGACAAATGTTAGGTATTATAATTTTATACCTATACAACTTTATGATTTTTACCCAATTAATATCCTCAAACATTGATTGAGGTCTTTCCATAGGAGTAACTAGAGAGCCAAAGATGACTACAACTCAGTCATTGCCCTTGGGAGCTTTATTTATTTATTATAATAGAGTTCCCCTCACCCCACCACCTGACAATGGTAATACAAATTTATACTGACTGATTTCCATTCTCTTGCTTCATTTTATGCTGTCGTTCGTTAGATGGATGAATAAAATTAGAAATGTAGTCTATGATCAGTAAAGAAAGCAAAAGTTATAGTACCTCCCAAACCAGAGAGATCTGACTATAGCAGGATTCACACCCAAGTCCCTAAAGAAGCAGTAAGTATTGAAAGATTGTGATGATGATTTTTTTTTAACCATTGGACCTGGTGAGGTTTCTGGGGAGTCATCAACTCAAACCGAAAGAATTCTGCTGTCCTAGACTTTCTATTGTTAAAAAGTCACCGTTACTTAGTGAAAACCACATTCATGAAGATTGGCTTATATAAATGAGCAACCTATTATATTCTGAAATGTTAAATCATTAATATTTTATAGCATTAATTTGATTGACTATAAACAGTACCTTTTTCCTGAAGGGGTCAAATGGCCTAGAAGCAATCATTAAGATTCTGATAAATATAAAATCACTAAAAACTTTTCATCATCTACATAGCAATTTGTTATAAAGTTTTTATGTATTTTTCAAGATTAAATTTAAAAATCTATACTATTACCCAACAAATTAATTTGGATGACTAACGATTGAATGTAACAATAATATGCACTATAATGTATTCTGATCAAGTTCTGTAAGATCTTGCTTTAAATCTGTTTTGCTTCAAACAAAAGGAAAATTTGAGATTCTCATCTAGTTTCCTGGCTTTAACATCAAGAAGTAACTCTAAGGCCTACATAATTCAAAATAACAGGTTATGGCAAGAAAAATTGTCATTATTATTGCTAGCTAGTGATTTTTCAGTAGTCCTTTTGACCTTCCCATTTCCAGTGAAATTTCTACGGAATGAGAAGCAGTTCTGTGTATTAGGCTAGCAAACATCATACTAGGTACTGGATATATAATTGATATATCCAGGAAACCCTTTTATATGTGGATTCTCTTCCACTCTAAGTTTCCCTGGTCTGTTTATGTTAAGGTCACACAAATGCAAATTGCTGTTGAGCAGCGTTTCTCAATTTTTCCTGATTGCTCCATTAGGAGTCATTTTAGACATTTTTTAAATTGTTTCATCTATAAATTTTAATACCACAGGTATATTGTTTATCAGTCAATGTACCATGTATATTTCTGTGCATTATACATTAAAATAGTAAGATTTTTTTTCACCATCCAAAAACAAATTGTTACTCCCTTGGGAGCAATATAACCCCTATAGTGAATGCATGCCACAAAGTGACAAATAGCACATTCTCTGGCATTTAGTTACTCAATAAATGTTTGACATCAAATATGTTTAGAACACAGTTTCTTAATATGGAGTCTACAGAAATCTCATAGAATTCTAGATGGGACCACAAGAGTTGTGTTGAAAAATACAGTTCATCAGAATTTTTCTAAGAAGGTCCACAGCTTTCACTATATTTTCAAATTGCTCCTTAAGAAAGAAATTAAGGAGTACTGGCTTTAGACCAATCAGAAAAGAGACATTTGTATTCTAGATATAATTTTGTTTAATAATTATATATTTTCTACAAAACTAGAGATATTTTAAAGTCATTAATTGAATTAATGCATTCTGTATAATTTCCAAGTTTCTTTGTTGAAATGAATTCAAAAAATTTAATTCAATTTAAATTCAATTTAAATCACCAAACTTTAGCTGAGTATTGACTTTGTGCAAATAGCTACAACGTGTGCAAAGAAAGTAGAATACTGTAGGAGTTTGCTTAAAACAAAAGCTTTTGTCAGTGGTTTGCACTACTGGCCAAAGTTCTAACCTCATAGTTGCTAGTAGGTCATAGTGATCTATAAATTCATACTGGTTGTATGTGCAAAACTTTGGATCATATCTGTGAATTTACATAGACCTTTGAGATCTCTGAGTGGGATAGGTAGTAAGAAAGTCATCTGACTCTGAAGTATCTTAGGAAAGTTTAAAGATTTAGGAATTTAGTATACAGGTTATACAAAGTAAAAGTTGAACAAAGGCGGAGATTAATTTATGTTAGTGTATATTTGCCAGACAAATTCTTTTACAAGATTCTCCTAACCTCTAAGGCCTTTACAACTGAAACCCTTAACATAGATAGCAGTTCAAGAGAATATTATAATAAATAATAATAAATATTTTTCCATTCAAATTTCCATTAGTATATTAAGAAAATGATGGAGTATCATGTAGCAATGAGAATGAATGATCTGCAACTATAGACAACATAAATGGACCTTGGAAACATAGTATTTACCAAGCAAAACACCAGACACAGTATTCATGCTTTATGATTCCACTTACATAAATTCAAAAATAGGTACAAACTAATCTCTGGTGATAGAAATCAGGATAGTAGTTGTACTTCCTGGGACTAAGACTAAAGAGGACATGAGAAGGATTCCTGGGTTATTGAAAATGGTCTATGTATTTTTGTAGGCAATTTTTCACTAGTATGCACACTTTGTGAAAATTCATTCAGCCTTACACTAACAAAGTATGCCCTTTATATGTATATTATACTTCAAAAAATTTACTTAAGAAACAGAAGAGTATTTAGGTGTCTGAAATTTCCAGATGCAGATACTATACAGTAAATTGGGCCTTTTCATATTATTTTATATAAATGAAAGAATTATTTTATATAATATACATTTATGAGACATATATACTCTATGTTGAAGGTACTGTGAAAGAGATACCAATTAAGAGCCACAAAAAAACATAAAAACATAAAAATATAAAAAAGAACAAAAACCATAAAAACAGAAATTCAAGTTTATTGGTATCTTCCTTAGGTGCAGGAGATCTCAATGAACTGGGAAATCATTATTCCTCAGTCATAAAATTTACCTATGAATTCTCTGTTTAACCTATATCTATTAAGCCCCGGAATGATGTAGCAAAGCATACTAAAGTGGTAAAGAACTTAGGCTCTGGACTAGACTTTGGTCAAGTGACTTAATCTCTCTAACTTTCATTTAGTTTATTTGTAAAATGAGACAATATTAGCACTTATTTAACATGATTACCATGAATATCAATTCATATAATGTATATGCAGTATATAACCCAGTACCTGGAACATTCTAGAAACCTGGAAGAAGTTAGTTATTATGAGCAGTATTGATATAGGTTATACTAAATTGATTTGAATTAGAGATGAAAACACTTTTTGCTCTTATTCTTCCTCAATTCTTCATTCAAAGTGCCTGTATATACCTAATTTTGCCCTCATGATATACCATATTTTAATTATGCTTTGTCCCCAACTCTTACTTAACTTTAAAAACGGTCTGCTTCCTGCTAGGGCAAGGAACTCCAGGCAAAGCTATCTAATGTCTTTCTAGTGTCTGCCTGGGTATCACTTTAGTAATGTTACACCAGAGACATAGCCAGTGCTGTTTTCCCAACCATCTCAGTAACTGGGCTCAACTCTTGTGTGTTTTTCCAATAGTCATGCTTACCTAGGTGATTACATTATTATTTTAACCACCTCAATTCTCTCTCTTCCTTCCCCGCTTGATACCTTCATCCTAGCTCGTGATTTGTTTCTTTTTTACTACCTTGCTTTTCTTTGCCAAAGCGTCCATTGAGAGTTTCCAGGTTAATGAGTGGTGAGCTGGTAAACATTTAACAATTGGCTCTCCAGAGAGAGAAATGCCAGGATTTGTAGCATTTGCTTATTTTTGCAGTGCAAATACTCCCACCATGGCTTGTTTGAAGCTACCAACATGGTGTCACTGAGCACAGAGCTGGGAGAAGATGCACACAATTTGCCCTGAGGGCTGGTATAAGCACAATATAAAATGCAAAACTCATTTAGATCAGTCATCTATTTCCTCCTCTTCCTTCTTCCCCCCTCTTCCTCCCACCTCACTGAATAGTTGGGTATTCTACTCTTACAAGCTCACCTTGAATTTGCTCAGATTATGTTAACATCTTTTCTGGCACTATAAAGAAGCTGTAAATGCCCACCGTTCAGCAAAGTACTTTTGTTAGCTCCTCAACACCCAGGTCTATACTTGCAAGTTCTTATAAAAGATCGGTAAATTCACCAACAATTTAAAAGTTTTCGTATAAAACCAGTCCTCAGTAGAGATTAATGAAATAAATAGAAGAATGTAATCTAACCTTTAAAAAACAGTTACATCTCTGACAACATATGGTTGGCAAAGTTGCCCCTGGCAATTTAACTGTTTCCACAGAGACAAATGGAAGAGGTTTGTTATGAAAACTCTAGAGAACAAAGTTTGTTCCTTTTTTTTTCCCCCCTAGGACAGAGGGCATTGTCAGAAAAGTCTCAAATATTTCTCTAATGTAAAAAACATTTCTTCTGTTGTTTGATATTTGAAAAGTTATTTTTGGAGTGAGACAAATTCCCTTTGTGAATTATATATCAAAAAGTTAAAATCTAAATGAAATTTCTTTTCAGTTCTAACTGAATGACAGATTTATCTTAGCCACTATGGGAAAGGCAAATCTGTCTTTGCGTGTCTTCATTTTCTCTAATCTTCACAAGTACCAGCCTATAGTCTTTAGATCTGTTGCCAGTATAACAGATTAGTCAGGACACTTCTATTTTTAAAAGAAGGTCCCACACCAGCCCACATTCACCAAGATTGGGCCTATTTGACATCATTTTCTGTAGGAATAAAACTACAGCTATTCTGAGTGTTCCTCCAAAGCATACAAGTTAGCCTGTCAGCATAGTATATGTCATACACCATTTGAAAGCTTTTCTAATTTTAAAATGGCTTTAAAACTTTTTTTTAAAAATGTCCTGCCTAGCTACGAAATGAAGTAACAGAATGGAGACTGGTCAGTGTATACTTATTACCACTGCTAAGGGAAAAAAATATTCTCTTATTATAAATAAATGCCAAGTCCCAAGGGCAGTGATTGAGCTGCCGTCATCTTTGGCTCTGTAATTACTCCTAGAGAAAGACCCCAGTTGAGGTTTGAGAAAGTTAAGTGGGTGAAAAATTATAATATCTGGGGATGTAGAGTTCACACGCATTAAGTCATTTCCCACTGAAAGCAATTACCTGAGGTCAGTATTATTAGTATCACCATTTTTTACATCCAAGAAGCTTCATCAATGGATATGAAAGACAGAGAAATAATTTTTAACCTAGGATCTCTATTTGTCATTAGCTAAAGGGTATTAATTAAACAAGGCCAAAAACTAGGGTGAAGCAAGAAAAGTGCTCATAGTGTAAAAGTTAAAAAGACACTTTACTCTGAAGTTCTAGTAGGGCAGAGCCCTGGTCCTGGCACTATAATTATGACACATTAGGAGGAGAATTTAAATAATATTGACTATCTCCAGCATCTATCAGTGCAGGCTATAGCCACATGTAAACTGTTCCTCAAATATTGCCATGAACCCCAGGATATGTGTTATAAGTAGTTAGGAATAAACTCACTGGTTCAGGGACAGTATGGAAAATCCCTATACTTTGTTGTTAAGTGGGAAAGAAGGTTTTCCCTCTTTCATTAACTGAGATTACAAGCATTATTGCTTGTGTTTCAAGTCTTATTGAGGTTTTAATGAAACCACATTCATAGTTGTCCTTCACAGTTCTCCTGACATCCTCTGACCTTGGACATCAGTTTGATGCAGTCAGGACAGGAAACAAATACCAGCAGTAGAGCCTGTGTTTATAAGGGTGATCCACCTTCTGATAATCCAGAAACAGCTTTCTTGTGGAATCCTAATTAGGAAAAAGGAGTCTGGCTGGTGGGACTGAGGGAAAGCAAAAAGAGAAAGCAGATAATCTATGTGTGCCTTTCTCATGGTCTAGAAACACATACCTCTCCTGAACAAATAAATCACAGTCTTTCTGTGCCCAGCTATCACCAGAATCTGGGATGATACAAAAAATGGAAGTTAGCTCACTGCAATCTTGGCATTATCAGTATTGCGCAAAGCCCTCTTCAGCACACAGCATAAGCACTGTCCTATAAAATCCGAGCAAGCCTTTGTTTCCTTACAGTCAGCTCCTTTTTCTAGCCTACCCATTGCTTACTTGAAACATAATTTCATACTTAATCTAATAAACTCTTCTTTACCTACAACTGTCAGTAAACTCTTCTTATCCCCACACCACCAGCCCCAGATAGTAGCTACTCACCAGTAACATTTCTTAGTTATCTTTATTCTGGCAATGTCTTTCATGAAAAATTCTTTCTCTCTCCTTTATATGTCCATCCATCCACACATCCTTCCATTAACCAAATGAGTCAACAAACATCTTTTGAGAAACTAGTTGGCAATGAAGATTCAGTGTTGGACATGGACTTCATAGCCTACTTGGGATGTCAACAAGCTTCCACATTCTATTCCACTAATTGTCCAGACTGTTCTGAAACTTTGTATTCAAGTTGAGATCCCTGCTTCAGTTACACAAAAGTTAAGAAAAATGGTTATTTTAAAAAATAATGATGATAGAAGTCTTTGCAAGCTTGGATTTTGCAGGATTATTTTTCTTAGTGATATTTAATGAAATATGGTACCTTTATTAACTTTATTTCAAAGATTTCCAGTCAGTTGAGGATTGGGGAATAAGTTGACAAAAATTACTCCTTCAGGGTATTAAACTATATGAAAAATATTAATTTGACAAATAATATATTCAGTTGATTAATTATGCTCAAGGTGGAAATACTGTGCAACAAGATATTTTCTTTCTTAGCATATATCTGAATAAATGTTTTGAAACAGATAAAATGAAGCAATTAAACTCTAAAAAATGAAAAAGAGTGATATTTGTGGTGATCCTGAGGAAAAGTGAAATGATTGGGTTACACTGACTCTTAGAAACAAACAAAAAATAATAATCAAAATAAAAGCTATTAATACTTAAGTAGTAAGTGGAACTAACATCTTCAGTTCTTTAATGTATTGAATACTCTAAAGACTGCTGTCCTTGAAATTAAATATAGTTCTCTAAGATTTCATTTTTGCTTCTTGAAATTGGTTCTAAATATTCATCTACCTGTTGCTACTTGCAGGAATGTGAAACATATAGGAAAAAAAAATAGCTTCCCAAAAGCATCTCATTTTTTAAAATTATAAGTAGATGAGCATTTTCCCCCCTTACTTAATAGGCAAAGTATATATGATTTAAACTTTCAATTTAAAAAAATCTAATTTTGATCTTGTTTCTGGAAAAGAGGTATCCCTTTTGGTCAAGGCTACATATCGTTCTCCATAAAATTATAATCTCTCCGTTTTCTCTGAAATGTGCTCTGTTATTTGCCCTTTGTGCTTGCATCTTCAAACTTCTACTTTATTAGTTATTCACACATAATGGTATAATTTTTTCAGGTCACTAATTCAAAAGTTAAATATACACAATTTTTACAAGTTCTTAATTTTCATTTCAAGTGCACATTCTGTGTACCCAGAAAACTTAATTTAGTTAATTATGAGGGGGTTGTCTGGTCACTGGCTGATAGCTTCTGCCTACTTGGTCATAATTCATAACCGAAACATAGAGTTCTTTCTGGTCCTAAGCTATGGTTAGTCTCTAAAGTTGATCTACATAACTGTCCCCAGAGGTAGCCTCTTTTCATAACTTCTAGATTTCAGTGTTCAACAGTTCTCTCTTGCTCTGTTGCTCGCTCTCCATTTTCTCAGCTGTCCTGGGAAATGTGAGGAAATTTTTCAGTTCTTCCATACAACTCTGAAGGCCCAGGAAACCCAGCAGAGATGCCAAACCCACTTCTGTCCCGGACATTTGCATTGACCATCCCTCTTCTAGCCTCTAGTCTTCAAAGGCCTAGTTTACTCTCAGGGCTACAGATAGGAAACAGAACACAAGTTCCATTGACCCCAAACTCACAAAATTATCTGCAGTGTTCTAATGTCTGCCTTGTGTCCTGTCCTCCATGTAGGACTTAGCCAGCCTTTTCTCAGGCACTCTTGTCCTTTCACTCTCTTCTCTGACTCAGATCATTTTCAGGGAGAAGGCAAATGAAATTTTCACATCTGAAACCTGCATTTGGAGCTTTGGAACTTAAAAACTAAGAATGGTAGATGTTTATTTTTTGATCCTTACTGCCTTGGGGCAATGCATCTTTAAGGCCAAATGTCTGAATGAGATATGACCTGTAGGCAAAATAAGAATTATTAGCATAATGGCTGGACATGATGATTCATGCCTGTAATCCCAGCACTTTGAAAGGCCGAGGCAGGCAGATCACCTGAAGTCGGGAGTTCGAGACCAGCCTGATCAGCATGGAGAAACCCCGTCTCTACTAAAAATACAAAATTAGTTGGGCTTGGTGGCACATGCCTGTAATCCCAGCTACTTGGGAGGCTGAGGCAGGAGAATCACTTGAACGCAGGAGGTGGAGGTTGTGGTGAGCCGAGATTGCACCATTGCATTGCACTCCAGCCTGGGCAATAAGAGGGAAACTCAATCTAAAAAAAAAAGAAAAAATTATGAGCGTAACATATCAGTAAATAAAAATATTTTAATCCTGGCATACAGTCTCTACATTCTTTCCCTCTCTGAAATTGACTTCATTAATGTTTCTCCACAGCTATTTCAATGTTTTCCAACAACCACCACTTTACTGCAAACTTATTCTTCATCTTCAAACCTCTCAAATTATGAAGATTGGATAAGAAAAAAAGATTGAGAGAATTAGCTTCAGCTGCCAATAACAGAAAAACCTCAAATAACACTAATTGTAAAAAAATAGTTTATTCCTTTCTCATGCCAAAAAAAAAAAAAAAAGAATCTAGATATCCAAATGTAGCCAGTTTAGGGGTGGAATAGCAGTTCTGTCATGATCAGGGACCCAGACTCCTTCAAGCTTCTCCAGTTGCTTAGATTATCTCAGGCTCTAGGTCACTGCTCCAGGGCCAATTAGAAACAGGAAGGAGGAAAAAGGAGAATGAGATATTTGCATTAATTATTTCTTATTGCAAGGAACTTAGTCACCTAGTCACATGAAACTGCCAGCCATGATCTTTTTGTCTCAGATTTCACAGGCATGAATCAGAAACCAATTCACAATGCCCCACCACTACAGGAAACATATATCAAGCTCTGCAAACAGCCCTGGTGAAACTTTCTCCCTAGATTTGAGGAATAAGGGCAATCATCCCCACTCCCTTTCTCTGGGATGGAAGACAGGACTGAGAACACAGATTTTCCAAACCAGTCCTCTTCACCAATTCCTGTTGAATCACCAGCCACCTGACCGTTTTAGATCCTTGATGTAGATGATTCATCTAGCAGGTTCACAAACACCTTTGAAATTTCAGCTTGTTGATCTGACTCATAGCACACTGTAATTCAGAGTTCAGTCAAAGCTTTCATTTTCACATCCTGTTATACTACTATAAAAGGAAAACTCTTGATGTTTGTATGCAGCCATCTTAGTAAGTTTTCTTTTTAGTTTAAATAGGTTTTCAGTTGAATTTTCTGATTTTCTTAGGTATTCAATTATATCTGAAAACAAAACTTTTTCTTTACTGTGTTTATCCCAGTGTCTTATTCTATTATCTAGAACCACCAAAACAATATTAAATAAAAACAGTGATCATTAGAACCCTTGCTTTCTTAATTTTAATGGGAATGCTTTAATATTTTTTCCTCTTTTCTTGAAAGAAATAATGTTTTTCATATATTCTCTTGTTCCTCCATTTCAATTACCTCCTTAGCATCAGGAATAAGCTCTTATATTGGGGCCTTTGCCAGTATCTTCAATTATTATGCAGTATTTTAATTTATATAAGATGTGTAGTCCGATTTTTCTAAAATTTATGTAGATCACTCAAAAAAAAGTATTTTTAAAATTCTTCCCACATTATACATAAAAATCAGGTTTATTCATTTTAACTGCTGGAGAGCATTCTATCATATAGCACTTAGGTTGTTTCCAGTTTTTGCTACTAAAAGCAATGCTTCCGTGGGAATTCTTGGACATATTCTCTTGTACAGACGTGCAGTAATTTTTCTAAGTGGTATATCTAGAAGCAGAATTATTAGGAAATACTTCTTGTGCACTTTCAAATGAATGTTCCTAGACTGTTCTTAAAAATGAGGTTACCAATTCATAATACCAACAACCAATGACTTTTACTCCTCTTCCTTTTCATCATCTTCCTATAATATTCTTTTTTTAAAATTGTACTTTAAGTTCTAGGGTACATGTGCAAATCTTCCTATAATATTCTTGTCTGCTACTCTGTTTCCAAAAGGGATGAGTTAACACACCCAACAATCATTATGAGTTTTTTAGTTTCTTCTTGCTGTTATGCCTGCTTCACTTCATATATTGATCATTTTGGTTGCTATACAAGTTCACAGCTATTATATCATCTGGGGAAATACATTACTTTTAGATTAATGTCCTCATTTATAAAGCTCTTTTGTCTGAATTCTATATATTTCTGATAAAACTATTAGATGCTTTATTTGATTAGTATATAACTTATCATTTCTTAATTTTCCCCTTCCCTTTGTAAAGCAGTATCATTTGCAAACAACACATAGCTATTTATTTTATTTTAAATCTAATCTGAAGTTTCTTTCTCTTACTAGAGATTATTTATTACCTTTATTTTGATTACTAACATTTGAATATATGCCAACATCTTGTTCTAGGTTTTAAAACATTTACTATGCTTTCCTCAGTATTGTATATTTTTTTCTTTTTTTGCTTTCTGTTGACTTAGTAGTAATGTTCACCCTGGTTTGGAAATTAAACAGTCTGTTTCTTTTGTTTTAGTGGTTTTATTTCCTTTAAATTTTTAACATACATTCACTTTATTTCTAACTAAAAATTCTAAGGTTAATCAATATCACTATCTTCCGCCAAAAGATTTGAGAATATATAATAAATTACATTTCCTTCAGGTCCATCCCTTTAGTCACTGCAATTATTATTCAGTGTTTAAGTTCCACTTTGTTTTTAAACACTCCAAAAATAGTTGTAAGTATTTTTAGCAATTTCAATATTTAGAACTTTGATCAACTGCTTTGCTCACTATTTCTTCTTGTTTTTCCACACTTTCCTTGTCAGTTTTCTTCTTGCTAAAGTACATCTTTTAATAAGCCTTTCAATAAGAGTCTATGGCTAATGATTTTTTTTATATTTATGAATATCTATGTCTCTAACTCTAACTTTTAAATAATAATTTAGCTAGGTTATATCATTGTATTCCCCAGATTTGAAAACACCGTTTTATTCTCTTTATTTACCTAATTTTTCTAATGAGAAATCTGATATCCATGCAATTATGTCTCTCTGAAAATAATTTATCATTTCTCTCCACTGTCTTTGTATCTTTTTAAATCTTTGATATCTTATAGTTTCTGAACATTGTATTTAGTTATAGATTTGTTTTATCTTTCTAGGGACTTCATATATTTTTCTTGCAATCTGAGAATTTGTTTCTCTTTAAATCTGAATCATTTTTCATTATTATTTAATAAAATAGTGTCTCTTCTCAACTCTTTCCTGCCTGAACTTCAGTTTGATGCGATGGGAAATATAATATCATTCCTTTTTTGGGTGAAAATTTTGTCAAATATATCTTGTAGTTTATTAATGTTTTCTTTAGCTGTGTATTGTTTAACTTACGTGTGTGGGTATACAGGATTTTTAGATTTTTTTTCTTTTTCTGGGCACTTCTCTTTTTAGAGGATTCAGAGATTGCAGGCATGTGGTCCTGACAGCAATCTATGTTCACTGGCATTAAGACGTTAAGAATAAATGCTTCACATATACTTGTGGGTTGTAACAGCTTATCTACAACTCACTTTTTCAACAGTGTCTTTGACATTTTTGCCTTGGTAGTTTTTTTGTTTTTTGTTTTTTTTTTTTAAGATTCTTATATTTTATCCAACTTTTAAACGCATTTTGTGGGTAGAATAATGGGGACATATATTAAAATCTTTGTTAACTAATTTAACAAATTTTCCCCACATAAGGTTTTAATGTATATTTTTCTTATTCTATCAGTCATCTATACTTTCTTATCAGGTCAACTGTTATCAATAAATACAGCTACATGGATGCTAACCTGGGTACATTATGTAGTCTTGGATCCATTTTTCTCTAGGACAACACAAAGTAAATCAAACTTTATTTCCTGAGCTTTAAAATTTTAAGAAGAGTATAACTACAGTGTCATTTCTTTCTACTCAACGATTTTTTGAGCTGTGTCTCTTACCATATAAAATTAATATTCATGTTTTGGAAATCTTCATTTTGTTACAGCCACCAATTTGATTGACCAAGAAACAATATTAGTATAGACCAAGATCTGAAAGATTGTTCCATTAAATAAATGATGAGAATTACTTAATCATCCAATTAAAACATCACTGGAATCTTAAATTCATAAAATACGTCCATTTACTTAGTGCAGTTTAAAAATTAACTACAGTCACAAATGGAAAACCTTGAATTATTTTAATAAACAATTCTAAACATTTCTGTTTAAATAATTGCTCAGCACCATGAGCACATCTATCAATTCCTTGTTAACTGACTGGAATGGGACTATAAAACTATGCCATCTGTCACCAACCCTCATTCCAAATATCAGTTGATCCCTTAGTGTTAAATGCAAATTGACCTGTTCATTCAACTAGTAAATTTCATGTGTTTGATTTAATTATGCCACTTTGCCACTCTTTTATACTCAAACATCTGGATTTATTTTTGCCATGGCAGTCACTGTGTCAATAAACATCAAGATGTAGATCACTCAATTACTATCCTCTTTTTCACTCTCAATATAGCTTCAAAATACATCCATTTTCCCCTTAGAATTTAAGCTTTATTATATAATAGAAAGTGTAACTCTTCCTTACTTATAATTTTTAACTTACATTAATAAAAACATTTTAAAATACTCATCTGATACTAACATATTTGAAAATCTAGTAGGAATAAAACAAAACATATTAAAAATCTTCAGTGTTATTTTGATAAAAGCTCTCTAAACAAAACAATTTTGTATTCATTTAAAGGCTGAAGTAAACAAAGGGATATTCAAAGCTCAACATGTGGAGATGTTTATATTCTTTCACTAACACATGGGATTCCATACAAATTATTCTCATTAAAGCTAATGATAACCTTAACTCTAACTTCCCTAGGGTCTCAGTTGGAAATTAGAGGCTGACATTTTAGATTTCTAAAGATATCTAAAGATAAAGACAACCATGCTACAGAATAATTCAGATGTTAGCCATGATTGAT
Source organism: Rhinopithecus roxellana (assembly GCF_007565055.1). Lineage (NCBI taxonomy): Eukaryota > Metazoa > Chordata > Mammalia > Primates > Cercopithecidae > Rhinopithecus > Rhinopithecus roxellana. Next base: position 127,010,133 of record NC_044551.1, on the reverse strand, counting down.
AATACATAGTTTACTTAAAAAGTTTTAATATTCTATGTAACACCCAAGTTAATTATCCTTCACTGTTAGCATTACAAGACTATTGTAGCAAAAGTTAAGCACCTCCTTGTAGTGAATACTGTAGTGCACTGCTCAGATTCCCTCCTCAGGACTTAAGAACTCTTTTCTTCCATTGTTGGGAGTGTTGACAGCTCTCACATTAGTTTCTCTTCAGAAACTGTCCTCAGCCAGAGAGCAGACTGGCTCAAAATTACTCCCCCCAGTCTCCACCAAGTGTGGCCTGCATCGAAGGACTGCAGATACAGGAGTATAAAAGCCTGGCCCCTTGCCTCCAGACATAAAAACTCTGAAGGGTCATCCCATAAGGAAAGCTTTTTGTAGAGTTGTCTGAGACCACTATTGCAATTGCGTCATAGCTCAGCTTCTCCTGCTCAACTGTCCCGACCTGCAGGACAGTCGAATGGACCCTGGAAGGGGGAGTGGGAATGGAGGAGACAAGAAAACACGAGAAATGGAGACAAGACAAATAGCCTGATCAAGTCTCGTTTAATGGTGGCAGTGCAATGCCTTAAATAGGCTGGCAGAGGAAGAGGTTGGGCCAGGGCGGTGACAGAAGTCTGGGCTTACTCAAATTACAATCGCGCATGCGCCGTGGGTTTGTACTTTTCCCGGGCTCGGGATCGCGCCTGCATCCTAGGCTGCATATCTTCCTGGGCGGGAAAATGTTTGCGCGCGGGCGCGGGAAAGGTTGGCGCGCGCAGGAACAGTTTAGGCGCGCGCGGGAAAAACTTAGGCTTGCGCGGGAAAAGCTTTGGGCGTGCGTGGGAACAGTTTAGGTGCGCGTGGGAAGGGTCCGCAATAAAGAACCCGGAAATGTGCCGTCTTGTCTCCACTTTGCGGAGATCAAGCAACAGAGGTCGGCTAATTCCGGGCCTCATGGCTCCGGACAGGTCCCCCTTTTTTATATATAATTATGGCTAGAAGTTTGTCCCTTGGGAACTGCGCCTGTCTTAGGTTGGAGTAATGCATCTCATCACTGCTACCCGTCATGGGATTAGGCAGTAGCTTATGACAGCCCTCCTGTCTTAGGTTAGTGAGAGATGACACTCTCTTACCCGTCATTGGCTGTCCAGTTCAGCACATAGGGAAGGTGGTAATAATGGGTGTGAGTATGAACCACCGTGATCTTCTTGTTCTAGGCGATGATAATGGACCTGTATAGGCTTCGCTTGGATAGCCTCGACTTGTTGCTTAATGAATGTCATGAGCTTATTGAAGACCAAAGGTCCTACAGAGAGTAAGAGCAATAGGCAAAGCAGGGGGCCCAGGAATGGCATAAGATAGGGAAGGAGTCCATGGAACCCAGTCCAAAACGGGTTATCGGTTATTTCTTTTCATCGTTTTTCTAGGTCTTCTTTTAGATGCCTGATTTTATCCCTGACGATCCCGGATTTGTTGGCATAGAAACAGCACTTCTCCTGTAAAGCCAAGCAGATGCCTCCCTGTTCTGCAGTTAGTAAATCTAGGTCTCTTCTATTTTGGGGTACTACTTCTGCCAGAGAATCTACCTGATCTTGTAAATCTTGTATAGTACTTGAAATGGCCTGCATATCTGAGATCAATTGGCGAGACAATTTGGTGTTTTGAGTAACAGAAACCCCTAGGCCTGTAGCCCCAGTTGCTACAGCAGTAGTTATGCCTAATCCTTCAAGTAAGGGGATAAATTGTATTGCCCTTTTGTTTCTTCCTAAAAAGTGATCTATAGCTGGGATAGGTACAGGTTCATCTCCAGGGATAATGTCTATGTCTGGCAAAAGTGTAGCTAAGACACAGCGTCCTGTCCAGTTAGTAGGTAAATAGGTATAAGCCCTATTATTGCCACATATAAAAACTGAGCTGTTTGGGGCACACAACGGTTGGGAAATATTTACTATGGTGGAACAATTATTGAATTGATTGAATCCTACATCAAGGTCGTAAGTGTTATTAAGGGGAGGGGAGTAGATGCAAGAGGAACTAGGAAATTCTAAAGGCTGTACTTTAAGGGGAGGAATTATGGTGCAAGGGGTATTGGATGTATAATTTAAGTCATTGCTGGGTATGGCAAGAGGAACGGGATCTCCTGATTGCAGACACAGCCAGCAGTCATTAGCCAGACTAGAGTTGGAATTGTTAAGCATGTTATGAGTAGCCGTGAGGAGGGCAAAGGTCTGGGCATCAACTTTCTCTTTCCCTCGGGCTTCGGGCAAGGCCAAGGGGTGGTAGTGAATTTCCGGGTACAGGGACCTTTGCAACTCTTCAAGTTTTTTGTATACCCTAATTTCTCGGACCTTGTCTTGTGGTCCTCCTCCATCAGAGATATGAAGAGGGGGGTGAATATTCCAGCAGACAGGCTGTCCTACAATTCCAGTACAGCCAGCTGATATAAGGTTATTGGTATTTCCTACAACTGTAGGGACACTACTGGCCCCTATAGTAGGGGTTCTAGATCTTGTTAATATAGCAGTGTAGTATGTTTTACTGCCAGAGGTACATTCTAAATAAGTAGTATAGCAGGAACTATGCATAGCAGCCTCAAATGTGTCACAAGGGCAGGTTGTGGTACCCCCTCCGCTAGATAATCTTGGGGTTGACACACACCTCCACTTAAGGGAGTCACTAGGCAGGTATGCTGTGTGAGCGGAGCAGGACACAGTTGAGATGTACTTATTTGGAGGGGAGGTCATATATCCCCCATAGCAATCACAGGGCTTACCGTATTGTTGTTGTATATATGTACAGGCCTCATGGGGATTACCGAAGCCGGCATGAACCTGGACTGCTTGGCAGATCAGCACCATGGTCCAGAGGGGCTTGTAGTTGAAGTTATCTCTGCAATAGAGGAAAAGAGCACTCTCAGGGAGAAAATTACTCCCTGGATTGGTTATTGTTAGGTACCTGTCTTACCAGTCGCTCTGGTAGCCATCTGGCTGCATCATGAGTTTGAGAAAAAACACAAACTGAGCTTCTTCCCCAGATTAACACTGGGTCTGGACCATGCCATGTGTTGTCTAAGGGGTCTTTCCATTTAACCATGGCAAATTGTTTTTTGGACTCGGAATGCCTAAATTAATCGGCTGCTGATCTGTTCAAGTTGTCCAAATTTAAAAAATTTAAAATAAAAAGTGTGTGATTAAGGATATTTCTAGGGGTGCCCTTAGTAGGGTACCATTCTCCCTTTTTTATTTTGTCAATGGTGGTTTTTAAGGATAGGTGTGCTCTTTCAACTATTCCTTGTCCTTGAGGGTTATATGGAATTCCAGTAATGTGTTTTATTTGTAATTTAAGACAGAAGTCTTGAAAGGCTTTGGATGTATAGCCAGGACCATTTTCTGTTTTTAGTTGTTTAGGCTTTCCAACTATGGAAAAACAGTGTAGTAAATGAGCTATGACATGTTTGGTAGCTTCTCCTGTTTGTAAGGTGGCTAGTATAAATCCACTAAATGTATCTATACATACATGGACGTATTTTAAGCTACCGAATTCTGAATAATGAGTGACATCCATTTGCCAGATCATGTTGGGAACTAGTCCTCTTGGGTTAATTCCTAAGTGAGGGACTGGCAGTTATGTTATACAGGTCTGACATTGTTTAACTATTTGTCTTGCTTGTTCTCTAGTTATTTTAAACATCAGTCTCAAAGTTTGAGCATTAAGATGGTGTAAGGCATGAGTAGCCTGTGCTTGGGCTAGGTTTGTATTTGTAGCTATGGCTACCGACTTGGTTGCCATATCAGCCAGTTGGTTGCCCTGGGATAGAGGTCCTGGTAATCCTGAATGAGCTCTAATGTGTCCAAGAAAGAAGGGTGTTGTTCTATTATGTATTAATTGTTGGCATTGTAAAAATAACTCGGCTATATGTGACACATGCTTAATTTGTGCTACTGTCTCAAGTAGAGGTATTGAGTGAACTAAGTATGCATTGTCAGTATAAATATTAAGGGCCTGATCAGGGAAGGCTGACAGCACTGCAATTAGGGCCTGCAATTCTACTAGCTGAGCTGAGGTATGGCTGGTTTTGAATTTAACAGTGGTGTCAGCAAAGGTATATGCAGCAGTTCCTGTGGATGACCCATCAGTGAATACTAATAAGGCATTGTCTAAAGGTGTTTTACTGATGACATGAGGAAAGACAAAAGCATGTAGCTTACAGAATTGGATAAGCTTATTTGGCGGGTAATGGTTATCTAAGTTACCGGCATAAGAGGCGCAAGCAATCGGCCACGTTTCAGTGTTTTGCATTAGCCAATGGATTTGTGGCTTAGAATAAGGTTGTATGATCGTAGAGGGTTCAATTCCAAAATATTTTTTGCTATTGTCTCTCCCTAGAATAATTAAATCTGCTATGGCATCATAATAGGGGAGTAATACCTTTTTGGGCGATGAAGGCAAGTGGACCCACATAATAGGGTTATTTTGCCAGAATAAACCAGTAGGTGTCAGTGTTGTGTTAAAGATTAAAAAGATTAATGACTGTGAATAGTCTATGTTAGTAACAAATTGCTCAGCAATGGCCGTCTCTACCCTATTAAGTGATAAAAGAGCTTCTTTTGATAACGACCTAAGGGACTTAGGGTTGGGGTCACCTCTCAGGGTGTCGAATAAAGGTTTTAAGTCTCCCGTGGTGAGTTTTAAGTATGGTTGGAGCCAATTTATGTCTCCAAGGAGCTTTTGGAAATCATTGAGGGTTTGTAACTGATCTTTACGGATAACGGCCTTTTGATTGGTAATTTTAGGTCCATTTATTTGAAAACCTAAATATGTATAAGGGTCTTGTAATTGTATTTTTCTGGGGCAATTTGTAACCCCACTGTGGTTAGTTCTTGCTTGAGTTGAGCAAAACACTGTAAGACTTGTTCTCCTACTTGTCCTGCCATAAGAATGTCATCCATATAGTGTATAATATACATTTGTTTCCATGTCTCTCTAACTGAGTGTATGGCTGTAGCCACATATTTTTGACACAAGGTGGGACTGTTGGCCATACCTTGAGGTAACACTTTCCATTGGTATTGCTTCATTGGTTCTTTAAAATTTATAGATGGTAAGCTAAAGGCGAATCGTTTTTGGTCAGTAGGATGAAGGGGAATTGTAAAAATGCAATCCTTAAGGTCTATGATAATTTTAAAATATGCTTGAGGGATTGCTACTGGAGAGGGTAGCCCTGGCTGTAAGGCGCCCATAAGGACCATAGTAGCATTTACTGCTCTTAGATCTTGTAAGAGTCTCCACTTTCCGGATTTCTTTTTTACGACAAATATGGGGGTGTTCCAAGGAGAGTTGTTTTCTGTAATGTGTCCTGCCTCCAATTGTTCCTGCACTAACTGTTGGGCAGCGGCAAGCTTCTCATTGGTTAATGGCCATTGATCAACCCAAATGGGTTCATCTGACTTCCAAGTGATTGGATCAGCAAATTTTGGGGGTGCAGGCATGTCAATGGCCACGGTTAAAAATTTCCAAGCCCCCTTTTATCCAATTTTCCTATGGCTGGGATTGGCTGTAAAATGCCATCTTCTCTTTTTCCTAACCCTTTCCCAGGGTGGTAGCCCTGAGCCAACATTTGTGCAGTGACTATATCATTTGGGCTACACATCATGACCCTCATTTGGGAGAGAAGCTCTCTACCCCAAAGGTTAACAGGCAAATCAGGGATAACAAATGGCTTAATGAGACCAGAATTACTTTCTTGATCTCTCCAGGTGAGATATTTGGAACTTTGTCTAGGGTTATTACTTTGCCCGATTCCTCGTAAATTTGTTAAGGTCTCTGAAGTGGGCCAATTGGAGGGTCAATCTTGTTGTTTAATAATTGTTACATCGGCCCCTGTGTCTATCAGTCCTGTAAATAACTTTCCGTCTAGCCACAAGGTGAGAGAGGGTTTTTGATTAGTAATGGGCCGTACCCAGTAGATGTCTGAGGATCCGAATCCTCCCTTTCCCCTTAGGGGCGATTGGACTTTATTAGCTGTTTTTAGCAATGGTAACAGGAGTAACTGTGCTATTCTATCCCCTTGAGGAATGATAATGATGTTGTCAATAGCCTTGGCCATGATTTTGATTTCTCCTATATAATCACTATCAACTATTCCCGGAAAGACCTGTAGGCCTCTCATGGTGACGCTGCTTTTCCCTAGGATTAATCCAAACATGTTTGAGGGTAGGGGTCCATATATACCCATACTTAGGGCTTGGGGTCCCATTTCAGGGGTTAATACTGTCTGGGAGGTGGAACAGAGGTCCAATCCTGCACTTCCTGGGGTTGCTCTACTAAGCTGTGAAACGGATTGTTGTTGGTTGGTACAAAACTGACCGCCCCATAAGCTTGTTTCAGGGCCTGGGGCCGGCCCCTCAATCAGTTTCCCTGCTGAGGTGTTAGGGGATTTCCTTGATTGTCAGTTTTAGATTTACATTCATTGGACCAATGTTTTCCTCTTTTACACCTAGGGCAGAGGCCTGGAGCTTTTGCCTCTAAGGTCTTAGCTAGCTCTCCCTTACAATCCCTAGAGAAGTGTCCCATTTTTCCACACTTGAAGCACCCCTTGCTATTCTTATTTTTACTGGTGAGGAAGTCTTTTACGGTTTGTCCACTAAAGGCAGAGCCATAGCCAAACCCTGTTGATATGAGGGCCCTATGTCTGAACAGAAGCAGATGTAACCTGTTAAGTCTGTTTTCTTTCTATAAGGTCTGATTGCTGCCTGACAAGCCGGGTTAGCATTTTCGTTAGCTAGCTGTTTTACATAATCCACCCCTGGCTCGGCATTTCCAAATATTCTGCTGGCCGTGGTTAAAAGTCTATGTACAAAGTCTCCAAAAGGCTCATTAGGTCCTTGTTTGACCCCCATGAGCGAGGGTCCTGGATCCCCCTTAACAGGAAGTTTTCTCCAGGCTTTGGTAGCCACTGCTTGGATTTGAGAAAACAGTCCAGGATCGTACTGCATCTGAGCATCGGTTTCTGTGTAATTACCCGAGCCAGTTAGCATATCAAAATCCCAACCATTTCTGGCTTGTTGGTTTCTCTTGGCCGTATCTCTACAATTTTCATAAAATTCTGACTTCCAAATCAGATGGTCACCTCCAGAAAGAACTGCTCTAACTAAGGTATTCCAATCTATGGGAGTGAGCCAACTTTCGGCCACAGATTCGACTATGGCCAGAGTGTACGGGGCAGTAGCTCCGTATTGCGAGACAGCAGTTTTTAGTTCTTTTATTACAGTAAATTCAAACCCACTGTGGTGTCTCCAGGCTCGGCCCTGCGCATCTGTAGTTTCCATTACTGGAAAAACGTCTCGAGGAGAGGAATCTTCCCTATCCCTACTACCAAGCGACCTTCCTTTTGGGACATGCTGTCTGGGTCTCTGAGGGTGAGAGTGTTTCTCTATTCCTTTAAGCTACTGAACGCTCTCACTTCCTGTCCTTAATTTCTGCAATCAAGTGATTAAAGACTGATGTAGTTCTTCGAGCTTTATTTGCTCTTCAAGTTGTGCAATTTTTTCTCTAAGCTCCTCTTTTGGGTCTATTACTGCCATAACTGCGGGGGCAGAAGCCTTATTATAGGGAGGGGGATAAGTAAGAGTTTGTGGCCAGTCAGAATTATGATATTTTGCTGCCTCTTCCTCTAAATTATCCCAATCTACTTCTGAAGGGTTAAGGTTATTTTTACTTTTGCTTTCATTAGTTGTAGGTAAAACTGGGTATTTTTTGGCCTTTTCCTTATTTGATGTTTCTATATTTGTTATCGAGGGGACCCCAGCCTCTTCCTCATAGCTTTGTAGCGATATAAGGTCTATTTCTTTATTAGGTATGGATTTTTCGAGGTCGGTTTGGGAGGTGCCTCTTAATATTTCCTCAGTCTAAGTAACCACTGCCATTACCTCAGGATCTTTTTCTTTTTCCTTTTTATCTATTATATCTCTGATTAAGTTCCAATAAGAAAAAGCTGTCACCGGAACATTTTCTAGTCCAAAAGTACTATAATAATCTTGAAAACAGTCTCCCACCCTACGCCATCTCTTTACGTCAATGGTTCCCTCTTGTGGAAACCAAGGTCAGGTATCTTTTACAAAATCAAAAAACTTAAATAAATCATTACTTTTAACCTTTACTCCTCGTGTTTTTAAGGCCTCTTTTAATTGCCCTACATAAATTTGATGTTGGCTCAATTCTTGTCCCATAATCAGACACTGTTACTCACCTCTGGTTCCAACGCGGCAGGCTCCCACGATGTCCGGAGGAATTTCTTCCACTTTTACTTTCGGCCGACTTCAGTGCCTTCTTCCTCACTTCTTCCCCCGTGTCCAGGTCCCTGTTTGGGCGCCAGGTGTCCCGACCTGCAGGACAGTCGAATGGACCCTGGAAGGGGGAGTGGGAATGGAGGAGACAAGAAAACACGAGAAATGGAGACAAGACAAATAGCCTGATCAAGTCTCGTTTAATGGTGGCAGTGCAATGCCTTATATACGCTGGCAGAGGAAGCGGTTGGGCCAGGGCGGTGACAGGAGGCTGGGCTTACTCAAATTACAATCGCGCATGCGCCATGGGTTTGTACTTTTCACGGGCACGGGATTGCGCCTGCATCCTAGGCTGCATATCTTCCTGGGTGGGAAAATGTTTGCGTGTGCGCGGGAAAGGTTGGCGGGCGCGGGAATAGTTTAGGCGCACGCGGGAAAAACTTTGGGCGTGCGCAGGAACAGTTTAGGCGCGCGTGGGAAGGGTCCGCAATAAAGAACCCGGAAATGTGCCGTCTTGTCTCCACTTTGCGGAGATCAAGCAACAGAGGTCGGCTAATTCCGGGCCTCATGGCTCCGGACACTCAACATTGCCTCAATCACCTTTCCTAGGTGTTCCCAAGAGCCATTCCCAATAAACCTACATGAAAATCTCAGAGTCTCCAGATCTGTTCCATGGGAACTTGTCCTATGGAATTAGTTTTCTTTGACTTATGTGATGTTTTAGTAAAACATTGTAATATCTTATGTTCTATATGAAAAAAACAAAACAAAAAACAAAAACCCTCTTCCCAATCAAGAAGTAACTACAAGGAAATAATTGAATGACCTAGGTACTACAACCTGGTAAGCTGTGGACATTTGGGAACACACTTTTAGTTATTCGTGCAAATCTGTTTTTACTCTTCTGTCTTAGAAGCATTCAAAGAAACTTGTTTTCTTGGGGCAGGGCAGAATGTCTACTAAAGGAATGTAGCAATAGCTCATATGAACTGAAAAATTCATGGTGCATCTGTAGTAGCATTTAATTGGCCATAGTACATGCATTTCTCCTGAATAAAGGTGATGATTTGTTTGAGAAATATTTCACCTTCAAAAAATAAACAAGGAGGAAAGAAATATCATATTTAATATATTAATCAACACATTTAGGATAGGATAACCCTAACTTAGCTATGGAGAAATGCACAAATACACAAGAACTTAGGTTCAGGGAGTAAAGCAGAGCAAAGATAGAGAATTAGATTGAGATCCATTCCATGGCAATGTGGTCTCCACTAGGGCTACTGAAATGACAAATCATTTTTGTAAATGCTGAAATGGCAAAAAAGAAAGGAAAAGAAAAAGAAAAATAGCAAACCCTTTAGAAATTCTATTTACAGTGTCTTGGATTCTGGGATACTTCTGCACCTGTCTCCTGCACCACTGGAAATTTCTAGGGAAGGAACTCACGTATACCACCTAATCATCATTTTAGTTACAGATTATGTAAGTACAATTTGTTATATAAAGGAGATCTGTCAAGCTCAATATAAGCATACTTACAGATGTTTCACTGATTTTAGACATTGGGAAAGCAAAAGCTCCCCATTAATGAATTGTAATGCTGATTTATCAGTTTCATGTATCCAAAACTTGTTCATGCAAACCAACAAACAAAAAATCATTGCATTTTTGCTTTTTTAAGCAGTACATAATAAACTCATGAACCATTACAAACTGTGATTAATAACAAACAGCTGTGTATTATATAACTCTATATATGGACCAGAAGACAATATCTCTAAAAGTTCAATGTGTTATGAATTATGCTCAAGTTTTGGGAGCATACCAATGAAAACATTTGTCCTGCTAAACAAATATAATCTATTTAATTAAATATCCTAAAGCTGAAGTTTGGCTTCCTATCTTAGCTGTGAAGAGAAAACAGCTTTATGAAGTGTTTGTATTTGAATTCATTCTATAAATATGAGCAGTTACATTTTATTTATGATAGATCTGTTCTATATATGTAAGACTATGTTAAACCGTAGATCTGCCAAAACTGTAGTGATATAAAGATTTATAATTTATAGTAGTCACTGGATTTCTTATTAGAAGTTCTCAAATTAGAAGGAATGATCAGAGGCTTATTCTTCAGTCAACAGATGACTAAATTAATGTTAGCCATACTAACACCCAGGCAAGATATTATGATTGGAGACATATGAATCTATCCTTGTTAATAAAAAAGCAACATAAGACACAGACCACTAAAAAATAAAGTATTAACTTCAAACTTTATAACTGTACAAAATTCAGTTAGTAAAAATGACAGAAAAAGTTTTCTCATATTTATCTGGTCATATAGTCTTACTTATAGCCCTGATTTTCAGACACCATTTTTTCTTTTGGGGCATTTTCTTTGAAAGATACCATGATATGAATAGTTTCAGAAGGAATGGTACCAGCTCCTCCTTGTACCTCTGGTAGAATTCAGCTGTGAATCCATCTGGACCTGGACTTTTTTTGGTGGGTAGGCTATTAATTGTTGCCTCAATTTCAGAGCCTGCTATTGGTCTATTCAGGGATTCAACTTCTTCCTGGTTTAGCCTTGGGAGAGTGTAAGCGTCCAGGAAATTATCCATTTCTTCTAGATTTTCTAGTTGATTTGCGTAGAGGCGTTTATAGTATTCTCTGATGGTAGTTTGTATTTCTGTGGGGTCAGTGGTGATATCTCCTTTATCATTTTTTATTGCGTCTATTTGATTCCTCTCTCTTTTCTTCTTTATTAGCCTTGCTAGTGGTCTGTCCATTTTGTTGATCTTTTCAAAAAACCAACTCCTGGATTCATTGATTTTTTGGAGGGTTTTTTGTGTCTCTATCTCCTTCAGTTCTGTTCTGATCTTAGTTATTTCTTGCCTTCTGCTAGCTTTTGAATGTGTTTGCTCTTGCCTCTCTAGTTCTTTTAATTGTGATGTTAGAGTGTCAATTTTAGATCTTTCCTGCTTTCTCTTGTGGGCATTTAGTGCTATAAATTTCCCTCTACACACATAGAAAAAGAGGGAATCCTCCCTAACTCATTTTATGAGGCCAACATCATCCTGATAACAAAGCCTGGCAGAGACACAACAAAAAAAAGAGAATTTTAGACCAATATCCCTGATGAACATCGATGCAAAAATTCTCAATAAAATACTGGCAAACCGGATTCAGCAGCACATCAAAAAGCTTATCCACCATGATCAAGTGGGCTTCATCCCTGGGATGCAAGGCTGGTTCAACATTCGCAAATCAATAAACGTAATCCAGCATATAAACAGAACCAAAGACAAGAACCACATGATTGTCTCAATAGATGCAGAAAAGGCTTTTGACAAAATTCAACAGCCCTTCATGCTAAAAACGCTCAATAAATTCGGTATTGATGGAACGTACCTCAAAATAATAAGAGCTATTTATGACAAACCCACAGCTAATATCATTCTGAATGGGCAAAAACTGGAAAAATTCTCTTTGAAAACTGGCACAAGACAGGGATGCCCTCTCTCACCACTCTTATTCAACATAGTGTTGGAAGTTCTGTCTAGGGCAATCAGGCAAGAGAAAGAAATCAAGGGTATCCAGTTAGGAAAAGAAGAAATCAAATTGTCCCTGTTTGCAGATGACATGATTGTATATTTAGAAAACCCCATCATCTCAGCCCAAAATCTCCTTAAGCTGATAAGCAACTTCAGCAAAGTCTCAGTATACAAAATTAATGTGCAAAAATCACAAGCATTCTTATACACCAGTAACAGACAAGCAGAGAGCCAAATCAGGAATGAACTTCCATTCACAATTGCTTCAAAGAGAATAAAATACCTAGGAATCCAACTTACAAGGGATGTAAAGGACCTCTTCAAGGAGAACTACAAACCACTGCTCAGTGAAATAAAAGAGGACACAAACAAATGGAAGAACATACCAGACTCATGGATAGGAAGAATCAATATCGTGAAAATGGCCATACTCCCCAAGGTTATTTATAGATTCAATGCCATCCCCATCAAGCTACCAATGAGTTTCTTCACAGAATTGGAAAAAAACTGCTTTAAATTTCATATGGAACCAAAAAAGAGCCCGCATTGCCAAGTCAATCCTAAGTCAAAAGGACAAAGCTGGAGGTGTCACGCTACCTGACTTCAAACTATACTACAAGGCTACAGTAACCAAAACAGCATGGTACTCGTACCAAAACAGAGATATAGACCAATGGAACAGAACAGAGTCCTCAGAAATAATACCACACATCTACAGCCATCTGATCTTTGACAAACCTGAGAGAAACAAGAAATGGGGAAAGGAATCCCTATTTAATAAATGGTGCTGGGAAAATTGGCTAGCCATAAGTAGAAAGCTGAAACTGGATCCTTTCCTTACCCCTTATATGAAGATGAATTCAAGATGGATTAGAGACTTAAATGTTAGACCTAATACCATAAAAACCCTCGAAGAAAATCTAGGTAGTACCATTCAGGACATAGGACATGAGCAAGGACTTCATGTCTAAAACACCAAAAGCAACGGCAGCAAAAGCCAAAATGGACAAATGGGATCTAATTAAACTAAAGAGCTTTTGCACAGCAAAAGAAACTACCATCAGAGTGAACAGGCAACCTACAGAATGGGAGAAAATTTTTGCAACCTACTCATCTGACAAAGGGCTAATATCCAGAATCTACAAAGAACTCAAACAAATATACAAGAAAAATAAACAACCCCATCAAAAAGTGGGGAAAGGATATGAACAGACATTTCTCAAAAGAAGACATTCATACAGCCAACAGACACATGAAAAAATGCTCATCATCACTGGCCATCAGAGAAATGCAAATCAAAACCACAATGAGATACCATCTCACACCAGTTAGAATGGCAATCATTAAGAAGTCAGGAAACAACAGGTGTTGGAGAGGATGTGGAGAAATAGGAACACTTTTACACTGTTGGTGGGATTGTAAACTAGTTCAACCATTATGGAAAACAGTATGGCAATTCCTCAAGGATCTAGAACTAGATGTACCATATGACCCAGCCATCCCACTACTGGGTATATACCCAAAGGATTATAAATTATTCTACTACAAAGACACATGCACACGTATGTTTATTGCGGCACTATTCACAATAGCAAAGACTTGGAATCAACCCAAATGTCCATCTGTGATAGACTGGATTAAGAAAATGTGGCACATATACACCATGGAATACTATGCAGCCATAAAAAAGGATGAGTTTGCATCCTTTGTACGGACATGGATGCAGCTGGAAACCATCATTCTTAGCAAACTATCACAAGAAGAGAAAACCAAACACCGCATGTTCTCACTCATAGGTGGGAACTGAACAATGAGATCACTTGGACTCGGGAAGGGGAACATCACACACTGGGGCCTATCATGGGGAGGGGGGAGGAGGGAGGGATTGCATTGGGGAGTTATACATGATATAAATGATGAATTGATGGGTGCTGACGAGTTGATGGGTGCAGCACACCAACATGGCATAAGTAAACATATGTAACAAACCTGCATGTTATGCACATGTACCCTAGAAATTAAATATAATAAAAAAAAAAAGATACCATGCTCTGCAAATAATTTTTTCAAGAGAAATATTTTTGCAGTGCCCCAATATGTTCCTAGCATTACATTGTCATGGGAGACACTAAGAGGGCTAAGAAAAAATTTTTGGTCTCAAGGAGCTTCCGGTCCGGAGCAGGAAATGTAGGTGAAGAAATAATGGCAATAAAACATAGATAAGTAATATAATAAGGGCGGAAATTGCTGTACTATCACAGACAAGTGGGAAATTAACTCTGCCAAGGCAAGGGAGGGTGTGGGTAAGGCTAAGACACATAAAAGAAAGGATAAGTAAGATTTTTTCCAGGCAGTCAAGATGTGGAAAGATTCCAGATAAAGGAGTACAAGGGGCTAAGTTGTACAGCTATGATGTGTATGGCAAGTTTCAGAATGAACCAGAGTAAAATGTGTGAAATATGAAGCTGGTAAGGGAGACTGAAGCCAGTATTGATGTACAACAGTATCTATGCTCTTATATTAAATGGCATTTTTCAATTTTTCATGGTCTCCATATTAAGAATAGCATTTCAAACAATGAATTAGTAAAGACAGTTCCAAATCAACCTGGTCACTAAATTACAAAAAAAAAAAAAAAAAAAAATTGTCAATCAACTTCATAACTTTTTGATCTGGCATCTCATTAAGATGCAGTGTGTCACAGAATTCTACCATCCTAAGAATTAGGAGACCTGCATCTCTCCTGTAGACTAGATAATCATGTAACAATACTGAATGTCAGCTGTTTATGCATCAGTAAAATGATGGCATGAGGTTGAAATTTTTTGCCTCAAGGTTTCTTGCAGCTCTGAATCAGTCTGTTTCCTGTTGAACTGAGTTTCAACCCTAAAAGAAAATCCATTACAAAGAAATTGTTTTTCTAAAAAGAAGGAAGGCAAGTTAAGTGAAAATAAAACAGGCAAGGACTCAGAGGTCAAATGGAGAGCACGCTGAATATGAGGTAGAAATGTCAAACTCCTTGAAAGCAAAAACAACTTCTATAAAATGGCAAATTCTGCTTTTTATCACAAGCTTCTTATTAAAAGTTCTTTGAAGTTATTTTGAAGTGTATTTGCAAATTTCCCTTTCATCTAGATCCATCCATTTATCCACCCATCTGTCTATCATCTATGGCCTCTAAACTCTCTGGGGGGATTTGGATAAGCAAGACTGTTAAATGTTTAAAAAAAAAAAAAAAAGCAACATGATAAGAGAAGTCACATGATAAGAGAAAAGTCACTGACTTTGAAGTCAGATGAACCTGCCTATCTATCCTGGCTCCATGACTTATCAGTCATGTAGTCTAGGGTAAGCTCTATATCCTCTTTCTAAGCCTCACTTCCCCTATATGCAACAATGGCATGAAAGTGTTTAAACCATATCCTAAGTTAAATAACTCAGAAATAAAAAACACAAAACAAAACAAAATACTTAAACCACCTCATGGAGTTGTAGGGAGGAATACAGGGGACAGTCTATATAATCCACTAGCATGCCTCACAGAATAGGTGGGCACTCAATAAATACTAATTGTTTTGTGATTCATAATGATGTCTGCATAACGTGCCTTCTATGGTGCCTTATTAGTCTCTTGCCCAAATTGTGATAACCCTCTTCTTCAGATGACGGCTGATTTGGGGGGTCTGTAAAAATTACTTTAAAAGTTGAAATTTCAAAAAGAAAAAGTTGAAATTTAAAAGTATTGAAAAGTTTAGAGATAAACCAAAAAACTCTTTCTACTGCCTTCCCTGTTTTTACTCAAAAATAAATAAATAAAAAACAATCATACAACATACAGGTATGTATATTTACATTTATTTTAATTCCCTGCTTGTGCAACATACATATATTGATCTGGATGTTCCTCTATCTTTTCTAGATGCAAACAAGATTTGTCTCACATTTGGGTGTTTGTTTCAAAGAAGGAATATATTTCAACATGAATCTTTAATTTTTTAAGATTACTATGGTTACATAACAGTTGTACATATTTATGGAGTACATGTGTTATTTTAACACAAGCATGTGATTGCTACAGATCAAATCAGGGTAATTGGGATACATAACACCTTGAGTATTACTTCCTTGTGGTAAGAATATTCCAATTCCACTCCTTTCGTTATTTTGAAATATCCAATAAATTATTAACTATAGTTGCCCTATTGTGCTACTGAACACTAGATTTTATTTATTCTCTCTAACTCTATTTCTGTAACCACTAACCATCACCTCTTTATTCCTGCCTTCCCACTATCCTTTCTGCCTCTGGTGACCATCATTCTACACTGTATCACCACGAATTCAGTTTTTATTTTTCTAGCTCCCACATGTGAGACAAAACATGCAAATGTTTATCTCTCGGTGCCTGGCTTATTTCACTTAACATAATTTTTCTCAATTTGGGTATTCCATCCATATATTTGGGAAAAAAAGGTAAATAATAAGGAGCTTCAGGCTAGTAAGGTCCTAGCATGGGGCCATAAAAATCATAGACACTGACAGAAATTATTATTATACTGATATGTTTACTATTATATTGATATTGCACAAATCTACCTTCTGTAGAGTATTTAATTCGTGAACAATCAATAATGATTTGGAAAAGATTACTCTTCTAGTTTCATATGTGGAAATGATTTCATCAACTCAATTATCCAAACAATTATCTGAATCATGTATGTGTAATCTTAAAAGGTGACGATCCAAAACCACTTATATTTTTCATGAAAAATTGTTTCAGACATTTTTGAGAAATCAATATGTTCAAGGCATTATGAGGGTATCACAAAAGTTTAAGATCTGGTCACTAACTTAAGAGCTTGTTATCCAGTAGGACAAATAAAATTTTACTGAAGAGCAGTACAAGACAGCACAGTAAGAATACAGAGCACATGAGTGGACTTGGTAATCAATGCTATGGGAGAGCAGAGGAAGGAGGGATCTTGTCAGGCTCTATGATCAAAACAGTCTTCACAAATGTAATAGGGCTTGAACAGAGTTCAAAATGATGGGTAGGATTTTGACAGACGGTGAGGAGGGAAAGTGGTAAGCAATATAGGTGAACAGGACCATAGAAACAATTTCATGACGTGTGGAGATCTGTAAATTATTGAAGAGATTTACATCTATTTCCAAGGCAGCCTATTCATTAACTCTTGGAGTTCTCAATGTAGAAACTTGCCAAATGGAACTTGGGACATTGTCAAGAATTTGTGAGAACTCAAACATGGTGATAAATAGTTTACACATTTTATACCTAGGAATAATAAGACAAAATATAATTTTCTAGCATGCACTGAAATATGTTATCTGAATGTTTATACACTGGTTTAGAAAAAAGAAATGTTTTTCTGGTTATGAAAAAGGAGCAGAAACTTGGCATCATCTAAGGGACACATACAATATTTGCTAAGATTTTTCTGCAGATTCTGCATATACTTAAAATCAAATGAGCATGTTGTTCTGAAACATTTTTATCTTTTCTCCTTTCTCCTCCAATTTCTCCTAACTACCACTATTTGCAGGTATGCAATACAGTAACATTAGAGAATGTTCAGTGGTTTCTTCCAATTGACCTAAAAAAGGTTTCTTTACAAATAAATATGCACTTCAAAGAAACTTGTTTAAAATCTCTTAAATAACAATCTCTTTCATTTTAACTTTATGTCAAGTTGGCATCAAAAGCGTAAGATTACTGAATGGTTTTTTTTTCTGTTTAGAGTAACTCAGCTAACAGCCACCAATATAGTTCATTTCAAAGACTCATGAGACAAATGAAAGAGATCTATTTAGGCTACTTTTCTCCTCCAAGGGCAATTTGAAGGAATCTTGCCCATGGATAATGGGCAGTGTCTATGTAAGACAATGTCCCTCTAACTTGAGGGCAGGGAAATGAGTGTGCCCATGCCGAAATAATCCACTGGTAACCTGCTGTTTTAATTACTGGGAACTGCAGTGCAAATGGTACAAATAACATAATGTTATAGGTAAGAGTAGGAAAATTATCTTAGCTGATCTGGGTATAATTTGTCTCTTTTAAAATAAATGAAGTATACTTATTTTTCACAGATAGTGTTAACTCAATAGCTTTTTTTTCTGAGAAATAAACAATAGTAAACAATGAGTAGTAAACAAAGTCATATAAGGAAGCTTAAAAACAGGTTATTTAACAGACCATAGTTATTTATAATACAGATATTTTTACTTCCTCTGCTCATTACATTTTCTTTAAGGTGTCTATGTTTACTCAAATTTTCTTTTTTTTTTTTTTTTTTTTTTTTTTTTTTTGAGACGGAGTCTTGCTCTGTCACCCAGGCTAGAGTGCAGTGGTGCAATCTCGGCTCACCGCAAGTTTCACCTCCTGGGTTCAAGCCATTCTCCTGCCTCACCCTCCCGTGTAGCTGGGACTACAGGCACCCTCCACCACACCCGGCTAATTTTTTGTATTTTTTAGTAGAGATGGGGTTTCACCGTGTTCGCCAAGATGGTCTCGATCTGCCTGCCTCAGCCTCCCAAAGTGCTGGGATTACAGGCGTGAGCCACCGTGCCTGGCCCTGTTTACTCAATTTTTCTTTATCTTAGAAAAAAATTCCTGTACATATGTATTTATAACCTTTTTTAGTCACTGCACACTTATCTAAAATTTCTCATTTTTTTATGTATGTTGTAAAGGTTTAATGTGTAACATATCTTGTTAAATCATTGTCCAGAAAGAATAACTGATAAATAATAACGTGACATAGACCAATAAAATTGTACTAAGTAGCATAATGTGAAATCAAGGCTTGGCAAACTTTGTCTGGACAAAACCAGAGGATAAATATTTTGGACTTTGTGGACCATACAGTCTGTGTCCCCAGGAGGAGGGACAGACTGAAAAAACTTAATGAGAAAGAAAAAATAGGAGCTAGATCATTTAAAAAAATAACAATTTTGAAATTATTTTTCAGCTCATTGCATAAATTTACTTTTTAAATTTTGTTTGGATCCTGATAAGAGAACTACTATTTATTTTCAAAGGGTTAATGGTTAAAATAACAAATAAGAATTAAGGGCAAGGTGCGGTGGCTCACGTCTGTAATCCCAGCACTTTAGGAGGCTGAGGTGGGTGCATCATGAGGTCAGGAGTTTGAGACCAGCCTGGCCAAGATGGTGAAACTCTGTCTCTACTAAAAATACAAAAATTAGCCAGGCGCAGTGGCAGGCACCTGTAATCCCAGTTACTCTGGAGGCTGAGGCAAGAAAATCGCTTGAACCCCGACAGGCGGAGCTTGCAGTGAACTGAGATCAGGCCACTGCACTCCAGCCTGGGAAATAAAGCAAGACTCCATCTCAAAAGAAAAAGAAAAAAGGAAAGGAAAAAAATTGTGATATACTGACTCTTTATTTCAACATGAGCCCTTTCCTCTCTCTTAATATGAAACAGCCAAGGATGTACTTCCTGAACTCATTTTACACAGAGCAAGCAAAGCAGCTTGTGTTACAGGTCCAGGAGGCACATTTCTCCATCCACTTCCCAACATTTTCTAGTATTCTCTCCCCTCTGTGAAACATTCCCTGCCCAACTGCATAGATGTCTTGTTGTCTCTCAGCGTCTCATTCTTAGGTCAGCTCTTTGGTGAAATCTTCTGATTCTCCCTAAGTTAGGAACTCACTCACTGGGTTCCCACAGCCCGTATGATTATCATCTTCCTAATGTGGTATTCATAAAGTTGAATTGACATTTTTTGTCTTTCTTCTTGCAGTAAATTGAATTTCTTCAGGTGTGATTGCAATTTTTATGTATTCCATCACTTGGTAAAATAGCAGACACATAGTAGGCCCTCCATAAGTATTGAATTAAGTAAGTCACACAAAAATACAAAGTACTAATGAAATCAGATTGTTACTACTCAAGTTATTATGCATATTATCATAGGTTCTATTGTCAGTTCATCTAAAGTCGTTTTATTTTTTTTAAGTCCAAACAGGAAACTGTTCTTCCAAGTTGATAGAAAATCTTTGGCTGCCTTTGCTTCACCATAGTTTAGGATAAGTCAAAGGAATTAGCCCACAATGTCTCTTAAGCTTTAAATTTAAAAGCAAAATTAGGATGTTTCATGCATACACACAATATGTTTATAATCTACATACAGAGTATATTCATTAGATTTAAATGGTAGTGGATTTCCACTTCTATGTAATATTTATAAGTTTTTTTAAATCATTATAATTAGCATCAGAAGCTTCCCAATATAAACTAAAATAATTAGTTAATAAATTAAAATAAAATGTAAAATGATACATTATAACTCTTCTGCATTTTGAAGGTTGGTTCTGCATTGTTTTGGAGTTTTTGTTTGTTTTCATTGCCTGAAATCTAACTAGCAGAAATGTTTAGTATTAAGACTACAGAACATTCATACTATATTTAAGCTCTTAAGCAAATTACTTGCTAAGAATCTCTGTCAGCTTAGCTAGAGTTTTTTTCCTCCTCAGCTGGCAGAGATGCAGCTATTACAGGTCTTTTGAAGACCTCTGGTGGTAAAAAGTAAGCATTGTTCACCTCAGGCTTCACAATTTATGAAGTTACATTTTTCTTGCACATTTTATTCTTATCTTTAATTTCTGTTTTTCATAGAAACAGCTGACAAACCAATAAAGCTTCCCAAGATATGTACTTTTGTTCTAATAATTACTTGAGTCTTAACCACCAACTATTAACTGAGCAAACCACAAAAACAGTATTATCAACATCCAAGCAATTAGGCATAATAATGATACTCTACCATTGAGTATCAATTCAAAATTTCAAAATTTGAAGATCTGGCATATAAGAAAGCAAATTTACTCTATATTGTTTCTGAGTGTAAGATTTTTACCAGAAAAGCAGACACTTTTCTATTTCAACATTAAAGTGCTCTCTGACAAATATAGAAAGTAATATTCACAAGATTGAACTTTTAAGCTTTGACTGAATAACCATTTATCAAGCAAGCTCTAAAAGAGATCTTTACACTTGACAAAGTAACCTCTGCAGATCTTCCTACTTCAAGATTTGAGAATTTTTACATCTATAATTTATCCTACCACTGCAAACAAATTTACAGTAATAGCTTCCCATTTACATGAGCCTTAGTTTGTTTTACATGCAAACTTAGGCAAGTTCCCTTCTCTCTTCCTGACTAAATTGTCTCCTATGTAAAAATGAAGGGGTGGTCATTGACTGAAATTCTGAGCAGTAGAAACCGGGTACAATGCAATATTCACTGGACTTGAAGTAGACTTTGGTTTTGAGTTCCAACTCTGGCACAATTTGTGTGATACATAGGGAAAGTTACTTAACTTCCCTGAGGTTCAAATAAATTGTCTACAAACTGGGAGACACCTCCTAGCCCAAATACTTGTTTAGTGTTTGCATTCCTTCTACTGCAAATATAGGAAATACTCTAAATATTTGTTATAAAATTATTTTTAGTTTATTACTGAAGTCAATTTTCCTGTAATTTTTATCCATTAGCATGAGTAACACATTTTCTCACTTTTCTCATCATTTTCTGGTCTGGTACAGATTTAACATAGAGCATACAGCAAGATGGAAGCTTATTAGAGTTAGTAAAGTAGGCTGTGAGATTTCTTTTCTAATATATTGCCTTAAAACTTTATCCACCCTAAATGGCCCAACCAAATTGAGAAGATAAAAATATAGGAATAAATAATCTTTTAAAATTCACTCCAGCCTCACAGTACAATCGCACAAATCTTCCATGCAAAGGCCCTTCTACTACAATCTGAATTAAGAGAAACAACTTAGGTCATAATGAAAAATGAGTGTGCCAGTTCACCTCAAACATTCTCAGTGGCCTGGAAAACTTCTTGAAAAATTCTTTTTAGAGAAAACTAAATTTTCCAAGGTTTTACTTACTTAGAAGTTTCTGGTAAATGAAATAAAAAGATGATATTCTTATCACTTGTCATAGAAAGTATATCCCTGTGTGCACAATATTTAATTATAAATATCTATGTTTAGTTAGGATTTTTTTGATTTCACTATTATTTATAATTCTCTCCATCAAACTAAAAATTAGATGTTGACTTCACAATTCTAATTTTATGATATAGACATCATTAATAAATAGGCAATTACAAAACAGACTAAAACTAGACTATAAGACAAGTTCTTAGAAATTATAGTCAAGAAGGAGCCATGGTTATTTGAACGGAATAGTTAGATCATCTGGGCAAGATTCACTATCTATATGACTATTTTCCCGGAAATAGTCATTTGGTGCCACATTAAAAAAGAGTGTTATATTAATGTCTTCCCCAAAAAACTAATAAAAAAATCAACTAATATGAATATTGAAAACCTTCATTCTGGGTTAAAAACCAGATAGTTGATATGCTTAGGACTGTGTCTTAAGCCCTCACTACAAGAAAGACAACAGATATGGAGTAGACCTTGAACTGAAAACTTAGTTTGAGAAAAGCGAACTTCCTGTGTTTCGTTGCCTCACTTGTAAAATTGGGAGATAAACATACTTGTCTTGCAGAATTCCTATGAAGATTAACAGACAACATACGCAAGAATCTCATAATTTAGTATTTATTAGTTTTCACCCCTTCTACCACTTTCCCCAACTAGAAAGCACTCCATGGAATTCTTTACCTCTAGGTCGATTCAAATTTTGGAACAGTAACTACCAGTTCAGTTCGGCTTTCTCAGCCCTGGGTGAAAACACCTCTACTCCTTCTAGCTTCCGGGTAAGTTGGTTTAGTGGTTCTGTGCCTCAGAGTTTCTTCTTTACCAAATAGCTCTGGACTATGGTTATTCTCCTGCAGGGCTGAGCATCCAAGAGATATTTCTTTGTGTTGCAAGTCTCCGCCTTCTGGTTTATCAGCTGTTCCCACTTTAAGGCTGTGTATCTAGACTTGGCCTTGCAGGTTCCAGGTCCCAGGGGCTACTCCTCTGAAAATGGGGAAGAAGCCTCTTGGTACCCTTGGTACTTTTTTCAGCTGAGCTTCTATGCCCTAATCCATGCCAGCTATGACTTGCTTGCAGTTTCTGGAGCAGGGTTTCCCAAACTCTATTGATTATTAGGATATCTGAAGATCTAATTAAAAGCGGAGATTCCCAAGACCCTTTCCTACATGTTTTCCAGTAGTAGGTCAGGGTTAAATCTTAGCGATCTAATCTAATTGGCAGTGATCCTCAGTGAGATGTATGGTTAGCAAGTTTGCAAATCATCACTCTAGAGAAATATTTTTCAAAATATTTCTGTTAAATAGCCTAGAGATGTATCAGCTTAGGAACTTATTACAAATTCAGGTGTCTAGACTCATCCCATGAAATATTTTGAGCTTCATAACTAGGGGTCATGCCAATCTTGCTAAGTTGATACTCTCAGTGCCTGAAAGAGTGCTTTTCACAGGAGTGGAAGAATAGACAAAAATCTATTCTAACACTCAAGGCCAGAGATAATGGTAGCTGGTAGTAAAAATGAAAGAGTAGAAATGGTAAGAAGTGAAAAGATTCTGCTATGCTTTATAAATATATAAATAAAATATTTTATTTTGCTTTAAATATTTAAATATGTTTGTTTCCGTCCATCACATTAACATCATTGGTAGATGCCCTCTTCCTTTAATTTTCCCAATTGTGGCAGATACTTTACAAGTAAAATTTCATTTTACTATTCATTTTTCAAAATAAAGCTATACTCAGAATCATAAATAACATAAAAAGCTGAAAGCAAAAAGAATATGCCACCACAATTGGGTAATATTTACAAGAAACAGCTGCTATAAACAAATCACCATGTATTATAAGTATAAAGACGTAAGTAGGCCGGGCGCGGTGGCTCAAGCCTGTAATCCCAGCACTTTGGGAGGCCGAGACGGGCGGATCGCGAGGTCAGGAGATCGAGACCATCCTGGCTAACATGGTGAAACCCCGTCTCTACTAAAAAATATAAAAAAACTAGCCGGGCGACGTGGTGGGCGCCTGTAGTCCCAGCTACTTGGGAGGCTGAGGCAGGAGAATGGCGTAAACCCGGGAGGCGGAGCTTGCAGTGAGCCCAGATCCGGCCACTGCACTCCAGCCTGGGCGACAGAGGGAGACTCCGTCGCAAAAAACAAAAAAACAAACAAAAAAAGACGTAAGTAAATCTCATTAAAAGTAGTCTATAAATGATAAATCTTAAAATAATACATGTTCCAATTTCATGGAGGAGAAATAAATGTTTTAATGATCAAAAATATGTAGAAGTAGGCAGATTTTTAAAGTAGAATAAATAGCATCATTGTAAAATTATTATCATTTACTTATATTCTTTCAAAATTAGCACTTTATTACACAATTAGAAATTGTCTTTTCTAGTAAGTAAATAAAATGATTCAGGAATGAATATAGATAGTTTGTGATGCTGACATAGAGCACAATGATAAACAAATTTATTATTTTAAAATGTAAATGTCTTGATAAAAATTGTTCTCTTACGGTGTTTTATTAAAAAAAAAGATGGACAAAACTGTACATTTATAAAGATATAAAAATGAATGCAACTATTAGAGCCAAATCCTTTTGATGGCTTCAGCTTTTAGCATCATAGTTTGGCTTATTATATCTAATAAAAATGAATCACTTATTGTGTGATGGGTGCTAAACACTGCGACAAAACTATAGGTTTACATTGATTAGACCGAGGTTTGGAAATACGTATGCCTCATCCACTAAGCCTGCAATTGTGAGATTCTGCAGTGGAATGCCATCATTATCACCACCATTACCTTCATTAGTACCCTCTAGTCCAAAGAACCAGGTTATCATAGGCATACCTGTTTTGGAATGAAGTTATTACATTTTTCTCATTTACTCAAAATTAAGTCTCTATTAAAATAGCTAAACATGAATATTTCTAATATTCAAATAGAAATAGCATAAACATTATGTGACTTGAGAAGACATGATGGAAAGCAAAAATTTTTAATGTAAAGTTTTAAATACAAAAAGGCACCCTTTTAATAAATCCAGAAAACCACTTTAATAGAACATACTACCTTTCAAGGATCACACAAAGTTGGCAAAACATCTCATCCTAATTTTCAAATGAGACAGTGGAAGTTCAGAGAAGTTAGGTGTCTGGTTAGTGATGAAATTGTTAGTGAGGGGAAGGGCTAGAATTTGCACCCAGATGCTCTGGCTGCAAAATTATAAGATTATATTTCAGGGGAAAATTCACTGTAGGCTACTACAGACATGTTGAAAAGAAAACATATAGATTCACAATCCAATTACTACATAGTCTATGTATGCCTTATTATATGTATTAGTTTAGTGAGCTTCAGGGCTTCTAATAGCCTCACAAAAGGTTAAATACCTGCAGATTCTTTTATCTTTTCAGTATTCAGCTTCATACCATGAACTAGAGCTACCCAAGAGAACTGTCTATGAAGATAAAAGTGTTATATATCTGCATTATTCAAAATCGTAGCTAATAACCCCAAGTGGCTATTGAGAACTTTAAATGTGACTAATAAGAGTAACAAACTAATTTTTCAATGTTATTTAATTTTGAATAATTTTAATTTAAATTGCCACATGTGTCTAATGGATTGCATATTGGACAGTGCAGCTGTAGACAATATCGCATTATACCTCTGTGTTTTGAGATCTGTTTCTTCTAACACACAACAAATGGAAAATACAAATGTAAAAAAAAAATGAAAAATTAAATAGCTGAGAAATAGAATAAGATGATCATTTCTAGCACAGTAACATAGCAGAACGATAAGCATAGGCCAGCCAAGCTTGGTTTCTACAGAGTCGGCTGGGAATTCCCAACTCAAGGAATAAGAGAAACTATCCATGGAGAAGTGACCCATGCCAGGTTGGTCAATAAGACAACTCTCATCATACTCAAGGCTTGGGCAGGTCTCCCAGTCTGTATCCAAACTCTGCCTTCTTCTAGTGAACAAGAGAAGCAGAAGCAAGAAGACATAGTCTACAGGCCAGGGTGTGGGCCGTGTTATAAACTAGCTTAGTGACCAAATTTTCTATGTCCTCAGTATCACCGAGGCACCAGAGTCCAGAGTTACAAATAAGACTTAGCTATCATTTGGAAGTTCTGAAGTGTTTGGGTGGAGGCCATTTTAAAACCACCAATGAAAAGTGGGTAAAGGCATGTGAGACAAAAATAAAATCTCCCATTTAATACAAGCTATAATTAATAAATATGCGAGAATCGCTTGAACCCGGGAGTCGGAGGTTGCAGTGAGCCGAGATGGAGCCACTGCACTCCAGCCTGGTGACAGAGCGAGACTTGGTCTTTAAAAAATAAATAAATAAAAATGAATAAATAAATAAATAAATAGGCAGATAGCCAACAACATTAAAAAAAAAAAAAAAAAAACAGCTGGGCTAGTAGTGGTGGTTCATGCCTGCAATCCTAACACTCTGGGAGGTTGAGGCAGGAGAATCACTTGAGACCAAGAGCTCAAGACAAGCCTGGGCAGCCAGTAAGTCCCCCATCTCTACAAAGTTAAAAAACTAGCTAGAGGTGGTGGCGCCTCCTGTTGTCTCAGTGGCTGGAGAGGCTGTGATGGGATTGTCACTTAAACCCAGCAACTCAATGTTGTAGTGAGCTATGATCATGCCACTGTGCTCCAGCTGGGCAACTGAGTGCAATTCTCTCTCTCAAAAAAAAAAAAAAAAAAAAAAAAGCTGATTAATTTACTTCAAATAAGATAAAAATATGCAATCTGAAAACATTTTTATTTTTAAAATAAGTATGTTTAGCATTCTTACAGAGCAAAATTAAGAGACAGCATTCATTAAAACAGAACAAGAAATTATAAAATCAACTTTAAGCAATGGTGCAAGAATGGGTAGATTTAAAGAACAAACTGGAAATCCTAAGAAATGATAAAATAAATTCACTGAAATTGAGAACATAAATATGAGACAAACTCCAATCTGAAGTATTGTGAAGAAAAAATTAGTAAACTCAAAGTTGATACGGAAAAAAATCATCTAGAATATAGGCCAAAAAGATAAAATAGAAAACTTAAAAAACAAGTCAAAAACAATACCTTAAGAAGAAGTTCTAGGATACATCTAACAGTAATCCTAGGAAAGAAAGAATAAAGTAAAAACATAAAACAAAATGACGTATACGTTAAAAAAAAAAAAAACAGTAAACACAATAAGCAAACACAATCTAGCTAGATGCTGGCTCCAAAAAACACACCCTAAAAATGACATGGGAAAATTCAACATGAAGAGATTGACAAAGATTCTCCAGGACTATAATAACCAGTAACCAATAATAAAGAATAATAAAAATTGAATTATAAGCAAAAGTTATTAATAAAGAGGACATCAATATAATGAAAATAATAAAAGTACACTTAGGAAAGAAAATAATCATTTACATGTAAACACATGAAAGCATTGCCTCAAAATACATAAAGTAACAATTATGGAATTACAAGAAATTGATAGAATCCCTGCCATTCTGTAGGTTGCCTGTTCACTCTGATGGTAGTTTCCTTTGCTGTGCAGAAGCTCTTTAGTTTAATTAGATCCCATTTGTCAATGTTGGCTTTTGCTGCCGTTGCTTTTGGTGTTTTAGACATGAAGTCCTTGCCGATGCCTAAGTCCTGAATGGTATTGCCTAGGTTTTCTTCTAGGGTTATTATGGTTTTAGGCCTAACATTTAAGTCTCTAATACATCTTGAATTAATTTTTGTATAAGGTTTAAGGAAGGGATCCAGTTTCAGCTCTCTACTTATGGCTAG
This sequence comes from Rhinopithecus roxellana, assembly GCF_007565055.1. Lineage (NCBI taxonomy): Eukaryota > Metazoa > Chordata > Mammalia > Primates > Cercopithecidae > Rhinopithecus > Rhinopithecus roxellana. Next base: position 126,982,493 of record NC_044551.1, on the reverse strand, counting down.
CCAGTTTTCCTAGCACCATTTATTAAATAGAGAATCCTTTCTCCATTTCTTATTTTTGTCAGGTTTGTCAAAGATCAGATGGTTGTAGATGTGTGATATTATGTCTGAGGGCTCTGTTCTGTTTCATTGGTCTATATCTCTGTTTTGGTACCAGTACCATGCTATTTTGGTTACTGTAGCCTTGTAGTATAGTTTGAAGTCAGGTAGCATGACACCTCCAGCTTTGTTCTTTTTGGCTTAGGATTGTCTTGGAAATGCAGGCTTTTTTTTTTTTTTTTTTTTTTTTTGGTTCCATATGAACTTCAAAGCAGTTTTTTCCAATTCTGTGAAGAAAGTCATTGGTAGCTTAATGGAGATGGCATTGAATCTATAAATTACCTTGGGCAGTATGGACACTTTCATGATATTGATTCTTCCTATCCATGAGCATGGAATGTTCTTCCATTTGTTTGTGTCCTCTTTTATTTCACTGAGCAGTGGTTGGTGGTTCTCCTTGAAGAGGTCCTTCACATCCCTTGCAAGTTGGATTCCCAGGTATTTTATTCTATTTGAAGCAATTGTGAATGTCAGTTCACTCATGATTTGGCTCTCTGTTTGTCTGTTATTGGTGTATAACAATGCTTGTGATTAATCTACTCATCTGACAAAGGGCTAATATTGAGAACCTACAAAGAACTCAAACAAATTTACAAGAAAAACAAAAAACAATCCCATCAAAAAGTGGGCAAAGGATATGAACAGACACTTCTCAAAAGAAGACATTTATGCAGCCAACAGACATATGAAAAAATGCTCATTATCACTGGCCCTCAGAGAAATTCAAATCAAAGCCACAATGAGATACCATCTCACACCAGTTAAAATGGCAATCAGTAAAAAGTCAGGAAACAACAGGTGCTGGAGAGGATGTGGAGAACTAGGAACGCTTTTACACTGTTGGTGGGATTGTAAACTAGTTCAACCATTGTGGAACACAGTGTGGCGATTCCTCAAGGATCTAGAACTAGAAATACCATTTGACCCAACCATCCCATTACTGGGTATACACCCAAAAAATTATAAATCCTGCTGCTATAAAGACACAAGCACACGTATTTTTATTGCAGCACTATTCACAATAGCAAAGACTTGGAACCAACCCAAATGTCCATCAATGACAGACTGGATTAAGAAAATGTGGCACATATACACCATGGAATACTATGCAGCCCTAAAAAAGGATGAGTTCATGTCCTTTGTAGGGACATGGATGCAGCTGGAAACCATCATGCTCAGCAAATTATCACAAGAACAGAAAATCAAATACTGAGTGTTCTCACTCATAGGTGCGAATTGAACAATGAGAACACTTGGACACAAGAAGGGGAACATCACACACCAGGGTCTGTTGTGGGGTGGGGGGAGGGTGGAGAGATAGCATTAGGAGATATACCTAATGTAAATGACGAGTTAATGGGTTCAGCACACCAAATGACACATGTATACATATATAACAAACCTGCATGTTGTGCACATGTACCCTAAAACTTAAAGTATAATAAGTAAGTAAATAAATAAATAAATAAAATTGATAGAATTCACAAATATAATTGGAAATATAATTACATTTTTTTAAATGGACAGATTAGGAAGTCAAAACATTACTAATGACAATATTTAAAGAACACAATTAATAAACTCAATTATGTAGACTTGTAATTGAAAATTCTACACCCAATAAGTAATCATTTTAACCTGCATGAAACATTTTCAGGTGTAGCTACATTATCAAAAGATGATTTATATTAAGTTATAAATTATCAAAGGAAAGACCCTGGCTTGATCTTTTCTTTATTCAACTCAGACATAAAACAAAATCTGTGCAGATATGTAATGCTGCTCTTTTTGATGACTACTGATAGTTTTTATTTTCCTCCATGACAAAATACTAACTTTTGAAGACTAAGAGGAATCTACTTCTGTTTTGAAGATAGGGACAGAGGAGAACATCCTGCAGGAAGAAAATTCTCATTATAGACTAAGCACTATTATGGTAAAATCCTTAGTCTGAAATATCAGTGACATTCTATTCTAATTCCTATTCTAAAAAATGAAGGGTGCATGTCAATTATGATAGTAAGAAACATCCAGCTCTTTCTAGCCCTCCACATCCTAACACTAATTCTCCCAAGAACGTTTAGATTCCTTGCTATAGTCAGTATATGATTGAGTAAAATAAAGTATGTTACGAAAGTAACCAAGATTCTTTAAGATCATCTAAACATGTTTTGGAGATTACCAATACCCATCTTCTTTAGGCAACAGCTCATTTTGACTAAGAGTACAATACTCTTCATATTGATGTGTTGGTACTTGATTGGTTTCTTTTCAAAAAGACAACTTGTCTTGGGATGTAATTATCTGTAATTACACATTAGAGTGGTACTAAAATAAATGTTCAGTGCATCATTCAAGTAACATACTTTTCACAGCTCATTCTTGGATAACCAAAAGATGTATAACTAGATGTACTCTAATCACTCTCTGATATTTAACTTATTTTCACTTGCAGATATAATCACATTTTGAAATTAACTGACAACACAAAAGAATCTATCTGAAGCTTGCTACTTGCTTATTTTGTTCCTTATAACTTTGGTACAGAGGAACACAAATATATCCTGAGTTAATTCTGACTTGTTTATTACATTTACACAAAAATATTTTACCAAGTCAGTGTGCACACATTTATTTCTGATTAGATTTTCATTTTAATTATATTGAGGTCCCAAGCAATGATAGTATAGTTAATTTGACATAAATAATGACATATATATGTCATCAAAATCTTCTGAAAGCTCTAAATAGGTAATAAAACATTATGCAATTATGGTATAATTAACACAAAAGTACTGGGCAATAAATATATCCATAAGTGCATTTTCATCTAAACTTGTGCTTGCCGCACTCCTCATTCTCTTTCTCTGTATGCAGGTGCCTTAAGGCTGAACATCAGTCCTCGTGATTTTTACTCCTTCTACTAATACCTGCTCTTAAATTCCCTTTCTCTGTGCCTTGCTAACTTGTCAAAAACTATGGCCCATCATTTAGTGAATTCTTTAGATGGTGTCAAGCACTCAGTGACTTTTGGTTGAATCACCTGCTGCATTTACAAAGCAGGCTGATCCTCCTCAACAACCTGCAATGCCCATCCCTCTTCTTTTTGGTTACTGCTCAAATCAGTCTTGGATCTCTCACCTGTCATAGCAGTTCTGTCTACTGGCCAGGTCTAGCAACTCCTAATACTACCAGAGGCCCAGTGCTGACAGAAGTCTTCTGTCCAAAAGGACATGCCTTAGATGTTGATATGGTTTGGCTCTGTCCCACCCAAATCTCATCTTAAATTGTAGTTCCCATAATCCTCACATGTCATGGGAGGGACCCAGTGGGAGATAATGGAATCACTTGGGCAGTTTCCCCATAGTGTTCTTGATGTAGTGAATAAGTCTCAGAAGATCTGATGGTTTTATAAATGGGAGTTCCCCTGCAGAAGCTCTCTTTCCTGCCACCATGTAAGACGTGACTTTCCTCCTCATTCACCTTCCACCAGGACTATGAGACTTCTCCAGCTATGTGGAATTGTGAGTCAGTTAAACCTCTTTCCTTTATAAATTACCCAGTCTCAAGTATGTCTTTATTAGCAGCATGAGAATGGAGTAATATAAATGCATTCAATCTCCATTGTCAAGTAAAATGGTACAGGTGGAGGTTTTGAGGGTGTTTTTGCCTTTTAAGGACTGGGTTTTATTTTTAAGAAACTTTCATTGGAGTCTCTCAAAGAAAGCCATGTTCAATAAGGGAAGAAGATAAAGAAAATGAGGCATAGAAGGTGGAAGAAGAGAAGAAGCTGGTGGAAGAAGAGAACGAACAAGAGAATGATAAATTAAAAGGGAGAGTTACAGTAAAGGCTGTTTGTCATTAGACATAAAATAATAGAGATAAAATTTTCCCTGAAAAAAATGTTGGAAGTCAGCTCAGAATTGAAACTTCCCTTGCACATATTTAGTGAATGATCCCGCTCTCCTTGAGGAGGTAAGCTGGAAATGAGATACCATAATCTTCCCCTCTCAGTTCAGGAGCTTACTTTGTCTACATATGATTTATTGATGAAAGGATCAATAGCACTTTCTCTGTTTCCAACTATTATTTCAACAAATAACAGTGTAACCTGTCTTGGATTCAGCACCCCAAGACACATAAGAAAATTCAGTTCATCAGTCTACTGTCATTCCCTACTGCATCCCAGTCTGATCCTTTTGTGGACACATTACAGATTCTATGAGGTATAGAAATTGGTTCTCACTATTATTTTTGGGTGGGATTTGTTTAATACCCAACATGATAATATTCAACCTCCAGCATTTAGATAAAATATAATCATATATAATTCAAATTAGGAACATATAATTTTTGTCATTCAGTTAAGGTTGCATTGCTTTATACATAATTTTCAAGACACTGATTTTGAGATTGGTTATCGATATACCAACCTTTAAGGTAATAATTCAATTATATCTAGTATTATCTCTCTAACAAGAATAAGCAATTTCCATTATCATCTCTCAATAACTCCACTTGGTTTTATTTGAGAAAAATCTCATTTTAAAATTTATTGATAGTTCTATTTTCCCAGGGACTTGAACTCTCATGAATAACATATAGAGTCACAGAGAAATGCAACAAGTCAATGATAGAATAGCAAAGTTGTACTAAAAAATAATATCATATTACAGGTTCTTTCATTGTCCAGCATAGAGGAAGGATTAAATGAATTGTGGAACATCAACCCAATGAAATATTTTGCAGATATTTAAAGTTATATCTGTGAGAAATGTATAACAATATGGGGAAAATATGATGTGTACTGGAAAGAAAAGCAGAGTTTCATATTGCTTATACCCAACTCTAAAAGTCTTTAAAGGCAAACTTAGACAATATGCTAGAAGAACATGTACTGAAGATTAAAATCTTCTGACTTTGAATGGCAAAAGTGACAGTACTTTTTCACTAAATTCTGCTTTTTCTATTTTCCAAATTTTCTATAATAAAAAATAAATGTTTTAAAAATCAGAAACTGTACAACTTTCTTCTTTTTTTATTCAGATCTCCACAGGTGGCATTTTCTGATCTGGGAAGATCTGAGAAGTAACTTCACAAAGTGAAGCTGCAGATTCAAAAACCAAATATTCCAGTATTTTAAATTACCTATGATTTTGGATATTTTGTTGCTAGAGTAAATAATCAAAAGCTGACATTTAAAAAAAAAGAGTTCAAATATGGAAATCTTGTCATTTTTCAGTTGAAATCCAACACGGAGTGATCAGTGGATAGCATGAAAAGTGTTACTTTGAATTTTTTTTTTCAAAATACCAAACTACCAAATAACAAAAAGCCATTTCTAATCTTGCTACATGAGAATTTAGTCAACTTAGCTAAGCAAGGACTAAATGAGTAATGAGTTATATGTTTAATGAATTCACATAGGAAGTAAGTTATTCATAGAACTGTGATTTAGCTGAGTTTGTTAAATATCAATTTTATATTTAAAAAGTATCATTACACGATTTTTTTTTAAATATATTATTCTTTTAATCACTGTTTGAGAAACTGCTCTTTCAAATTTGTTTTAGGGGCTTTTTTTCTGTAAAATTGTGGCACCTAGTATCATGTGAGTTCTTAACCGTGTGAGAAATAATGCAATATTATTAGCTATAATTTTTCATTTTCTGAGCCTTTTCCAGATAGTCATGACCATATCTTGCAGTTTAAAAGAAAATAGTAAGAGTAAAAGGACCGGCAAACTATATTTTAGTTTTTAATAGGATACAAAGATTTTCTGGGATAACAAATATTAGAGTGACTTTTCCAAGTAGTTGAAACAGTTGAACATCTATTCTGAAGTACTAGACTAATTAAATCCAAATTGTTGTTATTTCATACAACAAAACTAGAGTAGCACTTTCAAAATAAAACAAATTTTCCATGAACTAAATGTAGTGACAACTTGTCCCATTTCTGTGATAGAGATTGCCAAAAGGGGAGAAAATGTATATCTCATTCTTATCTCATTCTTACTCAAGAAGCTAGCGCTCATATTTATTTATACATATATTCATTTGTGTTTTTTTAGTTACAGAGCTAAGATCAGGAGTATGCTATAAAATACATACTGCATGGCCTAGAATAATTCGTCTTTTTATATCTTATATAAAAATTGAAAGCTAAATAATATTAATCATAACCTTGTTTGGAGAGACAACTAACTAGTACATAACTTAATTCTTTATAATAGCCTAAAAACCGCATTTTTCAGTCAAAGTTCCAGTTCTCCTCCTCCATATCCTAGACTTCCTGGAGTCTCAGAAATGTATAGATATCTGATTCAGAAATCACTAGTACTCTTGAAAAGAAAAATACACTGTAAAGTGAGAAAGGAGAAGCGGACACAAAGAAAGAAGGAGAGAAAACTAGCTAGATAGATAGATCTAAACTACATGAAAACCATGTATAGAAAAATTAAAGACTGCAAGGAAATCGTAAAATTATCCCTGAAAATCTTTTAGCAATACATAGGATCAGAGCAATCCATTAAATTCTATATGATACTTTCTTTGATGTTTAAGAACTTCATAACCAAAGAATCTTTATTTTGAGCATAAACAATCATCTTCCTTTTTGGTGTAAAAATCAAAGGAGACTGAGGTTTAGGACTTTTTTTTTTTTTTTTTTTTTTTGAGATGGAGTCTTGCTCTGTCACCCAGGCTGGAGTGCAGTGGCGCCATCTTGTCTCACTGCAATTGTTCAAGTGATCCTCCTGCCTCAGCCTCCTGAGCAGCTGGGATTACAGGTACCCACCACCACAATTGGCTAATTTTTGTATTTTTAGTAGAGATGGGGTTTCACCATGTTGGTGAGGCTGGTGTCGAACTTCTGACCTCAAGTGATCCGCCTGCTATGGCCTCCCAAAGTGCTGGAATTACAGGCATGACTCACCATGCCTGGCAAAGGTTTTGGACTTCTAACTATGACATGTGCTCCAGAAGTTGTTCTACTACACACATACTCGTGTTCCAGTGACTTGACTCTTTCTCCCAGAAACAAATACAAAAAATATAATCAGTTAATTGAAATACCTTTTTATCAAACTCATGTGATAACGTATATGGAGCTAGACCTAAATATATTAGGTATATATTGACATATATTAGGTATTCCAAAATGTTAGTTCGCGTTCATTAGGACAACTTGGGTTTCTTTAGAACAGGAAATTAAGCTATGAGATAATAAAAAGTTTGAAAGTAATTATGCAATAATAAATTCACTGTCATATTTGGTTATGGGCTCAAACTTAGTTTCTCAAACCAAAGATTGTACCATATTTTCCTAGGGGTTTGTGAATTCTCTGAGAATTTTTTAAATTTTACTATTTACTGTACAGGTGAGACTTAAACCAATTTTAACAGGCTTAAAGGCAAAACTACCCTTTTTCAGTAATAATTAGCATGTTGAAGACATTTTAAAAGTATGTCTTTAGTTTCTTTTTTAGCATTTTAAATTTAATTTAAAATAGCTTATGTATTACAACATTTTACAAATATCAAATTAGATAATATATTGAGTGGTGGCAGAGTAAATGAAGTTAGGATGATAGTATAAGAAACAAACACTGCCCTTTTAGGGAGGCAGTATAGCAAGACATTGCAGTAATGAAATAACTTATGTGCATAAAGCCCAAGGCCTATTATACAATTCACTTTAAAAAGACTTAGGTACTAATAGGCTCTAAGAATTAGTAAAAAACCAAAAATACAGCTAGAATGTGTCCTTTACCTTCATGATGAAACGCCATAAAGATTGGAATTCACCATGAAAAGGAGAGATTTTCTGGGATTTCCATCGTCTTTTCTTAAGAGGTAAGTATATTAATGCTGTTTCTTGAATTTCTCAAATTAAGCCTATTGTTATTTTAAGTGTTTAGGTTCTTAAATCAATGTTTCTCAAACCGATGAACCTCAGAATTTTTAGGGATTAATTACAGAATTTCTAAATGTTTGCATAAGGCTTGTGGGTCCCTAATTTTTCAGATTATGAAAATAATTCAAGGAATTAAATACATAATTTCCCCAATCCTTCCCCTAGACAGCTTGTGATCTCAGAAGAAACTATAGAATGTGAAACATAAGTCTTACCCTAGGTAATTGCTATCACCAGACAAATTTGTAGAATACTGCATTAAAGAAAATAAGTTGATAAGTCTAAAGCTCAGGGGAGTTGAAGTTCTTACCATAGGTTAGAGGCAGGAATAATGATTTGTTTGGCTTCATTTCACTACATCAAATAGAACCTCATTCTCACTCACCTTAAAACTTGTCTAACCAAATTCAGTTAAGTATACTATGCAGCATGGTACTGATTATTTTCATTATGGAAATGAATGTATTTGTCTATGCAACAGCAGTTTGCAATTCTGTCTTCATTGTAGTGACTTGTTCATCCCAATGGAATAGGCCTGCCTCTGCCTATAAGAAGGAGTTCAAGATGCCGCTAATAAACGAAAATATTTGAATTTTGGAACACTTTTGTAAGTTTATGCAGACAATAGAGAGCATATTTAAACTTGGTACTGCTTTAAAAAAAAATCAGGACATTTTTGCTCTAATGTGAAATCAGGCCCTTTAGCATGAATCAAAACAAAGGAAGAATGTGTTTTTTCTCTGATGCTAATTCACACTGAAATCATGCTTCTGAGTCTCCACTTAAGGCTTTTAAAAGACTTGGAGAAGTAAATCATTGGATGGATCCACTTTAAGTATCACACGGGACTGCTGACATTTTCATTTTTGGCCTTACAGGTTCCCAATCAACTGTTCAAAGGGCAATGGAGCTCACCAACGCCCAGTGGCTACTTTTAAACAAAGAGCAGATTGCAGTATTCCATGGAAATGTAAAGGCAATAGCTTGAAATGACCAGAAAGTACCTCTCCTTATATCTGTTAGCTCAAAGGTCCTCAACCCACTGACTGGTACCTGTCATTGTCCTGTTAGGAACCGAGCCACACAGCAAGGACCGCCTGTCAGATCAGATGAGGCATTAGATTGACATAGAAGCACAAACCCTATTGTAAACTGCCCATGTGAGGAATCTGGGTTTCTCCTTATGATCATCTTACTAATTAATACCTGATAATCTGAAGTGGAACAGTTACACCTCAAAACCATCCCCCGCAAACCCGTCCGTGGAAAAATTGTCTTCCATGAAACTGGTCCCTGGTGCCAACAAGGTTGAGGACTGCTATGTTAGCTGATCAAGTCAAAAAATGAAGACCCTCCCCACCTAGATATTTTATTCATTCAGCCAGGAAGGGAATGAAGGTGTATTGACTGCCTCTGAAATCTAGCTTGTTCCCATCTGGGCATTCTGACCTTCTGCAACCTCCCTCTAGCCCACCGCGCTCCAGATACACTGTCTCCTTTTTGTTTTTCAAGACTGAATCCTTCCCACCCTTAAGATTCCAACCCCAATGTTATGTCTATAGAGCACCCTTCTCTGATAAAACTATGTAAAACTATGTAAAAATATGCTATTTTTTTACATAGTTTTATCAGAGAAAAACTATTTATCAGAAAAAAAAAAACTATTACATAGTTTTTTACATAGTTCTGCTTACTTTCTGTCATATCACATGATCTTTTCTTAAAACAGGTGCCTCATCTGTGTTATTTACATCTGTATACCCAGCATGAGTCATGGTTCCTAGATCACAGAAGGTGTTCAATAGAAAGAGAATGAATGAATAAGAGAATGAATTAGTAAATCTTCCTTGTATCCTGGATTCATCTAGAAATTAGAGATACAAAGTTGAATCAAATGTGGTAAACTCAAGGAACTTACTGAATCAGAAGAATGTTGGCTAAATTTAGAATCCAAGGTTTATGTGTTAGAAAGACCACTGTGGATGAGTAGAGTATGAAAATAAATCGGAAAAGAGCTGTGCTGTAAGGAAATGAGTGTTTGAGAGGTTATGGCAGTAAAGTAAGCAAAATTCTATGAGGCTCTGTTGTACGTCTATGATCTAGGGAAATAAAAAGATCCCAAAGATGCTAAGGAGGGTGAATCATTTGGCTGTAAGAGACAAGGAAGATGGAGCTATGCTTTCAGATTAATTTTAGGTACTACATAAATAAAGGTGACATTCACTGAGATAAGGATATAGCAAAAGAGACATGTTATTGTGAAACCAAAAGGAGAGGGGAGATATTGTATGTGTATAATATCTAAGATTCTAACATGTTGAGTGTGAACTGTCCATTGGATATGGAAGTTAAGATATTCACGGACATTTGGGTATTAATACATGTATCTGAGTATTCAGGACAGAGATATGGTTGGCAATTTGAATTTGGCACCTTTGCTTCATACAGAGATAGCACTGGAAATCATAGGAAGAAAGGAAATAAACCAAAGATCATCAAGCGTGAAAAGACATGAAGGGCAAGAACTACATCTGAAGGTGTACGATCAAATTGATGTTCACAGAAACATGTGCAGCCACATGCGTGAGGGGGTGGCTGGCTTAGCAATCATGAAAGGAAGAGAAATTTCCACTGCACCTGGTTAAAGCAGTTGCCCATAACAGCATAATTATAAAGTAGAACTGTCCCCTTGGGAAAGCCGTGTGTGAATGGAAGAGTTGGAGTATAGCCATAAACTACTATCTTCTGAGAATCGTGTGTGTGTGTGTGTGTGTGTGTGTATGTAAAATAGCCTTTAGTAGCAGTTACCCTTAAGGAAAAATACAAAAGTAACATTTACCAAAAATGTAAAATTCCTTTCTAAGAAAAGTCAGAATTGTCAATATAATTTGGAGGGCTAGGAAAATGGAAAATAAGGTAATACGAGTTTTAATTAAGTCTGCTAGTGTGTATCTGACCCTCCTCTTCTCAAAAGAGTTTTCTTTTTTTCTTTTTTCTTTTTCTTTTTTTTTTGAGATGGAGTCTCACTCTGTTGCCCAGGCTGGAGTGCAGTGGCGTGATCTCGGTTCACTGAAACCTCCACCTTCCAAGTTCAAGCAATTCTCCTGCACTCCCGAGTAGCTGGGATTACAGATGAGTGCCACCATGTCCAGTTAATTTTTGTGTTTTTAGTAGGGACGAGGTTTCACCATTTTGGCCAGGCTGGTCTCAAACTCCTGACCCCAAGTGATCCACCCACCTCGGCCTCCCAAAGTGCTGGGATTACAGGCATGAGCCACCACACCTGGCTGGAATTTTCTTATTCTATAACTAACTACATACATTGAGCTACGAAAGTTATAAGGGTAAACATGTTTACCTAGTATTTTGAAATTGAAAAGTCTTATGATAAAAACATTGTAGTTTTTAATATTCCGTTAAAGCTATTGTCTCACCCCCCACCACCCTACTCTATTCAAAATTGCCACAAAAGAGATGTGAATGTTTATAATGATGGTTTGAAATGAAATGTGAAATTATTTCTTAAATGAGGAATTGCAAATTAGAGCAAAAAATAAATGTGGCTTACCATTGCCCCTCATTTTAAGACCAGGAAAAATTGCTTTGACTGTACTTGTTATCATAGTTCTTGTCAAGATTTGATTTTCATTTTTTGTTCACTCTTTTGTTTTCCTCTTTCTTATTTAAGTGAATCAGAATATTTTGAGAATGAATCAAACTGAGTCATGTCAATTAGATTTGACATCTGGCATTCTAGAGTTACCTGCAAATATTCATACCCAACTACACTGCTACACTGACAGTGTTCATACCCAACTACACTGCTACACAGACTATCTTCTTGGACTAAAAAATATTTCTGAACAACAATTCAGTGGAGTATATACTTGAGAAAATAGAGTGTTTTGTTGTTGGTGGTGTTGGTTTTGCTTTTGTTTGTTTTTGTTTGTTTGTTTGTTTTGTTTTGAGACAGGGTCTTGTTCTGTCGCTCAGCCTGGAGTACGGTGGCACGATCTCGGCTCACTGCAAACTCTAGTGGCAAGATTTCGGCTCACTGCAACATCTACCTCCTGAGTTCAAGCAATTCTCCTACCTCACCCTCCTGAGTAGCTGGGGTTACAGGTGCACACCACCATGCCCAGCTAATTTTTGCATTTTTTAGTAGAGACAGGGTTTCACCATGTTGGCCAGGCTGATCTCAAACCCCTGACCTCAGGTGATCTGCCCACCTTGGCCTCCCAAAGTGCTGGGATTGCAGGTGTGAGCCACCTCGCCCAGCCGAGAAAATAAGAAAATATAGTTTTATGAAAGCAAGCCCTTATCTTTTTTTTTTTTTTTTTTTTTTTTTTTTTGAGACGGAGTCTCGCTCTGTTGCCCAGGCTGGAGTGCGGTGGCACCATCTCAGCTCACGGCAAGCTCCACCTCCTGAGTTCACCTCATTCTCCTGCCTCAGCCTCCTGAGTAGCCGCCATGCCTGGATAATGTTTTTTGGTTTTTTTTGTTTTTGTTTTTGTTTTTTTTTTTGGTAGAGACGGAGTTTCACCATGTTAGCCAGGATGGTCTTGATTTCCTGATCTAGTGATTCACCAGCCTCGGCCTCCCAGAGTGCTGGGATTACAGGCATGAGCCACTGTGCCTGGCCAAACCCTTATCTTTAAAATGTCTTAAAACACAAGCATTAATTAGTCCTCCCTGAAGTATCTGCATTAATGTCTCGTTTAAACAAGTTTGTTGTGACCTAATTTCTATCATGGAGTTTCTAAGGTTTTATTTTAGTACTGTTATTAATACACTGAGAAATAACCAAGCAAGCCAGATGCTCTCTAATATTTTTCTCCATAATAGGATTTCAGATTTTCAAAGTAAGATACAGGCAATACTTTGCTCTATGTTCATTGTTTCAGCTTTTCATATGATGTTTTATTGTTTCATCTTTCCGGAAAGCTGAATACACACACACACACGCACAAACATGCACACACACATTTTCACAAGTTAGATAAATGAATAGTTCTAGGTCTAAGTGATAATCCCTCCATTTCCTCATTATTTTCTTGATTAAACTGTAAACCGCTGTGTTTTTTCTACCCTAATTAGAAAGCTTAGAGGTTTCTAGGCTTGAATTTAGTTCATTAATTTGTTTTTAATCATTAGTACCACTGAACACAAATACCCTTTAGAAGCTTAATCTTTTTGGTTTAGAAAAAGGGTGACTACTCAATCTTCCATTACTGTTAAGCTGGGTTTACCTTTGGCATAAGGAAAGCACTTGTTTTTAAAAGAATAATAAATGTATACTGAAGAAAAATTGGAAGCAACCTTCCAATTTAGAAATGGGCAGCTTGTCCTGTAAATTATCTTACATATACCCAGCAGAATACTTTGTTCCCATGACAGTAACGATGTCTATAATGATTTATAAATATTGAAACATATTTTGAGCGAAAAGAAAGAAATTAAAAAGCAGTATGTGAGGATACGATGTAGGAGAGAGAGAGAATGAGAAGAAAATTTTCCAACTATTGAGTGGTTAGCTTTGAGGAGTGATATTAGGAGTAATTTTTGCTATGCTTTTAGTTGTTAATAATATGTATTATTTTTAACAAAAACAGCAAAACTATTAATGAAAATGAGAATAACTGAAAAGTCAAGAAAATATGCATGGAACAGGTTACTCGTGCAAATATAGGGTAACAGAAATAAGAAATCTGAAAAATTCAACAATCTTGCCAGTATAGCTCACTTTCCACAGTATCTTTCTTTAATAACTTGTTTTATTTTAAATTGTCTCTAATGCAGTTCAGCCAGCTTTTCAATATTTATTGATAGTTCCCCATTTTTACATCATTATTTCATATATTATTATATTATTAGTTATCAATATATTAATATTATAATGTATTAATTTATAATACTTTATTAATGTAACATATAACATAATAATTATTAAACTATTATTTGTATGTACATGCTTTATTCTGAGACTGCATAAATTCTGTGTCATTTTATTTCTTCAGCCTGTCTTACACATATGTTTCTGTTTAGGTCAAAAACAAACAAGTAAAAGATGAACACAAGTCAGAGAATAAAACAGAGGCACCAAGCAGGTAGTTTTACTTTATGTAAAATCATTACCTTCAGTGACATTTTATTTCAGTGAATATAGTTTAATACAGACTTTTGGATTTCCATACAACTTAGTTTTCCATATTCTCCCTTCATCCTTCCGTCTCTCCTGTTTAAACAATTAACCAAGTCAGTTAATGAACAGCTAGCCCCGTACTCAATGGCAGGATTATAACAATGAACTGGAGTATGTGTCTGTCCATATATGGCTTATTTCTACGCATCACATAGCTTCAGCTGGATTTCCATGTAACTTCATTCTTCTGTGTTAGGATACTTTACTAATCCAGGATCCTCTGTTACACTGACTACCTGCCTCACCCACCCCTAAAAGCAGGCAAAGGCAACAAATCTAAAATCCTTTTTAAGTTGTAAAGCTAGTTCTACTTAGCATTTAGCACTTCTCCAACATTTGAGTTTTTCTTTTTCTTTTCTTTTCTTTTTTTTTTTTTTTTTTTTTTTTTTTGAGTCGGAGTCTCTCTCTGTCGCCCAGACTGGAGTGCAGTGGCCAGATCTCAGCTCACTGCAAGCTCCGCCTCCCGGGTTTACGCCATTCTCCTGCCTTAGCCTCCCGAGTAGCTGGGACTACAGGCGCCCTCCACCTCGCCCGGCTAGTTTTTGTGTTTTTAGTAGAGACAGGGTTTCACCGTGTTAGCCAGGATGGTCTCGATCTCCTGACCTCGTGATCTGCCCGTCTCGGCCTCCCAAAGTGCTGGGATTACAGGCTTGAGCCGCCGCGCCCGGCCGAGTTTTTCTTAACAGTTCTGACTCCATACAGGAAAAATGTCTTTCAAGGAAGTAGCAATTTGAGCTGGGACCTGAATGCAAAAAAGTAGATGGATTCATTTCCAGCTGAGAAAAGAACATGAGGAAAGGCATGAAGTCTTCCCTGGCACAGCAGAGAATTTTGTGGATAATTTTTAAACACTATCAATGTCTGGGTCCCCGAACAGAAAGGATACAATAAAGATACTAAAAGTAGAATGGGAAGGTGGATTTTAACAGAATTTGTGACAATCATAGATAACAATGGCTTCCTTGAAAAAATTGAGTAATATTGCAGTTTACTTAATAATACATTACCTCATTTAATCCACGTAGATGCAATGAAGTGTGTGCTATAATTAGCACAGTTTTATAGTGAAGGACACTAACATCTAGAGAGCTCGAATTTGAGTCCTGATCTTTCTTCCTCCAGAGCACTAGCTTTTACATTAAATTGCTTGGACAAGCCATGACACCATCTGGCATCCTGGGAATCCAAGTCCTATTTCTCACATTGCTTCCACAGGAAAATAGGTTATAAGCTTCCAAAAAATTAACTTTCAAATGAACTTCTAAAACACAACCTATTTATAACTAGATGGAATTGCCTATGCAGTTTAAAATGCCCTCTCTCCTCATGCAAGATGATATTTTCTACAGAAGTTGCAAAATTGTCAGATATGTGAAGTCTTGAGAGAAAATATGTATCCTTGTATAACATATTTCCTAATTCAAACTTGTTTAAACAATGTAATTGAGCATTGTTACTTTAAAAAAAATTTACGTTAAATTTTATCCAGAAAATTCATACTTCAACAAATATCTTGAGGCAACAATGTCTACAAAATAAAGTATCCAAATAGAGGGCATCAAAAGACAGTTACACTGTATGAACTTATCATTCACATTTATCATTTATACTCAAGTTTGGATTCTAAATTGCTTATAACCTTTTACTTTCAAAGCCTTTGCCACTGAAGCCTTTTTTAAAAACTTTATTTTTTCATTTGATGGTATATGAATTAGTCTTTACCACCTAAAAATCACACATACACATACATTTACACACACACACATTCACTCTTAGTCTCTCTCACACGTCTACAGTGTTTCTGTTAAGTAGCCAGAATTTATCCATTCAACAAGCATTTTTTGAGATCCTCCTAGGTGTTAACAAGGTTAGACTATCAGCTAAATATTATGTTAACAGCTGGGATTCAGTGCTAGGTGCAGGATGCAGGATTTATATAATCCACATGACTTTCAGTAGAATAAAATACTCTCTTTAAATTACAGTAGTCGTCTGAATGAGACAGTTGTCTCCTTAGACATAACCCTTTACTTTGACACAGATACACTACTTAAACTGTGATAGATTTTATATTTCTTCTATTTTCTTCTGGCTGTTTTACAGTTTTTTTATTTAAATAAACAAGGAAAAACAGAATGTTGGGAAACATGGAATTACAAATATTGAATACCAACTACTTCAAAAAATAGTATTGCCAGGGATATTGTCAAAAGGATTAGTCAAGGGTAAACCTACAGGCTTTAAAGGGAAAAATATAAAAACCTAATATTGTCCCTTAAATTATCGGTATAACATTTTGTTTTTAATAACCTACCATTTGTATAAAAGCTTTAGTGACATTTTAATTGCAGCTGTTTTTATGGTTGCTATTTCTCTAGCATGGTAAATAAGTAGTATATTATGAGGACTGCATATATTAGTAAAATCCAAGGGATTCTATGTTTCTTTCTTTCAAAATATTGATAATTTTGTGTAATGTTCCACCAGAACAATGTTTCTTGTTGCAGCAATGAAGGAAAAGGGGTAACCATTTACTTCTAGGACATTCCCAATTATATTTATTGACAACTGATAGAGCTTTTGATATTGATAACTTACATGTAAACACAATTCCATATTAAATTTGGAGGTATTTTAGTGATTTTTGTATTTGTCCATTTTCACACTGCTATAAAGAACTACTTGAGACTAGGTAATTTATAATGAAAAAAGGCCAGGGAGGCCTCAGGAAACTTACAATCATGGTGGAAGGCAAAAGGGAAGAAAGTACCTTCTTTACAAGGCAGCAGAAGAGGTGGTGGGGATCTGCCAAACACTTTTAAACCATCAGATCTTGAGAACGCACTCATTATCATGAGAACAGCATAGGGGAAACTGCCCCTATGATCTAATCACCGCCCACCAGGACTTTCCCTCAACACATGAGGATTATAATTTGAGATGACGTTTAGGTGGGGACACAGGCAAACCATATCATTCCACCTCTAGCCCCTCCCAAATCTCGTATCTTTCTCACATTTCAGAATACAATTGTGCCTTCCAACAGTCCCCCAAAGTCTAAACTCATTCCAGCATTAACACAAAAGTCTAAGTCCAAAGTCTCATCTGAGACAAGGCAAGTCCCTTTCCACCTATGAGCATATAAAATCAAAAGCAAGTAAGTTGCTTCCAAGATACAATAAAGGTACAAGAATTAGGTAAATTCTCCCATTACAAATGGGAGAAATGGGCCAGTAAAAGGGGATATAGGCCCCATGCAAGTCCAAAACCCAGTAGGGCAGTCATTAAATATTAAAGCTCTGAAATGATCTCCTTTGACTCCATGTCTCACATTCAAGGCATGATGATGCAAGGAAGGGGGGGTCTCTCAAGGACCTGGGCAGCTCCACTCCTGTGGCTCTGCAGGGTACAGCCCCTGCAGCTGCTTTCATTGGCTGGCCTTGAGTGCCTGCAGCTTTTCCAGGTGCCCTAAGCAAGCTGTCGGTGGATCTGCATTTCAAGGGTCTGGAGGACAGTGGTCCTCTTTTCACAGCTCCACTAGGCAGCGCCCCAGCAGGGACTTTGTGTGGGGACTCCAATCCCACATTTCCCTTATGCATTGCCATAGTAGAAGTTCTCCATGTAGGCTCCTCCCATGCAGTAGACATCTGCCTGGACATCCAGGTGTTTCCATACACCCTCTGAAATTGAGGCAGAGGTTCCCAAAGCTCAACTCTTGTCTTCTGCACACTTACAGGCACAATACCATATGAAAGCCACCAAGGCTTGGGGCTTGCACCTTCTGAAGCAACAGCCCAAGCTATACCTTGGCCCCTTTAAGTCATGGCCAAGAGGTGGAGTGGCTGGGATGCAGGACACAATGTCCTGAAGCTGCACAGAGCAGCAGGGACCTGAGCCTGGCCCTGGCCCAGGAAACCATTTTTCCTTCCTAGACCTCCAAGCCTGTTATGAGAGGGGCTGTGTGAAGGTCTCTGAAATGCCCTGGAGACATTTCCCCCATTGTCTTAGTGGTTTCCATTCAACTCCTCATTACTTATGCAAATATCTGTAGCCAGATTGAATTTCTCCCCAGAAAATGGGTTTTTATGTTATACCACATGATCTGCTGCAGATTTTCCAAACTTTTATGCTCTACTTCCCTTCTAGATATAGGTTCCAATTTCAGATCATCTCTTTGTCAGTGCATGTGACCATATGCACTTAGAAACAACCAGGTCACATCTTGAATGCAATGCTTAGAAATTTCTTCTGCCAGATACCCTAAATCATCTCTCTCATGTTCAAAGTTCCACAGATCTCTAGAGCAGCAGCAAAATGCTGCCAGTCTCTTTGCTTAAGCATAGCAAGAGTGACATTTGCTCCAGTTCCCAGTAAGTTCCTCATCTCCATCTGAGACCACCTCAGTCTAGACTTTATTGTTCATATCACTATCAGCATTTTGGTCAAAACCATTCAACCAGTCTCTAGGAGTTCCAAACCTTCTCACATTTTTCTGTGTTCTTCTGAGTCCTTCAAACTGTTCCAATCTCTACCCATTACCCAGTTCCAAAGTCACTTCTACATTTTCAGATATTTTCATGGCAGTGCCCCAAACTCCCAGCACGAATTTTCTGTACTAGTCCATTTTCACACTGCTATAAAGATCTACTTGAGACTAGGAAATTTATAAAGGAAAGAGGTTTAACTGACTCACAGTTCCACATGGCTGGGGAGACCTCTGGAAACTCACAGTCATGGCAGAACACAAAGGGGAAGTGAGCACCTTCTTCACAAGGTGACAAAAGGGAGTAGGGGTACTGTCAAACACTTTTAAATCATCAGCTCTCATAAGAACTCACTCACTATTACAAGAACAGCATGGGGGAAATCACCCCCATGATCAAATCACCTCCCACCAGGTCCCTCCCTTGACACATGGGGATTACAATTAAAATGAGATTTGGGTGGGGATGCAGAGCCAAACCATATCAAATTTCAACATTAACCTGAAATATTTGCATTGATGATTTATTGCTGAAGGACTTCACTCAAGTTATTCAAAGGATCTAAGTTTTTGCTACATCTGAAAATCGTGTTATAAAACACAGCAGAGCTGAACTTGCTGCTTACAAAGAGAAAGTAGAACAAGTCACAGATGTCCAAACTAAGAAGCGCTATGGTGTGGTGACTAAGAATTAAGAAACCAAAATGAGACTACGTAGGATCAAATATTGTCATTACCATTAACTAGCTCTGTGACCATGAACCCTATCCAAAATAAGCATGTCAAGATAAAAAGAGATAATTTAGGTAAGGCACTTAGGCCAGTGCCTGGTAAAGATAAGGATCCAATATGAACAATCTACCACAAAATACGCTGACATTGCTATCAACATGGTATGAACTTTAAATGGATCATCTCACTTAATTTTCAAAATTACGCCAAAAAGTAGGTTCTATTATTACCCCCATCTTATATGAAGACTTTATTGTGTTGAAGAAAAAAAGGAAGAAAAAGGAAATATTAATCTTAAAATG
Organism: Rhinopithecus roxellana; assembly: GCF_007565055.1. NCBI lineage: Eukaryota > Metazoa > Chordata > Mammalia > Primates > Cercopithecidae > Rhinopithecus > Rhinopithecus roxellana. The sequence continues at coordinate 126,962,761 of NC_044551.1, read as the reverse complement.
AGAAGATGATAACATAGAGCGCTTGTTTCCTGTGGTTAACAAGAATTGCCTGTGGTTAACAATTGTGGATGTTATAAAAATACATGACTAATTAGCTTAATATTTGTAGGCACTATATTTAATTTCAAATATTTATCAACTATTCAGTGCCAAATTATGAGGTCTATTTCTTATCTGGGAGTTTCTTTGCTACTTCTCCTCTCTGTCCATTTCATGGCATACACAGTTGCTGCCAGGATAATAAAGCTAAGTCAGTCTTCAGATAAGTAGCACATATTTCATGGGTACCTCTTACATGCATGGCACTATGAATGTCCCTGTTTGTGGGGGAAAGGGGAATTGAACCAAGAAATACTATTGGAAAGAATATGGGGGTGATTTAACCACCAGAACTTAGTGAGGAAAATTGAACAAAGATATATACCCTGCCATTATGCATAGTCAAGATATATATTTTTTAAAACAATGAACCGTTATTAAGCTTCAAAGTAGAAGAAAAGTTCCATTTAAATAACCACTCAGAGATTAAGTACATTTGTTTTACTAATATTTCCTTGGACATTTTTCTTCCCTAGCACTCTTTTGGCTTCCTTAAAATGTGTCTGCACCTTTTGCTTCACAAAATTTCTTGTGCTATGTCTCCAAAGACAAACAGAGGTGAAAAGTATGTTTCCTAGTAAAATAAGAATTTTCCCAGCATTTTTAGGTAGTCTTTCCACACTGGCTGTGTTTAACATTATAGGTTGCTTTGTCTTCTACATGCATTTGACTGATGTATCAATATAGATTTGGAAGAAAAATATGTATTTGCATACTATACACGGCATTCTTTCACTGTTCTCTTGGATCACATTTTGTCAAAATATACATTTATAATGTTTAATCAAAATACATTTATTTTATTTATATATATTTTAATCAAAACATATTTAGGATTTATTGTAACATTTTAGAAAAAACGTTAGAACTGGAAACATCTGGGTTTATGTCCTAGGGTTCCGCTTATTATGTGGCCTTAAGCAAATCATTTAACCCCTCTTCAATTCAGTTTCCTTTTCTTTAAAGTTGTGGCAATTATCCTTGCCATAATTATTCTATTTTATATCTGGAAAGACCAGAAATAATATATGTGAATTAGAAAAAAAATCTATGATGTTATTATGAGATGTCTGCCCCAGTGTAGTTTATCTTTAAAAGTAGTCATATAAATATATCCTTCCCAAGTAATCAAGTGAAATATGCAGTGAAATAAATATGAGCTGAGGGTTCTGCTAGTGATGGAAGTCTCTGCTATTGGAAAATTTATTCCCACGAAGTTCTTAGTCAATGACTGTGGCAACCAAGGGAGAAGTCTCCAGTAGGATGAGCACCATCATGCTCTAACTTCATGTATCCCTTTTTCTTGATTAATGACTGGGTCATGATCTTGAAGGCATCCTTGGTTATGTGCACGTAAAAAAGTGTGCAAAGGCACAGGGTGCGCACTGGTCCCATGGATCCACTGTTTGTTTCAACAGTGTTTGCGTGCCACAGACTCTAGGGACTCTGCCCCTCCAGCTCTAACCACCCTTCAATCTCCTCTCCAGTAGCAATCTCCAGGACCATCTTCGCATCTAAGCCCTAGCTTTCAGGATCAGTTAATGCCTTTTAATTCTTGTTGCTGTTGTTTTAATGGGTCTATGGGGTGTGTGTTTATATGTATCAGTTCCTTGTTACCAACCAACCATGAGCACCACATCCAACACATTACTCTGACTCAGGGTGTAGGTCATTACTGTTAACCACCAGGTCCCCAGCATCTGCGGGTCTCTTACACCTTTCTCTGGGCTAATTCCACTGGAAAGATGTCACCCTGGAGGGTGTGGGCCACTTTTGGATGACCACTTGGCCAGCCTCCTCCACAGGCAGATTGGATGAATACCTCTTTGAAAGACTCATCCTCCAGCACAAGGAGCCTCTGGACTCCAGAGGTCATTTCATCCTGGATCCTTTTCCCAAGCAGTGTGCAAAATGGAAACAATAAATAATAAAATAATTTTTGCATTAAAAAAATAAACTTGTGGCAGTGATTCCTTTAGTCATTCATTCATTCAGCTGTCTCCAGAGGAAAGAAAATTTTATTTAAACTTCAAGAATAGTGGGAGGCTTCCCATTATTAGGTGGATTGAACTCTTCATTGCCTTCAGAATAAACTTCAAACTCTTTGTGGTGGCCTCTAGAAAATTCACCATTTTCCCAAAATATATGTCCAATCTTTATCCCCCATTATATCTTTTCCTAAACGTTTTGTCCCCACAATATAAAATTACTGGATTTTCAGCAAACACGGTATATGTTTCAATCATCTCTCTCAATATGTCATGCTATTTAACTAACCAGGGATGTCTTTCCTTCCTTTCTCCATCTACTGGCACCCTACTTTGTGTCTAAGACATAGGTCAGATGCTTTCTTCATGGGAAACCCTCCCGTACACTTCCCACCTTTCCCCACTCCTCCTGATTGACCCTGAAGAGGGCCAATGGCTGTTTATCAAACACTTTGTGGAAGAGATTGGACTAGAAAATTGCAAAAGTCCTTTGGATAGACTTAATAAAATGTTTCCATGTTTAGGAGAGGAGCAAATTATCGGCACAAGACTTTCATACTGACCCAAATGCACATCACAACTCGAATCCAGCCTATTTTGAATTTGGTATATTTTCCAAAGATGGAAACCTCATTAGTCAAGGACTAAAGGTTTTCATTTCAGAATTTCCCAAGACAAATTGTTCTAACAAGTTATCTAGAATTCTCTTTTTTTTGTTATTGCTCCATTCCTTTTTTAGCAGCAAAATGTGTTTTTCATAAGCATATTTAGGTCTAGAGAGTTTAAAATTTTTTTTTTTTTCTTTGAGATGGAGTTTTGCTCTGTTGCCCAGGCCGGAGTGCAGTGTCACAATCTTGGCTCACTGCAACCTCTGCCTCCTGAGTTCAAGCAATTCTCCTGTCTCGGCCTCTCGAGTAGCTGGGATTAGAGGTGGGCACCACCACACTGGCTAATTTTTGTATTTTTAGTAGAGATGGGGTTTCGCCATTTTGGCCAGGATGGTCTCGAACTCCTGACCTCAGGTGATCGACCCACCTCAGCCTTCCAAAGTGCTAGGATTACAGGCATCAGACACTGCACCCAGCTGAGAGCTTAATACTTATGGTTCCTCTTTACTTTATGTCAACTGGAAAGTGTTATATTTACTCATTGAATCCCAGTTTTGGAAGGAAGATATGATGGGCTGTCAGAATTTCTTAGTAAGATGGGGAAAATAATAATGCATAAATATTGAAAGTTTCCTTCACTTCCCTATCCTTGCTTGACTTTGAGTAATTCATTATATTGGTCATTTTTCTAGTCAGGATTTTGACATAGGTAGGTATGAAATGGCAGAGCCAACAAAACCCCCACAAAACTATATTACTTACATGAAGACAGGCAAATTCTATGCTTGGGGGAGGGGGGAAGATTTGGAAAAGAAGAAGGAAAAGGAGAAATACAAAAGATCAAGAGTGGTCTGAATTTTCTTAGGAAGTTTTGGAGAGGGAGAGACAATTAATGAGAAAGGGAGAGGGGGCAAATAAACAAATAACTAGGTGCAAGATCCCAGGCAGGACCCTTACTGTGATGATTGACTATGGGAGGTGGGTGTGCACAGCAGATTTTTAGGATATTTTGCAGTGCATTATGCACTAATCATTGTTGGTATTTTTGAAGAAAATACAGAAAAATTGATTTTCACTTTTGGATTGAATTCCTCCTGCATGCCACACCCTGTGAGACAACATACTTTTGAGATGGGCCAGGTAATAGTTTAGCTTTGTTCAGGCTACCTACTATAATACTATAATATCTATTATTGTATTGTCTCCTCACTGGCCTTTCTTCTTAGGCTACAATCATGGTGTGGACAGGGATTTTGTCTTATTCATTTTGCTAATGCCATCATCCAGGACAATATCTGGCAAGTACTAAATATTCAATAAACACTGAATGAATGAAGAGGATTCTAGAAATCTTATATCAATTGCAGTCACAATCATGTGAAGGGGAAAAAAAAGGCCTTAAGATAGAAAATTTTTTCAGAGTTTGGGACCAGTTATATAACAATTTTTTTTTTCCAAAGGTAAGAACAGATACCGCCTACATTTTCCTCTAGCAGTCATTTTTCTTCTTGCATGGGCAAATTACACATCAGAACACCCACACACAGTGCCTTGCAAGAGAGAACAAATATGAAATACAAAGCATTCTGCTGATTGTAGGGGAAAAAGACACACAATAGACAGTAAAGATAATAAATGTGGGGATGTCTATGATTTCCTACAACTATTTGATAATCCGCTACAATTCCAAACTGCATTTTCCCCCAGAAGATCAATATATTTAAATAAGAAAAAATTACATTTTAAAATTATTTTTATTGATTATGAGTGAAGCCAGTAGGAGATTCAATATATTTGTAATGCCAAAGTTTGAATTATTGCACAGTAAAGTATATTTTAATTGTTTGTGTCTAGTGTTCTAATTGAGGGGATATATTAATTCATTAGCCAGATATTTATTGAGCACTACTATGTACCAGGCATTTTATAAATGTGCTACCAATTGAACAAAGAACAAACACAATCCATACTCTCAAGGAACCTAGGAAAAATGAAGTGCAATACAGTGAGTAAATAATGGGATAAATAGAAGGAGAGCCTCAATTTATGTGGAAGAGCCAGGGAAAGATTCACAGATCAAGGAAAACTGAAGCTATGCCTTGAACCAATTTTCTATGCAGGTAAACAAACAAGCAAACATAAAAGGAAAGAAGCTAAAAGCCAATTTGGTGCATTTAGTGAAAGTCAATTCCATCATGATTGCTAAATCACAGGAGGTAAAGAATGACAAGACTTTAGGCTAGAAAGAAAACAAGAAGTCTTGCATGGCTTGGTTAGAAGCACGGATTTCATTCAGGGGGAAAAAGTTTGTATGCCAGAAGAATCTTTCTGATTGCATTTTGAAGGCTGACTAGAGGGTAATGACTGTCAGTAAGGAACCTTAGAAGACCCCTGGAATTGTCCAGAGGAGCCATGATGGGGATCTGAAATAAGGTAAGTATTGGTAAGGGAAGTAATGAATGGTGGGTTGGAAACATCTTTAGGAATCTGCAAGACTTGGTGACTGACTGGATATGGAAGGGAAGAATGAAAGTTAAGAATGACTCCCAGGTGTCTAGATGAAAGACTATGCAAGTAGTAGTGCCAACCCTTGGTTTGGGAATATTGAAAAGGACAAGAAGCTGATGAATGCAGTTTGGGGCATGTTGATTATGAGCATATTTGGGATGTTCAGGTAGAGATGTCTGGAGATATGAGTTTGCATCTCAGGAGCAAATTCTGGCTGAAGAGAGAGGCTGAAAAATTGTTCAGGTACACATGTCCATTGAAGCCTTGTAATAACATGCAAAATGTTTGGAATATCTTAACAAAGCTATTACCCCTATCTGTCTGTAATGTAAATCTAGATTTTAATATATGAGGGTTTGTTAAAAGCAATGGTTCGTAAAACATTTTTCCTCTTCTAAAACATCTCAGAAATGTGACATACTGTTACCAGGTATCAAAAGCTTAGAACAGCAGAATTTTCAACCTTGTAGACAAGCTCTGCGATGGTGCAGTTTCAAACCTTTGGAGGCTACAGTTTGAAATGAATCCTCAGCTAACTCTGACTTCTCTATCCACAGATTATCACTGATGAAAAGTAAAGCATATCCCCAGCGAACATGACTACTTAAATAAATATTTTAGCAGCAGAAAATTCCATGATCCCATGCTGATATGTTGTTTTATATATTTTTGTTCAAATTCAAGAAATTGAGAAATAATGAATTTTATAATATCAAATATTAATAAAATAAGTTATTTTCATAAACATTGCTCATTTGCATTTCAGGAAAAGTTAGCACATGTGGAGAGGTCTATGTCACAGATCACAGAAAATGTAATTCCTAATCAGACAATAGTACTTTTTGACAACAAAAGCTTTGTAATTTACTAAAAGAATTTTAAGATTATTATTTCTAAGACTAAAAGAATTTTGTGGCTTTTTAGTTCTACAAATTTTCATTCCAAATACACACTTATATACCTAGTTTGTAATAATATTTTCTTGATTTTTTATAATCTAATTCATATTTTATATCAAAAGTTAAAAGTATCAGTTGTTTGACTATAATTTGTTTTAAATTACTTTCCTGGATGGATGATTATTTGTATGTTTGTGTAACTGAGACTCATTTATGCTTACTTTATGTGCTACAGCAAAAGTAGCAACACTATATTTTATGTTTAAATTTTAATTGTATTTGCCTCATATACGTGAAAATAATAATAGAGTTCAGAAATAAACCTGGAGTGAGATAAGATTCTCAAAATCCATAGGGATCTAAAAATATTTGACTCCTTTATATTTTTTATTATTAGGAAAAAGTAAACTTGAATATAAAGAATATGAAAACCATCCTCTGAAAAACCATTATGTCTGGGATGTTTCCAAACACTCCACCACCTTCATCAAATTTAGTCTTTGTGGATTTAATTTAAAACTGAAAACAGTTTTATATCTTCTCTTATCACTACTCTTTTCCATCCCAACTTCCCTTCTCTTCTCCTACTGCCAAGCATGAAGGCACTGGTATACATATAAGCACAAATAGTACTCCTAGAAGACCACATTATATAAGAAGACTTATGTTAAGGAAGGAGATTCCTTAAAATTGTACTAAAAGTAGTGTTTACACCTGAAACTTTTTTTCATACATCGATAATTGAGTAGTTTGACATTGAATATTTTAGTAGATTGATGTGATGACAAGCAAGTAAGCTCGCAGGAAGCCCCTAATTTTTGCTGCTCTCTTTTAGGAGGTAACAGAAAGCCTGTAATGAGCCTAAGGTGGGGGTCCTTATTGTCCCTGTTAATGTAATGGTATCAATGTTTCAGGAGGGCTTCCTGAAACAAGAGCCAGAACTTCAGATAAATCTCTAGAACAACACTTGGATTGCCAGCAGCAGCCGTGGTTTAGTTAGAGCTAAGTTCCTTTCACAGGCAGTGATTTTCACAGACAGCGCAATTCTGATTTTGGTGACTTTCAACCCACGTAGCTTATGTTGGTTTAAACATGCATCCAAAATTCTTTGATATTCTTGCCATCAAGAAGTGGGGTCTATACCCCCTCTCTTGGATCTTGGTGGGCTTATAATTGCTTCGACCAATCGATTACAATGGAGAAGATACTATGAAACTTCTGAGGCAAAGTTAGAAAATGGCTTGCAACCCCCATTAGATCTTTTTACGCATTGGATTTTGGAGTTTTAAGCCACCATGTAAAAAGTCCAACTACCCTAATACCATCATCCTCTAAGAAAGCCCAGGCCATATGAAGAGGACACATGTATGTTTTCTGGTCAAGCAGCCCCAGCCAAGATTCCAGCCAACAGCCAGTATCAATTGCCAGAACTGTGAGTGAAGATGGCTCCACATGATCCCAGCCCCTAGGTATGGAGTCACTCCCAGTATTTGAGTTTTACCAGCTGAGACTCCAGACATTATGGAACAGAAATAACTATTCCTTCAAGAGGCCTTTGCATCCTCCAAATCATATCATTGAAGCTATGTCACTCTTCCATTGTATAGGTTCAATACTGATCAATACTGATCCCAATTACCTACTAAAGCCAGTTCCTGCTTAAATGTTTTGTTTCTTTCCCCCATGTCCAATATCTCTCCATTGCAGACATCTTACCATTTTAAATTGTGAAACATTAATACTCAAGACTTGTAAATACTATATTTGATAAGCATTAATTAATAACTTCTCACTCTGTATCTCTGAATTATTTAGTATTAAAATCATTTTTTCAGATGCAGAAATAACATATTGTAAATAACTGATATAGGTGGAATTATCAAAATAGCAACAATCTAATTCCCAATACCCAGATTTGTACTCTATCCCCTAGGAATGCTTAGTGATTATATAGGGCAGAAAGGGTGGGTACAATAAATGACCTCCATTCCTTGTCACCTGTTTTAATGCTTCCATGTTCAGTGCTTTTTTCCAGAGGAAATAATTCCCTTACTAAAAATATAACCTATTCTCCACAAAATTTATGTGGTTCTACAAAATATCTGACAGCACTAAAAATGTTCCATTTTGCTAGTCACAAATCCATTTATCTAGGTTGTCAAGAAGAGATAAGATGATCTGGATTGTAATAAATGCATTTGAACACTTCCTTCTTTCCTAACTATAGTTAGAAAGAAACAATACTGTCTATCAATCTTTTAATCCAAAAGATCAGGTAGTTAATACAGACAACAGCAGAACTTTTAGATAACTTATTTTTGAGTGTAATAGCAACATACTTGTACTACTACTTTGAGCCTGGCTTGGTACACAGAACTAGGTCAATACATAATAAATTTTATATTGCAAAAATTCCTGAAAGCGAATTTCCACTTGAATCTCAAGCTTGATACTAACTGCAAAATTCCCATATGGAAGTAAATGATATCATCTCAGAGTTACTTTGGGCATGCTAATATTAACACCACTTCTAAATGCCTTTTGCTATAGATAGACCTAGTAGAATATAAAATAAAAGGGAATCTATAAAGAACAGCTCATAAAATTACCTACCTTATGCAAGTCATGAGCTATACATGAAGGACTCATTTGTGGCAATGTAGGAAGAACACTGGACAGGACTCAGAACACTTGGATTCTAGACCAAGCTCTGCCATTAATGTACGTGCAACTTGGAGAAAGTCACTTAACCCTTCTTGTTTCTATTACTTTATCAATAAAACCAGAAAACTGTATTAGATCATCAATCATCTGGAACTGTGGAATCTCAAGCAAACTTGTATATTTAGGTCAATTTCATATTCCTAGGATTGCTCCATGCTTATGCTACCCAGAAACTTGCCCTGCCTGCCTTTGTTTTTCATACACACACATAGCTACTGCCATATATCACATGCCATTTATTTTTATTTGTACCAATTTACATTAATTTTACTACATATCTATAAATTTTAAGTGTTCATAACAAACTTAGAAAATAGTGGACGAAATCTAATACACCAATCATCTAGTGTTAAAATACTATTATTTTATTATAATTATTCTGGATCCTTTTTTTTTTTTTAAAGTTACTAATGTAACTAAAGTAACAAAACATAACCACCAAACATAACCACTGTCTCACCTCAATGCTATCCACTTCCTGCCTTATCATACTAACAATATCCTGAAGCATACAGAGCTTTTAGTTACTATTTTTATATTTTACCACACGTCTATGCCATTACCAATATAGATAATGTTCTTTGGAGTTTTTAACTTACATAAGTGAGAGTATACTGACCATGTTCTTCAACAGCTTGCTTTTACCTCCCAACTCTGTTTCCAAGATTCATTCATGTTAGTATATTTATAAATTCCATTCATTTACGCACATATTTTATATGAACATATTACAATTTATCTATTCCTTCATTGATAGATATTTACAGGATTTCCAGTTTGCCCCTATTCTAAATAGTGCTCAGGGAATAACTGCTTACATACCTTCTTGTGCACCACAACAAGAATATAATTAGGGTATTGACCTAGAAGTCAGGTTGCTGTGTCACAAGGCATGTTCATCTTCAGTTGCACCAGATACAACAAAGCAGCAATCCAAAGTGGTTGCACCAATTTAAATGCCTGCCTGCAGGGTACAAGAGCTCCCATTTCCCCACATCTTGGATGATACATGTTATTTAGACATTCTAATTTTTTTCCAATCCAGTAAGAACGACATGGTAACTCATTACATTCATTTGCATCCACTCTATTGCTATTGAGACTAAGGGCTTTTATTGTTTTTCTTATGTTTCTTGGCCACATGGCCTCATTTTCTGTGAATTGCCTTTCTTATGGTCCTTTCATGGTTACAAGAGCCCTTTAGAAGACTCAGCTTTTAAAGTTGGATTAGGGGTTGGGATTTGAGAGTTTTATACCATGGCCATGCCTCCTTTCCCTAAGTTATCATTAAAACACTCAGCCTCCACAGCTCATATCCATGCATATCACCCAGGTTGTTCCAGCACATTCAGAACTTACTGCTCTTGCTTTGAATGTCCTGGTAGGTTCCCACTTAGGGGTACCTCCCTCCCTTTCTTTGTCCCTTCTTCCTTTCTTCAAGGTCAGTCAGACTTCCAGCTTCCACATGAACAATTTAAAACTGTATGCCAATCTCCCCACTCTCCAAAAGAAAACAACCACCACCACCACCTTCATAAGCAACCTAAAATCCCTGGAAATCCATTGAATTATAAATGAATTTTCATATGATTATCCATTTCATATGGTTATTTCATTATCGAAACATATATATTCACACACAAATAGCAAATTCACAAAGACATAGCTAAAAAGGAAAAGCATAAACAGCATGATTTCCTCAAGTAACTTATAAATCACTAAAAATATTCATCATATTTTTTACTTTATCGAATACTGCCTTCATCCTGTTGGTTATATTGAAGTACATATCAAGAACGTATTTAAGTATTGTATGAAATTTGACAGATACTATTAATACAAAGGACCTTCCATTTGGGAAGCAAGAAATCAAACAAGGACAGTGACACTTCCTTTGGAGAGTTGTTTTGAAGATTAAATGATATTACTGCCTGCAATTAAGTGCTTGGCATGTAGTAGGTACCCAGCAAATGTTAATGTCCCTGTTCTTTTTCACAAGGTAGAGGGAGTAATTAGGTGAACAGCTACACAGAGGCCTAATTCTAATCAGTAAAAAGGAAATGATTGGGACAGTAAAATTGACAAATCTCTTGGTAAAAGATAACCACAGAATCTTAAAGTTGATGTTGGCCAAATCGGGAAAAGTTAAGCATTATATTTTTGACGTTGGGAAGCAAATTCCCAAAATGTCAGAGAAAAATATAGGTGTCAAACCTCCAACAGGAAAAGAAAAAAGGAAAAACAAAACCTCAAGAACAGAAGACCCTAAAATATGTACTTCGACCTGATAAAAAGTAATGGAGAAGATTCCTAAATACTTAAGAGGTATAGCTAAAATGAAGGAGTAGAAGCTACCAAAAAACAGATTTCAACTCACAGTAAGCATTGTCTAATAATCAGTATAGTTCAAACTGGGAAAGTAGCAGTTTTGGGAGGTAATAAATCTTTAACTTTCAAGCACAGAGGGAACTGAATATTTGGTGCAAGTGTTTGGGAGGACATTTGAGCATTGAATCATTCATTCCACTTGATAATGAAATTTCCTTTTATTCTAAAAGTGTATGAGTCTAGCCTCAGGGGATATCGTTGTGGTGAAAAACAGTATGAAAGAAAAGTATCGCAACTGAGGAAATTCAGTGAAAGGGCAAGCTAACCCCCATTAATTCTCTAGCTCTTTAAGAATATTATTATTTTGTCATTTGGAAACAGTAGTTTTAAAAAAGAAAGCTAAAAAAAATAGTGTTAACAGCAAATTACATCTGCAGTGTGAAGCTTAGAAGGAATGATTCATCATGTTAGGAGGGATTTAGAGTATCTTCTTCTCCAATCCACTCAATATATTTGATGAAGAAACTAAAATCAAGAAAAATTTATTGGTCCTAAGTCACTTAGCTAATGACTAAAGCACGACTTCAGTCTAGACTTTCAGATTCAACTGTCAAACTGATTTTAAACTTCTTTATATTTTCAGGTACCAAGAGAATTAGACTGATAGAACTTTTCTAGAATTGTTCTTTCAAATGGCATTTAAAACTCTAGGTACCAGCCGGGCGCGGTAGCTCACGCCTGTAATCCCAGCACTTTGGGAGGCCGAGACGGGTGGATCACAAGGTCAGGAGATCGAGACCATCCTGGCTAACACGGTGAAACCCTGTCTCTACTAAAAATACAAAAAATTAGCCGGGCGTGGTAGTGGGCGCCTATGGGAGGCTGAGGCAGGAGAATGGCATGAACCCAGGAGGCAGAGCTTGCAGTGAGCTGAGATTGTGCCACTGCACTCCAGCCTCGGTGACAGAGCAAAGAATCCGTCTCAAAAAAAAAACAAACAAACAAACAAACAAAAAACACTCTAGGTACCAAGGGTTGAAACAAAGTACACTTTACCAGGGATAATTATATAGATTTTTTTTACTTCTTTTAAGACTTTCCAAATACACAGATCCTTTATTTATCTGATTATGAATCACACCCAGGTGGTGAGATATGGAAATCTTGCAAATATATTGGAAGTCAGGATTTAATCATCTGTGTACTTGTGAACTATTCCAACATTAAATATATTTACACCCACATGAGCTAATCTTATATAATTATCATGCTTGCGTTTTTTTAATAATAGAAAAAAGTTGTGATTCTTTTTCCTCTTGTAATGAGTATGAACTTATTATGAAAATTTCATGTACTTTTTTAGTGTTTAATTTTGCAATAATTTTATATTCAATTACCTACAAAATACACATAAAGACTACTTATGGAATACTGAAATGTATAATGGGGAAAAGTGATTATGAAACACAAATGTAAAAACCTTTATCTATAGTATGACCTGAAAAACATAAAATATCAACAAAAATCCATAGATAAAAGATAAAACCAAAACGTTAACAGTATGAGATTATCTTCTCTACTGTTTTTTCAGATTTTCTGTAATGATCATGTATTTTACAGCAATAATAAAAATCTTACATTTTAAAAATGAAAACAAAATTAAAAACAAAATTATATGAAAATCTAGTTTTCAGAATTAAATAATCCATTCTCCACCTGAAATGGACAAAATTCATTAGAACATAAAATACTATTTGATATATACAAATAAATTCATAAATGTTACTGGATGCTTCTACAGAGCATTGTAAATAAATAGGCATATGTCCCCTTAAGTAGTCAGTGACAAGTAACTGAATGTTCTCATCGAGTTCCAAATGAATAGGAATGCTGAATGTTGGCTGCTTTAATGTTAATGTAATACCTGGCATTAAGAAATTTACTCACCATATGCTTTTCTTTTCCTTCCCAGCTTCCTGTGCATCTATTTGAATCACAACGAAAGTTTCTGGACTTTATTCAGCATGAATCCAGCTGGAAACTAATATGCAACTGATATGAACATTAAATTTACAATGGTTTATTTGAAAGGAGAAATATAATGACTTAGTTTATAGAGGACTTTGTCAACTTATAGGTAGCTTGGTTTTTCAAATTGCTGCTTTTGTCCAATTTTGCCAGTTGAAACTGGTCTTTCAGATACAGCAATGGTTTTTTTCTAAAGAAATCCTGCCAACATTAAAGAGGTTTCCTCCATTATAACTAAACTGAACAAAGACAGAAAGCTTATGGGACAAACTAAAACTGGCTCTCGACCTGCAGTTGTGTCATGTTGTTTTCTGAACATTCAAAAAATGTATTTATTGAAATATATGCTTGTTCCAGCCGCCCAAAACCGCAGCTGCAGTAAGGCCCAAAACCAGACAGAATAGCAGGAGAGTTCCCACAAGGGACTGCCCCAAACCAACCTAAGATGGGACCAGTCAGGATTTCAAAGAAGGAAACACTAAACACCGAGTGATAAGTCCAAAGCCTTTATTAGTACTATATACATTGTGTGCTGCATTAGTCCTCATGATTGACAGGGAGAAATGAGACGTTCTAACCTGTGGAACCATAGGGGAACCATACGGGGAATCAGACAAGGAGTTTATATGGGAGCTTAAGGAATTGGGTTCAGGGTTGGGGCTAGTATTTATGTGTTTAACAACATGTTTGATGTTTCAGTGTTTCAGGAAGCCTAAACAAGTTTATCCGTGCCTGGGAACACTAAAGGGCGTGGCTTGGGTTCAAGTCTGCAGAAAACATGGCCCCGACACAGAGCAGTCAAAAGCACTCTGTGTTTCTGAGTCAGGAAAAAGAAAGCAGAGGGAACAACACTAATTTGAAGTATATTTACAAATGTTACCCTTCCATGAGACGATGCAATTTAAAAATAAACATCTATTTCTCAAAGAAAACTTTACAGTGCTCAGAAATAAGTATGACATCAGCACCTTGAAAATTCTGTGCAAAATATAAAAACAAGATATTATGTGCAATAGTAATTGACATACATTTCCACTGGTTATCCACTGACATATTACCAATCCGCATTGAAAATATCTGCTGAGCAGCAAATTGTGCAAAAATCAGTAAAAACAGTATAGATTGGGTACCCACTGGTGTCCTGAATAAGTATGAAGAGGATTCCTAAATGTCTAGTTTAATAACCCATTTCCTTCCCTAATACTGTCCTTATTTCTAAGCTCCTACATTCAATTAAAATATATCCTTATTTATCCTTTTCTCCACACTACTTCCATTGTTTCTCAGCATGGGTATATTTCAATTCCCCCTTACTGGTGATGGCAGAGTAATGGTGTCAAAGTTTCCAAAGACATTAATTCTAAATATATATATTTTATTTATTTATTTTTTAATTATACTTTAAGTTCTAGGGTACATGCGCATAACGTGCAGGTTTGTTACATATGTATACTTGTGCCATGTTGGTGTGCTGCACCCATCAACTCGTCAGCACCCATCAATTCGTCATTTATATCAGGTATAACTCCCAATGCAATCCCTCCCCCCTCCCCCCTCCCCCCTCCCCATGATAGGCCCCGATGTGTGATGTTCCCCTTCCCGAGTACAAGTGATCTCATTGTTCAGTTCCCACCTATGAGTGAGAACATGCGGTGTTTGGTTTTCTGTTCTTGTGATAGTTTGCTAAGAATGATGGTTTCCAGCTGCATCCATGTCCCTACAAAGGACGCAAACTTTTTTTCTCATTTTCAGTTTGGTTAATTCTCTCTTCAGTTGTCTTGTTAGCAGATTCACTCTATGGGCTCTATAGGTTCCCTTTGGCAAGCTGCCAGGTTGTAAATTGCCCTAATGGAGAGGTCCATGGGACAAGGAACTGAAGAATGCTTTCATCCAACAGCCAGGAAGCTACTGAGGTCCTCAGTCCAAGAACCTGCTAGCAAGTACATAAATCTGAAGCAGATCCTTCCCCAGCTCAGCCTCCAGAAGAGACTACCCCAACCAATGCTTTGATTGCAGCCTAAAGCAGGGAACCCACTTAAGCCATGCTTGGATTCCTGACCAACAAAAACTGAGATAATAAACGTATGTTAAGTCAATAAGTTTGAGCAATATGTTGCACAGCAATAGATAACTAACACATTTGGAGTTCTTAATTTTTACAGTTTAGTTTTTCTAGTTTTCAAATTTATATTTGGCTTTTTTTTTTTCCCACAAATCTGAAGTGACTTTTTTATAGTTTCCAATTCTATATGGAAATTTTCCATCTTTCATCTCCTTGAATACAGTCTTAAAGTCTATCTCACAATGCAATTATTTGGTGCCCCTTTGGGTCTACTGTTTCTGCCAGTTTTCATTCCGTCTTTCTCCTCCTGTATCCAGGATATGTGGAGATACCATTATTTGAAAAAGTACCCAAATAATTTGAGGCCTAGGAAAATATTCTTCCTCCAGGCTTATATCTTTCAGGTTCCTAGGGGCATTAGAAACCTAAGGTCACCTTAGTCCACTTCCAACATCTCATAATTTACTAAGCCACCTTGATGATTTGATTTTAAACTACACTCGATGTGAATGGTCTACTTCTGTTTCACCATTATCCCTAGGATGCTGTCCTTCAGGATCTCTAACCAAAAAATTCTACCAGAGTCACAACCTTGGAGGTCCTATACTTTTAACTTTCGTCCTTCTAGTCTCCCAAGGTATTAAAACACTACACGTTTTCAGCCTCTTCTTGGCTAACAAATCCCCCCTCCAGGGCAAAAGCAGGCCCAATAGCAAGTTCAACTTTTGGGATTTCCATTTTATTTAATACATCAGCCTGGCAATGAATCATCACCTTTCCAACACATTCAAGCAGATGTTTGTTGATGTGATCTGTAATCAGGTGTTAAACCAGGAAGATTGAACCAAATAATCTAGCATAAAGTAGAAGTTGAAAGCAGAAGTTCAAGAGTTTTTGTTGCTGTTGTTGTCTGTTCTTTGGTAAGTCACCTCACAGCTTATTAGCCAGCCTGTGTTTGAACCACTATTTGGGCACCTTCTCTATTCTAATAAAGCCTCATCCCTGCACAAGCATCCTAACCATTTTTCTCAAATGGAGAGAGGGGTGCTATAAACAACCCAATTTAGTCTAGAAAGGGAAACTAAATACTTTGTGTAACGTCCAAATACTTTCTGGTTGCCAATTTTGGTTCTAGAGAAATGGACAAAATTTCTCCCAACCTCAGGCCGGGCACAGTAGCTCACACCTATAATCCCAGCACTTTGGGAGGCCAGGTAGGCGGCTCACTTGAGGTCAGGAGTTCACGACCAGCCTGGCCAACATGGTGAAACCCCATTTACTAAAAATACAAAAATTAGCCAGACATGATGGCTCCCAACTACTCGGGAGGCTGAGGCAGGAGAACTGCTTGAACACAGGAGGTGGAGGCTGCAGTGAGCCAAAATCCACAGTACTTGAGCCTGGGAAACACAGCCAGACTCAGTACTTTAAAGAAAAAAAAAAAAAAAAATTCTCCCAACTGCATAAGTAAACTGCCTAAACAAAACAAATCAGGATTCATTTTACCATTCATTTAGCAGAAGACGAAGGTACCAGAAGTTCATGTATTTCGCCAGATAACTTTATCACCCTCCAACCCAAAGACTAGAGGTTTTAATTATCTCAAATGAACTTGAATTCTTTTGAACTTGTGATTATCATAATACCTCTTGTTAGAAAAGTGAGATTTTTAAAATCTAGTAAGTAATCATAAAGGTATAATTTTGCTACTAATAATGCAAGTTCTTAACAGCTGTCTTGGCCTCACGGGTCATAAACTAATGGCCTCAGTAACAAAATATTTAATAGAAATTAGTGAGACAGGCCCAATGATGTGGGCCAAGAGAGGAGAAATGAGAAGTGGTGGGAACTGTGGCCAATTGGAGAGAGTATGCACATCTAAAGGGACTCAGAGCAGGTAATTCCAGCCCCTGTATATTGTTAACATGCAAGAACATAAACCCCGAGGTGCCAGATCTTCCAGTTTTTCAAAAGAATCTGGAATAATGAATGTTCTATGATCCTCTTGTTAAATATTGGCAATTAATTAAAAAACAAACAAAAGACATTGCATAGGGTAACAATGAATGGCATAAACAAAGCTCAATTATCTCTGATGCTCCTTTCAGTTTTAAATCCTGTTCACCTTGTTTATTAGTACTATTAATAATGACTGAGAGAAAACTCTTAAAAGTCTTAAAAAGATCCTAATAAAAGTGCTCATAACATAAATACTGTAAATAAAAGTCTGGTTTCACATGAACTGGAGACACAAAGAAATACTTTGTAAGTGGCTAAACTTCATGTAAGCTTTCATTTATCTAAGGTCAAGATAGCTTTTAGTAATTCAAACCAAGAATTAAAATCAAAATTAAAAATCTAGCTAGTTCATTTATAAAGCCTATTGACCACTTGGGTACATATTGCTGCAGTATATATTTCTACAGTATGAATAAGGCCATCATAATATTAAACCTTAGACTTCTGCACAAACTATTATAGAAGACTCAAAAGCAAGTTTCAAGTGTCAAACGCTATTTATAAAAATGTTACAAAGTGAAATGTGCAATTCTGTTGGATGACAAAGAAAACAAAAGACAATCAAAATCTGAAACAGAATTCAGTATTTCCCACAGAGGAAAAGAACAGAACTGTGATTGAGAAATGGAGATTAATCTGTACTAAAAAGAATGGCTTACAGCCTGGGTCTCCAACCCGATATAAGCCATAATCACAGATATGTTTATTTGCACAGTAGCTGCTGCTGAATTTCAGTCGACTATGTGCTTATTATTCACCAAAATAGTAATCATATCTATACCTTTGAAATATTACCTATAAATTCTTGCTCCTTATGAAATCTCTTAATCTTCTCTGATTATTTTTTATTGCTCTTGTTAGTCTTTATAAAATCTCCTTACCAAACTTTGGGGAACAAAGCCCTTTCAGGTTGAAAAATTCAAACTGTCCAATCAAGTATTGGCCAATATTAATGTTGTAAACCTGTAGGTCTCTTTGTATCTATTCTCAATATTCTCCATGGCAATTTTTCTCACTAGTGCCTTGCTCTTTTCTTTCTCCTGCCTCTATCCAAAGCCACAATTTTACCAATTTCTCTAATAATTTTTACAATTATCCTACCTAAACATGTTTTATGTAAATTAACCTTACCTTTTATTTAATGTAAGCATTACACAACGTACACTAGAACTTAACATAAAGTGCAATAGGCATAGTAATTTTAACTATATTGGTTGTCTTAGTATATTTGGGCTACAATAACAAAATTCCATTAACTGAACAGCTTATAAACAGCAGAAATTTGTTTCTCACAGTTCTGGAGGCTAGGAAGTCCAAGATCAAGGCACCAGCAGATTCAGTGTTTGGTGAGGATCTATTCTCTGGCTCATAGATGGTGCCTTCTCACCATGTTCTCACAGGGTGTAAGGGATGAAAAAGTTCCCTTGGGTCTATTTTATAAGGGCACTAATTCCATTCATGAAGGTGCTGCCCTGCTCCAGTCACCTTCCAAAAGGCCTTACCCCCTAATACTATAGACATGGGGATTAGGATTTTAACGTAAATTTTTGAAAAACCCAAATATTAAGACCTAGGTACTGGTCTATTAAAATATCTCATTAAAAAATCTAAAGCCCTCTTGCCTAGTATCTAAGTTTTCCATTTCCAGAGATGAGTAAGCTAAAATACATGTATAATGAAACTTACGTAAATTTCTTTAAATAACATTTTCTTAAATAACAAATGTAATCATGAAATGCTTTTTGAAATACAATTTCATAATGAATTTGCTTATAATTAAGTGGAATTTGATACATGTTGATGGTTCCATATTAGAGTCCACTCAACTAGTTTCTTAAAATACTTTCTGATTATAAAAATAATGCTCTCACATTCTGGGGGGTAATTATGAAAATTAGATAATTACATGGAAAAATTGTCCATAATCTTAATCACACAGTCTGTTTAGTTACAATGCTGATGCTTATCATTCAGATACAAAACACAAAGTTGAAACCAAACTAAATTTGAATGTGCTTACAAATATATTTAAATCCACGGAATTTGATAAAATCATCTAGGGAGAGTGTGGTTAAATAAAAATGGAGTCTAGAAAAGAAAAAAAAGTACATCAATATTTGAAGAAAAGTGAGAGGAAGAACAGCAAAGAGAAATATGACAGAATAGCCAATGAGATAGAAGGCAAACCAACATGTTTCACTGAAGGCAATAAAAAGATTACTTTAAGAACGAAGGAGTGGTCAACCATGCAAAATGTGTCAGACCTTACTGAGTACAACACAGAAAACTGTCCAGTGGATTTTGCTATGTAGGGACTAATGGCTATCCATTATCAGCAGTTCCAGAAGAACCCAAATCAGACACCTCATGAGAATCAGCTGAAAAATTATTGGCTTTAATGAACAACTTAAATTGGTCTTTTACAAAATAAGTATATAGCTATCAGTATCACCTATATAAAGCCACTTTTAAAAACTATAAAGAAGTATAAAATTGGAAAGAAAATCCATTTCCAACTACACAAAAATGTAGGCATACATAGTAAATGCATGGAGAAAAAAGAAACTCTAAACTTTGCTGAAAAATAAAAGATGTAAATACGGCGGGTACAGTGGCTCACACCTGTAATCCCAGCACTTTGGGAGGCCGAGGTGGGTGGATCACCTGAGGTCAGGAGTTCAAGACCAGCCTAACCAACATGGTGAAACTCCGTCTCTATTAAATACAAAAAATTATCCAGGCATGGTGGTGCATGCCTGTAATTAATCCCAGCTACTTGGGAGGCTGAGGTAGGAGAATCGCTTAAACCCAGGACGCGGAAGTGATAGTGAGCCGAGACTGTGCCATTGCACTTTAGCCTGGGCAACAAGAGCAAAAACTCTGTTTCAAAAAAAAAAAAAAAAAAAAAAGCAAGTAAATAAGAAGATATACCAGATCTTAAACTAAAAAGGTTGACTACCTTAAATTCATTAATTCACATCCATTCAACCAACATTTATTGATTTCTTACTTCTATGAATCTAGGCACTTGGAATGGATTAGCAAATAAAGCATGTAAAGTTCAAAGCTTAGAGTAATTTGATTTCAATGGGGTTATCCCTTATGTTTCACCATTATACTGTCCTATTAATATCTATCTTTTCTTTTAAAACCAAGATTGAGAATTCTATCAAAGCCTTCTTTCTCCTTTGAACAACTAATGTTCTGTATTAGCATTACTTCCTAACATTAGTCCATTACTGAATTGATTAATTCTACTCTGCTGTAGTGGGTTCTTCTGTTTGTTTTGAGACAGTCTTGCTCTGTCGCCCAGGCTGGAGTGCAGTGGCACAATCTCGGTTCACTGCAAACTCTGCCTCCTGGGTTCCAGCGATTCTTGCGCCTCAGCCTCCGGAGTAGCTGGGATTACAGGCATGCACCACCAGGCCAGGCTAATTTTTGTATTTTTGGTAGAGATGGGGTTTTGCCATGTTGCCCAGGCTGGTCTCAAACTCCTGGACTCAAGTGATCCACCCACCTTGGCCTCCCAAAGTGTTGGGATTACAGGCGTGAGTCATTGCACCCAGCTGTAGTGGGTTCTTTTAATTCTTGAATTCAGTATGTTAGTATTTTATTTGGGATTTCTGCATTTATATTAAAATGTGCATTTAATAGCTCAATAACTCAATTTGTCTTATCAGTTAGCAATACACAAATGCAATTATTTTTAAATCAATAAAAGGTAACTAAAATTAAATCTTTCAGTGATGAATTTCAGCAGAGTAAGAGATCTAATAACAGGCTGACATAAGAAATATTTATCTCGGCCGGGCGCGGTGGCTCAAGCCTGTAATCCCAGCACTTTGGGAGGCCGAGACGGGCGGATCACAAGGTCAGGAGATCGAGACCATCCTGGCTAACACGGTGAAACCCCGTCTCTACTAAAAAATACAAAAAACTAGCCGGGCGAGGTGGCGGGCGCCTGTAGTCCCAGCTACTCGGGAGGCTGAGGCAGGAGAATGGCGTAAACCCGGGAGGCGGAGCTTGCAGTGAGCTGAGATCCGGCCACTGCACTCCAGCCTGGGCCACAGAGCGAGACTCCGTTTCAAAAAAAAAAAAAAAAAGAAATATTTATCTCAAAAATCAATGTATTTAATAGTTGACAGTTACAAATCTCATTACTGTTCCTTCAGTAAAATTTAAATATTCCCAAAGTTCTCAATCAAGTATGTTTTTTCAGTTTTCCAACAGCTGTGCTTTTTCTTCTTTTGGTCTATTCAGTAGAAAGTGAACTATCTGAAGTAGAACATCATCATTAAAACCTTTCACATCATTATCCTCAATTGTTTCATAAAGAGGCTTACTTTGTGTACCCCAACATATATTTTTACGAGGGTTATTTTGATCAGCTTGTGTAGTCAGTGCCAAAGTATTTAGCTGGTAGCAGAAAAAGGAAAAGTATTTTCCATCTGTGATCACAGCCTGGGAGACAAAAGGTCGAGTAACATCTGCTTCACTCCAGAATCCTGTAGAAGAAAGTTATGCTGAAATTTACATATTTACATACAGAATATATCTTACCCAAACAAAACAAACACATTAGACAAATTATCAGATACCTCCTACAACTTAGATACTTTATGTAACAAAATTCCTGAAGACCTCGAAGTTTCCTTATTATCTCCATACTAACCCTATATTTCATTTCTGCACAAATAATATTTTCCTCCCTTCTAGTATCCTCAATCTCATGATTAATCTTTTTCAACAACGTCAGCCTTATTTGCTTCATCTAAGAGCAGCAAGCTCTATTTATGCAGATGCCTTCTACATCTGGTACTATGTCATTACCCAACTACCAAGGAGTAACTTTATTTCTCCACACGTATCTTACGTCATCTTTAATGGAGATAGCAAATGAATAACACTGTTAACATATGGAATTAATTTTATTGTAAAAAGAAGTACTTTATCTTTCAAAAATAAAGTGCCATTCTACCATCTTCAAGAAAGTTACTTCTTTCTTTGTCTAATTCCGTCTACTCCTACTCCCACTTTCTCTATTCAATTCTGTTACAGAAATCTAAGTCAATTTTGAGTATAAGGTTAAAATACATATATACGTTAAAAAAAAACCATGTATTACATTACTTCAGGTTTTAGAATACAATCCAAACGCCCCACAATGAACTCTAATAGTCCTGTAACACATAGCCTTTGGCTTCTGCTATATCCTTCTACATCATTCTCCTTGTCCCACTCTTCATTACCCTTCATGTTGTTCCTAAATATTTCAGGCCTGTTCCCACCTCAGGGACTTTTTTACTTGCTGCTCCTTTTGCCTGGAAGTGTCTTCCTCCAGATTTGTGCACAGGCAGCTCCTCGTCATTCAGGTCTTAGTGTAAGTCATTTTTAGAGACCTCCCCTGAATGACTTTTAAAAAATAAATTCTTCTCCATACCTCATTTCTACCTGCCCCCCTATAAATCATTCTACTCTTTATGCTATTTTCCCCATAGTATTACCACTAGTTATAAATATTACACGTTTATTATCTTTTACCACCGCCCCCCCGCCCCACTATAATATAAGCTCTAAGAAAGCAGGATCTGTTTCATTCAACACTGCATCTTGAACAGAGTATAGCATATAAAAAAGCAGTTACTGTTTACTGAATGAACAATCTCCTAATTCAAATCCTGGATATAACCTTTAAAGAAATTACATAGGATAGCCATTGATTTAATATAAATGTTTAATACACAAAATCATTACCTTTTCTACCTTCTGAAAGCTATTACCATCTAGAAAGGGTTGACTTAGTTGGCTACAGTCTTTAAAATGCGTGCAAAAGTACATTCACACAGGAGATGGTCAAAGTAGAAGATAAAAACAATTACCTCAGTGTCAGATTTCAACTGTATAGTATTTAAACACGGATTTTAAAACAAGTATACTTTGGGCCAATGTAAAAGTTTAAAGATGTTAAGATTCAACCTATGTTTCAACCCAAAGAAAACAATTTTAACCATTATATTCTTAGAATGTTACAAATATCTTCAAAGAAAATGCTATAAAATTAGTTTTTACCTTGATACATAGCTTGTGCTCCAGTCCAAGCAAAAAGGCTTGCAACACCATTAGCTCTAAAAACAACTTCTATCTGATCAGCACAGTTTTGTCTCAAAAGTCTTTCCCTTCTTAATTTGTCAGGTAACAGATGAAACTGGGTGTGACCGTAACAGCAAGGATCTGCAGTTTTTGAGCCTGAAGAGCAAAGAAAAACATTTCAGATGAAACAAACATATAGAACATCTGGAGCACATGTTTTAGTATTTGCGCCGTTTTTTCCTTCTTTATACATCATATTCTCAGTACTCTAAATACATAAGTAGGAATATTAATATACTTACATATCGTATGGATCATAATAAAATTAAATTTCACAGAAAAGCATAATTTCTCAATCTGCTAGCTATCATAAAGCCCATCAAAACAAGGAAGAAGTTGAAAGAATATATACAAAAGTTATTCAAAATTTCTATTATCTGTTTTCTCAAATCCTTTAGTCATGATTAGCTATGGTTGTCTCCTTGTCATATTAACCAAGAGGATACAACTACTTCAAGACTCTAAAAACTTATTTAATGAAATAATTACACACTTTGTTCCTAATTTGTAAAAATTATTTTTACACTACTTTTCTAAGTAAAAAAAAAAAAAAAAAAGTAGCAACATTTCATGAAATGCTGACATTCTTGATTTTAGTGGTAAAGTCTTTTCAACAAGGAGTTCCTTGCAGGTCACTCCCTAAGACCACAGTGACTGAGAAGAGGCTGATAAAATAGGTCTGGAGGGCTAGTATAAAACCTTCTTAAGACTTCTTCACATTGGGTAGAAATTAACAAAGGAAGAAAAAATGACAAAATAAGCTGCACGAGGGAGGGCAGACATCAGGCATTATGAATTTGTGAATTCCTGATCTTACCACCATGCATGGCGCAAATAGAACACTTAAAAAAGCCAACTGCTATCTCAAGTCCAGTTCTAAAAGTTTTTACTTTTAAAAAAACACAAATTTATTTTTCTATCTAATAAGTCAACAAAGCCTATTTTCTAAAGTTAAATACTGCTATTTCTGTAGAAACAAGTAATATTTCAAATAACGAACTTAAACAATATTTTCTTTCCAGTGTTTATGCATGTTGCAGTAACCTGAGATTATGAATTATATTGCTCATGGACTATGTAAACCTATCGGTAATCAAGAATTAATTCCTCATTGTAGTCAATACTCCAAATTCGCATAGGACACTTTGAGATTATGAATTACATTGCTCACAGACTATGTAAACCTCTCGGTAATCAAGAATTAATTCCTCATTGTAGTCAATACTCCAAATTCGCATAGGACACTTTGAACACATTTATAGTACAATATGTCAAAAGAGAAACTTACCAACAAATATACGGTTTTCATACTGCCGTTTGAATAATGGAAGTTTGTCTGGTTTACATTTTATAGTGGGGATTTCTATAGGAACAGAATAATCCAATGGCACAAACTTAAAGAAAAAGAAAAGACATACTAAATTCACAGCAACATTAATATGCATTTTACTCACACTCATTAAATTTAAAAATCTTAAAATGAGGTGGTTTCACAAAATGATTTGATAATACTATCATTGAATGATGGGCTAAATCCAGCAAGCCACTTGTTTTTACAGGTAAAGTTTTACTGGAAGACAGCCCACACAAACTCATTTATAAACTGTGTATGGCACTCTGCACCGTAAGAGCAGAGCTGAACACTTGCAACAGAGATTTACAGCCTGTACAGCCTAAAATATTAACTATCCAGATCTTTACAGAAAAAGTATGTCAACCCTGACACGAAAGCATAGACAATACTCAAAATATACTTTCCTCCAAAAAACTGTAAATATGTAAAATGGCCAAGCTGATAAGTGTTAAACTTCCTTGATTTATGACTAGCTAGTGCAGTCTAGTAAATTACACTCATAAACTATTTCAGAATTTTTATATTAAGAGAAACAGGCCGGGCGCGGTGGCTCAAGCCTGTAATCCCAGCACTTTGGGAGGCCGAGGCGGGTGGATCACGAGGTCAGGAGATCGAGACCCTCCTGGCTAACACGGTGAAACCCCGTCTCTACTAAAAATACAAAAAACTAGCCGGGCGCGGTGGCGGGCGCCTGTAGTCCCAGCTACTCGGAGGCTGAGGCGGGAGAATGGCGGGAACCCGGGAGGCGGAGCTTGCAGTGAGCCGAGATCGCGCCACTGCACTCCAGCCTGGGCGACACAGGGAGACTCCGTCTCAAAAAAAAAAAAAAAAAAAAAAAAAAAAAAAAAAAAAGAGAAACATAGATCTCTATGGTCCGGCAAAATGACACCTTAACCTGTTTTTGTTAAAATGATTATCTGACCTTTATGGAGTATACCATAGCAGATTAAAAAAGCTAAAAAGATTTTTGAGATGTGATGTCTTCAAAGAGGAAACCTGAAAGGCAAGAGATCCATCTTAAACATTTTATTCTACTATTACTTAACCTGCCTATGACAGATCCTACGTGAGATATCAACAGATACATAATCACAACAAATCCTTACCTCTGCGAGTTGCTTGGATAGTCGAATCTGGTTGTTTGGTTTATCATCTATCTGGTATCGCAAGTTATCAATTCGACCTTTTCGATGACCACGAGGAATAATTTCTTCACCACGCACCCAGTAAAAATGAACTGGGCGTCTATAATCTATCAAAAAGATATTCAAAATTTTTTTCATCTGATCATCTAAACAAACTTGGTTACTATTAGAACACTAAAGAGTACTAACTTAGCAAATGATAAGAATGCTGGAGGTAAGAGTCTGGGTTA
The DNA here is from genome assembly GCF_007565055.1 of Rhinopithecus roxellana. Lineage (NCBI taxonomy): Eukaryota > Metazoa > Chordata > Mammalia > Primates > Cercopithecidae > Rhinopithecus > Rhinopithecus roxellana. Next base: position 126,936,619 of record NC_044551.1, on the reverse strand, counting down.
TGTGACAATTTAACTATTATGACTTAAATATAACATTCAAACATTTATTGTCTATTTTTGCCATCATTACTCTGAACATTAACCAAAGAGATTTCTCACTAGGAGTAATAAAAGAAAATAAGACTAACAAGAGTATCATTCACCATAAACAAAAATAGGACTATTTTATGAACTACCAATTCAATTTTCACAATAACTCCCAAAGGTATGTATACTTTTCATTATCTCCATTTTATAGAAGAGGAACCTAGGTCTTGACAAAGTTAAATAGGTTTTCTAGGCCATCCATCAGGAGTAGTCTAAGTTCATGACGCTTTCCTCAAGACTTCTTTCTCAACTGGGGAAGGGAAAAAACATGTACACAGCAAGGCTAGGTTGAGCACACATCTACAGTCCTAACATTACTTCAATATTAAGACATCCACTTCGTAGAAGATATAAAATGATGAACGCGTCAAAAACAGTAATTTTTAAAATTATCTATATGTTAATTACTTTTCATGTCCGCCCTGAGCAGTTACACAGAAGCTGCTAGGAACTTGGAATGGGGGTTTGAAGTTTGATGCCCCACCCTGCGCCAATCTATTAGCTATAGGGTCCTCAGGCTAACCCATTTAACGTTTCTATGACTCAGTTTGTTACGTTTTGGTCTTTTTTTTGCATTTACCAAAACATTGCTACCTATCGTGAACGGTTATTGTGAGGATTAATAAGTTGGCACGTATAAAATTTAGAACAGGGCCTAGCACATAAATAGTAAACGTTAGGTATCTTAGTTAATATTTCATTTAATCTTCACAATTCTACGACGAAGAACCACTACCGTAAAATGCGAAAAATTAAGCAAAAAAGAAGTTAGTAAAGAAAAAGAAAAGGCACACTAAATTTAAAATTAAGCTACAAAGAATACTGCTCAGCCGTGTGACACACCGTCACACAGCTTTCTAGTGGAACAGCAAAAAGGAAACCTCGCCCGCCCCACTCTCTTAAGTGGCGTTTCTCTTCATCACCACTGCTCTTCAATTTGGCTTAACACTCACAAAGTAGAGTCCAGGACTGGAATCCCGGAGAGCTCAGGCTACTAGAGTTGAAGAGCTGGTAGGTGTTAGCACAGCTACAAACACGTAGTCTCTAGATTCCTAACGCAGTGACTGTTACAAAACTAGGTCACCCCAGATAGGAACGAAAGGACTAGGAAAACAAGAACGAAGCATAGAGAAAGAAATGACGAGGGGTAAATCTGCGACGGAGTAACCCAGTACAATCCCCATCTCTCCCTTCCGCCCTGGGGGATCCAAGGCTCACCGAGGGCGGCGGCGGCCAGGGCCGGGTTGTGTGGGCTGAGGAGGCCCACGAGGGTTGCCACCAGCTGATCCAGGAAAGGCAAAGATATGACCTCGCTCTCCTGGTAACGGTGCACGCGCCGTTTACGCCCCAGGTAAAAGTGCTCCTGCAGCAGGCAGTCGCAGGCGACGGCACGCAGCGCCGCGAGGTCCAGCGCGGGTTCGGGTTCGGGCTCGGGCTCCGCGGGGGGCGGCGGCAGACCCGACAGGAACACGGTCTTGGTGAAGTACTGGTACCAGCGGTCAGCGTTCAGCGCGAAGGTCTGCGGGTAAACCATGTACTTCATAAACTGCATCTTGGTGAGAATTCGCAGCTTCTCGTCTACCGACTCCGCAGCGTGCACCGTCGCCTGCCAGCGTTCGATTCGCCGCAGCCGTGCCGCCTCGCTGTCGGCTGTCATGGAGGCCACAATCGGCGGGTACCGCGCGACGGGGGTCGCTGCGACATCTTGGCAGGTCGTTTCTGTAGCCGTGGCGGCGGCATCAGCCGCGGTGTGCAATGAAAGGCTCGGACGGCGGAGCATAGGCCTCCAACACCTGGCCGCCGCCATCTTTACCCGCGGTTCCGGTCCCAGAGGTCGACTTAAACAATTGTCCCTCTCTTGCTGTAGGGGCCAATAGGAAAGCGTAATCTGAGCCAGTCTAGGAAAGGCAGAGTCTCAGTGGGCGTGGATTATGTTGCGTCATTCATGGTTTAGCCAATCATATAAGTTCTCCAGTCGCGGTTTCCTGCGTTTGTAGATGGAAGGAAGAGCTTGTGTGCTTAGGCCTTACGCTGGGAGGAGATGCTGCCACATAGGTTACTTGTAGGACCCTATAGGGCAACCTCCCTTTCCAGGAAGTGTTTGGGAACATCCTGCAGAAAAATGGCAAGCCCTTGGTAAAACGTATTGGCTTCATTTGCGTGTCTCACAACACTTCTTTTCAGTTTTAGTTCTAGGAATAGAAACTTATTTTTGAAAATACATTACTAGCATGTTTTTCAGTATACTTGATTATATTTAAAAATTATGCAAGCATCACTCGTGACCTACTACTAATCTTTGGGAAAATAATTCCATATATTTATCTGTGCTTAAATACAGATAATTTGTTTAATGATATTTATTTGGAAAGGGGGGCGTATTTTTACTTGGATTTAACTGGGGAAGACATAAAAAGGAAATAAAACTATTAAAGAATTGTGTTTAAATTTTGCCTTGGGTTAAAACCATTATAAATTCAACACGAGTTGTTCTTACTAATCTGTGAGCTTCTTAAAAAGGTACTGATTTAATTTTTAATATTAGGCAACAAATCAATACCTGTGCATTAGGGTGCTCAGTAAATATATGCTAAAAAAAATCACCAAAATCTCATCTTATTTGGGGTAATCTAATTTATTGATTCACTCTTCTATAATTAGGAACTAGAATATTAATTTGGATTTATTGTAATAATTCTTCAGAGTATTAAAACCCAAATGTCTTGTTGCTAAAAAGAATTTATAACTGTATTTTTAAGTCAAAACAGATGGTACGGTTTAACTTTGAAACTGCAAGTCTATTAAATTGACCTTTAGAAGTAAAATACGGGCCGGGCGCGGTGGCTCAAGCCTGTAATCCCAGCACTTTGGGAGGCCGAGACGGGCGGATCACGAGGTCAGGAGATCAAGACCATCCTGGCTAATACGGTGAAACCCTGTCTCTACTTAAAAATACAAAAAACTAGCCGGGCGAAGAGGCGGGCGCCTGTAGTCCCAGCTACTCGGGAGGCTGAGTCAGGAGAATGGCGTAAACCCGAGAGGCGGAGCTTGCAGTGAGCTGAGATCCGGCCACTGAACTCCAGCCTGGGTGGCAGAGCAAGACTCCGTCTCCAAAAAAAAAAAAAAAAGTAGTAAAATACAATACTTCAGTTTCATTAATAATATCTTCAGTGAGAAGTTGCTAATGGAATCTAAAATATCCGTTCTACGTTATTAACAAAAGGAGGACATGAAGACTTGAGATCTTTAAAACCGATATTCAATATTTAAAGAGTAAAAGTGAGGTACTCAATGTTATCTAAGTCGAAGTGACAGTTTTTCATGTAAATAAGTAATAAATACGCTGCTTGAGAATGTATCATAGAAATCCTAGGTTGATATTTTTTAAATTCTTATAGTATTACAGCATAGATTTTAGGATTAGAAATTAGAGCTAGAGACCAATTAACACCAAAAGACATAATCCTGTCAGAAAGTGCCTTTATGGTTTTTTGTGAGTGAATCAAAATAACTTCAATTGATTCAATACTTACTGATTATCAACATTATGAACCAAGGAATGAGGCTGTGGGAAAGAAAGTATACTTAATGAAGGGTGGAGCAGTCTGGGCCAGAGGAAAGGTCAAGTAAGACTAGCAATGAACAAAACAGCCTATCGATGAGAAAGGACTGAGTCAGAGCCATGGAAAGAAGGCTATTTAATATGATCCAAAGATTTTATGTTACACACAAGGAAACAGACATAAAGCCAAAGTAATATAGCGTGGTAGGGACAGTATTGGGACTAGAACCCAGGCTGCTGGCTTCTCAGTCAGTTATACTTAATGGATTTTATTGAGTGTCTTTTATATGTTAGGCAGTGATCCAAGTGCTCAGGATAGTTAATGAACCAAGCAAACAAAAGTTTGCACTCTAACAGGGAGACAGACAATAAAATATAATCATAGTAGTAAATTATATGATGTGTTAGAAGGGGATAAGCACACAGGGAAAAAAAAAACAGCTGGAGAAGTGAAGATCATCAGAGCAGTGTATTTGGTGGGGGTGGGGGCAAGTGAGGAGTGTTGTTTGCAATGCTTATTGAAAGGATAACATTCATCTAGCAAAGGTTTGAAGGAAATGAGGAGTGAACCATACCAGTATCAGTGAATGCTGTTCTAGAAAGAGCAGCTAGTATAGGGCCATGAGATGGAAACATGCCTGATGCGTTCAAGAATTAGGTAATTGGCCAGTGTGGTTGAAAGGAATGATGGGTGGGGAACGTAGTAGGAAATGGGACTAGAAAGGAAAAGAGCCAGAAACTAAAGGCTCCTGAAGGCAATTGCTAGGATTAAGACTGGAGAGCCACTGGAGGGTTCTACTCAGAAGACCGTCATGGTGTGACTTAGGTTTTTAGAAGAATTTCTTAGCATATTAGTTGGCTTGGGCTTCCACAACAAAATGCTACATACTGGGTGACTTGAACAACAGACATTTATTTTCTTATAGTTCTGGAAGCTAGAAGTCCAAGATGAGCATGCCAATATGATCAGAATCTGGTGAGGGTTTTCTTCCTGACTTGCAGACAGCTACCTTCTCCTTGTGTCCTCATAGAGTGAAGAGAAAACAACCTCTTTGATGTCTCTTCTCATAAGGGCCCTTGCCTTGTGACCTCATTAAATCTGAGTTACTTCCATAATGTCCCTATCTCACATTAAGGATTAGGGTTTCAGCATATGAATTTAGTGGGGAGACAATCCAGTCCATTGCATTGTAGCTGATTTGGAAATAAAGATTGTGGCAGGTCAAATTTGGAAGAGGGAAACCAGTTAGCAGACAATTGGCCATATTTTAGGCAAGAACTGATTGTGGCTTAAAAGGATAATAGCAGTGGAGACAGTGGGAAGCAATGAGAAAAAGATGATTCGAGAAAGCCTCTAAAATTTGGGATCTGAGCAGTCGGATGAGAGAAAAAGGCCCATGGACACAGTGTGTTTACTTTTTCATTAATCTCTCATTTTTTTAGGGGAGAGTGGCAGAGAGAGTGGGTTGAGGTTTAGAGAAGGGAATGGGAGAATTTGTAAAGCATATGCTTATCTATTTGTATATGTTTATGTTTAAATTCTCCTGGAAGAAAATTGATGTTAAGATCTTTCCTGTTAATGTTTCCATTGATCTTTGATTTAAAGTATTACAATTCAAAACAGTCAAGCCATGACATTCTCCAATGCTTTTTGAACCCTCTCTACATCATTCATTCAACGGATATTTGAGTGACTGCTATATACCAATACTGTTCTAGGTGCAGAAAATACTGCAATACAATAAAGGCCTTCATGGAGTTTACATGCTAATGGGTGAAGTAATCTAGCCAAATATGTCACATATACATATTCCAAGTTAAATAGTACTAGGAGCCAAGAAGAAAAATGAAGCAGGAAAGGAGACTGAATAGTGTTAGACATAGGAGTTGAGTGGAATAGTTTCAATAAACTAATCACACAAGGCCTTCCTGAGAAGATGACATTTGAATAACACCTGAAGGGGATAAAGGATAGAGCCATGTGGTGGGAGACACCTCTGGTGGGAGGGAGGAAGATTCCGGCCTGAATAAAGGCCCCGATCCTCCTCTAGCACACATGGAAACTGGGAAGAATAGCAAGGAAGCCAGTACAGTTAAGGTGGAATGGAACACTTTTCCAGCGATCACAATTACCTTACTCAGAAACAGGTTCTGATGAGTGGGATAATATTTGTAACCACAGTATTTTTTGGTATTGAATGTCTGTCTTGATCAATTTTAGTTAGGCATCAGACAATTGTGTTGATGTTTGAATAAGATTAAACTTTCCCAATCAACTGTAGTTTTTACAGAGTTTTTTAATATCAAATTGATGAGGTGAGAAGGAAACAGAAACTATTTCCTACCAACAGATGTAGTGGGAGTTGCAGCTGGTTCTTTTTGAGCATTGTTTCTTTTGCATATATTTCCTACGTAATCCAGATATCTTACCCAGTTGTATGTATAACAAATTTATGTAAAACTGAGAGCATAATATTTTTGGGAAAGAAAGGTGCAGTTTTGTGCTTGATTTGTTTTTGAAGGGTTTCTGATAGTTGGTTCGGAACTAATAGGAAGGAAGCTAAGTCTACATTATATGCCAGCTACTGTATTAAGAACTTCATATGTATTTAAATCTACATAACCACATAGTCACAACCACCTTTCAAAGTAAATATTATCTTCCCTCTCTCCCCCTTTTTTTGGTCTGCAAAGTCATAAAACTCTTACACATCAAGAGATGAAGATTAGCTAAAACAATTTTGGAAAAGAATAAAGTAGGAGGATCGGTCTACTTGATTTCAAGCCTTAATGTATAGCTACAGTAATCAATGGAGAAAGATAACCTTTTTGGCAAATTGTGTTGGGGCAATAGGACATCCATTGGTCAATAAATAAATAAACTTCAATTTATCTCTTACACCTTTTGGAAAAATTAAATTAAAATGACTACAAATTTCAATGAAAGCATACAATTATTACCAAAAAATAAGAGAAAAAAACTGCAGGATATAGGAGTAGGCAAAGAATTCCTAGAGTTGATATCAAAAGCATGATCCATAAAAGTAAAACTTGATAAGTTTTAACCAGCAATTGCACTCTTGGGACATTTTTCCCAGGTAAATGAAAATTTATTTTCAAGCAAAAACCTCTTCATGATACAGCCTTATTCATTATAGCTCAACATCGGAAACAAACAAGCAGATGTTCTTGAACAGTTGTGTGGTTACAATTCATGCAGTAGACCTGGATAAATCTCCAGAGAATTACACTGGCCTCGCAAAAAGCCAATACCAAAAGGTTATGTATGGTAAGATTTCATTTATATAACATTCTTAAGGTAACAAAGTTATAGAAGTGGAACACAGATTAGTAGTTGGTAGAGATTAAGGAGTAGGTGAGATGGGAAGGAAGTGAAAATTCCTATAAAAGAGCAACATAAGGGATTCTCGTGGTAATGGAAATGTTCTCTATCTTAACTGTATCAATGTCAATCCTGGTGTATTACTTTGCTATAGTTCTGCAAGATGTTCCTGGAAATTGGGTGAAAGATGCAGGAGATTTAGCTGTATTATTCTTGCAAAAGCTTGTTAATCTATAATTACCTTAAAATAAAATTTTAATTAAAAAATAAAAGCAAATGAAGTAGAGCTCTTGGACTTAGGGAGAGATATTATATGCTTCAGGTTAAGTAGGCTTCAGTAGGTCTGCATCGGTAGCTGTCACAATCCCAGTGATTCTACAAATAGGGGAACCTGGGCATTTTATCTTGAACTACAAATTAATAATTACATTTTAAAATTTATATTACAGTGGAGTATCATATAAAGATATACTTTTTGAATTTATGGGTTTCAGTCCGTTATCTGAAGATTTATTTCAGGATATTAGAGGGAGTGTTGCAAACTATAAACTACTGTTATAAAAGAGGGCATACAATCTGATAGGATTATGAATGTTTAATGTAGTTTACGTTTATAGTTAGATATGAAAAATGAAGATGAATGTTATTTTCCCACAGATTCAACATGTAACAACCTATATCTATCCATGGAAGTATATTCTTTGTGTTTCCTAAACTAGTCTCTGTACTGATTTGAAAGCTCAATGAACTCAACTGAGATCTGGCCAGGCTCTGCCACTTTCTCTTTTCTTAATTAGGAGACTAATAGTACTGACTTTACAAGTTTGCTATGGGGATTTAATGAGGTGCACGTGTAAAATGATGCAAAATAACATTTACTGAACACCAACACTTTATATGTGCCACTGGTTTTAATTCTGTCAGCAACATACTTTAAATCAGGGTATATGGCCCTAATTTTATAGATGAGAAAATGCGGCCCTAAGAGTTTGAGACATTAGCTCAACCTCCTAAATGCCAGACCAGCATGAAACCATGATCTTAGACCATGAAGCCTATGTTTTTTATACCAGTGGTTTTGTAACCTAGAACCTTGGATCTTGAAGGGATGCAAAAACTCTTGAAAGATCATGAGTCAGCATCTTAAGATTGTATGCACAATTCAGTAATAATTAGAATTGGGAAAATATGAGATTCATTTATAAGCACTTGCTATAAAGGAAAATATTTCATAATTTCTTGTATATTATTTTGACTTGTCCGTAATTTTTCCTTTCCCATAAATAAGCAACATAAGGGAAGCAGAAAAAAATCTTGGTGATATGGGGATAATAGGACAACATTAGGAATGTTTAGGCAGGGTTATTAGTTTGCTGATCCCTGGAACACTGGAGAGCACAGTGGAATTCTCATAAACAGAGATTGACCTTATTCCAGAGGAAAATTAAAGTCAACTCAAAAGGACATAGATTCTGTGAATGAATGGAGGAAGTTGACTGCCATATCAGTAAATTATTTTATGAATTATTTTGACTCTAAAAAGTAAGAACATTTTAATTTTGATAATCAAGATAGAGTCCGCCACTGTGGGTGAACAAACTTGAGGCATTAGTGTCCTATAAACCTAAATAAAATAACAACAAAATATAGTCATGGAAAGAGTAATTCATTAAATTAAAAACAGTAATTGCGATCAGTTTCTCCAGTACATGTCAATAGTATAATGTTGCAGAAAATTTCCCATGAATTAAATTTAATATGTCTATGGAAAAAAAAGCTGCAAAATTTATTAATTCATATAATTTCAGAGCAACCTTTGTAACCCAGTGCTTTGCAAAAGTTTGTAGGAAAAACATGGGGTAGTTTTCTTACTGACTGATATTTTGTATCATGATTATAACAGAGCACCGAACTTTCAAGTTAATTGTTAATTTAAGTAAGAGTAAGTCAAGGATAAACAACCTGTAAAGTATCCTCCTGTAAACCTGAAAACTATCTGTCTGTATTTGTCTTTGGTGGTGGTACTGGTAGTAGTTAAGGAATAGTATAAGTGAGTAGAAATAAAACTCTTGTTTTGTCAAAGTCTATGTGTCAGCTGTATTCAAGACAGAAAATTTCAACCACAAAATAAATCCGTGAAATGATAATTTTTTTTTCCAGTTTTCAATCCCCTAGATAAGTTTGATTAAAAAGTAGATAACACGGCCGGGCGCGGTGGCTCAAGCCTGTAATCCCAGCACTTTGGGAGGCCGAGACGGGCGGATCACAAGGTCAGGAGATCGAGACCATCCTGGCGAACACAGTGAAACCCCGTCTCTACTAAAAATACAAAAAACTAGCCAGGCGAGGTGGCGGGCGCCTGTAGTCCCAGCTACTTGGGAGGCTGAGGCAGGAGAATGGCGGGAACCCGGGAGGCGGAGCTTGCAGTGAGCTGAGATCCGGCCACTGCACTCCAGCCTGGGCGACAGAGCAAGACTCCGCCTCAAAAAAAAAAAGTAGATAACACTTCAGGTTTCAAAGAAAATGCAAATTCAGGATCTTCAAACTTTCTAAATAGCTCCTTTTATTGGTATTCTATTGATCAGAACTCGCTACTTTTCAACATGATTACATAATTTATAATTGATGTTTATAAAGATAAATCAGAGCTGCTGCAGAATGCCAGTGACCTAATCAATTTTTCCTAAATAATAAATGCCCAAAGTAAACAATTTGGAGTCCAAAGAATGGACAGTGAAGATCCCTCTTCCATCTTATCCCTTCTTTTCCTTCTCCATAGGCAATTACTGTTACTATTCTCTGGTATATCTTTCTACAGAATTCTATTCCTGTGTAAGAATATTTACATGTATGTACAACCTCAAAAGGACACGTGAGTTACTATTTAACAAATACAAGCTTTATTCTTTTTACTGACTGCTTATTCAAAACTGCTCTGAAGAACTGTTTCTTTCTTATATTTGGAAAACATCTCGAGCAAATCTTGTCACTTTACCAGTTGATCTTACGTCCATCTTCTAGTCATGGAAACATCTCAGTTCAGTAATTGCATGTGCGGTTCAGTGCAATAAAAAAAAAAAAAAATGCTGTCAACTTTAAATTTCTACCTTCTCTCCACTCTTACTTAACACAGGTTGCTTGCTATACGAAGAGGCTAGAATGGGCTTCCTCTGTTTCTCTGCTTAGGCTTCTTTCCCATTCATTAGGTTGTCACTGACATCTTCTTGTTTCACGTTGTGAATGTGACACCAGTCCATTGTGTCCCCAGTCCTCAGGAAACCCATACCAAGCTCCTTCAAGAGGTGCTATTGGAAGGCGCTTTTTCCTAGCTAGGCTTGAGATGTTGGAAAAATATTCCTTCTCTCCTCTCAGTAATGAGGTTTGGTTGGCATAGGCTCTCAGTATTCTTTTTCAGTCTCATGTCTTTTGAGGCAGAGGAGAGTCAAGAAATACAAAACCATGTCTCATAAACCATGATTTAAAAACTCATTTGCAATTATTTTGTGGGGTCTGGCACCTTCCTTGGAAATATGGAACTGATTGGCACCTAGTGTTTTGGGACTTTCGCTGAAAATAAAACATAAATAGTTATATACTGTGTATCTGTCTATCTATCTATCTAGAAACAGAAGGAGAGATGAAGAGAGAAGATATATAGAAAATTAGGAATATACACAATACATATGATATATGTGTGTATGTGTGTGTGTGTATATATATATATCTGAATTCTTTATAAAAATTATTTTACATAAATCATCAAAGAATCAAATATTTTTATATGCCCAGGCTGGAGTGCAGTGGTGCAATCATAGCTCACTGCAGCCTTGAACTCCTGGGCTGAAGCAATCCTCCCACCTCAGCTTCCTGAGTAGCTAGAACTATAGGCACAAACCATCATGCCTTTCTAATTATTTATTTTTTGCAGAGGTAGGTCTCATTATATTGCTCAGACTGGTCTTGAACTCCTGGCCTCAAGTGATCTTCCACCTTGACCTCTCAAAGCCCTGGAGTTAGTCAAGAGTCACTGCACCCTTCCTATTGTAGGTTTTGAGTCATTTTTTTTTTTATTTCTAGTATGTGCATTGATTACCCACTGGCATGCATTGTAATTTTATAACAATAGAAGTAGCTGATCAATCAAATCACCCATTTCCCCACCTTTTGTCTTACTGAGTCCCTGGAGAGGACACTCTGTCCTGAATAAAAAGACAAACCGCACAAGTGGAGGCTCTTTGCCCCTCACCCTTTTACTTTTCTTTCTGGAACACAAATGCAAAACACCATAATCCATCAGGACAAACATCCCGTTCAGAATGGTGAAGCAGAAAGATAGGTGTATCTGAGATACTCAAGTCGTCTTTAAGCCATGCTCTAGCCAAAGTACTTGTTTCTAGACTTGTTTTGTGTGAAGAAAAAAAATCGAGAATTCAGGTTCATTGCTCTGTTACTGTTCTGTTTTTCTGCAGTCTTTCCCCCTTACTCTTGGCTTCAGAGTAGCAGACAGATATGGTCAGTGTTTCCCACAAAGCTCATAAAGCTATGGATATTTTATGTGGGTGCCAAACACTATTTTTTGTTGTTGTTTGGAGAGAATTTGTTTTAAATCAAGATAGAATCTCATACATATTGCAGATAGTCTTCTAGGTCAATAGATAAAAATCTAACTAACTTCTTTTGATAGCTGCATATCAAAATACCACCAGGTATTTAGACATTTTTCTAGATGGACATTCATGTTAATTATATTACCTTTTTATTCATTTATTTATTTAACAATATGATTAATGCTATAAAAAACATTTTTAAGACTGCACAATAGCTCATGCCTGTAATCCCAGCATTTTGGGAGGGTGAGGCAGGCAGATCACTTGAGGTCAGGAGTTCGAGACCAGTCTGGCCAACCTGGTAAAACCCTATCCCTACTAAAAATACACAAAATTAGCCAGGCGTGGTAGTGCACAATTGTTATCTCAGCTACTCGGGAGTCTGAGGCAAGAGAATCACTTGAACCCAGGAGGTGGAGGTTTCAGTGAGCTGAGATTGTGCCACTGCACTCCAGCCTGGGCAACAAAATGAAACTCCATCTCAAAAAAAACCCAAAAAAACAAAAACAAAACAAAACAAAAAAAAGAAAAACGTGTTAAGTGCTGATGCTTTTATTTTGTGGGCTGAACTCTCAACAGTGGAACTTGTGTGGTGTAGGTTATATGCCCTTATTTTTAGACATATTACCAACAACTTATGTTCCTACCACATTACACAAAGTGCACATTTTCTTACATTCTCACCAATACTACTAGCAGTTTTTAAAAAATCTTATATAATTTCAGCCAAACTTAACATATTGGATAATTGTTTTAACTTTTATTTATCAGACTACAAGTGAGATTGAGTATCTTTTAATGCAGCAGTCCCAAACCTTTTTGGCACAAGGGACCAGTTTTACGGAAGACAATTTTTCCATGGTCTGAGGTGGGGGTTGCGGATGGTTTTGTGATGAAACTATTCCACCTCAGATCTTCAGGCATTAGATTCTCATAAGAAGTGTGCAACCTAGATCCCTCACATGCACAGTTCACAATAAGGTTCACACTCCTACGGGAATCTAATGCCTTGGCTGATCCGACAAGGATCAGGAGGCAGAGCTCAGGCAATAATGCTTGCTTACCCACCAGTCACCTCCTGCTGTGTGGACTGGTTCCTAACAGGTCACAGACTGCTACTAGTCTGTGGCCTGGGGTTTGAGGACTCATTTTAACGTGTTTGTTGGCATTTGCATTTTTGGGGTCTTTTTCCTTGAAGTACTTTGTCTATTGTTAATATTAGTTTTGTTAACCTTATAAATGTCATAAAGGTTGCAGATATTTTGTGTAATCTATAATTTATCTTTTTACTTTTTTTGGAGTCTTTTGCTGCACAAAAGTTTTATGAATTCAAAGTCACAATTCTAGTTTTCTGTTTTGCTACAGAAGATCCTTCACTTTAAAAAAAATTAGATTTTTATTTATTCCATCTACATCAGTGGTTCTTAAATTTTTTTTAAATGTCAGAGAGTTCACAAAAGAATAGTGCAACTAGATTATGCATGATAAAATTCAAGAGAAACATTCCAATTATTACACGATTAGAGGTATGTAGTAGATGCAGGTTTAAATAGATTATATTTGACTTTGAATTAACAAGAGGAGGTCAGCTTGTCACAGGATAAACCCCAAAATTAGAGTTCAGGCTGGGAGGCCATGCAGGTTCTTGGATTTGAGCAGGAAAGAATTCAAGAGTAAAGCGAAAACCAGTCTATTAAAACGTGAAGGAATAAAATGGCAGTTACCCCATAGGCAGAGTCGCCCTAAGAACTGCTAATTGTCTATTTTTAATGGTTATTTTCGATCATATGCTAAACAAGGGGTCAATTCCGAGTTTTTCAGGAAAGGGGTAGGGAGTTCCCAGAATCAAGGGTTCCTGCCCTTTTTAGACTATCTAGGGTAATTTCTGGGAATTGCCATAGCATCTGCAAACTGTCATGGCACTTTTGGGTGTTTCTATTAGCATGCCAGGAGTAAAATGAGCACGGAGGACAGCTAGACATTGCTTTGATCACCATCTTGATTCTGACTGATTTCTGCCAGTTTCTTTACCATATCCTGTTTTATCAGTGTCATCTTTGTGACCTGTTCTTGAGAAACAAGTCCTAACAAACTACTATCTCAATTTGTATGTGACTATGTATAAATTTGATGTTTCAGGAATTAATAACTCTAAAATAAATGTATAGGCTCAGTATGGCTATATATCACTTTACTAGATTGTGTATGGTTCAACATCAACTGCATACTGATTTTTAGTAAATATTGGTCTCAAATTTTGCTTTGGTATATTTTTTGGGTGTATAGATAAAATGCTCTTTCCAACTGTCCTTTTAGTTCTGGCTACCATAAGTACATTGCCTCTGACCAGCAGCACAATGATGTTGGAACTTGTGTCAGAAGAATTATATCCTTCTTTTAGCTCCCATCGACTTTTTTCACTTTTATAACTTAAACCATGTCCCACTTTGTCAATGTACAATTCAGGATAAAGTCATTGATGTCACACTGAATATTGTCTAATGGAGAGCATTCAGATTCACAACTCTCTTCCACTTTAAAGGCAATCTGTATTAATGACACTCACATATTGACCAATTTTATTTGCTATATTGTATTATTTTTCTGCCCTATGCTAAAGGAAGCTTAAGAAACAACACCTAAAATCTCCTCTTTCTCAATTTGAGTTGATTCCTTTTCTCCAAGTGTAATATTTCAGTTGTCAAGTGATTTTCTAGCTTAACAAATATTCTACCTACTTGTTTTTCCTCCCACATACATTTTTACTTTTCTGGTAGAATTTCAAGTGTTAATTGAACTGAACATTTGAAAGAGCCTTGTAGGCCTTGTTGTCTTTGTGTACACATTAATCTTCCTATTACTTTTAACAAGAAGCATAGATATTTAGATACTCTGCTGTGAAGCAGATAATGGTGGGAAATACAGGGAATTGAATCTTTGAGAAATAAAAGATTAGAAAAAGTTTTATCATTTTTTTCCCTGCCATTTATTCATGCATGTCATAATTCAGTTAAAGATAATAGAAAGGGGTAGAAAAATTTAGGATAGGAAATATTCAGCCAATATAACATTAATTAAAGGGCATATTTTCTCATGAATATTCCACTCGAATACATTTTAACAACAATTTGACATTTTGAAACATTTCTAGCTTGTATTATATTCAGTTAAGTAGATTTATCCCAGAAGGAAATCGAGACAAAGCATGTCTTTTTAATAAAATAAGCTGTCTTTCAAACATTTGGCATGATCTCTGGTTGCTAGGACCCACTGCACTGATCACAACTCTGTACTCTCTCAGTGAGAAAACAGGCATTTGCCAGGACCCTGTGAGATAAACAGAGCTGGCCTCTCACAAGGAATGATTACGCTCTTGTTGTCACATTAAATATCTTCTAGAGGAAAGCATTCAGATTCACAACTCTGTGAATGTGTGTTCGGTGTGTTTCAGTATGACAAAAAGCTCCAGACCTATAATGGTCCCATCCCTTTTCCCTAGTTTTAAAATTCTTCTGTGAGAAAAGTCCTTACTTTTCTGTCTCCAGAAATTCCTCTTGAAATGCAGATGTCTCTAGAACATAAATACCTTTATCACCAACCATTGGAATTTGTAATAGCTCTTGATTTTAAAGGTAGTTACATAAATAAATTAAAATTATCTTAAATAATAAATGAAAATTATAGGAACTACTGCCAGTTTTTGATGTAGTACCAAGCCCTCCTCTATAAATATGGCTTCCTAAATAAGATCCCCAGGTTTTTTTGTTTGTTTGTTTGTTTGCTTTTTTTTTTTTTAATAAACTACTCCCATAATTTACCATCTACGATTTCCATTTTTGGTTCATTTAATGTGAAACTAGATCTACATCTACAAAACTGTAGGAGATTGGTCAGGGTGGTGGGAAAAGTTATAAAAGTTATAGGGAAAGACACAAACCTTCTTGGAAGGCCAGGAGGTTTTGCAAAAGCTTCAAAAGAAAATTTGCCTGAAGGCAGCCCAATTCTCTTATCCGGAGCCTGAGAGCAAAGAGTAGATAACAAGGGAATGTAAAGGAATGTAAATTTGTTTACTCCTGTCTCCAGAAACCAGCCTTTGATCATTTGCATGCAGGACTCCCCTCTCCCAGGGAGTGTAGTGACTATGGTTATTACCCACAAATTGTGTTTGCTCCAAGCCTTTTTCATTAAATCTGTACTAAATAAATGTGAGTGGTACTAGCTTATCGGGGCTGGACTCTCTCGGTGGCTGCACTACACTCTCATCACCGGTGCATAGGGGTACAGTCCCCTAGCCAAGTTGTCAGGTAAAATGCCTGGGTCAGTGTAATTCTTTCATCTATCGCTCAGCCAGAGTCTGCGGCACAGACTTGGCAGCACAAAATAATATGAATATAGATTTTGTTTTAGACTGTTATTCCTTTCTCTCCTCCTGCTCCCATATTTCACCACAATCTGAGACCCATCTAATTCAACAGTAATTGTTTTGGGACAACCCACACGTCTCAGGTTTCTTAAAGCTTAGTTTACATAATTTTAAAGATGCTTTTCTTTCTTTTTATACTCATTCTTTATCATTTTAGGTTATTTTAGCTTAACTACATTCTTCAATAATAAATAATGTTGATATAACACGTTTGAGAAGATATTGATAAGCACATCTGGGTAGCGGAAGCAGAGGTACTTTGTGTTTGCTCTACATTATACTATTGGGTCTCAGGATATACTACCGCAAAACATGACTGCAGGAGGCCAAAATATGACCCCAAAATATGCCTCTTTGCACATTGATTATTTTGAACTGGTTATTTTGAGAAACTGTAGGCACAGGACTAACTTTGAAAAGTTACCCTTTTGTAAGAGAAATTTACATCTATAAAGGAAATTACACTTGTAAGAATGTCTCCCTTTCTATGCAACAGGAAGAGGGGAATGAATGAATGGAGAGGGATTAGACTTAAATCTGCATAACAAATGTGCTTTTTCTGGCCATCTGTGCTCTTCCTGGCCATCTGTCCATAGATTGGTTTTTGTGGGTTTTTCCCACACCCTTCTTTCTTTGTTTTAGCAAATGAAATCTAAGCATGAAGTTTAAACTCTTTATTTGTGACTCACTTAGAAATGGACTCATTTCTCTGAGTTTTCTCTCATATATATCTGGAATATATGTTTAAAAAAAAACTTGTTTGTTTTTCTCTTTGTGAACCCTGAATATCTGAGACAGGTCTCAGTTGATTTAGAAAGTTTATTTTGCCAAAGTTGAGGATGCATGCCTGTGAAACAGCTTCAGGTGATCCTGATGAAATATGCCCACAGTGACCAGAGTGTCAGAGGCGTTTGAACCAGAGTGACTCCATCTTGAGTAAGGGCTGGGAAAATGAGGCTGGAACTTGCTGGGCTGCATTCCCAGATAGTTAGGTATTCCCAGCCTCTAGATATTCATGGTAAAGGGAACAGATTGATAACATTCAATAAAGAGACCCAGACTTAGGAATGTCCTGATATCCTGAATCTTGAGAACAGAAGCATTCTTAATTTTGCTTTAAAGATAATATCAATTCTACAAAATATAGTAATTAAGAAAATAAATCCTTCATCACAAATTCTTGTAGCAGAGCTCATCTCGCCATATCTTCCTGTTACTTTTGAGAATGCCCTACTCTGTCTATGGAGTAGCCATTCTTTCACCACTTTACTTTCTTAATAAACTTGCTTTTGCTTTGTACTATGGACTCACCCTGAATTCTTTCTTGTGCAAGAACTAAGAGCCCTCTCTTGGGGTGTGGATCGAGATCCCTTTCTGGTAATGAGAGCACTTCTTGGTTTTATACACTTTAGGGAGACATGAGACATCAGTCAACATATATAAGATGAACATTTTGATCTGAAAAGGTGGGCCAAGTTGAAGCAGGGAGGGGCCTTGCAGGCCATAGATACATAAGAGACAAATGGTTGCATTCTTTTGAGTTTCTGATTAGCCTCACCAAAGGAGGTAATAGATATGCATTTATCTCAGTGACCAGAGAGATGGCTTTGAGTAGAATAGGAGACAGGTTTGCCCTAAGCAGTTCCCAGCTAGACTTTTCCCTTTAACCTAGAGATTTTAGGGTCCCAAGATTTATTTTCCTTTCACATTTTGTTAATCTGTCTTTTGTTATAGAGAAGTCTCAAGAATTATAAGGGCTAGAGAAAACTATGTTTTTCTCTCCTACAGTTTTGTAGGTCTTATAGAATAATGGAGTGTGTGAGTTAATCTAGCAGTTATGTGAAGTGGAGATTTTTGAAAGACTTTTTACGTATAATTATCTTTTAAGAGTAGAGATAGGCCAGGTGTGGTGGTTCACGCCTGTAATCCCAACACTTTGGAAGGCCGAGACAGGTGGATCATCGGAGGTCAGGAGTTAGAGACCAGCCTGGCCAACATGGTGAAACCCTGTCTCTACTAAAAATACAAAAATTAGCCAGGCATGGTGGCAGGTGCCTATAATCCCAGCTACTTGGGAGGCTGAGGCAGGAGAATTGCTTGAACCCAGAAGACGGAGGTTTCAGTGAGCCTAGATCATGCCACTGGACTCCAGCCTCAGTGACAAGAGCGAGACTATGTCTCAAAAAATAAAAATAAAATAAAAAATAGAGATTATGTTTTTAAGAATTCAGGAAGAATGTTTGATGGCCCAGGGAAAGGAAGTAAAGAACATGGGCAAGAAAGAGTGAGTCAATACTGTAAAGTGTAGTGGTTAGGGGTAAGAACTCTGGAATCAGGTTATTTGGATTATGTTCCTGGCTCTGTCAGAAGTGTTTAAACCAGAGTGACTCCATCTTGAATAGGGGTTGAGTAAAATAAGGCTGAGACCTACTGGGCTGCATTCACAGGAGATTAGGCATTCTTAGTCACAGGATGAGATAGGAGGTCAACACAAGATACAGGTCACAAAGATCTTGATGATAAAATAGGTTGTGGTAGAGAAGCCAGCCCAAACCCACCAAAACCAAGATGGTGACCTGTGATCTTCCTGACTGCTCATTATATGCTAATTATAATGCATTAGTATGCTGAAAGACACTCCCACAAGCACCATAAAGGTTTACAAATGCCATGACTATGTCAGGTAATTACCCTATATGGCTTAAAAAGGGGAGAACCCCAAGTTCTTGGAGTTGTCCAACCCTTTCCCAGAAAACTCATGAATAATTCACCCCTTGCTTAGCATGTAATCAATAAATAAATATAAATATTCTTGGTCAAACAGTCCATGCCACTGCTATGCCTATGGAGTAGCCATTCTTTTATTCCTTTACTTTCTTAATAAACTTGCTTTCACTTTACCGTATGCTCTTGTCCTGAATTCTTTCTTGTGTGAAGTTTCAGAACCCTCTCTTGGTTCCTGTCCTGATTTCTCACAGAGTCATTAAATAAGATGCTCTTTAAGCATTATGTTTTCATTAATATTATTATTTGGGGGTGGTAATACAAGAAAAGGAAGTACGTTATTAGCACTAGAAACCAATTTATTCTCATGATCTAGCAATTCCATTTTTAAAATATCTAGTATTAGAAGCATATGTAAAGGTTATTTTGTATCAGCACCCATTTTAATACCTGGCTTCTTTCTTGTATCTTATCAAGTGAATGATGAAGAAGTCACCTACTGCCAGAGTATCCCTATTTATTTTTTGGACTACTCTGTTAATTCATTTATGTTCTCATCAATGATTTATTTAATGTTTAATGTATGTTAAGTGTTAGGCATAGAAATATGACTTGTCCCTGTTCTTGAGAACCTCAAAGCATAGCTCTAAATACCATTTCATGAAAAGATAATTTGAATACAATGTAATAGGTGCTACATTTAGAATACATAAGAAGTAGTGTGTGAATCCAGTGTTTTTCATTATACCAAATTGAGCTGGATATTCCTATAACTTCTGACTTATTCAGTTTTGATTCCTGTGAAAACATGGATTGGTTGTGGCAGATAGTTTTGGAATCCAGTGACCATTCTTTTGCCCTCTTCTTCCTAACTAGTAGAACCTGAATTGTGTTCAGGCATTTACTCTCCAGTGTGCTCTGGAAAGGTAACGGTCCCCTCAGTCCATGGGGTATATCATGATTAGCCTGAGTTACAATGGTTGAGGGCAATTTTTCTTGAAGCTTCTTGGGTAGGTTTTCTAGTTTGATAAAGGGAGGTACCCCATCATCTTCAACAATAGTTGTTATATCTTCATGTAATGCTTGGAATTGTTTCAGCCATTTACAATCATGCAAAGAGACATCACAGGAATACCAAGAATGACAGTCCTGCTAAATTAAGCAACTGTGCAGTAAAGGATTAACTCATCAGACTCAGAGTGTTAAAATTCTGTTCAAGCCGGGCGCGGTGGCTCAAGCCTGTAATCCCAGCACTTTGGGAGGCCGAGACGGGCGGATCACAAGGTCAGGAGTTCGAGACCATCCTGGCTAACACGGTGAAACCCCGTCTCTACTAAAAAATACAAAAAGCTAACCGGGAGAGGTGGTGGGCGCCTGTAGTCCCAGCTACTCAGGAGGCTGAGGCAGGAGAATGACGTAAACCCGGGAGGTGGAGCATGCAGTGAGCTGAGATCCGGCCACTGCACTCCAGCCCCGGTGACAGAGCGAGACTCCGTCTCAAAAAAAAAAAAAAAAAAAAAAAAAAAAAAAAAAAAAAAAAAAAAAAAATTCTATTCATTACAAAAATAAATAAATGAATAAATAAATAAATAAAATAACTGGCCCTGGGGGTTAACTTCTAGTCTCGTGGTATATCCTGCTTGATGAGAGTATCATTGTATACCTGGGGCTTTGGATCACATATTATCAGCTTGACATCTGGAAAGACTAGAGAACAAGTAGCTAAAGTCCATCAGGCAAGCACTCTGTGCCTATGTGACCAACCCCTAAAGAAACTCTGTACACAAATGTTCAAGTGAGCTTCCTTAGTTGGCAACACTTTGTATGTATTGTCACATATTATTGCTGGGAGAAGTAAGCATTGTCCATGTAACTCCAATAGAAGAGGACAACTGGAAGGTAGCACCTGTTTTCTCCAGAACTCTACCCTATGCACATTTTTTCTTTACTGATGTTAATGTGTATTAACTTACTGTAATAAACTATAACCATGAATATCACCACTTTTCTGAGTCCTGTGAGTCCAATCAAATCATCAAATCTAAGAATGGTTTTATATCCCTGAAACAATAACCCTGGAAACACCCACCTCCATATTACATATTATCTGAATTAGGAGTGGGATCATTTCAAACTGTCAATTTATACTGAGTTTCTATGTCCCAAAGTGTATGAGTTATGACTAAGCTACAGACCCTTCTCTGTAGTTATCGTTAAAACTCAAATTCAACACTTCACATTTATCTCATTTTCTGCCATCTTACCTAGATCAGACAAGCCTATCTTTTCAAGATTATTTATAGGTCCTGACTATGTTACCAGTATTTTTGTTATTATTCCTTCCTCATTATTTGCTAAAGTGAATGAGATGTCATCAATCCTAATCAAATCTTTATGCTTGTATATCTTCCATAAGGTAAATCCCATGAGAATGGGAATCTTGTATGTCTTGTTCACAGCTATCTTCATACCACTAGAAGCATATATATTTTTGTCAAAGTAGATAAGAAGAGAGTTTATCTCTAGGTAAATTCTTTTTAACACATAAATTTACCCTAGCAATAGTAATATAATGACCCTTCAACATTCATGTGCAATATATTGTCTATTATATTGTCTACAACCAGCTAGGAGAAGAACACCTAGGAATAGAATATATTTGAGAGTTCTTTTGATTGTGAGATAAGAAAGAGGGAGGCCTTTTGAAGCATAAAAAAGAGCCCATGGGGAAGGGTTTGGCTTGGAAGATATAGTAAGAAATTCTGACTTTCAGCAGCCACATGACTATGCTAAACTTCTGGACAAAGAAGGGAAGAAAAAGGTAGCCAGGGGCATGTCTACTGAGGAGTAATTTGAGTGTCTTACTTGCCACTAGTGCAAAACTTAAGGAGGATTTTAAAAAACTCCGTAATCAACATAATATTTCAATAAAATATATTTAAAAGTCAAAATTAATGCCAGAAATCATAACAAACAGAATAAAACTAGGATCAGTAGAAATGCTTGTCCACTCATTATCTATTCACAGTTTATAAGTGAAGCACCAAGAACTCATGTACACAACGCTTCCTTTAATATTAGACTGATGAGTTTCCTGACATCCTATTCTCTCTATCCCTATGTAGCTTCTGCTTCCTCCTCCCCAGTAAAGACTTTTTGAGGAGTTACCAATGAATTTAAATATACTCTTTTGGAGATATGACCAGATTTCAATATGGCTTAGGTGTAACATCAAACTGATTATAACTCAAATACCAAGCTATGTATTATCCTATTTCCCTGTCTTTAAAATATGAACATGTATGCAACATGAATTATTTGAAATTTAACCATATATTTTAAATGTTCTTTCAACTTACACAATACAATGTTCCTTAACTCATGCACATGGCAGTAATCTGTTATATTTAGAACACATGGCTGCATTTGATATATCAAATGTCTTTGACAAGTGAAGTCAACCCAGTTTAATGAAAACTTGTCTGTAAGATGACATAGGAGAAAAACAATAATTTTCCTCTCATTATTCAACATAGTTCCTTCAAATTTATGTTGAAATAAGTTGGCCTAAAATTAATATTTTTCTAAAATAACTCAAGTAGTTAAAATAGTCTCAAATAATTTATGAAGAGGCATCAAAAGTATGATATTGGAAAGTAAATTGTTACCACCTTTCTGGGGAGTATTTTGGTGATATAGTTCAGTCTATTAAAATGGTCATTACTTCTGACCCTGAGGAAAAAATTTATAATTCAATCAGAGTGACTCAATATAATTTAACATATTAAATACACACACACACACACACAAACACAACTGTGTTTTGTTTTTTTTTTTATTAGAAGGGCTATGTTATTTGATGCAAAGTTGTCTCTGCATATTTACATGGCATGGATAATAGAGTGCCTTATGGCATCCAAGACACACACAACTTCTAGTGTTGACGGTGGGTTGCTTTCCCAGTCTCTGGAAAAAGTTTAGTTTTGCTCAGGTCAAGGACTAGAAGCTCACCGATCATGGCACCATCACTTCCACCTAATCTCCAGCAGATTTAAGTCCCTACTTCCCAGTCACTAGAGTTTAAAGTACCCAGGGTTGTTGACCTGCAGGTGGGGGCAGTCGTTTTTCTACTACCACTTGGTTGGTGAGTTTCTTCCATCCAGCTTCCTGGTCCTCTGTCCAGAAGTTTTCTCTCTCTCTTCACCATTAGTGAAAGAAACACTGTTCCTCTAAACTTCTTTCTCCCTTGCATTTGAGTCACCACTCTGCCTCTTCCCCTTCCTCTAGGCACAATTTTGTATAATTATTATGAGGGTTATATATATACACACACACATTTATCTAATAGTAGAGGACTGATAAAATAAGTTGTAGTATATTTAAATTAAGACTACTATAAAACCATTAAAATAACATTTTTAAAATAGTAAAATAAGGCCGGGCGCCAGTGGCTCAAGCCTGTAATCCCAGCACTTTGGGAGGCCGAGACGGGCGGATCACGAGGTCAGGAGATCGAGACCATCCTGGCTAACACTGTGAAACTCCGTCTCTACTAAAATTACAAAAAACTAGCCTGGCGAGGTGGTGGGCGCCTGTAGTCCCAGCTACTTGGGAGGCTGAGGCAGGAGAATGGCGTGAACCCGGGAGGCGGAGCTTGCAGTGAGATGAGATCGGGCCACTGCACTCCAGCCCCGGCGACAGAGTGAGACTCCGTCTCAAAAAAAAAAAAAAAAAAAAAAAAAAAAAAATAGTAAAATAGTTTTGAAATAAAGATGAGTTTAAAACCCAAGATTAAAAAAATGTATAAACTGCATGATAAGACATACACACATAATGACACAGAAAAAAACAGGAAAGAAGTGCAATAAAATATTAACAAAAGTTGTAAGGAAATGATGGGATTATTGGTATTTTTTCTCCTTGTAATTTCTAATTTATCTTTACTGGTTACAGATTGCTCTTTTCTTTTCTTTTCTTTTCTTTTCTTTTGACAAAATTTCACTCTCATTGCTCAGGCTGGAGTGTAGTGCCATGATCTCAGGTCACTGCAACCACCGCCTCCTGGGTTCAAGCGATTCTTCTGCCTTAGCCTCCCAAGTAGCTGGGATTACAGGCATCTGCCATAACACCCAGCTTATTTTGTGTATTTTTAGTAGAGATGGGGTTTCACCATGTTGGCCAGGCTGCTCTCAAACTCCGGACCTCAGGTGATCCACCTGTCTCAGCCTCCCAAAGTGCTGGGATTACAGGCATGAGCCACCATGCCTGTCAGCCTATTTATTTTAAAAATCAGAACAAAACTTGACTTAGAAGTAAGAAATGTGGGAGAAAAGTAATGCTTCACCAGAATCTGAATACATGCATTATATATTATTCCATCAAGTGGACAATTACTTGCTGAATATTCCTGATCATGTACAGATTCCAAAGTCGAGTTCTGGTTGTGCTGATCTTCTACACTGAGTTTAATAGTCTGTGCCCAAGTTCAAATTTGGAGAGGATAAACTGGAAAATTAATGATATTTTAATGACTGTATCTTTATGCAGAGCCTTGTATGCTACATGCACTCCTGTAAGGGATGGACAACCACTGTAAAACTATAAACAGAGAAATGTTTGCATACAAGAAAGATAACTCAAATGGTAGTGAAGAATAGTAGGAGAGGCCAGGTTATGCAGGTGAGGAAGTGGAACCAGCGAGTCCTTTTAAATTTTAAATTTTGTAATTTAATATTGAATACATATCATATTGATATTTTTTTTTGTAAAATTTAAGAATTAAACAAAATAAACAATCGCATTCCTACTTTCCAGCTCAAGAAATAGGACATCACCAGTTGCTTTCAAGAGTTCCCCCTCCACTGTGAGTCCAATCCTATACCTCCTTTTCTCTACCGGAGGTAGCCACTGTCTTGCATTTTATGTTTACTATTATTTTGTCTCTGTAGTTTTGTCATGAGTGGATATTTCTAAATATCTACCCTCTCTGAAGGGCAACCTTGGATTTTCACAGCGAACAACTTTTATGGCTTCTCAATTGTTTAGTTTTGCATGTTCTTGAACTTTATATAAATGAAGGCATGCTTTGTATTTTCTTCTGTAATGTGTTTGGTCATTCAACTTTATGAGATATATCCATGTTGAATTTTGTAGCTGCGGTTTGATGATTTTTATGTTATATAGTATTACATTCTATAGATATCTCTCAGTAGATAATCCTCCTATTGTTTAACATTTGCATTGCTTCTCATTTTGACCTATTTTAAACAGCCCTCCTTAAATATACACTTCTCTGTAGTGTATGCTAGAAGTGGAGTGTCTGGAATAAAGATGGCTGAATCATCTTCAACTCTAGTAAGATGACAAACTGTTTTCTAACAGTGTTTTAGTTTAACTATTATATATCAATTTTGAACAGTTCTTTCACTTACTAGCAATTTATTATCAGCAACACTTGTTATTGTCAGACTTTTAAGTTTTCATTCGTTGGGTAAAATGACATCTTTTCGTGGTTCTAATTTGCATTTCCATGCCTACTAATGAATTTGAGCTTATTTTAATGCAATTATTGGTCATTTTTATTTCCTCTGCTGTGAAGTGCCTATTCAGGATTTGTTCATCTTTTTTTTTTTTTTTTTTTTGAATAGTTTGCAAATATGTTGCCCAGTTTGTGGCTTCACTTTTCACTTTCTTCAGTATTACATTTGATAAAGAGAAGTTCTTAAACTTCAATGTGATCATATTTGTATTTTGCTCACTTAAAAAAATCTGGTTAAAGAAATATTTCACAAATATGACATTATGATACATTATCTTCCAAAATTTTAATAATTTTGGTTTTTTTTCACATTTTAGTCTTTAGTTCAGCTGGAATTCATTTCTGTGTGTGGTGTGAGGTGAGAGTTTTTTTCATTTTTTTCCCTATGAAATAAATTATTTCCTTCTGTATTGCAGGTAGCTGAAACCAATGATGCTGACCTCCCTCTAAAAGCTGCATTTCTGAATTTCTGAAGGCAAACTGTCTGCCTATATTGTACAGCAAAATAATTTCCTGTATTAAAACGTTTTTGCTCTAAATTTCTAGGTTAAACTCTGCTTAGATATTGCTAAGGGGGTAGCCAAGTGCAGAAACTTAAATTTACTGACAGAAATCTAGAGAATGCTTAATTTTTTTCCAGCAATGAAGTCGAAGAGCCAGGGATATCCCAGAAGGGTATGCAAAAGGGTATGCAAAACATCAAGAGAAGATCAGAGGGTAAGGTTTACAGATTGAGTTATTAGAATAATGCACAATGGGGTTTGGGTTGCATAAAAACAGGGTCTATGGGTGTGTATTTATAAGTTCACACATACACAAACGCATACATATATGTACACACACAGGCAGCCCTCAACACTCTGACTAGCTTTTGTACATTATTTTCCAATTATTAATACCTCAAATTGCATTTATATAGAAAAATTGAACTTTAGTGCATCACAAAAGAGAAGAGACTTTAATTTCTAGTTCAAGACATTGATGAGAAAGATCCTTAGAATTTATAACACCTGGAGATCTACAAGAAAAACTAGTGTATCTTCTTTATTCATTCTTGAAATTTGAAATCAGTCTGTTGCGTTCAAGTTCTTAAATTAGTTGCATGTTGAGTTAATTAGAAAATATCACTATGACTACAGTGACTTCCTATAAAAAGAGAGGTGGAATTTTTATGATTGTGGCCTTTAAGATTATCAGGGAACACTAGGAATAAAAACTAAGGTGATGATTCATTCTGCAATGTAGGTTAGCTAGAGGATAAAGACCCATGTGTTCTGATCCAGCAGCACCTCTTTTTCAGATTAGTGGATAAGTGCATCCAGTGGAGTCAGATTGCCTTGGACAAATCATAGTTCTACCAATGATTAGTGTTGCCAGTCTTGGGAAAGTCATTTAACCTTTCTGTGTCCCCTTTACTCATGTTTAAAATGGAAATAATGACATAACTGCTTGATGGGGGTGTTGTTATGTTTAAATGCAGTAATACCATTCCAAAGTGCTTAGAGGGGTAACAGATGTGTCATGACTGTTCAACAAATGTTAACTGTTATTATGTTTATTATGTTTACCTAGTACTCTGCGATGTCAGTGGTAAGGATAAGAAAGATGAAAGCATCAGGAAAATGAAGATTTTTAGCTTCATTCATCTTAACAAGTTTAACAGACATGATTTTCCCACTCTCCTTCAACACTCACATATTAATTTCATATTTGTGGAAAGTTTTCACTTATAACACTCAGTATATACCACTTAGGATCATGAAGGGATATCCTGTAGGGCAGATCCACATGTAGGAGAATGAAGCTAGACCCGTATCTCTCACTATACACAAAAATCAAATCAAATGGATTAAACACTTCAATCTAAGACCTCTCACTATGAAAATACTATGAGTAAACATTGTAGGATATTCTTCTGGGCAAAAATTTCTTGCCCACAAGCACAGGCAACCAAAGTCAAAATGGACAAATGGGATCACATCGAGTTAAAAAGTTTCTATGCAGCAAATGAAACTGTCAACAAAACACAGAGGCAACCCAAAGAATTGGAAAAAATATCTGCAAGCTACTCAACCGACAAGGGATTAGTAACCAGTATATATAAGGAGCTCAAACAACTCTACAGGAAAACAAATCTAACAATGGATTAAAAATAGACAAAGGATTGGCCAGGCACGGTGGCTCACGCCTGTAATCCCAGCACTCTGGGAGGCTGAGGCTGGCAGATCACGAGGTCAGGAGATTGAGACCATCCTGGCTAACATGGTGAAACCCCCTCTCCACTAAATATACAAAAAATTAGCAGGGTATGGTGGCGGGTGCCTGTAGTTCCAGCTACTCTGGAGGCTGAGGCAGAAGAATGGCGTGAACCCGGGAGGCGGAGCTTGCAGTGAGCTGAGATCGCGCCACTGCACTCCAGCCTGGGCTACAGAGAGACTCCGTCTCAAAAAATAAAAATAAAAATAAAAAATATAGATAGGCCGGGCGCGGTGTCTCAAGCTTGTAATCCCAGCACTTTGGGAGGCCGAGACGGGTGGATCACGAGGTCAGGAGATCGAGACCATCCTGGCTAACACGGTGAAACCCCATCTCTACTAAAAAATACAAAAAACTAGCCGGGCGAGGTGGCGGACGCCTGTAGTCCCAGCTACTCCGGAGGCTGAGGCAGGAGAATGGCGTAAACCCGGGAGAGGGAGCTTTCAGTGAGCCGAGATCCGGCCACTGCACTCCAGCCTGGGCGACAGAGTGAGACTCTGTCTCAAAAAAAATAAAATAAATTAAAATAAAATAAAATAAAATAAAATAAAATAAAATAAATAAATAAATAAATAAATAAATGGACAAAGGATTTGAGTAGACATTTCTCAAAAGAAGATATACAAATGTCAGAAAAGCATATAAAAAGTTGCTCAACATCACTGATTGTCAGTGAAATGTAAATCAAAACTGCAATGAGATATCATCTGACCTCAGTTAAAATGGCATTTATCCAAAAGACAGGCAATGATAACAAATGTTGACAAGGACGTGGAGAAAAGGGAAGGCTTGTACACTGTTGGTGTGAACGTAAGTTAGTACAACCCCTATGGAGAACAGTTTGGAGGTTCCTCAAAAAACTAAAAATAGGACTACTATCCAATTCAACCATCCTACTGCTGAGTGTATACCCAAAAGAAATGAAATCAGAATATCGAAGAGATATCTGCACTCTCATGTTTGTTGCAGTATTGTTCACAATAGCCAAGATTTGGAGCAACCTAAGTGTCCACCAACAGATAAACGGATAAAGAAAATGTGGGTGGGGGCGGAGCAAGATGGCCGAATAGGAACAGCTCCAGTCTCCAACTCCCAGCGCGAGCGACACAGAAGACCGGTGATTTCTGCATTTTCAAATGAGGTACTGGGGTCATCTCACTAGGGAGTGCCGGACAATCGGTGCTGGTCAGCTGCTGCAGCCTGACCAGCGAGAGCTGAAGCAGGGCGAGGCATCGCCTCACCTGGAAGCGCAAGGGGGAAGGGGATCCGTTTTCCTAGCCAGGGGAACTGAGACACACAACACCTGGAAAATCGGGTAACTCCCACCCCAATACTGCGCTGTAAGCATACAGGCATTCCAGGAGAATATATCCCACACCTGGCCGGGAGGGTCCCACGCCCACGAAGCCTCCCTCACTGCTAACACAGCAGTCTGCCGCGATCTATCGGCAAGGCAGCAGCCAGGCTGGGGGAGGGGCGCCCGCCATTGCTGAGGCTTAAGTAGGTAAACAAAGCCGCTGGGAAGCTCGAACTGGGTGGAGCTCACAGCAGCTCAAGGAAGCCTGCCTGTCTCTGTAGTCTCCACCTCTGGGGACAGCGCACAGCTGAAGACCAACAGGGGAAGTAGCGGGAGCCGGTGCAGACGCGAACGACTCTGTCTGACAGCTTTGGGGAGAGCCGCGGATCTCCCAACGCGGAGGTTGAGATCTGAGAACGGACAGACTGCCTGCTCAGGTGTGTCCCTGACCCCTGAGTAGCCTAGCTGGGAGAAATCCCCCACTAGGGGCAGTCTGACACCCCACACCTCACAGGGTGGAGTACACCCCTGAGAGGACACTTCCAAAGGAAGAATCAGACAGGTACATTCGCTGTTCAGCAATATTCTATCTTCGGCAACCTCTGCTGCTGATACCCAGGCAAACAGGGTCTGGAGTGGACCTCAAGCAATCTCCAACAGACCAACAGAGAGTCCTTCTGACTGTCAGAAGGAAAACTATCAAACAGGAAGGACACCTATACCAAAACCCCATCAGTTCGTCACCACCATCAAAGACCAGAGACAGATAAAACCACAAAGATGGGGAAGAAGCAGGGCAGAAAAGCTGGAAATTCAAAAAATAAGAGCGCATCTCCCCCTGCAAAGGAGCGCAGCCCATCACCAGCAACGGATCAAAGCTGGTCAGAGAATGACTTGGACGAGAGGAGAGAAGAAGGCTTCAGTCCATCAAACTTATCAGAGCTAAAGGAGGAATTACGTACCCAGCGCAAAGAAACTAAAAATCTTGAAAAAAGAGTGGAAGAATTGACAGCTAGACTCATTAATGCAGAGAAGATCATAAACGAAATGACAGAGATGAAAACCATGACACGAGAAATACGTGACAAATGCACAAGCTTCAGTAACCGACTCGATCAACTGGAAGAAAGAGTATCAGCGATTGAAGATCAAATGAATGAAATGAAGCGAGAAGAGAAACCAAAAGAAAAAAGAAGAAAAAGAAATGAGCAAAGCCTGCAAGAAGTATGGGATTACGTAAAAAGACCAAATCTACGTCTGATTGGGGTGCCTGAAAGTGAGGGGGAAAATGGAACCAAGTTGGAAAACACTCTTCAGGATATCATCCAGGAGAACTTCCCCAACCTAGTAGGGCAGGCCAACATTCAAATTCAGGAAATACAGAGAACTGCCACAAAGATACTCCTCCAGAAGAGCAACTCCAAGACACATAATTGCCAGATTCACCAAAGTTGAAATGAAGGAAAAAATCTTAAGGGCAGCCAGAGAGAAAGGTCGGGTCACCCACAAAGGGAAGCCCATCAGACTAACAGCAGATCTCTCGGCAGAAACTCTACAAGCCAGAAGAGAGTGGGGGCCAATATTCAACGTTCTTAAAGAAAAGAATTTTCAACCCAGAATTTCATATCCAGCCAAACTAAGTTTCATAAGTGAAGGAGAAATAAAATCCTTTACAGATAAGCAAATGCTTAGAGATTTTGTCACCACCAGGCCTGCCTTACAAGAGACCCTGAAGGAAGCCCTAAACATGGAAAGGAACAACCGGTACCAGCCATCGCAAAAACATGGCAAAATGTAAAGACCATCGAGGCTAGGAAGAAACTGCATCAACTAACGAGCAAAATAACCAGTTAATATCATAATGGCAGGATCAAGTTCACACATAACAATATTAACCTTAAATGTTAATGGACTAAATGCTCCAATTAAAAGACACAGACTGGCAAACTGGATAAAGAGTCAAGACCCATCAGTCTGCTGTATTCAGGAGACCCATCTCACATGCAGAGACATACATAGGCTCAAAATAAAGGGATGGAGGAAGATCTACCAAGCAAATGGAGAACAAAAAAAAGCAGGGGTTGCAATCCTTGTCTCTGATAAAACAGACTTTAAACCATCAAAGATCAAAAGAGACAAAGAAGGCCATTACATAATGGTAAAGGGATCAATTCAACAGGAAGAGCTAACTCTCCTAAATATATATGCACCCAATAAAGGAGCACCCAGATTCATAAAGCAAGTCCTTAGAGACTTACAAAGAGACTTAGACTCCCATACAATAATAATGGGAGACTTCAACACTCCGCTGTCAACATTAGACAGATCAACGAGACAGAAAGTTAACAAGGATATCCAGGAATTGAACTCATCTCTGCACCAAGCGGACCTAATAGACATCTATAGAACTCTCCACCCCAAATCAACAGAATATACATTCTTCTCAGCACCACATCGCACTTATTCCAAAATTGACCACATAATTGGAAGTAAAGTACTCCTCAGCAAATGTAAAAGAACAGAAATTATAACAAACTGTCTCTCAGACCACAGTGCAATCAAACTAGAACTCAGGACTAAGAAACTCAATCAAAACCGCTCAACTACATGGAAACTGAACAACCTGCTCCTGAATGACTACTGGGTACATAACGAAATGAAAGCGGAAATAAAGATGTTCTTTGAAACCAATGAGAACAAAGATACAACATACCAGAATCTCTGGGACACATTTAAAGCAGTGTGTAGAGGGAAATTTATAGCACTAAATGCCCACAAGAGAAAGCAGGAAAGATCTAAAATTGACACTCTAACATCACAATTAAAAGAACTAGAGAGGCAAGAGCAATCACATTCCAAAGCTAGCAGAAGGCAAGAAATAACTAAGATCAGAGCAGAACTGAAGGAGATAGAGACACAAAAAACCCTCCAAAAAATCAATGAATCCAGGAGTTGGTTTTTTGAAAAGATCAACAAAATTGACAGACCGCTAGCAAGGCTAATAAAGAAAAAAAGAGAGAGGAATCAAATCGATGCAATAAAAAATGATAAAGGGGATATCACCACCGACCCCACAGAAATACAAACTACCATCAGAGAATACTATAAATGCCTCTACGCAAATCAACTAGAAAATCTAGAAGAAATGGATAATTTCCTGGACACTTACACTCTCCCAAGGCTAAACCAGGAAGAAGTTGAATCCCTGAATAGACCAATAGCAGGCTCTGAAATTGAGGCAACAATTAATAGCCTACCCACCAAAAAAAGTCCAGGACCAGATGGATTCACAGCTGAATTCTACCAGAGGTACAAGGAGGAGCTGGTACCATTCCTTCTGAAACTATTCCAATCAATAGAAAAAGAGGGAATCCTCCCTAACTCATTTTATGAGGCCAACATCATCCTGATACCAAAGCCTGGCAGAGACACAACAAAAAAAGAGAATTTTAGACCAATATCCCTGATGAACATTGATGCAAAAATCCTCAATAAAATACTGGCAAACCGGATTCAGCAGCACATCAAAAAGCTTATCCACCATGATCAAGTGGGCTTCATCCCTGGGATGCAAGGCTGGTTCAACATTCGCAAATCAATAAACATAATCCAGCATATAAACAGAACCAAAGACAAGAACCACATGATCATCTCAATAGATGCAGAAAAGGCTTTTGACAAAATTCAACAGCCCTTCATGCTAAAAACGCTCAATAAATTCGGTATTGATGGAACGTACCTCAAAATAATAAGAGCTATTTATGACAAACCCACAGCTAATATCATACTGAATGGGCAAAAACTGGAAAAATTCCCTTTGAAAACTGGCACAAGACAGGGATGCCCTCTCTCACCACTCCTATTCAACATAGTGTTGGAAGTTCTGGCTAGGGCAATCAGGCAAGAGAAAGAAATCAAGGGTATCCAGTTAGGAAAAGAAGAAGTCAAATTGTCCCTGTTTGCAGATGACATGATTGTATATTTAGAAAACCCCATCGTCTCAGCCCAAAATCTCCTTAAGCTGATAAGCAACTTCAGCAAAGTCTCAGGATACAAAATTAATGTGCAAAAATCACAAGCATTCTTATACACCAGCAACAGACAAGCAGAGAGCCAAATCAGGAATGAACTTCCATTCACAATTGCTTCAAAGAGAATAAAATACCTAGGAATCCAGCTTACAAGGGATGTAAAGGACCTCTTCAAGGAGAACTACAAACCACTGCTCAGTGAAATCAAAGAGGACACAAACAAATGGAAGAACATACCATGCTCATGGATAGGAAGAATCAATATCGTGAAAATGTCCATACTCCCCAAGGTTATTTCTAGATTCAATGCCATCCCCATCAAGCTACCAATGAGTTTCTTCACAGAATTGGAAAAAACTGCTTTAAAGTTCATATGGAACCAAAAAGAGCCCGCATTGCCAAGACAATCCTAAGTCAAAAGGACAAAGCTGGAGGCGTCACGCTACCTGACTTCAAACTATACTACAAGGCTACAGTCACCAAAACAGCATGGTACTGGTACCAAAACAGAGATATAGACCAATGGAACAGAACAGAGTCCTCAGAAATAATACCGCACATCTACAGCCATCTGATCTTTGACAAACCTGAGAGAAACAAGAAATGGGGAAAGGATTCCCTATTTAATAAATGGTGCTGGGAAAATTGGCTAGCCATAAGTAGAAAGCTGAAACTGGATCCTTTCCTTACCCCTTATACGAAGATTAATTCAAGATGGATTAGAGACTTAAATGTTAGACCTAATACCATAAAAACCCTAGAAGAAAATCTAGGTAGTACCATTCAGGACATAGGCATGAGCAAGGACTTCATGTCTAAAACACCAAAAGCAACGGCAGCAAAAGCCAAAATTGACAAATGGGATCTAATTAAACTAAAGAGCTTTTGCACAGCAAAAGAAACTACCATCAGAGTGAACAGGCAACCTACAGAATGGGAGAAAATTTTTGCAACCTACTCATCTGACAAAGGGCTAATATCCAGAATCTACAAAGAACTCAAACAAATATACGAGAAAAAAACAAACAACCCCATCAAAAAGTGGGGAAAGGATATGAACAGACATTTCTCAAAAGAAGATATTCATACAGCCAACAGACACATGAAAAAATGCTCATCATCACTGGCCATCAGAGAAATGCAAATCAAAACCACAATGAGATACCATCTCACACCAGTTAGAATGGCAATCATTAAGAAGTCAGGAAACAACAGGTGTTGGAGAGGATGTGGAGAAATAGGAACACTTTTACACTGTTGGTGGGATTGTAAACTAGTTCAACCATTATGGAAAACAGTATGGCAATTCCTCAAGGATCTAGAACTAGATGTACCATATGACCCAGCCATCCCACTACTGGGTATATACCCAAAGGATTATAAATTAGTCTACTACAAAGACACATGTACACGTAGGTTTATTGCGGCACTATTCACAATAGCAAAGACTTGGAATCAACCCAAATGTCCATCTGTGACAGACTGGATTAAGAAAATGTGGCACATATACACCATGGAATACTATGCAGCCATAAAAAAGATGAGTTTGCGTCCTTTGTAGGGACATGGATGCAGCTGGAAACCATCATTCTTAGCAAACTATCACAAGAAGAGAAAACCAAACACCGCATGTTCTCACTCATAGGTGGGAACTGAACAATGAGTTCACTTGGACTCGGGAAGGGGAACATCACACACTGGGGTCTATCATGGGGAGGGGGGAGGGGGGAGGAGGGAGGGATTGCATTGGGGAGTTATACATGATATAAATGATGAATTGATGGGTGCTGACGAGTTGATGGGTGCAGCACACCAACATGGCATAAGTATACATATGTAACAAACCTGCACGTTATGCACATGTACCCTAGAACTTAAAGTATAATAATAAAAAAAAAAAAAAAAAAAAAAAAAGAAAATGTGGTACATACGTACAGTCGTGAAAAATAACTAGATTTGATTATTTGCAGTAACATGGATGAAACTGGAGGTCATTATTTAAGTAAAATAAATCAGGCACAGAAAGACAAGCAACATTGTGTGATCTCACTCATTCATAAGATTTAAAAATCAAAACAATTTAACTCATGGAGATAGAGAATGGAAGGATGGTTACTGGAGGCTAGGAAGCGTAGTGGGGGAATGGGAGGAGGTGAGGATGTTTAATGAGAACAAAAAAAATAGAAACAATGAAAAAGACCTAGTATTTGATAGCACAACAGGAGGACTATGGTCAATAATAATTAAATTGTACATTTTGAAACAACTAAAAGAGTGTAATTGGATTGTCTCTACACAAAAGATAAATGCTTGAGGAGATGGCTATCCACCAATTTTCCACAATGTGATTATTACGCATCACATGCATTTACCAAAATATCTCATGTACCCCATAAATATATACACCTAGTACGTACCCACAAAAATAAAAAATATAAAAGAGTGTTTGCATAGTGGATAAGTACCATAGAAATATTTGGAAGAGCAAGGAGAAATTGGATATTTTTGTAATGATGAAAGTATGTATTTCTGTACTTTGCCTGTATGTTTAAGTAAAAACTGACCACAAGATGTCACTGTTAACCTATGTATGGGAGGGAAGTGTGCCTTGAACCGCAGCTAGGTTTTGTGGGGCAGGTGTGGTTAGAAACCATTATTTTAAAATCCTTGGCAATAACTAACCCTCAACATGTTTCAGTTTTTCAAAACCGCTGGAATGTTTTTAGAGTTTGGAATTTTTTTTTTTTTTAGTTTTGCAAAATATTTTCAATTGAATTCACACCCAAGTATCTTTATTTGGAAATTTAATTTAAAACAATATGGTTTGCTAACGAAGTTGAAGCCTCTAGTCTCAAGTGGAGAATAAACCCACAAAACCACTCCGAGTTGGCATTACTCTTTTAACCAGGAACAATAGCTTTATTTGAACTAATGAACATTTCCTCCAGAAAAGATTTAATATAAGATGAAAAGGAGTGTCATAGAAGATGCTTTAAGGAGTAGAATTGGTCATACCCCCAAATAATAGCTTAGGAATGAGTGTGTTAAATTGGATTTTGTTACCTTTTCACTACAATATTTAAAAAATTACATTGCATGTGACTTAGAAAGAAGTCTATTGTTAATCCCCTACTTTCCAGCATGCCTATATTTAAACCTTCCTTAATGTAAGTTTTGATTTCCAAAGCAGATCCCATAACTCTTACTCTGTTATGATTTTGCTTTTTACTCCTCCTGCTTTCTCTAGGGTCCTATTTCCCCTCATTTCTCTTCTATTGACTCTGCCTATACCATAGTCTCACACTTAGACCTCTGTTCTGAACCAATTCTGTTTCCTAGTTCATATGCTATTAGGCTGAGAGTTGGAAGGATTTGAGGAGTGTATGGAATAATCCTCCATTTTATTCAGTCTTGTTCAGTTGATTTAACAATAGCTGCATGCCAGTCTCTGTGTTAGTCATCTCTAATTGAAAAATTGAGTAAGTCTCCTTCAAGAAAGTCTGCCCAAAGTTATCATGTTTTTACAAATCCCCTATTGGGCTGCATGTGATTAGTTATTAAGCATTTTCTGAATGAATGAAAAACAATGACAAGTTCACTGCTTTGGAGATGGCATGGAGTATTAACAAAAGGAAAAAAATCCAAAACATTAGTTTGTACAAGAGGAGAGAAAGAGTTATAACTCTGGATCCACAATTAGTTTTCATCACCTTCATCAAATCACTTATTGCCAAACCTCAATTTCCTCATCCGTAAAATTAAGAAACAAGACTAAAAGAGTTCTAGGGTACTTTTCATTTTTTCCCATTCTGTGAGAATTTAAGGTCACCTGTTTAACTATGGAAAAGTATTAATCACTAGAAAGTTTTTCCTGAGTTAAACTTGATGTCTACTTCTCTGTAGCTTTTAGCCATTGGTCTTAGTTCTGCCCTTGAGAACCACATAGAGATAAGTTCTTTCCTGCTTCTGCATAACAACCTTTCAAATACTTGTTGAAAATTGTCATTTAACTAAGCATCGGTTTCATTTTCTTAAACTCACCTTCAGTTTTTCGCCATCTTAATATTAGTACTAATTTTAGGTCCCCATCATCTTGCTACTGTCCTCTGATGTCAGAGGCTTACATTAGTCTTAAAATATGATGCTCAAACTGGAATTTGATACAACAGATAGTTGGAGGAATCAAGAATACATTGAGATCATTGATTTCCAGAATAATTTTTGTAGTCTAATGTCATTGCCTACTTTATTAATCAAATCTTCCAAACCTTTTGTCCATGAAATACTGTGACCCAGATTCCCACTGGTCTGATGAGTGTGTGCATTTATACATGTCTGATATGTGTGTGTTTGTGTGTGTGGCCAAAATCTACCTCTTCAGCCTTATACTGAACTGCAACGCTATGACCTCTAGGTTATGGCTGATTAAGTAACAAAATAAATGTGTCGCCCAGGAGCGGTGGCTCATGCCTGTATTCCCAGAACTTTAGGAGGCCGAGGCAGGCAGATCACGAGGTCAAGAGATCAAGACCATCCAAGCAAACATGGTGAAACCCTGTCTCTACTAAAAAATACAAAAATTAGCTTGGCGTGGTGGTGCATGCTTGTAGTCCCAGCTACTTGGAAGGCTGATGCAGGAGAATCGCTTGAACCCTGGAGGTGGAGTTTGCAGTGAGCTGAGATCACGCCACTGCACTCCAGCCTGGCAACAGAACAACACCCTGTCTCAAAATAAGTAAATAAATAAATTTGTCCTCTTGGTTTCATTTTCTCTTATAATAACACAGGTCAGACACCACACAAGCCAAGATGTGTATGATATATATATATATACACACGCACATATACACTATATATTTTATAGCATATATATTTATATATTTATTTTTACAGTATATATTCATTGTATCAATAGTACTCATTATATAAATAGTATACTATTTATACAATAATATACAATATATTAAACATAATATAGTTATTGTATATACTATTCATACAATGAGTTCTTATTCACATGGAAACTGTCCACTTGATTATTCATAGCACAGGAAAAGGAAAAATCATATTTGCTGGATTTTTAAAAATTAACAACTGAAGCAGACCAGTTGCGACTGGTATTGAAATCCCAAATGTGTGAATTACCATCTAGATTTAAAACCTACAATCTAAATGAACCTATGAGTCAACAAACTCCTTTGGAATATATCACCTAGTCTTAAATGGCTATATAGAAGCAAAAACAATGGAAGAGTAGTATAATGAAGTGGCTTAGAACGTAGGAATAAGAAACAGATGGGTTTTAAATCTTGTATCTCTCATGTGCTACATTGAACATATTTGGCTGTATACCTGCTCTTAGCATTATTTGTAATGTTTAATTATGATGAGATATATAAGGCTTTTAGCATAGCACCTGGTCCACAAAGGGCATTTCATAAAATATAGCAAATATGATGAATAATAAACAGGTTGCAAATATGTTTGTACTTTCTGTTTACATAGAACTGAGATACGTTTAAATAAACTGAGTGACGAATTCACAGTGATATCAGAATATCTGACCCCTTCTGTGATCCTTAGTCGGTGCTTATGAAAAAATTGTCAAGAGTTAGAGAACTGACTTCTGGAACCACCACACACAGGGTTAATGTCTGATAGAAGCTCTATTAGCATGGCCAACAACTCTTCCTCTTTTCTTTAATGTGGTGGTAATAGAATTTGGTTCTGGTTTGTGCATAGACTTATGAGAGAAGGAGGTAACTATCCATTTGCTTCTCTCCTCACTGCCTCTTACGCTAAACTTGGAATTTCTTTTTTAATTTGGGGCTTTCAGAAAACTGAGACTTGCTAGAGAAAAATAAAAACCACCATATAACAAACCACACCTTCTTCCTTCAGTATTTTAGAAAACAGTTAATTGAAATTAGGGTCTCTGGACTTTTTCTTCTAAATGAGGACAATTTGGGGGATTTCAAAAGGCTTTCACGATTACCTCATTTCATTCCCATGGGCGCATTTAAGTAACTAGCTCAGCAAGAATTCAGATGACGAATTTCTCATTACTCTGTTATTAAACTAAAGAGTCATTGACTCTACTCCCATGGCCAATATCCACACTTATTAATCTTTCCACAAAAAGTAATCATTTGGGCCCATGTCTTGTAATACTTTGTCCCAATAAAATTTGGCTGTGGTTCAGTGACCATTTCCTCTACATTGATAATCTAATGATTTGCTCCCACTGATCTCTGTCAAAATGATGATGCTGGAACATGTCATAATTACTACATAAACATGTTTTTACAAATTATGTGTATTACTGAGTTCTCCAAAATGCAGATTGAGTCATATTCACTTACAGGCTTTGTGACATTACCAACTTTAATAGAGGCAATTTTAGAAAATGTTTAAATTCTTTCAGCAATTTATTAAATAAATCAGATGCTCCCAAGTATCTTGTCAGGTTTTTATCCAGAAATTCAGGTTAGAGCCCTTATTTAGGGATCTATATGATCCATAGGACTTTTCTCTGATTTTGTTTTGGTCTTAATCTTTAAAAACTTTGTTTTGTTATATTTAAAGCCAAAAT
Source organism: Rhinopithecus roxellana (assembly GCF_007565055.1). Lineage (NCBI taxonomy): Eukaryota > Metazoa > Chordata > Mammalia > Primates > Cercopithecidae > Rhinopithecus > Rhinopithecus roxellana. The sequence goes on along the minus strand of NC_044551.1, from coordinate 126,897,159 downwards.
ATTTTCTTTCTCATTGATAATTTACACCTCAAAGATGTTTTCTTAAATTGAGGAATCTCAAATTTGGATTCATGAATCTCTTATTCACTGGTCTGTGAGAGCATTTTTTTCCCCTTTAAAAGGAATCTGCTCATTATTAAAGCTTGACAAGTAATACTTAAAGTGCATTTATAAGTAGCAAACACTTGTTAAGTCTTCTTAAGTTTTAGGTTTTCTGTAATTTAATTTAATTTCAATGATACTGACTTTATAAAAATAACATGTTATTCTTATTTTTTTCTGATTCACAGGACTAAACAGAAACTACTGTAAACCACTCCTCTGTCAGTTTTGTTACTCAAAAGCTACTTAACATCAGCAATGATGCATGTTATAGGACATTTTCAGTAAAAGGAATAAAAGGTCCTTGATATTGATAAAGGACTAAAAGGTCCTTGTTATTGATAACAATAATAGTTGTTATCAATACGGTATATTAAAACTCTGTTATCTAAAGCTATTAGCTGACAGGGCTTAGAAGTCCCTTCAAAAAGGCAGAAGAGATTGACGATGAACGTATTTCATAGTTTGCTATTTCTACATCAAAACTTAAGCCCTGAAATATGACAATGCCAGCAGCTAGTCATTGACCCTGTCTTTGTTCACCCCCGTCAATGATTACATAGACAAACGTAGTTGTAGTCCCTTCTCCGTTCCAGTCTGTCTGCCACATATTCACTTTTCACCAGCACTTACTTCTCTATCAAGATATTTTCCAGAATGAGAAATGAACCCACTTCCAGGCCAGAGAAAAATGAGAATGAGTGATTCTAATTAATGACTACCAGATAAGAATTTGCTTATTTTCCTAATGATCTACTGTGTCCTGCTAAGCTATCATGTCACAAACAAAATAGATAAGTCTAATGGGAGAAACATCTAAGGTTTCAGGATACAGCCACAGCACCTTTTTCTATGTAAAATATTTTTTAAATAAATAAATAGTGGCTGCCAACAAATGAAATCTAAGAATAATATAACTGAGCTTTCAGGCAAAATATTTTCACAACTTATGAAATCAATAAATAAAATATCTAAGGTCTAAACACATACATTCTTTTGTCTACCTTAAAAATATTTCTATACCTAAGAAATAGTGGAGAGAAAGACATAAATGTAGTGAAAACATGTTCCTTCAGTGGAGACAAGATTAAGAATTCCAGTCTAGGGTTGCATCATGTAGACTTTTCTCAACTGTTTTCCTGTCATACTTATCTGAAATGCATCTCCTAAAGTAGTCCCAAATAGGAAACCCCTATTAAACAAAATGTAAACACTAAACAAATAGTAACAGTGGTCTTCAGTCTTCAGTTCACCACAGTGGTCTGACCACATCGAACATGAATGAGTAGGTGGTTTCCAGAACACTGCCACAAAATAGAAAACAATCTGTTGAAAATAACATTGAGTGGTGGAAAAGAGATGCCAAACTGTTTCATCTTCATATTAATAAATTAAATAAAGTAAAAATATTAATGAAAATACAATAACAGAGCAAGAATATCATTTAAGGAAAACATTTCCATATGTTTTATTATAATTAACAGTTATAGAGAGTAAAAGCAAGAAAATGGGGGAAATTTTGGTTACTGTTTTCAGAACTGGTCTGGCCTTACCTGCCTCTGGGAAGCCATTTATTTATTACTCTGTTTTTACCTATTAGTAAATGATGCCCAGGGAGAGAAAGAAATCCTGCTTTAAAGAGATATCGAGTTTATTGAATTTAACGTTTGTAAAGTTGGCTTAGTTGTTTAGCAATCAAAAAAAGTAAATTAAAACTATTATTATAGTGTTTGTGGCATTTAAACCTATAATTAAGGTGACCAAATATTTTCCATAACCCCCCCTTATATCAGTTTTGTGATTTGAAGCCAAAACTTTCCATGGCTTCTATATATGTATTGCCCAGAATCACTTAAAAATAATTCAAGTAAGTTTGAATTTTGGTAATCTGTCTTTCCTTGACTAATTTAAGAGATAGTCATTGACATTTTTATAGAAAACAAAGCACAATCTATATTTCATTTTGGATTAGACCTTAAAATCAAATGTAGCATTCAGGCAACCTTCAAAATGACCATATATGAGCTTGGAAAATAATAGTTTAAAGATAATAATGTCCTTCAAAAATTAAAACCATGATCTCAACAAGCTCTGTTGCAAATTTTACTTTGGATATGCGTTCCTGCTGCTTGGATCAGTTCCTCCTCTCTCATTTGATTTTATAACATCACCAACTGGTTGTTTGAATGTTGTACAGACAGCTTATGCTATAATAATTATGTTTGTGTTTTGAAAAAGGCTTCTAGAAGCATTATGTTAGAAAACTTTCCATAATATATGATATGGTTTGGCTGTGTCCCTATCAAAATCTCATTGTGAATCCCCACATATTGTGGGAGGGACCTGGTAGGAGGTAATTAAATCATCAGGGCAGTTATTTGCCATGCTGCTCTCGTGAGAGTGAATAAGTCTCTTGAGATCTCATGGTTTTAAAAAGGGGAGTTTCCCTGCATATGCCCTCTTTTTGTCTGCTGCCCTACATGTAAGACATGACTTGCTCCTCCTTGCCTCCCACCATGATTGTGAGGCCTCCCCAGCCATCTGGAACTATAAGTCCATTAAAACTCTTTTTCATCCCAGTCCAGGGTATGTCTTCATCAGCAGTGTAAAAACAGATGAATACAATATATAATACACATTATATATATTACTTTGTATTATTAATCATTTAAGAGGAATAGTATGTAAACATGTGAGATGAATTACAATCTTATAAACACATAGCAAAATTCTATCTTAGATTGACTATAATATTTTAGTTTTAGTGCTTCAACACTTAGCCAATGGATATTATAGGGCAAGAAGTACAGGATGGGGATGGAGAAGAAAAGAGAGGGAAAGGTAAATATCAATAATATTTTCAGTTTTCCAAAGTAGATGTAAATTTCTTTCTCTCCTTTTTTTAAATTTAGTAACCAGAAAGTGGGTGACCAGGTTGTTCACTCTACATTATCAGTACAAGTAAACTAGTTGATGAAGTTTTGTTGTTGTGTTTAAACTTATGAAGATATTTGATAAAGATACTGGAATATTTTCCATAGCTTTTAATTTGAGAGCACAGACTTTTCATTGTGTATTTATTGAGAATCTTCTGTGCTCAGCTGGATTAGGCAAAAGCAGTACCAAAAGAATTAGGCACAGAAAACTGTTTTAAACAATTTAGGGTAACAGAAAGTAGCTACAACACAGAGTGATGATTGTGAACTTTGAAAGTAAATTTGGTGGGTTTCAGGATTTCCACGGAAGAAAGTCAAACAGTACTAAAGAGTTGGCAAGGCCAATTGAGAGGGTGGTAAGCTATCCTAAGCCCTTTCTTCTACATTAACTTTGCTTTTCAGTTAGTCTTCAGGTGCTTTAGAATTTGAGATCCTTGTTTCTCATTGTGTGGTCCATGGACTGGCAGTATTAGCATTACCTGGAAACTTGTTTAAAATGAAGAATTTTGGGCCCCAAATCAGACCTACTAAATAAAAGTCTCCCTTTTAAAGAGATTGCTAAATGATTCACAGTAGTTAAAGTTTGAGAGGCATTACCTTAGATTCTGTCTTCTTACCTTTCATACCAGCTGAAAGCAGAAGTTTGTATTTCCCTTTACTTTTGACCTTTAGGAAAGTACCATCTCAAAGAACACCTGTATGTATGCAGTGTGTTTAAGGAGAGAGAATGGGCTCAAGATAACCCTTGGTTCTAGTTCCCTACAGCATACATGTGAATGGGAAACATTCATAAGTTCCTATTTGCCAAGGGTATGTAAATATCATAAAGCAGATCCAAAGACACATGGGAGTAAGACTAGGAAAGTATTAAGAACATGGGCCTTGGCCCGGCATGGTGGCTCATGCCTGTAATCCCAGAACTTTGGGAAGCCAAGGCTGGTGGATAACAAGGTCAGGAGTTCAAGACCAGCCTGGCTAAGATAGTGAAACTCCATCTCTACTAAAAATACAAAAATTAGCTGGGCACAGTGGTGGGCACCTGTAATCCCAGGTACTCGGGAGGCTGGGGTCACTTGAATCCTGGAGGCAGAGGTTGAGGTGAGCTGAGATCACGCCACTGCACTCTAGTCTAGGTGACAGAGCAAGACTCTGTCAAAAAAGAAAAAACGAAAAAGAAGAAAAGAAAAGAACATGAGCCTTTTGACTAGGAGCTATGGCATAACCATAGGCAATAGCAAGATGCCTCAGTGCACCCAAAGGCCAGAAGGGATGGATACATCAACAGTGGAGACCAGAAAAGGCCCAGAAAGCAACTAGTGGAACAGAGGTCTCTCCAATCCTCACTCTTACGAGTTTTTCTTTAGGGTCAGATACCTTTCAGGGAGAGATGAAAAAGAAGGGTGGTGTGGAAATGGGAGAAAGAAGGTAGGAGGATCACCTGGAATTGGCCTAGCTAACCTGAAAAAGACTAAGTTTTAAACTGGAAGAAAATGGGTTGCCTGGCAGGACCAAGTTTAAGTTATTTTATCCATTAGCAGATACGAAGCTATACGTACAAATAATTCTTTTATGAAAAATGAAACTCTAATTATTCATATCTGATTGAAAATATGACAACTTTAAACTATAGTATAAATATGAGATGTTGGCCGGGCGCGGTGGCTCAAGCCTGTAATCCCAGCACTTTGGGAGGCCGAGACTGGCGGATCACGAGGTCAGGAGATCGAGACCACCCTGGCTAACACGGTGAAACCCCGTCTCTACTAAAAATACAAAAAACTAGCCGGGCGAGGTGGCGGCACCTGTAGTCCCAGCTACTCGGGAGGCTGAGGCAGGAGAATGGCGTGAACCTGGGAGGCGGAGCTTGCAGTGAGCTGAGATCTGGCCACTGCACTCCAGCCTGGGTGACAGAGCGAGACTCCGTCTCAAAAAAAAAAAAAAAAAAAAATATATATATATATATATATATATATATATATATATATATATATATGAGATGTTGGTTAAAATCCTTCAGTGGCTTCTTATGTCTACTGTGTTCTATCTTGGCATATCCTATTCTGTTTGGTTCTGGCCTACCTCTCTAGCATCATTTCCTGAAACCAGCAATGAAAACTGAAAAATAAAAAATATGTCAAGTAATAGAAGGAAATTAAAGTGTAAATTCTAAGCCATTAGACCTATATTTCTCTCTGTGTGTGTGCACACGTGTGTATCGGTCTGACTGTGTGTAATATACACAAGAATATTAACTCTTTAACCACTTCACTCTGACCAAAATAATGCTGCATTAAAAAGTATCCCAAAACTCAGTGGCTTAAAACACTGAATCAGTTATCCAACAGATCTTCAGACTGGTGGAAGTTTGTCCAAGTCAGTCTTGCTGGGATGGTTCTACTGGTCTTCTCATTCATACTCTGGAACCAGTTGAGTTCACCTGGGGATGGCTCTGCCTCACATGTTTCATATCCTGCTTTGGGACCAGCAGGCTAGTCTAAGCAAATCCTTCTTGTCCTACCATAGGTTCAAAAGTACAGGGCCAATCATGTTGTAGCTTTATAAACTTCTGTTCATGTCACATCTGCTATTATTCCACTGGTCAAAGAAAGTCACATAAAAAAAAAAAAAATCAAGGGGTTGGAAAATTTGTTCCACAAACTATAGGAAAGCACTGAAAGCTACATGCAGAAGAGTATAGGTTTATAATTCAATTACTACAGACAGAAAGTAATGCACTCAAATCTCATTTTTAAAGTAACTGCCACCACATCATATGGACAGATGTGTAGCAATTAGAGATACAAAATCTGGCATAGTAGTGCTTAATCTATAACCCCATAATCAAGTCTTGTTTTCATTTTCTCTCTTTTAGGAAAACTTATTTAAAGAATTACAAAATGATAGCCGAATTATATTTTATAATTAATGCATTCATAAATGTGATTTTATCATTTTCATGTTCTTTTAGAGGAGTGAACAAGCTATAGCTTGTGGGCCAAATCTAGCTCAGCACATGATTTTGTAAATTAATTTTTATTGGAACACAGCTGGTGTCATTTGCTGATGTACTCTCTGTGACTGCTTTGATGCTACAACAACAGAGTTGGATAGTTGTGCCTGATCAAATATTTACTGAAAAGCTGAAAATATTTACTATCTCCCTCTTTGCAGAAGTGTTGGACACTCTGTTTATCATATTTAAGGCATTTATACTTTTTATTGCCCTTAGCTGTCAACAAACGTCTATCTTCCTTCAAAAATGAAGAAAGACTTAATGAATGTACACCTGGTTGACTCTAAAACCAGTACATTCATCTAATAGATTATGCTGCTTCCAAAGTATTTATAATACTTTGAAGAATGCCACCCCTTATATAGGTGGGGAAATAGAGGGCCCAATGTATTACTTACATTCAAATTATGCAAAAGTTTTGTTAAAAATTTTAAATTCTTGAGCTAATAAAATTTATATGCCAGAGATTTGTGAATGTGAATTTCAGCAAAGGTCATAGGTAGTCCTTATTTACACTAAAAATAAAGATCTTGAGGTATAAGTGAAGGAAGCAATATGTGATTAATATTGGATTTGAGCTGGGTTTGAGGAGAGTTGAAAAAGCTTCACATCATTATGGCAACAAATTGAGTAAAGAATTGATGAAGCCTGGGAAAATAAAGGACTTCTAAAGAGAACCAAAAAAAAAAAAAAAAATCACTAGATATCTAAAATATACTTGGAATACATAGTATTCTAGCTCATCCTCAGTTTTCCACCTTGGGTCTACTATTGTAATTATGATTCTCATGTGAATCTCGAATCCAGAAGCAGCTCAGATAAACAAGAAAACTTAGGAGGTCAGAAATAATGTATGCATGCTATATACACAGATGTCTGTTTTATGGGTGGAATTTTTTTGTAATCCACTTTTCCAATAAATATTTGGGGTAAGTTATAACAATATCAACAAAAATATGATACAACATTAACACAATAGGAATAGATTATCATAATGTAATTTATATTGTGAATTGTCTTTTCAGTCAAAATATTGATTATGACTTTTCTTTCTGTTTAAAAATTTTAGGGAAAAGATAAAGCTGAAAACAAAGGGTCATTAGCACCCTACTTTGCAGGTTCAGAAAGATGTCTCCAAGTAGCCTAGAGTAGGATCTAGCCACAGTGCTGCAGGGCTTGCCAAGAGGCATTGGAAGCAGTCTTACTGCCACCCCTCAGTTGATAAATATATATGAGCAATGTTGCTTTTCCTCTCCAAAACCAAGGTAGGCACTGTAATTAAATCTTTCATAGAGACTGGGGAATTCCTGCAGAAAGAGATGCCTGGTGTCTTGTCTTTCCCAATTAGACACTTGCTGAAATGCAGAGACTAAAATCTCAACTCAGGCCAACGCTAGGGAAGATTTTAGTGAGAGAATCCTCAGAATAAACATCTGAAATCTCAGAGTATGTTATGCTATTCTCTTCAGTTGCTTTTATTAGGGTATCAGAAAAATTAGGATAACTCGATATATAACCTCTGAAATTTGAACACAGATATTTGTGCTTTTCCTTGCATAGAGATTTCTGAGGCCTGGAGGTCTAGTGGAATGGGATATGCCTTCAAGTTTTCAAAGGGTCATAATGTAATGTGTCTGGGAATAAAATAAGGCCACTTAGGGTTATGGGAATATGCAAGAAAGGATACCATGGAGGTTAGTGGTGTGGGATGAGCTGCAGAGCTGCTCAAGAGGTCATAGAGGTCAAGTGATTAGATGTATATATTAGAGAAAGGATTGGGGATTTTGTACCTTTGACTTGTCAAAGGGAGTCAGGACTATACTTTGGTGGAGGCAAAAAGCCTGTGGCAAGGTGAAAAAAATAAGTCTGTGTAGCACTTAAGCAGTATATGAATAGGACACTAGGAGAAAAAGTGAGACCAATTGAAACCAGAGTGAGGTCAGAGAATCTCTCCACCACAGATACTTGTCCTCCACCCTAATTTCTCCACATAGTCCCTACTGTGGAAACTAAATGCCAGGAAAGGGAAGAAGATGAGGTTTCTCTGCCACCTTACTCCAAGAGCTGAGGAGGCAATGTTTTAGCTTGTGGTAGATAAGGGAAGGGGATCATTTTTGAACTGAATTGAGATTAAAGTTTTTAAAATAAAAAGAAATATGTCTAGTACTAAAACAAACAAACAGAAATCTTTGCTAATAAGTGAAAGTAATTGCTTGGAGATAATCCCCATGAGTGTCTTGCATTTGTGTACTTCTTACAAGTAGATGCACCAGCTGACTTTGTTCTGGACTCTTTCTTTTTTTTTTGTTATTATACTTTAAGTTCTAGGGTACATGTGCACAACGTGCAGGTTTGTTACATAGGTATACATGTGCCATGTTGGTGTGTTGCACCCATTAACTTGTCATTTACATTAGGTATATCTCCTAATGCTATCCCTACCCCCTAACCCCTTCCCACAATAGGACACGGTGTGTGATGCTCCCCTTCCTGTGTCCAAGTGATCTCATTGTTCAATTCCCACTCATGAGTGAGAACATGCGGTATTTGGTTTTCTGTTCTTGCGACAGTTTGCTGAGAATGATGGTTTCCAGCTGCATCCATGTCCCTACAAAGGACACGAACTCATCCTTTTTTATGGCTGCATAGTATTCCATGGTGTATATGTGCCACATTTTCTTAATCCAGTCTGTCATTGATGGACATTTGGGTTGAGTCCAAGTCTTTGCTATTGTGAATAGTGCTGCAATAAACATACGTGTGCATGTGTCTTTATAGCAGCATGACTTATAATCCTTTGGGTATATCCTCAGTAATGGGATGGCTGGGTCAACTGGTATTTCTAGCTCTAGATCCTTGAGGAATCACCACACTGTGTTCTACAATGGTTGAACTAATCTACAATCCCACCAACAGTGTAAAAGTGTTCCCATTTCTCCACATCCTCTCCGGCACCTGTTGTTTCCTGATTTTTTAATGATTGCCATTCTAACTGGTGTGAGATGGTATCTCATTGTGGTTTTGATTTGCATTTCTTTGATGGCCAGTGATGATGAGCATTTTTTCATGTGTCTATTGGCTGTATGAATGTCTTCTTTTGAGAAATGTCTGTTCATATCCTTTGCCCACTTGTTGATGAGGTTGTTGGTTTTTTTCTTCTAAATTTGATTGAGTTCTTCATAGGTTCTGAATATTAGCCCTTTGTCAGATGAGTAGATTGCAAAAATTTTCTCCCATTCTGTAGGTTGCCTGTTCACTCTGATGGTAGTTTCTTTTGCTGTGCAGAAGCTCTTTAGTTTAATTAGATCCCATTTGTCAATTTTGGCTTTTGTTGCCATTGCTTTTAGTGTTTTAGACATGAAGTCCTTGCACATGCCTATGTCCTGAATGGCATTACCTAGGTTTTCTTGTAGGGTTTTTATGGTTTTAGGTCTAACATTTAAGTCTCTAATCCATCTTGAATTAATTTTCGTGTAAGGAGTAAAGAAAGGATCTAGTTTCAGCTTTCTACTTATGGCTAGCCAATTTTCCCAGCAACATTTATTAAATAGGAAATCCTTTCCCCATTTGTTGTTTTTGTCATATTTGTCAACGATCAGATGTCTGTAGATGTGTGTTATTATTTCTGAGGGCTCTGTTCTGTTCCATTGGTCTATATCTCTGTTTTGGTACCAGTACCATGCTGTTTTGGTTACTGTAGCCTTGTAGTATAGTTTGAAGTCAGGTAGCGTGATGCTTCCAGCTTTGTTCTTTTGGCTTAGGATTGTCTTGGCAATGCGGGGTCGTTTTTGGTTCCATGTGAACTTTAAAGCAGTTTTTTCCAATTCTGTGAAGAAAGTCATTGGTAGCTTAATGGGGATGAAATTGAATCTATAAATTACCTTGGGCAGTATGGCCATTTTCACAATACTGATTCTTCCTATCCGTGAGCATGGTATGTTCTTCCATTTGTTTGTGTCCTCTTTTATTTCACTGAGCAGTAGTTTGTAGTTCTCCTTGAAAAGGCCCTTTACATACCTTGTAAGTTGGATTCCTAAGTATTTTATTCTCTTTGAAGCTACTGTGAATGGGATTTCATTCATGATTTGGCTCTCTGTTTGTCTGTTACTGGTGTATAAGAATGTTTGTGATTTTTGCACATTGATTTTGTATACTTTTATGAGAGTATCTGTATAATAATTACTCTCTGAAGCAAGCATAGTGTATCTATCTGGAGCAAAAGGCCGGTATAATAAAATTGATGTCTGTATACAGAGCAAGGTCAAGCAAGCATCCTGCCAATGATGAAAGCTTTAGGTTCCCTAGGCTTGGGTTTCTTCTCCTGTAAACACAACCTGCTGCATGTGCAGGTGGAATGTGGCCCTCTTCACCTCACCCTGTGAGAAGCGAGACTTGTGCAACTAGCACAAAAATGCAAATGCTCTGACTACTTCTATTCTTAGGAATAATAATCTATCTTTCAGCTCTCACCCATGAGTTTTATGTCTTCTGACAGCATCAATGAGACCATGTAGGCTAACTTGTCTCATATTTCACTGTTCACAAGAATGTGTGTATATAAAATATACTTATTTGCCCCTCGCAGAAGACTGCTAAAGCTTCATTCCTTTATGGCATTAGTCTCAGGCACAGAGTCCAGAATGTCATTGCTGAAATGACGTTCGAATAATGGATAAGACTCCTCTGGTGCAGTTATCCCTGATCTGAAGATCTGTGAACTAAAGTTATCTATTACCCATATTGTACACTGAGGTTCAAATAGGGATTTACAATGGTGAGATAGGGACAGATGAACCACAATGGAATATCATCTTTAAAAATGATCGATGGGGTGGTGAGAGGCACATAACAGTCACTAATGTTGAAATTCTGAAATCTAGCCCTCTTTATTGTTCACGGGGCAAAAATAGTGAGTTCGTTAGAACTCAGTGTTACTCTCTGAGAGTGGTTTTCTTTGTTTGTTTGTTTGTTTGTTTTTGCAGCTCTTTGTTCCACCCTCTGGAGTCTTTATTTTCTATTATAATATCCTGCATTTGCATGTGAATAGTTTTCTAAGACTGTGTTTGGCCTGTAGGATTTAGAAATCTTTTTTTTTTTTTTTTTTGCTTTAAATGTCTTCGTTCCTTTTAGTGTAAACTAATATAATTCCTTTCAAAGCTTTGTGGGTTTCCTGAGTATCAAATTATGAATATAAAACACATACACTTAATATCCTATAAGTCTTTTGTATGGCTGAGAAGTTTATAAAGCACCATCTTAAATATTTCTCAGTTCTCTGAAAGAGGTCTTATAGCTGTACCCTTCCTTGACTTTTTACTATTCTGAAGTTGTGGTTTACTGTCATTACCTTGTGCTTCATACATGCACTGAGACCTGTTTTTACCTTGAAAACCTTTTACCAACTGGAAAGCCTGGGAATGAAAAACAGTTTTGCTTTTCAACCCAACAAGCTCTCATTTGTAAAAAATTCCTTTAAATTATGTTCAAAAACTGAACATTTCCCTCTTTAGTTCACTTCTCTTTAGAAAGACTTTAAAAAGACTATTTATATCTGCAATATTCTTCTTGAAAATTACCTTTTCTAGACTACAGATTGATAGTCACTTTCAATTTACTGCAAGTGATAGCCTCCCAATTGTTCTACCAATATACAACTCCAATCCCCTCCACCTTTTAATAGCAATCTTCCTGCACTTCAAGCTTCCTTCAACAATCTCCTTACTGCCTGGTCCCAAAGCCACTACCCCTGTATTTGGTTATATTACAGTAGTATCCTACTTTCAGATACTAATTTCTATTTCAGTTATCTATTGTTGCATAGCAAACAGTTCAAAAACTTAATGGGTTAAAACATCCACCATTTTATTTGCTCACAATTGTGTAGGTTGGCAGGGGCTAAGCTGCACCATTCTTTGCTGCTCTTGCTTGTGGTCAGATGGTTGCTGGAGCTGCAGCATTCAAGACAGCTTCCTCCATGTTTAGCTCTTTAGCAGGATCAGAAGTCATGCTAATAGATATTGTAGAGACAGTCTTTTGTCTATGTGTTTACCCAAGCGCTATGTCTTAATAGTATGGAAACTCTTTCACTCTCTATTTGGGTTTCTCCACATGACTAGCTTTCACTTCTTCACATGGTGTCTGGATCTCAAGAGTAAGAGTTCCTAAACAACAAGCTCCAACGAGCAAGTGTGCATCAAGTCTCCGCTTGAATTATGCTTGCATATACCCCATTGGTCAAACTAAGTAAATTCAGGAGATTACACTCAATTTTGGACAATGTAAATACCTTAGGACTGGTTCATTGGTTCACATAAGATTCTGCCCTGCAACATCAGAGCTTTCTTCATATTTTTCTATTATTGCACTAATAATTTGTAGTTTTGATTATTTCTTTCTATTTATCATTATGCCCATAGGAACTAGATAAAAGACCTAAAATGTAGTGGGTTAACAATAAATATTTGTAATTCTTTCTCAGTTAATGAATAAATATGGAACTGTCAAGATCAAACCTATTTAAAACTATCAGAGCACTTCATGGATGGGGACCAAATTTGTCCTTGTTTTAAATGCTTTTTGAAGACATATAGTAATTTTTGCAAAGAAAAACAAGGTTTGTTAACACTAAAATATGGAATCTTTAGATAAATAACTTAATGTACCACATGGAAGAGAAAAGTATTTAAGAATATCTTAATTCTTCCAGTTAAGAGAAAATATGTAAGAAAAGAATTTATTATCAAGCATTGAGTTTCGAGAACTTTTAGCATTTAAGTGAGGGGATTCTGACTTTAGTAGTTTCCTATTGCTGTAACAAATCACCACAGATACAGAGATTTAAAACATCACAAATTTGTTTTCTTATGGTTCTGGAGGTCAGCAGTCAAAAATCAGTTTCACTGGGGATCTTCAGGACCTGGAGGCAGCATCAGTTTCTTTCCCTTTTAGCTTCTATAAGAGTATTCCTTGACTTGTGGTCCATTGTCAAAGCACTCCACTCCAATATCTGCTACTATCAACTTATCACCTACTACTGTTCTGACTCTATCTTCTCCTGGTCCCTGTTACAAGGATCTTAGAAGACCCAACTGGATAATCTCTTAATCTCAAGATTCTTAATTTACTCACATCTTCAAAATATCTTTTTCCGTGTAAGGCGACAGTCACAGGTTCTAGTGATTAGAACTTGAACGTCTTTGGGAGTGATTATTCATTCTACTACAGTGAGATACTAAATTACACATACTAAAATTATACATATTATGCTAAATTATTCATTTTTTCTCTCTCCTTTGATCCATTTTAAGAAAATTGTCAGTTTGAACAGTTCTAAGGATAGAAGCAGAGGCAGAAATCAGAAATAAACTGCAAATATTTCTGGCTTTTGTTTTATAAACATGTAAGTCTTAAGGAAGTTTAAAGCATGCAAAAGAAGACTTACAGATTAAGACAATATGTGTTTGACATACACAAGGACAGGAGCGTCCATATAAAAAAAAAAGGAAAAAAAAAGCTTGCATTTTTTCTACTCTCACATACCACAACACACTTATGACATCGGATTCTCCAGCAAACTGGGTGTCCTCTAATTTAATTTGATTCTGACGGTATCTACCTGGAGGTAGCAGCAGATCCCACAGTTTAAGAGATCAGTGTCACAAGACTGCACCCACCTCAGACCCCAATTGCAAGTCCCAGGTTGTTATCTTTGCTTCTGACTAATTGGCTATAAATTAAGGTTTCTATGATCCCTTTCCCAGTTTGATTAATTTACTAGAGCAGCTCACAGAAGTCAGGAAAACACTTACTTGTGTTTCCTTTTTTATCACAAAGGGTATTACAAAGAACACACATGAAGAGCCAGATAAAGACATGGATAGGGTAAAACATGTGGGAAGGGGCATGAAGCTTCCATGCCCTCTTTGGGTGCCACCTTTCAGGAACTTCTACTTGTTCAGCTATCCAGAAGCTCCCCAAACCCAGTCCTTTTATTTTTTTGTGGAGGCTTTATTACATGACTATATGGATTAGATCATTGGCCATTGTCGATCACCTCAACCTTTGGCCCCTCTCACCTCTCTGAAAGTTGGGAGATGGGGCTGAAAGTCCCAACCCTATAATCATGCCTTGGTCTTTCTGGTGACCCCCATTCTGAGGCTATTTAGGGGTCAGTCACCATTCATCTCATTAACACAAAAAATACATTTTTATCAATCTGGAGATTGCAAGAGTCGTAGAGCTGAAGACTGTCTATTCACAATATCATACCATGGATGATGGGAGACTCTCACTCAAGAATAGAGATCCCCTGAGCTTGTGAAGGAGGTAAGAAAAAGATCTGTGTTTTCTGGCAGTGTAACCAAGAAAGCAGCAAGATTCCTGATGTGAATGAGATTACATAGGAAAACATTCTTTCATCAAAACCTGGTGTATTAGTCTGTTCTCATGCTGCTAATAAAGACATACTTGAGACTGGGTAATTTAAAAAGGAAAGAGGTTTAATTGACTCACAGTCCCACATGGCTGGGGAGGCCTCACTATCATGGCAGAAGATGAATGAGGAGCAAAGTCACATCTTACATGGTAGGAGGCAAGAGAACGTGTGCAGGGGAACTCCCATTTATAAAACCCTCAGATCTCATGAGACTTACTACCATGGGAACAGAATGGGATAGCCCCACCCCCATGATTCAATTACTTCCAACCAGTTTCCTCCTACGACACATGGGAATTATAGGAGCTACAATTCAAGACGAGATTTAGGTAAGGACACAGCCAAATCGTATCACCTGGCATAGAAGCAACAGAGACCTGAAGAGGTTGTGCAAACAGAGGAATGGATGATTAGATAGTTATACCAATGAACATCCCTCAATGCCTTAGCACTGGAAAAGAACCAAGGGGTCAAGATAGGAAGGACACCAGTAATGATGACAATTTAATTTTTTACCAGATGGATAGTGTGGAGTCTCAGCATCAAAAATGAAGTTGTAGAAAAATATTTAAAAATATATATTTTTGCATGCCTGAGATTGAGGACTAAAGTTTATTCCTACTTGCTTAGCTCTCTCTCTCACTCTCATGTTTGCTATATAATTTTTAACATTGTTTCAAAAATATAAAAAGAAGAATTATAATTTTGGTGCATTTGAAATAAAAGTATAAGCATATTTTAGAAAAACACTTATCTCCCACCCATTATTACTCTTTATTGGTCATATTAACTAGGTTAATTTTAGATTCACATTTATTCTTGTATTGACATATTTATTAGAATTCCTGAGAAAAATGTAAAATTTTTCTCCCTAGACTTTAAGTATACTAATTCAACAATTTCCTGTTAATAATATCTGTCAAAGTATTACACCGACTTTTTCAAGTTGTTTATTACTTAAGGGAAAAAGTATTTATCTCTATGTTCTTATTTTGACGTTGCTTATCAAAATGTAGAATCTGTATACAACTTCTTTTCCCTCTGAGAGCAACTGAATTATGCAAAATAGCTATAAAAATGATTTCAAGAAAGATAGCCAAGAATCATCCCTACTGAGAATTTAACTTTAATTTTCAGATAGTTTTACATGAATTGCCCCATTTGATTTTCAGAACAATAGTATATAGTATGGCAGGCATTTTCATGTAAATTTGACTAAATAAATTATTCCAGAAACTCAAGTGGGCTATTGTGAAAATTAGAAGTAGAAATTCCATCTGCTCAATAAATAGTAACCACTATTGCTATTATTTTATACATATGAAAAGTGAGGCTTGTTTATTATGGCTTGATTATGATTATGGCTTGTTCCATTTCTTCTGACACAGAGTCCAAAGTTTTATCCTCAATGCCCAACAGAGAGTGCCTGTTAATTTTTCCCTTCAAATAATCATAATTGACTTAGTAGTAGAAAAACAACAGGAATAATCTCACAGATTGTATTCCATCTGCAGGATCTCAGTGTAGGCTCAACATTTACTTCTGAACAAAAGAGCTCTGCCAAGTCCAATCCCCTCAACCTCCCATACTACCAGTGTTTATCTTTGGAGGGAAAAAAAAAAAAAAAAGAAATCCCTAGAAAGGTCTTACTCCTTTTCTCTCGAAGGTGAGAGGAAGAAACACCTTTTGAAACTACTCTTGCTGTCAAAGTTCAGTCCTTGATTTGTGAAGTCTGGTCTTGCAAAAGTACTAAATCAAAGTAAAATGGATTTACATTTGTAAACTTTGTTCCCACTTAATGGGATTAGAAAGATCACTCACTGTTAAACAAACAAAAACATCAGTTCAGCATCAAGACAGATAGAACAGTAAATTAACCATATACAAACTTTGAGACTCAGTGTGAATTTAGGCTTACAAATTCTATTTTAAGACGGTTTGAAGAATCAAGAAACTTCCAGAGTGTATTTATATATTTTTATATCTATTCTTTACCTGAGCCATGTGCACTATTGAAGAGAGAAAAGACACAAAAGAATGATATACAATGTGCAATGAGGTTGGTTGGAGAGCAGTTGAAAGACAGATCTTCTAAATCTAAACTTCTCCAGATGCAAAGATTTAAGTGTGAAGATTTCAACTCACACAAAAGCAGCAACACTTCCGCTGAAAATCCTCTCAATATGCAGAGAACAAATGCACAACACTTTTTTCAGAATATACAGCAATAAATGTTTTCTTACTTAAAAATAAAAGTACCTTAAGCATTCCCAAATAAACTAGCTTTGAATTTATCTGGCAGTATTATGACCCCGATTACACTTATGTCTGCTTACACTTATGAAAAAATTTTGTAATCTTTTAATTATATCTGTTTACATTCTTATCATCTCTAAAAGAGAACTCAGTACTATCTTAACTTCTGGCCTTCCATAGACATCAGATTTCTCCATGTGGAAATCAAGTAAGGTATATGAAATGAAAGCTGCAAACAGCATGATTATTTACTAATTTGTTTTGTCTTTGGGCTTTTGCCAACATATAATCACAATAACCAACTAAATTTGTCAATACAAGTGATAATCTCATTTTAATTGAGAGAGATAAAGATCATGTTAGGACTTGTGCAGCCACAGGGCAGATGATATAAATAGAGCTGATAAAATAGGAAGGAGGCTAGTAAACGGGCCCAAAGTTTTACTCAAAAAGTTCAACTAAGATAACAAAAGTCAGGCAGATGCTATAAGGTAAAATCAGCAAGGTGATTGGGCAACTGGATTTGAGGACCAAGATTAAGTAAGTGGCAAAACCCAAATCAATGATTTTTGCAACAGAAAGATACTTGGGCATAAAACCTTCAGGGACAAGAAAAAAAAAGTTACTTTATGCAGAGCCCTGTGATCCTCACAAATGCTTCTTTTACAAGCAATGCCTATGAAATATCAAGAGAAAGTTTAGGTGTGTTTGGTATTTTAGCAAATATCTTAAATCATATACATTCAGATCAAGCCTGAAAGTTAATCTATTGAGACTGCTGTTAACAAGCACAGTTCTGAAATCTTCTTGTTAAAATTGCTTTAAATATTGCATCATCTCACTTATATATGTAAATCTAAAAATATAACAAAACAGTTAAGTATGCGGAAAATAGTAGACCTGTGTTTACCAGGGTGAAGGGAAAGGGGAGAGGTAAGTCAAAAGGTAGAGTTGCAGTTATATAGTGTGAGTAAATCTAGAAATCTAATGCACAGCATGAGGATACAGTCAACAATAATTGCTTTGTATAAATGGAAATTTGCTAAGAGAATATAGATTTCAGGTGCTCTGACTCCGAACCAAAAAAAAAATTACTGTATGAAGTTATGGATATATTAATTTGCTTCCATAGGTATCGTTTTACTATTTATGTATATCAAAACATTATCGTAGACCTTAAACATAGCAAAAAAGACAAAAAAAAAAAAAGAAAATAATAAATATCTGGAAAAAGATTGTTTTCATGTTCACCTTTAAACCACACAGTGAGATCAATGATATTATTCATGAAGAAGACAAGCTGAATCTATGCTTATACTTGTCCACTCTGCTTCCAAAATCTCACCCCTACATTGACCATTATTTCAAATAAAAGTAAAATACTTAATTAGCTACTACTTTTTGTGGCAATCAGAAAATTTAAAATAAAAACGTAGGACTGTTGCCTCATTCACATTCTCAAAATACCAACAGTGGCCTAGGGAAAGTAATACAGCGGGTCCTTTGCCTCAAATATCTCATTCTTAGTGGGTATTAGAAAGCTGTGAATAGTTGCAAAACTTATATGGGACCTTGCCTCATTGAGGTGACTTGAGTAACTCCAGTCAATGCCTTACTGAAAAAAATATTGTTTTCACCATATACTTATCTTGCATATCCCAAATTTCATTGATTGGGTGCCATTGCCCTTGGCTCTATGTACTTGCATACGGACGCTTATCTCCCACATGTACAACCAAAAAACATGCTGACGTACATAACTCTTAGCCCAATATTCACTAACAAATAGTCAGTGACGTGCTACTGATCAGACATAGGGCCCTCTGATACCTAGTTTTGCCTAATTTTGCAGCACTCAGATCATACCTTTTAGAATGTTGTACATCACTAGACAACTCCTCACCACCCCTCACCCCACGTACACATTATAACATTGTTTTCTGTAATCTCCAAACATATGTACAAAAAGGGGTTGTCATGGTAGTAAGTCATGGTAGTAATAATCATGGGTTGAGGGGCAGGAAGATGAATTTCAAAATATAGCCTCCCTAGAGTAAAAAGATATTTGCCTAGTTTTCTGATTGATGCAGATTTATTTTTGGACCAGAGAAATAGCAGGAAAGAGAAAGTTTTACCTACACCTAATTAAGTAAAGTAAGGTTGAAATACCTATCACAATTTTCAACTCAGTTCTTTTACTTTCTAGTTTATGAAAATTTCTCATAGATACTTGCAATAGGTTAATTATCAGTTCTGGTTTACAGTGTTCTGACTTTTGTGATCTTCCTGTGCCTTCACAGATGTGTTTGTGAAAAGTTGAGCCCAGCTGGATCATGGGCTGCAAACCACATGCCATTTTACACCAAAAACCTCTGTTTTCTCTCTGAACCTGCTTGCAATTACTCTCATCCTCTGATTTCCTGGATTTCTGGCACTGTAGCTCAGTTTCTACATCTGTTTCTAACTCACTTGGTTTGGTGAACATCTCCTTCCAAGCTTTTTGGACTTACTCACACATTCTGGGATCTGCTGATTTCTCTGATTTTGGTGACATCTATCCCATCCCCTAACCTGCTACCATTCCCCTTTTGTACTGGAACAATTGCCAGATGGGGTCTTGCCCTCAGAGCTACAGACAAGTGAAGAGTAGTAATAATTATTTTGTAAAACCAAAGACCATGTGGAATCTTTGAATCAGGTGAGCTTATCTTTCTAGGGTATGAGTATTGTATAATTATTTTTAAACTTGTTACTGTTTTGTGTGTCGTTTTTGGCCTTTTGTCTTTAAAGACAATTTTTCCATGGTGTGCACTAAATAGAAAATAGGTTATTTAAGCAGGAACCTTGGGTTGCCAAATAATATTTTGAAAACAAATACAAGAAATTCACACGAGATGATTACATGAGCTGAAGCGAGACTATGAAGTGTAATGTCACTAAAGATTATTGGGTTAAGATCTGAAACCTTTATGCTTACTGTATTATTACAAACTTAAACTAATGAAGCTAAACTGATTCAGAGGTTAAATATCACCCAAGTCATACTGAATATTAATTACCATCTTTTTTTATATATATTTTTGAAGTCAGAGATGGGAAGAAACAAGAACTTTGATATACTTGGTCTTCTTGCCCAAGCTTTGAAGAAGTTTACAAGTGAGAAAATGTTTATACTTTCGAAATGACTGGAAATGACTTCACAATGGATCTTAAAATGGAGCAGTTAAATATTATTCCAAGAGGCCAATTATCTAGTTATTAAAATGAAGCATAGGAAGTTAGCTGCTATTATTGGCAGCTGAAAGAATAACAGACATGATTTGGAGACCTAAAATAATCCCTCAGATATTTAGTAGAATATTTAGTAGATATTTAGTAGATATTAGATACTTAGTAGAAGTAAAAAGTTCAACAGTGAGACACTATCTCACATCAATCAGAATGGCTATCATCAATAAAAGTCAAAACATAACAGATGATCACGAGTTTTTGGAGAAAATGGAACACTTATACACTGTTGTGGCGGTGTAAATTAGTTCAATCATTTTGGAAAGCAGTGTGGCAATTCCTCAAAGAGCTAAAAACAAAACTACCATTCAATCCATCAATCGTATTACTGAGTATATACTAGAGGAATATAAATCATTTTACCATAAAGACACATGCACACTTATGTTAATTGCAGCACTATTCACAATAGCAAAGACATAGAATCAACCTAAATACTCATCAATGACAGGTTGGATAAAGAAAACGTGGGACATATATGCCGTGGAATACTATGCAGTCATAAAAAAGAATAAGATCATGCCTTTTGCGAGAACATGGATGGAGCTGGAGGCTGTTATCCTTAGCAAACTAACACAAGAACAGAAGACCAAATGCCACATGTTCTCACCTATAAGTGGGAGCTAAATGATGAACACTCATGAACACAAGGAAGCGGACAACAGACACAGGTCTACTTGAGGGTGAAGGGTGGGAGGAGGGAGAGGAGTAGAAAAAATAACTGTGGGGCACTAGACTTATTACCTGGGTGATAAATAATCTGTATAAGAAACTCCTGTGACATGAGTTTTCTTATATAACAAAACTTCGTGTGTACCCCGAACCTAAAATGAAAGTTAAAAAAAGAAAGAACTGAGAAGGTCAGTTTCATGAACAATGATGTAGGTATCTTTAAGATGAATATTCTAGTAATGTGTTTATTATCATGTTTATTTCCTGTCTCTCTAACTCTTTAAACTTTTATTGTCCTACGGTTTAACATCTGCATTGTTTATATATTCTATATAAATATTTGTATTCACCTGATTTCAAAACCCTTTTTGGATTAAAAAGGCTTGAGATCGAACAAAGAGCATATTTTAAAGCAGTTGTTTAATTTGTTTTTAAATTACAAATAAATTTTTCCTTTGTGAAGGAATACTTTTATTTCTTTTTTCTTTAAATAACTCCTTTATGTTCTTTGTAATATGAGATCAGTATGCTGAAAGATATTGTCTTTGAATATAAAGTCCTAATTGGTAGGAACTATTTTCCCTTTATATTCGTAGTACTCAATTTTTGAAAATTGATTTTGTATGCTACTGGGTAGCACATTTAATTCAACTTATACTACAAATTAACAAAAATGATGCTTTTTTTTCTTTTTGTTGTTTTTTCACTGTTTTTCTTAACAGCAATTTTTTTCTTTATCACTATAGTCTATATGTCAGAATACACATTGCCCACCTTACCCAACAGTAGAAAAACATAAGAAGAGAAAAACATTAAAAAAAACATAAGAAGAGAAAAACATTAAAAAATGACAAGGAAGATAATGGAAGGTTTGTGCATTTTTTTCCTTAAAGATTTTGAATCATTATGAGTTTTAAACCATTTGTAATGTTCCTGTGTTTAAACCTAAGCAATACAAGTAGTAACTAAGGTTTGTTTAGTTAGTGAAATATCACCCAATGTGCATTTACTGTACTGCTTGGCTTTATTTTGTTACTATACTAAGAAACAGTCTTGCAAGTTTATCGATGACTCGAAATAAGTAAATCCATATATATTTATTTAAAATCTATTTTTTTCTCTTTTTTATTATGCTTTAAGTGCTAGGGTACATGTGCACAATGTGTAGGTTTGTACATATGCAGGTTTGTTACATATGTGTACATGTGCCATGGTGGTGTGCTGCACCCATTAACTCATCATTTACATTAGGTATATCTCCTAATGCTATCCCTCCCTACCCCCCTCCCCACAATAGGACTCAGTGTGTGATGCTCCCCTTCCTGTGTCCAAGTGATCTCATGGTTCAATTCCCACTCATGAGTGAGAACATGCGGTATTTGGTTTTCTGTTCTTGCGATAGTTTGCTGAGAATGATGGTTTCCAGCTGCATCCATGTCCCTACAAAGGACACGAACACATCCTTTTTTATGGCTGCATAGTATTCCATGGTGTATATGTGCCACATTTTCTTAATCCAGTCTGTCACTGATGGACATTTGGGTTGATTCCAAGTCTTTGCTATTGTGAATAGTGCTGCAATAAACATACGTGTGCGTGTGTCTTTATAGCAGCATGATTTATAATCCTTTGGGTGTATACCCAGTAATGGGATGACTGGGTCATATGGTATTTCTAGTTCTAGATCCTTGAGGAATCACCACACTGTTTTCCACAATGGTTGAACTAGTTTACAATCCCACCAACAGTGTAAAAGTGTTCCTATTTCTCCACATCCTCTCTGGCACCTGTTGTTTCCTGATTTTTTAATGATTGCCATTCTAACTGGTGTGAGATGGTATCTCATTGTGGTTTTGATTTGCATTTCTCTGATGGCCAGTGATGATGAGCATTTTTTCATGTGTCTGTTGGCTGTATGAATGTCTTCTTTTGAGAAGTGTCTGTTCATATCCTTTGCCCACTTTTTGATGGGATTTTTTTATCTTGTAAATTTGATTGGGTTCTTTATAGGTATTAGATATTAGTCCTTCGTCAGATGAGTAGATTGCAAAAATTTTCTCCCATTCTATATGTTGCCTGTTCACTCTGATGGTAGTTTCTTTTGCTGTGCAGAAGCTCTTTACTTTAATTAGATCCCATTTGTCAATTTTGGCTTTTGTTAACATTACTTTTGGTGTTTTAGACATGAAGTCCTTCCCCATGCCAATGTCCTGAATGGTATTACCTAGGTTTTCTTCTAGGGTTTTTATGGTTTTAAGTCTAACATTTAAGTCTCTAATCTATCTTGAATTAATTTTCGTATAAGGAGTAAGGAAAGGATCCAGTTTCAGCTTTCTACTTATGGCTAGCCAATAAAAGGACCTCTTCAAGGAGAACTACAAACCACTGCTCAGCGAAATGAAAGAGGACACAAACAAATGGAAGAACATACCATGCTCATGGATAGGAAGAATCAATATTGTGAAAATGGCCATACTGCCCAAGGTAATTTATAGATTCAATGTCATCCCCATTAAGCTACCAATGACTTTCTTCACACAATTGGAAAAAACTGCTTTAAAGTTCATATGGAACCAAAAAAGACCTCGCATTGCCAAGACAATCCTAAGCCAAAAGAACAACACTGGAGGCATCATGTTACCTGACCTCAAACTATACTACAAGACTACAGTAACCAAAAGAGCATGATACTGGTACCAAAACAGAGATAGAGACCAATGGAACAGAACAGAGCCCTCAGAAATAATACCACACATCTACAGCCATCTGATCTTTGACAAACCTGACAAAAACAAGAAATGGGGAAAGGA
This sequence comes from Rhinopithecus roxellana, assembly GCF_007565055.1. NCBI lineage: Eukaryota > Metazoa > Chordata > Mammalia > Primates > Cercopithecidae > Rhinopithecus > Rhinopithecus roxellana. Next base: position 126,873,648 of record NC_044551.1, on the reverse strand, counting down.
TTCCCTATTTATTTAAAATCTATTAATGATGATAGATCATTAAAATCAACTCTCTAAAAAAGACATACATGTTAATAATTCTGAAGACTGTGATCTAAACATTATCCCTTTTGAAAGCGATCAAATTGCAAGTAAAATAATATTTTTTAGTAACTTCCGAATTGTTGATAAATTCTTCAACCAAGGAAAAGTTGCTTCCTGTCATCTAACATTGAGGTAATGATGATGATCATAATTAGAATGCAAGCTACAAGAAACAGTTAAGGGTACCTGTTATGAACTGATGTCTATATCTCCCGAGTCAGCAATGTGATGCTGTTTGGAGGTGGAGCCTTCAGAAGGTAATTAATACCCTTGTAAGAAGAGGCCAGAGAGCTTGATCACCTTCTTTCTGCCAGGTGAGGAGCCAAGAAGCTGGCTGTCTGCAAAGTGCAAGAGGACCCTCACTGGAAGCTAGCCATACTGGCACCCTCATCTTGGCTTTCCAACTTCCAGAACTGTGAGAAATATATGTTTGTGGTTTAGTCAATGGTCTATGGTAATTTGTTATAGCAGTCCAATCCAAGACAGTGCCTCATTTACTACATACCATTTATATTATATAGGCTCCTTTCAGAAACCGATGTTCAAATAAGAGAAAGGATACTGAAACACATAACATCATCACTAGTTTTTAGTATACAAATATTAAGAAATTCTTTGTTATTAAACTATTTAATCCAAGAAATGCAGATTCATGTAGTTTCTAATTTTTTGTTGCTATTATTTCTAATTTTTTATGTATAATTGACAAAATGAAGAAACTTAACACCGTCCTAGATTTTAGCTGCCCAAAGAATGAATGAAAATCTTTGAAAACCCACAAGTGGCATGGATCTAATTTATGGTTAAATAGATATAGATAACAAACAGAACACACCTTTTTCAAACTGGTAAAATGCCATTGGTTCTAATTATGCTTTTCTTTAAATTGAAAGACAAGGTGTTTATGTGGTATCTCTAACCATCACAACTTTTGTGTGACAAAAAGAAATTATCACCAAAATACAGCTCCTTAAGTAAGTGTCTGATTTCACACTTCCAGAAAAAAGTGCTCTTTTTGGTCAAGCCAGCAAGAATTGAGAAAGATTAAGAAAGTGCTTCAAAGATGTTTATTAAAACCTAGTCATAAAAATGTGGAGTAGATGTAGCATCAAGCGTGCCAAATAAAGTAAAACTGTCATCAAGAAGATTCAACAGCTGTGAAAAGAGTTCTTCAAAATATGATATGTCTTTCTAGATGATAACAAAATTTATCAATTCCAAATGTCCATATTAGTCTTTCATAAAGACACCAATGAGTCACAGGAAAAAAATTAAAAATAAAAAATACCCTATCTCAGGGAATCATGCTAACAACTTGATGTGTTTTCCTCCACATATTTGTGTCTGCTCATAAGTATGTACAAACATATATTAGCATATATGCATTTTGAATTTTTTCTCTTGCTGCACTTAAATTTTTTTTCACAATAAAACAAGACCTCTGCAATTTGCTTTTTAATGTGTACTCTGTGTCCCTGACAACCATCCAGGTCAACTTGATGATTAGCACATTTGTTTTAATAGCTACATAGTATTCTATAAGTATGATTTATTCAAGTGTGTGTGTGTGTGTGTGTATGAGAGAGAGAGACAGAGACAGAGAGAGAGAGAGAGGAAAGAAACAGAGAGAGACAGACAGAAAAAGAGGGACAGAGGAGGATATTCAGGGATTCTGTCCACTACAGTATTTTGCCACAAGCAACAGTGCTGAAATGAAAATGCTTGAACACATATTTTTATGATTTTCAAATGTGTGTTTGCAAGCTCAAAGAATAGATGTGTTGTTTTTAATAAATATCAAGAGATTATTTACTACTACCCAAATTATATTGTAATTTCTTCTTGAATCATTTAATTTGCATCCTCCTATCAGTGAGGTTGAGAAATATTTTATGCTTACTGACCTTTTGCAATATTTCTTTTATGAATTATTGCCATTTTCTACTGTCCATTTTTCTGTTAGGCTCTATGATTAGCTTATTAGGCTTTGTGGTTTATATGCATCAGAAAGAGTAAAACTTAATTTTGTGTGGAACAAATACTTACCCTGGCATAGTATATTTCATTAGAATTTGTTTATAGGGATACTTGCCATAGGAAAGTTATTTTTTATTAGTGGAGTATGCTTTTTATTTCCTTTGTGGCTTCTAAGTACCCTTTTTTGGTTATTATACCTTTTCCATAAATATCTTTAAATATTACAAACATTACATATTCTTTTAAATATTTTAGAAATTTATTTTATTCATTTAGATTTTAATCCACTTTTAATTTTTTAGTTGAAAAGTAAGAGAAAAGTACATAAATTATGAGCACAAATTGAACTAACCAAGGTAACAATCGATCTGCTCAAGAAATTAAGCATCGCAACCACCTCCTCCTGCACTGTCCAAGTCACCATCCCTACTCCAAAGCAAATGTTAGTCACTACACTGACTTCTCACACAATAGACTTGTTTTGTCTGTTTTCAACTATATAGAAATGAATCATAGAGTATGTGTTGTTTTGTATCTGGCTCCTTTCACTAAAATTTTGGTTTATAAAATTCATCCATGTGGTTGAACACCATTGTAAATTGTTCATTTTAATTGTTTTACAGTATTTATTGTATGACTAAAACACTACTTATTTATTCTATTATTGATACACTTTGGGTTGTTTTTGCTTTGGGAGTATAAACATTCTTATATCTATGTTTCATGTATATGTTTATGAATCTGTGCTGAATAAATACTTGAGTGTGAAATTGTTATGTTATGAGATATATAGTAGTCAAACATAGAAGATAATGCAAAACAATTTAAAAGTGATTGTAGCAGTGTATTCTACAGCAGCAGCGTTTGAGACTGCCAGTTGCTCAAATTATTGCCAATACTCGGTATTTTTTGTCTTTTAATTTTAGACATTCTGGAGAGTATGTAGTAATTTTTCATCTTGGAAAATTACATTAAATTAGTGTCCATTCCTCTAATTTTAATAACTTTCTCACAAGTTTATTGGTTATTAGACATTTCCTTTATTTTGAAGTGCTTATTGTCCATTTTACATTGGGTCATCTGTTATTGAATCATAAACATTCCTTGAATATTTAAATATGAGTGCTTGATCAGTTTTTGTCACAAATATCCTCTTTTTTCAATTTTTGCCCTTTTATTATTCTGAAAATGCCAATTGATTAAAATTAATTTTACTGTTGTTCAATAGTTTGTTTTTTTCACAGTGTGTTTTGTATCCTGTTAAAGAATTCCTTCTCTCATTTGGCATTCATTTGGCTTGGCAAAATTGGCGTTCATTTTTTTTTAACCTATAACTTTTCCTCTTTGGTGATATACCCATGGTAGGGGTAAGGGAGGGACTCATAACAAATTCTAGGTTTCCATTTTGTCAGGAGTTAGAAGCATGAATTAATTTAGGAATATCACTCTTCCTTCTCTCATATTTTTGAAGCAATTTTATTTGAATTTTTTATATGCATCTTTGACATCAATATTTTTTGTCACTAGTTCCGCTTGATGAGTCACTGAGTACTTTTTCGTAATGCACTTAATCTTCACATGGCCTAAGTTGTTTAAGATGCAACACCTGATGGTCCCTGGTATTTCCTCACACAGTTAAATCTCATTTGCATGGCATAAGACAGTTTTTTTCTCATTTGTTCTAAAAACATATTTTTGATTATCTCTGAAATGTAACTAGTATATTTTTACTCTGAATAGATCTAAAAATTCATGTTTCTCATCAAATACAAGACCTATAAATACAAAATAATTTTCACCAGAAAAATTACCAAGTCTTTGTTCAATTTATCTGCTACCTTCATTAGTCAACCCTGTCAGGTAAACTTGATAAGCATCCCAAACTGCATTGAGGGCTATCATTTAAGGCTAATATGGCCTCCTCAACTAGATTATCATTGCTTAAAACATACTGAGAGCATGACACATAATTTGAGAGACTCTGTAATAACTCAAATATATAATGATTCATTTATGAGAGATAATTGTGTAGAACAACAACAAAAAATAATCACACCTGCCTTACATGCAGGCACTTGTCTTTACTATTCAATTTTATCCCCCATAATTCTGAAATGATTTAAACATTCAGGTTATAAAGTTTCTCGTAAGTGCAAACTTTGAATGTCATAGTGAATTTTATTTTCAGTTTATCTTTAATTCAGGTGTTACTCATTACTGTTTCTTAATTTCTAACATGTTACATTTTATTTTTGACTCCTAGTTTTATTAGATTGTCATGAGTAAATATGCAGGTGTTTTCTGCCAGAAAAACAAAAAGAAAAAATGATGAATTGGAAAGTCTTAACCCTGTGAACCTTTACCCTTGTTGACAGAAACTCCTGTCGAAGAAGTTTCTATTCTCCAAGGTTTCCCTGCATGGCAACTGCATCTCTTCCAACTGCAGGAGCTGGGAACAATTCAGATCAGTGGAGCAGTGACCCTCTAGTTCTAGTAGCACTGGCATGAACAAACAATGCCACCAAAAGCAAGTCCATAGGGCAGCCCCCTTCAAAAGGATTCTGCGACTTGAATTATTCAAATAAGATTTTTGCCCGACTTCTGGGAAAAGTAATCCATATCCACCAAAAGTATCTTGACTTTTGCTTGTTACCAAAGAGAGCAAAGTCCTGTAGCAACTACTGCTCTCTCGAGCACAGATCTCAGAATTCTAGCCTTATGCACATCCTCCAGGTGAGGTCAGCACACCCCTCTCCGTATTAGATTACTTCCCAGAGAGACAGAGAAGGACCATGGCACCTAGAGATGTGGCCAAGATGCCATACTCCCAGAATTTCTGACAGCCTAGTCTGAAATGAGTATTTCAACACCATTCTTAAACATAGCTAAAATGATTGCATTAATTGCCTCTGGTACAGTTCTAAATGGATTTTACAAGTATGATTTGTAAGATATTAATAGGTGACAAATGAAAGATGAATAAATGTTTGGAAAATGCTTGGTGATATGGTTTGGCTCTGTGTTCCCACGCAAATTTCATTTCAAATTACAATCATCTCAAATTACAATCCCCTTAATCCCCACGTGTCAAGAGAGGGACCTGGTGGGAGGTGATTGGATCACGGGAGCGGTTTCCCCCATGCTGCTCTTATGATAGCGAGTGAGTCTTCATGAGATCTGATGGTTTTATAAGTCTGACTTTTCTACTTTCACACATGCTTTCTCTCACCTACCGACATGTAAGACGTGCCTACTTCCCCTTCCATCATGACTGTAAGTTTCCTGTGGTCTCCCCAGCCATCTGGAACTGTGAGTCAATTAAACCTCTTTTCTTTATAAATTACCCAGTGTCAAGTAGTATCTTTATAGCAGTGTGAAAACTGACTAATACATTTGGTTAACCAGAAAAGTTTCTTTACTGCAAGATCTGTAAGAGGCTTAAATATTTGAATACACATAATTTGCTGTTTGAGGAAGAATTCCTGGTGTTTCTAATTATTTTGACTGAAGAACACTTTTTTTGTTGTAGTTGTTATGTCTGTTTTCATTGTTATTTTAACATCATTTCCAAGATTACTTTTCTACAAAACATACTTTGGAAAAAGTTGGTCTTTATTTTTATTCCAAAAATTACTGAATATATCACTATTTTCTTAATTTTCAAGTAAATTATTATATAATTCTAATTATAATACAATTATTCATATTTAATTATTGTAATTTATGTATTTAGTAAAAGTAAAATAATGAAAAATCATTTTACAATTTTCATAGTCAAACCATACATGGCAGATAGTACGAAAAATTAGTCTCTTTCCCAACCTAATATTCAATTTTATTTCCCAAAAGTATGCATATACACACACAATTATATTTTCTAATTTTATCTTTTAAAATATAGATATATAATTAGGCACATACTATAATCACTCTTTTGCCTTTTGCCCCATTTAAAAATAATCTTAATTGAATCTCTAGATATCTCTGTATTAGCTGTATACTAAGATTTGTTTCACTTTTAAGACCTGCATTATATTTTATTGTGTGAATATATTATTACCTATTTAACTAGTCCTCTATCGAAAGACTTTTGGATTGCTCCAGCTTTTTGCAATTAAAAACAAAGCAGAAATAAATAAACTTATAGATATATCAGATGGCAGAAATGTTTTTAGGATAGATTTCTAATAAGGTAATTGCTGGGTCAAATATCAATCAGGCATATGTTTAATTAAAAGTTGTCTTCATCAAGAAATCTTTCCCAGCTTCTATGTCTAGTTTGGTATTGCCTAGGTTGTCTTCCAGGGTTTTTATGGTCTGGAATTTTTACATTTAAGTCTTTTATGCATCTTGAGTTGATGTTTGTATATGGTGTAAGGAAGGAATCCAATTTCAATCTTCTGCATATGGCTAGTCAGTTATCCCAGCACCATTTATTGAGCAGAATCTTTCTCCACTGCCTATTTTTATCGCTTTGTCAAGACTAAACTACAAGATGGTTGTAGTTGATGGCCTTATTTCTGTTCCATTGGTCTATGTGTCTGTTTTTGTACATGTATAATGCTGTTTTGATTATTGTATCTCTGTATTATAGTTTGAAATCAAGTAGCATGATGCATCCAGCTTTTTTCTTTTTGCTTAGAGTTGCCTTGGTTATTTTTGACTCTTTTTTGGTTCCACATGAATTTTAAAATAGTTTTTTTCTACTTCTCTGAAGAATGTCATTGGCAGTTGGACAGGAATAGCATAGAATCTGTAAATTTCTTTGCACAGTATTGCTGTTTTAATAATATCGGTTCTTCTAATCTGTGAGCATGGAGTGTTTTTCCACTTGTTTCTGTCATCTCTGATTGACAAACGGGATCTAACTAAACTTAGCTTCTGCACAGCAAAAGAAATTATGAACAGAGTAAACAGACAACCTGCAGAATGGGAGAAAATATTTGCAAACAATACATCTGACAAAGTTATAATATTGAGCATCTATAGGGAACATAAACAAATTTACAAAAAAAAAAAAATCCCGTTAAAAAGTGGGTAAAGGGCACTTTTCAAAAGAAGGCATACATGCAACCAATAAGCATATGAAGAATAGCTCATTATTGCTGATCGTTAGGGAAATGCAAATCAAAACTACAATGTGATACCATCTCACGTCAGTCAAAATGACTATTATTAAAAAATCAAAAAGTAACAGGTGCTGGTGAGGTTGCAGAGAAAAGGAAACACACATACACTGTTGGTGTGAGTGTAAATTAGTTCAACCGTTGTGCAAAGCAGTGTGGCAATTCCTCAAAGAGCTAAAAACGGAATTACCATTTAACCCAGAATCCCATTACTGGGTATATACCCAGAGATATATATTAATAAATCACTCTACCACAGAGACACATGCATGTGTATGTTCAATGCAGCAGTATTCACAATAACAAAGACATGGAATCAACCTCAATGCCCATTGGTGGTAGACTGGATAAAGAAAATGTGGTACATATACACCATAGAATACTATGCAGTCACGAAAAAGAACAAGATCATGGTCCTTTGCAGAAACATGCATAGAGCAGGGGACCATCATCTTTAGCAAACTAATGCATGGACAAAAAAATAAATACCACATATTCTCACTTATAAGTAGGAGATAAATGAAGAGAATACATGGACACAAAGAGGGGAACAGCAGACACTGGAGTCTACCTGAGGGTGGAGTTTCGGAGAAGGGAGAAGACCAGAAAAAATGACTATTGGGTTACTAGGCTTAATACCTGAGTGATGAAATAATCTGTACAACAAACCTCCGTGACACGAGTTTACCTATATAACAGACCTGCATGTGTATCTCTGAACCTAAAATAAAAGTGGAAAAAAAAGTTATAATCAAAAGCAATTATAAGAGGCCGGGCACCGTAGCTTGTGCCTCTAATCCTAGCATGCTGGGAGGCTGAGACGGGTTGATCACTTGAGGTCAGGAGTTTAAGCCCAGCCTGATGAACGTGGCGAAACCTCATCTCTATTAAAACAAAATTAACTGGGTGTGGTGGCGTGAACCTGTGATCCCATCTACTTGGGAAGGTGAGGCAGGAGAATTGCTTGAATCCAGGAGGATGAGGTTGCAGTGAGCCGAGATTGCGCCACTGCACTCCAGCCTGGACAACAAGAGCAAAACTTCATCTCAAAAAAGCAAAATAAAACAAAATGAAACAAAACAAAACCCAAAAGTAATTATAACAATTTAAACTATTTAAAGTAACAGTGTAAGGGATTGCATGTTTAGTCATATCCTTGCCACAGAATTCTCACATGTTAAAATTATTGCCAATCTGACAGAGGAAGATATAGAAATACTGAGATTGTATAAAGGATGATTAAGTCTGAAGATCTCACACAAATGAGCTATTTTCAGCTCTTTTGAATCTATTTATTTTGTACATTATTCTAATAAAATTTTAGTTTTTCTTATTTATTTGTAAGGCATTTTCTCTATTAAGGAGATCAGCTCTTCTTTACTCTGATGTATGTTGAAAGTATTTTCTAAGTTTGTGTTTTTGTGTGTTTTATATTATGTTGTGCTTTTGTTATGGTGTCCTTATTACAAAGAAATTTGAGTGTATTTACAGTGTACCTACTTTTATGGATTCTGGATTTTGAGTGTTGCTTAAAAAGGCACTTCCTATCAAAGATTGAAAAAGAATAAAGAGAACATATTTACTGTGTGTGTGTGTGTGTGTGTGTATATGTATGTGTGTGTATGCACGTTTAATTCTTTGATCACTGAGATTTTATTTTGGTATAAGTAGTAAGTTAGAAATTCCCCACAGTCAAACCTTGAAATGACACCTTGATTGTAGCCTTATGCGAGACCCTGCACCAGAGGCACACAACTAAACTGCTACTGAATTTCTGATCCACAGAAACTGTGACATAATAAATATATATTTTTTAAATGTCTAAGTTTCTTGATAATTTGTTTTGCAGCAGTAGATAACTAATAGTGCTTGTTTTGTCCCAAAACAACTACAACTGTTTCTAGTGTTTAATCACTTGCCCATTTATTCAAATTTTATTTAAGATTTATTGAAAAATCAGGAATGAATGGTAAGCTTTACCAAATGGTCTTAGTTTTTGGTCATTTGACTTATGAATATGGTGAATTATATTAACAGATTTTGTAATATTGAATCATCCTTATATTCCTGGAATAAGCTCCATTTATTTTCTTTACATTAGTCTTTAAATATATTGTAGAATTATGTTTTACATGATTTATTTGAGATTTTACATTTACATTTGAAAATGATGTATCTGTTTGTATTTTGATTATGAAAAGTCTTGTCAGTCTATACCATGGAAAAGTTTAAAAAACATTGAAATTTTCCATTTTTGGAAGGCTGAATTGACTTCACCTGTGATTCCAACCAGGTCTGGTGTTTTTTAGAAGTGAATATTTGAACGTTCTCTCAATTCTACAATTGTTTAAATTTTATATTTAGTCTATGATAATATTTCATATTATCTAAAATTATCTACATGATATCCATGTTTTAAGAATTTTATGTTGAACAAAATACTTTGATGTTTCTTTAACATTTCTGAGTATCTCTGGTTATTTCTACATTCTCAGGCCTCATTCTTCATCCATAAAAGTATTACAAATTAGAGGTAAATACCCCAGCTTCTTCCTCACTCAGGTGGAATAATCCCGAGTTTCCCATCATTCGTTATCTGGATGAAGCCCAGCTGACTACAACAGGAACCTAGTTGGCATTGTATCTTTTATGGACTTGCTTACCTGTACTGTCTCTCTTCTCCAATACCCACCTGATATTTTAAAGAATCACCTCCCAGGTAAACTATTCACACTGAAATCCTTGTCCCAATGTTTAAAACTAGGGGAAGGCAAACTAGTTACCTGCCCGGGTAGAAAAACTTTTCCAGCAGCTCCGTAACAAAATTCATTGAAGCATTATTACCATTAATTCTTAGTTGTGTTCATCTTTTCCCAACTTCAGAACAGAAAGAAATTAGGCACTATGAGATGACAGCCAATGATGAGAAAGAATGATTTGTAGGAAGACTGTTTTCAAATTCAATGAACTGGAGAAATAGTTTGCAAATCTTGTCATTAATTATTCTATGATTCATTATGAATGACAAAGATTTACTACAGTGATATAAAAGATTGTATAAAATATAAATAGATAATAGATAATACCCCAAATTTTTATGATTAAATATTTATATTCATATAAATATTATAAATAATTTATATTTATAAATATAAAATATTTAAATATATTTATAAATATATTTTATGTATACTTAATTTCTGATCCACAAAAACTATGATATAATAAATATATATATATATTTTTGAAGTCCTGGGTTTATTTTTATTTATTTATTTTTTATTATACTTTATGCTCTAGGGTGCATGTGCACAACGTGCAGGTTTGTTACATATGTATACATGTGCCATGTTGGTGTGCTGCACCCATTAACTCGTCATTTATATTAGGTATATCTCCTAATGCTGTCCCTCCCCCCGCCTCCCACCCCACAACAGGCTCCGGTGTGTGATGTTCCCCTTCCTGTGTCCACGTTATCTCTTTGTTCAATTCCCACCTATGAGTGAGAACATGTGGTGTTTGATTTTCTGTTCTTGCGATAGTTTACTGAGAGTGATGGTTTCCAGCTGCATCCATTCAACTTATGAATATGGTGAATTAGATTAATAGATTTTGTCATATAAATAGTTGTTATATAAACATTTTTATAGTTATAAATATGTATTTATATATAAATCTATCAATAGTATATATACTTATATAAATATAAATATATAGATAGTATATATAAATATTTATATAAATATAAATATAAATAAAACATTAAGCTTTAAAAAGGAGCAATTAGTGAAGAAAACCATGGCTGTCATAATTATAGCTTGCTCTTCTTAATTAACTTTATAGAAAATCTTCATTTGCCTATATTTTGTCATTAGAATATAATGTAATGTTCTAAAATTCAAAGGGCTTTATGATCACTAATAACAACTTGAGATTTACAGTTCTGTACACAATGCTAGCTTCTTCCAAATAATGAATAACTGATGCTAATCAAACCTTAATATTTAAAGAAGTAGTTGTAGTTTCTAAAAAAGGATACAACACATTGTAGAAATACATTATTTATTAATCTGTTATTGAAATAACAAAGCTAATCTGTCCTCTGAAATGGCCAGATTTACCATGGGCTTAGTTATCTTGAAGGACTGCTATATTCAATACAGTTTATGATATACAAGCATATTTATGAAACAACCCATTTCTCTCAGTTATGGTACTAGCTAAACAAGTATTCAGAGCAATACTTAAGCTTTCACATAAACACACTCTTACTCTTACTGATCACAACAGATTCCCTGCTATGAATATTTGTGCATCAAACACATTGATATTATTCCAAAGGAAACTGTTCCAGGAAGGTCATACATTCCCAGTCTATGTCAAATGAACAACTTGATCATGTTTATTCCTACCACTTGATGTATTTTATCTTAAGAAGTAATTTACTTTATCCATGATAATTTAACATTTTTTTTTTTTGATGTTCTGTTCTTAGTTACAACTCTTACCCAGATTCATGGCTTTCAATACTGCTTATGTATTTTGAAGACTGACTTAGCCTAAAAATTCATATAAAGAATGCCCTTGGGAACACATGCTTTTATTAGTGTGTATTCTCTTCAGGTTTATAATTTCACCCTTATAAGATAAACGAAGACAATTACAAAGGAAGAATAACATTTTTTAACTCCTATTCTTAAACAACGGCTGCATATACGAAAAAAATATGTATTTTGAATGGGATTTTGAGAATGTTATTTTTTTTTGGGTGGGGGTGACAGAGTCTCGCTGTTGTCGGCCCAGACTGGAGTGCAATGGCACAATCTCGGCTCACTGCAACCTCCGCTTGCTGGGTTCCAGTAATTCTCCTGCCTCAGCCTCCGAAGTAGCTGAGACTACAGGTGCCTGCCACCACACCCAGTTAATTTTTGTATTTTTTTAGTAGGTACAGGGTTTTACCATGTTGGTCAGGCTGGTATCGAACTCCTGACCACAGGTGATCCACCTATTTCGGCCTCCCAAAGTGCTGGGATTACAGGCATGAGTCACTGCACCTGGCAGACAATACTATTTTCATTAATATAGATTTTTTCCTTTGGAAATTTGACTCATTATTCACAGAGTGTAATTCTGAAAAAGAAACACTTTTAGTAAGGTACATATATATATAATCTAACATTAATAGCTTATATTTCTTCTTTAGGTCTTTTTAAAGATATGCCTTACATTAATGAGAGCCTGCTAAAAGAAAATTTAAAGACATTTTATAATTATATTCTGTATTTCACGTTTTTAACTAAATTGAGTTCTAGTAACTGTAGTATTTAATGTATTTTTTTTTTTTTTCCTGTAGATAACGTTCTTTAAAAAGTAGGTTTCTAAAGAAAGCTTTAAAAATGTGCTGGTAAATATAATGAATTACTTCCTAAAGACAAAAAGATTTGGTTGCCACTATACAAAACGCTGAAGTAAGTATAATAAAATTTGTCATGAACATCTATATTCAAGACCTTATTCTTTTGAAGGTGGCAAGGACAGGACCCTGTCTATCCCAGCAAACATGGACAATGTACCAGTCCCAACCTGAACCTGGTGAAGATACCCTAAACAAATTAGGATTGGAGATGCCAACTACACATTTCATCAATGAGGAAACTAAGTCACAGAAAGGACGCAGTACTTGCTAGTATTTCCATAAACAGGGCCAAGTTAGAAAAATGGTATATGTCAATTTTGGCTTTTGTTGCAATTGCTTTTGGTGTTTTAGTCATGAAATCTTTGCCCATGCCTATGTCCTGAAAGGTATTGCCTTGGTTTTCTTCTAGGGTTTTTATGGTTTTGGGTTTTACATTTAAATCTTTAATCCATCTTGAGTTAATTTTTGTATAAGATGTAAAAATGGGGTCCAGTTTCTATTTTCTGCATATGGCTAGCTGATTTTATCAACATCATTTATTAAATAGGGAATCCTTTACCCACTGCTTGTTTTTGTCAGGTGTGTTGAAGGTCAGATGGTTGTAGATGTGTGGTGTTATTTCTGAGGTTTCTGTTCTGTTCCATTGGTCTATATATTTGTTTGGGTACCAGCACCATGCTATTTTGGTTACTGTAGCCTTGTAATACAGTTTGAAGTCTGGTAGCCTGATGAAATGGGATCTAATTAAACTAAAGAGCTTCTGCACAGCTAAAGAAACTATCATCAGAGTGAACAGGCAATGTACAGAATGGGAAAAAAAATTTTGCAATCTACCAACTGACAAAGGGCTAATATCCAGAACCTACAAGGAACTTAAACACATGTACAATAAAAAAAAAAAAAAAAAAACAGCCCCATCAAAAAGTGGGTGAAGGATGTGAACAGACCCTTCTCAAAGGAAGACATTTATGTGGCCAACAAACATATGAAAAAAAAGTCATTATCAGTGGTCATTAGAGAAATGCAAATCAAAACCACAGTGCAATACCATCTCACGCCAGTCAGAATGGTGATTATTAAAACATCAGGAAACAACAGATGCTGGTGAGGCTATGGAGAAACAGGAATGCTTTTACACTGTTGGTGGGAGTGTAAATTAGCTCAACAATTGTGGAAAACAGTGTGGCAATTCCTCAAGGATCTAGAACCAGAAATACCATTTGACCCAGCAATCCCATTACTTGGTATGTACCCAAAGGATTATAAATCATTCTACTATAAAGACACATGCATGTATATGTTTACTGCAGCACTATTTACAATAGCAAAGACTTGGAACCAACCCAAATGCCCATGAATGATAGATGGGATAAAGAAAATGTGGCCTGTATATAACATGGAATATTATGCAGCCATAAAAAAGAATGAGACCATGTCCTTTGAGGGGACATGGATAAAGCTGGAAGTCATCATTTTCAGCAAACTAACACAGAAACAGAAAACTAAACACTACATGTTTTCACTCATAAGTGGGAACTGAACAATGAGAACACACGGACACAGGGAGGGCAACATCACACACTGGGGTCTGTTGGGGTGTGGGGGGCAAGGGGAGGGAGAGCATTAGGAGAAATACCTAATGCATTTGGGGCTTAAAATCTAAATGATGGGTTAATAGCTGCCTCAAACCACCATGGCACATGTATACCTATGTAACAAACCTGCACATTCTGCACATGTATCCCCGAACTTAAAGAAAATTAAAAAAATAAACAAAATAAAAAGAAAGAAAAATGGTATATGCCTGCTGATTTTTAATTTGGGTAATGTTGCAACTTATAATAAAACCACTTTCATATAGGAAGTCACTTTTTGAACAGACACAAAAATTATTCTTGACTTTCTGGGAGTCAAGCAGGCTAACTGTAGTATTTTTTTTTTTTTTTTTTTTTTTTTTTTGTTAATGTAACATGTGACTGTGAAACTCTGTAAGGCTATGTTCTGGGCTGACTTCTTTAAGATTTTACTCATATTTGGTCTCCTCCAGGAAGCTTTCCTGCTGTCCCTCAAACCAAGTCTGGGATTAGTACCCCTCCCACTCACTTCTGTAGTTCTGTCTTTTGCAGTCATGGTACTTTCCCTACACTGATTGCCATATTTCTAGCTTGTCTCCTCCAGTGAACTTTAATCTGTTGGACTACAGGAATCACACTCATCTTTACGTCCCCAAATGGTACTATTGCCTAGAATAAAATAGGTGCCCTGTCAGTGGTTGTTTTCCAAATGAATGAGTGAATGACTATTCACTGTTCTAAGACACTATTACTATTGCATACCTAAGACAGAGTAAGGATCTCTCTTAGCCTGCTGCTCTCCCATCCTCCAAACATGGAAATAGAAAGAATCTTGAATTCCTTCAACAGAAGTTCTAGGCATCTAAGGAACCTTCAGAAGTAAATGAACTAATAAAAGCTTACAATAATAGTCAAGGAAGTAAGAACCACAAGATGCTTTGTCTCCTATACAAACTAAAGATAACATCTTAATATGTGTCTCAGAGTTGTTTTCCAAAAGCCCAAGCTTCCACCACATGGAAAATGCCATCTGCGGGCTTGTAGACCTCAGATAAGGGAGAACTGAGGAATGAACTCTGACTGCCATTTTTGTTCTAAATTTCTTCCTGGAGGCCTAGAGACAGTCATACCTACAGCCCAGGCATTATCATTCCTTTCTGCTAAACCCAAGCTTTTAGACAAAGCTTTTCCTCTGTAACCAATCACAAATCAAAGTTTGAATCCACTTATGACTCATAAGCCCCCATTTCAGGATATCTCACTTTTTTGAGGCAAACCAAAGTATAGCCTCCACGTATTCATTTATGATTTTACGTGTAGCTTGTGTTATCCTGAAACTTAGCCTTTCCTTTAAAAACTATTGCCTGTGAACTTCTAGGGAGGTCAGATCTTAAGCATGAACTGCTTGATACTCCTTGCTTGACACTCTGCAAATAAATACCCTCTTTTCTCTTGCTGCAAACCTCTGTGTGGTTGTACCAGACAAGTGGACCCAAGTTTGGTTAGGTAATTTACTCAGATGACCTGCTCATACCTTCCTCTCAGCTAATCAAGATTTTAGCTGATGTGTGTTATCATGTTTTATTTTCAAGGGTATTTTGATTTTCAATGGGAACACATCAGAGTCTAAAGCAATTCTGATAATGGACTTTCAGGAAATGTAATAGACAACAGGGAGGTTTTTATTTTCCATTAAAAAAACAGGGCTGCTCTCTGTAGTATATCATGGAGGCAACCCACTTTACCAATTCTTTTTTTTTTTTTTTTTTTTTTGAGACAGAGTCTCGCGCTGTCGCCCAATCTGGAGTGCAAGTGGCATGATCTCGGTTCACCGCAACCTCCACCTCCCAGGTTCAAGCAAATCTCCTGCCTCACCCTCCCAAGTAGCTGGGATTGCAGATGTGCGCCACCATACCCGGCTAATTTTTATATTTCTAATAGAGATGTGATTTCACCATATTGGCTAGACTGGTCTTGAACTCCTGATCTCGTGATCATCCCACCTCAGCCTCCCAAAGTGCTTTGATTACAGGCGTGAGCCACCATGCCCAGCCCACTTTATCATTTCAAAAGCTAGCTTAACCTGATGTTATGTCCATCTCTATGTATAGATACATATATTTGCAGAGAGACCCTGTGGGTCCGATAGATGCTGCAGTTGAACCTGACTAGATTATGTTCCTTTGACTTGCTTGGCAATGCCATTCATATAAGACAGTGAAAGAGAAGGAAAACATGTCCTGTCTTGTCAGCAATAGTAGTGCTGCATGGGCAATGGATGCTGAGATATCTACTTTTCACTGTTTTGCTTCTCACCTGGTAACAATTCCAAATGTATGAGATTTGAAAAAGATATAAATCATTAGTCTCCAATTAGAACAACAATTCCAAATGAAGCAATGTTTTTGGCATTTTCAGAAATACTTTATTGGAATGATCAAGGAGTTGAAAGGCTAGAGTTATATACAGTGATCATTTGCCTTAAACGGGAGAAAGTCAAGATAAAAGTTGCTTTTTATTAGTAATTAGAGTTCTATAGCAGCAACATGTCCTAATTATGACATTCAGACCATTAGCAAAGGAATAACATTATTCAGATTTTGCTATGGAAAATTACTCCAGGCTATGTGGAATCCTATGGAGTGATTGAGTATAACACTATTTGTGGTCTGTATCTCACGAATTCACCCAAACTTATTTCACACACACACACTCCATATGTACCCATTTATTAAGGGCACTTTGGTGCTCAACACAGAACTTGAGAAGTGACAACTCCATGGGCTTGGAGATGAAACAAACATAGACTAAATATATGTATCTTATTAAATTATGCACAACATGGAAAACATTATGCTTGGTGAGACACAGTGAAACTTAAGTATCTAATGAGCAATAAACATTTATGAATGACCAGAGTCCTTTGAATCGTTCTTCCAGAAACACAGGCAATGAAATCAGAAAGACTTGGAATCAGAAATTAGAAAATATCCAGAGGTTATTTTAAAGTAATTTGTCCTGGCAATTTTTAATCAAATGTATTCATATATCATTCACATTTACAGAGCCAGGCAATATTCCAGATATTGAGGATAAGGCAATATTCCTGACATTAAGGATAGAAGAAACCCTGCATTGGTCTGGGTGATTCCGAAATGTAAAAGCAAAATTTCTACCCAAAGGACAATGAGGATTGATCACGGGTACAGTTACCTGGACCTCTTTGCACTTTTCAAGGGTGAGAAAGAAGTAACATTGACTTGTTCCCATAAACACAGCTGAGTATTAATGACCAAAAGAATTTTCCTGGTCTGTTTTCTGTTGTTAATCCAACTCAGCTTGCATGGGATGACAATCTAGTGTCACCCGACCCCAGTGGCCACTCAATCACTTTGCTCACAGGACAACAGTACTTGAAAGTTTAAGAGCCCTTTCGTTTCAGGAAATTCTGCCAATTACTCAATCTAAGGTTTCATTTGTTTAATGACTTCCTCATTTGATCATCTAATGTGCTTTCTCATTCCTTTATCTTTTTGCCTCTTTATTTTGTTTAGTTATTCTTTGGTCTAGCTATGGTTAATTTAATCTTTCCTCCAAAGCCAATGCCTCTAACCCCTGAAGGCACAAGGCCAAAGGCCAAGTGACTTTAGCGCAAATATATGAAAACTCTCAAAGCATGGTGAAGTGAGTGTCATTACCAGGGGCGTATAAGTGGGGAGGGAAATGTCTACCCTGTCAGTCATAGTAAATTGTCAGCTCTGAGGTTCAATAACACAAAATGAAGTCCTTTTGTTGAAGTAGTAGAGCTTTTAAAGGTCTTCCCTTTCTTGTTTATTTAGGCATGTTATCCCATTAATTGGGAGAGAAGAATTCAGGAGTTCACAGAAATTCATACAACAAGCGCAAAGAGGAGTTACCAACCCTGGGTGATCTGTGGCCAGCTGGGACTCTCAGAGGGGAGGTGTTTTGTGGAACATCCTTAAACACACTTCTGTAAAATGCTAAATATGTTTGTGCATAATATAATAATACTTTAAAGGATTTACTAAGCAGATATTTCCTCATTTGTAGTGTGACAAACATATAAAACAATGGAGAAAATCTTAGAGGCTTTAAACATATAAATTTGTGTCCATTGTTTCTACGTCAAATCTGTGATTTTCTTAAAATCAATACCAGATGCATAAGAGTACTTAATAAATTTTAGCTAAATGTGATAATTCTTACTTATATTCATCACACTTTTCTTCTTTCAAGTATTTGTGGTATTATGTTACATAAATTCTAACCTTATTTTGCCAGTCTTTCCTCCAAGTTTTAATTCTAAGCTTCCTTTTCATTTATTTCCAACATAAATGAAGGTTCAGGTTTTGTTGCAGGAATTTACACTAATTCTTTTTGTCACTTACTCAGTTTTGGTTTTGTTCTGTTTTGATTTTTTTTTCACTCTTCCTTGTCAGTGCTTGTTGCTTATGCAAGAGAGCTTACCTTAATTTTTATTTTAAATAGCTTAAAATTTTCTCCAAAATTATTTGGGTCTTATTTCAAGATTTATATTTTATTATATAATTGCTTATAGAAATTAGAGGTTGAACAATGTGTGTTATTAGAACACTCGCCATTTTCTTTCTTTTTTGGGGGGACCGAGTTTCACTCTTGTTGCCTAGGCTGGAGTGCAATGGCACAATCTCAGCTCACTGCAACGTCCGCCTCCTGTGTTCAAGCAATTCTCCTGCTTCAGCCTCCCAAGTAGCTGGGATTACAGGTATGCACCACCACGCCCAGACAATTTTTTGTATTTTTAGTAGAAATGGGGTTTCACTATGTTCGTCAGGCTGGTCTCGAACTCCTGACCTCAGGTGATCCACCCGCTCAGCCTCCCAAAGTGCTGGGATTACAGGTGTGAGTCAACACACCTGGCCTCATTTGCCATTTTCTATACAATGAATGCCACAACTATTTTGAAGTTGTGCCATTCATTGCTTAAAGTCAATCTTCCATTAGTTGGGAAATAATTCTCATACATGATGGCAGATGCTGTGTAAAATCTAACACATAGTAATACGTTAAGTTAATGAAAGTTCTGTTATCTGATATGCTTTAGATCCTGGGAAATAATTTCCCTCAAGGATTAATCTTTCATACCAGGAAGAACATTTCACTTGGGTCAAGTTGTCAGGAAAACAAGGCAGACCTCCCATTCCTCTTGTGGGTCAGTTTATCTATCTTTTAGGCTAATAATCAGCTTCAGAGTATTTAGAGCAACGTGTTGGTCTTTTAATATAGCCAAATTAACAACCACCAGCAAGCACAAGAAAATTTTTCTAATTTAATTCTATTAGGTTAATCTACTTTAGATATTTGAGGATTATTCATGAGAAACCTCATGTATGATGCTTCTAAATGCAGACTTAAGCAAATTGTTTTTAGTGAATATCTCAAGCATCACAGATTGTACCAGGTTATTATTCATCTTATGTTTTCAGGTGTCTTAACAATTGATATGGAAGATCACATGCTCCATTTGATGGTAGCAGGCATCAAAATACCCCAAATTACTATACCTGCATGCCAGGCCCAGTCTGGAGGTAACATATAAACATGATGATCATTAGAAAATATGGGCCAGATGTTTGTTTCCTAAGAATCTATGGAAATGATTACTTATGTTTTGGTGTGTAGTCAGTCTTGACATGAAAAAGACAAACTCAATTTGGCATAGAAGAAAGTACAAAATTTTGAATGATCCTACTGTACCTCTGGGAGGAAAAATAAGTTGAGTTTTTTTGCTTGTTTTTTTCTTTAGATATTGATGCCAAAGAAGTTGTCCAACTGTGTACCTGATCTTCTTTATTAGAATGGCCTAATTTTAAAGAGTTAGATTTTAAACTAGGTAAACCTTCTTTCTTTCAGTTATTCTAACTTTAATTAATAGATGGTGATCTACTAACCTTGCTAAGGGAGACAGGCCCATTGAGACTCACTATTTAAATAGTTTTTCATTTTTCAAAATTATTGTTTTGTTCACATGTCTACACTGTCACATCAACTGGCTTTAAGACAAAACTTCGTCTATAACTCGGTAGAACATGTCATTTGCTGTATTGTGGTCTATTTTGTTTTCTCTTGATGAACATGAAGGCCAGAGCTGATTGACACTTTTTTTTTCTTCCATTTTCTGGAAGACTTTGAAGTATCTTTCATCAAAGTAGAAAGAGAAACATAGTACTATCTATTAAAATGTGGCTACAAAAGTAAAAGAATACAGTTGCTTCTTCTACAGAGGGAAAGATTTTCAAACCTGTTATAGTGAGGTACTTCGTTGAGTCATGGGAGTTACTACCACAGGTCATTACTTAGGGGACATTACATTAGTTAAAACCTTACTTCAAGGGCATGCATGCTTTTTAATGTTTTCCAATTCCCTGTGTGAGTTTAATCCTAGCATATTTGAAGTAAATGTTTTCGGTGAAGCTGGATATGAATTATCTATAGAAAACACACTGACAAAAATTTCAGGACTCTATTAGACAGTTTATACTTTCAAAGACATTCCATTGATACACTCATCACAATCTACACAACTGTGCTGTCTGTCATAGTCCCTATGCTTATTACCTTTCTAGAGTCCATGCACATAAAGGCGTATCTGAAGATCACTAAATAGGATTAACTAGGCATTGTAATTCCAATGCCTCACCTGAAAGCAATTTGAAGTAAGCTGAACGTTATCTATGAACTGTGTAAGTTACAGAGCTATGTCATTGGCGGATATCAAAATTGTTATAACATCGCTTTAATGTAATATCAACTCTAGAATCCTGTAGCTAATGAACAAAAGTGTTTTATTTTTAAGTATTGTTATTTTGGGATTATATAAAAATTCTCCAGTGACAGTCTAGTAATTGCCTTTCACATTCTAATAATACAATATTTAAAAGATTTCTAAAACCAAGCATTATTTTATTCAAAGATGCTTTATAACTACTACTCATCTTTAGTCTAATTGATCAGACATTTATTAATGCCTACTCTGCACTAAGGATGATGCCAGGTTTTCCCTGGAGTTGTTCTATTTATGTACATCAGAGACTTAAGTTGTTACTCAATTGTAGCCAAAAAATTAGCTACAAGCCCTAAGGCCATGTAAAGTAGTCACAGGTGTTAACAAACTAAACATTAGCACTGACACAAACTCTTTTTAATTTGTTTTTCAATCATTATTAGGTTAATGGTTGTCTACATATTTGGATTTCTTTTACAAATTCATTTTCTGAATTTAAGGCCTTTTTCTGTAGTCTCTGAATAGTCCTACTCCTTCTTCCTTTAACTTCCATCTGAAATTCTGACATCCCGCAAAAATGCCACTTAACTTTTTGGGCTTACATTTATCTCTTCCTGTCTGTAGTATGTTTTTGCACTTAGTTACTTACTATGATTTAATATGTTTTTCCTAATAACTTCATGTGCCTAACTCCTGATATCAGATTCTCACATACCCCACAGGAATGTTTCCTTTGTATCTTCCTCCCTTTCTTTTTGTAGCATCTAGTACACTATAGAGCATATAATATTGTACACAACTACCGATTAAATTGAATTTTTTTTTTTTTTTTTTTTTTTTTTTTTTTTTTGAGACAGGTTGTTGCTCTGTCCCCCAGCACCCAGGCTGGGATACAGTGGTGCAATCACAGCTCACTGCAGTCCTGAACACCTGGGCTGAAGTGATTTTTCCACCTCAGCCTTCCGAGTAGTTGGGACCACAGGCGTGTGCTACCATGCCTGGCTACTTTTTATTTTTTAATTTTTTTAGAGATAGGGTCTCACCTTATTGCCCAAGCTGTTCTAGAACCCCTGGGCTTAAGCGATGCTTCTGGCTTGGGCTCCTAAAGTGCTGGGATTACAGGTGTGAGCCACCACGCTCAGCAAAGACAAAATTTTTATGGAAATGTTAATGGATTCTCATAAATCAATGAATTTCTATACATATATAAACATATATACATGTATACATATATGCATATACATATATATAAGATTATCTGCATGAGATAACAAATTCACAAGAAAAGAATGTGAAAAATTATACAACTGTTAGTAGATAACACTAATTTAACAAAAAAGAAAAGAACATTTCACATCATGAAACTTTAGAATTAAAATAAACTACAGTCTTACTCTTCTCATGTCAGGTCTTTCACTCCAAGTGCCCTAACTTTTTTTCCTATCAGGCTGAAGTGTTGCAACAAAACAAGTTTCAATTATTTTTAAACAATTTTCTTTATGTACATGTGCAATTTGAGTTCCTAAAGATTAATACACACTCTCTCTCTCTCTCCTCTCTCTCTCTCTAACACACACACAGTGTGGGAATTTCGAAATGCTTTTAACTTTTAAAATATTCTGACACCATATAAATTACCTATGAAACAAAGAGTCAATGATACCATGAAAGGAACAATGGTTCATTTATCACACAGGTTATTTTGAAATAATTCAAGCTGGAAAGAAACTTGCTTCAAAATGACTACTTTAATTTAGTAATTTACTTTTCTCCATAAGGTTTGTGTATTTACATATCTCTTTCTCTCTCTCTCTCTCTTTTTTTTTTTTATTATACTTTAAGTTCTAGGGTACATGTGCATAATGTGCAGGTTTGTTACATATGTATACTTGTGCCATGTTGGTGTGCTGTACCCATCAACTCGTCAGCATCCATCAACTCGTCATTTACATCAGGTATAACTCCCAGTGCGATCCCTCCTCCCTCCCCTCTCCCCGTGATAGGCCCCGGTGTGTGATGTTCCCCTTCCCGAGTCCAAGTGATCTCATTGTTCAGTTCCCACCTACGAGTGAGAACATGCAGTATTTGGTTTTCTGTTCTTGCGATACTTTGCTCAGAATGATAGTTTCCAGCTGCATCCACGTGCCTACAAAGGACACAAACTCATCCTTTTTTATGGCTGCATAGTATTCCATGGTGTATATGTGCCACACTTTCTTTTCTTTTTTTTTTAATTAATTAATTTATTTATTTTTTATTATACTTTAAGTTCTAGGGTACATGTGCATAACGTGAAGGTTTGTTACATATGCATACTTGTGCCATGTTGGTGTGCTGCACCCATCAACTCTTCAGCTCCCATCAATTCATCATTTATGTCATGTATAACGCCCAATGCAATCCCTCCCCCCTCCCCACTCCCCATGATATGCCCCAGTGTGTGATGTTCCCCTTCCCGAGTCCAAGTGATCTCATTGTTTAGTTCCCACCTATGAGTGAGAATATGTGGTGTTTGGTTTTCTGTTCTTGTGATAGTTTGCTAAGAATGATGGTTTCCAGCTGCATCCATGTCCCTACAAAGAATGCAAACTCATCCTTCTTTATGGCTGCATAGTATTCCATGGTGTATATGTGCCACATTTTCTTAATCCAGTCTGTCACAGATGGACATTTGGGTTGATTCCAAGTCTTTGCTATTGTGAATAGTGCTGCAATAAACATCGGTGTGCATGTGTCTTTATAGCAGCATGATTTATAATCCTTTGGGTATATACCCAGTAGTGGGATGGCTGGGTCATATGGTACTTCTAGTTCTAGCTCCTTGAGGAATCGCCATACTCTTTTCCATAAGGGTTGAACTAGTTTACAATCCCACCAACAGTGTAAAAGTGTTCCTATTTCTCCACATCCTCTCCAGCACCTGTTGTTTCCTGACTTTTTAATGATTGCCATTCTAACTGGTGTGAGATGGTATCTCATTGTGGTTTTGATTTGCATTTCTCTGATGGCCAGTGATGATGAGCATTTTTTCATGTGTCTGTTGGCTGTATGAATGTCTTCTTTTGAAAAATGTCTGTTCATATCCTTTGCCCACTTTTGGATGGGGTTGTTTGTTTTTTTCTTATAATTTGTTTGAGTTCTTTGTAGGTTCTGGATATTAGCCCTTTGTCAGATGAGTAGATTGCAACAATTTTCTCCCATTCTGTGGGTTGCCTGTTCACTCTGATGGTAGTTTCTTTTGCTGTGCAAAAGCTCTTTAGTTTAATGAGATCCCATTTGTCAATTTTGGCTTTTGTTGCCATTGCTTTTGGTGTTTTAGACATGAAGTCCTTGCCCATGCCGATGTCCTGAATGGTATTACTTAGGTTTTCTTCTAGGGTTTTTATGGTCTTAGGTCTAACATTTAAGTCTCTAATCCATCTTGAATTAATTTTCATATAAGGAGTAAGGAAAGGATCCAGTTTCAGCTTTCTACTTATGGCTAGCCAATTTTCCCAGGACCATTTTTAAATAGGGAATCCTTTCCCCATTTCTTATTTTTCTCAGGTTTATCAAAGATCAGATGGCTGTAGATGTGTGTTATTATTTCTGAGGACTCTGTTCTGTTCCATTGGTCTATATCTCTGTTTTGGTACCAGTACCATGCTGTTTTAGTTACTGTAGCCTTGTAGTATAGTTTGAAGTCAGGTAGCGTGATGCCTCCAGCTTTGTCCTTGTGACTTAGGATTGTCTTGGCAATGCGGGCTCTTTTTTGGTTCCATATGAACTTTAAAGCAGTTTTTTCCAATTCTGTGAAGAAACTCATTGGTAGCTTGATGGGGATGGCATTGAATCTGTAAATGACCTTGGGCAGTATGGCCATTTTCACCATATTGATTCTTCCTATCCATGAGCATGGTATGTTCTTCCATTTGATTGTGTCCTCTTTTATTTCACTGAGCAGTGGTTTGTAGTTCTCCTTGAAGAAGTCCTTTACATCCCTTGTAAGCTGGATTCCTAGGTATTTTATTCTCTTTGAAGCAATTGTGAATGGAATTTCATTCCTGATTTGGCTCTCTGTTTGTCTGTTACTGGTGTATAAGAATGCTTGTGATTTTTGTACATTAATTTTGTATCCTGAGACTTTGCTGAAGTTTCTTATCAGCTTAAGGAGATTTTGGGCTGAGACAATGGTGTTTTCTAAATATACAATCATGTCATCTGTAAACAGGGACAATTTGACTTCTTCTTTTCCTAACTGGATACCCTTGATTTCTTTCTCTTGCCTGATTGCCCTAGCCAGAACTTCCAACACTATGTTGAATAGGAGTGGTGAGAGAGGGCATCCCTGTCTTGTGCCAGTTTTCAAAGGGAATTTTTCCAGTTTTTGCCCATTCAGTATGATATTGGCTGTGGGTTTTTCATAAATAGCTCTTATTATTTTGAGGTATGTTCCATCAATACCGAATTTATTGAGCATTTTTAGCATGAAGGGCTGTTGAATTTTGTCAAAGGCCTTTTCTGCATCTATTGAGATAATCATGTGGTTTTTGTCTTTGGTTCTGTTTATATGCTGGATTATTTTGATTGATTTGTGTGTATTGAACCAGCCTTGCATCCCAGGGATGAAACCCTCTTGATCATGGTGGATAAGCTTTTTGATGTGGTGCTGGATCCGGTTTGTCAGTATTTTATTGAGGATTTTTGCATCGATGTTCATCAGGGATATTGGTCTAAAATTCTCCTTTTTTGTTGTATCTCTGCCAGGCTTTGGTATCAGGATGATGTTGGCCTCATAAAATGAGTTAGGGAGGATTCCCTCTTTTTCTATTGATTGGAATAGTTTCAGAAGGAATGGTACCAGCTCCTCCTTCTACGTCTGGTAGAATTCGTCTGTGAATCCATCTGGTCCTGGACTTTTTTTGGTTAGTAGGCTATTAATTATTGCCTCAATTTCAGAGCCTGCTATTGGTCTATTCAGGGATTCAGCTTCTTCCTGGTTTAGTCTTGGGAGAGTGTAAGTGTCCAGGAAATTATCCATTTCTTCTAGATTTTCTAGTTTATTAGCGTAGAGGTGTTTATAATATTCTCTGATGGTAGTTTGTATTTCTGTGGGGTCGGTGGTGATATCCCTTTTATCATTTTTTATTGGATCTATTTTATTCTTCTCTCTTTTCTTCTTTATTAGTCTTGCTAGCGGTTGATCAATTTTGTTGATGTTTTCAAAAAAACAACTCCTGGATTCATTGATTTTTTGGAGGGTTTTTTGTGTCTCTATCTCCTTCAGTTCTGCTCTGATCTTAGTTATTTGTACCTTCTGCTAGCTTTTGAATGTGTTTGCTCTTTCTTCTCCAGTTCTTTTAATTGTGATGTTAGAGTGTCCATTTTAGATCTTTCCTGCTTTCTCTTGTGGGCATTTAGTGCTATAAATTTCCCTCTACACACTGCTTTAAATGTGTCCCAGAGATTCTGGTATGTTGTATCTTTGTTCTCATTGGTTTCAAAGAACATCTTTCTTTCTGCCTTCATTTCGTTATGTACCTAGTAGTCATTCAGGAGCAGGTTATTCAGTTTCCATGTAGTTGAGCGGTTTTGATGAGTTTCTTAGTCCTGAGTTCTAGTTTGATTTGCACTGTGGTCTGAGAGACAGGTTGTTATAATTTCTGTTTTTGTACATTTGCTGAGGGGTGCTTTACTTCCAGTTATGTGGTCAATTTTGTAATAAGTGTGATGTGGTGCTGAGAAGAATGTATATTCTGTTGATTTGGGGTGGAGAGTTCTGTAGATGTCTATTAGGTCTTCTTGCTGCAGAGATGAGTTCAATTCCTGGATATCCTTGTTGACTTTCTGTCGCGTTGATCTGTCTAATGTTGACAGTGGGGTGTTGAAGTCTCTCCCATTATTATTGTATGGGAGTCTAAGTCCCTTTGTAAGTCTCTAAGGACTTGCTTTATGAATCTGGGTGCTCCTGTATTGGGTGCATGTATATTTAGGATAGTTAGCTCTTCCTGTTGAATTGATCCCTTTACCATTATGTAATGGCCTTCTTTGTCTCTTTTCATCTTTGATGGTTTAAAGTCTGTTTTATCAGAGACTAGGATTGCAACCCCTGCTTTTTTTTGTTCTCCATTTGCTTGATAGATCTTCCTCCATCCCTTTATTTTGAGCCTATGTATGTCTCTGCATGTGAGATGGGTCTCCTGAATACAGCAGACTGATGGATCTTGTCTCTTTATCCAATTTGCCAGTCTGTGTCTTTTAATTGGACCATTTAGTCCATTCACATTTATGGTTAATATTGTTATGTGTGAACTTGATCCTGCCATTATGATATTAACCGGTTATTTTGCTCGTTAGTTGGTGCAGTTTCTTCCTAGCCTCGATGTTCTTTACATTTTGGCATGTTTTTGCAATGATTGGTACCGGTTGTTCCTTTCCATGTTTAGGGTTTCCTTCAGGGTCTCTTGTAAGGCAAGCCTGGTGGTGACAAAATTTCTAAGCATTTGCTTATCTGTAAAGGATTTTATTTCTCCTTCACTTATGAAACTTAGTTTGGCTGGATATGAAATTCTGGGTTTAAAATTATTTTCTTTAAGAATGTTGAATATTGGCCCCCGCTCTCTACTGGCTTGTAGAGTTTCTGCCGAGAGACCTGCTGTTAGTCTGATGGGTTTTTCTTTGTGGGTAACCCGACCTTTCTCTCTGGCTACCCTTAACAGTTTTTCCTTCATTTCAGCCAGAACGTAAGGAATGGCAGATAACTGCTAGACTACTAGGGTCATGGAAACTACAATAAACAGCAAGACCAGCAGAGATTAGAATGGTAGGACCTATGAGGACATTTAATGGTGGCTGTATTGATCATAGGATCCCTGATGTGAACATAGAAATGAATAAATTCTAGATGTAGTAAGTGGAAGACTTAGTCAAGAAACCAAAATTTATATTTCCTCACTCGATTTCTAGACCTAGGTCAGTTCAAATATCTAGTGGTCTTTGAACTGAGAGAAGAATACATAATCTGAGTTTGGACTCTAATAGCATCACCAGTCTGTACTGTGGCCCTCCTTCTTAATGATTTCCCTAAGAGAACTGTGTCTATTTATCAGAATAGTTATGTATTTGGGAAACGCAATGACTTCTAACTTTCAGAGATTTTTAGACACTGGGTCCAAGCTGGATCCTGGAAAGACATATCACTGTATCTTCCATAAAGGGACTTAGGAGAGTCAGGAGATAAATGAAAATCTCACCCATGTTCATCTTATATTAGGCTTAGCAAAACCCCCAACCTAACCTAGTTTTTATTCTCCACTTTTCAAATGGTATTAATGTTGTAAGCAACTGGCAGACTTTCCATCTTTACTCATACAATAAGAATTAATTATAATAGAAAATGCTAATGAGAAACCCTGGAACCTCCCCCATTCCATACCAAAACAGTAAAACAAAAGCAATACAGAAGCTCAGAAAAAATAGTAGAAATTGAACCTGCTATTGAAGACCTAAAAGTTTAGGCATTGGTGACTGCCACTGTGTCCACATTAAACTCATCTACTTGTCTGGTACAGAAAATAACAGTTGAATTATCCTTTAGTTTTAGTAATAAGTAATTCCAACTGTGGCTGCAGTTCCAGATGTGATTCCTATCCTGGATCATATCAACATAATTCTAGCAACATGTATAATCTGGAAATTTTATATCTATATCTATATTTACACACACACACACTCATATAGTTTTTATCTGGCATAGAAAGAATACCTTCAATATCTTGCCAAAGAGATATGCTGTCTCTGATTAAATACACTACAATTTAATTTGCAGAGGACTTGATCTTTTCACTATCTCTCAAAATATCATGTTGGCCCACTATCTTCACAAAATGATACTGATAGTACCAGGAAAGTATAAACTTGTTAGTATTTGCCAGAAGACAGTAGATAAATACAGGAAAATACAGAATTCTGTCACTTTGGTTAAGTGTGCTTGGTGAAGACCCAGGGATTTTCAAGATGATCAAGATACTCTCTGCAAAATGGCAGAGCAATAGCTGAACTTTGCATTCCCCAGCACTAGGTAGGGATATAGTATTTGATGAGTGAGTTTGGATTTAGGGGCAACAAACAAACCTCTTTTCTATGTGACCCAAAAGGCTAGCCACTTTGAGTAGGGCCCAAAGGAAGGAAACTCTGCCATGTGGCCCTCCAGTGGAGCCAGTGGTTCATGAAATGTTTGTGGGATGCACATGGAGCCAGAAGCAAGCTCTAATAAGGGAATTGCAATAGAGACTCCCTCGGGAAGACACGTTCTAGCCTCTGCCAAAGACACCACAGATTTGAATCTGAAGTTAATGACACCCAAAGATAAGGGCAGATATGATGATGGCAATTCTGTCCCATCTCCACAGGCAATGGTAATCACGCAGCATTATTCAGGGTCAAGTATGTGATGTCACTGTTTTGGGTAAAGCTGACTCCTAGTCACACTGGCAGCAACAGCAGAGGAGTTTTCCCTTTGATTAATTATACAGCATTATTTTGGGATTTTTTTTCTAGCTGTGTGTCCTCTCTTTGGTCATCTTGGACAGTCTATGAAATATCCAATGTTTTGATCACAAGTCATTTTCTACTTAATGTGTCCAGTGCTGGTTTCTTTTGCTTGGAACTGAGAATAACAACAGATCGCATGCTATATTATTAAAATACTTCATATTGAGTATATGCTGGAAGAAAGAGGAGGCTTACAGAGCTCTAGTATGTATTTTTCATGGAAAAGAACTCTGAAAAAACTGGTACTGTCGAAAAGATTTATCAGCTGATAGATTTGAAACTGTGTGTGACTCTAAACTAAGGATTTCTCATAAGATTATGAACAGTTACTTTTATAAGGTGAAATCAACAGTGGTAGACTGCTAATCCCTTTAAATAAAATCTAAGCCCTTCCTTACACACATAAAACAGAGATTTGGCTTTTATTTTTTATGTTTTTAAATCATGTGCCTTTCCTACTTAGAAACACACAGTGACTCTCTACTGAAATATCTGCATGACTTTAACATGTCATTGTTCTTTGTTTAGTTTCATGATGTTTTATGCACATATTTTTAAAAAGTACTCAATAAAAATAATATTGTCTTCAGAATTTCCCAACACGTTTTAATGTTTAAAAGCAGAACTAGAGGCCGGAGGCAGTGGCTCATGCCTGTAATCCCAACACTTCGAGAGGCCGAGGTGGGTGGATCACGAAGTCAGGCATTTGAGACTAGCCTGACTAACCTAGTGAAACCCCGTCTCTACTAAAAATATGAAAATATAAATAAAAATAAAAATAAATAAATAAATATATAAAAGCAGAACTAGAAAAAGTTGGGCTTCCTTCAACTGATCCTTCCTTCCTTACACCCAATCCAGATCTTAGCCAATCAAATACATTTAACATCACTTACAGATACACGTTTCCCACACACCTTCTTACATGCCGTTGCACCCATATAAGATTTATTTCTTTTCCACTTTTAAAAATTCTCCATTGATTTCAAAACCTGAATTTAAAAAATATTTTTCTAGATGAGTACTACTTTAGGGACACTTCTCATTTGGACCACCGATATCGTGGGGTCAACTGGGGTATAAAGAAACAGAGCATTGAATTAAGAATCAGATGTTCTTAATTTTATTCACTATTAACTCGTTCATCCAACCAACATTTTTTTTGAGGGCATTCTAAATGCTGCCACTTTTGCAAGTGTGGGAGATGTAAAGATGAGTATCTGACCTCAAGGTATTGATCCGATAGGGCAATGAATCCTACTTTTACCAGGCATTAAGCATTAAACCTTAGAAAAATCATTTTGTTTCTTTGAATCATATTTTCTTTTTCATTAATAAAGGAGAATTTATGGGTTTATCACTGCCCAGAGATTGTGAATTTAACTGGATATTTAGAAAGACTGAAGTGGGACTCAGGGTTGACTATATGACCCCATTTGCACCTACTGACTTACATTAAAAAATCGGTACAGTATATGAGAAAAAGAATGTGGGCTGTGGAGTTTGACTACCTAGGTTTGAGTTTCAGCTCCCCTCTCCACTTACTAACAGAATGAATGTGGGTAAGTTTTTAATTCCCTGTGCATTCACTATTTCTATAAATCACTGATTTTGGTGTGCTTACTATTTAGTGCACCCTCAATAATGAAGATGATGAAGATAGTAAATTATACATATGTATTTATTTACTTTTAAAGAGATGGGGGTCTTACTCTGTTGCCCAGGCTGGAGTACAGTGGCCTAATCTTAGCTCAATGCAGCCTCAGTGTCCTGGGCCCAAGCAATCATCCAACCTCGGCCTCCTGAATAGCTGGGACTATAGGCAGGAGCTGACATGCTTTGCTAGATTTTCTTTTTCTGGAGAAAGAAGGATGAGTTTTTTTTTTTAGGCCAGGGGTTTACAAAAACGCAAGGGGCAAGAAGGTAAGGATGAAGGAGCATAAATAAGAATAATCCTCCTACATAATCTTATCAAAAGGATTTTAGCCATAATATTTAGAGAGAGAGGGCCAGAAGGTAGAGTAGAAAATTTAAGATTGTAAACTCTAAGTAAAAGCAGTGCTGGTTTGTTGTCCAGGTGAGAAAGCATGGCTGAGGGTTTGAGAAATAGTAATTTTCATTTCTTTTCATGACCCTAGAACCAATTTGATCATATTTAAAAAGGCAGATGAGGAGGACTACAAGAAATCATTGCTTGTCTGGATACCCCAAACATGACAAGAAACACCTTAAGATACTATGTAACCCACAAGAGTTGAAAAACAGGCGCCAAATCAGAAATAAAAGATCACAAAGACATGTATCAAATGGTGACTGTGACTGATCGACTGGGTTGAGGGTGAGGCAACCTTCGGGGAACTTCTCAAAATAGTTGGAGTGGACATTGTCAATAGAATTAGGAAATTACATGAGCAGATAGATGCAAGAGTAGGAATTTGTGCTTGTTAGAATTCATATGACTTCATTTGTACTACAAGTCAGGCTTGATGGTATTTGGTTTATTCAAAAGGAGCATTTATATTATAAAGTGCTACACTGATGTATGCTATAATGGTTAATACACATGCTAATTTCTATATTACTTTTAACACATTTCTAATTTTCTTTTATGTGCATTCTTAATTATTTCACAAACCCATTAGTTAATCTCTTGTTTCAAAGAGCAATTAAAAAGTGTGTTTTAGTGTTTAAGCACTGTAGCAGTGCTTGAAATTGCTCAATTTACAATGCTTGATAAATATTAATTGATTATTTCAGAAAAAAAAGAGAATTTATGAAGATACCTGTTGAATCATGAGATTAAAAAAATAAACAGAGAAGTTCAAAGTGAAAAAGAAAATACTGGTAAGAAAATAAATTAAAATTAGAGTAAAGATTGTACCCCAAATGTCTTTGTATTTCCTAGGTGTATGTTATAAATTTACTTGTATGCTTCCTGGTGGCTAAGACAAAACCGGAATCTTCATCTGTTGTATGAGTCAACATCCATATGATACGAACTAATTTTCTACAAGACATACAGTTATTCCTTCTACTGAAACCTGAGGCAAATTTTTCTTCTTTTTCTTCCTTCCTTCCTTCCCTTTTTCCTCTCCTCCTCCTTCTCCTTTTTCCTTCCTTCTTTCCTTCCTTCCTTCCTTCCTTCCTTCCTTCCTTCCTTCCTTCCTCTTTCTTTCTTTCTTTCTTCTTTCTTTCTTTTCTTTCTTTCTTTCTTCTTTCTTTCTTTCTTCTTTCTTTCTTTCTTTCTTTCTTTCTTTCTTTTCTTTTTTTTTCTTTCTTTCTCTTCTTCTTTCTTTCTCTCTCTCCCTCTCCTCCCTCCCTCCCTCCCCCCTCCCTCCCTCCCTCCCTCCCTCCTCCCTCCTCCTTCCCCCCCCCCTTCCTTCCCCCCCCCTCCTTCCTTCCTTCCTTCCTTCCTTCCTTCTTCCTCCTTCGTCTTCTTTCTCTCTTTCTTTTTCTTTTTTTTCCTTTCTTTCTCTTTCCTTCCTTCCTTCTTTTTCTCTTTCTTTTCTTTCTTTCCTTTTTTTCTCTTTCTTTCCTTTTTTCTTTCTTCTTTTCTTTTCTTTCTTTCTTTTCTTCCTTTCTTCCTTTCCTTTCTCTCTCTCTCTTTTTTCTCTCTCTCTCCCTTTCTCTGTTTCTTTCAAGACAGGGTCTCACTATGTTGTTCAGACTGGGGTGCAGTAACTATTCACAAGTGTGATCCTACTATTGATAAGAATGGGAATTTCTGACCTGGGCCAGTTCACCCCTCCTTCAGCAACTGGTGGACCCCACTCCCAGGTGGTTATCATATTGATGCTGAACTTAGTGTGGACATCCAATTGGCATAGGGCACTGTGGTCCAGAACTCCTGGGCTCAAGTGATTCTCCTGCCTCAGCCTCCCAAGTAGCTGGGACTGCAGGGATGCACCACAGTGCCTGGTACAAATCTCTTTATAAAGATGTTACCATATTATATAGTGAGCATCAACCGTATCACAAACATTATGATGCCATTCTCAGGAATGTTTTTTCTAAGCAATGAAGGCTGAGAGGTAATAGGAAAGTGAAGAATAATAAATTCAAAACTTTGAGGGACCAAGCAATGTGCTGTATGTGTCTTAACTCCCAAACAATCTCGCTTCAAGATAATGTTTAGAATATCAAGAGCAATCAGGTAATCTTCATAAATATAGCTTACTATCATGACGGTTAGATGTTTTCAGCAAAAGTTTCCCGTTATATTTCTTGCAATGCCCTGAAGAGTTGAGGTCATTTTCAAGTAGACTCCAGTAAAATAAGAACCGTAACATCAACAACAATATCAGCATTGTCTTAATTATCAGTTCTTTTTAAAAAAATTAGAGTATGTTAGAATTCTAAAATGGCCATATGATTCCTGCCCTATATCACTCATGCCCTTGAGTTATCTCCTCCACTTGACTCTGGGCAAAACACGTGAATCTGGCAAATATTATTCCCGTGATTAGGTTATGTTCATTAAAGGTGAAAGGATATGCAAATGTAATCAGGTATTGTTAACATAATCAGAAGAAAAATTATCTGTGGTAGGCCTCACCTGATCAAGTGAGTTTTTTTTTTTGAAAGACTTGAGATAGAAGCTGCAAATGCTTTTGTCAACTGAAGAATGAGGTGGTTCATAAATTTAGACAAAAGAGTACTATTTCTCATAAAGAGCTGTAGCCTGCAGTCTGGCTATCTCCCAGGCTAGGAAGCACAGCCTCTGGCAAAAGCAGAGAGGAGCACTTTGAGGGAGGGACAAATGAGACAGGAATTTATGCTGAATGGGTTGGCTAACATACATACTCAACAGGTTATAGAAGGATCTCTGAATATTCATGAAGAGGAGGTGCACACATGCGAAGTAGGCTAACATGTATGCAACATGTGCCCCATGTTCACTTTGGGTGGATATTTAACATTTAAATGTATTGCAGTCAGGCTCTATACATCAAATGGTGGAGCAGAGGCCTGTAAGGCCCTCTGTGTGCAGCTTTCGCAGAATGGGCAGAGCCACTCCCTGGTCAGTGGTTTTTATCAGGAAGGAATGCTGGTCAATGGTTGTGTCCAAACCACAAAAAAGAGGGGCAACAGTCAGGCTGTTGACTGAAATCACCTGTGAATGGCGGTTAGTAAGGGAGGAGATATAAGGAGGCCGTTCCACCTTCCATCCTGTCAGGACCAGGAACTCAGTTTTTAAGTTTTTTCAGGGGTTCTTTGCCAAGAAGGTATCCGTTGAGTTTGTTGGGGAGCTTATAATTTTTATTTGTCACTGTCTTCGGCTTTCAAGAAGCAATTTGCTGTGTTGTGAAGAGAGTTATTTTAGACATAAAGGTGGCCTGTTGAGATGAGAACAACTCTAGTCAACAGCCAGCAAGAAAACTGGGACCTGACTCCTACATCCACAAGCAGCTGGATTCTGTCAACACCTTGAAATGGCGTGGAAATGGATTATTCCCTCATCAAGATTCTAAGTGAGAACATAGCTCATCCATTGACTTCAGCTTTATAAGACCCTGAGTGGAGAACCCAGTTGAGCTGGGACCAGATTTTTAGCTTACAGAACTCTGGGATAATAAATGGGTGTTGTTTTATGGTAATTTGTTACAGAGCAGCAGAAAATGAATATAAGGGTACTTAAATTAAAATTATAACTCAACAGCAATTCTGTGCTCAGTTCTATATAAGTGAATAAAAGCTTGTTTCCAAATTTATTTAGATACCTTACTAATCAAAACCTGATATAGATTATAAACAATAGGCTAACAGAAGATTCAATGATTGTTAAGTAGTTATGTTTGGAATTTTACAATAACATTTTCTTGAAATAAGTCTATAGATTTAGTGATATGTGGCAATGATAAAATATCTGAGATGCTTCCAGATTTTGAAAATTAAAACAGAACAGCAGTGGATTCTGAGGTTTCTGCTTAAGTTTTCAGCAATTGCTATCTCTAATAACTGCTTGGAATGGATGAAACATTGATTGAAAAAGGAATGAGGAGTTGTTGGAGGTCATCTAAACATTTGAAAAAAAGTTTGACCTGATTTAGGGTATAAGTAAAGCATAATATGCATAACCCTTAACATTTAAATGCATGCAATTAATATATATGGTGATAACAGCATGAACATTTTGAAGGACTCTTGAGGGAAGAATACCCAGGAAGAATGAAAATAATTGAATAATTTTCTGAAATATCCCAGGGTTATTTAAAAAGGTGAGGGGGATTGCACAGCAGTAGTTGCTTAATGCAAAAATCAGACCGACTCAACTAATTGTTTTGGAAATGTTGATCAGAATGAGACTTTTATTCATAATGGTTAATTAGTACCTAATTAAGTCAGTTAGGAAGACCTATTGACCCTAGACCTCCCTACAGCCTTTGTGTAACCCCTTGCCTGCTCCTAGGGAGTATACAGCATTTGCCCTGTGGACAACGGTCAAATGTTAATGGGCCATATGCATTGATGAGTAATGTTTCATGTAAGGAGGATGCTCAGAGTGCATACAAATACAAAACAAACCCTTTAGTTGCAGGGAATCTTAAAGTATGATTGTGAACAGTTACTCTCGCCAACAATAAGAACCCTCTAATGGGAGCTCTGCCATAGTTCCCTTGAGCTAGCCAGGCTGCTTGTGGCTTTGGGGCTTACTCCTCCTCTGACAGCTAATGTAAACATTCTAATGCAGTTATGGAAAGAAAGAAAATTCAGAAGATAAGCTTGCTATAAAGGTGATCAAGCCTAAAACAGGGGAAAAAAAGGTATATTTTCTTTCAGCCTTCTAGATGCTACAATTTATTTGACAAGAATAAATTAGAACGCAATGACCATGCATTTTCTGCTACAAAATATCAAACGTATATTATCCTTTTAATAATTAATTGGTCTAAAGTTTCCATTGTGCAAAAATTGGCAGGAGAGCTGCCTGTTTTCACAAAACCAATACTTACATATTAATATTCTTAAATAATCATTGCTTTTAACCTGGAAAAAATGGATTAAATCTATAAGGGCTAGTATTTTTACATTGATTTCTCATTTTTTCATAAAAAAACTCTATGAGGTAAATAGTGCTGGAATCATTATTTGTATTTGAGAGACAGGAAAATTAATGACTGAAGTTAAGGGACTTAGCTGAGGTGGTAGAGCAGTGCTACTGGGAGAAGCCAAGTTTACTCCCAAAATATGCTTTTTGTCACGACTATATTTTCTTGCTTAAAAGAGGATAAAAGAGGATAAAATATTATTATTATGGTCAAGAGAGCCAATTCCTTGGAATATTGTTGATTTCATTTCTAACTTTAATGATGTTATTGTGGTGTTGGAGATAAAGCAATTTAGCTTTGTTAGAAAAAGTAGGAAGAAAATTATAGGCCTGTGAAAGCATTCCATTAGGTTAATAGTTGTAGATTTCTAACTTACTCTCCACATTTTTCCAACCACAGTTAACTCTTTAGGGTACTGTGTTTGGTGAATCATATAGTTTTTTTAATATGAAGTGCATATTTGACAAAACGAATGATAATGCAGTGAGTTACATTATAGCTAAAACAGCATACTTGATCTTGGCATTTACAGATTTTTGATACTTACTTTTGACTACTTGTTGGGAGGGAGCTTGAAGATTTACGACGTGGAATTTGTCATTGCATTAGGTACCCCTTTATATAATCTACATTGATAACATACTAAAAGGGTCATTGTGTATAGTGCTATATTCCACTAACATTTTTATTATGTAAAATCACTTTAAGTATCTTAGGACTCCTGTTATAAACCCCTTTTTATAGAGCTGCAGTTATGTTGAGGTATTGAGTAATACTGCAAATGTCAGACAAACTAGCCTTTTGTCTTTCAGGGAGAAACAGAAACAACATTTTAAATGTTAGTGTAAATCAAATTTTGTGCTTTTTAGTATGCAGTTTAAAAAACTTCACCATGTATATCCTTTCTAGGTCACCAATGATATACATGTATGTGTTTTTGTTTTTGTTTTCTGTGTGTGTGTGTGTGTGTGTGTGTGTGTGTGATTGCAAACCCCGCGGCCCTTTCCTTTGTTCTCATTCTCTTTGATGATTCTGTAGCATCTGAAATTGGTGACTCCACCCTTCCTGAACTGTCTTACTCGATTGGCTTCCACGAAATAATATCCTAATGTCCTGTTTTGCTTCCTGCTTCTCTGATTAGTGCTTTTTTTCCCCCTTAGCTAGCTCCTCTTCTTTAACCACTGATACTATTGAATTCTAGTTTTGGGACCTCAGTCCTGGTTTTTTTTTTTTTTTTTTTTTTTTTCTATGTACTTCCTTTTCAACTATGCTGATGAGTTTCACATCTCCATTTCCAGATAATTCTCATCTAAGTTCTGTTTCTATATATATACATACACACACATACACACACACACATCTATATACACGTTTCCTGAGTTTTTAACATGAGCTCACTGCTGTAACCACCAAGTCAGTGTGTTTGCAGGTGAACTCATAATCTTCTCCATCTTGCATATCTTCATCAGTTCTGCTTACCTGGGATTGAGTATCAGAAGTTATCTTTTATTCATGTTTCTTTGACACTCACAATAGTAAGTAAAGAAAATTAACATTACTTAAAAATTTAAATCCAATTTTACTTCCATCTAGATAATAATGCTATAATAAAATTATTTAGAGGAATTATCTCTTGCAAAATCAGAGCCAACATGATCTTGACCTACCACTTTGATGAGGTCTCTCTTCTACTCTGAAACCTTCCATATACCCTATTTCTTATCAAGGTAAGTTTAGGCTCTTCAGCCTGGATTTAAGGCTTCTATTAACCGGATCCTACTCTACTTGTCCTACCTACTTTCCTCTATTCTTTTATGAACACCTTTCTCTTATATCAGAAAATACTTTTTTAAATCAGTCAGCATATCACAATCCTCAGTCTGAACCCTCTGCTATTGGCTTGATGGTTGACTTGCCTGGCATTCTTCTTTATCCTCTTCACCTCTGAATCTCCCAGGCATCTTCCAAGTTCCAGTTCCATTCTCATTTCCTTATGATAGTAGTCCCCCATAAATATGATTACTATACTTACTCACCATTTAATCAGACATACAGAGTGTATCCCACAAAATACCACTGATGCTTGTTATTTCATATATTTTAGTTTAGATTAGTAATCTCCTGAGACAGGAGACATATTTAGTAAATAGTGTGTTGGACCCTGGCTCCTAGAGTCATATATACAAAATAGATGGTCAATAATTAACAGTTGATTGAAAATTCTGGTTTATCAGTTTCCTAGTTTACATTATTTCATTATCCACCTGGTTATTTGGAAAAATAAAGTGGTACTTCAAAGTTTGAAGGATAAATGAAATTACATTCTCTTCTTTAGCAGAGAACACAGTTTTCCAGATCACTTTGGGAAAAGAAAGTAAACATTAAACCCTTGCTTTTTTCAATTAAGAAAAATTATTTCGCAAGTCTGGCCCTACGTTTATCCTAGTTTATTAACAGAAAACACCTGAGACTAATTACTTTCTGGCTTACAGAAACCTCATTTGCTTTTAGATCTGCCATTTAAATATAGATATAACTTTGATAAACATAATTACTTAGACCATCTAACATTCTTTGTTTCTATGGCTGGCTGAAATTCTATCATTAAAGGTGATTTTAATTTGGAAATTCAAGATGTTATGAATTAAATTCTACAGATCTTAGAAGAGAAGGAAAATATTTGAAGTGCTGTTCTGGTTGTTCTATAAACTGTGGAAAAACTGCCCATTGTAATCTTAATATGTTCATTAAGCTGAAACTTCTTTTGCGGATTTACAGTAGTAAATTTTTACTGTGTGACTGTCTAGCTGAATAGTTTGTTCTTTCAGATTTTTGATATTAAAATTGTTTTATTTAATCTTTTACATATTTCAGGC
This sequence comes from Rhinopithecus roxellana, assembly GCF_007565055.1. Lineage (NCBI taxonomy): Eukaryota > Metazoa > Chordata > Mammalia > Primates > Cercopithecidae > Rhinopithecus > Rhinopithecus roxellana. The sequence continues at coordinate 126,834,230 of NC_044551.1, read as the reverse complement.
CTGTCACAGATTAAGTAGCATATCTTTTATACAGCAAAATGAATTCAAGTTGATATTTTTTGTTTAGTTATTATTAATTTGACCTTGCCCATTATTTCAGAGTTTTGGGTGGGGAAGGTGGAAGGAGCTGGAGCAGGTGAAGATAAAATAAGTAAGCCAGGTATGATGGAAGCAACTTTCTTAGCTTGCTCATAAACTAGAACAACACTCCCCATAGAATGCACAGCTGAATATGAGTGGAGTGAGTGTAACATGGGCTGTGGGCTGCCACCTTACATTACGGGAAAATCAAGTTGCTGCTGAGTAGAAGGGTAGCATTTTGGGTAGCACTCTAGTGCACTTCTCAAGCTTTCTACTTTAGGCTGGGAGCAGTGATACATGCCTGCAATCCAGCACTTTGGGAGACTGAGGCGGGTGGATCATTTGAGGTCAGGAGTTCAAGACCAGCCTGACCAACACGGTGAAACCCTATCTTTACTAAAATACAAAAATTACCCGGGCATGGTGGTGGGAATCTGTAATCCCAGCTACTCAGGAGACTGAGGCAGGAGAATCGCTTGAACCCAGGAGGTGGAAGTTGCAGCGAGCCAAGATAGTGCCACTGCACTCCAGCCTGGGTGACAAAGAGAGATTCTCTCCCACCATCCTTTCCAAAAAAGATTTCTACTTTGCACTTGACAGGAATACCTTTCTGACACCCAGTTTTTCTGCAAGATTTGGTGGTGAGACATTTGAGTGGGAAGAGGGATGGAGAAATCTGAACTTCACTTTACTGAAGTCTTCAATAGGTCTGATGCAGAAAAACCCTCTATTAGGCAAATAACTTGAGAATTAGTTATCAATTACACTAATAGTACTCAAATACATAATACCTAAAGATCGAAATAAGTATACAGCTAAAATCTATTTTATGAATGTTGTTAATTCTGTCCCCTCTTCTTCCTCAGATACATCATCATAAACTTGGTGTGTAAGCTTTTTCAGTTAATTTATGTGCATCTATATGCCCTTACAGAAAATATGTAACATTGTTTTAGATTATATTTTAATTAGCGTTATTAGGGTATAATTCATATCACACAATTCACCCATTTAAAGTGCACAATTGAATAGTTTTTAGTATATATACAAAGTTGTGAGTCTATCACCACAACCGATATTAGAACATTACCCTGTTCCCATTACTTTCTACTATAATATAGTAGCCATAGTTCTAGGTGGTGGAAATCCAGTTAAAAATATGACGGAGTTGCTGCTACCACGAAGCATTTATGCTAGCCAATATTTTTCAGTGCCATTTATTGAACTTGTCTTCCGTTCTTCACTAATTTGAAAAGCAACTTTTATTTCATAAACACACACACGTGTGCAAATGTGCGCGCGCACACACACACACACACACATTATGTGGCAGCCATGGGAACACACACTGAGATCTCCTGCTGCAGAGAGCCCAACTGGTTGAAAGTCTCAGTGCCAACTCTCAGGATCCACTCTGATTCACCTGGGCAAATGCTATCAGTTTCAATCAGTGCCTAATAACACCTCTGTAAAAAATTTTTTGCTGGTTGTCCTAGATTCTGCAATTTATATTTTTAATGAATCTAAATCTACCCTCAGATAACACTATTTTCATGTGTAGTACCTGTACCTTATAACAGAATACTCCCAATTCCTCCTTCCCATCTCTTAGAGTATTGTCATTTATTTTACTTACCTATATGTTATAATCATTCAATAGATTGTTATTTTAAAAATAATCTGTAATTTTAGATTAATTAAAAATAAAACAATTTACCTTACCTTCATTTATTCTTTCTGACACTGCCTTTTTTTTTTTTTTACATAGATCTGAATTTCTAACCTATATAATATATTTTATGTCTGAAAATTTTCTTTGTAAATTACTTTTAGATCAGGCCTGTTGGTAAGGTGATAAATTCCATGAGTTTTTGTTTATCTGGTAGAGCCCTTATTTCTTTCTCTCTGAAGGTTAATTTCACTGAATATAAAATTTTAGTCAGATATTTGTTTTTTCTTCTTTCCAACACTTTAGATATTTCACTCCATTCTGTTTTTGCTTGCATAGTTTCTTAGGAGAAACTCATTATAATTCTCATGCTTGTTCCTCTATAGCAGTGGTCCCCAGCCTTTTTGCCACCAGAGACAGGTTTTGTGGAAGATAATTTTTCCATAGACAGGGAGGTGGTGCAGGGAATGGTTTGGGGGTGAAACTGTTCCACCTCAGATCATCAGGCAGTAGATTCTCATAAGAAGCACACAACCTAGATCTCTTGCATGTGCAGGGTTTGTGCTCTTATGAGAATCTAATGCCGCCACTGATCTGACAGGAGGGAGCTCAGGTGGTAATGCTCTAGCTCTTCTGCGGCCTGGGAGTTGGAGACCATTGTTCTATAGGTAAGGTTCTCTTTGGCTTATTTTAAGATTTTCTCTTCGTCTTTGTCTTTCTGCAGTTTGAATATATATGCCTATGTGTAGATTTCTTGGTATTTATCTTGTTTGCTGTGCTCTAATCTTCCTGGATCTCGTTTGGTGTCTGTAATCAATTTTAGAAAATTCTTAACCATTATTACTTCAAATATTTCGTTTGCTTTATTCTTTTATGCTTTTCTTCCTTTACCTATCTTTTTTATTTTGTTATAAATGTCTTTTGTTTATTCATTTGGCTTCAAGTTGACAATTCAACTTGATATGTATATGATGCAGTTCAACGGATTCTTTTAAAAATATTTATACTATAATTTTAGCTTCTAGCTTGTTGAATTGATTAAATACTTTAATAAAATATAATAGAAGCAATTATAGGATACACACTTAGAAAAGCATAAGGAAATTCTGCTTATTATTGCTAGAAAAAAGACAGATGTTAAAATTCATCTTTTAAAATTACAGAGGTACAAATATAACCTTTTTTTTTTTTTGACAGAGTCTCGCTCTGTCCCTCAGGCTGGAGTGCAGTGGCACGATGTCCGCTCACTGCCGGCTCTGCTCCCCAGGTTCACGCCATTCTCCTGCCACAGCTTCCCGAGTAGCTGGGACTACAGGCGCCCGCCACTATGCCCGGCTAATTTTTTTGTATTTCTAGTAGAGACGGGGTTTCACTGTATTAGACAGGATGGTCTCGATCTCCTGACCTAGTGATCCACCTCGGCCTCCCAATGTGCTGGGATTACAGGCATGAGCCACCGCACGTGGTCAAATATAACGAACGAACGAAAGAAAGAAAGAAAGAAAGAAAGAAAGAAAGAAAGAAAGAAAGAAAGAAAGAAAGAAAGAAAGAAAGAAAGAAAGAAAGGAAGGAAGGAAGGAAAGAAAGAAAGAAGGAAAGGAAGGAAAGAAAAGAAAGACTTCCCTTGTGTTATTTAGTGCAATTGAATACCATTATTTCTTCAGTCTAAAACTTAATAATCTCAAGTAAATAATGAATTAGTATTTAAAATTAAAAATAGCAGTATGAACTAATTATTTAGAAAAAAATGCAACCATTGGTTGTAAAAACAGCAATAGGTTTTAGAGACCGGAACTATGGACAAAGGTATGTTTTTACATTCTCAAGAGTCATTTGGTATTTTTAGTTAAAAAACTGCATATATTACTTCAATATAAAGTTTTGTTTTTTTTAAACAAGATTTTAAGAAGCTTATTTTAATTAATGCAGAAAAGGTACTTGGAAAAAGTTGACATTCTTCGTAATAAAAACCCTCATCAAATTAGGAATAGAAGGAAACTACCTGAACAAAACAAAAATAGTATATAAAAATCACATAGTGAACATCATACATAGTGGTGAATGAATCAAAGTTTTTTCCCTAAGATCAGAGATAAGGCAATAATGCTTATTTTGCTACTTCTATTTAACATAGTATTGGAAGTATTAGCTGAGCAGTTTGGCAAGAAAAAGAAATAAAAGGCAACAAAATTGGAAAGAATGGAATAAAATTATTTCTGATCTTGTTTGTACAAAAACTATTGAGTATACATACACACATGCAAAAAATATTATAAGTGTATTCAGCAAAGTAGCAGGATTCAGTTGCATTTTATTTTATTTATTTATTTTTTTGGAAATAGTAATGTGGGTATTTATGTATATTTTTTTAATTTTTTTAATTTTTTATTTTTTTATTTATTTTTATTTTTATTATTATACTTTAAGTTCTAGGGACATGTGCATAACTTGCAGGTTTGTTACATATGTATACTTGTGTCATGTTGGTGTGCTGCACCCATCAACTCATCAGCACCCATCAACTCCTCATTTACATCAGGTATAACTCCCAGTGCAATCCCTCCCCCCTCCCCCCTCCCCATGATAGGCCCCGATGTGTGATGTTCCCCTTCCCGAGTCCAAGTGATCTCATTGTTCAGTTCCCACCTATGAGTGAGAACATGCGGTGTTTGGTTTTCTGTTCTTGTGATAGTTTGCTAAGAATGATGGTTTCCAGCTGCATCCATGTCCCTACAAAAGGACACAAAAGCCAAAATTGACAAATGGGATCTAATTAAACTAAAGAGCTTCTGCACAGCAAAAGAAACTACCATCAGAGTGAACAGGCAACCTACAGAATGGGAGAAAATTTTTGCAATCTACTCCTCTGACAAAGGGCAATCTACTCCTCTGACAAATATCCAGAACCTACAAAGAACTCAAACAAATTTATAAGAAAAAAACAAACAACCCCATCCAAAAGTGGGCAAAGGATATGAACAGACATTTCTCAAAAGAAGACATTCATACAGCCAACAGACACATGAAAAAATGCTCATCATCACTGGCCATCAGAGAAATGCAAATCAAAACCACAATGAGATAACTTCTCACACCAATTAGAATGGCAATCATTAAAAAGTCAGGAAACAACAGGTGTTGAAGAGGATGTGGAGAAATAGGAACACTTTTACACTGTTGGTGGGATTGTAAACTAGTTCAACCATTATGGAAAACAGTGTGGCGATTCCTCAAGGATCTAGAACTAGATGTACCATATGACCCAGCCATCCCATTACTGGGTATATACCCAAAGGATCATAAATCATGCTGCTATAAAGACACATGCACACGTATGTTTATTGCGGCACTATTCACAACAGCAAAGACTTGGACTCAACCCAAATGTCCATCAGTGACAGATTGGATTAAGAAAATATGGCACATATACACCATGGAATACTATGCAGCCATAAAAAAGGATGAGTTTGTGTCCTTTGTAGGGACATGGATGCAGCTGGAAATATAAAGTTTTAAAATTAGATTATTCTATAGTAAATTTCATTGTAGCTAAATCTGCATATTATGTCTATCATTGTTTTTTCAGTTACAATTCTAGGAATTGAATTTCTATGTGAAAGGCATATTCAATATTAAACATTTTCACACTATTACCAAAATGCTTTTCTGAAGATTTAAACATCTTTCCATGAGCTTTCTTCACAGCTTTCCCATTCAACTACTGTTCGTAAAGTTTTTGCAGTTATGGCTTGATGAAAAAATAGAAATATTTTCATTGTATATGAGCAAGTCTAATAAAGATAACTGCTCCATAGAAAAATAATTCATGAATACATACATTAGTTTACAAAAAGGATGAGTTCACGAAGACCATAAAATACAGCTTTTTTTTGTCTATTTGGGTTGTTGATTTTGCATTTACTTCAATCTCAACTCTACCTTAATATCTCAATTTTTATTCCCTGAAAGATAATTTTTTAAAAAAGATCAACAGAAATTCCATACAAAACAAACAAAAAATCTACATGTATCTATTTTTCACTAAACCTGTATGCAGCAAAATAGCATTTTTAGCTTATAACTTCTTTGAGCAATAGTCAGTTTGGCTGTAAGATGGAAGTAGTTGCTTTTTCTGTGCTGTGTTCTTTCCATAGTCAATAAAAAGCATCCTACATTTGACTGACATTTCTATATCAACACGTCTAAAATAATCTAATTTTGACAATGGAAACACTACACATCTGATCTTTCAAATATGAATCAACTTTTATTACTTCTCTTACCCCATTTGTTCACAAAATCACAATAAGAGTGCTCCTAAATATTTTCCCCCTCAATGGGAACCACCTTCATTCACACACTTCTTTCATACCTTCACTAAAAATAAATCCCCAAACTGATATACTTGATTACAGTATATTTCCCTTTTAATCTTTTCTCCTCCTTTTGTGTGGAGTCTTCTTTCAGAAATAACTAATCTGAGTTTGTTTCTTCCTTCAGTGGCACCCTACCTACGTTATAAAGCCCAAACTCCACTGGACATGCTAACAATAATTGCTGACCTGGCCCATGCCTTGTTCTCCATCCTCTTTTCACATACTGTTTTCTCAGGTCAAGTATTTCAACATGACAAACTCTTTATATTTCCCTGACCACAATATACTGTTTCATTCTCACTGTTTTGCACATGAAATCTTTACCTCGTTATGTAATCTTCAAATGTCCAATAAAAGATATAATATTTAGAATAGATATATGCATTATACTAAATTAAGATGGGATGAACAATGCATATAACAAAGTAAGCAATGGTGGTTTCTCCTTTAATAAACTGAATTAATTGATGTTCTTGCATTTGGATGACTAAAAATTACTTCAATATAAATTATTAGTATTTACCTACAAATTAGGTGTGGAAATATGAAACAAGACAATGTATATTTAGGATATATAGGGCATAGACATATATTATTCCATAGCAAGGAACATTATTTAAAGTGTTTATCTTTTTACTTGTTTCAGAAAGTCTTTGAATATGGTAACTTTGTGCTTAATTCAACTATTTAATATCGACCTTTGCTATTCTAAGTTTGCTCTTCAAATCAGCACCAGTATCACCTGGAAATGTGTGAAGATGCAGAGTCTCAGGCATTGCCAGTATTCCTAAATCAAAACTTGCATTTTAATGAGATTTCCAGACGGTTTGTATAGATGTTAAAATGTAAGAATGTGCAGACGATTTTCGAGTATGTGTCTTATAAACCTCCTACTTTGTTTGCACGTGTTACACCTGCTAACACATACAACAGTGAACTGTTCGCCGCATACTTTCCTGGCATGCACTATATTACAGTTGTAGTAATAGATTTAATTATCCCAAAATACTGTCATTGAAAATTATGTGTAGATTGTAGAAATCCTGGCAATATCAGTGGTTAATTGTTCATTTGCCACATCTCACTGTGTAAGATGTTAGCGTCACCATCTGATGCTGCTCTGTTTGCACATTCATTGTTCAGGCTTTATAGTCTCCTTGATTTTTGAGCTATCTAATAATTTCACTAATTTCAGACTCTTCCTAGACCAGTGATGTACATGTCTTCATTAGCACACACTACTTTCACACATCTTAGTACTTGTCCTTTAAAAAAGTCATGCGCTTAGTTACTTTGAGGCAACAGCTTGGTACAGGCAAATACATTTTAAAGGTAAAATTATTCTTCATTTTCAACATTGTTTTGGTATTTAAGTACTGTGCATTCTCATATATACTTAAGGCCAGTTTTTTTTTTTTTTTAAGCCAGCTGGGATATTGGTTAGAATTGCAGCAGATCTATGTGGAGGCAATTGATCTCCTAATAATATTGATCTTTCCAATCAACAAACATGGTATATTTCTCCACTTGTTTAGGTTTTATTTCTCTCTTAACAATGTTTATAGTTTTTAGTTAGAAATCCCATATGCCTTTTGTATATTTTTATGCTAATACAGAAATATTTTGATGTTACCTTTTGTTTTGTGGAGTGGTATATAAATGTGATTTTTTTCTTTGTATTTACCTCATACACTGTGTCATTGTTAAATTCACTTACTAGTTTCATGAGTTTTGTGTAGATTATTTGAAATTATCTATGCAAACAATCATGCTGCCTGTGAATAAAGACAGTTTATTTCTTCTTTTCTAATCTGCATGTCTTTCATGTCTATTTCTTGCTTTATTAAACTGGCTAGAACTGAGAACAATGGAGATGGTCATGTAGAAAAGGTGATACTTGGGTGTCCTGGGTTTTTTTTTTTTTATATTAAGGGAAAGTAGTCAATGTTCATTGAATATTCAATGTATTCAATGAAAGTATTCAATGATGATACTTTCAACGATGATAATTGCAGGCTTTACGTAAGTGCCATTAAATTAATTGTAGGCTTTACATAAGTGCCATTAAATTAAGAATTTTTTCCTGTATTCCCATTTTCTTATTTTGCTGAATTTTTTCATGAAAGTTAGTTAAATTTTGTTAAATGTGTTTTTCTACACTTATTGAGGTGCTTCTATGGCTTTCTCCTTCATTCTGTTAATATAATGAATTATATTAAATAGAATGTAATTTAATTTGAATGTTCAATCAATCTTCCATTCCTGGGATAAACTTTATTTGATCATGAGATATTTATATATACTTACATATATTTAGGCTTTGATTAGCTAATATTTTGTTAAACATTTTTAACACTAATATTTATTAGGAGTATCAGTCAGTAGGATTTTGTTCCTTGAAATTTTAGGATTTGATGCCAGGGTTATTTTGAACCCATAAAATGAGTTGGTATGTTTTCCTTACTTCTCCATTCCCTGAAAGAATTAGTATAGGATTAATATTATTTCTTCCTTATGTGTTTGATAAAATTCACCAAAGAAACATTTAAGTTTGGAATCTTTGTCATGGGAAGGTTTATAAGTGCAAATTAAATTTCTGAAAAAGGAAAAAATTTGAAATATTCTATATTTCTTTCTTAATTTTGAAAGATTTTAAATGTAACATAGAATTCTGAATTGGCAGTTATTCTTTCATCATTTTAAAGATGTCATTGTTTTATGACCTTAACTATTAATGATAAGAAGTCAACCATTATTTCATTATTATTGTTCCTCTGTGTGAAATATATGTTTTCTCTAGTTGCTTTTAAGGTTTTTCTTTTTATCTTTGGTTTCAGCAGTGTGACTGTGTTGTGACTTTGTGTTTTTTTGATTTGTATTAATTTGCAGGCTTTTTTCCCGATTTTGTTGGACCTGTTGATGTATTCTACTGAATTTATAAAATTTGGCCATTGTGTTTGAAATATTTTTGTCTGCCCAATTCACCTTTCCCAATTACCCTGATAATTTGCCAGAGGTAATTAAAAATTTGTCATTATTTTCAATTTTTTTCATCTTTTCTTCAGTTTGGAAGATGTTTGTTGATTCATCTACAAGCTTATTGATCTTTCTATCCTTTCCAATTTGTTGCTAAGTCTATGTAGTAAAATTTCCATTTCATAAATTGTAGTTTTTAGCTCTAGAATTTCCCTTTGGTTCTTTTATGCCATTTGCATTATTCTCTGCTGAGATCCTCATATGTTCACTTGCTATATTTCCTTTACATTTAGTCCATATACATATTCATAATAGCTATTAATTTCAATATCTGGATTATTTCCGGATTTGTTTATATTGATTGGTTTTTTTTCTTGATATTAGATCACATGTCCATGCTTCTTCAAATGCCTAGTAATGTTTGAATGTATGGTAAACTTTGCGGATATTAAATTGTAGAAAGTTTGCATTATGTTGTACTACTGTAAAGGGTACTGAATTTTCTTTCACCTGGTTGATTTTATCATTTACTCTGTTAGGTCTGTTTCAATTTTGTCCACTGTTAAAGGGTGAAATTCTTACATTAGAGTGTGGTCCTTACTCCTACAGTATGCCTTTTCTGAAGTCTAAACTGAATGTCCAATAAACTCTGTGGAATATCTCCACTCTGCCTAGGCCAAAAGTTTAGCATCCCTTGGCACTACAAGAACTCTGATATATTCATTCAATTCTCAGCACCAGTGCAGTTGCTTTCTGTTTTTCAATGTTTTTTGGTTTCTTATTTCCTTAACAATCCTAAGTATTCAGGCATTTCACTTTTTAGGTTAACACCAACCAGAGTCTCTCTAGTATTTCCTCATGACCAAACTCAGGCTCTACACTTTCGATATAAATCTTCACAATCTATACATCTGACAGGACTAATCTACAATGAACTCAAACAAACTAGAAAAAAAAAAAACCAGTTTCATCAAATGTGAGCTAAGGATATGAATAGACAGTTCTCAAAAGAAGGTATACAAATGGCCAACAAACCTATGAAAAAATGCTCAACATCACTAATGACCAGGAAAATGAAAATCAGAACCACAATGCAACACCACCTTACTCTTTCAAGAATGGCCATAATAAAAATGAATAAATAAATCATAGATGTTGGCATGGATTTGGTGAACAGGGAACATTTCTACACTGCTGGTGGGAATCTGAACGAGTACGACCACTATGGAAAACAGTGTGGAGATTACTTAAAGAACTAAAAGTAGAACCACAATTTGATCCAGTGATCCCACTACTGAGTATCTACCCAGAGGAAAGTAAGTCATTATACAAAAAAGATACCTTCACACACATATTTATAGCAGCACAATTTGCAATTGCAAAAATGTGGAACAAACCAAAATGCCCATCAATCAATGAGTGGAGAAAGAAACTGTGATGTTTATATATACAATGGAATACTACTCAGCCATAAAAAGGAGTGAATTAATGGCATTCACAGAGTCTTGGATGAGATTGGAGACTATTATTCTAAGTGAAGTAACTCAGGAATGGAAAACCAAACATTTTATGTTCTCACTCATAAGTGGGAGCTATGCTATGAAGATGCAAAGGCATAAGAATGACACAATTGACTTTGGAGACTCAGGGGGAAAGGATGGGAAGGGGGTGAGAGATAAAAGACTACAAATTGGGTGCTGTGTATATTGCTTAGGTGATAGGTGCACCAAAATCTTACAAATCACCACTAAAGAACTTACTCATGTAACCAAACACCACCTGTTCCCCAATATCCTATGGAAATGATAAAAAAATTTTTAAAAAAGAAATACCACAGAAAAGATGCTGCTTTTTGTGAAGCATCGTATCTCAGAACATTCCAACATATCCCCCCAGTAGTGACGGTAACCTTGATCACCTAGTCAAGTTGATGCCTGACGGATCTCTGCAATGTAAAGTCATCATTTTCTTTCCCGTGTTTTGTATTGCTATTTTGTGGGAAGACATTAAGACATTTTGCTAACATCCTGTTCTTCATCAAACCTTCATCCTACAGTTTTAGCATTCAATCTACATCCATAGCATCCATGGACTGTTTGTCACTGCTTGTATTAACTGACTCGGTGATGGTTGCCCAAGAGTAAATATCCATTTCCACCATGACTTCTACATACTAGAAATTGGTATTTTGCTGTAAGAAAGATCCTTCCTTTTCCCTCATTTATATATTTACCCAATTATTTATATCAGTGCGTAGTCATGGATTTCTATTTTATATGATGGGCTGTAATCTGATACTCTCATTTTTTTATTTTGTTATCCACATTGTCCTAGATATGACCAGAGGAAACTCCTTCAATCTGCCACATCTCTTTCATTGTTTGAGCATTTTCTTACTTTCTGACAAAAGAAAATATTTCAAGGTCATCTTGAATTTTTCTGGCAGCAGCCCTTCCTTGTACAACCACTATGCCAAGGAACTCTTTTATTGGAAGATGGTGAGATGGTGTTTGGATTGCTTGACATCTTATTGAACTGTAAGGGCTCTCCCCATATTCTGGGTATAAACATTTTTGGAAATATATATATGACAATTTCTCCCTGTCTGTTGATTGCCATTCCATTTTCTTATTGGTGTACTTGAAGAGTACACGTTTTAATTTTGGTGATATAGAATTTATCACTTTTTTTCCTTTTTTGGGAATAAAGGAATTGGTTTTATATGATCCTGTGTATGTAGTCTCTGCCTACCCAAAGATTATGAAGATTGTATTCTATGCTTTCTTCTGGGTTTTACAGAATCAACTTTTTTTTACATTGAGGCCTGGGATTGATTTCAAAATTTTGTGTGTGTATTATATGAGGTAGATGTAGAGGTTATGTTTTATTACATGGCTATTTAATGGATCAAACATCTTAGATCTAAAAGTTTATGCTCTTAATTTTATTTTGCTTCACTCCTACAACACAACTTGTTTCTTCTTTTCATGTCTTTAGACTGACTATTTATATAGAAAAGATAATTTTTTCAGCTTTATTTATTCCATCCTAAATGGAATGCTTTTGTCTTCTTTTCATGCATTTGATCTCCTTATGTCATTTGCTTTCTAGATTTGGGATTCTGCTTTCCAGAAAACTTCACAGATTTTCCTGTCCACTTAAATTTCAATTCTATTCTGACTTTATGGCTTACACATTTAACATAGTTCTGATACTCTTTCTTGACTCTACCCCTTCTTATCTTTTCTTACTTTTTCCTATTTTCTTACATTTTAACAGTATTACATAAAGTCCAGTTATGGATAGACACTTACAGGTACCTGTCGGTTACCACTTCTTTTAGCCCCAGTCCTGATACTTTAAGAAGATCATCATAAATGAATTTGAAGAGTAATACTTAGTCCACATATGTAGCAATTGAGGTTACTATGTTAAAATTATATCATAGGATGCAGAGGGGTGTGCAGAACTAAACCTAAGCATCCTAAGACTATGTTAATTTAACTCATTCTGAAGATGCATGTAGACATAATGAAGAATCATTAAAGGTGCAATAATGATGATAGCAATCATATCATAACTATGATATAAATTATAATTATAAATTATAAAATATCTTTTGGAGTCTAGCTGATGGAGAACCTATTCTTAACCCAGACATGGTTTGTGATTAAGTTTTTTGATCTTGAATAAAGCATAGTATTGTTGACAAGAGATTATGGCAAAGAATTTTTTTTTTTTTTTTGAGACGGAGTCTCGCTCTGTCGCCCGGGCTGGAGTGCAGTGGCGGGATCTCAGCTCACTGCAAGCTCCGCCTCCCGGGTTGACGCCATTCTTCTGCCTCAGCCTCCCGAGTAGCTGGGACTACAGGCGCCCGCCACCTCGCCCGGCTAGTTTTTTGTATTTTTTAGTAGAGACGGGGTTTCACAGTGTTAGCCAGGATGGTCTTGATCTCCTGACCTCGTGATCCGCCCGTCTGGGCCTCCCAAAGTGCTGGGATTACAGGCTTGAGCCACCGCATCCGGCCGGCAAATAATTTTTTAATTGAAGATATTTTATTCATCTAGAAACAGTCATTTATATTCTATGCTTTGAAAAATTAGTCACCCAATCAAAAGCCTTAAAGATCTTTGTTACATAACAACATTATATTTAAACTGAACATCTTTGAAACTTTTATAGCAACAAAGTCTTTTTTCAAAGTATTCTGTCATAATTTAAATTTAATAATTTAGAGTTGTTTTCTTCAAGTTATTATATGTTTTCTTCAAGTTAATGCACATTTTCATATTCCCCTCACAAATTAGCATTTATAAAATGTATTTTCTGTTGTTATTTATCTTTGGTAACGCAGATTTTTACGGAAACAGAGGCAAAAAATACGTTAGGGATTAAGGTGTGCGCATGGTATCCATTTCTTCTGATTTTTGTAATTAAAATTGTATTTTGAGGAGATCATGTGGGATGAGAGACTGAAGGAAGATGATAGAGCATGGTCCATATAGCCATTTAAAAATTATTTCAAATACTACAATGGTGCCTTCCAGTGGAACTACATTTTTTGCAGCACCTGTAGTCTGGGCAAACTGTTCTAGGTTAGCCAATTAGGATGACCATTTTTTGAAAGACCCAATGAGAATGTGCCTGAGGTGGCCACTGAGCATCCCACGTGCTTGCTTGTTTCTCTTTGACCCTACATCTCTGTTGCTTTGGTTTAAGATCAAGCAGTTCTCAGTAACAAGATAATGGTTTCTGATTTCTCTGTAACTTGCTGCAATTTATGTTTCTTAGGTTGAAGTCTGGAAGTGCCTTTTCTCAGTGAGTGTCCTGTTTATGTTGGAAATGGGTAAAAGATGTGGGCAGCAAGCAGCTGTGACTCAACTCGCCCAGAACAATGCCAACTGAACTTGGACTCTGAAAAGTTACTTAGAATGAACCAGGGATATAATTTATACCTGATCTTGACCTCACATCTTAAGGGTGAGAAGAGGATGTTTGTTATAAACAATAAGCTTTCCCATTCTAAAATTACTCCTTAGTATCTCTACTGTAAACAGGTGGAAGACACTTTGCATTCACAAACACTCCTCTGTGACCACCTAGAAATAGATAAGCAAATATTATTTCTTTAATTATATAAGACTATGTTTCCAAATAAACTACTCAACGTATATAAAAAGTAAAGAATGAAAAGTAATTTCATTATAAGTTGTATAACACATTTTGGAAAGAGTACTGACTATTTCAAATGAAGCAAGATTAAGGATATTGAGAGGAAGATATTACAGAACCAAATATTTGTTTTTATTGAACAACGTTTTTCAGCACAGAGACTAAGTAAATACTTAAAATTAAAATCAAACAATCCATAAATCAACAATCTTTTCCCTGAAAAGGTTTATATTTTTTACAGTTCCTTACTCGTTCTTTACATCTCCAATTTGTTCATAAGTATAATCACAGAGTAGATATACTTTTACCTGGGCTTTTCTTATTTATCATCTTTCATAAGATATTCTCCAGGTTACTGTTATTATATTCATATGTACTTTTATGTCTATCACCGAGGTTGGCAAGCGACAGCCTAGGGACCAGCCACACATTTTTGTAAATAAAGTTTTGTTGGAACACAGTTACTCTCATTTGTTTCTATATTTTCTGTGGCTGCTTTTGTTATACAGTAGCACATAGCACAGCTGAATATATGGTCTGCAACCTTGTAATAATAAAAATAGTAAAAATTAAATTATGCAAAAACTAAATATGCATTACAAATCCATAATACCAATTTATATTAAAAAGCTTAAAAGAGCAATGCACATTTATGCAAAGTAATTCAGAAACTCTGTGACATATATTGTCATGCTACCAAAGCAAATTATAAAACAGTATTTAGAATATGATTCTACTTACATAAGGCACATATGTAACAAAATTACATATTTATATTATGTAGGTATATTACAGGAGTTATTCTAATCATTTCCATTTATTGATGCATATATGTACATACATATATATTTGTAATTGAAACATTGCTTCAGTTGCTTGCCACTTACAGAGCCCAGTTATCAAAAGCGAGGTCTGGTGTAAAGAAGGTAACTCTTTATTCCAAAGCTAGCTTAAGGGAAGAAGTAAAGGTTTGTACTTTAAGGGTACTGCTTTGCTTTTGAAGCAGAAGGTGAGCACACAGACTGGAGGGAAGTAAGCTGGTGGGAAGTCTGTGTGTTAGCTAGGTGCCTTATCAACTGGGTGGTCAAGCTGGTGACTGCTGCCTTCTTCACAGGCAGGCATACTTTGGGTTGGAAATGGACTGTTATCTCTCAAGGCAACCTCCTTGTGGGTTAGAGTTCCTTTCTGGAGCAGATAGCTAGATGCACATAGTTTGATGAACTTTCCCTGTAAGGAGGGTCTGGTGAAGAGGAGGTAAAAGGCTATATTTGCATTTTTGAAGGACTAAGTAGGAAGTGGGAAAAAGGAGGAAAGAGAAAAGAAGAAAGAGAACAATAAACTATCTCCTAGAAAAACGGGGGTTCTTCATTACCTATCAACAATCACAAATAACGCTGTTTCAAATGGATTTGTAAAGGCAATTCCAATTCTTTGGGACTGAATATGGAAAAGTGCTGGAAATATTCCAGGTTTGGAAGACTGGAAAGTAGAAGGAATATAAGATGAACAGACAATGTCTGTTCCTCCCACATGATACCTGCAACTAGTACACTTTAATAAAAAGCATTCTTTTTGTCTTTCTACCCTACAAACTTAAAATTCCTGGGAACCAATGAAAACCTTTTCTGTCCTATTGATTATCAACTACAAAAATTCCTGACACAGGAATGGCTCCATCAATATTGGCAGAACAGGTGTCATACCATATTTGCTCTGTAAATGACTAACATTAAATTATGTTTAGGGGCAGGGTTTACAAAAGTAAGCTGAAGTTCAGGCACTGCGCTAATTTCTCCATCAATCAATTTGTTCAACTAATATGAATTTTGTATACATGTATATATTTATCACATCCTTACTATATTTAAGTCAATCATAGTTTCCGCTCTCAGAACACTTATACCATATTGAGAGATATAAACAATAGTTTGATAAGTCATTAAGAAAATATTAGGTAATCTAAGTACTTTGTGACACACAGTGACTTGTTCGTTACCTTTGATGGAGAAATGACAAAATACCCTGTGAAAAGTGACAGGAAGTCAGTGGTTCCCAATGGGGTGTATATGCCAGTGGGCAATGGAAGGAGAGAAGTGATTGTGCCTCCTAGGGTACATCTGGCAATGTCTGGAAACATTTTCCTTGGTACAATTTGGGAGAGTGTGGTAGGGAAGGGTGCTCCTGTCATCTAGTGGGTGGAGTCCAGGGATGCTGCTGAACAGTCTGAATAAGATTCACCACTACCCCCACCTTTGCCAACAAAGAATTGCTCAGCACAAGATGTTAATAGTGTAGAGGTTGAGAAGCTCTGCATTAAGCTACAATTGATATGGCAGAAATTAACCAACCTTGAATTGCCTGCTGGAAGAGCATTCCAGGCAGAGGAAATGGCCATAGCAAATATTCTCAAACAAGAACATACTTAATGGGCTTGAGGAGTGGGAAGAAACCTATCTTGAGCAAGTAAAAGAAAAGGTGAGAAAGGATGTCAGTACACAAAGTGTAGGCCATTTTAAGGGGTTTAGGTATATTATGAGTGCAATGGGAAGACAGGAATAGCATGATCTATTTTTGCATTTTTAAAAGATCAATTTGGCTACTGTTTGTGAGGCAGGAGAAAAGGGTCTGGAGGCAGGGAACATAAGACTGAGTCATGCTGACTTCCTAGAACTAAATCAAATGGAAATACTACAGCTATGACAGGAAATACCCTCTCAATTTACATACACGAGTAAATGACTTTGTAACTTTACTTCATCCTCTTCATTTACATAGGGCAAACACCACACAACCAATGGAAACCTCTAGAGGGTATATTTAAACCCCAGGACATTCTTTAACGGAGCTTTTGAGGCCCTATGCTACGGCCCACTCCCACCCTGTGGAGTGTATTTTCATTTTCAATAAATCTCCACTTTTGTTGCTTCATTTTTCCTTGCTTTATTTGTGCATTTTGTCCAATTCTTTGTTCAAGACGCCAAGAACCTGGACACCCTACACTGGTAACAGTAGGGGAAAAGGAAATAGAGACCCACATGTTACAAAAGTCAAGAGAATAAATCATTTCAAGATTAAAAATATTGTCACTTGGGTACAATGCTGCTAAAAGTTTAATTATTTTGTGACATTAATATTTTTGCTTTTTAATTTGCATTATCTTTAATGCCATTATATACTAAGCTCAGTCTAGCATTGAATATTGTACTAAAAGTTACATTTATCATGTAACAGAATCTTGGTAACAGTCCTACAAAGAAGGTATTATGATATGATTAACAGACGAGAAGAATGAGGTAAAAAAAATTTTAAATTTACCCATCTTTAATCAGTTAATAAATGTTAGAGCAGAAGCAAACTCATCTACCTGTCTTCATTTCATGTGCTTAAACACTGTATGTGAATTTCTAAGTGAGTTAATTATACATAAGAATAACTCTAAGTGAGTTAATCAGACACAAAATCCTAGAATATTTTATGGCATTTTAATCTCAAAAAAAACCACATAATAACAATTTTTAGCATTTTAGTTTTCAGTAAATCAGACCCTGAAAAAAAGCTGTATTTTATGATAATCATTTGGTTTCTAAGCTCCCCAGAAGTTTCTCTTTTTCTGTATCTTGAGTGCTACAGGTATTGCTTTTAAGTAGCTGTTACTTTTGATAACATATCTTGGCACACCTTGTCTCCCAATGTCCTGAAATAGGAGAGCTTCCTGACCCCCTTGCAAAATGTGCAACAGGGGTGTCACTTGTCTGTTCAGTTGCCACTGCTGGTCAAACCCCTTACAGGAGGGGGAGCATGCAGACAGACAGGTGTAGAAGCCAGAGTGAGCACCCCTGGACTCCAACCCCACAGTGGCATCCAGCAGTGGCATCCAGCGGTGGGATCCTGAAACTCCCAAAGCCTAAATGGGCATGTGTTACAGTGTGCTCTTTTAGCCTTGCCATCCTCAGATGACTTCATTGTTAACCAGCCCAGTGGACCTTCTGCTTATTTGCAAGGGCAGGGGGCCAGTGTGACAGCTTTCTGTATCCGGAGCTTTCGTCTAGCATCCCAGAAGAATCAGGTCACACACAGACTTGAAGGATCAATGCAGGGGTTTTATTGAGTGGTGGAGTTGGCTTTTAGTTGGATGGATGGAGAGCTGAAAAGGGGATAGAGTGGGAAGTTTGGCTGTCCAGTGGTTGATCTCCTCTCCAATCATCCCCAGACGAACCCCTCTCAGCATTCAGATGGTCCTTCTCTTCTCTCCTTCTCAGCTGTACTATCTGCCATTCATCTGCTCATCTCCTTGTCTCCTCATTTCCTTGTCTGTTTCTGAAGCCTGGGGTCTGGGGTTTATATGGGTACAGAGTACAGAACAGGGGTGTGACAGGCCAAAAGGCAACTTTTGGGGCACAAAAGCAGGAATGTCCTCATTTAGGGCCTTGGGTATCCAGGCTTGAGGGTGGGGACTTTGCATAGGAATCACCCTCTTCTACCAGTATTTGCCTATCTCCTGTCAGTATCAATCCCACTTTATTATTTTTATTATTGTTCTCTGGGGTCCTCATGATACCTAGAGTATAGTACTTATCCTTTTCCTCTCATGATATTATATCTCAGGTCACCATGCCTTAAGTAGCTACAGCTCACTAGAATGGTCTGCCCTTTGTGAGCACAGCTCTGCTTAGGCTACAAATAGAGCTGGACCCTGACAATGCCATTTCAACATCTGAAATGCGTCATTTCACGTTTTGACTAACTTATGACAAGTTCCCCCAGAAATTGGGAAATGAGAAGGGGAGGGAGATCACCCAGTGCCATTAATAATTTTTTTTTACCTTGTTAAATGCAAAGAAGCCAATCGCTTCTGATTATCTTTTACATCCAGAGAAGTTCCTTGCTATCTCCAACACCATCTTCCTTTCTCCACCCAGTTGCACCCTACCCTTTTTCAAAGTAGCTTTCATGGTGTTTATTTTATTTATGTTCATGAATCTTTTTCCCAGTGTCCCTGAGATCTGGGATATGCATGCATGTCCCAGAATGCAGCATGCACGCATTTGTTATTATTCTATTTCCTCATTTCTGCCAAAGTTCTAATAAGTATGCATGAATTTTTGTGACCTCCTAATAGTAAGATGAATGAAAATTAGATCCTCTGTGCTATGTATAGCTCACCAGTGATGACCACTGAAAAATAACATGAATGTTAAAAATGTTGTTGTTAAAATATAGGATATTATTAATCAATACAATTAAACTATATTCCAACCTTTTCCATTTCTATAGCTGTTGGTTTTTATAATAAACAAATACATAAATTGTTGTTATTCAATAAATGAAAGTATAGATAGTAAATATTCTGGACAAATTAACAGACACTCCAAATTCTGTTTCTGATGTTGCCGTGTTTACTGAATATGAGATTCAGAAAGAGTCTCTAAGACACTCATGGTCTGTTTCTTCTTTTTGTTTTCATTTTGATTTGAAGCATACACCTAACTATCCCATAGAACTGTTGTAGTAATTGAAAGAGATAACGCAGTTAAAGGTTCTTTGAAAACTACAAAAAGGAAAAAAAAGTTATTAAAAATAATATATAGAAGTTAATAAAAAAAACTCACATTTTCAGGTGAACTATAAGCAGTTAAGACAAGGTAGGGTATGTGTTTGTAGATGCTTTTAAATTTTGTAAGATAGTCACCATCAGGTCTGAAAAGACAAAAGATATCACCTTTTCCAGTAAGCATCTTCACCCAGCAGGGATCAAATTCTATTCCAACTAGTTTGGCAGCCATAGTAGTCTTTATATTTGATGGTGACATTTTGTTGTAAGCATCAAAATATTATAGGAATGAAAAAAAAAAAAAAAAGACATTGGTTTACCTGAGACTGAGGCATGTATAAATAAGGTCAACTCACAGTCTAATAAAAAAAGGTTAATGCTTTGTTCTCAAAAGCATTCATGACAAGTTTTCTCCTTTCTCTAATGCTGAAATGAACAGAGGGACTATTGAGGGAAATCAGAGAGATTAAAGCGCTTTATTGTTAAATTATAGCATCTTGAGCATATCATTCAGTTATCAACTAATTGAGAAGCCTATTCAATGGAAGTAACAAAATTCACCTTGACACCTGATTTGTCATGGAGATGAAAAACCTAAAGTTGTTTCTATCAGTTTTAAAAACATGGCTAAAAAGAATTTCTGTCATCCTTTTTATCCTTCCTTGCTTACAAAGTTATACTCTGTTATAGTTTGGTGAGTAATGATGATAGCATATGAAAGTTCTTTCCTCACAAACCTGATTATCCAGTTTTTCCCAAAGGAATTTCTTTGATGTTGCATCATACAGAGGGTGGCTAGCAAGGTTAAATACATTAAGAAAGTTCTTAACATTTTTGCAACTTGGAAAACAATCTGATTCAAAATTTTGTATTAAAATCTTTAAACCTAGAAAAGCAATGTAGTGATTTGCAACTCTTGTTCATATTTTTAAGTGAAATCTCCTATTTCTTCAGTATTGAAAGAACAGTAAGTAGATTAGCTCTTCTGTCTTCATTTATAAGTTAAATTCAATGGTTCAATCCATTGTCTATGGACTAGTAGAGGATTTTTGACCCAGATATATGATACAAAATAGGAATATGCAACTGTAACTCTTCAACAGCTGCATCATGTAATGTGGGACAATGGATTTAACAAAAGTCATTTTAATGCTGTCATTGATGGACTAAAGCTTCTCAATGCCAGCTGTATAACTACATTATGAAACAATTGTGGCTTATTCTAATTTAAAGCTGCCTGGCTTAGTGAATTTGGGTATGGCTATAAGAATGTGCTCAATAAAAGTACTTGCCTAATTATTTAACACATTAAGTTTATCCTGCCAGCTATAAAACATTTTAATATAGAGTAGCCAATGTGAACCACTATTCAGCCAACCATGAGGTCACCTAAACAATGGATGAAGAAACCTTGGCTCAGAGTTGCAAGGTTTTAGGTTATGAGCCTAGAAGAAAAGATAAGGCAGCCTATACCCTTCCAGTCTAATTTAATGTACTTACAGTATTGGTTGTTTATTTTTCCTCAAGATACTGTGATTGAAAATTCTCTTTCTCAATATTTTGCCTCATATTAAAACTATACAGTTTTCTTCCCAACAAAGGCAACTTCTTTCTCTTACTTTTCTATCTGCGTCCCTTCCTTTACCACCCTACTTTTGCTCACTGGGGGCTGGAACACCCTTTTGAAGCTCCGGAGCCCTGGTTTAGAACTTTAGTCTGAAAATAGCCCCTCACTGAGCATCAGTCACTTTCTGTACTTAGAGGATGTGGTTAATACCTTTCTATGGTTTGAATGTATGTGTCTCTCCAAAAATTCACTAGGCCCAGTGGCTGATGCCTGTAATCCCAGCACTTTCGGAGGCCAGGCAGGCAGATCACTTGAGCCCAGGAGTTCAGCCTGTGAAAACCAATACTGTGAAACCCAAAAAATACAAAAATACAAAAAATACAAAAATTAGCCTGGCATGGCAGTGCATGCTTATAGTCCCAGTTACTAAGGAAGCTGATGTGGAAGAACCACTTGAGCCCGGGAGATTGACCTGTGACCATGCCACTGCACTCCAGCCTGGGAAACAGAGTGAGACACTAGCTCAAAAAAAAAAAAAAAAAAAAAAAAAAAGAAAGAAAGAAAAAAAGGTGCTTTTGGTAAATGATTAAATCCTAAGGGCTGCACCATCATGAATGAATTAGTGTTCAAATAAAAGAGGTTGAAGGGAACATAGTAATACCTTTTTGTCCTTCCTCCATGTGAGGACACAGCAAGTGGCTCCATCCCGAAAGCAGAGAGCAGTCCTCAACAGACAAGAATCTTCCTGTGTCTTGATCTTAAAGTTTCCAGCCCCCAGAACTGTGAGGAAATAAATGTCTGTTTTTTATACTTACTCTCAGATATTTTGTTATAGCAGCAGGAAGGAACTAAGAAAACCTTCCTCTATAGGATTGTTGTGAGAATTTAAAAAGTTAAATTAAGTGTATAGCTCACAGATAGAATATAGAAAATTCACCAAAAAAAGAAAAAATCACTCTTCATACTGATGTACAGAATTTATATTATTATTGTAACTTTCCTTGCCAAAAAGCTTAGTTTCATCTTATATAAGTGTCCTGTAATGCCAAGTTGATTGCATGGTCAGAGTGAATCTGTGCTGTACCCATATTCAGTAGCCTTCTCCTATCCAACAAAGTGTTTTGTATAGAGGAAGTCAATGAATGAGTGGATGGATGGAGGGATGAATGAATGGAATGTTCTTGCTCTTGATCTCTGTCTTAACAGCGATTTGGTTGTGGAAGACACACTGTACATTTGTGGATGAATCCATTTTAAGAATAGTAATATAGAGATGAACTAACTGTGTTTAGAACATACACAGACAAAATAAAGATGTTTCGTATGGGGATGACAGGGCATATGAATACCTGGAAAGGTTTGGGATATTTTGAACTAAATCTATGATGTATGTCTTAACTCTCTTACTTCACAGTCTGTTTCCAGTTAATTACCTACCAGCCCCACTTAAAAACATCAGCGAAAACAATTTCCTAAGTTAAGTAATAATCTCGATCAGATTCAAAAATATCACTTTTCTTTTTTTTTTTATTATTATACTTTAAGTTCTAGGGTACATGTGCATAACGTGCAGGTTTGTTACATATGTATACTTGTGCCATGTTGGTGTGCTGCACCCATCAACTCGTCAGCAACCATCAATTCGTCATTTACATCAGGTATAACTCCCAATGCAATCCCTCCCCCCTCCCCCCCTCCCCCCTCCCCCCTCCCCATGATAGGCCCCGATGTGTGATGTTCCCCATTCCGAGTCCAAGTGATCTCATTGTTCAGTTCCCACCTATGAGTGAGAACATGCAGTGTTTGGTTTTCTGTTCTTGTGATAGTTTGCTAAGAATGATGGTTTCCAGCTGCATCCATGTCCCTACAAAGGATGCAAACTCATCCTTTTTTATGGCTGCATAGTATTCCATGGTGTATATGTACCACATTTTCTTAATCCAGTCTGTCACAGATGGACATTTGGGTTGATTCCGACTCTTTGCTACTGTGAATAGTGCCGCAATAAACATATGTGTGCATGTAGTCTTTATAGCAGAATAATTTATAATCCTTTGGGTATATACCCAGTAGTGGGATGGCTGGGTCATATGGTACATCTAGTTCTAGATCCTTGAGGAATTGCCATACTCTTTTCCATAAGGGTTGAACTAGTTTATAATCCCACCAACAGTGTAAAAGTGTTCCTATTTCTCCACAATCTCTCCAGCACCTGTTGTTTCCTGACTTTTTAATGATTGCCATTCTAACTGGTGTGAGATGGTGGTATCTCATTGTGGTTTTGATTTGCATTTCTCTGAAGGCCAGTGATGACGAGCATTTTTTCATGTGTCTGTTGGCTGTATGAATGTCTTCTTTTGAAAAATGTCTGTTCATATCCTTTGCCCACTTTTGGATGGGGTTGTTTTTTTCTTATAAATTTGTTTGAGTTCTTTGTAGGTTCTGGATATCAGCCCTTTGTCAGATGAGTAGATGGCAAAAATTTTCTCCCATTCGGTAGGTTGTCTGTTCACACTGATGGTAGTTTCTTTTGCTGTGCAGAAGCTCTTTAGTTTAATGAGATCCCATTTGTCCATTTTGGCTTTTGTTGTCGTTGCTTTTGGTGTTTTAGACATGAAGTCCTTGCCCATGCCTATGTCCTGAATGGTACTACCTAGGTTTTCTTCTAGGGTTTTTATGGTATTAGGTCTAACATTTAAGTCTCTAATCCATCTTGAATTAATTTTCGTATAAGGAGTAAGGAAAGGATCCAGTTTCAGCTTTCTACTTATGGCTAGCCAATTTTCCCAGCACCATTTATTAAATAGGGAATCCTTTCCCCATTTCTTGTTTCTCTCAGGTTTGTCAAAGATCAGATGGCTGTAGATGTGTGGTTTTATTTCTGAGGACTCTGTTCTGTTCCATTGGTCTATATCTCTGTTTTGGTACCAGTACCATGCTGTTTTGGTTACTGTAGCCTTGTAGTATAGTTTGAAGTCAGGTAGCGTGATGCCTCCAGCTTTGTTCTTTTGACTTAGGATTGTCTTGGCAATGCGGGCTCTTTTTTGGTTCCATATGAACTTTAAAGCAGTTTTTTTCCAATTCTGTGAAGAAACTCATTGGTAAGTTGATGGGGATGGCATTGAATCTATAAACAACCTTGGGCGGTATGGCCATTTTCACCATATTGATTCTTCCTATTCATGAGCATGGTATGTTCTTCCATTATGTTTGTGTCCTGTTTTATTTCACTGACCAGTGTTTTGTAGTTCTCCTTGAAGAGGTCCTTTACATCCCTTGTAAGTTGGATTCCTAGGTATTTTATTCTCTTTGAAGCAATTGTGAATGGAAGTTCATTCATGATTTGGCTCTCTGTCTGTTACTGGTGTACAAGAATGCTTGTGATTTTTGCACATTAATTCTGTATCCTGAGACTTTGCTGAAGTTGCTTATCAGCTTAAGGAGATTTTGGGCTGAGACAATGGGGTTTTCTAAATATACAATCATGTCATCTGCAAACAGGGAAAATTTGATTTCTTCTTTTCCTAACTGAATACCCTTGATTTCTTTCTCTTGCCTGATTGCCCTAGCCAGAACTTCCAACACTGTGTTGAATAGGAGTGGTGAGAGAGGGCATCCCTGTCTTGTGCCAGTTTTCAAAGGGAATTTTTCCAGTTCAGTATGATATTGGCTGTGGGTTTGTCATAAATAGCTCTTATTATTTTGAGGTACGTTCCATCAATACCGAATTTATTGAGCGTTTTTAGCATGAAGGGCTGTTGAATTTTGTCAAAAGCCTTTTCTGCATCTATTGAGATAATCATGTGGTTCTTGTCTTTGGTTCTGTTTATATGCTGGATTACATTGATTGATTTGTGAATGTTGAACCAGCCTTCCATCCCAGGGATGAAGCCCACTTCATCATGGTGGATAAGCTTTTTGATGTGCTGCTGAATCCGGTTTGCCATTATTTTATTGAGGATTTTTGCATCGATGTTCATCAGGGATATTGGTCTAAAATTATCTTTTTTTGTTGTGTCTCTGCCAGGCTTTGGTATCAGGATGATGTTGGCCTCATAAAATGAGTTAGGGAGGATTCCCTCTTTTTCTATTGATTGGAATAGTTTCAGAAGGAATGATATCAGCTCCTCCTTGTACCTCTGGTAGAATTCAGCTGTGAATTCATCTGGTCCTGGACTTTTTTTGGTTGGTAGGCTATTAATTATTGCCTCTATTTCAGAGCCTGCTATTGGTCTATTTAGGGATTCAACTTCTTCCTGGTTTAGTCTTGGAAGAGTGTAAGTTTCCAGGAAATTATCCATTTCTTCTAGATTTTCTAGTTTATTTGTGTAGAGGTGTTTGTAGTATTCTCTGATGGTAGTTTGTATTTCTGTGGGGTCGGTGGTGATATCCCCTTTATCATTTTTTATTGCGTCTATTTGATTCTTCTCTCTTTTCTTCTTTATTAGATAATTTTTTTTGAGACAGAGTCTTGTTTTGTCACCCAGGTTGGAGTGCAGTGGGCTGACCTTAGCTCACTGCAACCTCCACCTCCAGGGTCCAAGTGAGTCTCCTGCCTCAGCCTCCCAAGTAGCTGAGACTACAGTTGCCTGCCACCACATCTGGCTAATTTTTGTATTTTTAGTAGCGACATGGTTTCACCATGTTGGCCAGGCTGTTTTCAAATTCTTGACCTCAAGTGATGTGCCAGTCTTGGCCTACCAAAGTGCTGGGAATACAGGCATGAGTCACTGTGTCCAGCCTACTTTTATATAACTTATAAATAGAGATTTTTTAAAAAAATTCAGCATTTCGGCCAGGCGCGGTGGCTCAAGCCTGTAATCCCAGCACTTTGGGAGGCCGAGACGGGTGGATCACGAGGTCAGGAGATCGAGACCATCCTGGCTAACACGATGAAACCCCGTCTCTACTAAAAAAAAAAGTACAAAAAACTAGCCGGGCGAGGTGGTGGTGCCTGTAGTCCCAGCTACTTGGGAGGCTGAGGCAGGAGAATGGCATAAACCCGGGAGGCAGAGCTTGCAGTGAGCTGAGATCCGGCCACTGCACTCCAGCTGGGCGACAGAGCGAGACTCCGTCTCAAAAAAAAAAAAAAAAAAAAAAAAAAAAAAAAAAAAAAAAATTCAGCATTTCAAATTTGCAATACAAGTTCATATTCAATTGTCTTTTTACTCTACCTAAAATAGATTCATAGCCAGGTTACTGATATCGTAAAGAAAGAATGGGAAGATCTGTGCTTTCCTTGCTGACAAAACAAACTTAAGATTTATATGTGGATTTTTTTCCTTCAATTGATTGCATGCATTATATCAGGTTGTTTCTTTTTCCCTCCCTTCCTTCCTTCCCTCCTTCCCTCTCTCCCTCCCTCAATCCCTCTCTCTTTCTCTCTCTTCCTTCCTTCTCTTCTTTTCTTTTCTTTTCTTTTCTTTTCTTTTCTTTTCTTTTCTTTTCTTTTCTTTTCTTTTCTTCTTTCTTTCTTTCTTTCTTTCTTTCTTTCTTTCTTTCTTTCTTTCTTCTTTCTTTCTTTCTTCTTTCTTTCTCTTTCTTTCTTTCTTTCTTTCTTTCTTTCTTTCTTTCTTTCTTTCTTTCTTTCTCTTTCTTTCTTTCTTTCTTTCTTTCTTTCTTTCTTTCTTTCTTTTTCTCTCTCTCTCTTTCTCTCTTTCTTTGTTTTCTTTCTTTTCTTTGTCTCTTCATTTCCTATTCAGAATATCCCTGAGCCAATTTCCCAACTAGCATTTGGTCAATTTAGCATTGTGATCCATTCTGTTGCTCTTCTGCTGAGTATCTCATGGCCAAAACAGCAACAAGAAAGAAGCAACAGCAACAAATAATTCCATACCTTCCGAGGGCCAACAGAGAGGAATTGGGGATTATCTACTATTTAGAATAATCTTCATTCTTGATTTCCTCCATTATTAGCGTGCATAATTGAGAATTCCCAGCATGTAACCTGACTTCTCTGCAAAAGAGCCATAAAAATATCTGGCCCTTAGAGCAGTTTCAATGAATAAAATTAATTAAGAAAAAGAATGTGACGTCCTGGGGTAGAAATCATTGCTAAGTACTTTTAAATTACAGTGTCATGACTGGATATTGGAGTAAATATTTGATCTCCTTTTTCGTTAACAAGGTGATATGATATTTTTAAGGCAATCATTCCATTTTGAAGGTCAGCTGACTTCACAAACAATCAGAGCACAGTATAGAAATAAGATAACCACTTCTCTCTGCTTCCTCTTACTGATTTCATGCAATGACCTTGCAGTTATTAAATATAGGCCAACTTGCACTCTTAGACCTTAGGCAACCTCTTTTTTTAAGTGATCACTTACTCCCCAACATTTCTACTAAAATTTGATGCTTAGAGATCATTTAATGGAGGCAACTAATTTATCCCTGTCCCTTGGGTGGTCCCCAAGGGCAGTTTTCGCTGTTTCAATACAATTACAAAATGCTTCCAGGCTCTGTGAACTTGGTTATACAAGAAGGTTATGGCAACAAAGACTGTTTTCTTTGGAAAATTGCTACAAAGTGCTGACCTTCCTAAAGTATACAGCATTCTGAAAAGCCTAAAAGTCCAGATGCTCAACACTGTGAGAAGCAGCACCAAATTCTAGAACCAGAGGCATGAGTTAAAACACAGGATTCATTGAACCAAGAAAAGAAGAGAACTTGCTTTCAGGAACACTTCTTTCATATTCTGCAGTCCAGATTCAAACAAAATTCTTTTGTTCACTCTAAAATGTGTCCAGGAGAATCTGACCTAGGAATGGCTTTTCAGTCTCATACATGGAGCTCAGAGTTGGAGCAAAGCCAGATGATTTTAGACACTGCAATGAGAAGCAAGAGCTCATTTGATTTCAGTAAGGTCCCAGCTGACTTCACGGTAAATATCAAGAGTCTGACTCAAATGAGTAAGTACGCAATCCAGGTAAAATAACAGATAAATAAGATTTAAAAAAAATTTTGATTACAGTCACAGGTCTTATCCATATTCATTATGAGACGTGTTCATGGAAGTCACATATCATTTACTGAAAAGGCACGTTTCCTAACCACGCAGATAGGTGTTAGGGAGGGGGTTCACTGTGGGTGGGAAGGGACTGGGAAGGATGGGAGCTTCAGTGAGAGTCCCCCTCAACCCACAGAAGCAATTACCATGACAGCAGCAGGCTTCCTCCAAGGGCAAAATACCAAAGATGCACTGGACACTCATATCCAAATCCACAGGGATCTCCTATTTCCATTTAGTTTATTTAGTTTTCTTGTATCATGAAGTGAGGACGCATAAATGAGTAAGATACCAGGACTCTCCTTGAGATCTAGAGATTTCATAAAACACATTGATAGGAACAAATAGCTTGGGCAATGCGACAAGCAACAATCTTAAAGCTAGAAAGTCAATATTATAGTGTGATTATTTCATTATAGGTGGATTTTAATGGAATTTTAAGATGCATTCATGGCAGTTTAATAAGTGGTTACAGTGTAGTCATCAAACTAGGTCTGTATGAAGTTAAAACTCCACAATTGTCTTAACCATTTTCTTATAAAGAGAGTTACATTAATTTCTATATTGTATTTTTCTTACATTTTATTATGTATAGTGTGAATTGTATCATTCTCCATAAAACATTTTTTCATGTATATACTGTTGTAGGATAAATCTCTAGGACAGGGATTATGGATGCAAAGCACACAATTACTTTTATGGTTCCTGGATATATCTGGATAGTCTAATGATAAAGAATAATAAAAAGGAAGTAAATTGACTCTCTTTTTCAATTGCTTTAATTTCCCTCTTGACTAAAATTTTCTTCATGCTGAAAAACATAAAACAAACATTGGTAAGAGAGCATGACCATTTTAGTACTTCTGGTGATAATTATCTATCCTTTAAGTGAGGCCAAGTTCTTAAGATACTTAGACAAATTGCAAAATAGATTGCTAAATAACTGTCGGTTAGACTGGAAAACTTGTGGAAAGATAATCGAAACAGGAAATAAAGTGAATATCTTTATTGTCAAAAAGTGAGACATTATAACTTTTTAATTGGAATCAAGTAATTTGGTAATTAAGCAGACATGCTTTAGCAATTAACTCATTAGTTAGTTTTGCTGCATTATACATTGTATATACACATATACATTTATATATATATGTGTGTATGTATATATAGGTGTATGTGTATGTGTGTGCATATATATACACACACACATATATATAAAATCTTACATCTATTATAACAGCAGTCTGGGATCTGGTGCAGCTCCTGTCTGGGATAGGTTGCAGGTCCTTTTTATTCCAGGATCCAAACACAAGAGCAACCTCTACTGGGATATGCCAGACATGTGGCTGGGAGAAAGAGCAAGAGAGCTGATGGAACCAGGCAAGGCCTCTGAAACCTCTGCTGAGAAATGGCACATGCACTGCATTAATGGTCAGGGATAAATCCCATCACAGAAGGCACTGAAGTCAAGTGGCGACAAGGGGATGTGCAACTTTCTCACAACAAGGAGGATTAAGTATATGGAAAAAAATATAATCCACCTCACTTCGTTTATTTTATTTAACAATACGTTTTGAGTATAGCCACTGTCTTAAAATTTGGGAATTTAATTGTGATCTAAAGAGACATACGAGTTAGGGGCATAAGACTTCAGGAGTTACCGTCTAGAGTGGTGAATATATATACATATATATATATATATATATCAATATATGGTAAACCAATTTTGTGAATAGCTGTATAATTACCAACACAATCCATGTTAGAATCCAATAAGGATAACTAAAGAGGACATAGTTTTGTTTTAAAATATTTGAAAAACTGTCACTTGGAAAGCACTAAGATTCTAGGTCTGCAGGCCCGTAAAGCCATAACAAGTACAAATATAGATGGAAAACACTAGGAAATAAATTTGGCTCAATAGAAAGAAGAGTTTTCAAGCAATTCTAAAGGTGATATGGGATATTTAAAGAGGCAATGAGTTCCCTATCATTTTAAACAGGTAATGCCTTCTTAATGATATCATACAGGATACTCAAGCTCTGGGCCAAACAATTAAAATGGATATTTTTCAAGGCCTTTAAACTCCTTAAGTTGATATAAAAAGTACCACTTTTTAAGTCAATAAATTTTTTATTGGAGTTCTCTATTAAAAAGAATAAATCGATATAATGCACTAGAGCTTCTATGTTAAAATTAAGCTATCAGATTTTTTTTGTATTGCACACTATAGGGAGGAAAATTACTGGATTTTTGACTTAATCTTCTCAATCACCAATGTATTCATCTAGCAGATAAGAACAAGAACATTTAATTCTCATGGATAGTTAGGAATTTAAATAAAAAAAGTAATTAATAGGAATATATTTTGGTATGGAGCTTGACATCATCATTACATAAAAATGCCATAAATAAAATAGATTTATTTATATTTTAAATAAAAAATATAAATAAGTAGTAGGAATATATTTTTGATATGGAGTTTGACATAATTGTTACATAAAAATGCCATATTTAAGGTGTCATCATGGCATCTTAATTAATTATTTTCTTATTAAAATTAGCAAACCTATTAAAAATGGTGTGGTAAACTCTTAGCTTCCTGAAACAGAAGATGATGAGAATTCATAACCACCAAGCTGCCTAGTAGAAAATGCTGGCAATGAAATATCAGGTTTTCAGCTGAAAAATTCGGTTCACTTATTCCCTCTAAAAAAGCATTAGGAAACAAGTGGCAGGAAGCCATTGACAATGGATTATCCTATATATAATACTTAAATATTATGCTTCTAATATTTGGATCTAACTTGAGCTTTTAGTCCTGAAATTTAAATCCTAACAGATTTCACAGGAGTTTGCATTTATTTAGTGAATGCCAGTCCTTTTCTCTCTTAACAAAAAAAAAAAAAAAAAAGAATGTTTAGAGAAATCCCAAATAGATTCTACCACTGACATAATTTTATGTGGGATGTACATAAAGATATAGTGTTAATTAATTAAAATAATGGGAAATCAGAAAGTACTCTGCCAAATGCAAAATATTGAGTAATAGTGTAGTTTGTTACTGCCTCCCCTAAATTTCAAAGCAGCAGTCCACACTGTGATTGAACATTAGAATCACCTGGGGAGTTTTTGAAATTTCGCCAGGCCCAGACCACACCCAAACCACTTGGAAGATGCATCAGCGATCTTTAAAGCTCCCCAGCTGATTGCAATTTATATACAATGCTGAGAAACTCTGGCTTCAGATAATTTAGTCCCTAACACAGACTTGTTTTACCATAAGCACATGAGTATAACATGTGTTTAAAAAAAAAAAAAAGACAAAGCATTTTTTAAGAAGAAAAGCCCCAATTGAATATTTTTAGAATTGGCCCCTTCAGAAAAACTTATGTAAATTTCTAAAAGCATTAATTTTTTTCAAGAAATAATTGTTGGACGGTAAGGTAGTTTAAATCCAGACCTTACATGATATCAGTATCACCTCATACCACTACTTTAAAAGATGATTTAATTAATTTCATTCTTCCACTGATAATAACCTCATGTCAGAAGTGGGGCCTGATGACTTAAGCCTTATTTAGCCATAAACATGGGAAGTGTCAGGCCATTCCGATAGATGTTTAAGAGAAGACAAGCCACTATGTACAGCCTTCTTTGGCCTCAGTGCAAATAAATGAGGATTTTCTTGTGCTTCATTGGTATCTGATGGGCCACGATAGAAGTCTCTCAAAATTTGTGCAGTGCTAAGTACTGTGTCTGCCACCAGTTAGCTCCGTTGGTTGGAGCACAGTATTAATGAAGCCAAGGCTGTGGGTTTGACCAGTTTGAATTCCTCTCTTATATGGCCACAGACTTTACCACTAGCTTCA
This sequence comes from Rhinopithecus roxellana, assembly GCF_007565055.1. NCBI lineage: Eukaryota > Metazoa > Chordata > Mammalia > Primates > Cercopithecidae > Rhinopithecus > Rhinopithecus roxellana. The sequence continues at coordinate 126,801,960 of NC_044551.1, read as the reverse complement.
GTGAGCTATCCCTAAAATATGTGTCTTTGGTCACAAAACAGAGTGGATGAGAAAGTGCAGAGAAATCAGTTCAAATCTATCACCACAACTAGAAAAACAACTCAAAGTACATGCCCAACTGACTGTAGCTGCATTGCATCATCTTCATGAATGATGCCCAGACTTCAAACTTGATCCAATTCTGATTTTGTTGGAAGCCATTTCAGTAAATTGAGAGAATAAGGTCACACTTTCTACACTGGGAGTCTGTAGGCATGTTATATGTATATGTACTGGATATATATTTTTAGAATATGATTATACATAGTCACTATAGTTATTTACCAAAGCTCACAGAAAACATATTTTATAAAATCAGAGGAATAACATTTGCTCTTACTTGATTTTTTTATTAGGATTCAGAGATTAAATGGTTCCAAGACTACCTTCCAAAATGAGTCTTGCACTATCCACTACTGGTACTTGCACTGTCTACAACTTGCGCTATCTACTTCCAGTGTTTTTTTTTTTTTTTTTTTGCAAAAAAGGACTCATGCACGAATTATTAGTAACCCAGGAAATAAACATAGTAGCCAGTAGGTACTTTTTCAGTCCTCATCCTTCAACTTTAAGTAGGCCCCAGTGTCTCATGTTCCCTTCTTTGTGTTCATAAGTTCTCATCATTTAGTTTCCACTCATAATTGAAAACATGTAGTATTTGGGTTTCTGCTTCTCTGTTAATTTGCTAAAGATAATAGCCTCTAACTCCATCCATGTTCCCACGAAAGACATGATCTCATTCTTTTTTATAGCTATATAATATTCCATGGTATATATGTACCACATTTTCTTTATCCAGTCTACTGTTGATGGCTATTTAGGTTGATTTCATGTCTTTGCTATTGTGAATAGTGCTGCAATTAACATATGCATGCATGTGTCTTTATGGTAGAATGAGATATATTCCTTGAGGTATATACTCAGTAATGGGATTGGTGAGGTAAAGGGTAATTCTGTTTTAAGTGCTTTGAGAAATTGCTAAATTGCTTTTCAAAGTGGTTGAACTAATTTACATTTTCACCAGCTATATATAAGCATTCCCTTTCCTCTGCAACCATGACAGCATCTGTTATTTTTGACTCTTAATAATAACCATTCTGGCAGGTGTGAGATGGTATCACATTATAGTTTTTGTATGCATTTCTCTAATGCTTAGTGATGTTGAGCATTTTTACATATGCTTTTTGGCTGCATGTATATCTTCTTTTGAAAAGTGTCTGTTCATGTCCTTTGCCCACCTTTTAATGGGGTTGTTTTTCTCTTGTAAATTTGTGTAAATTCCTTATAGATGCTGGATATTAGACCTTTTTTGGATGTGTAAGTTTGCAAATATTTTCTCCCATTCATTAGGTTGTCTTTGTGCTCTATTGACCATTTCTTTTGCAGTGCAGAAACTCTTTAGTTTAATTAGGTGCCCTTTGTCAATGTTTGTTTTTGTTGAAATTGCTTTTGACATCTTCATTATGAAATCTTTGCCAGGGCATTTGTCCAGATCTGTATTTCCTAGGTTTTCTTCAAGAGTTTTTATGGTTTCACACTTAGGTCTTTGATCCATCTTGAGTTGATTTTTGTATATGGTGTAAGGAAGGGTTATGGTTTCAATTTTCTGCATATGGCTAGCCTGTTATCCAAGTGCCATTTATTGAATAAAATGCCCTTTTCCCATTGTTTGTTTTTGTCAACTTTGTCGAATATCATATGGTTGTAGGTGTGGGTGCTGCTTTATTTCTGGGCTGTCTATATTGATTCTTTTGTCAGTGTGTCTGTTTTTCTACCAGTAGCATGCTATTTTGGTTACTGTAGCCTTGTAATATAGTTTGAAGTCCGGTAATGTGATACTCCTCACTTTGTTCTTTTTGCTTAGGATAGCATTGGCTATTTGGGCTCTTTTTTGGTTCCACGTGAATTTCAAAATAGTCTTTTTTCTAGTTCAGTGAAGAATGTCATTGGTAGTTTGATAGGAACAGCATTGAATCTGTAAATTGCTTTGGGTAGCATAGACCTTTCAATGATATTGATTCTTCTTATCCATGAGCATGGAATGTTTTTCTATTAATTTGTGTCATCTCTGGTTTCTTTCAACAATGTTTTGCAATTCTTTTTGTAGAGCTCCTTCACTTCCTTGATTGGCTGTATTCCTAGAAGATTTATTCTTTTTGTGGCTTTGGGAATTGGATTGCATTCTTGATTTGGCTGTCAGCTTGGATGTTGTTGGTGTATAGAAATGCTACTGATTTTTGTACATTGACTTTGTAGCCTGAAAAATTGCTGAAGTTATTTTTTATATCTAGGAGCTATTATGCAGAGACTATGGGGTTTTCTAGGTATAAAATCATATCATCTACAGAAAGAGGTGGTTTGACTTCTTCTCTTTTTAGTTGGGTGTCTTTTATTTCTTTCTCTTGCCTGATTGCTCTGGCTAGGACTTCCAGTGCTATGCTGAATGGGAGTGGTGAAAGTGGGCATCTTTGTCTTGTTCTATTTCTCAGAAGGAATGATTCTAGTATTTGCCTTTTCAGCATGATGTTGACTCTGGGTTTGTCATAGATGGTTCTTATTATTTAGACGTATTTCCCTTTAATGCCTAGTTTGTGGAGAGTTTTTAACATGAAAATATGTTGAATTTTATCAAAAGACTTTTCTGCATCTGTTGAAATGATCATATGGTTTTTGTTTTAGTTTCTGTTTATGTGATGAATCACAATTTTTGATTTGTATATGTTGAACCAACTTTGCATCCTATGGATAAAGCCTACTTTATGGTGGCAGATTAGCTTTTTGATGTACTGTTGGATGTGATTTGCTAGTATTTTGTCCAGGATTTTTGCATCTATGTTCATCAAGGATATTGACCTGAAGTTTTCTTGTGTCTCTGCCAGGTTCTGGTGTCAGGATGATGCTGGCCTCATGGAATAAGTTAGGGAGGAGTCTCTGATCCTCAATTTTTTGGAGTAGTTTCAGCAGGAATGGTATCAGTTCTTCTTTACACATCTAGTAGAATTTGGCTGTGAATCTGTCTGGTCCTGGGCTTTTTCTGGTTGCTAGTCTTTTCATTACTGATCAACTTCAGAATTTGTTATTTGTCTGTTGGGAAATTCAATTTCTTTCTGGTTCATTCTTAGGAGGTGGTATGTTTCCAGGAGTTTATCCATTTCTTCTAGATTTTCTAGTTTGTGTGCATAAAGGTAGTTTTTCATAGTAGTCTCTGAGAAGTTTTTTTGTATTTCTGTGGGGTTGATAGTAACATCCCGTTTGTCATTGTTGATTGAGTTTATTTGGATCTTCTCTCTCTTTTTTTTTTTATATTAGTCTAGTTAGTAGTCTAGCTAGTGATCTTTTGCACCAGAGATGGTAGTGCAGCAGGGTGCCTGCATGTATGTGTTTCAGGGGAATGTGATCACACTATTATGCCAGCAATGCATACACATGTGCACTGGTGAGGTAGGGGAGGTGAGTTCCATCTACTGGCAAAGCAGTGTGTTGGGGGGCACCATAGGTAGGTGCATGCTGGCAAAATGGTGAAGAGGGGAACCCATGGTGGAGGGAGGCTGCATGTGGACTGGTGTGTGTCTGCAGGGGCTGTTCTGCTGGAACACTGTGACAGCCAGGTGCCGTCTACTGGTGAATGAGCTATGAATACAGTCCCTGGGAAGCATTCTGGTTGGGCTGAGGCTGCACTGCAATGAGGCACACCCAGGCTGGGGCCCAGTGGAGGCCAATAGACAGGAAATTTAGATTGTACTGGCCCATCCCATAGACATGACTTTCCTGCTGTGTCCAGGTCTGACAGTCACCCTAAGGCTAATGTCTCCTAGAGGAGCATGGCAAGCCTTGGGGGATGGGTGTCCCTGGCTGTGCTGTACTGGAGACATTTCCATATCATACCCTGTGGGCTCCACAAAGGCTGGAGGCCTGCCCCTGTCACCTCTTTAAGCAGGTCTTCCTGACAGCTCAAGTGTCCACAGAGGTCATGGGGTCTCTTGCTGTTAGGATTCTGCAGTTTCATGGTGAGAGCAGGCCACTCCTCATCTATTCAACTCACTCCTTCCCCAGGAGTTACTGGGGGCTAGTAAGGAGCGCTACTGCTTGGAAGCCCTGTGGGGGGTTCTGAGATTCCTGTCCCCTCAGACCTCTGTGTCCTCCCTTCATCCACTCTCAATGTCTTCCCTCTGAAGATCTGCTCAGAGTGTGCCAGTCTTCCCAATCTCCCGGTCTCTCCATGAGAGATGTTCTTCCTGGGTGCTTCTAGTTGGCGATCTGGTCTTGAGTCCCCTGTACCCTTTTTACAGGACTCTGTTCCACTTTGGTACGTTAACATTGTGTTGAATTTAATTATCTTCTTTAGGAGCAACTCAACTCTAATATAATGACACAAAATCTCACAAAGCAAGTTACATATCAGTGAGTGATTTGCTAGTACTGAGGGTATTTATTTACAGGGGGTTATTGGCATTACTGTAAAGCCCAATTTACATTAACATTTTCATGTTTTATAATCTATATGGTCAGTGCCCTGGAGGAATACAGTTAGATTTATGCTTCCAGAAGAGAAAAATGATCAGGCAATTTTAAGACATTAGTATCAGCTATAATTCACAGCTGATTTCTAAAGAACTTTAATATGCACACACATATGTATATGATAATTTAAGAATTAATATCTATAGTGATTTTGATAATATTTCTAAAAATGAGTGAAAATTATATGCTTTATGCTTCTTTATAGGTGAGCATATTGGTCTTTTGCAGATTTTCACAATAAAATACATATCACCACCAACAAAAAAATAGACTGAATTAGTTTTACCCCAAATTAGAAATTAAGAGATGATATTACTGTTATAAACATTAACTTTAAGCAAAGTTAGATTTTATTTCTTTTGCTGTTTTCTAGAATTTTATTTGTAAAAGATGAGGAGATCCAATTAGACAATCTGTTCTTATGCCTGCTTTTCAAAGTCTTCTCTCTTCTGAATTTTGTAGTTTGGCTTTAATGGTGGAAGTGTTAGCAACATACAATGAAAAATGGGAATATGGGGTGAATAATAAGTTTGTGGCTGGGTATATGGTTTAACTTTAAAGTAAGCATAAGTATAAAATATTTTAAGACTAGTTAACATTTTAAGTCATGGCAAACAGAATGAGCTTATAAAAAAATTACTTTTAATCCAATGTATTTCTTGCAGATCCACTTTTATTATTTACATTTCTTTCAACAAATGTAGAATAACAGAATGGTTGTATGTACTAGGTGCTTTGAAATCAACAAAAGGTAGCTTTATTGCACCTAGTACATACAACCATTCGGTTATGTACAGGAATACAGGCTGATTACAGAATGATCTTTTCTATTCCAAAAGCAGTATTAATGTAAAATAAAGTGCAGTGAAGCATGTTGAGTTCTACAATAAAAGTATCTACAGGGGATAGTGATTTCCTAAGCAGTATTATTGTTCCTTCTGAGAGGATAGAGGAAAGGCCCCACATAGCATGATGCTTGAGTAATTTCTAAGAAGGTATTATGGATAGGTGTTTAAAATCAGAGTCAAGACCATGCAGTGGCTCAGAGCCCCAGATATGTCCACCTCTGCCTGTTTACCTGTATCAGATTGTCTGTCTCTCTTTAAGTACAATATTCTTCCTACACCTTTCTAAATGTGATAAACTCTTCTTTGACCTTTGACATGTAGGGCAGTCTTCTGGGTAGTCTTTCTTGTCACCTTTCTCTCTTCCCCCCACTGTTTTTTGTTTGTTTGATTTCTTTTTATTTTTTTTATTTTTTATTTTTTAGACAGGTTCTCACTTTGTCACCCAGGCTGGAGCAAAGTGGTGTGATTTTGGCTCACTGCACCCTCAACCTCCCCGGCTCAAGTGATCCTCCTGCCTCAGCTCCCCAAGTGTTGGGACTACAGGTGCACACCAGCATGTCCATCTAAGTTTTTGTATTATTTGTAAATAAGGGGTTTTCCTGTGTTGCCCAGGCTGGTTTTGAAATTCTGAGCTCAAGGGATCTGCCTGTCTCTGCCTCCCAAAGTGCTGGGATTATAGGTGTGAACCACCATACCCAGCCGAATCAACTGGGTTAAGTTTCACTTCCGCAGCTCATACATGACTGTAATTAAGTTTTTTTTTTCCTAATTCCCCTACCAGATTGCAAGCAATATATATGCATCACTGGTATAAATATCTACAGCAATAAACACTGTGCTTAGTTCATAGTAACAACTTAATAAACATTTACTGAAGCAAAGTCAAAGACAACTCATTTTGTTTCCTAATTGGTCACTGCAATATGGGCTCTTTTCCTTCCAAGCCTCTTCTTTGGTTTATCTCCCCTCTCCCTCATATCTTACCCAATTCCACAAGCTATATTCTTCTAAACAACACTTCTCTAACACAAAGCCTCTTCTTTTTCCCTTTGTCTCCATCAATCCTTTTCAAGTGGGGATGCTTTTTCTCCTAGGGGACACTTAGAAATACCTGAAGACATTGGCTGCCACAACTTGGATGAGTGGTGGTACTAGCACTTAGTGCAGAGAGATCTAGAATGTTGCTAAATATCCTGCAATGCAGAGGACATTCCTCCAAGAATAAATAATTACCAAGTCCAAAATGTCAGTAGTGCAAGATTGGAAAATGCTATTCTATACTAACTGGACATATGTGCTAACTATCAACCTCCATGTGTATAAGGTATACCATCAAGCAATGTGGAAAACATGGCTGCCAAAAACCAACTACATCTGGCTAGCTGCCCATCTGCTAGGCTGTAAAAAACAGAGCTGCTGCATTGGTCTCAGACCTCAGGATAATTTTGTGCAGACCAGGAGGCCATGCTACAAATAGGCACTGAAAGTACATAGGACAGAATGAACAGATTTCACATGGGCAAAGTGTAGAAAAAAATGCATCCACACACCAATTAGGCTTTCTATAACAATGTCTTTGAACACAGACATTGATGGTTTTAAGGTGTTTGCTATATGTGAAATAGTGTCTCTATTGTGGGAAAGAACAAACAAACCTCTAAGACTGTCTCACCATGGAACAACTCAGGCACTGTAGAATATTATTCTCAGTAGTCTCAGAAAAACTGTTAGAATTGATTAGCTAATATCTGTATAATTCAAAATTTACTACCAAACTTGGAATCCAAATTATTTATTGACCTGACTCTGTTTTCCCTCCTGTTTCTGCTGAAAACATTTTAAAGTAAAAGGAAGTGACTATGGGCTAAACATATAAGATTTTACATTTCAATTAAATCTAACCAATGTGAATTTAATGGCAAATTGGGCTACATATTTTCATGTGAATTTTCCAGTATTAAATTTGAACTGATTATTTTCTGGAAGAAAGAAAAGATATATATACTGCTGTTACTTGGCAGCAAAGCAATAGTGGGCAGCCTGTTCCACACTGTAAAATACGGTAATAAGAAAAACATTAGGATATCGTAATAATATATATATGTTTGTTCTGGGAACAGTGTAGTTGTCAAAACTCACACTGCGAAAAAAAAATTGGCACATAAAGTTTTAGGGCAAGCAATGTTACCTTGCAGAGGATTAAGTCTCTTGGGAGTTTTCCAGAGTGTCAATTTAGTAACATCTGCTTTTCATTTCTATATGTTCTGTTTCCCTGGAAACTTAAAATACTCTAAATTCAACATAAACTGACCTTTTTGTAGCTCATTTTATTTTTAACAACTCTAAGATAGACTTTGATTTCAAACAGACTTTCAAAAATTTTTTCATTGTTCTGAATGACAATGAATTACAATGTAACTCTACAGTTTCAAAAAGTTAAACTTCATAATTCAACTTAATTTCTTTAGTTGTGCTAACTTGGAAATCATCTAGGTAAATCTTTTATCAGGAGAACCCCTGATATAGAAAGATAGTTATTTGAGCCCCCATCTCAAAAGCTAACAAAAACTCATCCAAACAATAGTTCATTGCTTCTCTAAGATACAAAAAAATATTCCAAGAATAATAAGCAATACTGTCTAATGTCAGCAAAGGAACAGATCCAAGATTTCATTTAAGTTCCCAAGTTTATTTTGAATATCAGTCAAAAATCTGTTGCCAACTACACTGCCCTCTTCCTCTGTTAGCAATTTCTCGGACAAATGTTGACTTCTCATAATAGTACCATTACCACATTTCCCCTGCCCACCTGCACACATTGACATGCCCTACCATTGATGGGTTGGATGCCACTGGCACTCATCTCACGAAGGATTTTCAAACACTGATAATGTCTATTGAAGAAGTCATGTGTTTTCTGTCAATCACCTTCTCTGCACCTAACAGAGAATTTTCCAGACCTCCTTGGTGCCACCAAAAATAAAACTTTGGAGTTCCTGTCGGACTACCCAGTTCTAGCTCTTTCAATAGATTCTACGTCTTCCCATGGAATAGTGAAACATCTTTGAAAGATTATTGCTTTATTATTTTTATTTTATCAATACAACAAATGCTACACTCACCATAACTCAGAGGGTAGGATATATTGTCTTCCTTAGTCACATTCTCGTACACTCTACAATTCTCCCTCAGAACCTGCTTAAAATATATGGTGACTCTCAATTTTATAAAAGTCAAAACCAGCTTTTACAGATTGTCCTAGACTTTAGATTATCCTGAAAAGCACTTGGATATGTTATGCAAATTGAGTTTCATGTACAACTAGAAAGTGTTAAATATATGTGGATATCACCATTAATGAATTTCTAAATTTTTTTTCTAGTATGAATTCAAGGTTTTAAAAATCCTTGAGTCTAAAAATCATTACTGCATTTAAAGTTAGGATTAAAAAATTCAGCTTCCCACAAAAGATTAATAGCTAGTCTTTGTAAAATTATTACACCTTAACAAAGTCCAATTCTGAATTGAAATTTCATTGAGCACCTTTACTTAAGCAAATCATTTCAGTTAAAGTAATTTATATTGACCATTATTTTTAATTAATATGTTTGTGCTTTTGTCTGTAACAATTACATTTAATTCTTTGAAACTTTCTAGCAAAGGCTGGCTAAAGAGAGGTCTTGCTGGGAAGTTCCCAGATCTAGAGAGATTGTGTGACTCTGTTACCTATGTTTATTGGAGGTAGAAATGATAGCAAGTGCATGATTATAAAGGCAGAAGTGAACTTCTATGGCAAACCATGCCCAGGTGTATTATGTTCTATAGCAATGCCAAGGCGAAATCCAAGAAGTGAAACTGGAGCATTAATTTAAGTAACTGAAACTAAAATTTAAATTATACAGCAAAAGTTATGTCTACACAACTAAAGATTTAGAAAAGGAGTAAGAAGTAATGGAAGAGAGAAATGAAAGAAAGCTGTAATTCATTTTAGAAATGGAGTTTGGATATTTGTAATGGCATTTCAACAATTCTAATATAAGCATGATGTATTCATTGGGTGGGGATGGGACCAGTAATACACCTTGTTCTCTATCGTAATGTCCTTGCTAGACCTGTGTATAATAAATTTAACACATTAATTTTGTTAATTATAATGTATAATTATGTGAAATTATTATGAGATATGTTTTGAAATTTTATTTTTTTCTTTCAATTTACAAAGATTTAAGTGCCTGCTATATGTCAGGCCTTACACTGTCTGATACAGGTATAGTGATAAATAAGAAAACAATCTGCTCACAAGGGTCAATCATTCTAGTGCTGAAATAGAAAATAATATGGACTGCGAAAATGTTTGTGAAGCATATACACAAAAAGATATGAAAGGAGATAAGGAGTTTATTTTAGATGGGACAGTCAGAGAAGACTGAAAAGATAACATTTGAAATAAGACACAAAAGATAAAAATTAAATAACCTACAATAAACTGGAAGAAGATAGTCTGATGGATTTGGCTTGCTTACTTGGATCAATGGTGATGGCATTAACTGAAATGAGGAAGATTTCATGAGAAACAGATATTGTAGGTTTGTACATTTTGGACATGACTTTGAGGGGTCCATCATATAGACAGTTGTATATATAAACATGTACCTCAATGAATGATCTGGCCTAGCAATATCAACATAAAACATAAAAATTATCAGCATTTGATTGTATTTAAAGTCAAAAAGGTGAAAACACCTAGAGACAGAGTATAGATGAAAAAAAAGAATAGATTTCAGGAAAGGTAGTTTAGGAATTCCAGCATAAAGAGCTGTAGAAGATATTGGAGGAGTAAGATAAATTGTGTAAGAGATGGAAGGGAGAAGCTTGAGATATTTTTTAAAAAAGAGAAAACAGGAGTCAGTGGTGTCAAGAGTGAGAAGGAAGGAGAGTGTTTTAAGAAATAGGGACGAGTTGCTGTGTGTAAAATCATTGAGAAATCAAAGGAGAGGAAGACAGAGATATAGTCCAATGGAATTGGTAGCGGGATGACTTTGGTGACCTTGAGAATAAAAGTTTCAGTAGTGTGGTGGGGATGAAAGTGAGATTTGAAAGGATGAGAGTCTGAATGGGAGGTGAGGATGTGGATATGACAATTGTAGATTATTTATTTAAGAGATTTTGCTATTGTCACATGATCCTTAGGGTGTCACTTTGCAAGCCAGAAACCTCTGTGGCCAGCAGTGCATCTGCTTGGGTCTTTGCTTGTGCATGCTGAAGTCATTCCACCCACTCAGCTTGGCAGGCTGCAGTTGGCTCACGCTACCAGCCTGGATCCTATGCCTGCCAAGGGCAAGCCAGGCCCAGAGTGGTGAGGGTTGTGTGGGTGATCCAGTATGGGGTCTGGTCACTGTCCGCAGCCAGACACGCTGGCTGCTGTGGTGGGGAGGGCAACTCCAGGCTCTGGCACAGATGTCAGCTCCATGTGAGGCTGTGGCTGGACCAGACATACCTCATGCAGCCTCTGCTGCAGGCACCAGCCTCTGGAGGTGGTGGTGCTTGAGAGCTGGGAGACAGGAGGAACCTCAGAGCCCCAAAGAGGGTATTACAGTGTGTCACAGCCTTGAGTTGAGGAACATCAAGGTCTGGCCTCCCAGAAGAGCTGCCATTCTTTACTCCCTAAGTCAGAGAGCATGTCATCACCCACAGCTTGGTGAGCCACTCAGTAATAGTTTACAGCTCTTTTGGCTCTTCAACAGGTCCTGAGTTCTTGTCCCACTTCTGGGAAGAATGAGATTATGCAGACAACTGGAGGGTGAGTAAGGCAGAGAGAAGCTTTACTGATCAACAGAACAACTCCCTAGAGACCCAAAGTGGGTAACTCCTCTCCACAGCCAGGTCGTCCTGAAGAGTGAGTCTAGCTGAATCTGGCTTTTTTATGGGCTCAGAAGGGAGGAAGTGGGTGCTGATTGGTCCATGGGTGGCCATGGGCAGGCCTGGAAAAGGAACCACAAATTATCACTCTAGGTCACAGACTACACCCAGAACTGACAGCCTGGCCCCCAGGCTTCAGGCCATCCCTGGCTTGGCTTGAAAGTGGGGTTTCGCTGGGTACCTGCCCCTTCCTGCCTAGGAACCTGTCTGCCTCCCACTGCCATCAACAAGCTATCCACGCACCCACGCTGTCCATGCTGAGAGGCGCCCGCAGGTCCACACCAAGCCGCCCTCAGGTCCCACCCAACCTCCCTCTCTGAGCTTGTTGGTACCCAAAGCTTCAGAGGGGGCTGAGGCGGCAGGGCACACCTAGCAGGTTCGCAACAACCTGGGCTCAGCTACACCTTTGCTCTGCGCTGGATCAGGTGCCGGGGAACAGGAGAGGCCAGGGAAGGGGAGCAGGCACTTCCAAGCATGGAGGGGCAGAAGACTTCATGTGCTCCCTTGAGCGCAGGGATGCCTGAAACCGGAACGGTGGCTGCGCAGCCGCAGTTGCACCTGGGAGCATAGGGCTCTTACACTGTCAACTCAATATGGGGCCCGGCTCCCGCTTGTTCCCAACCCCCACGGGCTCCAGCCCCAGCCACACCTCCCCCGCTGCAGGTGACATCTCCACAGCAGCTGCTTCAGATGGGCCTCTGCTGCCATCGCTATGAAACTAAGCAGAGTAATGAGCAGTATCTTGTGAGAAATGAAGATTTATCTTTTTTAAAATAGGGCATAGTAAACACATTTTAGACACTAGTGAGGATAGTACAATAAAAAGGAAAGCAATATTGATAAAGAAGATATAAGATGATTATAGAAGCAAAATCCTTGCAAGGACAAGGGAGAACGGGATCTGGAGCACCAATGGAGGGTACTGTCCTGGTTGACTGGAGCAAGGATAGTTTTTTTTTTTTTTTTTTTTTTTTTTTTTTTTTTTTTTAATTGACTAGGAGAAGCACCAGATCCATATACCTGCAAGCAGGACAATTTGGTAGTGTGAAAATAAGACAGTTTCCTTCCAATAAAATTTGTTGAGTTAATTTAAACTAAATAATAATTTCTAGTTTTTCAATGAAATATGAGAGTATGAAGATTATTAGGTAGGATATGTGTGTATGTGTTTGTTTGTGTGGTGAAGGGAGTTGTGAAGGGTTTGAAAAAGAAAGAAGGTTTAAAATTGTTTCCTTGGAAAGGGAGATACAATTTACTATGAAAAGATAGCAAAATCACACAACATTATAAAGTATGCTTTTAAATGCACAATTGGTAATTTAAAATAAAACCAATCAACACATTTATATCATTTTATGCCATAAACTTCATAGGCATAAAGAAGGTGGAAAACTGGATCCCAGGAGGATTTAAATGTATTAGGTAAAGTAACCTAGTGTGTTTAGAAGTGTATGATTGACTTATGGCTAGCCAATTTTCCCAGCACCATTTATTAAATAGGGAATCCTTTCCCCATTTCTTGTTTCTCTCAGGTTTGTCAAAGATCAGATGGTTGTAGATGTGTGGTATTATTTCTGAGGACTCTGTTCTGTTCCATTGGTCTATATCTCTGTTTTGGTACCAGTACCATGCTGTTTTGGTGACTGTAGCCTTGTAGGATAGTTTGAAGCCAGGTAGCGTGACGCCTCCAGCTTTGTCCTTTTGACTTAGGATTGTCTTGGCAATGTGGGCTTTTTTTGGTTCCATATGAATTTTAAAGCAGTTTTTTCCAATTCTGTGAAGAAACTCATTGGTAGCTTGATGGGGATGGCATTGAATCTATAAATAACCTTGGGCAGTATGGCCATTTTCACGATATTGATTCTTCCTATCCATGAGCATGGTATGTTCTTCCATTTGTTTGTGTCCTCTTTTATTTCACTGAGCAGTGGTTTGTAGTTCTCCTTGAAGAGGTCCTTTACATCCCTTGTAAGCTGGATTCCTAGGTATTTTATTCTCTTTGAAGAAATTGGCTAGCCATAAGTAGAAAGCTGAAACTGGATCCTTTCCTTACTCCTTATACGAAGATTAATTCAAGATGGATTAGAGACTTAAATGTTAGACCTAATACCATAAAAACCCTAGAAGAAAATCTAGGTAGTACCATTCAGGACATAGGCATGGACAAGGACTTCATGTCTAAAACACCAAAAGCAACGGCAGCAAAAGCCAAAATTGACAAATGGGATCTAATTAAACTAAAGAGCTTTTGCACAGCAAAAGAAACTACCATCAGAGTGAACAGGCAACCTACAGAATGGGAGAAAATTTTTGCAACCTACTCATCTGACAAAGGGCTAATATCCAGAATCTACAAAGAACTCAAACAAATATACAAGAAAAAAAACAAACAACCCCATCAAAAAGTGGGCAAAGGATATGAACAGACATTTCTCAAAAGAAGACATTCATACAGCCAACAGACACATGAAAAAATGCTCATCATCACTCGCCATCAGAGAAATGCAAATCAAAACCACAATGAGACACCATCTCACACCAGTTAGAATGGCAATCATTAAGAAGTCAGGAAACAACAGGTGTTGGAGAGGATGTGGAGAAATAGGAACACTTTTACACTGTTGGTGGGATTGTAAACTAGTTCAACCATTATGGAAAACAGTATTGCAATTCTGAGTGTTTCCAAACCAGAGCCAGACAATGAGAAAGAAGATGTACAAGAATATGCCAGAAACAAATTGGCATTAGACAATCTGGCAAAAGTGTTCTAATTATTCAAGACTGCTTTGAGTTTTTTATTTTTATTTTTTTTTTATTTCAAGGACCCTTCTATGATACAGGCACTGAAACTAACCCAGCAGTGGAAGTAGGACTGGTATCACGTAGAAATATTTTTAGAGAAATTTAAAAGCAAAAAAGTAACATTGAAGTTATGATGTATTTCCACAAATTTATACTGACTGTCACTTTCTCCTGATTCCCCTTCCACCTCCTCCATCTTTTCCACATCTGCCACTCCTGAGACAGCAAGACAAGACTTTGCCCTTCCTCCTCTAAGCCTACTCAACATGAATATAATGAGGATGAAGACCTTTATAATGACCTTTTCCTACATAAAGAATAGTAAGTTTATTTTCTGTTTCTTATGATTTTCTTAATAACATTTTATTTTTCCCAGATTACTTTATTGTAAGAACATAGGACATAATGCATATAACATACAATATTTTGTTAATCAACTCTATATATCAGTAAGACTTCTGGTCAACAGTAAGCTATTAGTAGGTAAGTTTTTGAGGAGTTATTGTAGGGGTCAGTGCCTCTAACCTCATGTTGCTCAAGGTCAACTATGTTTTAGGGGTTACTAAAGAGCCACTAAACACTTTCATATTAGCTTTCTGCTTATCCAGATTTTTCTTAGTATATAAAAAATAATGATTCTAACACTTAAAAATCTTAAAGGTCTTACATTGCATTTTGAAGTAGTGAATATTTCTTTAGAATTGAGGTAGGAATATATTTAAACTAAGTTGTTTTCTGTCAAAATTTGAAAAAAACATTTATCTAAAATTGTATCAGAAATCCTAAATGTTATTTTTGTTTCCTGTGAATAAATGATATAATAAAATTGCCTAAAATAATTTTGGAAAATTTTGCTTTCCAAAACAACTCCAAAATAGATGAGAAAGAAAGAGATCATGAAGTCTGTGAAGCAATAGAAAAATGACATCAAAGAGCACAATGTATTTGAAGGCTGTGGCTATGAGCAGGTTTGTGACAGGTGAAGATGAGAAGCTGGTGCTTCATGACAACAACACTAATGAAATAGGTCCAAGTTTAGGACAAGAGACAAACAAGGAATCTAGTGCAATTCTGCTCCTTGATCACCCTCAACAATCTGAACACCAAAAGGCAACAAGCGAGAAAGGTAGAACAGGCCAGCATACCAGTTACAGAGCTCCCTGCCTGGTTTCAAATCCTCACACTACGATTTACTGGCTTTGTGGTTAGTAAGCAAGTTACTTAGGCTCTCCAAACTCCTCAGTTGTTGTGTGTAAACATGATACAAAACAACCAGAAAATAATGAACAAAATGGCAGTAGTAGGTTTTTACCTATTGTATTAGTCTGTTCTCATGCTGATAATAAAGATATACCTGAGACTGGGTAATTTACAAAGAAAAGAGGTTTAGCTGATTAACAGTTCCACATGGCTGGGGAGGCCTCACAATCATGGTGGAAGGTAAATGAGGAGGAAAGGCATATCTTGCATGCAGCAGGCAGGAGAGCTTCTTCAGGGGAACTCTCATTTATAAAATCATCAGATCTCATGAGACACCTTCACTATCATGAGAACAGAATGAGGGAAACTGCCCCTATGATTCAATTACCTCCACCTGATCCCACCCTTGAGATGTGGGGATTATTACTATTCAAGGTGAGATTTGGGTGGGGGACAGCCAAACCATATCATTCCACTGCTGGCGCCCCCCAAATCTGATGTCCTCACACTTCAAAATAATCATGTTTTCCCAACAGTCCCCCCAAATATGGGCCCTTATCTCACTCTTTATAGAAGAATCACCTCAAAATGGATTAAAGCCTTATATGTAATACCTGATATTATAAAACTGCTAGAAGAAAATGTTGGAGAAAATTTCATGATCTGGACAGTGATTTCTTGAATATGATCCCCAAAGCACAGGCAATGAAAGCAAAAATAGACAGATGGGATTGCCTCAAACTAAAATGCTTGTGCACATAGAGGAAACAATCAAGAGTGAAGATACCATCCACAGATTGAGAGAAAATATTTGCAAGCCATCCATCAAATAAGGGATAATAAAATAATAATCTACTCAATAACAAAAAACAAATAACTATTAAAAATGGAGAAAGGATTTGAATAGACATTTCTCAAGAGAAGACATACAAATCATTAACAGAGAGATGAAAAAAAGGTCAACATCTGTAATCCGCAGAGAAATGTAAATTAAAACCAAAATGAGATATTGTTTCATATTTGTCAGATTGGCTATTAACAAAAAGATGAAAGATAAGTGTTGGTGAAGATAGAAAAGATGAACTCCATACACTGTTGGCAGTATTATAATTTAGTACAGCCATTTTGGAAAACAGTATGGAGCTTCTTCAAAACACTAAAAATAGAACTGCCATATGAACCAGCAATCCCACTACTTGATGTATGCCCAAAGGAATTGAAATTAGTATGCCAAAGATATGTCTGGGGACAACAAATGGGAGCAGAGACTCTGAGGCACTGGTGCATACTCCATTGTTCCACCAGAATTCAATTATAAAACACAAATTTGAAGACAAGATAATTAAGCATTTCAAGACAGTAACCATAGAGTATTACCAAGCACCAGGTCCTTCAGAGGGTGGTGCTAGCCCTGTGCATTTCTTTGTTTTGAGGGGGAAACTTTGAAGGATAATACTATATTAAAATACTTGAAAGACAAATGGTTCCAAAGTCTAGGGTTTTTGTTAGACTGTGTTTTACCTCAGCATCAAAATTGACATCCTGTGACTCTGCTAGGACTGTGAAGACCAGCTATTCCTTCAGTAGTGTCACCACTCAGGAACAGGAGCCAAAGTCAAAGACAGGATTTTCTCGTGATTTGAACATTATAGGCATTTATGTATATGTGAATAAAATATTTTAAAATTGTGACATATGTCGTACCTATGACTACTGCATAAATCTGTATGTATAGTTTAAAAATATTGAACACTTATGTGATCCCCACCCATATAATATGTAGAAAAATTCCAGCACTCCAACTCCAATATGTGACCTTTTCTAACCACAAATCCATCCCTCTTCCAGAAGTAAGCATACTCCTATCTTCCTTTTCAGTCATAATGTAAGGAACTAATCAAATATGACTAGGCATGTGTAAAAGCAAGAAAATCTTTCATATAAACAGTGGAAATGTCAGTAAATAGAAACAGATCCAGAAGTATTAGAAATAATGGAATTAGTAAACCAAGCCTTTCAAATAGGTATTTTGCATGTGCCTAAAGATTTTAACAAAAACTAGAATATAGTGAAGAGATAATTGTAAAAGATATTTTAAAAACACATAATGAAACTTCTAAAGGTGAAAAATTAAAAGGGAATTAGACATACCACAATTATAGTTGGGTATTTCAACACTTGTCTCAGGAAGTAAAAAAATAAGGAGGCACAAAAATTAGTAAGATCGTTGAATAATGCTATTAGCAAATTGGCCTAATTGGCATTTGTACAACACTACACATACCAGTGGTGAAAAACATACTCTTTTCTTTATTTTTTTAATTTCAAGCTTTATTTTAGATACAGAAGGTACATGTGCAGGATTTCTATGAACGTATTGCTCCCAGGCAGTGAGCATGATATCCAATAGGAAGTTTTTCAACTCACAACCCCCTCCCTCCCTCTTCACTCCAGTAGTCTGTAGTATCTATTGTTCCCATGTTTATGTCCATGTGTGCCCAAAGATTAGCTCCCACTTATATGTGAGAACAAAAACGATGCATTTTACAAGTGCACATGAAATATAGACCAATATAAACTATGTGGTAGAACATATATTTAGAAGTATCAATAACTTCAAAATTTGAAATCACACAGAATATGTTCTCTTATTATAATGTAATATATTCATAAATCAATTAAAAATCAGGAAACCCCAAAATATTTTGAAATTAAACAACATACCTTTAAATAACGTGTGGGTCAAATAAAGAAATCAAAAAACAATTGGAAAATATTTTAATTAATTTCTAATGGAAAAAAAGGATATCAAAATTCTGGGTATGTAGCCAAAGTAGTACTGGAATACATTTTATAAATTTAAATGCGCATATTCAAAAAGAAAAAAATAATTATCTAAGCTTCAAACTTAAGAAACTGAAAAAAAAAAAAAAGAAAAAATTAACCCGAAGTCAGTAAGAAATAGGGAATAACAAAAAATAAGTGTGGAAATTAAAAAGTAAACAATAAAATTAGAAAGAGTTCTGAATATTTATCCAGAATTTCAAAGAATTTAAAAAGAGAGAGGAACCCAAATTACCAATATCAGGCATTAGAAAAAAGTTTATCACCACAGATGCTAGACATAGTAAAAAGATAAGGAAATATAATAACTTTTTGCCAATAAATCCAAGTTGAAGTGGACCAATTCCTTGAGAGACACTAATTTCTAAACTGACACAAGAATACAATATATTTATTGATCTGAATAGCCTCATATACATAAAAGGAATAAAATTTGCAATTATAAATCTTCCTTTATAGAAAATTGCAGGCCCTGTTGGCTTTATTTGAAATTCTATGAAACATTTAATGTGAAGAATATCCATTTTATACAAACCCTTTCAGAATATATAAGAGTACTGAATGCCTCCAAACTCATTTTATAAAGTTGGCATTGTTTTGAAACCAAATCCAACAAAGACATTAGGAAACAAAATTACAAAGATTCCTCATGAATGAAATCACAAACATCCTTAACAAAATATTAACAAACTGACTCCAACATCATATAGAAAAAAAAAGATAAAGTTTATCCCAGAAATGCAAGGATGGTTTGTCATTAAAAAAATCAGTCAATGACTTCTTAATGATTGCCATTCTAACTGGTGTGAGATGGTATCTCATTGTGGTTTTGATTTGCATTTCTCTGATGGCCAGTGATGATGAGCATTTTTTCATGTGTCTGTTGGCTGTATGAATATCTTCTTTTGAGAAATGTCTGTTCATATCCTTTCCCCACTTTTTGATGGGGTTGTTTGTTTTTTTCTCGTATATTTGTTTGAGTTCTTTGTAGATTCTGGATATTAGCCCTTTGTCAGATGAGTAGGTTGCAAAAATTTTCTCCCATTCTGTAGGTTGCCTGTTCACTCTGATGGTAGTTTCTTTTGCTGTGCAAAAGCTCTTTAGTTTAATTAGATCCCATTTGTCAATTATGGCTTTTGCTGCCGTTGCTTTTGGTGTTTTAGACATGAAGTCCTTGCCCATGCCAGAAGTCAGGAAACAACAGGTGTTGGAGAGGATGTGGAGAAATAGGAACACTTTTACACTGTTGGTGGGATTGTAAACTAGTTCAACCATTATGGAAAACAGTATGGCAATTCCTCAAGGATCTAGAACTAGATGTACCATATGACCCAGCCATCCCACTACTGGGTATATACCCAAAGGATTATAAATTAGTCTACTACAAAGACACATGTACACGTATGTTTATTGCGGCACTATTCACAATAGCAAAGACTTGGAATCAACCCAAATGTCCATCTGTGACAGACTGGATTAAGAAAATGTGGCACATATACACCATGGAATACTATGCAGCCATAAAAAAGGATGAGTTTGCGTCCTTTGTAGGGACATGGATGCAGCTGGAAACCATCATTCTTAGCAAACTATCACAAGAACAGAAAACCAAACACCGCATGTTCTCACTCATAGGTGGGAACTGAACAATGAGATCACTGGGACTCGGGAAGGGGAACATCACACACTGGGGTCTATCATGGGGAGGGGGGAGGGGGGAGGAGGGAGGGATTGCATTGGGGAGTTATACATGATATAAATGATGAATTGATGGGTGCTGACGAGTTGATGGGTGCAGCACACCAACATGGCATAAGTATACATATGTAACAAACCTGCACGTTATGCACATGTACCCTAGAACTTAAAGTATAATTAAAAAAAATAAAAAATAAAAAAAAAAAATCAGTCAATGTAATTGGTTAGCAGACTAACCAAGTAATTATGTGATCATCTAAATACATGCAGAAAAACAATTTGACAAAATTCAATATCCATTCATAATAAAAACTTTCAACAAAGTAGGAATAATAGGAAACTCTCTAAATTTGATAATGAAATCTGAAAAAAAAAAAAAAAAACACAACATGCAATTAATGGTACAAGAATGAACACTTCTCCATTAAGAGTTGGAAAAAGGCAAGACTTTTTACCCTCATCATCATTATTCAACATTATACTAGAGGTCCTGACCAGTGAAATAATGCAAGAAAAGTTAATTAAAATGTGGATAAGAAGATACAGATTTGAGTTTAAAAAATAGAATTGTTTTTATTAATAGATAGTATGATTGTATGTGTTGAACATCCTAAGAATCTTCAAAATCCTATTACAATTAATAGGTTAAATTAAGAAATAAAGAGAACAATGTACCATGGTTAAATATTAAAAAATGAAACATTTGAAACTCTAATGTCTTCCCAAATTTAACAGGTTGCCCTATCAAAATAAAATACTATCTGGTTGTTTTCGTAGAAATTGATAAAATGGTTTTAAAATTTATGTGGAAATGCAAAAGACATAGAATAGCTGGGACAATTAAAAAAAATTAGAGAAATTTCACTATCTTATTTCAAGGCATAACATAAAAGTACAGTAATTAAGACAGTGTCAAAATTGCATTACATTGATTAAATAGAAGAGAAAGTCCAGCAATTGACTATAAATATATGGTCATTCTTTTGCAATGGTGTTATTGTAGCTCTAAATTCAAAGGATAATCTTTTCAAAAAGTAATACTAGAATAAACAATTGGATATCCATAGACAAAAAATAATAAAACTCAATTCTACATCACATGATATAAAAATGTTAACTTGAAATCTATCCTAAATTTTAATGTAGGGCCTAAAATTATAAACTTCTAGGAGTAAACATAGCAGACAATCTTTGTGACCTTGGAGTGGACAAATATTTTTAAATAGGAAACCAAAAGCATTAATCGTTAAAATTGGATAAATTAAATTTTTATTAAAACTGAATAGGCTGCTCTTTGAAAGTCATCATCAAAAAAGAATAGTCATCAATTGAAATAAATTATTCACAATACAATTTTACAAGGTGATATGATTTGGCTGTGTCCTCACCCAAATCTCATCTTGAATTGTAGCTCCCATAATTCCCACATGTTGTAGAATAGTCCCCATGGGAGTTAACCGAATCATGGACGCAATTTCTCCCATACTGTTCTTGTGATAGTGAATAAGTTTCATGAGATCTGATGATTTCATAACGGGTTTGCCCTTTCACTTGGCTCTCATTTCTTTCTTGTCGTCAGCCATGTAAGAAATGTCTTT
The DNA here is from genome assembly GCF_007565055.1 of Rhinopithecus roxellana. NCBI lineage: Eukaryota > Metazoa > Chordata > Mammalia > Primates > Cercopithecidae > Rhinopithecus > Rhinopithecus roxellana. The sequence goes on along the minus strand of NC_044551.1, from coordinate 126,780,491 downwards.
CAGGCTGGGTGTGGTGGCTCACGCCTGTAATTCCAGCACTTAGGGAGGCGGAGGCGTGGATCACCTGAGGTCAGGAGTTCAAGACCAGCCTGGCCAACATGGTGAAACCTCGTCTCTACCAAAAATACAAAAATTAGCTGGGCGTGGTGGCAGGCGCGTCTAATCCCAACTACTCGGGAGGCTGAGGCAGGAGAATCACTTGAACCTGGGAGGCAGAGGTTGCAGTGAGCCAAGATCGTGCCATTGCACTCCAGGCTGGGGACAAAGGCGAGACTTCATCTCAAAAAAAAAAAAAAAAAAAAAAAGAAAAAAGAAAAAGAAAAAAAGATGTGTCTTTCACCTTCTGCCATGACTGTGAAGCCTCACCAGCCACGTGGAACTGTGAGTCCATTAAACCTCTTTTTTTAAAAAATAAATTACCCAGTCTTGAGTATACCTTTATCAGCAGTATGAAATTGACTAATCCACAATGTGTTAAAATAATAATTCAAATAATTACATAGGGCTAAACATTTGAACAGACACTTTACTAAAGAATATATACAAATGAAACATAAGAAAAAATACTCAACATCATTCTTTATGAGAGGAAAATGTAAATTTAAACCTTCTTGAGTTGCCATTGCACACCTAGTAAAATGGCTAAAATGTAAAAGGCTGGAAATACCAAGTGTTGGTGAGGATGCGGAACAATTTAAACTCTTATATGCATATATATATGACTGCTGAGAAAGTAAAGTGATAAAACTATTCTGGAAAACAATCTGTTAGTTTCTTGTGTAATTAAAAATTTGCATATTGTGTGACCCAGTAAATCCTCTCCTAGTGATTTACCCTAAAAAATAAAAAGATATGGCCACAAAAAGATGTGTACACTTACAGTAGTTGTACTTATAATAGTAAGAAGCTGGAAACAACTAGTATGTACTAGAGTGAATCTGTAAACAAGTTGTGCAACCTCCATACAATGGGATTAACGCTCAGCAATCCAAATGAAATAAACTACTAATTACAAAACATGGATAATGTTAGAAAACATACTGAGTAAAACAAGTCAGACACAAAAGAGAACACATTGGATACTTTTATTTGTGTGAAATCTAGAAGTGGCAAATTTAATAATTTAGTGAAACCAAGCTGATCAGTATTTACCCGCAGCCAGGGATAAAGGAGTGAGATTGAGTTCATAAAGGCATAAGAGAATTTGAGGGGATCATGGACTTGCGCTATATACTTACCAGGATGTTGTTTATATAGGGATATATGTGCTTTGAAAACTCAGCAAACTGTACACTTAAAATACATGCATTTAATTTTATGAAATTTATACCTTAATAATGCTCATGTAAGAAGTTTTAAAATATTCTAATAGATAAATTAAGAAGATAATCAACCAGAAAGACTTTTTCAAGTTTTACTAAACCAGAAAGGAGTCTGACCTACTATATCCACATTAAAAATAAGTCTAAATTGCACAGTAACTTGAATTTACCAAGTAAATATACTCTTTGGACAGATGCCTCAAGTTTTAGGCATGTAGCCTGTACCTTTCCTTTATTGTTATTTTCCAACTTCTTTCTTTGTGTTAAAGAAGCTATTTTAAGATAAGCCACAGGCCTCAAACTGTCTATTTCTTTCAGTATAGTGACAGGGAAATAAACATTTCCCGTTCTTCTTCTACTAATGCCAGGTCACAGTCAGCAATCTCTTTGGTTACTGTCATGGGTAGCAGCCTGTCTTTTTCAATGGTAAGAATGCATTAATCCATCTGATAAAGGGCAGTTTGAGGAAGGTGAGCACAGCTCAGAACTCTTTAATCTGTCAAGTCCTATTTTCTTTTACCTTTGAAATATTCCAGAATCCTCTTTCCAATCAGTCATAAGTAAGCCTAACATCTCACCCTAGAGTTTACATTAACCTTTAATAATATTATTGGTAGACATAAGGATAATTTACCAAAAAAGTGGTCTATGAATTTTTGTATATTAGTGTCTATATTGTATTATGAATTTACTTTTCTTGTCTTTGTTAATACACATATACACTATATTTCTAGACTGTGAAGAGAAAATATTAAAGACATTGCTGAGTAAATAAAATGATGTTTAAGTTATTTTCTATATGAAAACAACTTATGGGCTATTTATAATAAGACTTCGATTGTGAGGCAGAGAGCTTGTTAGGAATAAATACCATTATGAAATAAATAAATCTTCTCAATACATTTGGAAAATCATAAATTACATGCTTTATTATATAGATTAGAAGTTATCGTCTTTAAAACCCTATGGTATAAAACCAAGAGAAAAATGCGTGCAACTGATATAATTGTTTCAGTGAATTAGAACATTTTTAATTTCCTCTACATAATTCCTATCAGACAAATCCCTAGTGACAATTTCATCCCAACATCCCTGGCAGCATCTCCAATTGTGTGTGACATAATTATCCACACAAGCAGATGAAAGCCCATTACTGTAATTGGCAATATTTCTAACTCGCTTAGAGGGTATGCAATAATGCAGCTTAAAACATTTTCCAGTTTAACAACTACTTAATTAGTTATTTCTTCCTTGTAGCCATAACTTTTATCCTCTCTACCCCAATGTAGTTACAATTAGAGATGTGATTTTGATGGGCAACTCTTAATTACCCATGCTAATGAGCACACATCTGGGTACAGTTTTATATCAAAAGTATTAGTTTTAAGAAGTCTTGACGTATGTCAACCAATCAGTAAACAGGTGTGTTCAACATTTACCATGCACCCAACACTACTCAACACTCTGTTAATATGACATGGTAAGCAAAAAGAAATATAAACTTCTATCTTCAAAAATTTTATTCATAAATAAATAAAATACAAACACACAAAGCAGAGATTACTAAACTTTTAATATCAAGCACAAAAAGTGATAATCGTTATAAATTTCATGTATCTGACTGACTGTGGAAGTGGGGAGGACAACCACTGAGAAATTTCTATGTGGCAGATATTGTTAGAACTTTTGTCATACTTAATATAGCAATATATGAGGTCAGCATTATGCCCATGTAGCAAGACAAGGAAGCTGAAGCTTAGCGACGTTAAGATACTGGCCCAAGGCTCATGACTAGAATTTACAATATTAGATTCTATCCAGTCCTAGATTTCAACAGATATTTATTGGTATTGACACTGTGAAGACATTTAACCAAACGAAATGCTGATCCTGCTTCCTTATGGGTTTTCTCACCCATTAGAAAAGAAATGCTAAATGACATGTATAATTAAGCCAATGAGATCTACAGAGCCATGTATTAATGAGGCCCTTCTTATGTCAAGAAATTTAAGAAAAGGTGCAAGGTACAGATAAGATAGAAAAGTAAGAGTGTGAAGAATAATAAGATCTCATTCCCAGCAAGTGGGTTATGATCAGATTCAGTGACACAAAGTCTGTGAAAGTATCCCCTGGGTATAAACTGCTGAGATTGGATGCTCAAAGGTTATAGCCAAAAGGAGAATCCTCTAACTCTAAGGACAGACATTGGCTTTCTGATCCATATGTATTCTCTTCTTTTTCTATATCATAATTGTTGCTTTTCACTAGGCAGTCTTCTGAGAATAACAGAATATCTGTAAAGTTGAGGCATGCTTGTCAACATAATTTACATAAGTGGTTATGATATAAATAATTTGATACAAACAATCTTGTCTCTTGAAATTGCAAAGTTAAAGTCCTCTTCTGTATCTATTTTCATAAATATTAGTAAATATATAAAATTACGATCAACATAGTCACATGTCTTCCATTAAAAACTATGTCTTGGTGAAATATCAGCATCTCAGATTTGATTAAGAAAGACATAAAAAGATTTGAACTTTTTGTTTTTTTACTGTTAAACAGCTTGAGATTTTAGACTAGAAAGATTATTTGCATTTGAATATCTCAAAAGATATACATCTTTTGATGTATCCATATTTTATGGACTGTTTTGCCCTCCCCAATCCTTTTCCTAAAAATTACAAAATGAAGAATTACAAAATATCTACTGCTTAAAATAAAGAACATTAAGAGAAGTCATCAAAAGCACAGACATAATTGCTATCATCAGAAATGAAGAAAATGTAAATTTTCTTTTCAGTCAGCAACTTGGGGAAAGGTGGTGCAAGTTACATAAAATTTGTGAAAGTAAGTGTTCAAAAGTATTTCCTATATTATATTCCAAATTTTACTCTTCAGTTAAATTGCTCTTTGAGTCAGAACTCCAAAAGTAAGATTCTATACCCAAACATTTATCACTCTTGCTCAGCAACACAAATGTGCTGAGAATTCAAATTCCAAATGGATTCAAACTCCAAATGGATTCAAACTCCAAATGGATTACACAGGATTACACAAAAGTACCGAAATAAAATTAAAATATTTGTAAGAACGTGATAAATAAGAGGTGAAATGTCTTGATAACAAAGATTTGACATATTTAGTGAATTTCTTAAAATATATCTCCAGACTTCTTTTGTTTTACACAGTTGTTATCTAAATGCCTACCATGAATATCAAAATACACTGTTATAATTTTATCCAATTATCATTTAATAGTTTATTTTGTACAATTTTCTTACCCTATTTATTTGCGTACTAGGATATAAGTACTGAAATTATTTCTATTACTAGTAATTGCTGTATAATAGTAACACATTTTAAAATGGCAGATTTATTTGGTATCTCTACTTACTAACAGCCAGAAAACATAGGATTAGCACATGAGAAAAAAATACCAATAGAGCTAAACAAGAGACAATTAAATTTGTATATGGTACTCACATTTCACTGCCTAAGTTCCAGGCACAGAATTCCCCTCCAAGTGGGGCTTGGTATCATTTGGAAGGAGTTCTAGTGTTCAATCAATAGATCTTGGCCATCTCTGGTAGCTTTGCCCTCCCAACCAAAACATGTTGTCACCAATTTTCACACAGTGTAAGTCTTTTGATTGAATAGTTCTGCTCAATGAAAGTTGGAGACATAAATCTTGAGGGAGCTGAGAGACCTTTCACTATGTGGCATTTGCAGGATTCAAGCAACTTGGCATTATTGGGAACTAAAGAGAAGCCTTGATTTGACAAGACATGTAAGTTAAGTCTAGAAAAAAATGCTTAAGCTAATAAATTGAGATGGCTGGATAACTATACCATAAATCAATCAAGAAATCCAGATGACATTATAAACCACAGTCATAATGCTCTTGTGGAGAAGTACTGCTCTTGTGGTTTACGAAAACATTCTGAGCCTTTGAGAGATTTAAAGGGTGGAAATCTATTTCTAGTCAACCAGTACTATTTATAAAAGGGGGAGGGACTGTTTTTGTTGTTCTTATGGTTAAAATTTTCAGTATAAGACAGCAGTTTAAAAACACCACTTAAGAAATTTAAAATTTTTAGAAAAAAACCTCCCAGGAAAAGAAATAATGAACACGTCCAGGGGCTGTTTGATATTATATGACACTGGGCTTCCAAATTATAAGGCTAGTTTTACTATAAGGCCATGCAGTGATTCTGAAATCTCACCCCACCTGCCTCCATCACAGAAAGAACGTCTACCCCCCTGAAAATGGTATGGAAGATCACAAAGGACAGATGCACAAAAATGTGTATGTTTCTTCAAATGACAGCAAAGCAAATTGAAAAGAAAATTGTTTACTACCACACAGTGACCTCCATTGTGTCTTCCACACGTGTTTTCCCCCCTCAAACTCTTCTTTTTAAATACCAGCTTTCTATAATTTGCTTTGTCCTAAAATTAAGCTATTCTTTAATTTCTTCATATTTGTGTGCAATTCGATTAGTAGAATAAATAAAAATGTGTACTTATTTTTACGTACTTTACCCTTCTCCAGAAGGAAGATAATGCAGCTTCCATCAATTCATTAAATTACAAAAGATTACATAAATTAAATGGGAGACAAGAAATGTAATGGCAGAGACAAAAAGTTGGGCCAGTGACGAACCTAAAGGTGCTCCCTTCCTAATTATAGTTCAACCACAAACTTGCCTTCAAATCTACTTTCATTCAATGTGAAGAGAGAAAGCTGATGAACTGATTTTCAAAATTCATAATATTAAAACTAACCACAAATAATAATAATAGCAAATAATAATAATAATAATAATAGCAAATATCTAGTACAGTAATTTTTTTTTTTTTTTTTTTTCTTGAGACGGAGTCTCACTCTGTCTCCCAGGCTGGAGTGCAGTGGCCGGATCTCAGCTCACTGCAAGCTCCGCCTCCCGGGTTTAGGCCATTCTCCTGCCTCAGCCTCCCAAGTAGCTGGGACTACAGGCGCCCGCCACCTCGCCCAGCTAGTTTTTTGTATTTTTTAGTAGAGACGGGGTTTCACCGGGTTAGCCAGGATGGTCTCGATCTCCTGACCTTGTGATCCACCCCTCTCGGCCTCCCAAAGTGCTGGGATTACAGGCTTGAGCCACTGCGCCCGGCCCTAGTACAGTAATTTTAAAATGTCAAGTAGTAATGTTATCAAGAAAATCTTTACAATAGACTCCACAATAATTTCAAAGGCACATTTCTCAAATAGACACACATATCCTACCAAAATGCAAATTATTAAAATTAAGTCTGTGGAAGAATAATTTCTGTGTAAAAAGGGATTACTTTCAGCTATAATAATGATGAATGGCCACTTGAAGGTGGTGGTATTTGCATCTATGTAAAAGAACAAGCAGCTTTCTAGAGGTAGGTAGTGTGGAGAACATGGAAATTATTTTTAGACAGTATTTTTTTAAACCAAAACTAGCACCTGAATGAAGTGGAAGAGTCAAAATCATTAGGAAACTAGAACTGCACATTAAATCAATCATGTTTCAGTTCATAAATGAATCCACTAAACACATATTACACCCTGCCAAAGGTTTGATTGGCAGATTTCCCAGTTATATCTCTGGCCCTTATATAGATTCCCAGGCTCCTCCAGACCTACTGAGTCTGATTCTCTGGGTAAAATCTGTGAATTCAAAAAATTCAAATAATTCTCTTAATGTCTACAAGTCAAGGAATTGAACCCCAGGATTTCAAATTGCAATAAAATTCCTTAGGTCTGTGTCATCACAAAAACTTTGAGAATCAGCCTATGACTGTTAACATGTTTTAAAGCAGTAAATTCTCTAATAAAGAAATAACACATTATGTAGCTTGCCTTCCAAACTTCATATTCAGATTGGTGCTTCATTTCTGTTTGAAAGAAGAGCTCTTCTTTCAGTAAGAAAGCATTTCTCACGTTTTTAAAGCACTCATTTGGAAAAAATATGTACAACTCAATCAAAATATGCCTACCTCCATTCTGGTTTGAAATAAAATCATTGTGCTAATGTAATGGGGTTTTGAAGAGGCGTATTTTGTACGTTTTTTTTTTTTTTTTTTTGAACTTTCATATTTGCCAGTATGTATTGCTGTGTACTATGAAAAACATGCCTGCTGAAAACAGCTAATGATGCTTATAAACTTCCTTTTGTTAAACATACTAGCAAGATGATAAAATAACAGTAAATATTAAGAGGACAAAACAAATGAGTGAAGGTAAGAATTTGAAGAAGAGGAAAAATCAAGAATTTTTTTTTTTTTTTTTTTTTTACTCTTCAATAGATGTTATTTTTTTCAGGCAGTTTTAAGTTCACAGAAAAATTTAGCAGAAAGTACAGAGATTTTCCATTCTTCTTTCACATATGCATAGCCTCTTCTATTATCAACATCCCCCATCAGAGTAGTGTATTTGTAACAGCTGATAAAACTACATTAATACATCCTTATCTCTCAAAGTCCACAGTTGACATTAGGATTCACTCTTGGTATTGTACATTCTGTGGGTTTGGACAAATGTATAATGACACGTATCTACCATTATAGCGTCATATAGAATAGTTTCACTGCCCTAAAAACCCTCTGTGCTCCACTTTTTCATCCCTTCTGCTGCAACAACCTCTGAAAACCACTGATCTTTTTACTTTTATTTATTTATTTATTTATTTATTTATTTATTTATTTATTTATTTTTATTATACTTTATGTTCTAGGGTACATGTGCACAATGTGCAGGTTTGTTACATGTGCCATGTTGGTGTGCTGCATCCATTAACTTGTCATTTACATAAAGTGAAAGTCTATCTTAAAAAGATGTCGCTGACATATAATTTGCCTTAAATCTCAGATAAAATCGTCTTGTTAGTCTTTAGACTCATGGAATTGTCTAAAACAAAGAGGCCAGACCATTTTCAGTATTTTGCTGAGCACTTGAATAGCAAATGGTCGATGAAATAGCAAACATAATTTGAGTTTTATTTAACTCATCCACCAAATTAGCCTACCTGTTGGGTTTTTTCAAATAAATACTTTTAGCTGATTCCATTTTGGATGCAACAAGATGTTCTCATACACTCACATCTATAAAATAGGCCCACAAATCTTCCCCCACTTTTTCTCCCTGACTTGGGCTAAGGCATAAGTCTAAAAACAGATCATGTTTTACAGTTTATCATTCAAAGTGCTTAAGAATGAAAAGATGGCAACAGATGCAAAAGTGGGCAAGTCGTTTAGAGGAAGGATTTTCTGGGCTCATACAATCTCCAGAGTAAGATTTTCCTTTGGTATTTTGGATAATTTTGCCAGCATCCTTTTCAGGCAGTACTACCCAGGAGCCAGCTTTCTCAGGATAAAAATCCTAGGCAATATGCCTGATCCAGAGCTCAATTGTTTTTTATTTTTATTTTTATTTTTTTTATTATACTTTAAGTTCTAGGGTACATGTGCATAACGTGCAGGTTTGTTACATATGTATACTTGTGCCATGTTGGTGTGCTGCACCCATCAACTTGTCAGCACCCATCAATTCATCATTTATATCAGGTATAACTCCCAATGCAATCCCTCCCCCCTCCCCCTCCCCATGATAGGCCCCGGTGTGTGATGTTCCCCAGAGCTCAATTCTTTTAATTATTAGGTATAAATGAAAAAAAATTATAGTGTTTTATATAAGAAATGACTGGGAAACTCAGTTTTCACCAAAGAAAACTTTAGATAGAAAGAAATAACCAGATGGATGGATATGTGTTGGATGAATGGATAAGTGGATGGATAGATAGATAAATAAGTAGATAGGAGATTATAACAATATAAAATTGTTTTTTATATTGTTCTCTGTAATTCTAAGTCTGAATCCAAAAAGTAAATAATAATAACCATTACTTAAAATTCCATATGTGCAATTAAAATTTTTGAGATTTTAAAATGTATTACTCTCTTACCCTAAATACCTATTTGTATTTATTCTGTTCATTTCCGTAACTGTAATTCATGAGGTCATTAATTACTCATGAATTAGTTTGCTAATCTAAAGGAAAATTGAGGACCAACCAAGGTATGTTGATTTATTTCAATTACATGTCTTCTTAGATTTACGTTCATTACTCCCTTTAAAAATGAAACACAACAAGCTAATACATTGAGTCCATGCCTTTTTTTTTTTAACATTTGAAAAGCACACAGCACCTTGTCAGGCATATAGTAGGTGTTTAAAATAAATGTGCTAAATTAAACTAACTATTGCCCACACTACACATAAATTGCAGCCTAAGAGCAGCAGTGTGTGAAAGCACACTCTGTAATGACCCAGTTCAGCTGGACAGATTAAAGTCTGGGGCATAGCATTTCAGTGGCTTGATCCATCTGCCACCAGTCACTTGTGGGAAGAGGCTTCTGTTTCTTGTCAGCCAGCAATAGGAAGCACAGCAGGATTTAGTAGCTGCTGAAGCTCCAAAGGAAAGGGCACAGTACACACTATTCATGTCAAGTCCGTTACGAGATCCTGGTTTCCTTATCCTCCCCATCTGGTAAATAAACACTCTCCATGCTGTTTTGCCTCAGATAATACCTCACTTACTAGGTCAGAAAAAAATACACTTAGTAAGGAGTTCAATAAACCTATTTATAAGAATAAAAGTACACATAATTTATATTTGATCTCACAGAGACTATGTAAAGATTGAGAGCATTAGTTATTCGGCTTGCTCAAATTTCTCTTCAACCACCCATGGTTATTTGATACAGTCAGGTAAAGTGAGATTTTAAAGCAATATTATCAAGATACTATTTCAATGTTCAACTTCACATTCTGTACACAGATGAAGTCACAGTGAAAGAAAAAAAGCAGTCCCTTCAGTGAAATTACAAATAATCTGTATTTCTTATCAAAAGTGGAATACTTAAGAAATTCATTTGTTTCAGCTCTTGTGGTCTGCCAAATGGGAAAATCTTTGTACATAGGCAATGGGCGTAATTTGAAGGTACGAGGCCACATTAACAATGTTTTTGTTGTTGTAATTGCTTGGGTTTTAACCTTCAGAGCAGTCCCTTTGCTCAATACCTCACATCCTCTTTTCTGACTTAAAGAGCAGAACAGCAAAGTATTAATAATGTGATGGGTAATCACTGAGTTCAATTGCGATACTGTTCTAAAATTAAAAGCCAATTGATAATGTTCCACCAAATAGAATTTCAGCAGTAAAATTTCTTCAGTCAACAGATCAACATAGACCACAGCTATGCTGCTGGGGAGCGGGGTTGAGTGCTTTGGGCAAGAGGTGTCATTTATCAGTGCACCTGGGAGGAGGGGTAAGATACTAAGTTAAAGATATTGGTGTGCACCAGAGATCTCCCAGGAACTACATATTTTCTTTTTCCTTTTTTTTTTTTTTTTTCTTTAACCATGACCCATTTTTTGTATACAAAGACACAGCACTCTGCTTTTGGGAAACAACTGAAAAAAACTGCGGGAATAGATAAGAAAGTTGTTTTATTTGTCTTATTTGTTTCTGTGTTTTTTCATATTAAAGTAAAATTTCACTCACTAGTAAAGCTTTTTTTTTTAAGAATAAATTGCTTAATGGATGTAGTGAGGTAATAAAAGATTTCCTTTATATGAAGCAATATAGTATATTAGCTTTATGAGTCACTTACCAGTAAAAAAATAGATGAATGTGTGTTAGTTAAGAATACAGGGACACGAGGACATGAGGATACTCCCATGATCAGGTAACTTTCAGTTATCTAAGTGGAAACAACAGGCCTGGTTATTTTCTCTTTCTATAATTACCCATGTTCAAATGGTCAGCCTGCCTGGAAGAAAGGACTTTTATGTACTGTATTTGGCACCGGGTCTTAGAATGAACATCATAATTTTCTTTAGAGATTGTCCAATCTTCTTTGGGTATATCAAAACAAATCAGCAGCAGTGCTAGGACAAAGTTACATAGGACACATTTTTTTAGACAGGGACAATTATGGGGTGACTGTTAAACTCTTAAGCCCAGGTTCCTTTTTTTCTCCCTCCCCACACTGCACCCTGGTTCTGGCCCTCAGCAGCTCTTGCTCAAACTCCTGCATGTCCTTTGCTGCTTTCTGTCTTCTCATCAAGTATTTGAACAGCCGAGCCATAATTTTAATAAAGTTCTATACAGCACCCACAATTTTTTTTAAAAAAGAGACATTTTAGTAACATAATTCCACAAAAGGTTTAAATTTATAATTGACTCATTCCTATATTAATCAGTGTTATTGGTGACAACTGTCACCTCAACTTTCTAAATCTTACTTCAGTACACGGTATCAAGAAAATTCTGAATTATGCAGATAAATCATGCAATTAAATAGACTCATAAGTGTAAAAGAATATATGAAGGTCAAGTTTGGTTCTAATTCATATTACAAGGTTAATAAGTGCAAACATTTCTCTAGTAAGTATTTAATTTGGAGAGAATGGATGAATAGGTTCCTTGGCCAGAAAATAAATTTCAAATGCATTTTGTAGCAGTATGAAATAGTCAATGGTATATATTTTCAAATATTAAAAACTTTACCATTTATCCATGGATATTTATCAGCTATCCATTCAATGTCTCAAAGCAGCCACATTTATTTTGTTTTAAAGTTAGGTTCAGATGTTTTAATTTCATTTCTGAAACTTTATCTGAAGCTGTAAGTCAAATTCATTCAACTCTTTAACATATTCAGGTGTTCAAAATGACACAGCTTTGCTTAAGAGGTAGTTGGCTAAAGAATTTACTTCTTGTCTTTAAAAGGTAGCGTTTTCCCATCTCATTTTAGATACTTGATTCAGTACTTTGCCCAAAGACATTTATCTAATTAGCATAAAGAGGAAAATTTCTGGAACTCACCGCCAATACAGGTAACTAATTTAGTTACAGGTAACTAAAAAAATCTGAAACTTAAAATTGTACATACTAAATCAAGAATTTATGTGGAATTATCTGACACTGTTTTGAAAGACACTGTCATCTTCTTAACAGTTAGCTCATCTCCAGGACTTACATACATTTTTAAAGTGTCGTTATACTACATCTTTTGGCATCACTACACTTTTGCCAATCTACTGGATACTGTTTTAAAACTAAGTTTTTCTTTTTCTGTTGTAAATTACTGTGTGATTTATTAAAAAAAAAAAAAAAGAAATTCACACTTTGGTCTATCACATGGCTATGTTTTTAAAAAATCAATCAAAATAGAAAAACCAGCAATTCTGTGCTCTCATAGAGGTAAATTATAAAGATTCCACATCATTCTTTCCTTTAAAGAGATGCATCTAGTATGTTGCACATTGTTTGATTCTTCTCTGAAACATAATTATTAGGCAATGATTTCTTTGGCAATTTATGTATGCAGAAGACTCATTACAATGTCAAAAGTAGATTTCATAAACCTGTATGTAGGATAATGCCTACTTCATTGCAATGCAATTTACTTTGAATAGATCTACAAATTTTATTGAGACATTTGAATTTTGCTTATATGTGTGTATGTGTGTGTTGATAACATTAAGCTGTTCAGTAAATGATGAAAGAGAAGAGCCTTTTTTATGTGCTGAATGTTTTCTTACAAAATGACATTATAACATCAGGGGCTCTAAAAACATCAGTTTTACAGCATAAAATATATTATGGACTTAGGTAATTTTTATTACCATAAAAGGTGAATCAATAAATTACTGGCATCTGCTTTCTTGTTGTCCAGGAATTTTCCGTGAGAAGTTTTGGTGCAGTGTTTTGGGAAGCAGCACAGTACAGTAGTTAAGATACCTTAGGATGTCAACACCAGCCTTCTTCAAGACCTTGTTCACTGCTGTGTGGCCACAGATAGCTATGCAGTTATATTGTGTCTTCGTTCCCTCTTCTAAAGTACAGAAAACAGTAGTGTCTACCTATAGGATTATTATAAGAATAATATGAATTTTATCTCATACAGAAAAACCTTTGGTATTTGCAGGACCTAGAACGAGAATATAAATGAAGACTCCCATACCATAATGAAAATGTTCTGTCTCTTACTGATGGTGGTGGCCTGTCTGGAGGAGTCACTGCAGGGACACCAGCTCCAGAAGGGGTGGTGGAGCTGGTGGAGGCCAGGAACACTCAGGAGCCCTGTCCCCTACCAAGTTAAAGGGGCGGGAGCCCTGCACTCCCAAGCCCAGTTGCAGTTTCCCAGCCGTGACTCTAGACCTGGGCATCCCTGCACTCTCAGGGGCTCAGAAAGCAGCCCCCTACCCTTGCAGGCTTAGAAGTGCCTGCTCCTGCTCCCTGGTCTCTCTCTGCTCCTGGCACTCACTTTGATTTTGGAGCAAAGTTGAAGTTGAACCCAGGCACTGTTGCCATCTAGCCAGGTATGTGCACACTTGGGGCAGTCCTGACATGTCAGCCCATCCTTACTCTCCCTTGGCCACCTCTGAAGCTATGGGCACTGATGAGCTCAGGAAGGGAGGCCAGGAGCAGGGCTGAAGGGTGGCTTGGCACTGAACTGCAGGTGTTCCTCCACATGAATAGACTGGGCATAGTGGATGGCATGTTGATGGCAGGAAGTAGACAGGTTCTTGGGCTGAAAGGGGTGGGTCCCTGGTGAAACCCCACTTTCAAGTCAAGGACAGCCTGAACCCTGGAGGCTGGGCTGCCAGTTCTGGATGGAATTTATGGCCCAGAGTGAGAATTTATGGTGCTTCTCTCAGGCCCACTCATGGCTGCCCATGGACCCATCAGCACACACTTCCTCCCTTCTGAGACCATAAAAACCCTGGGCTCAGCTAGACCCCAACAGACATTGGAACAGCCTGCCTGCAAAAAGGAGTCACTCACTCTAGGCCTTCTCTCCAATGAGAGCAGGACACTCGTCAGGACGACCTGCTGCGGAAAGGAGCTACCCACTTTGGGTCTCCTGAGAGCTGTTCTGTCACTCAACGAAGCTCCTCTCCACTTTTCTAACCCTCCAGTTGTCGTGTACCTCATTCTTCCTGGAGGTAGGACAAGAACTCAGGACCCACGACATGGCTGGACTGAAACACACCCTAGCCCCTCTTGGCATGTTGTGGGTGACAGGAAGGAGAGAAGAGCTGTGGGCCTCTGGGGAGCCCTGACTTAGGGGCATCTCCAAGCTTCCAGGTCCCACCGTGATCCCCTTGTCCAAACACAGGTGCCCGTAGTGGAAGCCATGTGTGGTACATCTGGTCCAGCAGCAGCCTTGCATAGAGCTGGCACCTGTGCTGGCACCTAGAGCTCCCTGCTCTGCTATAGAAGCCAGCATGCCTGGCTGTGCACAGTGGCAAGACCCCACACATGCTTACCCACATACCCCTTGCCACTCTGCACCTCACTTGCCCTTGGCAGGTGTGGGATCTGAGCAGGTAGTGTGAGCTGAATGCAGCCTGCCAGGCAAAGTGGGCAGAAAAAGCTTATTGGGTGTAAGCAATACTCGGGCAGAAGGCACCACGAGCCACATAGATTTCCAGCTGTGAAGGGACACCCCAAGTATCCTGTGACACTACCTTGAGAAATATACCTCCATAAGGATGTGGATGACTAGATTTGAACTTAGGATTCTAGACTCTACAGAGTCCTGTTGTGGGATATGGTGGCATCATATCAATTGGCCCCAGTCTGAAGTCTGATCAGCTTTTCTCCTTGCCTCTGGCCTCATTTTATACCTTGAGGTGCTTTTCATGCATGTAAGTAGTCATCTTGGCCACATGTCAAAGCTCCGGAAATAATCAATAAAAAGACACCCCTTGGCCACTCCTTAGTCCTGGGGGTATACAAATCAGCAGCATAGATGTTTCAGGGAGATGTACCCAGGTAAGATCTCCATGTAGACCTTGGAGGTAGACTTGTGGGCAGAGAATTCTGGAATACAGACACCAAGAATATGGTCTGGAAAATAGGATTATTCTTTAATTTAATGAATTCGTTTGCTTTATGGAAAAGGATGCAGCTATAAAGAACAAAATAGAACCCTCTAAAGCATGGGACCCAGAGCAGAGGTTCCTCATGCCTAGGTCTAAAGGCAGTGTGATTCATATCACAACTTAGGGCAACGTATATAATACAGTAAGTTGTCAAAAAAAAAAAAAAAAAAAAAAAAAAAAAACCAAACAACAAAAAATCAAAACCATGAACTCTCATTGTTATGTTCTATTCTGTTTTCATGGTATTTACCATTAGTTGTGAAATTAGTTCGTGCTACAACTTACACGTTATTTTCAGCCAAATCATTTTCATTATGGCCATCAATTTTTAAATGCTAGTTTAAAACTTATTTTTAACTAAAAATTCACTTCTAGTTCCAAGGGTAATTATGTTACCTCTCCAATAAAACATCAATACATATGTTATTGATAAATGTTAGGCAAAAAGGAGGCCACTGAAATGTCCAGTGAGATTGCAAATATAAAATGGACAAATATTAAATAGAGCTTAATGTAAGTGCAAAAGGTAGTACAATATAATATTACCTCCATTCTAGGCATTAAGCATTTGTTTGTTACTGTACAACTGACAAAGTGTGGTGAGAGCCTGTATCCAGCTGATGTGCCTGCCTTTGCCAGATGTGTGATTTCAAACCATGGATCTGGAAACAATATTTTTAACTTGAATATTCTCAGAGGGCAAAATGGGTTAAATACACAAATATCTACATAAACAAAGAGCACAAAATCAAAACCAATGTGGAGCAGTAAACTCTCTAATCAAATATATTTTTATAAGTGCCTCAGATAAATGTGCAAAAGCAGCCAGGGGAGATTTACCCCAAGTTCAGCACATTCAACAAAGGAGTTAAGCCAGCAGCACCTCTCAATACCATGAGGTCTCCAACATTCAAAAATTCTTATTCTGTGCATGGCTTTTAATCTGTTTGAAAATGTTAAATTATCTTTTAAAAACTGCATTGGAATTATGTGGTTGAAGAATGCCTATAACACCTCCAATAAACTCTTTGGCTCCACTGAACACTTGAAAACTTGGCTCCCACCCATCCTCCACATGGCTAGAGGATGACCTGACTATAAATCAGACACCCTTTCTTAAAATGTTGGCTTGGAAATACAGCACAAACTGCTCAGAGGAAACAAGTTTAATATGGTCTTACCCTATCTCTCCAACACTATATTCTTCTATTTTCTGCAAGAAACTCTGTTCTCACATTAACAGATCTCTCATAATGGACTCTCATCTCCCAAACCTCTGCTTAATATGTTGTGCCTTGATTATTCTCAGCATTGGTTGAATGAGAGTAGAGCAAGGATGATAATAGAACTTAAGGCTAGGAGTTTCAGGCTCTAACACAACTGAGGCAAAAGACTTTCATGTTCTTGGGAAGGAGATCTAAGTCAACACATTACAAGGAAGTAATTATCTGTAATGAATCCCCCCACCCGACCTTCTTCCTATCTCCACCTCCACCTCACATTCTCTGCCCTGAAGGTCTACCTCAAATGCTACCTTCTCTCATAATATAATCAATTAACTACACACATTAAGAACTTTATGTATATAGAACTTTATGTATATAGAGTTATACACAATACAACAATGCAGCTGTCTATGACAGCCAGGAAGGCAAAATCAACCAGTGAAGGAGACTGAACATGAATGTGAAGAACTGGCAAGCAAGTTCCCTCTCTAAAGACACAGCTACTACTAAGCTCCATTCATTTAGACAATCTCCTACTCATTCATTTGTGAAGATGGGATTTCCTGCCCTCAACAGGATGATACAGCCAAATACATGACACCTGACACTGGGTAGATGTGATTGACAGTAGTCTATTAGTTGCAATACTGATAGCCTGGGGGAGGAGTGCCACACAGGGTTGCACTTGTAGCAGAGTGAGCCATCAGGGACTGTGAGAGACAGGCTTTGCAGTCACAGAAGGAACCACCTGGTTCCCACAGGTGGATGTGATTGACTTCATTGAGCCATCTAGCAGGCTGGTATGTAGGTGAAACCTGGTAAATGAAGAGCTGGGTGAAGCGTAGCTAGACCAGCTTATAGAAGGGCTCGCCAGTTGGGGATCCTTTGCTGCTCGGCTGGGCGCCTATCTGGTGAGACCAAAGGAATCTACAGATAGGTTGAGCAGCTCAAGCTTGACAAGAAAGTACTTAACATTTTAGGCCTTTCAATATACACACATTTGTTGCCTCCAAGAGTGTAGGCTCACTGCTGGCACATCTTCTGAATTTTTAAGAAAAATCAGAAACCTTCAGTTTTATATAAAATTATCTCAATTTCAGATATTGGCTGAGATTATCTGTAAATCAGCATACATGCCAAACAAAATGTTCTGTGGACCAGATTTAACGGAGCCTTTCAGCTTGCACCCTCTGTTCTACATACGTAATTACATTTCATCGCAATAAAAAAATGAAGTAGCTATGACAACTCCAGTTCTGCAGACAGAAAAAAAGTAAATGTTAAGCTTCAAGTGTTCAGAAACTTGCCCAAAGTCACAGATTATATTTAATTAATTCTCATACATAACTATTTAATAAGTTAAAGTTAGTTAGTAAATAAATGTTTCTCGGTGAGACGATTAGCGCATGGAATCTTTCATTCCAGCATATGATCAAATTCATGGTCAGAGATTCATAGTGCATGATACAAATTTCTGTCAATTTACTTTTTAGCTGTTTCACTGATAGGGCTGACATTTAAGTAATTAATTCCAGTTACAAAATATTGCTTAACATGTGAGCTATTCCTCAAAGGAAATCAGCATTATGAAAACAATTGATATGTTTTATATTTACAATACTTTTCTTTTAATAACATGATTTCTTAACTCCACATTGAATTTTAAAGAATGTTCATGTGGAGACGTTTTGATTTTTCTTATGTGCCTTGATTAGTGTAATTATTAATATTACACAATTTTAAATATTATATAATTATGTGGGAAATCTCTTTATTCACTGTGAATTAATAAATATGGATTGATTTTACCCTTTGCAACAGTGTATGGTATCAAAAAATATTAAACTTACTAAATTCATCTCATGAAGATCTTCTTTGTATTAATTTTAATGGGCCAGATTAATCAACAAGGCAATTGGCTAATTAGGTATCTACCAGTTTGATGAAACAGTTTATAACCAGCACACACAAAAATTAAAGAAAAGGAGAAAATTATAAGACTTTTGCACTTTCTATGTGCCAAAGTAAGGAAATAGCTTGAAATTATTAAAAAGTTAAATAATACTATATATTCGCTACAAGTAAATTAGGTAGGCTGACTTTCTTCTATGAAAAAAAACGTTTTTCACCTTCTACCCAGAAATTGCTTTGGGATGAAGTAGGCTCAGAAACAAGCCCAGTTTAAATTAAATGTGCAAAATACAAAGAGTAGACCTTCACTAAATGTGAACTCCTTTTACAAAAATTGCCAATTCTTATAATATTAATACTAGTGGTATATGGCTAGGGTGGGGGGTGGCTCACGCCTGTGATCCTAGCACTTTGGGACGCCTGAGTTCGGGAGTTCAAGACCAGCCTGGCCAACATAGTGAAACCCCATCTCTACTGAAAATACAAAAATTAGCTGGGCGTGGTGGCACATGCCTGTAGTCCCAGCTACTCGGGAGGTTGAGGCAGGAGAATTGCTTGAACTCAGGAGGCGGAGGTTGCAGTGAGCTGATATCTCACCACTGCATTCCAGCCTGGGTGACAGAGCAAAACTCGGTCTAAAAAAAAAAAAAAAGAAAGAAAAAGAAAAAAAAAAAAAACTAGTGGTATACAAAGGACTATTAGGAACAGATGAACTCACCAAACACACAAACTTTAATTCTTTTAAGGTATAATATTCTAGAATGGAAATGCCTCATAAACAATAAACTATTGTTAAATCTTTATACCATTTACCTAAAAAAAAATCAGGAGATAAGAAAAATCAAGGGTGCATATGCATGCACACTCACACACACACTGAGAGGCAGACAGAATGAATAGTTGTTCACTTTTAAGTGGTTTCCAAAAGATATATATTAAAAAAGTAAGAAACTTGAATACTTACAAAAAAGTTCTTGCATAACTAATTTAAAAGCAATAGCTAGGAAAGTAGAATTCTCCTTGATCTGCAAAAAGGCTTTGCTTTATGAAAGAATGACCTTTGATATGCTGGAGGATGGCTCACCTGAGGTTGCCTCAACTCAAAAGTCTTTAATGTGTTCTTAGTCTCATAGAGCAATAAACTGCACATAATTATAAATTAATTACGGGACTTATTCATGAATAATCTCACAGCTATTAAGAAGTCAAGCATTTGCTAGGTCATATTTGTTTTGGCCAATAAGAGAAACAGTCAGGTGCTCACTAAAAGAGCAAAGCGCCCTTCTGCAACTGCTGCTGGTTTGTGTCCTGCCACCGTACTCAAATCTCTGCCTCAGGAAAACATCCAACTTTCAAAGTTTCTGGTAAGGGTTGTAAAGGAATCAATCAGTGTCATTAGAAAGAACTATCCATGTCACTATACCAAAGGAGAAAAGAGGTAGCAAAAATGACAAAGAAGAAGCAAGATGGCCGAATAGGAACAGCTCCAGTCTCCAACTCCCAGCGCGAGCGACACAGAAGACCGGTGATTTCTGCATTTTCAACTGAGGTACTGGGGTCATCTCACTAGGGAGTGCCGGACAATCGGTGCTGGTCAGCTGCTGCAGCCTGACCAGCGAGAGCTGAAGCAGGGCGAGGCATCGCCTCACCTGGAAGCGCAAGGGGGAAGGGGATCCGTTTTCCTAGCCAGGGGAACTGAGACACACAACACCTGGAAAATCGGGTAACTCCCACCCCAATACTGCGCTGTAAGCATACAGGCACACCAGAATATATCCCACACCTGGCCTGGAGGGTCCCACGCCCACGAAGCCTCCCTCACTGCTAACACAGCAGTCTGCCGCGATCTATCCGCAAGGCAGCAGCGAGGCTGGGGGAGGGGCGCCCGCCATTCCTGAAGCTTAAGTAGGTAAACAAAGCCTCTGGGAAGCTCGAACTGGGTGGAGCTCACAGCAGCTCAAGGAAGCCTGCCTGTCTCTGTAGTCTCCACCTCTGGGGACAGCGCACAGCTGAAGACCAACAGGGGAAGTAGCGGGAGCCGGTGCAGACGCGAACGACTCTGTCTGACAGCTTTGGGGAGAGCCCTGGATCTCCCAATGCGGAGGTTGAGATCTGAGAACGGACAGACTGCCTGCTCAGGTGTGTCCCTGACCCCTGAGTAGCCTAGCTGGGAGAAATCCCCCACTAGGGGCAGTCTGACACCCCACACCTCACAGGGTGGAGTACACCCCTGAGAGGAAACTTCCAAAGGAAGAATCAGACAGGTACACTCGCTGTTCAGCAATATTCTAACTTCGGCAACCTCTGCTGCTGATACCCAGGCAAACAGGGTCTGGAGTGGACCTCAAGCAATCTCCAACAGACCAACAGACAGTCCTTCTGACTGTCAGAAGGAAAACTATCAAACAGGAAGGACACCTATACCAAAACCCCATCAGTCCGTCACCACCATCAAAGACCAGAGACAGATAAAACCACAAAGATGGGGAAGAAGCAGGGCAGAAAAGCTGGAAATTCAAAAAATAAGAGCGCATCTCCCCCTGCAAAGGAGCGCAGCCCATCGCCAGCAACGGATCAAAGCTGGTCAGAGAATGACTTGGACGAGAGGAGAGAAGAAGGCTTCAGTCCATCAAACTTATCAGAGCTAAAGGAGGAATTACGTACCCAGCGCAAAGAAACTAAAAATCTTGAAAAAAGAGTGGAAGAATTGACAGCTAGACTAATTAATGCAGAGAAGATCATAAACGAAATGACAGAGATGAAAACCATGACACGAGAAATACGTGACAAATGCACAAGCTTCAGTAAACGACTCGATCAACTGGAAGAAAGAGTATCAGCGATTGAAGATCAAATGAATGAAATGAAGCGAGAAGAGAAACCAAAAGAAAAAAGAAGAAAAGAAATGAGCAAAGCCTGCAAGAAGTATGGGATTACGTAAAAAGACCAAATCTACGCCTGATTGGGGTGCCTGAAAGTGAGGGGGAAAATGGAACCAAGTTGGAAAACACTCTTCAGGAAATCATCCAGGAGAACTTCCCCAACCTAGTAGGGCAGGCCAACATTCAAATTCAGGAAATACAGAGAACGACACAAAGATACTCCTCCAGAAGAGCAACTCCAAGACACATCATTGCCAGATTCACCAAAGTTGAAATGAAGGAAAAAATCTTAAGGGCAGCCAGAGAGAAAGGTCGGGTTACCCACAAAGGGAAGCCCATCAGACTAACAGCAGATCTCTCAGCAGAAACTCTACAAGCCAGAAGAGAGTGGGGGCCAATATTCAACGTTCTTAAAGAAAAGAATTTTCAACCCAGAATTTCATATCCAGCCAAACTAAGTTTCATCAGTGAAGGAGAAATAAAATCCTTTACAGATAAGCAAATGCTTAGAGATTTTGTCACCACCAGGCCTGCCTTACAAGAGACCCTGAAGGAAGCACTAAACATGGAAAGGAACAACCGGTACCAGCCATTGCAAAAACATGCCAAAATGTAAAGACCATCGAGGCTAGGAAGAAACTGCATCAACTAACGAGCAAAATAATCAGTTAATATCATAATGGCAGGATCAAGTTCACACATAACAATATTAACCTTAAATGTTAATGGACTAAATGCTCCAATGAAAAGACACAGACTGGCAAACTGGATAAAGAGTCAAGACCCATCAGTCTGCTGTATTCAGGAGACCCATCTCACATGCAGAGACATACATAGGCTCAAAATAAAGGGATGGAGGAAGATCTACCAAGCAAATGGAGAACAAAAAAAAGCAGGGGTTGCAATCCTTGTCTCTGATAAAACAGAATTTAAACCATCAAAGATGAAAAGAGACAAAGAAGGCCATTACATAATGGTAAAGGGATCAATTCAACAGGAAGAGCTAACTCTCCTAAATATATATGCACCCAATACAGGAGCACCCAGATTCATAAAGCAAGTCCTTAGGGACTTACAAAGAGACTTAGACTCCCATACAATAATAATGGGAGACTTCAACACTCCGCTGTCAACATTAGACAGATCAACGAGACAGAAAGTTAACAAGGATATCCAGGAATTGAACTCATCTCTGCACCAAGCGGACCTAATAGACATCTATAGAACTCTCCACCCCACATCAACAGAATATACATTCTTCTCAGCACCACATTGCACTTATTCCAAAATTGACCACATAATTGGAAGTAAAGCACTCCTCAGCAAATGTAAAAGAACAGAAATTATAACAAACTGTCTCTCAGACCACAGTGCAATCAAACTAGAACTCAGGACTAAGAAACTCAATCAAAACCGCTCAACTACATGGAAACTGAACAACCTGCTCCTGAATGACTACTGGGTACATAACGAAATGAAAGCAGAAATAAAGATGTTCTTTGAAACCAATGAGAACAAAGATACAACATACCAGAATCTCTGGGACACATTTAAAGCAGTGTGTAGAGGGAAATTTATAGCACTAAATGCCCACAAGAGAAAGCAGGAAAGATCTAAAATTGACACTCTAACATCACAATTAAAAGAACTAGAGAGGCAAGAGCAAACACATTCAAAAGCTAGCAGAAGGCAAGAAATAACTAAGATCAGAGCCGAACTGAAGGAGATAGAGACACAAAAAACCCTCCAAAAAATCATTGAATCCAGGAGTTGGTTTTTTGAAAAGATCAACAAAATTGACAGACCGCTAGCAAGGCTAATAAAGAAGAAAAGAGAGAGGAATCAAATAGATGCAATAAAAAATGATAAAGGGGATATCACCACTGACCCCACAGAAATACAAACTACCATCAGAGAATACTATAAACGCCTCTACGCAAATCAACTAGAAAATCTAGAAGAAATGGATAATTTCCTGGACACTTACACTCTCCCAAGGCTAAACCAGGAAGAAGTTGAATCCCTGAATAGACCAATAGCAGGCTCTGAAATTGAGGCAACAATTAATAGCCTACCCACCAAAAAAAGTCCAGGACCAGATGGATTCACAGCTGAATTCTACCAGAGGTACAAGGAGGAGCTGGTACCATTCCTTCTGAAA
The DNA here is from genome assembly GCF_007565055.1 of Rhinopithecus roxellana. Lineage (NCBI taxonomy): Eukaryota > Metazoa > Chordata > Mammalia > Primates > Cercopithecidae > Rhinopithecus > Rhinopithecus roxellana. The sequence continues at coordinate 126,757,023 of NC_044551.1, read as the reverse complement.
CTATTCCAATCAATAGAAAAAGAGGGAATCCTCCCGAACTCATTTTATGAGGCCAACATCATCCTGATACCAAAGCCTGGCAGAGACACAACAAAAAAAGAGAATTTTAGACCAATATCCCTGATGAACATTGATGCAAAAATTCTCAATAAAATACTGGCAAACCGGATTCAGCAGCACATCAAAAAGCTTATCCACCATGATCAAGTGGGCTTCATCCCTGGGATGCAAGGCTGGTTCAACATTCGCAAATCAATAAACGTAATCCAGCATATAAACAGAACCAAAGACAAGAACCACATGATTGTCTCAATAGATGCAGAAAAGGCTTTTGACAAAATTCAACAGCCCTTCATGCTAAAAACGCTCAATAAATTCGGTATTGATGGAACGTATCTCAAAATAATGAGAGCCATTTATGACAAACCCACAGCTAATATCATACTGAATGGGCAAAAACTGGAAAAATTCCCTTTGAAAACTGGCACAAGACAGGGATGCCCTCTCTCACCACTCCTATTCAACATAGTGTTGGAAGTTCTGGCTAGGGCAATCAGGCAAGAGAAAGAAATCAAGGGTATCCAGTTAGGAAAAGAAGAAGTCAAATTGTCCCTGTTTGCAGATGACATGATTGTATATTTAGAAAACCCCATCGTCTCAGCCCAAAATCTCCTTAAGCTGATAAGCAACTTCAGCAAAGTCTCAGGATACAAAATTAATGTGCAAAAATCACAAGCATTCTTATACACCAGTAACAGACAAGCAGAGAGCCAAATCAGGAATGAACTTCCATTCACAATTGCTTCAAAGAGAATAAAATACCTAGGAATCCAGCTTACAAGGGATGTAAAGGACCTCTTTAAGGAGAACTACAAACCACTGCTCAGTGAAATCAAAGAGGACACAAACAAATGGAAGAACATACCATGCTCATGGATAGGAAGAATCAATATCGTGAAAATGACCATACTCCCCAAGGTTATTTATAGATTCAATGCCATCCCCATCAAGCTACCAATGAGTTTCTTCACAGAATTGGAAAAAACTGCTTTAAAGTTCATATGGAACCAAAAAAGAGCCCGCATTGCCCAGACAATCCTAAGTCAAAAGGACAAAGCTGGAGGCGTCACGCTACCTGACTTCAAACTATACTACAAGGCTACAGTAACCAAAACAGCATGGTACTGGTACCAAAATAGAGCTATAGACCAATGGAACAGAACAGAGTCCTCAGAAATAATACCGCACATCTACAGCCATCTGATCTTTGACAAACCTGAGAGAAACAAGAAATGGGCAAAGGATTCCCTATTTAATAAATGGTGCTGGAAAAATTGGCTAATCATAAGTAGAAAGCTGAAACTGGATCCTTTCCTTACCCCTTATACGAAGATTAATTCAAGATGGATTAGAGACTTAAATGTTAGACTTAATACCATAAAAACCCTAGAAGAAAATCTAGGTAGTACCATTCAGGACATAGGCATGGGCAAGGACTTCATGTCTAAAACACCAAAAGCAACGGCAGCAAAAGCCAAAATTGACAAATGGGATCTAATTAAACTAAAGAGCTTTTGCACAGCAAAAGAAACTACCATCAGAGTGAATAGGCAACCTACAGAATGGGAGAAAATTTTTGCAACCTACTCATCTGACAAAGGGCTAATATCCAGAATCTACAAAGAACTCAAACAAATATACGAGAAAAAAACAAACAACCCCATCAAAAAGTGGGGAAAGGATATGAACAGACATTTCTCAAAAGAAGATATTCATACAGCCAACAGACACATGAAAAAATGCTCATCGTCACTCGCCATCAGAGAAATGCAAATCAAAACCACAATGAGATACCATCTCACACCAGTTAGAATGGCAATCATTAAGAAGTCAGGAAACAACAGGTGTTGGAGAGGATGTGGAGAAGTAGGAACACTTTTACACTGTTGGTGGGATTGTAACCTAGTTCAACCATTATGGAAAACAGTATGGCAATTCCTCAAGGATCTAGAACTAGATGTACCATATGACCCAGCCATCCCACTACTGGGTATATACCCAAAGGATTATAAATTATTCTTCTACAAAGATACATGCACACGTATGTTTATTGCGGCACTATTCACAATAGCAAAGACTTGGAATCAACCCAAATGTCCATCTGTGACAGACTGGATTAAGAAAATGTGGCACATATACACCATGGAATACTATGCAGCCATAAAAAAGGATGAGTTTGCATCCTTTGTAGGGACATGGATGCAGCTGGAAACCATCATTCTTAGCAAACTATCACAAGAACAGAAAACCAAACACCGCATGTTCTCACTCATAGGTGGGAACTGAACAATGAGATCACTTGGACTCGGGAAGGGGAACATCACGCACTGGGGCCTATCATGGGGAGGGGGGAGGGGGGAGGAGGGAGGGATTGCATTGGGGAGTTATACATGATATAAATGATGAATTGATGGGTGCTGACGAGTTGATGGGTGCAGCACACCAACACGGCATAAGTATACATATGTAACAAACCTGCACGTTATGCACATGTACCCTAGAACTTAAAGTATAATAAATAAAAAAAAAAATGACAAAGAAGGCATGAAGCACAGACATTGAAAACTAACCTGTATTTAAGCTTATTTTATTTTCACTTTACCTCTCCTTCAAGTGGGGAGTTTTCACTGCAGGCACTACAAACCACAGGTATGACAATGACATAAGAACCAGGGAAGAGGCTGGAAAGGGAAAGCTACGTAGTTAGACTGGCCTGCCTTTGAGTCTTGCCCTGCCATTTGTACCACTGTTGTCTTGGATTACTGTAACTCTGAAGCCCCAGTTTCTTAAACTGTAAAAGAAGATTTCATAAGATTTTTGTGAGGATTACATTGAGAATGTTTAAAGGCTGTCACATACACAGAATGCAGAGCACGTGGAAAAGAGAAAGACTCTGCATGTTGGGTGCTGAGGCACTCCAACATTAAAGGGCGGGACAAGGAAGAAGATCCAGCAGAGGAGACTGATAAGGAGGGCTCAAAGATGCAGAAAGAAAACCACGCATATGTGCTACTCTTTGATATAGTTTGAATGTCCCACCTAAATCTCATGTTGAATTGTAATCTCTAGCGTTAAAGGCAGGGCCTGGTGAGAGGTGTTTGGGTCCTTAGGGTGGATCCTTCATGGTTTGGTGCTGTCCTCAAGATATTGAGTGATTTTTCTGAGATCTGGTTGTTATAAAGTGTGGCACCTCCCCCTCCCCGCCTTCACTCTCTCTTGCTCTTACTCTGCCATGTGAGATGACTGCTCCCTCATTGGCTTCTGTCATGAGCAAAAACTCCCTGAGGCCTCCCCAGAAGCTGAGCAGATGCTGATGCCTTGTTTCCAGTACAGCCTGCAGAACTGTGAACCAATTAAATCTCTTCTTTATAAATTACCCAGCCTCAGGTATTTCTTTATAGAAATGCTAGAACAAACTAACCATTGGGGAAACCAAGTGAAAAAGTGTTTTAGAAATAAAGGAGAGAATATTTGCTGTCAAGATAAAGAGATAGGGATAGTTCATATAGACAATTATTTGAGAAGTTTTATTAAAAGGGGAGAATTGAGAAATAATAAAGGGGAATAGTAGGATAATGTTTATTTGTTTTTCTTTTTTAGTTGAGAGACATCATAGTATGTTTGTGTGCTAAGATATCTCAGTAGGGGAGGAAACATTAAAGATTTGGAATTAATGGTGCTATGAATTTTAATAAGATTTATAACAGAACAGGAGAGACAGTGAATAATTACATGAATAAAGAACTTGGGTAATACACAGGAAGAAAGATTGACCTCATATAGGAACAAAGCCACCATTACATATGAGCAGATGCAAGCGGGTAGGTAGATTTAGTGCTAGTTACATCAAGTTCTTTCTTAATTGCTTTCTTAACTTGAAAAATGAGAGGTGGGAATATTGATGTGTTGAGGACAGAAAAAATGTAGTTATAAAAAATGTAACAGAATTAGTGGCAAAGCTTAAGAACCAATAGATATTTATGGTCATGTATTTCAAGTGCATCCAGTCAGCAGGATGATGTGTTATTTTCCAGTTATGAGAATAAGTCAAATGCCTAAGACTTGATGTGGATTTGAGCTTTGTCATGGTAGTATTGTAGAGGGAGAAACAAGTGAGGGAGTTGAGGATTTATAAAATGACATGATATAATGATGGAACATTCTTTTAATCTAGGATGGTAAACCCAAAGTGAGGGCATGATGAGGTGATAGATGGTAAAACGTAGGTCAATAAACCAAATCTGAGGCAGCTCAGGAGGTTATTAGAATAAAAGTACTGGAGAAAGTGAAATAGAATGATATGTGAAAAGTGTTTGAGAGTAAAAAGCCTTAAATTGAGAATCTGGAAGTACTTTTGTCACTATTTCTGATAAGGTTTTTGGTATGACTCTAAGATTGGAGTTGGAGGAGGCAGAAGAAAAGATCTTTGAATGTAAGAAGGTCAAGAAATTTCAATATCCGAGTAGAAGGTGTATCATACACTGATGCGGATGTCAGCATAAAGGATAATAAAAATATGATGGAAAGACAGTGAGAAGAGAGCAGATACTTTTAATGAATGAAATGAAATAATGAGAGGGTTGGCAGATGACAGCAATAAGGAGTGGCAGATGGTTTAGCCTGATGGCACATACCTCAAAGGAGCTAGGGGTCTTTAAGAGGGTTGAGGAGTATGGTCTGGAAGTAACAAAGATAAGCAAGAGAGACATCTGTGTTGGTTTCTTATTGTTGCTGTAACAGATTACCATAAATTTAGTGTCTTAAAACAACACATATTTATTACTTTACAGTTCTCAAGGTCAAAAGTCTGCAGCATGTTTCACTGGCTAAAATCAAGGTGTCAGCAGGACTGTATTCCTTCTGGAGGCTTCAGAGAAAAAATCTGTTTCCTTGCATTTTCCAGCTTCTTAGAGGCTGCTTGCATTTCTTGGCTCCTGACCCCTTCCATCTTCAAAGCTAGCGGTTAGCACCTTCAGTCAGTCTCTCCCTGACTCCAACACTTCTGTCTCCCTCTTATAAGAATCCAAATGATTACAATGGACTTACCTAGATAACTCAAAATAATCTTCCCATTTCAAGTTTCTTAAGCACATCTACAAAGTCCATTTTGCCATGTAAGGGGACATATTCACAGATTCTAAGGTTTAAATGTGGACATCCTTGGGGACACGGGGAGGAGTTACTCTGCTTACCAGAATAACTCCAGGCCTAGTGAAGTATGGTATGAAAGAGGGGTAAGCCACACTTGAGTGTCCCCGAGAGAATCTAGTTAGTGAAAAAAAAAAAAAAAAGAGAGTGAGAGAAAAATGTTTACAAAAGAGTTTGATAAAATAGGAGATTTTGCTGACTTTAGACTATGATATCCAGTAGATACAGTGGAGGAATTTAGAGATTAGGGAGGACTGAGGATTGGGTCAGGTCAGGGGATACGCAGAGCCATGTGTGGTAAGAATTTACAGAGTGATGGAAGACCTTGGAGGCTGCCGTTTCTGGTGTTAACTCAGAGCAAAAGGAAATGTAAGACACAGTGGGATTTATTCTGAGGACAAGGTGACTATTTAATTCTAATTATAGATTATTTATTGGATTTTGTCCCTTATTCAGTTTTTAGTGAGGAGACTGACAGTGTCAAAGGTTAGGGGAAAATGGTAAGGCTGGCAGTCTTACCTGGAGCACACAGTCCATACGTCTTTTTCCCTAAAATATGTTATTTTATTTCCATCTGTTCCATGTCTATAAACTATTCCCTAACACTAGGAATTGTTATAAACAAAAAATGAAAATTTGTTTACCTTGATGATTCTATGAAATGAATATGAATGTGTTGAGAACAACAGAACCTTTTCTTCTTAGCATGCATCTATAATTTAATTTACCACGTTACTATTTCTGTTAAAATATTTAGCGGATGCTGCCATCCCCTTCCCTGCTATGGGAAAAACACAAGATACCTTGTTTAAGGAAGACAATTGATGGCAAAATTTATCAGCATATCCTGAGTCCTCTGGGAATTTGAGGTTAGTAAGTACTTGCATGATCTTGAGCAATCCCTTTCCTTCCTAGAAGATGAATATCCTAATAGGGCTCAGCTCATAAGATTACTGGGAAGATTGCCTTTCAAAATGCAAGCGTCAGCACACAGTAATGGTTCAAATTTTTAGAATTATTAATATTATTATTGAAACAGAGTCTCACTCTGTCATTCAGGCTAGAGTGCAGTGGTGTGATCTCGGCTCACTGCAACCACTGCCTCCTGGGTTCAAGCGATTCTCCTGCCTCAGCCTCCTGAGAATTATATTAGCCTCCCAAAGTCCTAGATGATATCTATTATTTTAATAATTGTGTCAAAACCTGCTTCAAGTCTTGAGCCCTATAAGTTATGTGGAGTAAGTAAATACTCACAATAAATGTAATGTTTAAGATGTGACACATGAATTCGTCTTAAAAAGAAAATTGTCTTTGTAAGCTCCTAGATTATAAAAGATGAGACCCAGAGGGCACATGTGAACACCTTAATCATTCCTTCATTCATTTGCTCATGCATTTATTAATTAAGTGCTTACTATTGGGCACTGAAATTATAGCAATAGATAAAACATTGATCTTATAAAGTTAATGTTCTAGCAGGGAAAACACACCCACACAGGCAAACACAATATGTAATTTAAAGGAATAACACCTGAAATGAAGCAGGTGAAACAGGGTTAGAGAATGATGACTAGGTGGATTAGGGAACTTAGGGGTAAACAGGATGGTCACAGAAGGTATCTTTTGAAGAGGTGACATTTAAATAGAGACTCAAATGAAGTAAGGCAGCTGGAGAAGAGAATTCCAAGCTAAGCAGAGGAAAGAGCAAGTGCAAAGGCTCTAGTCTGAGAATAGACTTGGCAAATTGACAAGGCAGGGAGAAAGCCAGGGTGGCCAGAGCTTAGAGTGTGAAGTGGAGAAGAGGATGTTAGGTTTTTAGGATTTTATTGTAGTAGAACTCTTTTTCTAATAATCATAAAAGAGTGGTTAAGCTATTCTGAATGAGATAATAAGGTAATGTATCTAAATTAAATAAAGTATTATTAATTAATTTAAAATAATATAAATTAAATTTTATTAAACAATACTAAGTTATAAAACAGAAAAGAAAACCCATTCCATCTAACCCAGAACCTCCCCTTAAAAGGAACTGTGATAATAAATTTTGATATTCTTCCAGTTCCAAACATGTTTATATATTTCCAAAAATGGGAACATACCACATTCATCATTTTGCACCTTGATTTTTTTTTCAATTCATAATACATTTTGGAGACTTTTAAGAATGTGTAGATTTTCATTCTTTTTAAGTGACTGCTCAAAATTATACTGTATGGATTATCTTGATTGATTTAACCATGCTATTGTATAAGGAAACAATCATCTCTTATTTTAACCATTACAAGCAATGTGGTCATTTAAATATCAGTGTACATAGAGGCATAGCTTGGAAATATCACAGGTTTGTTTCCAAACCATAGCAGTAAAGGAAGTATCACAACAAAGCGAGTCTCATTTTTGGGGGGTGTTTTCAGTCCATATAAAAGGTATGTTTATACTATTCTGTACTCTGCTTAGTGTGCAATCATATTATGTCTAAAATTATACATACTTTAAAAATATTTTGTAGCTTAAAAACACTAACAGTTGTCTAGGTCTTCAGAGCATCCTAATTCTGTTGCTGGTGGAGGATCTTGCCTGATGGCTGCTGACCGATCAGGGTGGTGTTTGTTCAAGATTGGGGTGGTGTAGCAATTTCTTAAATAAGGCAACAACAAAATCTCCCACATCAATTGACTCTTCATACACAAAATATTTCTCTGTAGCATGTAATGTTGTTTGATAGCATCTTACACATGATAGAACTTCTTTCAAAATTGAAGTCAGTCCTCTCAAACCCTGCCACTGCTTTATCAACTAAGTGTATGTAATATTATTGTCATTTCAACAATATTCACAGCTGCTTCACCAGTAGATTCTATCTCAGCAAACAATTACTTTGCTCATCCATAAGAAGTAACTTCTCACCCTTTCAAATTTTATCCTGAGAGTGTAGAAATTAAGTCACATCTTCTCTATTTCTAATTATACTATTCTTGATATTTCTGGACTATCTGCAGTTACTTCCTCCACTGGAAGTTTTGAACCCCTCAAAGTCATCCATAGGATTTGGAATCAACTTCTTCCAAACTTCTGCTTAGTATTGTGACCTCCTCCCATGAATCATGAATGTTCTTAATGGCATCGAGAATGATTAATTCTTTCCAGAAGGTTTTCATTGATTTTGCCCAAGTCCATCAGAGGAATGACTATATATGGCACCCATAGCTTTATGAAATGTGTTTCTTAAATAATAAGACTTCAACTTTAAAACTACTCCTTGGTCTGTGGGCTACAGAATGGATGTTGTGCCAGTGGACATGAAAACATTAATCTCCTTGGATATCTACATCAGAGCTTTCTGGTGACCAGTTGTACTGTCAATAAAAAGCAGTATTTTGAAAGAAGTCTTTTTATTCTGAGAATTAGGTCTCAACCATAGGCTTAAAATATTCAGCAAACTATGCTGTAAACAGATACGCTATCATCCAGGCTTTGTTGTTTCATTTCAAGAACATAGGCAAAGTGCACTTGGCATAATTCTTAAAGGCCCTAACATTTTTGGAGTGGTCAGTGAGCATTGGCTTCAACTTGAAGTCACCAGTGGCATTAGCTCCTAACAAGAGGGTCAACCTGTCTCTTGAACCTTTGAAGCCAGGCATTGAGTTCTCCTCTCTAGCTACAAAAATCTTAGGTAATATCTTCTTCTGATACATGGCTGTTTCTTCTACATTGAAAATCTGTTTAGTGTACCATCTTCATCAGTGATCTTGACTAGACCTTCTAGATAACTTGCTGTATTAGCACTTGCTGCTTTACCTTATACTTTTGTATTATGGAGATGGCTTCTTTCCTTATACCTTGTGAAACAACCACCGCTAGCTTTCAACTTTTCTTCTGCAGCTTCCTGCCCTCTCTTAGCCTTCGTAGAATTGAATAGAGTTACAGCTTTGCTCTGGATTAGGTTTTGGATTAAGGGAATGTTGTAGCTCATTTGGTCTCCTTTCTAGACCACTCAAACTTTCTCCATGTTAACAATAAGCTGTTTTGCTTTCCTATCATTTGTATGTTCACTGAAGTAGCACTTTTAACTTAAGAACTTTTCCTTTGCATTCATAATTTGGCTGTTTGACAAGAGAGGCCTAGCTTTTGACCAGTCTCAGTTTTTGAGATGCTTTCCTCACTAAGCTTAATCATTTCTAGCTTTAAATTTAAAGTGAGAGACATGCAACTCTTCTTTCACTTGAACACTTAGAGGCCATTATCACCTTGCAAATTGGCCTAAACTCAATATAGTTGTGTGGCAGGGAATAGGGAGACCCAAGGAGAGGAAGAGAGACAGGGAAATGGCCAGTGGGTGGAGCAGTAAGAAGACATACAACATTTATCAACTAACTTCACCCTCTTATATGAGTGAGGTTTATGGTGCTCCAAAATAATTACAATAGTAGCATCAGAGATCACTGATCACAGATCACCCTAGCAAATATAATAATAATATACAAGTTTGAAATGTTGTGTTAATTTTCAAAATGTAATGCAGAGACATGAAGTGAACACATGCTGTTGGAAAAATGGTGCCAACAGAGGCTTGCTGACACAGGATTGCCACAAACTTTCAATTGGTCAAAAGTTCAGTATCTGTGGAGCACAATAAAATCAGGTATACCTGTATATATAAACACATCAATTTATCCCATAGCACAATTCCAGAAGGGCTAAAGGGCCAGTGCAAATTCCCATCCAGAAGGATGGCTGAAGAAATCAGAATGACTTTTACTAACTTTGAAGTTACTTTTCTTGCAACCATGTAAATGCTCTTTCCTCTTAATCTCCCCTTGTCACAACCTTCTAAAAGGATTTCTATGCTTACAAATGCTTCATGTGAGTGAGCTACATTTTTTTTTTGTTTGTTTTGTGAACATTTTTTTAAAAGTTCAGAGTCTAAATCTGAAATCATGTAGTGGATAAAAGAGACAGGAAACAAACACAGAAAGAGAAGGCTGAAGGAAGAGAAGGCATTGGAACTCAAGCTCCCTGAATCTCACATATTTTGTAAGGGTTTCAGCCTTCCACAAAGTGTTATCATGATTCAAGCCAATCTTATCTATATCTCAAGGAGGACAAGGTGGTCCTAGCTGACATCTGGGTTACATATTTAATGCCCAAACATCTAGGGATAGGGGAATCAGTCAAATGAACTCTTCTGATTTTTTGTAAACAAAATAACCAATTGATGAACTGATTGCTTCACGTTTTGGATTTCTATATACACAATCACATGCCAGTGATTTAAAAAAAGCATCATCTTCAAATTCAGAGCAATGTACAGAGTTTTTCATAGCAATCTATGTTATGAAGGACTCCTAAAGTACCGAGAAAACAACAGTAATTAAGAGCAAATAATGATATTTTACACAGAATACAAATAACATTTCATTCATAATTTTATCTTTTTGTTTCCTTTCTTCTGCCAATAGCACAACATTTTATTATTCTTATTTTCATAATATGCTTGGCTGAGAAAAAAAAAGAAACTCATATTGACATTTTTCAGCTGCGTTTAAGAATGGGGGTAATACTAATATTTTGATTAAAGAAATTAGGGCTCTCTGTATCTTTTCTATTCCTCCGTGTTTTCATTTACTTTCTTGAAAATTAATACTAAGTTTTAACCATAAAAAAGAACCAATCGTTATCTATTTCCTTACATAGAAAGTTTAGAAGTATATTTACTAGCATTTTCTTGTCTCTTTTAAGAAAAAGTATTCTGCATCCATTTGGTGTGTGAGGTGTGTGTGTGGTGTGCGTGTATGAGAAGAAAAACCTGGCTGACTTTCCTCTGCTTACCTGTTGTGATTTACACATTTCTGTATTATTTTGGAAAATGAGATCTTAATCACATATGTTAAGCTAAAACCTGGATTATGAAAGTAATTTATAAAATCGACTTATAGATATTCTTTAATAATTATTGTAGTTCTAAGATTGTACAACTATACAGCTATAGCACTACATAAAACCAGAAAAATGACAAATTTTCCTTTCTGTTTTTCAAATTTAGGATTATAAAAATTATTTCAGGAGCTATTGCTATGTCTAATACTGCTTTCTAACCTTTCAGTATATCAATAGTTTCCTAAAAGCTCACTCTGTCTGGTAGCTGTGTCTCATACCAGTTTGTATTCTCCTCCTCTTATGTTCATCTTTCAATTACTGCTGATCTTCAGGGTATGCTAAGCCCTTTTCTGGTCTCAGTCTACGTGTTCTCTCTTGCCATTATGCTTCAACTCCCATGGCTTCACTGACTATCCTTTCAAAATATATACCTTAATCCAGATTCTTCTCTTGAATTGCAAACCTTCATATATAACTGTCTACTAGAACCAGCCACTAGAGTTCCCATGTATACCTCAAAGTCAACAAGTTCAAACTACCTCAAGTCAACCTGAAACTGACTCCTCTTCTGTGTTTAGCACTATCCACCCATGCAATTGTTCAAGCAAAAGTCTCTTTTAATCTTTTACTCCACTATCCAATCACCAACTTCTGTTTAATTTATCTCCTAGATAGTTCTTTCCATCCTCACTGTTTCTATTCTAACTTAGATCCTGAGTTCTTTCACCTGGTGGCATAGTGTATACAATTAGTGCTTCTGGAATTGTAGAGTACACAACACTTGGGGCCTGCAATGGCTTGAACATTTGTCCTCTCTAAAACTCATGTTGAAATGCAATTGCCATTGTAACAGTAGTCAGTGTTGGGAGTTTAAAGAGGTTATTAGGCCTGTAGAGCTCCATCCTCACAGGTGGAATTAGCACCATCATGAAAGGGTAGGTTCAGCCCCCTCTTGCCCTCTCTTGCCCTCTTGCTTACCACCATGTGATCACACAGTAAGAAAGCTCTCGTGAGATGATAGCATCTTGATATTGGACTTCCCGGTCTCCAAAATCGTCAGCCAATACGTTTCTGTTTCTGATGAATTACCTTGTCTCAGACATTGTTATAAAAACACAAAACAGACCAAGACAGAGCCCCTCCAGCCTTGTCTCATTATCCTCCACTCAAACTCTGCTCACTCTGCTCACTAGTATAATCAACATCTTTTAACACCTTAAACATTTCATACTCTCTTTCCTTGGACCTTTCAGACAGCTGTACTCTTTGTGTAGCTTTTATGGCATATATATATATATACATACACATACACACACATACACACACACACATAAATACATGTACTATGCATACACACACACACACTCATAATTTGTTCTGAGATACAATTCATCATCACCTTTATGATCAACAAGGCTGGGTTGGATGTCTCTTCAATCTAACTCCAAAACATTTTACTTTCTAATCTTATAAATATTATTTGTATTGTTAATTGTTCATTGTCTTGGCCTGTTTGGGCTGCTATAATAAATACAATAAATTAGGTGGCTTAAACAATATAAATTTATTTCTCACAATTCTGGATGCTGGGAAGTCAAAGACCAAGGTGCTGGCAGATTCAGCATCTTGTGAGGACTCTACTTTCTCTATAGATGGCACTGCCTTACTCACATGGTGAAAGGGGAAAGAGGTCTCTCTTGAACCTCTTTTATAAGGGCACTAATCCCATTTATGAAAGCTTCACCATCATGACCTAATCAGCATCCAAAGGTCCCACCTCCTAATACCATCACATTGGGAATTAGGATTTCAGCAAATACATGTTGGGAGTACACAAGCATCAACCATAGTATTCATTTACCTAATTATGCCCTCCAGTGCCATGAAAAATGTATGCCTTTTCATCACTGTGTCTGTAATACATAGCACAGCTAGCAGGATAGACACTTAGGAAACTCGTCCTAAGTGAAAAAATTAATGGATTGATGAATATATGCTAATATTTGAGACAAAATTATGGTAAGGCAAGGGTCATAACCTTATTCAAACAAAGAATTATGGTGAAGCAGAAATTTATAGATAGAGTTTATGTCATTATTGCTATTCTATTTGTAAGGTAAGTTGTAGTGCTTGTTTTTCAGCTCCAAAAGCTGAGAATTATTAAAAGTATTGCTGCAAGTAGAATGTTCAAGGAAAGGATAGGATTAGATGGTGTGCCATTTCCTAATTTCACCATGTTTGGAGATGACAGCTGGGCTCTAGCTCAACACAGCCAGGCAACTCCCAAGGACATAACTAAAAAACACTCAGGTTGCCAGCAAGTTATTTTCACAAAGAATGATTATTAGGACAACAAAATCATGTAAATAAGAAATGGAAAAGGCATGACAGGTCATCTAATCTCTCCTATGAGAATACTCTCTTAAATGTCGGCGTCAGTGCTCATCAGGGTGAATTTTGAGTACAACCAGTGATGTAAATCTCATCTTTACCCTTGGGAGGCTGTTGTGCAAACCAAACGGTTTTGTGTGTGTGTGCTTCTGCTTGTATAAAATGTTTTTAAATATGCTTTTTACTTAATTTGTGCATTTTACTCTACTACATCAAGCCCCTGTCTTCTTTGGTTATATAAAATAATACATAAATGATAATAAAATCTTGGAACAATAGTTCTTATTCAACTGAATTGAATTACAAGCAACAAATTTACTCTTTCCATTTAAAGTTACACCTAATCATGACAATAATTCCTTCTATTGTATGTTTGATATGCTTTTATTTTATTCTATCAACGTTTAAAAATTGGAAGGGAGAGAGAGTCAGAATATGTCACTTCAATAAGTTAAATATTAGTAAATGTCAAGATACTCTTTAGGTTCTTTCGCTGTGATGCAGAAACAATTAATAGAATATTGCTTAAATAAATGAATTATCTGCTGAAGCTATAAAATTTTTGCACCATTTCGAATGTTATGTAGGTTATTTTTGTTTGCTTATTATTTTAATTTTATTTTTTATTGGGATCTTACCTGTACCATTTCAATGTTACCCATTCATGTCATTAAAAATCGTTCTGGCTCAATATAAGGCAATAATGACCTTTCATCTGCAACATTTCCCAAATATTAGTCTTGTTTACCAATTACTTGAAGTTGGCCATATTTTATATCCTTATATACTTTATACTGATAAATATTAAGTGAACAAATTTTTCCTTAATATTTTCTTGAGATGACTTATTTTAACTGAAATACATTTTAAATAAATATGTCATGGATGAAATTGCTTATTTTTCCTATTCATATACACAAATACATATAATTTAAAACACTATTACATAACTCCTAAAATACCATATGGTTCACATTTTGGAAAAACTGTTCTACTATACTTTATTATAAATCCATAGGTAATTTCTTTCTTTTTTTCATGAAGAAGACTTTCAGAGCTATTTTCTGACAGTTTCCTGCAAATTAAAAATATGTCTATAGATATTATATTTTCAATCTTTTATACTTAACACTGTTCTGTTGTTACTGTAAAATCTATTTAATTTGAACAAATATGTGAAAATATAAGCACAAATTTGTAAAAATTAGAAAATGTCGTTTTATTTCTTTGATATGTTTCTAATAAGGAGCTATTGAACCTTCTTAAACTTAGTAACCTACTTTAATAAGCAGATAAAATATATAATTAATAGTACCTAAATAGCAAGTGGTACTCTGAAATACTCTGTTCTCTTAAGGCACCAGCTGTTACCTGAATATTATGATGCATGCTTTTCACATGACAAAGATTTTCAAAGTTTGATGTAAGCCAAACTCATAAATTCTAAATTAGTTATTAATTCATATGAAACATCATACTCATGTCTAATTTCTTTATTTGGTTATTATACTGGGTACCCCCCAAAATATTTCTACCTCAACATTATTGAGGAAGAATATTCTTCAACAACCAGTAAATAGAGATTTACAAAACTTTTTGACCATTTTGAAAACCCACTGTATGTGGTTATCCTCCAAGTGGATTCATTGCAATCTACTATTTTTGTTTATGATGTTTCAACCAGTTCTCAATCCATGTGACTCTATTTTCATCCAAGGCAATTATAATTAATTTGTAAGTAAAAGTACATAATTCACTATTTCAAATGCTTCACTGGAGCCCAAATACATGACGTCAGTTGTATCCTCTTTATCAAATTAGTTTTGCAACTCTATCAAACAAGCCTATTATTATGGTCTGGCATGATTTGTTCAATATGGACCCAGCTGCTGAAGGCTCAAGATTCTATTGTCTTCTAACTACTTACAGATTGGCCTTCAATATTTTCTCCCTTACTAAACTCCATATTAATATATTGTTTGATTGCATGCAAGCATTTTTTTTTTTGTTTGGGCATGTCAGTGAAAAGTAAAACCTGAAAGACAGTAGCTTGTAAAAATCACTTTATTTTATTTTTTTTTCTGTTTGTATGCCACATATTTAAATGAGGTGCTTTGGGATCTTTATTATTTTCTTTATATTTATTTATTTTAACACAAAACCTTTTCTGTAAGAATTAATAAGGATTTTAGGATTATTAATTTGTGGGTACTTGCATTTTCAAGAAATGATAAAACTAGACTAACTAAAGAAAGGATGTTACCTCAGAAAGTTTACACAATAAGGTGATGAATCTCATCATGACTCATAGAAAATAATCTAATTGTAGGGCATGGTGGAGTAAATTGATAGGATCTAAGGATATCCATATGAGGCATGGTAAAATTAATTTATGCCATTTATTTATATCACATATTAAGCACAAATAACTAAATTGTTATAAACAAGTAAATGGCTGTAATATGAAACTTGTTGTAAAGGTAAAAATTTACCACCTCAAGATTTCATAGTGCACAGGCAGCCCATTCATGGCAATTATTGGTAAGATCTACAATAAGTAATAGTCTTAGTATACCAAATGTACTGTTCTCATTTCTACAGTAGTTACATGGTTTGATTATGTATGAATAATCCTATAATGTAAAAAAGTTTGTTCCTTTAGTGTTCCTCCTGGAAATCTGTTGACACTTGCAATTGTATAGAAAATGTGTTTTTCGGCCGGGCGCGGTGGCTCAAGCCTGTAATCCCAGCACTTTGGGAGGCCGAGACGGGCGGATCACGAGGTCAGGAGATCGAGACCATCCTGGCTAACACGGTGAAACCCCGTCTCTACTAAAAATACAAAAACTAGCCGGGCGAGGTGGCGGGCGCCTGTAGTCCCAGCTACTCGGGAGGCTGAGGCAGGAGAATGGCGTAAACCCGGGAGGCGGAGCTTGCAGTGAGCTGAGATCTGACCACTGCACTCCAGTCCGGGCGACAGAGCGAGACTCCGCCTCAAAAAAAAAAAAAAAAAAAAAAAAAAAAAGAAAATGTGTTTTTCAAAAAAAAATTACAACACAGAACTTGTTTACAACCTTCAAAATTGTGAAAGTCTGAGAAATCAGAGATTCTCCTATTATATTTCCTTTCAGTTCAAGGTAATTAAAAACATGTTTGGGAATGGCTACACATGGGTATAACGATGGGAATAACAGACACTGGGGACTCCAAAAGTGGGGAGGGTTGGGAGAGGCAAGGGTTGAAAAGGTACCCATTGAGCACTATGTTCACTATTCGGGTGATGGGTTCACTAGAAGCCCAAACTGCAGTATTATGCAATATACCCATGTAACAAGCCTACACATGTACCCCTTAAATCTATAATAACATTGCTTTAAACAACATGTCTGTGGAAAGTTAAATTTAAAAAAATGATTTGCAAATTGGTCGTCCACGTTTAAAATGCTTTTGCAAACATCTTGCTTTCTCAGTCACCAAAGCTATTGTTTCTAAGTAAAAACATGTATATACTTTGTTTTTCCCTACCCAATTCAGTAAGTAAGCATTTTCAATTGTAATTGAAGAAAACTGTTATTTTTTCAATCTGAGTAACATCTGACAAATTCTAGGCTAAGAATTGGCTACTAAAGGACTTGGCAATTTGAAATTGAAGGAGACATGTAAAATGGCCCTGTTAATTGCTTTTGGGGCGAGAGTTGGGAGTGAGAGGACAACCAAAGAAAGGGGAACATTCATTTGATTATTTTCCAATAAAATAGCTAATTTCTGAAGAATTTTATGAAATTATAAATGAGAAGCAATAATGAATTTTGTGAGCTTAAATATTCATGATTTAAAGGCTTATTAGACTATAATATTGGAACAGTGTAGAAGCAACTGAAAATAATGTTTTTAATAGAAAAATTAGATGTAACACTTTCTATTTCAAGGATTGCATTCCCTTGATATTTGCTTATGGATAACATTTGCTTATTTCCTTCAAGATTTAAACGAAAAGCGTATGCAAAAGTGTGTCCTCAAATCTCAAAATATTAATACTTATTTTCAACGTTTAATGATAACTCTGTTTTTCCAAAGCCTCTTTTTATTGTTCTGAAAAACATATTTCACAATTAAATATTTCCCACCAAAAGTTTTAAGAGGCCTATGTTACAGTCATGTGAATGAGCATTCCATGTTAGCTACATGACAATATAATTTGAAAAATATAATGGCAATGATGATCACTGAGGCAACAGTTATAGGCTCTAAAGCAAGTAAAATGGACCTTCTCTGTCTTATTCACCTCAGTTTCCTGTACTTAGAAGCACTCAATTAATATTTGTTCAATTAATGCATGAAACTCAGAAAATGTAATATTTATGCTTTTCCACATAGAGAAAAATCTATACTTGCACATAACAGAAAATCTAGATTCACAGAAGCAAAACCATTGTTGCATTAAAGTATAAGTCTAATTGAAATTCAAGAGAAAAAAATTTAACTGTTTCTATATGAAAACTAAAAAAGCTAATATGGAAATAAAGTTCCATCTATTTGTAATTCTACTTCAAAGTATTACTAATTATTTTAACTGAATAATTATCTTTATAAAAATTTGTATAAGGAAATATCCTCTATTAGTTCAAATGATGATTGGGACAATATCTAGTTTGTTTTTTATAGCATCCTTGGTAACTAGAACAATTCTTAGTACACAGAAAACCTTTCCTATTTGCTGAATGAATTCATGCTTGGGGCTTGTATTAGTCAAGGTTCAAGCAAAGATACAGAATCATTTATATGATTATCCCATATATATTGGGAGATATATATTCAAAGATTTACTGTAAATAATTGGCCTATGCAACTGTGGGGATTGGTTAGGCAATCAAAATCCATATGACAGGCAGTCGGGAAGGGCAGGCTGGAACCCCTGGTTAGGAGCTGATATTGCCTGCCATCTACAGGAATTTCTTCATCAGGAAAGTCTCAATCAGCGCTGCTTTTAAGGCCTTTCCCTGGATTGAAACAGGCCCACCTAGGTTACATAGGATAATTTAACTGAAAGCAGCTGATTATGGGCCTTAATCGCATCTACAAAATACTCTCTTAAAAACATGTAGATCAGTGTTTGATTGAAAAACTATGGGTTGTAGCATAGTCAAGTCAGCAGAGCAAAAAGACCTGAACAAATGGGATGTGCACTGCCTTTTCTGGTGGTGGATAATTCATCACCAAGAATTTGAACAGAGGTAGACTGTCCATCTTAGAAGTTCCATTTACTGAGAGCTTATTTGGCTCTAAAGTCTGTTTGATTTTAAGCTCTTCATTTACCTTATAATTTTCAATAATTTTAAGAATCTGTGTTTTTGTCCTTATTTTGCAGAAGAGAAACTTGAGACTAAAAATAAGCTTAATCACTTTTGATCTAAACCAGCTAGTGCGGATTAAAAACTAAAATATATTAATTTCAAAGCCCTAACTCTTCAAAACTATAATGCTAGTATGACATTGTCAAATAGAAATTGGCATAAAAAGGGAAAAATAATAGAAATATTCAGATATGTCATTTTAGTCAAGAAATTCATCTCATTGTAATACATTGTTCTTAACTCACCCTCTCCATTAATGTGCTCGTCTATGTCACTCCTCAGTATTCCTGAGAAAGTGCTGAAAGAGAAGATACAATGATTGAGATAATGATTATAAAGATATTTATTATCAGTTGTGTCTTATTACAACAGAACATTTTGAAAGCCACTAAAATACTTTTTTAGCCAACAACAGTAGGAAAAACAAACTTTTCTCATGTGCAACTGTCAAAGCTTATGTTAAAATTATTATTGCTTTTTATTTAACTTTATTCAATGTCTGGGTCTGGTTCTTAGAAATTTCTGTAACTGAGAAGAACAAGATTTCAATTTTTTAGCTTGTGATAAATGATTTATCCACGACAGTTTTTTATTCTACTTTCTCTTATTCTGTCTTACCACTGAGTTTTCTTATTTACTTAGCTGAGTCCTCAACTACTGTTATATACTAATTTATCTTAAGTACAGTCTGGTCTTCTGAATCAGATAGAAATAATGATGAGAAATAAAAATGAATTTATGTATGTGTAATCAAATATAGTATTGTTTATTACAAATTTTAGTAAGTATCATCCAGTTTAAATTTATAGGAGTTGGCACATGACAGTAAATTCAATTTGTGAATTTGATAGTGAATTTAATAATTAATATCAATCTAATGCCTATTTCTTTGCAAACTGAAAAGTTGTAATAGTATGATTATATCTTAAGAAATGAAGTTAGTAATTTTTATAGCTTTTTTCATAACAAAAGTTAACTCTTTATGGTATTAAACATTATTTTCTTCTATTTTGTGTTAGTGCTAGAATGCTAGCTATGAGTTCTGTAACTGCCCAAAAGATAGAGAGAACTTGCAGAAAAGTCCAAATACAGTCCAAAAAGAAGAAAGTCCTCCCAAAAGAAAGAAAAATGAAAACAGCTGCAATGTCATCCTCCATTATGTTAGCTCATGCTTGGTTCTTGCTAAAGAACAGACATTCAATCTGCTTTGAATTATTTGTCACTTGGCTTCTTTATATTTCCATGCCCTATTTTGCATTTGTTCACTACTCATTCTGTTATGCAATCTACGTTCTGCAAAAAAATGTTGATATATATTCTTACCAAGGATTGAACTATGCATAACCAAGTTAAGAACCTTCACAAACCTTGATGTTTTAGACTTTGCAACCAAACGTCATCATTTTAAGATCTGAGTTCACTTGCTCTTGGGTTGAATGTAAAAACTCAATGCACAGGACTTTAAAAGGCTTATAAAATATTCAAAAAGCTCCTTGAACATCAAATAGCTCTTAAGACAGAACATTTTGATGAGTTTAGTGTAAATGAATCAGAAGCATATGGATTAAATTTACCTTAAAATACTCCTGGGTTTAAGAATTAAGGGAAAATGTGCTTGGCAAAACACATTTTGGGTTTTGCCTAACCCAGAACATTGGAAAAGTAGTTCAAGATGTTTGACGAACCCAAAACAAGGCTGGGTTCACCCATCCTTAATTCCCTGTGGTAATAGTAAAGGACAGGCAGAGGCAGATTTTAGGTGCATAAATCTAGTTCAGGTTTTATCATGGTCATCCTAAACTATTAGATAACTTGAGAATGCCTTACCTCTACTAAATTAAATTTGTGCTATGTGCTTTTTATAATTTCTATTTGAAGACTATAAAATGTGTGTTTTATATGAAGAGTGTGCTTCTACATACTTACCATATAGCAGTTTCTATGTACCCACTCAGTAAAGAAGAGAAATCAAGAGCTTTGCACCTATCAAGAGATGTACACAGACATCATCATTAACCTCAGTAACTATTCAGTTGAATAGAAATAGAATGAGAAGTTTATCAATTATTTTTACTTCTAAAACTAACAAAAATGTGCTAAAGAAGAATCTGTTTTGAAAAATGCCAGCATGCACAGTAATCAATATTATAAAATTTTACTTTCTATTTCTAATTTAACTTTTCTGTCTACACAAGAAATGGACAGAATGTATGAGCTGGTCATTATCTGAGTACAACAGTATAATAAAAAACAACCATTTATTCCTGATTTAGGGAACTGCCATTAGTACCTGAATTATCTTCCACTTGAATTTATGACAAATTCTTTCCTTGTAAGTACACAAATGTGGAGAAAAAAAATACTTATATATCATCTTCCTTCTTCTCTTCCAATAGACAAATAACCAGGGAGAGACACAAATCATTGACTCACATGAAAGTAAATAGATTCCCACAATGGTAGCTCATGGGATTTCAAATTACAGCCCAAAATATTCATAGTATAAAATCTAGCTAACATCTTCAGTTAAGATAGTTTGCTAAAGATAGCATCTAAAGTGTGAATTTTTGGAACAAATAAAATATAAATGTAAAATATTTTCTTGAAACAGTATATTTGAATGATAGTTTACCATGTCAACCTTGAATATTAGAAAGTGCTTTACACAAGAAAAAAGTTTATTATTTTGTGGAGTAATGATAGGCTATTTTCTGCAATGTGACAAGAAATTAGTAAGAGTGTATGAAGACATATTTTTACACATATGTATTCAAAGAAGTTAGGTTTTTAGAAATTGGCTTAGTTTATTTGCTTACCTAATTGGTAGATTACAAATGAATAATGTTTCTTTCAAATAATGAGTTGAGAGATAATTTATTTATAAAATAAAAAATGTTTACATAAAATATGCTCAATATCAGAAAACTGCTCTTCTTAACAATTTCTCTTAGTAATTTGACTACATGCAGTCCTTGGAACACATATTTAAATAGCTAATTTTTCAGTTTATCTATTATATGGAGCATACATATATTTTTAGAGCCAAAACATACAACAACAACACTTCACAATAATTTACTCTTCCATCAACCTTAATTTTCTGGAACTCAGTATCACCAAAGATGTTCTTAGCAGCCTAAAGAAATGTCATAAAATTCATGTACTAAGCATATGCACTTTAATTCTAGCCCTTCATTTATAGTCTTTTGGATTCTTATTTATCATACAATTCACTCAAGTATTCCACAGGTTTTTAGTGGGAACCTATTAGGAGCAAAACGATGCTGGGTACAAGAAAAGTATAAATTATTTATTCAGAATTGTTTTTACTCAAAAAGTTTATCGTATAGTGACTGAATTAAGACCTGTAAAAATAGCTATTATTAAATTGAAAAGTGATATAAAATCACTATAGAAAATGTTCTATGGGTTCTCAAAAGAGAGTTAAGAGTCCATAATGCAAGCATAATGTCAGCAGAAACAGTAACTGCTAACAGTTTTGCATTAAGGGAGGACACAGAAAAATGTAAAAAGAAAAAAAAATAGACAAAAAGTATATTGTCTAACAGTGTAAACATGGATGTTGAGAGAAGTCTTTTCAAAATTATGTTCAGTATATTTTGTCTAAAAGGGTAAGGATGTGTTAATACATTTTCAATCAACTTGAATCTAGTGTGTTTTTTTTATCATTTGGAGACAACTGTACAAATGTTATGTAAAAGGCATTATAATGTGTATATAAATGAAATAACACAAATAAGTGTAGAGTGCATAATTTTGAAAACAGAATAGGCCTGGAATAGGTGCTAGGTCTTCACAGAAGATCATTTCAAAGGAGTCCATGAGGAAATCTTTCAAGTAGTTTAGAAAACCTGACGACAGATGTGTAGTAACTATAAGAAATATATTTAGCCTGCTTCTGGGTAAGCTGACGGAGAGAAATAGAAAATATTCACCATTTAGATGTGTGTTCCAAGGACTGCGTGTAGTCCAATTACTAGGAGAATTTGTTTAACAAGAGCAGTTTTCTGATATTGAACTTCTGAGAGTAGGGCTCAGCTGTTTTAATTGTTGACAAGCCTTCCAAATGATTCTTAAGCACTTTAACTTTTGAAAATCACAATTCAAAATTCTGTCAGGAATCTTTTTGGAAAGATGACAGGAAAAGTTTCGGCAGATAGCCAGTGAGAAGATTTCTAAGAACATCCCCATCTTATGCTGCAAAAAGATACTTCAATGGAAATAACAATGACTTGTAAGACTTGGGGGACAAAACTTTTGCCATGTGGGCATTTCATATTAGACTCATTCATTAGTTATCTATTCCCATTCATTATAAATAACGGCTTAATTTTATGTATAGACCAAATGTGTTTCTATCTTCTTATTTAATGTATCAGCTTCACCAAAGTCCTAAAATGGCAAGTATGCTCAGCCATCTGAACACCTGGCATTTCACAGTAGTATTTATTAGGAAATTCAGAAAAGAACGAAGCGCTCAGACAGAAAAATACATCCCCAAAATTACCAATACATGCGACCAATGTTATGAAACCCTTTAGAAAGTTTCCCATCAAAAATGATTTTTTTTCTAGTTTTCTAGTGCAGCATATCAACAGCTATTATTCAGTTACACATATAGAAATGCAGAATAATAACAAACATGTAGAAATACAAAGAGAAATATACAGGAAACAGTAGAGAATGGGAAACGGTGAATCTGAGGTACTGGTAGAAAGGTAGTATCTCTCTTAAGCACCACGCCCTGCCCAAGTCACATACACTATTAGCATTTTCCACTGAAAAAAGAATGGCCTACAGGAATTAATATGCTTAGCTTCCCTCTTCATCACAATTCACCACATCATACACACTTACCAAAATCCATACACTTTTTACCTCTTTTATTCTGATCCGAAAGAGGTACCCCTGCTATCTAAAGCTATTTTATCCTTGTTATTCCTACTCTTCTGAATTTACAACTTCTAGATTTATGTTTGTCTCATTTCCTACAGCTTCCTTCCCTCCATCCCTCTTGAAGCACCTCCTTAAATATTTCTTCTACTCACAGTTAAGGTTTTATCAAAAATTCTTGAAATTCACTTTCATTTAGGTATCTCATCCATTCTTCAACTCACTTATAAGATAATTCTACCCCTACTATGCCAATAAAGTTATTCATACTGTTGTTACCAACGGTTAAAGCTAATTAATGTTATTTCCTTAGCTTTCATACATCTTTGATTCTAATTTATTAATTTTAATATTGAAAATTCTCAAATGATAAAATCATGTGATTATAATTTAGCTGTCTGAGCTTGGAAAAAAATGTAACTGTCCATTTCTTTCTAGCATGAAGTCTGGCTACATTGATTTATTTTTAATTTTTTAAAAATTTCAGTAAGTTTTGGGGAACAGGTGGATTTTGGTTATATGAATAAATTCTTTAGTGGTGATTTTTGAGATTTTGATGCACCCATTACCTGAGCAGCGTGCACTCGACCCATTGTATAGTCTTTTATCCCTATTCTCCTCCTACACTTTCCCTGGAGTCTGCAAAGCTCACTGTATTATTCTTATGAGTTTGCGACCTCTTAGCTTAGCTCTCACCTATGAGTGAGAGCATATATGATGTTTGGTTTTCCATCCCTGAGTCACTTCACTTAGAATAATGGTCCCCAATTCCATCCAGGTTGTGGCAAATGTCATTTCATTCCTTTTTTTTGTGGCTTAGAATGCCATTTCATTCCTTTTTATGGTATATAAAATATACACTTTTTAAATCCACTCATTGATTGATGGGCATTGGGGCTTGTTCCATTTTTTTGTTTTTGCAATTGCAAATTATGCTCCTATAAACATGTGTGTGCAAGCATCTTTTTTGTATAATGACTGCTTTTCCTCTGGGTAAATACCCAGGAATAGGATTTCTGTATCAAATTATAGCCTACTTTTAGTTCTTTAAGGAATCTCCACACTGTTTTTCATACTGGTTGCGTTAGTTTACATTCTCTCCAACTCTGTAAAAGTTTTTTTTTCTTTTCAACAATCCATACCAACATCTATTATTTTTGGATTTTTTGATTATGGCTATTCTTGCAGGAGTAAGGTGTTATCGCATTGTGGTTTTGATTTGCATTTCTCTGACAATAAGTGACGTTGCATACTTTTTCATATGTTTCTTGGCTATTTGAATATCTTCTTTGGAGAATTGTCTATTTTTTTTTATTATACTTCAAGTTCTAGGATACATATGCACAACATGCAGGTTTGTTACATATGTATACACGTGCCATGTTGGTGGGCTGCACCCATTCACTTGTCATTGACATTAGGTATATCTCCTAATGCTATCCCTCCCCCTTCCCCCTTCCACAATAGGCCCCTGTGTGTGATGTTCCCCTTCCTGTGTCCAAGTGATCTCATTGTTCAATTCCCACCTATGAGTGAGAACATGTGGTGTTTAGTTTTCTGTTCTTGCAATAGTTTGCTGAGAATGATGGTTTCCAACTGCAACCATGTCCCTACGAAGGATACGAACTCGTCCTTTTTTTATGGCTGCATAGTATTCATGGTGTATATGTGCCACATTTTCTTAATCCAGTCTGTCACTGATGGATATTTGGGTTGATTCCAAGTCTTTGCTATTGTGAATAGTGCCACAATAAACATATGTGTGCATGTGTCTTTATAGCAGCATGATTTATAATCCTTTGGGTATATCCCCAGTAATGGGATGGCTGGGTCAAATGGTATTTCCAGTTCTAGATCCTTGAGGAATTGCCACGCTGTTTTTCACAATGGTTGAACTAGTTTACAGTCCCATCAACAGTGTAAAACTGTTCCTATTTCTCCACATCCTCTCCAGAACCTGTTGTTTCCTGATTTTTTAATGATTGCCATTCTAACTGGTATGAGATGGTATCTCATTGTGGTTTTGATTTGCATTTCTCTGATGGCAAATAATGATGAGCATTTTTTCATGTGTCTGTTGGCTGTATGAATGTCTTCTTTTGATAAGTGTCTGTTCATATGCTTTGCCCACATCTTGATGGGGTTGTTTGTTTTTTTTTCTTGTAAATTTGTTTGAGTTCTTTGTAGGTTCTGGATATTAGCCCTTTGTCAGATGAGTAGATTGCAAAAATTTTCTCCCATTCTGTAGGTTGCCTGTTCACTCTGATGTTAGTTTCTTTTGTTGTGCAGAAGCTCTTTAGTTTAATTAGATCCCATTTGTCACTTTTGGCTTTTGTTGCCGTTGCTTTTGGTGTTTTAGACATGAAGTCCTTGCCCATGCCTATGTCCTGAATGGTATTACCTAGGTTTTCTTCTAGGGTTTTTATGGTATTAGGTCTAACATTTAAGTCTCTAATCCATCTTGAATTAATTTTCATATAAGGAGTAAGGAAAGGATCCAGTTTCAGCTTTCCACTTATGGCTAGCCAATTTTCCCAGCACCATTTATTAAATAAGGAATTCTTTCCCTGTTTCTTGTTTTTGTCAGGTTTGTCAAAGATCAGATGGCTGTAGATGTGTGGTATTATTTCTGAGGACTCTGTTCTGTTCCATTGGTCTATATCTCTGTTTTGGTACCAGTACCATGCTGTTTTGGTTACTGTAGCCTTGTAGTATAGTTTGAAGTCAGGAAATGTGATGCCTCCAGCTTTGTTCTTTTGACTTAGAATTGTCTTGGCAATGTGGGGTCTTTTTTGGTTCCATATAAACTTTAAGCAGTTTTTTTTTTCCAATTCTGTGAAAAAAGTCGTTGGTAGCTTAATGGGGATGGCTTTGAATCTACCTTGGGCAGTATGGTCATTTTCAGGATATTGATTCTTCCTATCCATGAGCATGTTATGTTCTTCCATTTGTTTGTGTCCTCTTTTATTTCACTGAGCAGTGGTTTGTAGTTCTCCTTGAAGCGGTCCTTCACATCCCTTGTAATTGGATTCTTAGGTATTTTATTCTCCTTGAAGCAATTGTGAATGGGAGTTCATTCATGATTTGGCTCTGTTTGTCTTTTATTGGTATATAAGAATGCTTGTGATTTTTGCACATTGATTTTGTATCCTGAGACTTTGCTGAAGTTGCTTATCAGATTAAGGAGATTTTGAGCTGAGATGTTGCGATTCTCTAAATATACAAACATGTCATCTGCAAACAGGGACAATTTGACTTCTTCTTTTCCTAAATGAATACCCTTTATTTCTTTCTCTTGCCTGATTGCCCTAGCCAGAATTTCCAACACTATGTTGAATAGGAGTGGTGAGAGAGGGCATCCCTGTCTTGTGCCAGTTTTCAAAGGGAATGCTTACAGTTTTTGCCCATTCAGTATGATATGGGCTGTGGGTTTGTCATAAATAGCTCTTATTATTTTGAGATCTGTTCCATCAATACCGAATTTATTGAGCGTTTTTAGCATGAAGGGCTGTTGAATTTTGTCAAAGGCCTTTTCTGTGTCTATTGAGATAATCATGTGGTTTTTGTCTTTGGTTCTGTTTATATGCTGGATTACATTTATTGACTTGCATATGTTGAACCAGGCTTGCATCCCAGGGATGAAGCCCACTTGATCGCGGTGGATAAGCTTTTTGATGTGCTGCTGGATTCAGTTTGTCAGCATTTTCCTGAGGATTTTTGCATCGATGTTCATCAGGGATATTGGTCTAAAATTCTCTTTTTTGGTTGTGTCTCTCTCAGGATTTGGTATCAAGATGATGTTGGCCTCATAAAATGAGTTGAGGAGGATTCCCTCTTTTTCTATTGATTGGAATAGTTTTGGAAGGAATGGCACCAGCTTCTCCTTGTTCCTCTGGTAGAATTCAGCTGTGAATCCATCTGGTCCTGGACTTTTTTGGTTGGTAGTCTATTAATTATTGCCTCAGTTTCAGAGCCTGCTATTTGTCTATTCAGGGATTCAGCTGTTTCCTGGTTTAGTCTTGGGAGAGTGTAAGTGTCCAGGAATTTATCAATTTCTTCTAGGTTTTCTAGTTTATTTGTGTAAAGGTGTTTATAGTATTCTCTGATGGTAGTTTGTATTTCTGTGGGGTTGGTGGTGATATCCCCTTTATCATTTTTTATTGTGTCTGTTTGATTCTTCTCTCTTTTCTTCTTTATTATTAGTCTTGCTAGCAGTCTATCAATTTTGTTGATCTTTAAAAAAAAAAAAAAACAGCTCCTGGATTCATTCATTTCTTGAAGGGCTTTTTGTGTCTCTATGTCCTTTAGTTCTGCTCTGATCTTAGTTATTTCTTGTCTTCTGCTAGCTTTTGAATGTGTTTGCTCTTGCTTCTCTAGTTCTTTTAATTGTGATGTTAGGGTGTCAATTTTAGATCTTTCCTGCTTTCTCTTGTGGGCTATAAATTTAGTGCTATAAATTTACCTCTATACACTGCTTTAAATGTGTCCTGGAGATTCTAGTATGTCGTATCTTTGTTCTGATTGGTATCAGAGAACATCTTTATTTCTGCCTTCATTTTGTTATGTACCCAGTAGTCATTCGGGAGCAGGTTGTTCAGTTGCCATGTAGTTGAGTGGTTTTGATTTAGTTTCTTAGTCCTGATTTCTAGTTTGATTGCACTGTGGTCTGAGAGACAGTTTGTTATAATTTCTGTTCTTTTACATTTGCTGAGGAGTGCTTTATTTCCAACTGTGTGTTGGAGGTAAATTTTGGAATAAGTGCGATGTGGTGCTGAGAAAAATATATATATGCTGTTGATTTGGGGTGGAGAGTTCTGTAGATGTCTATTAGATCCACTTAGTGCAGAGTTGAGTTCAATTCCTGGATATCCTTGTCAACTTTCTGTCTCGTTGATCTGTCTAATGTTGACAGTGGGGTGTTAAAGTCTCCCATTATTATTGAATGGGAATCTAAGTCTCTTTGTAAGTCTCTAAGGACTTGCTTTATGAATCTGGGTGCTCCTGTATTGGGTGCATATATATTTAGGATAGTTAGCTCTTCTTGTTGAATTGATCCCTTTACTATTATGTAATGGCCTTCTTTGTCTCTTTTGATCTTTGTTGATTTAAAGTCTGCTTTATCAGAGACTAGGATTGCAACCCTTGCCTTTTTTGTTTTCCATTTGCTTGGTAGATCTTCCTTCATTCCTTTATTTTGAGCCTATATGTGTCTCTGCATGTGACATGGGTCTCCTGAATACAGCAAACTGATGGGTCTTGACTCTTTATCCAATTTGTCAGTCTGTGTCTTTTAATTGAACCATTTCGTCCATTTACATTTAAGGTTAATATTGTTATGTGTGAACTTAATCCTAATTATGATATTAGCTGGTTATTTTGCTCATTAGTTGATGCAGTTTCTTCCTAGCACCGATGGTCTTTATATTTTGGCATGTTTTTGCAATGGCTGGTACTGGTTGTTCCTTTCCATGTTTAGTGCTTCCTTCGGGATCTCTTGTAGGGCAGGCCTGGTAGTGACAAAATCTCTAAGCATTTGCTTGTCTGTAAAGGATTTTATTTCTCCTTCACTAATGGAACTTAGTTGGGCTGGATATGCAATTCTGGGTTGAAAATTCTTTTCTTTAAGAATGCTGAATATTGGCCCCCACTCTCTTCTGGCTTGTAGAGTTTCTGCTGAGAGATCTGCTGTTAGTCTGATGGGCTTCCCTTTGTGGGTAACCTGACCTTTCTCTCTGGCTGCCCTTAAGATTTTTTCCTTCATTTCAACTTTGGTGAATCTGACAATTTTGTTTCTTGGAGTTACTCTTCTCAGGGATTATCTTTGGCGCATTCTCTGTATTTCCTGAATCTGAATGTTGGTCCACCTTGCCAGGTTGGGGATGTTATCCTGGATAATATCCTGCAAAGTGTTTTCCAACTTAGTCCCATTCTCCCCGTCACTTTCAGGCACACCACTCAGACATAGATTTGGTCTTTTTATGTAATCCCATATTTCTTGGAGGCTTTGTTCATTTCTTTTTACTCTTTTTTCTCTAAACTTCTCTTCTCACTTCCTTTCATCCATTTGATCTTCAATCACTGATACTCTTTCTTCCAGTTGATCTAGTCAGTTACTGAAGCTTGTGCATTTGTCACGTAGTTCTCATGTCATGGTTTTCATCTTTGTCAGTTCTTTTATGGACTTCTCTGCATTGGTTATTCTAGTTATCCATTCTTCCATTCTTTTTTCAAGGTTTTTAGTTTCTTTGTGCTGGGTACATAGTTCCTCCTTTTGCTCTGAGAAGTTTGATGTACTGATGCCTTCTTCTCTCAGTTGTCAAAGTCATTCTCCATCCAGCTTTGTTCCATTGCTGGCGATTAGCTGCATTCCTTTGGAGGGAGAGATGTGCTCTGATTTTTTTGAATTTCCAACTTTTCTGCACTGCTTTTCCCCCATCTTTGTGGTTTTATCTGCCTTTGGTCTTTGATGATGGTGACGTACTGATGGGGTTTTGTTGTAGGTGTCCTTTCTGTTTGTTAGTTTCCCTTCTAACAGTCAGGACCCTAAGCTGCGGGTTTGTTGGAGCTTGCTTGAGGTCCACTCCAGACCCTGTTTGCCTGAGTATCAGCAGCAGAGGCTGCAGAAGAGAGAATATTGCTGAACAGCAAGTGTTGGTGTCTGATTCTTGCTCTGGAAGCTTCATCTCGGAGGTGTACCCAGCCGTGTGAGATGTGAGGTGTCAGTCTGCACCTAGTGGGGGATGTCTCCCAGTTAGGCTACTCAGGGGTCAGGGACCCACTTGAGTAGGCAGTCTATCCGTTCTCAGATCTCAACCTCCATGCTGGGAGAACCACTTCTCTCTTCAAACTGTCAGACAGAGACATTTACATAGGCAGAGGTTTCTTCCGCTTTTTGTTTAGCTATGCCCTGTCCCCAGAGGTGGAGTCTACAGAGGCAGGCAGGCTTACTTGAGCTGCAGTGGGGTCCATCCAGTTGAGCTTCTTGCTGACTTGGTTTACATACTTAAGCCTCAGCAATGGTGGGCACCACCCCCTCAGCCTTGCTGCCACCTTGCAGTTAGATCTCACACTCCTGTGTTAGCAATGAGGGAGGCTCTGTGGGTGTGGGACCCTCTGGGCCAGGCGTGGTTTATAATCTACTGGTGTTGCATTTGTTAAGATCTTTGGTAAAGTGCAGTATTAGGGCGGTAGTTACCTGATTTTCCAGGTGTTGTGTGTCTCAGTGTCCCTTGGCTAGGAAAAGGAATTCCCTTCCCCCTTGCACTTACCAGGTGAGGCAATGCCTCATCCTGCTTCAGCTCTTGCTAGTTGGGCTGCACCCACTGACCAACACTGACTGTCCGACATGCCCCAGTGAGATGAACCAGGTACCTCCGTTGAAAATGCAGAAATCTTCTCTGTTGTTCATGCTGAGAGCTGGAGACTGGAGCTGTTCCTATTCGGCCAGGGAGAATTGTCTATTCATGTCCTTGGCCCAATTTTTGATAGGATTGCTTTTCTCTTGCTGATTTGTTTGAGTTCCTTGTAGATTCTGGAAACTAGTCCTTTCTTGGAAAGTATAGCTTGCGAATATTTTCTCCCACTCTGTGGATTCTGTTTACTCTGCTGATTGTTTTTTTTTTTTTTTTCTGCACGGAAGCTTTTTAGTTTAATTAAGTCCCATCTATTTATCTTTGTTTCTGTTGCATTTGCTTTTGCATTCTTTCCTATAAAGTCTTTGCCTAAGCCAAGGTCTAGAAGAGTTTTTTCAATGTTATCTACTAGAATTTTTATGGTTTCAGGTCTTAGATTGAAGTCTTTGATCCATCTTGAGTTGATTTTTGTATAGGGTGAGAGATGAGGATCTAGGTTCATTCTTCTTCATGTGGCTTGCCAATTGGTTCAATAGGGTGTAATTTCCTCATTTTATGTTTTAGCTTGCTTTGTGAAAGACTTGTTGACTGTAAGTATTTGGCTTTATTTCTTAGTTCTCTATTCTATTCCATTGGCCTATATGACTATTTTTATACGAGTACCATGCTGTTTCAGTGACTATGACCTTATATATAGTTTGAAGTTGGGTAATGTTTTGTAGTTTTCTTTGTAGAGGCCATACACGTCCTAGTTTAGCTGTATTTTTTTAAAATTTAATTTTATTATTATTATATTTTAAGTTCTAGGGTACATGTGCATAACGTGCAGGTTTGTTACATATGTATACTTGTGCCATGTTGGTGTGCTGCACCTATCAACTCGTCAGCACCCATCAACTCGTCAGCACCCATCAACTCGTCATATATATCAGGTAAAACTCCCAATGCAATCCTTCCCCCCTACCCCCTACCCATGATAGGCCCCAGTGTGTGATGTTCCCCTTCCCGAGTACAAGTGATCTCATTGTTCAATTCCCACCTATGAGTGAGAACATGCTGTGCTTGGTTTTCTGTTCTTGTGATAGTCTGCTGAGAATGATGGTTTCCAGCTGCATCCATGGCCCTACAAAGGAAACAAACTCATCCTTTTTTATGGCTGCAGAGTATTCCATGGTGTATATGTGCCACATTTTCTTAATCCAGTCTGTCACTGATGGACATTTGGGTTGATTCCAAGTCTTTGCTATTGTGAATAGTGCCACAATAAACATACGTGTGCATGTGTCTTTATAGCAGCATGATTTATAATCCTTTGGGTATATACCCAGTAATGGGATGGCTGCGTCATGTGGTACTTCTAGTTGTAGATCATTGAGGAATCGCCATACTCTTTTCCATAATGGTTGAACTAGTTTACAATCCCACCAACAGTGTAAAAGTGTTCCTATTTCTCCACATCCTCTCCAACACCTGTTGTTTCCTGACTCTTTAATGATTGCCATTCTAACTGGTGTGAGATGGTATCTCATTGTGGTTTTGATTTGCATTTCTCTGATGGCCAGTGATGACGAGCATTTTTTCATGTGTCTGTTGGCTGTATGAATGTCTTCTTTTGAGAAATGTCTGATCATATCCTTTGCCCACTTTTTGATGGGGTTGTTTGTTTTTTTCTTGTAAATTTGTTTGAGTTCTTTGTAGGTTCTGGATATTAGCCCTTTATGGGATGAGTAGATTGCAAAAATTTTCTCCCATTCTGTGGGTTGCCTTTTCACTCTGATGATAGTTTCTTTTGCTGTGCAGAAGCTCTTTACTTTTATTAGATCCCATTTGTCAATTTTTGCTTTTGTTGCCGTTGCTTTTGGTGTTTTAGACATGAAATCCTTGCCCATGCCTATGTCCTGAATGGCATTACCTAGGTTTTCTTCTAGGGTTTTAATGGTATTAGGTCTAATATTTAAGTCTCTAATCCATCTTGAATTCATTTTTGTATAAGGAGTAAGGAAAGGATCCAGTTTCAGCTTTCTACTTATGGCTAGCCAATTTTCCCAGCACCATGTATTAAATAGGGAATCCTTTCCCCGTTTCTTGTTTCTCTCAGGTTTGTCAAAGATCAGATGGCTGTAGATGTGTGGTATTATTTCTGAGGGCTCTGTTCTGTTCCATTGGTCTATATCTCTGTTTTGGTACCAGTACCATGCTGTTTTGGTTACTGTAGCCTTGTAGTATAGTTTGAAGTCAGGTAGCGTGATGCCTCCAGCTTTGTTCTTTTGACTTAGGATTGTCTTGGCAATGAGGGCTCTTTTTTGGTTCCATATGAACTTTAAAGCATTTTTTTCCAATTCTGTGAAGAAACTCATTGGTAGCTTGATGGGTATGGCATTGAATCTATAAATGACCTTGGGCAGTATGGCCATTTTCACGATATTGATTCTTCCTATCCATGAGCATGGTATGTCCTTCCATTTGTTTGTGTCCTCTTTGATTTCACTGAGCAGTGCTTTGTAGTTCTCCTTTAAGAGGTTCTTTACCTCCCTTGTAAGTTGGATTCCTAGGTATTTGATTCTCTTTGAAGCAATTGTGAATGGAAGTTCAGTCATGATTTGGCTCTCTGTTTGACTGTTACTGATGTATAAGAATGCTTGTGATTTTTGCACATTAATTTTGTATCCTGAGACTTTGCTGAAGTTGCTTATCAGCTTAAGGAGATTTTGGGCTGAGACAATGGGGTTTTCTAAATATACAATCATGTCATCTGCAAACAGGGACAATTTGACTTCTTCTTTTCCTAATTCAATACCCTTTATTGCTTTCCCTTGCCTGATTGCCCTAGCCGGAACTTCCAACACTATGTTGAATAGGAGTGGTGAGAGAGGGCATCCCTGTCTTGTGCCAGTTTTCAAAGAGAATTTTTCCAGTTTTTGCCCATTCAGTATTATATGGGCTGTGGGTCTGTCATAAATAGCTTATTATTTTGAGATATGTTCCATCAGTACTGAATTTATTGAGCGTTTTTAGCATGAAGGGCTGTTGAATTTTGTCAAAGGCCTTTTCTGCATCTATTGAGATAATCATGTGGTTTTTGTCCTTGGTTCTATTTATATGCTGGATTACATTTATTGATTTGTGTATGTTGAACCAGGCTTGCATCCCAGGGATGAAGCCTACTTGATCATGGTGGATAAGCTTTTAGATGTGCTGCTGGATCTGGTTTGCCAGTATTTTATTGAGGATTTTTGCATCCATGTTCATCAGGGATATTGGGCTAAAATTTTCTTTTTTTGTCTCTGCCAAGCTTTAGTATCAGGATGATGTTGGCCTCATAAAATGAGTTAGGGAGCATTCCCTCTTTTTCTATTGATTGGAATAGTTTCAGAAGGAATGGTACCAGCTCCTCCTTGTACCTCTGGTAGAATTCAGCTGTGAATCCATCTGGTCCTGGACTTTTTTTGGTTGGTAGGCTATTAATTATTGCCTCAATTTCAGAGCCTGCTATTGGTCTCTTCAGGGATTCAGCTTCTACCTGGTTTAGTCTTGGGAGAGTGTAAGTGTCCCGGAAATTATCCATTTCTTCTAGATTTTCTAGTTGATTTGCATAAAGGTATTTATAGTATATTCTGATGGTACTTTGTATTTCTCTGGGGTCGGTGGTGATATACCCTTTATCATTTTTTATTGCATCTATTTGATTCTTCTCTCTTTTCTTCTTTATTATTCTTGCTAGCGGTCTATCAATTTTGTTGATCTTTTCAAAAAACCAACTCCTAGATTCATTGATTTTTTGGAGGGTTTTTTTGTGTCTCTATCTCCTTCAGTTCTGCTCTGATCTTAGTTATTTCTTGTCTTCTGCTAGCTTTTGAATGTGTTTGTTCTTGCTTCTCTAGTTCTTTTAATTGTGATGTTAGAGTGTCAATTTTAGATCTTTCCAGCTTTCTCTTGTGTGCATTTAGTGCTATAAATTTCCCTCTACACACTGCTTTAAATGTGTCCCAGAGAACATCTTTATTTCTGCCTTCATTTCATTATGTACCCAGTAGTCAGTCAGGAGCAGGTTATTCAGTTTCCATGTAGTTGAGTGGTTTTGATTGAGTTTCTTAGCCCTGATTTCTAGTTTGATTGCATTGTGGTCTGAGAGACAGTGTGTTATAATTTCTGTTCTTGTACATTTGCTGAGTAGTTCTTTACTTCCAATTATGTGGTCAATTTTGGAATAAGTGTGATGTGGTGCTGAGAAGAATGTATATTCTGTTGATTTGGGGTGGAGAATTCTGTAGATGTCTATTACGTCTGCTTGCTGCAGAGCTGAGTTCAATTCCTGGATATCCTTGTCAACTTTCTGTCTCATTGATCTGTCTAATGTTGACAGTGGGGTGTTGAAGTCTCCCATTATTATTGTATGGGAGTCTAAGTCTCTTTGTAAGACTCTAAGGACTTGCTTTGTGAATCTGGGTGCTCCTGTATTGGGTGCATATATATTTAGGAGAGTTAGCTCTTCCTGTTGAATTGATCCCTTTACCATTATGTAATGGCCTTCTTTGTCTCTTTTCATCTTTGATGGTTTAAAGTCTGTTTTATCAGAGACTAGGATTGCAACCCCTGCTTTTTTTTGTTCTCCATTTGCTTGGTAGATCTTCCTCCATCCCTTTATTTTGAGTCTATGTATGTCTCTGCATGTGAGATGCGTCTCCTGAATACAGCAGACTGATGGGTCTTGACTCTTTATCCAGTTTGCCAGTCTGTGTCTTTTCATTGGAGCCTTTAGTCCATTTACATTTAAGGTTAATATTGTTATGTGTGAACTTGATCCTGCCATTATGATATTAACTGGTTATTTTGCTCGTTAGTTGATGCAGTTTCTTCCTAGCCTTGATGGTCTCTACATTTTGACATGTTTTTGCAATGGCTGGTACTGGTTGTTCCTTTCCATGTTTAGGGCTTCCTTCAGGAGCTCTTGTAAGGCAGGCCTGGTGATGACAAAATCTCTAAGCATTTGCTTATCTGTAAAGGATTTTATTTCTCCTTCACTGATGAAACTTAGTTTGGCTGGATATGAAATTCTGGGTTGAAAATTCTTTTCTTTAAGAATGTGGAATATTGGCCCCCACTCTCTTCTGGCTTGTAGAGTTTCTGCTGAGAGATCTGCTGTTAGTCTGATGGGCTTCCCTTTTTGCGTAACCTGACCTTTCTCTCTGGCTGCCCTTAAGATTTTTTCCTTCATTTCAACTTTGGTGAATCTGGCAATTATGTGTCTTGGAGTTGCTCTTCTCGAGGAGTATCTTTGTGGCATTCTCTGCATTTCCTGAATTTGAATGTTGGCCTGCCCTACTAGGTTTGGGAAGTTCTCCTGGATGATATTCTGAAGAGTGTTTTCCAATGGTTCCATTTTCCCCCTCACTTTCAGGCACCCCAATCAGACGAAGATTTGGTCTTTTTACGTAATCCCATACTTCTTGCAGGGTTTGTTCAGTTCTTTTTTTCTTTTTTCTTTAGATTTCTCTTCTCCCTTCATTTCATTCATTTGATCCTCAATCGCTGATACTCTTTCTTCCAGTTGATCGAGTCAGTTACTGAAGCTTGTGCATTTGTCATGTAGTTCTCGTGTCATGGTTTTCATCTCTGTCATTTCGTTTATGGCCTTCTCTGCATTAATTATTCTAGTTACCAATTCTTCCACTCTTTTTTCGAGATTTTTAGTTTCTTTGCGCTGGGTATGTAATTCCTCCTTTAGCTCTGAGAAGTTTGATGGACTGAAGCCTTCTTCTCTCATCTCGTCAAAGTCATTCTCCGTCCAGCTTTGATCCGTTGCTGGCAATGAGCTGTGTTCCTTTGGAGGGGGAGATGCGCTCTTATTTTTTGAATTTCCAGCTATTCTGCCCTACTTTTTCCCCATCTTTGTGGTTTTATCTGCCTCTGGTCTTTGATGATGGTGACATACTGATGGGGTTTTGGTGTGGCTGTCCTTCCTGTTTGTTAGTTTTCTTTCTAACAGTCAGGACCCTCAGCTGTAGGTCTGTTGGAGATTGCTTGAGGTCCACTCCAGACCCTGTTTGCCTGGGTGTCAGCAGCAGAGGCTGCAGAAGATAGAATATTGCTGAACAGCGAGTGTACCTGTCTGTTTCTTGCTTTGGAAGCTTCCTCTCAGGGGTGTACTCCACCGTGTGAGGTGTGGGGTGTAGGTCTGCCCCTAGTGGAGGATGTCTCCCAGTTAGGTTACTCAGGGGTCAGAGACCCACTTGAGCAGGGAGTCTGTCCGATCTCAGATCTCAACCTCCGTGTTGGGAGATCCACTGCTCTCTTCAAAGCTCTCAGACAGAGTTATTTGTGTCTGCAGCAGTTTCTGCTGCTTTTTTATTGTTGTTGTTGT
Organism: Rhinopithecus roxellana; assembly: GCF_007565055.1. NCBI lineage: Eukaryota > Metazoa > Chordata > Mammalia > Primates > Cercopithecidae > Rhinopithecus > Rhinopithecus roxellana. Next base: position 126,719,566 of record NC_044551.1, on the reverse strand, counting down.
TGTTGTTTAGCTGTGCCCTGTCCCCAGAGGTGGAGTCTAGAGAGACAGGCAGGCCTCGTTGAGCTGCTGTGAGCTCCACCCAGTTAGAGCTTCCCAGTGGCTTTGTTTACCTACTTAAGCCTCAGCAATGGCGGGCGCCCCTACCCCAGCCTTGCTGCTGTCCTGCAGTTAGATCACAGACTGCTGTGCTAGCAATGAGGGAGGCTCTGTGGGCATGGGACCCTCCCGGCCAGGTTTGGTATATAATCTCCTGGTGTGCCCCTTTGCTAAGACCCTTGGTACAGCACAGTATTGGGGTGGGAGTTACCCGATTTTCCAGGTGTTGTGTGTCTCAGTTCCCCTGGCTAGGAAAAGGTATTCCCTTCCCCTTTCGGCTTCCCAGGTGAGGGGATGCCTCGCCCTGCTCCAGCTCTCGCTGGTCGGGTTGCAGCAGCTGACCAGCACCGATTGTCTGGCACTCCCTAGTGAGATGTACCCAGTACCTCAGTTGAAAATGCAGAAATCACTGTCTTGTGTGTGGCTGGCACTGGGAGCTGGAGACTGGAGCTGTGCCTATTTGGCCATCTTGCTCCCTTTAGCTGTATTTTTAAATATTTTATTTTTTTTGCAGTTATTGTAAAATGGGTTGAGTTCTTGATTTCTCAACTTTATCATTTTTGGTGTATAGCAGTGCTACTGATTTGTGCACATTAATTTTGTATCCTGAAACTTTGCTAAATTAATTTACTAGTTCTAGGAACTTTTTGGATGAGTCTTTAGGATTTTCTAGGTATACAATTATGTCATCAGCAAACAGAAACAGTTTTACTTCCTGATCACTGATTTGGATACCCTTTATTTCTTTCTCTTGTCTGATTGCTCTGGCTAGGGCTTCCAATACTATGATTGAAGAAAAATGGTGAAAGTGGACATTCTCAAGGAGAATGCTTTCAACTTTTCCCTGTTCAGTATAATGTTGACTGTCTGTTTGTCATAGATGGCTTTTATTACCTTAAGGTATGTCTTTTTTATGCCTATTTTGCTGAGGGTTTTAATCATAAAAGAATGCTGGTGCTTATCAAATGCTTTTCCTACATCTATTGAGATGATCACGTGGTTTTGATTTTAAATTCTGTATCTGATGTATCATATTTATTGACTTGCATATGTAAAACCATATCTCCATATCTGGTGTGAAACCCACTTGAGCATGGTGTATTATTTTTTGCTATGCTATTGGATTCTGTTAGCTAGTACTTTATTGACAATTTTTTGCATTTGTGTTCATTAGGGATATTTATCTGTAGTTTTCTTTTTTTATTATGTCTTTTCCTGGTTTTGGTATTAGGGAGATACTGCCTTCACAGAATGATTTAGGGATGATTCCCTCTTTGTCTATCTTTGGAATAGTGTCAATATGATGGTTACCAATTCTTCTTTGAATGTCTGATAGAATTCAGTTGTGAATCTGTCTGATCCTGGAATTTTTTGTTGTTGTTGATAACTTTTAAATTATCGTTTCAATCTTATTCCTTGTTATGGATCTGCTGAGAGTTTCTATTTCTTTTATTTTAATCTAGGAGGGTTGTATATTTCCATGAATGTATCTGTCTCCTCTAGGTTTTCTAGTTTATGCATGTAAAGGTGTTCATACTAGCCTTGAATCGTCTTTTGTATTTCTGTGGCATTGGTTGTAATATCATCTGTTTTATTTCTAATTGAGCTTTTTCTGATTCTCTCTCTTCTTTTCTTGGTTAATCTCACTAACGATCTATCAACTTTATTTATCTTTTCAAAGCACCAGCTTTTTGTTTATTTTTTCTTCTGTATTGTTTTTTGTTGTTGTTTCAATTTCATTTAGTTCAGCTCTGATTGTGGTTATTTCTTTTCTTAAGCTGGGTTTGGATTTGGTTTGTTCTTGTTTCTCCAGTTCTTTGAGGTGTGACCTTAAATTGTCTGTCTGTGTTCTTTCAAACTTTTTGATGTAGGCATGTAATGCTATGAACTTTCTTCTTATCGCCACTTTTGCTGTATCCCACAGGATTTGATATGTTGTGTCACTTTTATCATTCAGTTCAAAGAGTTTTTTTATTTTCATCTTGATTTCATTGTTGACCCAGTGATCATTGAGGAGCAAGTTATTTAGTTGCCATGTTTTTGCATGATTTTGGGGATTCCTTTTGGAGATTTTTTTCCAATTTTATACTGCTGTGATCTGAGAGAGTACTTGATATAACTTCAATTTTCTTAAATTAATTGAGACTTATTTTGTGATCTATCACAAAAAAACCCTTGAAGACTGTTCCATGTATATGATGTATATTCTGCATAGAACAGAATGTTTATTCTGTAGTTATTGGGTAGACTGTTCTGTAAACATCTGCTAAGTCCATTTGTTCTAGGGTGGAGTTTAAGTCTACTGTTTCTTTGTTGACTTTCTGTCTAGATTACCTGTCTAGTGCTGATAAGGGAGGAGACCACCCCTCATATTGTCTTATGCCCAATTTTTGCCTCCAAAGAGAGAAGGAGTAAAAACTAAAAGGCAGAAAAGAAATCCACAGGCAGACAGCCCAGCACCACACCCTGGGCCTGGTTAAAATCGACCCCTGACCTAACCAATTATGTTATCTATAGATTCCAGACATTGTATGGAAAAGCATTGTGAAAATCCCTGTCCTGTTGTCTTCCATTCTGATTACTGGTGCATGTAACCGCCAGTCACGTACCCACTGCTTGCTCAATTGATCACGACCCTCTCACATGGACCTTCCCCCTTAGAGTTGTAAGCCCTTAAAAGGAACAGGAATTGTTCATTCGGGGAGCTTGGCTTTTGAGACACAAGTCTGCCAAGGTTCCTGGCCGAATAAAGCTCCTTCCTTCTTTAACCCAGTGTCTGAGGAGTTTTGTCTGTGGCTTATCCTGCTACACTGTCAGTGGAGTATTAAAGTCCTCCACTATTATTGTGTTGCTGTCTATCTCATTTCTTAGGTCTAGCGGTAATTATTTTATAAATTTGTGAGCTCCAGTGTTAGGTGATGTATATTTAGGATTGTGATATTTTTCTGTTGGACTAGTCCTTTTATCATTAATGTCATGACAGGGACATTATTTTGTCTTCTTTAACTGCTCTTTGTCTTCTTTAACTGCTGTTTCTTTAAAGTCTGTTTTGTCTGATATAAAAATAGCTACTCCTGCTTACTTTTGGTGTACATTTGCATGAAATATCTTTTTCCACCTCTTTACCATAAGTGTATTTGAGTTCTTATGTGTCAGGAGAGTCTCTTGAAAAGAGCAGACACTGTTTGGTGAATTCTTTTCCATTCTGCAATTCTGTGTTTGTTAAGTGGGGCATCTAGGCCATTTACAATCAATGTTAGTATTGAGAGGTGAGATATTATTCTAGTCATCCTACTATTTTTTGCCTGAATGCCTTGGTTTCTTTTCATTGTGTTGTCGTTTTATAGGTCCTGTGAGATTTATGCTTTAAGGAGATTCTATTTTGATGTATTTTGAGGATTTGTTACAAGATTTAGAGCTATTTTAAAGCAGTTCTTGTAGTGCTGGCTTGGTAGTGGCAAATTCTCTCAACATTTGTCAGAAAAAGATGGTATCTTTCCTTTATTTATGAATGTTAGACTGGATACTAAATAGTACCCCAATTCCTTCTAGCTTGCAGGATTTCTGCTGAGAAATCTGCTGTTCATTTGATAGGTTTTCCTTTCTAGGTCACCTGATGCTTTTGCCTCACAGCTCTTAAGATTCTTTCCTTCAGCTCGACTTTAGATAATCTGATGACTATGTGCCAAGGGGGTGATCTTTTTGCAATGAATTTCCCAGATTTTCTTTGCACTTCTTGTATTTGGATGTCTAGATATCTAGCAAGGCCAGAGAAGATTTTTCAATTATTCCATTAAATATATTTTCCAAAATTTTAGATTTATCTTCTTCCTTGGGAACACTAATTATTCTTAAGTTTGGTCATTTAACATAATGCCAAACTTTTTGGAAGCTTTGTTCCTTATTTATTTATTTACTTATTATTATTATTTTGCCTTTGTTGGATTTGGTTAATTCAAAAGCCTTGTCTTCTAGCTCTGAAGTTCTTTCAGGTACTTGTTTGATTCTATTGCTGAGAATTTCCAGTGCATTTTCCATTTATTTAAGTGTGTCTTTGATATCCAGAATTTGTCATTTTTTAAATTTATGCTGTCTATTTCACTGGAGATTTTTCCATTCATATCCAATACCATTTAAAAAAAAAAAAATTAAGTTGTACTTCACCTTTCTCTGGTGTCTCCTTGATTAGCTTAATAATCGACCTCCTGAATTCTTTTTCTGGCAATTCAAAGATTTCATCTTAATTTGGATCCATTGCTGGTGAGCTACTGTGATCTTTTGGGGGTGTTGAAGAACCTTGTTTTTTCATATTAACAGAATTGATTTTTTGGTTCCTTCTCATTTGGGAAGACTATTTCAGAGGGAAGATCTGGGGCTCAAGGGCTGTTGTTCAGATTCGTTTGTCCCACAGGGTGCTCCCTTGATAGGGTGCTCTCTCCCTTCCCCTAGGGATGGGGTTTCCTGAGAGCCAGACTGCAGTAATTGTTATTTATCTTCTGGATCTAGCCAGCCAGCAGAGCTATGGGGCTCTGATACTGGGGAGTGTCTGCAAAGAGTGCTGTGATGTGATCCTTCTTCAGGTCTCTTAGCTGTAGATACCAGCACCTGCTCCAGTGGAGGTATCAGGGGAGAGAAGTAGAGTCTGTGAGGGTCCTTGGTTATATTTTTGTTAAGAGCACTGGTTTTGTGTTGGTTGGCCTCTGACCAGAAGGTGGCGCTTTCAAGAGCAGATCAGCTGTGGTAGATTATGACCTTTGTCTTTAGCTACCAGGGTGGGTAGAGAAAGACCCTCAGGTGGGGGCAGGGTTAGGCGTGTCTGAGCTCAGACTCTTCTTGGGCAAGGCTTGCTGCGGCTGCTGTGGGGGACGCAGGTGCGATTCCCAGGCTAATGGAGTTATGTTCTCGGGAGATTGTGGCTGTCTCTGCTGTGTCACACAGGTCACCAGGGAAGTGAGTAAAAGCTGACAGCAACAGGCCTCAGTCAGCTTCTATGCAGCTTGCAGCCTGAAAGGCCAGTCTCACTCCCAGCCTGCACCCACAACAGCATCAGGTTTATTTCTAGGCAGCTTGTGAGCAGAGCTGAGAACTCACTCCAGGCTACAAGCCTCACAGGTGAGAAAGCAAGCAAAAACAGTTCTTCGGCTGCCCCAGGGAGCCTGGAGTAGCAATCCACCACCTTCAAAGGGTGTGTGGATTCTCTCAGCCTTCCTGGTATGTTCCTTGGAGGAAAAGTTCATGATGTCAGTCTCCACACATTGCTCTGTCCATCTGAGTGGGAGCTGCAAATTAGCCCTGCCTCCTATCCGCCATTTTTTCCCATCTCTTCTGCCCTATTGTTTAAAGCAAAATTTTTAAGGGCGCTATTATGCTATTATGAAAAGCTAAACTACAAGCATATCTACATCTTGGGGACAGGAACGCCTCCAATAAAGCATATGTGAGCAACAGGTCCACATATTAAGGTATTAGCAGTATAGTAAGAAATAGCGAAGTAGTCTCAGTGTCATATAACATCTTTTAATATCATGGTGTCCTTGACAACATCTCCAATAGCAATAGACTACTCAGGACATATAAATTGCTGTGTTTTAAAAATAGTTTACTGATTTTTAAAAGCTTTTATAGAACTGAGAAGTTTCGTGATGTTTTGATGAATTGTCTTTTAACTGTAGTAAACTATGTACTTTTACTTTATATGTGTCTCAATGTATTTTTAAATTATAGGAGTTTCTGATTTATAGCATTACACTTCTCTGACCTTCATTCATATCAAAGTGAAAAATGAGAAAGTGACCAGTGCTCTAAGCATGGGTCACCATTCCTGGTCAGCTGTCAGTCATCAAGAAAATGATCATTTCAAACTGTTCTCTGGCTGCTGGAAAATGTTCTGGCTTTCCAGAGATAAACATGGAAGAAATAACTGTCTATTAAAAAATAATAGTAACAGTCTCAATTATTTAAGAGTTTATTTCAATGTATTTGGCCTTATTCTTCCTCCTACTGTTCATATATTGGTCAACAGCTATATATTGGTATTAGGTATGTAAATACTGAAAGTTTAATGAAATAGCAACTGGTGCCATGAATGAAAAATATTTGACTTTATGATTCATTACATTATTTGTAATTCTCTTTTTTGTATTTCCATGTAACAATGATGAATCCTTTTAGTCTGGCTCTCTCATTAGGCCCTGGAAGAACATACAGTAGTATAATTTTTGGAATCACTAGGTTTAAATTTAGTCAAAGAGGACTCACATAAAATGGCCCCACCTAAATTTTTAATATATTTTGCTACTTGTCACAGGATGCTCTCAGTGCATTCACAGAAGCTTAAGATTTGGGTGAAGTAATGTATTAGTCCCTTGGGGAGATATTATAACAGAGTGGTTATGAGAGAAGATTGTCTGAGACCACGCAAAGCTTCAGTCCTAGCTGTCATAATCGTTACCTATGTGTCCTTAGAAAAATTGCCTAAGCTCTCAAAGTGTTTGTTTTTTCTGCTAAAGAGAATAATAGTCACACTCACCATGTATTTTAGGATTAATTGAAACACCTGTAAATGCTTATCACCAAGACTGGCACATGGTTCATGTTCAAAAAATAGTGCTTGTAGTAGAAGTAACAATAATCATAGTCTTAATCATGATGATGATAATCATTGTTATTACTCTTTGCTTTGATCAATTATTGGGACTGTATTTTAATATGAAAATTATAACAATAATAAAATATCTAATAATTATTAAATTATTGAACACTTAATAAGTACCAGTACACATATTCTATGCATTTTCAAAGCATTATCTCATTCAATAATCAGGGGTCCCAAATGTATTATCATTAATATTCCCATTTTCAGAGGAGAAAATGGAAGATAGAGAGAATAAATACACTGCCTAGGATCACAGGCATAGTGAATGGCAAAGCCAGGATTTGTACTAAGGTGGTCTTTTTCTGAAGCACACACTCTTAAGGAACATCCAAAGAAAGCTAGAATGATTGAGATTCTGGGAACCAGGTCATGTCAAGCAGCTTACATGGAAAAATATCTGTATGACATAATTAATGAAGTTATATGTGTGTTTGAAAATATTTGCAGAAGCAAAGAGGAGGAGGAGAATAAGTTTCTAAAGGGAACAGGGACTGTATGGCTTTATGAAGGTAGACCTTTGAGCTGGCCTTTGAAGAATGAAGAGGGATTTTAGGACAAAGTGAAGAAGGCAATTCTAAGCAAAGGGAGGGCAATGAAAAAGGCACAGATTTGAGAGTTCATAGCACTTTCAGGACGTCAAAAATTCCCAGAACATATCCCAGAGAGTAGAACTGGGATGACAGGCAGAGGCCAGATCACTGCGGATCTTATATGCAGTACTCAGGAGGTTGTGCTTTTCTAAAGGCAATTGTCATTGCAGGATCTTGAAAAAGGAAGTGATTGTGAAATAATTTGATTTTTAGGAAAATAATTCTGACAAGAAGTACAAAAATTTATTTCAGAGGTATAAGAAGAAATACAAGGTGATTAGTTAGAAAATACTTGCAATAATTCAGGCAAACGATAATAATAAGATATTGACACCAGGAATGGAAAAGAAAAAATCAGTTTAAGAAATTTTAAAGGTAGAAAAAACTGATTTGGTCTTCAGTTGGAGTAAGTGGTAATAAAAAGTTAAAATGACTCAAAAATGTCTGCTTGACTGAAAACAAAAGCAAAGACTTAGGAGTGAGAATAGAAGAGGTTACCATCATGAGAAGGAAAGGCATTTTCTGAAATTCTGCAAGGAAGCCACAGAACAAATAATATGAACTACTGTGCAGCTATTTTGGATCCAAATAAAAAGGGTCATTAACAATCCCTACCTCTACATATTACTCTTCAAGACCCCCCTTCCTCAATGTTGCATGATAGTTTTAACTTTACTTTTTCAACAAATATTTATTAAATACTTAACTACAATTAATCCAGGGACTATGTGACATGCTGGGTATAAAACAATGACAATTAGAGAAGATGTGTGTCATCACATATTCCATAGTATAGTTGAGGAGCTGGATATTAGCAGAGAGGATATAGTTTTTACTGTGGTATTAGAGAAAGCTTTCCTGAAGAAGTACACTAAAACTGAAACCTGAATTTTATCATGTTGACTACCTAGCAAAATGAAAAGTATGGGGCAATCGTTTTCCCAATAGAGTGATGAGAGACTGCAAGACTCTGAGGCAAGAAGATGACTGCGTTATTCAGAGTCTGAAAAGTAGCCAGGGTGTTGTTCCTGTCTCTTCTACTAGATCGTGGGTTCCTTCAGCAGAAGAGCTGAAGGCTGATATCTGAGTCTCAGTACCCCAGCTCTCCATTTGAGGCATCTGTATGTTTCTTGAATTTAAGTGCGGTAAACAGGGAGAGAAGGAAAATTTCATTTTGAGTAAAGAAAGGGAAAGGTGGTTTTTAGACATAAAATAGGCCAACTTCATATTTTTAGTTAGGCTCAATGTCTCTCTAGCTATAGGGGAAAGAGGTTCCTATACCCTTCTTTCAAATTGAGGTTACTCTTTCAAACTGATATATTTTGCACCAACTAGTTTAGTAGGTTATTATCAGTATATATAATATAATTTAATAGAATAGAATAGAGAACATAAAGTTGAAAAGAATGGAATAGAGAATATAAAGTTGTATCACACATAGTAATGATATTTAATTTACATTTTTCTTTCATTATGTATTACATACGAATACATATTTTACATATACAAAGTAATATATTTAGGTGTGTATGTATTAGTTTGTAATTACATAAAGTATTTTTATATGGATTATGATCAAAAGTTGAAAAGCCACTCAAATGGATGTAAACCATTCTCTCAGTATATGTGGTGATAGAATAACTTCAATAAAGAGTGTGTGCCTCAAGACAAAGATGCCTTGTCTCACTACTCTTATTCAACATAGTATTGGAAGTCCCGGCCAGGGCAATCAGGCAAAAGAAAGCAATAAAGGGCATCCAAATAGGAAGAGAGGAAATCAAATGATTCCTGTTTGCAGACAACATGATCCTATATCTAGAAAACCCAATAGTCTCAGCCCAAAGGCTTCGTAAGCTGATAAAAAGCTTCAGCAAAGTCTCAGGATATAAAACCAATGTTCAAAAATCGCTAGCATTACTAAACATCAACAGTCAAGCTGAGAGTCAAATCAGGAATGAACTCCCATTCACATGGCCACAAAAAGAATAAAATGTCTAAGAATACAACTAACTAGGGAGGTGAAATATCTCTACAAGTAGAACTACAAACCACTGCTCAAACAAATCAGAAATGACACAAACAAATGGAAAAACATCCATAGAAAAAATCAGTATCATTAAAATGGCCACAGTGCCTAAAGCAATCTATATATTGAATGCTATTCCTATTAAGCTGCCACTGAGACTCTTCACAGAACTGGAAAAACTATTTTAAAATTTATATGGAACCAAAATGAGCCTGAATAGCCAGGGCAATCCTAAGCAAAAGGAACAAAGCTGGAGGCATCACGCTACTCAACTTCAAACAATAGTAAAGGGCAACAGTAACCAAAACAACATGGTACTGGTACAAAAACAGGGACATTGAGCAATGGTACTGAATAGAGAGGCCAGAATAATACCACACACCTAAAACTATCTGATTTTCCACAAACCTGATGGAAACAATCAATAGGGAGAAGATTCCCAATTCAACAAATAGTGCTGGCATAAGTGGCTGCCCATATGCAGAAAATTTAAACTGGACCCCTTTCTTACACCATATAATAAAATTAACTCAGGATAGATTAAAGACTTAAATGTAAAACCCAAAACTATAAAACCCTGGAAGACAACCTAGGCAATACCATTTAGGACATAGGCATGAGCAAAGTTTTCATGACAAAGACACCAAAAGCAATTGCAACAAAAGCAAAAATTGACAAATGGGATCTAATTAAACTAAAGAGCTTCTGCATAAGAAACTATCAATAGAATAAACAGACAGCCTACAGAAAGGGAAAAAAATTTTGCAAACTATGCATCTGACAGAGGTCTAATATCCAATATCTATAAGGAACTTAAATTTACAAGAAAAAAAATCAAACAACTCCATGAAAAAGTGTGCAAAGGACACGAACAGACAGTTTTCAAAAGAAGATATACATGTGGCTAACAATTATATGGAAAAAAGCTCAACATCACTGATCACTAGAGCAATGCAAATAAAAACCACAATGAGATACCATCTCACACCAGTCATAATAGCTATAATTAAAAAGTCAAAACATCAGGGCCTGGTGCAGTGACTCATGCCTGTAATCCCAGCACTTTGGGAGTCTGAGGTGGATGGATCACGAGGTTGGGAGTTCAAAACCATCCTGACTAACATGGTGAAATCCAAACTCTACTAAAATACAAAATATTAGCCAGGTGTGGTAGTGCACACCTGTAGTCCCAGCTACTTGGGAGGCTGAGGCAGGGCAATTGCTTGAACCTGGGAGGCAGAGGTTGCAGTGAGCTGAGATCATGCCACTGCACTCCAGCCTGGTGTCAGAGTGAGGCTCCATCTCAAAAAAAAAAAAAAAAAAAAAAAAAAAAAAAAAAAAAAAAGCCATAAAACAAGATTTTGATGAGGTTGGGGAGAAAAATGAAAAATTATACACTGATGGTGGGAGTGTAAATTAGTTCAGTCATTTTTGAAAACAGTGTGGCCATTCCTCAAAGACCTACAGACAGAAATACTGTTTGACCCAGCAATCCCATTACTGGGTATATACCCTATGAAATATAAAAATTTCTATTATAAAGACACATGCATGCATACGTTCATTGTAGCACTATCACAATAGAAAAGACATGGAATCAACCGAAATGTCCATCAATGTAGACTGGATAAAGAAAAATGTGGTACATATACACCATGGAATACTATATGAAGCCATAAAAAAGAATGAGATCATGTCCTTTGCAGGGACATGGATGGAGCTGCAGGCCATTATCCTTAACAAACTAATACGGAAACAGAAAACCAAATACCACACTGTTCTCACTTATAAGTGGGAGCTAAATGATGAGAACTCATGGACATACAGAGGGAAACAAAACACACTGGGGCCAATCAGAGGGTGGAGAGTGGGAGGAGGGAGAGGATCAGGACAAATAATAGGTACTAGGCTTAATGCCTGAAATATGAAATAATCTGTATGACAAACCCCCATGATACAAGTTTACCTATGTAACAAACTTGCATGTGCCCCTGAACTTAAAACAAATGTTAAAAAATGTGTGCCTAATTAGCCCACCATAATTCATTTTTTAAAAGTGTAGGCAAAAGAAGAACATAAAAAAATAAGAAAAGGAGCATTAATGGACAATGTCTCATGATTCTTTACTCCCCTCTACCAAAGAGTCATTTAGACTTCATATTACAAGTTTTTTTATAAGCCATTAACTAGCCATCTCAACTAGATTTTTTTGGACTTTTGCCAGGTATCCTTAATGCAAAGTGGTTGATATGGTTTGGCTGGGTCACCACCCAAATCTCATCTTGAAATGTAGTTCCCATAATCCCCATGTGTCATGGGAAGTACCCAATGGGAGGTAATTGAATCATGGGGTCAGTTACCCTCATGATGATGTTCTTGTGATAGTTACTGAGTTCTCACAATATCTTATGGTTTTATAAGGGGCTTTTCACCCTTTTGCTCTTTACTTCTCCTTGATGACACCATGTGAAGGACATGTTTGCTTCCCCTTCCACCAAGACTGTAAGTTTCCTGAGGCTTCCCCAACCATGCTGAACTTTGAGTCAAGCCTCTTTCCTTTATAAATTACCCAGTCTCAGGTATGTCTTTATGAGCAGCATGAGAACAGACTAATACAGTAAATTGGTACTGGGAGTGGGGTGCTACTGTAAAGGTACCTGAAAATGTGGAAGTGACTTTGGAATTCGGTAACAGGCAGAGTTTGAATCAGTTTGTAGGGCTCAGAAGGAGAGAGGATGATATGGGAAAGTTTGGAACTCCCTAGAGACTTGTTGAATGGCTTGACCAAAATGCAGATAGTGATATGGACAATAAAGTCCAGGTTGAGGTGGTTTCAGATGGAAATCAGGAACTTGTTGGGAACTTGAGTAAAGGTGATTCTTGCCATGCAAAGAAACTGGCAGCATTTTTGCCCTACCCTAGAGATCTGTGGAACTTTGAACTTGAGAGAAATGTTTTAGGGTATCTGGCAGAATAAATTTCTAAGTGGCAAAGCATTCAAGAGAAAGCAGAGCATAAAAGTTTGAAAAAATTGCACCTGATGATGCAGTAGAAAAGAGAAACTAGTTTTCTGGGGAGAAATTCAAGCTGGTAGCAGAAATTTGCATAAGTAATGAGGAACCAAATGCTAATCACCAAGACAATGGGGGAAATAACCCCAAGGCATGTCAAGAGACCTCCATGGCTGCCCTCCCTTCACAGGCCCAGAGGCCTACGAAGGAAAAAATGATTTCCTGGGCTATTACAGGGCTCCGCTGCTGTGTGTAGCCTTGGGACTTGACATGCTGCATCCCAGATGCTCCAGCCATGGCTAAAAGGGACCAAGGTACAACTTGGGTTGTGGCTTCAGAGGGTGCAAGCACCAAGCCTTGGTAGCTTCCATGTGGTGTTGAGCCTGCAGATGCACAGAAGTCAAGAGTTGAAGTTTGGGAATCTCCGTCGAGATTTCAGAGAATGTATGGAAACACCTGGATGTCCAGGCAAGAGGTGGGTTGCAGGAGTGGAGCCCTCATGGAGGAACTCTGCTAGGGCAGTGCAGAAGGGAAATGTGGGTTTGGAGCGCCCACACAGAGTCCCCACTGGGGCACTGCCTAGTGGAGCTGTGAAAAGAGTGCCACCATCCTCTAGACCCCAGAATGGTAGATCTGCTGACACCTTGCCCTGTGCACCTGGAAAAGCCCCAGACACTCAACACCAGCCATGAAAGCAGCCAGGTGGGAGTCTGTACCCTACAAAGCCACAGAGGTGGAACTTCCCAAGGCCATGGGAGCCCACCTTTTGCATCAGTGTGACCTGGATATAAGACATGGAGTCAAAAAAGATCATTTTGGAACTTTAAGGTTTAGTGACTGTCCTGTTCAGTTTTGGACTCACCTGGGGCCTGTAGTCCTTTTGTTTTAGCCAATTTTTTCAATGTGGAGTGGTTGTATTTACTCAATGCCTGTACTCTGATTGTATCTAGCAAGTAACTAACTTGCTTTTTATTTTACAAGCTCATAGTGGAAGGGACTTGCCTTGTCTCAGATAAGACTTTGGACATGGACTTTTCAGTTAATGCTGGAATGAGTAAGGACTTTGGGGGACTGTTGGAAGGACATGATTGTGTTTTGAAATGTGAGGAAATGTGGTGTGAAAAGGGCCAGGGACAGAATGATATGATTTGGCTGTGTCCCCACCCAAATCTCATCTTGAATTGTTGTTCCCATAATCCTGACATGTCATGGGAGGGACCCAGTGAAAGGTAATTGAATCAAGGGGACAGTTACCCCCATGCTGCTGTTCTCATGATAGTGACTGAGTTCTCACAAGATCTAATGATTTTATAAGGAGCTTTTCCCCCTTTTGCTCTTAACTTTTCCTTGATGCCAACATGTGAAAGACATGTTTGCTTCCCCTTCCACCATGGTTGCAAGTTTCCTGAGACCTCTTCAGCCATGATGAACTTTGAGTTAATTAAGCCTCTTTCCTTTATAAATTACCCAATTTCAGGTATGTCTTTATTAGCAGTATGAGAACAGACTAATAGAGTGGTTCTTTCAGAACTGTTCCAGAACAGCCCACTCTGTTGTTCAAGGTTATTGTTTTGGTGACTGAATAAAAATGAAGAATAAGTTACTTGGAATTTTTCCAGGTACTAAAAGAAACCTGAGTTTAAGTTGTGATAAACGATGTGAACTAGAACACACTGACAAAAATATCTTTGTTTTTCCACCACAAAAGTAGAAACAACAAAAATCGATATGATCTTTTATAGTACCATGGAGATTACATCTTACTCAAAAATGGAAATTCAATATAGAACAAATAAATAGTAGCATTAATAAATTCCAAATATTTTATGAGTTTCCAATCAGAGTTAGATAAAGCTCAGGGGACATTTATTTGCTTCATATTTTAGTCAGAAGTTTTGATTTACTAGCTCAGACACAATAGAAAACATGCTTTCATAAAGTACTGTACAATATTTTAACTTAAAGGTGAAGTAACTTCTTATTTCTGTGCCTAAGAATAAATGAATTGTTTTAATTTCAGTCTGGAGAAAAATGAAAGTATAGATGGACAGGTTGGCATTGATAGGAGCAGGGATAGGACATTTCATCCACAGAAACAAGATGGTTGCAGTTATATGTGAGTTGGTTAATGAGTGGTCAGAATATGAAGGAGTTCCTGTTAGATTGTTTTTATTCTCCAATAAATATAAGGCAGGCTAAGGGACAGGAATTTGGAGGAGTAAATGAAGACCATAAAAGGGAGATAGACGCAAATCATCAGCGTCTCTGGAGAGAAGAGGTTTAAACTGATCATTTTGGTATAAAAGAAAATATATAAAATGAGTACAATAGGATTGTCTGCCACGTTGTATTTCCACTTTGATGATTTGTTCCATGACCTTAGAGTAAGATAAGTCAGCATGAGAGAGAGAAAGAAAGACAGAGAGATAGTGTGTGTGCACATGCTTGCATGCACCGTGAATATACATAACGATGTTCAGTGTTGGTGTGTAGGCATAGGGTAGACAGATAGTTAGATTTAAATAGAATTCAGGCATTTCCAGGTGAATTTAACAAGAGAAGAGTGGTTAAAGGATTTAATGGGGTATAAAAAGGAGCAATTTCAATAAAAGTCCATGGACTCTTAAGTTGGTAGAAAGAGAGCAGATGACATACATGAAAATGATTTTAATAATGTAAAACTATCACTAGATGGAAGATTGACTGAGGTCACAAAGTAGCATAGTAGGTGAGCTAAAGATTTAGAAGTCAGTAGAACAGACTGGAAAAGCGAGTCAATATTTTGGAGATGATCTTTGGTATTGACAATGTCATGAGTGAGAGCACAGCTGTGGTGGTTGAGGTAAGGTAGAGGTAAATATTAATGGAAAAAGCCACAACCCTGGCCAGTAATGATTGAGATCCGTAAATATGAGTATGATGTTGATCTTTATCTGACTTTATTCACTTTCACTGGTTCTCTGTAATCCAGATTTCTGGGAAATAGTTTTCTGCATTTTGCTCATTGTAAACATGTTTCTGTAAAGTCCAGTGTCTATATTCCAAGCTCCAAACCCAAGTTCAGATAAGTACCTTCAGTATGGACATGACCATTCTCCCATGGGCCTGTGATTTAGCACCTGCTTTCAGACATCCACGTCCATCTTGCCTAGAATAATGAATGTTTGGCATTTTCTCAACCCTGCAACTTTTCCAGAATCCCAGTCCAAGTCTTCCTTTCTGACTTCCCACTGTTTGCTGAGATTCTATTTTGATATAAAGAGTAAAAAAGTAGTACAGAACTTCACAAAACACTATGACTTTGAGAGGTAGAGCCAGGACAGGAACAGAAAGGCATGAGATAACCCAAAATAACACAGAACTGTAGAGTCAAGAAAGCGAAAGATTGAAAAAGAACACCAAATATTTTCCATAAGTGAAGCTGAGCAAGGGTAGAAGGGAAAAAAAGACTGTGTGTGTGTGTGTGTAAAGCCTTTGGAGAAACTTTATTTTATAGAGAAGAAAAACTAATGCACTGACAGATAAGCAACTTGTTAAAAAACAAAAATCTACAGTGGGACAAAGCGGGACTGAATCTCAGAAGACCTGTGTTCTTTCCCCAACAAAACACTGTCACCCATTTGGCAACTGGAAAAAACTGCTGATATTCTTTAAAACAGCAATGGAGTAGAGTGGGGAAGGAGAAAGAAAATTCTATTGATTATGAAATAAGACACAAGTGGAAATAAAGCGGGCTTGCTTAACAATAAAGGTCTTATTGAATCAAATATTCTTGAAATCATTTGAGTTTCTTCTATGTGTAAATACATACATTACTAGCAATTAGATGGCAATCTCATTTGAGATAAGGGTTTTTGAAATAGATAATCTTGAAAGGAACTTTCAAACCCCCAAATTTACTATTTTTGCATAAATACAAATTACATGAATGGTTTTAAAAACTAATATGCATAGTATCCCATTAGAAGGATTTGCCTCACTTGGCAAATGAGATGACTGAAGTTTAGAGATGATAAGTGATTTTCATTAGGTTACCTGATATACAGAATGCTCTTGTTTACAATTTTCCAGATTCAAAATAGTGCACTTAAGTACAAAACCCAGTGGAATTTCAGACTTGCCCTACAAACCATTAAAAGGTAATAATCTCTAAACAAATAAATAACATTTGGGAATATAAAAGTATGCCAAAATCTCTAAATTCTGTAGCAAAAGTATCATTTTGTCTCTTTTCTGTTTCATATTACAATGTCATATAATATATGATCATTTTAACAAAACTTAACCAAAGGCAATTAGGGAATATGTAAGTGAGTCTGCAAAAGGATTTCATACAATCTCACTTCAAACAAAATAAAACACACTGGGCCTGAAGGGAAACCTAAAGGACCCTGGAAGTAGCATAAGTAAAAGAAACAACATGCACACATACTGACATAAGGGGCTTTTAGTAAAAATGTAGCTGTTATGGTTTTAGGCTGGTTCCAATGGCACAATGGACCCTCCGGTGTTCATGTCTTGATTGCCAGTGAAACTTGTTTTTCTTTTCTGCATCTTGATCACCTTTGATAAAAGATACTTTGGGTTATACATGTGTCTTTGTCCAACAGAAAACATTGCTGATGCCAAGGCTTTACTAAAAGTCATTGAATACATAAATTTGAGGGGATTTAAAATGTAAAATGTAAAATTTGGAAGCAGCATTTTCCAGGAAAAAGTGTTACTTTAAGTAGAGGTAATATAAAGTAGAAATGTGTTTGCGAGACAAGTTCTATAATAGTGAGTCTTTTGATACAGCATCTACAATGTCAATAATACGATTATAAATTATTTTAAAGCACACAAGAAGGGACTAACTAGTCACTAACTTAAAGGAGCTAGAAAAGTCTTATCTTTTTATTAGAGAACTAATTTCCTATCACGTCATGGACTTCTACATGATATTTTAGAAATAATCTTGAGACTTTATTTTGAATTACATTTTCTATAAAACCTCAGGTAGTTAATAATATCTGTTAATTTGATAAACTGTAAAGTAAAATTAGTGTTATGGAGGTATATCATGTGCAAAGTGTCTGTTAATGGCCTACTTTTAAATATTAAATGTGAAATATCAATGTAAGTCATTTTAATTAAAAATTAATGTTAATTAAGGTATTTTTATATTTATTTTTCTTCTAAATATATGTTTATATCTATTTATTTCTCAAGTAGAAGTAAAGAATTCTGTGCTGACACACAAAAGTAAAAAATATTAGTTTACAAAAAGTTCTTCAAAAGCCTATCTTCAAACATAACCTTTTTCCTTTGATTAAATGGTTGCATTTTTTTCTCTTCATAAAAACCCATACAACTATCTGTGACTACATTGGTCCAAAGTATGTCATTTTAAGCAAAATCATTCTGTTTCACAATTAGATTCTGTGTTCATGTGTCACGACTACAACAATTGGCTGTAATAACAGTATGGTTTTTCTGCTATAAAGGATGACTACTCAGGCTTTTGATATTTTCCTCCTCCTGTATTCACTGGCGCCTTTCTATTCTTTATCTCTGTTGACAAGTTGAGATCTATACACTTCATTTGGTTTCGGTGACCAATTAATTTTATAAACATGTACAAAAGCTCTCGGTATAAGTTGCATTTGGTAGAATTGTTTTGGTTACAAGTGACAGAAAGCTAGCTAGTTCTAGTCTTGGAAATAAAAGGCCACCCAAGGAAGAAATAATTAAGAGAATTACATTCAGTTCATGACACATTATTGTATTTCATCCATGCAAAGTCTCTACTGTGCTTTTAATTAATTATTATACTTTTCCCCTGTGCTCCATTTTTATTTCCTTCCCTCCACTCTAAAAGCAAATGTCCTAACTTATTTAATGTGAACGTTCCCTTTGATGCCTGAAATTTAGTTTATGTAAATAGGGTTATGCATATGAATCTGTTTCTCAACTTTTTTTCTTAGCACTATGACTTTAAAACCCTCACCTACTAATGTATGTAGAGCACAAAATTTTACTTTTGTAGGACATTAAAATGTTTTGCAGTTCTAGTCCTGTCATTAATTTACTCTGTGACTTGGAGTGCGTCATCTACATTCTTCACGTCTATGGTTCCTCATTGAAAAAAAAAATGGAAGAGATTGAATTAAAATATGTGAAAGATTTTAGCCATAAACTGTATAAAATTTTTTTGAATGCCATGCATTTTGAGAGCTGCTCAATTGATAAATTCTGTAGATACACTGTAGAAAATATACTGGGAAAAACAGTACATCCTTTCTAGTTGACAAAGTTGGAGAACCATAAGGTTTCAAAAAGGATGAAGAGGAAATATGAGGGCACTTGCCAGCAACTGTTATTAGATTTCATACCGTGTGCTAATGCCCAAAACGGTTGTCTTGACCACACTACCATTGGTCACTCGTGGTTGAGGTTCAGGATGCAAAATATGAAGAGGTGGTGTATTAGGTTGTTCTTGAATTGCTGTAAAGGATTACCTGAGACTGGGAATTTATAACAAAGAGAGATTTAATTGGCTTACAGTTCTTCAGGCTGTACCAGTATGGCTCCATCATCTGTTTCTGGTGAGGGCCTCAGGAAGCTTACAATTGTGGTGGAAGGTAAAGTGGGAGCAGGCATGTCACATGGTAAGAGTGGGAGCAAGACAGAGAGTGGGGAGGTGTCACACACTTTTAAACAACAAGATATCTTGTGAACTCACTCATCACCCAGGGGATGATGATAAGTCATTCATGAGGGATTTGCCCCCATGATCCAAACACCTCCTACCAGGACCCACCTGCAACACTGGGGATTACATTACAACATGAGATTTGGAGTGGACAAATATCCAAACCATGTCAGGTGGCATGTCTCCCAACTGGAAGCAGAGCCTAAATAGTAGATCTAATAGATCTTCAAGGGTGGATCAGGAGGGTTTTCTTAGTGTGCAAGTAGGGTTTCTCCAGTGTGCAAGTAGATAGCAATGGTGCAGCTTTTTAACCCAGTGAAGGCACATGCTCTATGAATTTGGGAATAGGCAAAAATCAGCATATTTTATAACTAAATTTCGCAGGATATTCTGGAAAAGGAATGATGTGCTAGTAAGTGAGAGGAGATAATTTGTATACCAAAGGTGATCTGAAATTATTAAAGTCTTAATGTAAGATATGTATGAATGGCTTGATATTATATTTAGCCTTTGGAGTTAATCTAACAGCTTAATATAATTTTATGTTAAATATTGTCTCTTACTAGAGATAAATCTCATAAATATTGGAAAAAAGAGATTCCTTTTCCACAAATTTATCAGAGTAATAAATGTAATACATCTATTCATTAAAACACCTCAGATCATTTTCAGCCATAACATATTATTAGTAAATAACTTTTGCCTTTCTTTTTGCACTTAAGATGTTACATTTACATTGAATCACAGACACTTCTGGCTCTTGTTAGAGAATATTACTGTAAAATTACAAACATCTTAGGGAGAGGAAATACTTTTAACAAGATTTGTTTAAAAATGGGGGGGTGGACTTTAATTAAAATTAAAATTCCCTTTGAGTATGCAACATTTGTATTATTTGTTACATTCTGTAAAATGTCTGAGTTTCTGGTGATATAAATTTCTGTCAAAAAGTCTCAGTCATTTCCTGGAAATGGTTTCTGATGTTTAAAGAAAATGAATTTAGAATAGTTTCCAGGAGTCATCATTTAAGCGAGAAAATCTTGTGTCCTTAAGTAAAAACCACAGCCAATGACTGTCTACACAGCTCAAAGTAAAATGCAGGGACTTGAGTCTAAATAAGCTTACATTGGCTGCTTACACATAATGATTACTCAATTCTATGTTTTACTAGGCTTATATCAACATTTCCTAAAGGAGAGAGAAGGAATGGGTTGACTACGTCAATATTTATTTAAATAATTATTTCCATGGAGTCACCTCTCTGCAAATCAAATAGTACATAAGTTATTAATATATTAAATAAAATTATTTTGTTCGCTATTTAAAATTGGGTATTGTACTAGATGCTGAGAGTCAAAGGTAAGTGATCTATATAACTCAGAGAAGTCCTCTGCATGGACCCCTCAGTGTAGATCGATTTATTTCCTTTCCACCCACCCCACAATCCCCAAGTATGAACTCCCATTACCTCTGGTCTGAACTATTGCTAGTATGTTCTCATGGATCTCAAAACATACCCTTAAGTCATTTTTCATACTACTAAGTAATATTTTATAATCCCAATTTGATGATGGTCCTTCTAGTTTCCAATTTTTATTTTTTTATTTTTTATTTATTATTATTATTTTTTTTTTGAGATGGAGTCTCGCTCTGTCGCCCAGGCTGGAGTGCAGTGGCGCTATGTCGACTCACTGCAAGCTCCGCCTCCTGGATTCACGCCATTCTCCTGCCTTAGCCTCCGGAGTAGCTGGGACTACAGGCTCCCGCAACCACGTCCGACTAATTTTTTTTTTTTTTTGGTACTTTTGTACTTTTAGTAGAAACGGGGTTTCACCGTGTTAGCCAGGATGGTTTCGATCTCTTGACCTCGTGATCCGCCCGCCTCGGCCTCCCAAAGTGCTGGGATTACAGGCATGAGTCACCGCGCCCGCTCTAGCTTCCTATTTTCGTGACTTCTCATTATCCTTAGTATAAAGACCTAACCCATTTAACATAGAACACACAGTTCTGCATGACTACCTGCCCCCAACTCTCTCCAGCCTCAGTTTTGGCCTCTCTCCTATGGTCTGTATTCCAAACCCACTGGACTGTACTACTTGAATCCTTTAAACATGCTGTGTGCTTTCCTATCTCAGAGCCAGACACATGCTCTACTCTTTGCAAGTACATTAGCAGCACTCTCCCCTTTACCACTTAGTTCCAAATTTTGCTGTGGATCTGAGTTTGATGAGCACTCTTTTAGGGATATTTTCCTCCTCATCAGATCAGAGCTTCCTGTTTCACACTAGCATGGCACTCTGTATACTCCCCTCAAAGAAATTATCATTATGTGTAATAATCATATCTTATGTTATTTGATGTATAACTAGTTCCATTATTGGACTACGTTTCCACAAAAATATCATTGAGTATATTTCACTATTATTTTTGATACCTTGCAGAGTACCTACTACCCTAAATTCAAGGGGTAGAAGGAAGGAAAGAAGAAAAGGAGACAGGCTGGGAAGGAATAACCTCACTTGCCCAGAATTTATTATATTGTTTTCTTCTTCTGTCAGGTAGATGCTTAAACATGGATATGTTTACTTTAAGTGGATTCACTGGTGTCATAAAATCAGAATATACATTAAACATTACTAAAATGAAATAATTTCCTTGGCTTCTTATTTTCTCAAGTTGCAGACGTGACTGAGGTCTGGCTAAGCAATCGTCAAATCACACCTTTATAATAACTACATTGTTTTATGATAAAAATATCAAAATGTATTAACCTCAGTTTTCTAATATAAGGATTAATGAGTAGAACTGTGTAAACTTTGTAAAGCAGAAGTCTTTCATAACTCTTAAATTATTTTTAAGGAATACATTCCGAGCTCAGACCCCAAAGTCAAAAGCCATTATTTTACAGAGTGCCTGCCACTACTGCTAACCATGGAAGGATCAAAGAACATTACAAATAAAAGGGAATTGCATATCATTCAAGCACTACCCTATCTTTGAAGGTGACATAATCTAAGTTGACGACCATCCTATGGCAAAAAGGTATGTCGTGATAGAGCAGCAAGCAATATGTTTTAGCTAGGACTTTCCATTACTAATAGTACAAAACCCACCCAAATACCCTAAAGGGGAGAAAAGAGATATATTGGTTCATGTTATTAAAAAGTTAGGAAGGGGGATGGGTGTGGTGGTACACGTCTGTGATCCCAGCACTTTGAGAGGCCAAGGCAGGCGGATTATCTGAGATCAGGAGATATAGACCAGCCTGGCCAACATAGCGAAAACCCGTCTCTACTAAAAATACAAAAATTAGCTGTGCATGGTGTTGTGTGCCCGTAATCCCAGCTACTTGGGAAGCTCAGGCAGGCAAATCGCTTGAACCCAGGAGGCAGAGGTTGCAGTGAGCCGGAATCGCACCGTTTACACTCCAGCCTGGGTGACAGAGAAAGACTCTTGTCTCGGAAAAAAAAAATAATAATAAAAAAATAAAAAAATAAAAAAAAAATATTTAGAAGCAACTAGCCTCAAGTACCACTCGATCAGACAATATGAGCAAAACCCAGTTTCTTTCTCACCATTTCTTGGATCCAGTTTATGCTATCTTGGCTCCATTCTCATCTTCTCAGATTTTCAGATTCTCCCCTCATAGTTAAAAAATGACTGAAGTGCCAACTCCCAGCGCGAGCGACACAGAAGACCAGTGATTTCTGCATTTTCAACTGAGACTCCACCTCTGGGGACAGCACACAGCTGAAGACCAACAGGGGAAGCAGCGGGGGCCGGTGCAGACGCGAACGACTCTGTCTGACAGCTTTGGGGAGAGCCCTGGATCTCCCAACGCGGAGGTTGAGATCTGAGAACAGACAGACTGCCTGCTCAGGTGGGTCCCTGACCCCTGAGTAGCCTAGCTGGGAGAAATCCCCCACTAGGGCAGTCTGACACCCCACACCTCACAGCGTGGAGTACACCCCTGAGAGGAAACTTCCAAAGGAAGAATCAGACAGGTACACTTGCTGTTCAGCAATATTCTATCTTCGGCAACCTCTGCTGCTGATACCCAGGCAAACAGGGTCTGGAGTGGACCTCAAGCAATCTCCAACAGACCAACAGACAGTCCTTCTGACTGTCAGAAGGAAAACTATCAAACAGAAAGGACACCTATACCAAAACCCCATCAGTACGTCACCACCATCAAAGACCAGAGACAGATAAAACCATAAAGATGGGGAAGAAGCAGGGCAGAAAAGCTGGAAATTCAAAAAATAAGAGCGCATCTCCCCCTGCAAAGGAGCGCAGCCCATCGCCAGCAACGGATCACAGCTGGTCAGAGAATGACTTTGACGAGAGGAGAGAAGAAGGCTTCAGTCCATCAAACTTATCAGAGCTAAAGGAGGAATTACGTACCCAGCGCAAAGAAACTAAAAATCTTGAAAAAAGAGTGGAAGAATTGACAGCTAGACTAATTAATGCAGAGAAGATCATAAACGAAATGACAGAGATGAAAACCATGACACGAGAAATACGTGACAAATGCACAAGCTTCAGTAACCGACTCGATCAACTGGAAGAAAGAGTATCAGCGATTGAAGATCAAATGAATGAAATGAAGCGAGAAGAGAAACCAAAAGAAAAAAGAAGAAAAAGAAATGAACAAAGCCTGCAAGAAGTATGGGATTACGTAAAGAGACCAAATCTACGTCTGATTGGGGTGCCTGAAAGTGAGGGGGAAAATGAAACCAAGTTGGAAAACACTCTTCAGGATATCATCCAGGAGAACTTCCCCAACCTAGTAGGGCAGGCCAACATTCAAATTCAGGAAATACAGAGAATGCCACAAAGATACTCCTCCAGAAGAGCAACTCCAAGACACGTAATTGCCAGATTCACCAAAGTTGAAATGAAGGAAAAAATCTTAAGGGCAGCCAGAGAGAAAGGTTGGGTTACCCACAAAGGGAAGCCCATCAGAATACCAGCAGATCTCTCGGCAGAAACTCTACAAGCCAGAAGAGAGTGGGGGCCAATATTCAACGTTCTTAAAGAAAAGAATTTTCAACCCAGAATTTCATATCCAGCCAAACTAAGTTTCATCAGTGAAGGAGAAATAAAATCCTTTACAGATAAGCAAATGCTTAGAGATTTTGTCACCACCAGGCCTGCCTTACAAGAGACCCTGAAGGAAGCCCTAAACATGGAAAGGAACAACCGGTACCAGCCATTGCAAAAACATGCCAAAATGTAAAGACCATCAAGGCTAGGAAGAAACTGCATCAACTAACGAGCAAAATAACCAGTTAATATCATAATGGCAGGATCAAGTTCACACATAACAATATTAACCTTAAATGTTAATGGACTAAATGCTCCAATGAAAAGACACAGACTGGCAAACTGGATAAAGAGTCAAGACCCATCAGTCTGCTGTATTCAGGAGACCCATCTCACATGCAGAGGCATACATAGGCTCAAAATAAAGGGATGGAGGAAGATCTACCAAGCAAATAGAGAACAAAAAAAAGCAGGGGTTGCAATCCTAGTCTCTGATAAAACACACTTTAAACCATCAAAGATCAAAAGAGACAAAGAAGGCCGTTACATAATGGTAAAGGGATCAATTCAACAGGAAGAGCTAACTCTCTCCTAAATATATATGCACCCAATACAGGAGCACCCAGATTCATAAAGCAAGTCCTTAGAGACTTACAAAGAGACTTAGACTCCCATACAATAATAATGGGAGACTTCAACACTCCACTGTCAACATTAGACAGATCAACGAGACAGAAAGTTAACAAGGATATCCAGGAATTGAACTCATCTCTGCACCAAGAGGACCTAATAGACATCTATAGAACTCTCCACCCCAAATCAAGAGAATATACATTCTTCTGAGGACCACATCGCACTTATTCCAAAATTGACCACATAATTGGAAGTAAAGCACTCCTCAGCAAATGTAAAAGAACAGAAATTATAACAAACTGTCTCTCAGACCACAGTGCAATCAAACTAGAACTCAGGACTAAGAAACTCAATCAAAACTGCTAAACTACATGGAAAATGAACAACTTTCTCCTGAATGACTACTGGGTACATAACGAAATGAAAGTGGAAATAAAGATGTTCTTTGAAACCAATGAGAACAAAGATACAACATACCAGAATCTCTGGGACACATTTAAAGCAGTGTGTAGAGGGAAATTTATAGCACTAAATGCACACAAGAGAAAGCAGGAAAGATCTAAAATTGACACTCTAACATCACAATTAAAAGAACTAGAGAGGCAAGAGCAAACACATTCAAAAGCTAGCAGAAGGCAAGAAATAACTAAGATCAGAGCCGAACTGAAGGAGATAGAGACACAAAAAACCCTCCAAAAAATCAATGAATCCAGGAGTTGGTTTTTTGAAAAGATCAACAAAATGGACAGACCGCTAGCAAGGCTAATAAAGAAGAAAAGAGAGAGGAATCAAATAGACGCAAGAAAAAATGATAAAGGGGATATCACCACTGACCCCACAGAAATACAAACTACCATCAGAGAATACTATAAACGCCTCTACGCAAATCAACTAGAAAATCTAGAAGAAATGGATAATTTCCTGGACACTTACACTCTCCCAAGGCTAAACCAGGAAGAAGTTGAATCCCTGAATAGACCAATAGCAGGCTCTGAAATTGAGGCAACAATTAATAGCCTACCCAGCAAAAAAAGTCCAGGACCAGATGGATTCACAGCTGAATTCTACCAGAGGTACAAGGAGGAGCTGGTACCATTCCTTCTGAAACTATTCCAATCAATAGAAAAAGAGGGAATCCTCCCTAACTCATTTTATGAGGCCAACATCATCCTGATACCAAAGCCTGGCAGAGACACAACAAAAAAAGAGAATTTTAGACCAATATCCCTGATGAACATTGATGCAAAAATTCTCAATAAAATACTGGCAAACCGGATTCAGCAGCACATCAAAAAGCTTATCCACCATGATCAAGTGGGCTTCATCCCTGGGATGCAAGGCTGGTTCAACATTCGCAAATCAATCAACGTAATCCAGCATATAAACAGAACCAAAGACAAGAACCACATGATTTTCTCAATAGATGCAGAAAAGGCTTTTGACAAAATTCAACAGCCCTTCATGCTAAAAACGCTCAATAAATTCGGTATTGATGGAACGTACCTCAAAATAATAAGAGCTATTTATTACAAACCCACAGCTAATATCATACTGAATGGGCAAAAACTGGAAAAATTCCCTTTGAAAACTGGCACAAGACAGGGATGCCCTCTCTCACCACTCCTATTCAACATAGTCTTGGAAGTTCTGGCTAGGGCACTCAGGCAAGAGAAAGAAATCAAGGGTATTCAGTTAGGAAAAGAAGAAGTCAAATTGTCCCTGTTTACAGATGACATGATTGTATATTTAGAAATCCCCATTGTCTCAGTCCAAAATCTCCTTAAGCTGATAAGCAACTTCAGCAAAGTCTCAGGATACAAAATTAATGTGCAAAAATCACAAGCATTCTTATACACCAGTAACAGACAAGCAGAGAGCCAAATCAGGAATGAACTTCCATTCACAATTGCTTCAAAGAGAATAAAATACCTAGGAATCCAGCTTACAAGGGATGTACAGGACCTCTTCAAGGAGAACTACAAACCACTGCTCAGTGAAATCAAAGAGGACACAAACAAATGGAAGAACATACCATGCTCATGGATAGGAAGAATCAATATCGTGAAAATGGCCATACTCCCCAAGGTTATTTATAGATTCAATGCCATCCCCATCAAGCTACCAATGAGTTTCTTCACAGAATTGGAAAAAACTGCTTTAAAGTTCATATGGAACCAAAAAAGAGCCCGCATTGCCAAGACAATCCTAAGTCAAAAGGACAAAGCTGGAGGCATCACGCTACCTGACTTCAAACTATACTACAAGGCTACAGTAACCAAAACAGCATGGTACTGGTACCAAAACAGAGATATAGACCAATGGAACAGAACAGAGTCCTCAGAAATTATACCGCACATCTACAGCCATCTGATCTTTGACAAACCTGAGAGAAACAAGAAATGGGGAAAGGATTCCTTATTTAATAAATGGTGCTGGGAAAATTGGCTAGCCATAAGTAGAAAGCTGAAACTGGATCCTTTCCTTACCCCTTATACGAAGATTAATTCAAGATGGATTAGAGACTTAAATGTTAGACCTAATACCATAAAAACCCTAGAAGAAAATCTAGGTAGTACCGTTCAGGACATAGGCATGGGCAAGGACTTCATGTCTAAAACACCAAAAGCAACGGCAGCAAAAGCAGAAATTGACAAATGTGATCTAATTAAACTAAAGAGGTTTTGCACAGCAAAAGAAACTACCATCAGAGTGAACAGGCAACCTACAGAATGGGAGAAAATTTTTGCAAGCTACTCATCTGACAAAGGGCTAATATCCAGAATCTACAAAGAACTCAAACAAATATACAAGAAAAAAACAAACAACCCCATCAAAAAGTAGGCAAAGGATATGAACAGACATTTCTCAAAAGAAGACATTCATACAGCCAACAGACACATGAAAAAATGCTCATCATCACTCGCCATCAGAGAAATGCAAATCAAAACCACAATGAGATGCCATCTCACACCAGTTAGAATGGCAATCATTAAGATGTCAGGAAACAACAGGTGTTGGAGAGGATGTGGAGAAATAGGAACACTTTTACACTGTTGGTGGGATTGTAAACTAGTTCAACCATTATGGAAAACAGTGTGGCGATTCCTCAAGGATCTAGAACTAGATGTACCATATGACCCAGCCATCCCACTACTGGGTATATACCCACAGGATTATAAATTATTCTACTACAAAGACACATGTACACGTATGTTTATTGCGGCACTATTCACAATAGCAAAGACTTGGAATCAACCCAAATGTCCATCTGTGACAGACTGGATTAAGAAAATGTGGCACATATACACCATGGAATACTATGCAGCCATTAAAAAGGATGAGTTTGCGTCCTTTGTAGGGACATGGATGCAGCTGGAAACCATCTTTCTTAGCAAACTATCACAAGAAGAGAAAACCAAACACCGCATGTTCTCACTCATAGGTGGGAACTGAAGAATGAGATCACTTGGACTCAGGAAGGGGAACATCACACATCGGGGCCTATCATGGGGAGGAGGGAGGGGGTAGGGATTGCATTGGGAGTTATACCTGATATAAATGACGAATTGATGGGTGCTGACGAGTTGATGGGTGCAGCACACCAACATGGCACAAGTATACATATGTAACAAACCTGCATGTTATGCACATGTACCCTAGAACTTAAAGTATAATATATAAATTAAAAAAAATAGAAAAAAAAAAAGAGGGAATAATTAAAGGCCAGAAATGAAGATAACAGTTATAACCTCATGGCCGCTTTTATACTTGAGAGTGACATTAAAATTAGAAAGACAGCATTTTTATTTGTTTCAATGTTTTTTTCTCTAGGCTTTTCAGTAGATAGTAATGAGTTCAACTCTGAGAATATGTGAAAAAATTGTAGCCAGAGAGGTTTAGCATATAAATTAATTTATACATCAAGTTTATGCCTTATGTTCAATTTTAATTTTGAAAATATCACATATTCTTCACTTACTTTTCTCCTCAGAATTTGCAGATTGACATATAAAAGTACTATGTTTCTATTTATAAATACATATATTAAGCAGTATATTTATGAAATATTTCCAAAATTTCATGAGACGAATGTAAATTACTTTAGCATATTTCCATTTTAAATATAAATATCAAGACCAAATACTAAGCTTTATTTCTTAAAATAAATATTATTAGCTTCATTTAAATCAGCTGCTAATTTTTACATATTTGATATTTAATTCTAAAAACTCTTCAATTAAGACTCCTTGTAAAAGTTTTGTTTGTTAAACATTTATAATTTATACAAGCTGAATCATAGTTTACCTAATCATATTTTACATATTTCTTGGGGATTTATTTGAAAGCATACAATTTTGATGATTAGATATAATTCCAGATAAATGTACAATTTGCGTATAAAGTTCTAATACGGTAGATATCTTTTCATTCTTCCCTTCAATGAACTTCAAATACAAAATGGACCTATGTGGAGGCAGATTATCACTATGTAATTTGATATTTGAGTATTCTTTCTTATTCAAATTGTTTTCAATTATTTCTTAAGAAATTATTCTTAGGAAAATAAAATTACTGAATTTTATTTTCAGGAATCATTCTTGGACAAAGTGATGTATTGTCTATCAGGTCTTTCATCACACATCAGAATTGTAATTTAAATCTATAAATCAGCTTTTCAATGTGAATTTTGTCCAGCTAGGTTTTAACTATCATCTGAAGCAGGTGAAAAATTCTTATCAGGATATACATAGATAGATATAAATGACATATATACATACATACTTACGTATATATGAGTATGTGTGTATATGAATACAAACATCCATACATACTTATATGTATATATACATACACACACAAATAGAAATATGTGTATATATGTATCATAGATAAATAAATAAATTTCATAGCATTTCTAGTTATGTATGCTTAGGTACATTTTGTTATTTGTCATCTTAGATTATTTTAGCTACTTTATCTGTAAATGTGGATGGAAATCTGTTAATTTGAGAATTGAGTTATAATATGTTATCAATGAGATAATAAAAAATATAGTATCTAGCACAGAAGTCACTCAATAAAGGCTGTTTCCAAAAAGTATTATACATCCATACACAAACAACTGATAATTCATACAATGATCAAAAATAAAAATGTTTTAATACAAATTATACCATAAACTCCACCCTAAATTTTTCAACTAATGTGTATACTTATATGTGTAAATATATAAATTGTACAGATAACATCTGAAAATACATGAGCTTTACATTCATTTAGCTGTTTGTTTCACTGTTTTTAAAAATAAATTATAGAAAAGTATGAAAAAAAAAAATGACTGAAGCTGTTTCAGCTCAATATGCATTCATGTCCTGCAGGACAAAGAGCACCACTTTCAATTTGCTTAAAATAGATGGCCAGGAATTGAGGCTTATTGACTCATATAAAAAAAAAAGAAAAAATGAGTTATATGTGATCCACAAGACCTGGGTTTGGAACTTCATCTGGGTGAGTGTGGCTTCTTAGAAACTGATGAGATAGACGCTGATGTGCAGATAATGAGCGCCCACTCTGTGGTGAGACTCTGGGATCCAGGCTCTGTATCAACTGATCTTTTCAAGGACAGATTCACTGTGAAGGCTCAACGGTCATGTTGAACATAGCCCCAGATTATACAGCATGAGGATGAAGGAGACCTAGGAAAAAATCTCAACTCATACCTCAGGGAAAGTCATTGAAACGAGTATGATCATATCATCCGGTTTAGAGCAATTGGCTAGAATAGCACTGTGTATTTACAGCTGCTCCACAGTCCATTAGGAAATCCTGAAACCAATGCTAAGGTGTTTCTCAGATATGTGTGCAGGGATGGATGAGGGAGAGAGAAGGGAAAATCTAAGTAAGCCTTTGTGTCTGTTGGATCTGAGTAAGTGTGGTATGTGGACGAGAAGGGGACATTTTAAATTAGATCAGATAAACCAGGGGTTAGTGTTAAATCTTTCATTATTTTTTGTCTCTTAGCCATATTATCAAATAATTTATGACACGGAAAAATTAGAAAGAGAAATGTATGATATCACCTTATTTCATCAGCTATCAGGAGATTGAAAAGTAAGTTACAAAACACTTCTAAAAATGAAGAATCATAATGTCACTATGCCAATAGTAACACACATTGTAAATAATTGGTAGTTGGGAGATGTACGGATGATTCTGGATCTTGGCATAAACCAGAGGCACCACCATGAGCCAGCTGCTTAACTTTCCTGGGGATCATATTAGGTCCCTTAATTATATTATTATGAAACAAGTTGGCTTTTCCCAAATTGTGTCTTATAAGATATTAGTGCATGTAGCATAAGAAAAGCTTTCAGTGTTCCATTAGGCTTGAGAAACACTGTATTTTTAAAAATTAAATGTAATTTATGATAGAACTTTTTATTGCCTTTAATATACAAATGAACATTATAGGTGTCCAGGTATATCATATTCACTGATTCTCACATATATTTAATCCAGCAATTTTAATGTACAAGTCGTATTGTGAGCTATCATAAAAAGCTCCTACAAATAACTTAAATGTTAGAATTCATGTAATTATTTTAAAAAAGAGGATTTTCTAAAGTGACTTAGGATCTTCTAGAGATTCTTCTAATGACTAAATTATAATATTTTTTCCATAAGCAGCTATCATTCCTTTAAGATACTGAGATAAGGGATAGTGTGATTATGTTCATATAATGAATAATTAGAAGTAATTACAACTTACTGGAGTAATTCCAATATAAATTTAAATGTGGGCATAATGTCCTACATATTTGTTTCTCCTAGATATATCTGATGAAACAACTGGAATCATATATAAGTAAAACTGTGATTTTTTTCTGAAAAATTTATTAACTAACAGATAAAGTGTTTGATGTTTAAATAGTCTCAGGCATTGAAAGGTAATTAAAATTTTCATTTTTGGAAACAGCTTTTATGTATTATACACAAGTAATTCTTATAAATAATAAAATATTTAAATTTATTAAATGTATTACTTTGGAGAAATTGCATATAAAAGAAAGGAAAAATACTTGAAAAGTCAAAGAGCAATGATCAGTGAAAACACCAGCCTATTCTTAAAATGATATTAAGATTGCTATCTAGCAAACAGCACTACCTCTTTTAGAATACTAACATTAGTTAGAAGGTGATTAAACAGCTAAAATAGCCAAGTGGTTGACAGTCCCCAAGAGCAGATAAAAATAAATTTGTTATTATTTTGGCAAGGAGTCATTGGATTCCATAAGGTGTGTAAATGATTTTCTGACTGCAATGTGATGGCCGGTTTCCCAGTTTTTAAATTTTACCCAATAAAACACGGGCAGACTACAGTGTGAATTTGAATTTCCGCTCCCCATACTTTCCTTTCCTCACTTTCATTTCCTTTCCCCCTCAATTGCCAAATACATTTCCCATGTCTCACTTCACCAACACCTGCTCTCTTCCAGCAGAGGTTTTCACAGTTAATTTCTCTCCCATTGTTTTGGGGTATGGGCTTTACCTGGTGAAGGTGTGTTCCCTTGAGTCTTTGCTTTTAAATTACCTCATGATACGCTGTACATGAAATTTCATGTAACTTGGGAAGCTTTCCTTTTCTTTTTCTTTCTCTAGTCTTTTATATGTAGGGATTGTGATCTCCAAGCATGTCTAGAATCATGCTAATTTTCTTAGCTAAAAAGCACTCCTTCCATCTAACTCTACCTTTTCACCATCATCCACGATCTTCAAATGCAAATCTAGGAAGACATAGACTTTTTTTTTTTTTTTTTTTTTTTTTTTTTTTTTTTTGAGGAAAAGTCTCTCTAACTAGGAGAGTCAGTTTCATCACAGAGAATTATTTTTTAAATTTTGGTTTCATCAGATTTATTAGGACAAGAGCAGCATGTTTATTTTGATACCTGGACACATATTTCTATCTCTAGCCAAATTCGAATGATCTTGAGCCAACAGACTTTCATAGGTAAAAATATTCACAAGTAAAATAAAAAATATTTTTTCATTAAAAGTTTATCTCTGCCTGCTTTGTCTGTTCGTTAGTTTCAAAGCAAAGTGTGAATGTCTGCCTGATGTGTGACTATCCTTTACATCATTCACTGTCACTACTTTAGAGAACATTATCACAAGTAAACGCTCTATGGCATCTCCCAAACTGACCTCCTTCCTGTCTCCTGTTCATTGTTGCTTGAGTTTGCTGTCTGCAATAAAAATTAACCTCACTGGCCGGGCGCGGTGGCTCAAGCTTGTAATCCCAGCACTTTGGGAGGCCGAGACGGGCGGATCACGAGGTCAGGAGATCGAGACCATCCTGGCTAACACGGTGAAAGCCCGTCTCTACTAAAAATACAAAAAAACTAGCCGGGCGAGGTGGCGGCCGCCTGTAGTCCCAGCTACTCCGGAGGCTGAGGCAGGAGAATGGCGTAAATCCGGGAGGCGGAGCTTGCAGTGATCTGAGATCCGACAACTGCACTCCAGCACGGGCGACAGAGCAAGACTCTGTCTCAAAAAAAAAAAAAAAAAAAAAAAAAAAAAAAAAAAAAAACCTCATTTCTATTTTAAAATGTTTCATAGGTTTTTCTTCCCACCTTTCCTGCTTCTTCCTGCTCCATGCCAATTCTATCTTAACTGAGTTTCAGTCACAATAAATATGTCCACGTTCTCTGAGGATGCCTGGCTGTGTGTGTGTGTGTGTGTGTGTGTGTGTGTGTGCGCGCGCGTTGCCATTTCATGTTTAGTTCTTTCCTCCTATATTTCTGTTGCCCTTTTCTCTGTCTGAAGAATTCCTAGTCATTATTCTAGAGTCAAATTTTACTCCATCTGTAAAATCTTTTCTTACTTTCCCTAGGTGTTACCTCCACCCTCATTTATACCTCCTATGTCTTTTACATGCTGCTGGTTTACACTGCATTGTGTTACATGTATCTACGTATACCTTTCTTCTGTACACTGCACATGAGAGTGCAAGTCAATGATCGTTAAGGTCAATAAATGGCATCTCTTTTCCCTGTCTGTCAAAACCAATTGGAAAACAGAGACGTCAAGCAGACGGAGGTTAAAATATCACTCCTTCACTTGATAAAAATGATATGCGAATATGTCCTAGGCCAGTGGACTGGGTGGGCTTTTTATTGTTTCGGTCCTCAAATAGAGGTACCACCCAATCATAGGCAGCCTGAGCTGTCATAGGAACAGAACTTGTCTGAAAAGCTCACCACTTGGCCAGGAGCAGTGGAAACCCATGTTCTTTGCAACCAGGCAGATATGAGGACAGAAAGGGGATGAGACCACTTTGCCAGTTCCTTCTTTTTAAGTCATCAGTCAAATACATCTCTCCCCATCCTGGAAAAGACAGAGAGATGGAGGACGGTCCTCCAGTGAAATACAAAGCAAAGGAAAGGAGGTTCACACATGTGACAGTTTTACAAAATGCCTCCGCGTGTTTTGGTACTCCTCCCTTCCAGAGGCAGAATCTATTATAATTCCCCTCCCTTGAGGGTGGACTGGACCTAGTGACTCACGTCTAGTGAAAACAATAAAGGGAAAGTGATTGTGTGAGACTTCAGAAATTAGCTTGTAAAAGGCACCATGACTTCCTTCTTCCATTGTCTCACTCACTCTGAGCAACATTAACTTCTGTGCTATCAGGATACACAGGGACCCTGTGGTGACAAACGCTGACCTCCAGTTAACAATGTTTTCCTCTAAATTCTTAATCCAGACATTGCACTCAAAAGGAAGGGTCACACCGTACTTAAAAATACTGGGTTTGCTCCTGGGTTTTCCAGCGAAGCCACTTCTCATGTGCACCCTACCTACTTGTGCTTCTTGTAACACTGGGTCTTTAACTTGCTGCCTATTAATTTTATTGACTCCACATATGCAGCAGGCTATCCCTAGGTTTTGTTGCACAATGGATATTCTCTCCATGTCCAAGGGTTGTCCTACAAGAAGCCAAGGGTTTCCATGGACTAGAAGGTAAAAAAAAAAAAAAAAAAAAAAAAGGAGGTTAATCTGTAGCATTCAAGACTAGACCAAAATGAAGACGCCAAGAACCGGGAAGATATCGGACCCTATTTATGTCCCATCAATAGAGTCTAAGGACTAGTGATATGGCCAGGAAAATTAGGAGTAATGAGGATTGTATAATTTATAAATATTCATATTGCTTATGACTGCAGTTTCCAGCTGCATGGAAGGTAGGGCTTTCTTCCCAGTCAGTCCCCTTCACCTCTCCCTAAAGTGTCTAATGATCTGTCCATCCACCAAGGGAACAGTGATGGGGGAAACCAGCCCCTCCATAATCAAGAAAATTTTATTCTGAGTATTCCAAAAGTTAAAACCTCAATCAAAAACCTCAATGCAAAGCTCCTTTTTTTCTTCTGAGCATATACTGTAATTCTCTTTCGTTTCAGATGTGTACCTGAATATTCTTTCAGATATATACATTACTTTGTTTACTTTGACTCTGTTGATTTCCAATGTATACCTAAGCTCTTTTCAAATGTCTATTTTACCTCTGGTTATTATTAAACTCTTGTAAACTTGAACTGTTTTTTAAATGTATGTTATAAGTCTGTTTACATTTGAGTACAAGAAACTCCTTTCCCTGTACATAACAAAATAATTTCTGGATTGGAGGAGTTTGGGAGGATTTGGAGCTGTGCTTATGGTACGTGAAGAATCGAGATTACATAGGCACTGGTTGCAAGCTTGGGAAGGCTCTTCTTGGTTATTCCTACCTGTGTCTATTGAAGAAATAATAGAAATCATGTTTCACAACCACGATTAATAAATTTGTGCCATTTTTATATTTCCCGAATCTGTTATTCTTTAACTTTATGCTTCATTCTTTTTTTCAGGACTAGTTGTTATTTTAAAAATTTCCTTACAGATGTTATAAAAGACCTAGAATTTGAGTAGAACAAAAAAGACAGTTGGTTTGGAAGATCAATGTGCCCCAGCTTCACAAAATGCTCCATGGGTGTATATTCCAAGTTCAAATGAGTTTTGAAAATGATTCATACTCTCTTCTCCTTTTTGGAAGGCAGAATGCAAATTTGTATTTTGAAAAAGCTGAGGCAACCTTCATAAAGAAGACTGATTCACTTAATCTAACCCAATATTAGACCCAGGAATCATTTTTCCATCAAGAGCCAGGACTATACTAAGAGGAATGAAGTGAGTGAGACACTTGCCTGAGGCTCAAGATTTAAGGAAA
The DNA here is from genome assembly GCF_007565055.1 of Rhinopithecus roxellana. Lineage (NCBI taxonomy): Eukaryota > Metazoa > Chordata > Mammalia > Primates > Cercopithecidae > Rhinopithecus > Rhinopithecus roxellana. The sequence continues at coordinate 126,683,552 of NC_044551.1, read as the reverse complement.
CACCAAAAATCTCAGTAGTCAACATAGATAATATTTTGATATGATATATTTTTTTTTCTTTTTTTTTTATTATACTTTAAGTTCTAGGGTACATGTGCATAACGTGCAGGTTTGTTACATATGTATACTTATGCCATGTTGGTGTGCTGCACCCATCAACTCGTCAGCACCCATCAATTCATCATTTATATCATGTATAACTCCCCAATGCAATCCCTCCCTCCTCCCCCCTCCCCCCTCCCCATGATAGGCCCCAGTGCGTGATGTTCCCCTTCCCGAGTCCAAGTGATCTCATTGTTCAGTTCCCACCTATGAGTGAGAACATGCGGTGTTTGGTTTTCTATTCTTGTGATAGTTTGCTAAGAATGATGGTTTCCAGCTGCATCCATGTCCCTACAAAGGACGCAAACTCATCCTTTTTTATGGCTGCATAGTATTCCATGGTGTATATGTGCCACATTTTCTTAATCCAGTCTGTCACAGATGGACATTTGGGTTGATTCCAAGTCTTTGCTATTGTGAATAGTGCCGCAATAAACATACGTGTACATGTGTCTTTGTAGTAGAATAATTTATAATCCTTTGGGTATATACCCAGTAGTGGGATGGCTGAGTCATATGGTACATCTAGTTCTAGATCCTTGAGGAATTGCCATACTGTTTTCCATAATGGTTGAATTAGTTTACAATCCCACCAACAGTGTAAAAGTGTTCCTATTTCTCCACATCCTCTCCAACACCTGTTGTTTCCTGACTTCTTAATGATTGCCATTCTAACTGGTGTGAGATGGTATCTCATTGTGGTTTTGATTTGCATTTCTCTGATGGCGAGTGATGATGAGCATTTTTTCATGTGTCTGTTGGCTGTATGAATATCTTCTTTTGAGAAATGTCTGCTCATATCCTTTCCCCACTTTTTGATGGGGTTGTTTGTTTTTTTCTTGTATATTTGTTTGAGTTCTTTGTAGATTCTGGATATTAGCCCTTTGTCAGATGAGTAGGTTGCAAAAATTCTCTCCCATTCTGTAGGTTGCCTGTTCACTCTGATGGTAGTTTCTTTTGCTGTGCAAAAGCTCTTTAGTTTAATTAGATCCCATTTGTCAATTTTGGCTTTTGCTGCCGTTGCTTTTGGTGTTTTAGACATGAAGTCCTTGCCCATGCCTATGTCCTGAACGGTACTACCTAGATTTTCTTCTAGGGTTTTTATGGTATTAGGTCTAACATTTAAGTCTCTAATCCATCTTGAATTAATCTTCGTATAAGGGGTAAGGAAAGGATCCAGTTTCAGCTTTCTACTTATGGCTAGCCAATTTTCCCAGCACCATTTATTAAATAGGGAATCCTTTCCCCATTTCTTGTTTCTCTCAGGTTTGTCAAAGATCAGATGGCTGTAGATGTGTGGTATTATTTCTGAGGACTCTGTTCTGTTCCATTGGTCTATATCTCTGTTTTGGTACCAGTACCATGCTGTTTTGGTTACTGTAGCCTTGTAGTATAGTTTGAAGTCAGGTAGCGTGACGCCTCCAGCTTTGTCCTTTTGACTTAGGATTGTCTTGGCAATGCGGGCTCTTTTTGGTTCCATATGAACTTTAAAGCAGTTTTTTCCAATTCTGTGAAGAAACTCATTGGTAGCTTGATGGGGATGGCATTGAATCTATAAATAACCTTGGGGAGTATGGCCATTTTCACGATATTGATTCTTCCTATCCATGAGCATGGTATGTTCTTCCATTTGTTTGTGTCCTCTTTTATTTCACTGAGCAGTGATTTGTAGTTCTCCTTGAAGAGGTCCTTTACATCCCTTGTAAGCTGGATTCCTAGGTATTTTATTCTCTTTGAAGCAATTGTGAATGGAAGTTCATTCCTGATTTGGCTCTCTGCTTGTCTGTTACTGGTGTATAAGAATGCTTGTGATTTTTGCACATTAATTTTGTATCCTGAGACTTTGCTGAAGTTGCTTATCAGCTTAAGGAGATTTTGGGCTGAGACGATGGGGTTTTCTAAATATACAATCATGTCATCTGCAAACAGGGACAATTTGACTTCTTCTTTTCCTAACTGGATACCCTTGATTTCTTTCTCTTGCCTGATTGCCCTAGCCAGAACTTCCAACACTATGTTGAATAGGAGTGGTGAGAGAGGGCATCCCTGTCTTGTGCCAGTTTTCAAAGGGAATTTTTCCAGTTTTTGCCCATTCAGTATGATATTAGCTGTGGGTTTGTCATAAATAGCTCTTATTATTTTGAGGTACGTTCCATCAATACCGAATTTATTGAGCGTTTTTAGCATGAAGGGCTGTTGAATTTTGTCAAAAGCCTTTTCTGCATCTATTGAGACAATCATGTGGTTCTTGTCTTTGGTTCTGTTTATATGCTGGATTACGTTTATTGATTTGCGAATGTTGAACCAGCCTTGCATCCCAGGGATGAAGCCCACTTGATCATGGTGGATAAGCTTTTTGATGTGCTGCTGAATCCGGTTTGCCAGTATTTTATTGAGAATTTTTGCATCAATGTTCATCAGGGATATTGGTCTAAAATTCTCTTTTTTTGTTGTGTCTCTGCCAGGCTTTGGTATCAGGATGATGTTGGCCTCATAAAATGAGTTAGGGAGGATTCCCTCTTTTTCTATTGATTGGAATAATTTCAGAAGGAACGGTACCAGCTCCTCCTTGTACCTCTGGTAGAATTCAGCTGTGAATCCATCTGGTCCTGGACTTTTTTTGCTGGGTAGGCTATTAATTGTTGCCTCAATTTCAGAGCCTGCTATTGGTCTATTCAGGGATTCAACTTCTTCCTGGTTTAGCCTTGGGAGAGTGTAAGTGTCCAGGAAATTATCCATTTCTTCTAGATTTTCTAGTTGATTTGCGTAGAGGTGTTTATAGTATTCTCTGATGGTAGTTTGTATTTCTGTGGGGTCAGTGGTGATATCCCCTTTATCATTTTTTATTGCGTCTATTTGATTCCTCTCTCTTTTCTTCTTTATTAGCCTTGCTAGCGGTCTGTCCATTTTGTTGATCTTTTCAAAAAACCAACTCCTGGATTCATTGATTTTTTGGAGGGTTTTTTGTGTCTCTATCTCCTTCAGTTCGGCTCTGATCTTAGTTATTTCTTGCCTTCTGCTAGCTTTTGAATGTGTTTGCTCTTGCCTCTCTAGTTCTTTTAATTGTGATGTTAGAGTGTCAATTTTAGATCTTTCCTGCTTTCTCTTGTGTGCATTTAGTGCTATAAATTTCCCTCTACACACTGCTTTAAATGTGTCCTAGAGATTCTGGTATGTTGTATCTTTGTTCTCATTGGTTTCAAAGAACATCTTTATTTCCGCTTTCATTTCGTTATGTACCCAGTAGTCATTCAGGAGCAGGTTGTTCAGTTTCCATGTAGTTGAGCGGTTTTGATTGAGTTTCTTAGTCCTGAGTTCTAGTTTGATTGCACTGTGGTCTGAGAGACAGTTTGTTATAATTTCTGTTTTTTTACATTTGCTGAGGAGTGCTTTACTTCCAATTATGTGGTCAATTTTGGAATAAGTGCGATGTGGTGCTGAGAAGAATGTATATTCTGTTGATTTGGGGTGGAGAGTTCTATAGATGTCTATTAGGTCCGCTTGGTGCAGAGATGAGTTCAATTCCTGGATATCCTTGTTAACTTTCTGTCTCGTTGATCTGTCTAATGTTGACAGTGGAGTGTTGAAGTCTCCCATTATTATTGTACGGGAGTCTAAGTCTCTTTGTAAGTCTCTAAGGACTTGCTTTATGAATCTGGGTGCTCCTGTATTGGGTGCATATATATTTAGGAGAGTTAGCTCTTCCTGTTGAATTGATCCCTTTACCATTATGTAGTGGCCTTCTTTGTCTCTTTTGATCTTTGATGGTTTAAAGTCTGTTTTATCAGAGACAAGGATTGCAACCCCTGCTTTTTCTTGTTCTCCATTTGCTTGGTAGATCTTCCTCCATCCCTTTATTTTGAGCCTATGTATGTCTCTGCATGTGAGATGGGTCTCCTGAATACAGCAGACTGATGGGTCTTGACTCTTTATCCAGTTTGCCAGTCTGTGTCTTTTCATTGGAGCATTTAGTCCATTTACATTTAAGGTTACTATTCTTATGTGTGAACTTGATCCTGCCATTATGATATTAACTGGTTATTTTGCTCGTTAGTTGATGCAGTTTCTTCCTAGCCTCGATGGTCTTTACATTTTGGCATGTTTTTGCAATGGCTGGTACCGGTTGTTCCTTTCCATGTTTAGGGCTTCCTTCAGGGTCTCTTGTAAGGCAGGCCTGGTGGTGACAAAATCTCTAAGCATTTGCTTATCTGTAAAGGATTTTATTTCTCCTTCACTGATGAAACTTAGTTTGGCTGGATATGAAATTCTGGGTTGAAAATTCTTTTCTTTAAGAACGTTGAATATTGGCCCCCACTCTCTTCTGGCTTGTAGAGTTTCTGCCGAGAGATCTGCTGGTATTCTGATGGGCTTCCCTTTGTGGGTAACCCGACCTTTCTCTCTGGCTGCCCTTAAGATTTTTTCCTTCATTTCAACTTTGGTGAATCTGGCAATTATGTGTCTTGGAGTTGCTCTTCTGGAGGAGTATCTTTGTGGCGTTCTCTGTATTTCCTGAATTTGAATGTTGGCCTGCCCTACTAGGTTGGGGAAGTTCTCCTGGATGATATCCTGAAGAGAGTTTTCCAACTTGGTTCCATTTTCCCCCTCACTTTCAGGCACCCCAATCAGACGTAGATTTGGTCTTTTTACGTAATCCCATACTTCTTGCAGGCTTTGCTCATTTCTTTTTCTTCTTTTTTCTTTTGGTTTCTCTTCTCGCTTCATTTCATTCATTTGATCTTCAATCGCTGATACTCTTTCTTCCAGTTGATCGAGTCGGTTACTGAAGCTTGTGAATTTGTCACGTATTTCTCGTGCCATGATTTTCATCTCTGTCATTTCGTTTATGATCTTCTCTGCATTAATTAGTCTAGCTGTCAATTCTTCCACTCTTTTTTCAAGATTTTTAGTTTCTTTGCACTGGGTACGTAATTCCTCCTTTAGCTCTGATAAGTTTGATGGATTGAAGCCTTCTTCTTTCCTCTCGTCCAAGTCATTCTCTGACCAGCTTCGATCCGTTGCTGGCGATGGGCTGCACTCCTTTGCAGGGGGAGATGCGCTCTTAGTTTTTGAATTTCCAGCTTTTCTGCCCTGCTTCTTCCCCATCTTTGTGGTTTTATCTGTCTCTGGTCTTTGATGGTGGTGACGTACTGATGGGGTTTTGGTATAGGTGTCCTTCCTGTTTGATAGTTTTCCTTCTGACAGTCAGAAGGACTGTCTGTTGGTCTGCTGGAGATTGCTTGAGGTCCACTCCAGACCCTGTTTGCCTGGGTATCAGCAGCAGAGGTTGCCGAAGATAGAATATTGCTGAACAGCGATTGTACCTGTCTGATTCTTCCTTTGGAAGTTTCCTCTCAGGGGTGTACTCCACGCTGTGAGGTGTGGGGTGTCAGACTGCCCCTAGTGGGGGATTTCTCCCAGCTAGGCTACTCAGGGGTCAGGGACACACCTGAGCAGGCAGTCTGTCTGTTCTCAGATCTCAACCTCCGCGTTGGGAGATCCAGGGCTCTCCCCAAAGCTGTCAGACAGAGTCGTTCGCGTCTGCACTGGCTCCCGCTACTTCCCCTGTTGGTCTTCAGCTGTGCGCTGTCCCCAGAGGTGGAGACTACAGAGACAGTCAGGCTTCCTTCAGCTGCTGTGAGCTCCACCCAGTTCGAGCTTCCCAGCGGCTTTGTTTACCTACTTAAGCCTCAGCAATGGCGGGCGCCCCTCCCCCAGCCTCGCTGCTGCCTTGCGGATAGATCGCGGCAGACTGCTGTGTTAGCAGTGAGGGAGGCTTCATGGGCATGGGACCCTCCCGGCCAGGTGTGGGATATATTCTCCTGGTGTGCCTGTATGCTTACAGCGCAGTATTGGGGTGGGAGTTAACCAATTTTCCAGGTGTTGTGTGTCTCAGTTCCCCTGGCTAGGAAAACGGATCCCCTTCCCCCTTGCGCTTCCAGGTGAGGCGATGCCTCACCCTGCTTCAGCTCTCGCTGGTCAGGCTGCAGCAGATGACCAGCACCGATTGTCCGGCACTCCCTAGTGAGATGACCCCAGTACCTCAGTTGAAAATGCAGAAATCACCGGTCTTCTGTGTCGCTCGCACTGGGAGTTGGAGACTGGAGCTGTTCCTATTTGGCCATCTTGCTCCCGATATGATATTTTTAAAAATCAGAATTAATGAAAAAAATCAATGATGAACAAGTTAGCAAAATTTGAAATAAAGACATTATAAATGTTATGTTACTCTACTAGCATAGCAGGAAATACCCGATGAGAAATACAGAATCAGAGCAGCAGGGTGAAGGATTTGATTCTCTCTTGATCAGTTGCTTTATGGTTGGCACTGATCTAGGCACAGAGGATACAGCAGCAGCCAAACCATTGCAGCACTGTTCTTTGGTGGGATAAATAGAAAACATGATACATATGTAAAATGCATTGGATGTTAGTTATAAGCTCTAAGGTGAAAAACATCAGGAAAGAGGAATAAGAAGAGCTATGTACATTTTGATAAGAGAACCCAGAGAGGCTTCTCTGAGGCAATGTCACTGAAGTAAAGACCCAAGAGAGATGAGGGAGCAGTCATGGAGAACAAACACTTTTAAGGATAAAGTAATAACAAAGACAAAGACCTAAGACAGGAGTACGCATGACCTATTCCAGGAACAGCAAGAAAACAAGTATGGCTGGAGCAGACAAACGGTCAAGGAAGAAGCGTAGTTCAGGTGAGATGCAATAGATGGTGTAGGGTCTCAAGTCATTATGGGGCATGGCTTTTACTCTCAGTGAGATAAGAAACCCTTAGAGGATTTGATCAGGGTAGTGACTCGATCTGACTTGCTTTCTCAGATGTACTGTGTAAGTAAAACTGGTATCTATTAACATTTTATGCTCTTCTATGTGTTTTTCTTGGTTAGAAAAAGAAGGGACAATGAGTTCAGTTTTTTGGTGGGTGTATTAGTCTGTTTTCATGCTGCTAGTATATACATACCTAATACCGAGTAATTTATAAAGGAGAGACGTTTAACGGACTCACAGTTTCACATGGCTGGGGAGACCTCACGAACACAGTGGAAGGCAAATGAGGAGTAAAGTCATGTCTTACATGGTGACAGCAAGGAGATTGTACAAGGGAACTTCTATTATTAAAACCATCAGATCTCATGGGACTGATTTACCACCAAGAGAACAGTATCGGGGAAACTTCCCCCATGATTCAATTATCCTCCACTGGGTCCCTCCCACAACAGGTGGGTATTAGGGGAGCCACAATTCAAGATGAGATTTAGGTGAGGACACTGCCAAAACTTGTAAGTGGCTGGGGGTTATATTCCTGGGTTGTGAAAACAGGGTTTGTACATAGTCTCACAAGGGAGGTTAAGGGTAAAGTTGGGATAATATTTTATATATCCATCTTTATGTCTCATCAATAGAGTCATCAAGAGCTGCATCAATAAATTTGATTTTTAAGTGTAAAGATAAATGTAGATAGATAGACATAGAAGTAGCTGTAGATAGAGCTGAAGTTGCAGCTGTAGATGTTGATGTGCAAATGCATATGGATATGGAAATGGATATATATATAATGGTATATTCTAATTATTAAAGATTTCTTTTCTTATGTTTTTTGACTATTTGGATATATAATTTGTATCCTTCTTAATCAAACATGAGAATGCATGTGGTGTTCAGAACTTAAAAGAGGAGACATCTTTTTGCTTGTGCCTGTGTGTGGGGTGGGGTGTGTGTGTGTGTGTTTGTGTGTGTGTGATTTCCTATTATTAAGGGCTGGTACAGAATTTTATAATATTCTCTGCTTCTAATATAAACTGGTTTAGTATCCAGAACTTTAATCTCTTTTAAATTTTCTTACTTAATTTATTTTTGGAATTTGTGAAACAAGAAGCATTTTGCATGTTGGAAGTTGGCCTTATTTGTGAATACTGCTACATCAAATTTTCATCAAGATTGGTAGCAGACAGCTGCTGATATGGGGAGTCAGGCTTCTTGGTGCCAAAATCTACTCTCTGGGATATAAAAGCAATTTTTACTGAAATCAACAAAAGCTTTACCCAGAGCTCAATTTCTATCAAAAGCCAAAATCTGACCTTAATTTCTATTATATTTGCTTGGAGAGAATAGAATAGTGGAATAAAATGAGAAGTGCCACTTGCCAAGCTGATATTTAGCCAGTAAGTCTCAGCTTGGCCATAATGGTTGCTTATAACTAGTGTCCCATCTTGAGAGAATGTTGCCCCAGTCTTGCTGGGAGCTAAATGTTTTGATTGTCACCTGAGTTTAGGGACTGAATATGGCTTTTATTTTGTTTGCTTTTAAATCCAGGTCAAAATCTAAGAAATAATAGAAGAAATTTCCAAAAATGACATAGATACTGAGGAATTTGAACTGTCACTAATACATATCTTCTCCTTTGCTTTCCTCTCTAAAATGATGGCAATGAAGCTTGCATAGTTTGTTATACAGTTATTAATGTTGTCAATGAAATAATAGCAACTTAAGTTAATAAGACTTAATAATAAATTCGTACAACTTTAGCATCTATGAAGCAGTCAAATGTACCTGACATTAATCACAACACAGCTGTCAAGATGTTTAAGCAGTAAACATGATGGGTGACTCTTACAATAGCCTCTAGAAAAAATTTTCTATATCTTGTGAGACATTAATTTTCCCATTGCTAGAATTAAAAAAGAGAATGATTCTATATTCCACTTCTTACATTCTTTTAGTTTATTGTGAAATTAAACTTACATACTCCATAATAAAGCAAACCGTTAATACCACTCTGCCCTCTTTACATAACCATATCTATTTTACCATTTACAAATGAAAAATGTCACTGTGTGCTTTTATTCATACACACATCGAGGCTTTATCTATTTGAGGCACTACCGAAAAAGAACAATGAATTATGACTTGAACCAATTGACCTACTCTTCTCTACAGTAGCCAGGCACAAATCTCAGCTTTCAGCACATTTGCAGTAATGAAATATGGCTTTGTACTGATTTCCAGCCTAATCTATTTTATTACATCCAGAGAGACTTTTATAATCTCTGGAAGTGATGTTCATAGTGGTAAGATATGATGATACTATGACAGCATTTTCTGCAAGAATATATTCTTGTTAAAAGTCACTTTAGCCCAGAAAGTCACATGCAAGCACCCCCTCTATAGTGCTTTTCCACAGAATGATGGTAGGAATCCCAAGGAGAAGATCCCTTTTGGCTGTTGAAATGTGTCATTATGAATGGGTGTTCAAGTCATTTTGATCATTTTAGAGGGCTACAGATTTCATGGAGATATTCCTTTGTCACAGTGTGATCTAAATCAGTTCTGATCAAAGATCAAAATTCCTTCCAGGTTAACCACAAGATCATACAGAATTTGTGTCCAATTGTGGTTATTGCTGTCATCAGTAGGAACCAGAGGATTCCTTATATATCAGATGGCAAGACTCAAAAAACAAGGTATAGGTATGAACCAGAGTCTGAGTTTCACAGAAACAGTAACATGATGGCATAGAGTCAGACAGTGAGGGAAGTTGTTAGAGACTGAATTGTGTCCCCCAGAATTCACAAATTGAAGCCCTGATCCCCAATATGACTGTATTTGGAGATGGCCCTTTAAGGAAGTAATTAAGGTTAAAAGAGGTCATGAAGGTGAGGGTATAATTTAATATGACTGGTGTCCTTATAAGAAGAGAAAGGAACATTAGAGATATGCACAGAGAAAAGACTATGTGAGGACACAGCAAGAAGATAGCAATTGGCAAGCCAAGGAGAGAGTCTTCAGGAGATACCAAATCTGCTGTTACCTTCATATTGGATATTCACGCTGCAGAACTGTGAGAAAATAAATTTCTGTTTAAGCCACAACTGCTATGATATTTTGCCATGGCAGCCCTAACAAACTAATACAAAGGGCTCAGCCCTTCCTTTTACTTTACTTTAAAATCATACTAGTATATCACCTGGCTCTTAATAATTTAGAAGGTAGAGAGTATGCCTACAAATACACAGCCTATTTCAAAATATTTACATTACTATGTAATATAGGCAATGCAATTTTGTGCACATCACTGCAAATGTGATGTCACTCTTTTCTCTCTTACTGCCTACACTACTACTTCTCAAATCCAATCCTATTTTTTTTTTTGTTATTTAACTTAAATCCAGAAAAGATGCTCCACAGACATAGATTTTTTAGTAATAAGCTTGAGCTTGATGCTAATTTCCTCAGGGTTAATGCTCAGGTTGCTTTTAGCTATTCTATCCTGAGGTTAGACCATCCCAAAGTCTTCTCTTCTTTGCCCCTAAGAATCTGAGCCTTTTAGATTCTCCTCCTCTCATCTCCTGCTGCCTCACTTCAGCAGTTGACTTTATATGGAGTAGAGAATGCATACACTAGAAGCTGAATGAAAGGAGGCGGAACCAGTGGAACTATAGAGAGGATGAAGGCGAGAAGGTCTAAAAGAAGCAAAGCTTTCTGCCAAAAGAGGGTGGCAATTTGTTGCATGTGGAGACAGTTAAGCTAAGCCTCATGTCCTGATGTAGCCCAGGAGCAAGAGATATAGTCCATGGAAACCTCTAACTTTTGCCATGTGAGAGTTTCTGTATCAGGTAGACTATGTCATTTAAACATAAAGAGAAAGAAAGCTAACTCTTTTCCAGGTTTCTGTGTGTATGTTTGGCTAGCTAACAGTACAGGCTTTTTTGTTATGGACTGTTGCAGCTTCTCTTCTTTGGTAACTTGTGTCATGCCTTATTGTCCAACAGCAAATTTCCATAGTCTAAGATGCTGGCCACTTGGACCTAATCCATTATCAGTTTGTATTCTAACTGTGCTTTTTTTCATCATAAGAAATACAGTTTTTGTCTCAGAAACTTCAAGGAGTCTACTTCTCCAAGAAATTCTTATTTCACCCCCAGTTCATGATAGGCCACAGAAGTATTTGGTGTTAGCATTCAGCTTCCATTTATCCAAAGGACTGAAAGCAATAAAACTTTTATAAAAAATTGACAAAAGAATCAAATAAAGAAAGGGATGTCCCCATACTTGTCTGTCCAGAATCTCTGGCATGCATAAAGGACCTCCATGATCATTAAAACCAGGGTCCGTGACTAATCAAGGAAATAGGCTAAGAAGGACAAAATAGAAACTTCATCCTTAACCATTTCAGGCAAGATGATTAAGTGCAGAAATATCTGGGTCATCAGCCAAAGAGAGCTTGACACCAGTTTAAATTGGAAATAAACAGAGAGCTGTAGAGGAAGGGCAGGGTGACTGGTCAAATGAGAATCTTTGATCAGATTTCATTAGGTCATCTCATGGAGAATCAGGCTAAAATCTACTATTGGATAAAGAGTTTCTCTCCTACAGGTGAGCAGAAAAAGTTATTTAATATATATTTTATATAAGATACACTTCCTAATATCAGAGTTTCTCTAGCTTTAAAATAAATAATCCTCTTCCTTTATGACTGTTATAGGGACATTTTAATAAGATACTTCCTGTAATATCTGTTAAGTTTCTTTGAGGAAAACAGAATCTATTATTCACATTAAAAGACTAGTTGATGTCGATCTGCTTTATAATATAGCTTCTGAAAATCTCCCTCAACTGCATGCCTTTAAGCAGATAATTTTAGCTAAGTAGTGATTTTTCTAAGTAATGTGTTAGGACGCAAAACAAAACAAAGCTATATATTATAATGTAATCAATGATTAATTCACATTTCAGTTTAAACTGTAGAAAATTCTGAACTTATCAAGAAAATAATTTCAAGATAATTGTCCTAGATAAAATAGATTACCCCAGAATGTATGTACTAGGAAAACAGAGTTTAAATTTATTTCTTCCACTGATAACTTAATAAATGCAAAGCCATCATTATTTTTCAGCAAGACATTATTTTCAGAAACTATTAACTCTTTCAGACCATTTGAATGTGCACAAAACAAAATGGAATGCTTTCAGTCTCAAAAGAATGGGACTTTTCTTAGTGCCTAATTAGCTTTCTTTTTTTAACTTGGGCAATCTGCTCAGAGTCAGGTCACCTCTTCAAAGCAGGCCCAGCAAACTCACATTATACAAGGTCATAGTCAGTAGATGGAGTTTTCAAGCATGTCAGGTCATATTTCCTTTGGTGGTACAGGAAATAGAGGAAAGTCAGAAAGTACAGGTTACCCAACAGGCGAAAAAACAACTATGTCAATTACTCCCTAGGGTAGTCCACCATAACTGCAAGAGTCCACACACATAATTATTAGTGACACAAGCATTTGCTTTGGTCAACTTGATATAACTTCCTACCTGAAATAGTAAACTATATGGGCAAATAAGCCCCCTTTTTTGCATTTCTATCAAATAGGATTCAGTTAGGGTCTTTAATCTAATCAAACAATTCACAAATAGTTCATACATTTTAAAAATGTAGGTAAAGTAAATATTCTTATTTAGATACAAATGAAAGCATGTATATTTGAATTTTATTTCAACCAATAATTGCAGGTATAGGGCTGCAACTATCAACAATTGGTACAGTTAAAGGATTTTTCCTTTTCCTCTTTGATAATTTATTTTCTGGAATTGGTGCTAATGAAATCCAATTTTCAAAAGTCAATTAATTTGAAAAATAATAAAATAGTACAATGATACGTCCTATAAACTCACGACTTATATTCAATACATATGTTTCAAAAAGTACACAAATTTAAATCTAAAAAAAACATATCAAATACGTTAATGGTTTTCAGAGGTAAAAATACTCCAAGATGATCCTTAGAGAGAGCTAATAGAACTTTCATATAAACATACCTACCATAAAAAAAAAGAAAACACTTCTCCAAATTTTTTGTGTGTGTGTGTGTCTCGGTCTCAAATATTTATGCAAAAATTCTGCAATACTCATGTATTTAGTCTAATGTTGTTAACTGTCTTCCCAGTAGTAATTTTATTCAGGAAAACAAAGTCTTACCATAGTCTATCCTGAAGTGACATCACAATGACTTGTGAACTTTTCTTACACTCTGCCTCGAAGTGATTTCATGCTGGCTATATTAGTTTCCTATTGCTACTATAACAAATTACGACAAACATAGCAGCTTAAAGCAATATCTGTGGGGATTTCTGCGTTCCAGTTTCATATATATATATATATATTTTTATCATACTTTAAGTTCTAGGGTACATGTGCATAACGTGCAGGTTTGTTACATATGTATACTTGTGCCATGTTGGTGTGCTGCACCTATCAACTCGTCAGCACCCATCAATTCATCATTTATATCATGTATAACTCCCCACTGCAATCCCTCCCTCCTCCCCCCTCCCCATGATAGGCCCCAGTGTGTGACGTTCCCCTTCCCGAGTCCAAGTGATCTCATTGTTCAGTTCCCACCTATGAGTGAGAACATGCGGTGTTTGGTTTTCTCTTCTTGTGATAGTTTGCTAAGAATGATGGTTTCCAGCTGCATCCATGTCCCTACAAAGGACGCAAACTCATCCTTTTTTATGGCTGCATAGTATTCCATGGTGTATATGTGCCACATTTTCTTAATCCAGTCTGTCACAGATGGACATTTGGGTTGATTCCAAGTCTTTGCTATTGTGAATAGTGCCGCAATAAACACACGTGTGCATGTATCTCTGTAGTAGAATAATTTATAATCCTTTGGGCATATACCCAGTAGTGGGATGGCTGGGTCATATGGTACATCTAGTTCTAGATCCTCGAGGAAACGCCATACTGTTTTCCATAATGGTTGAACTAGTTTACAATCCCACCAACAGTGTAAAAGTGTTCCTATTTCTCCACATCCTCTCCAACACCTGTTGTTTCCTGACTTCTTAATGATTGCCATTCTAACTGGTGTGAGATGGTATCTCATTGTGGTTTTGATTTGCATTTCTCTGATGGCGAGTGATGATGAGCATTTTTTCATGTGTCTGTTGGCTGTATGAATGTCTTCTTTTGAGAAATGTCTGTTCATATCCTTTCCCCACTTTTGGATGGGGTTGTTTGTTTTTTTCTTGTATATTTGTTTGAGTTCTTTGTAGATTCTGGATATTAGCCCTTTGTCAGATGAGTAGATTGCAAAAATTTTCTCCCATTCTGTAGGTTGCCTGTTCACTCTGATAGTAGTTTCTTTTGCTGTGCAGAAGATCTTTCGTTTAATTAGATCCCATTTGTCAATTTTGGCTTTTGTTGCCGTTGCTTTTGGTGTTTTAGACATGAAGTCCTTGCCCATGCCTATGTCCTGAATGGTACTACCTAGGTTTTCTTCTAGGGTTTTTATGGTATTAGGTCGAACATTTAAGTCTCTAATCCATCTTGAATTAATCTTCGTATAAGGAGTAAGGAAAGGATCCAGTTTCAGCTTCCTACTTACGGCTAGCCAATTTTCCCAGCACTATTTATTAAATAGGGAATCCTTTCCCCATTTCTTGTTTCTCTCAGGTTTGTCAAAGATCAGATGGCTGTAGATGTGTGGTATTATTTCTGAGGACTCTGTTCTGTTCCATTGGTCTATATCTCTGTTTTGTTATCAGTACCCTGCTGTTTTGGTTACTGTAGCCTTGTAATATAGTTTGAAGTCAGGTAGCGTGACGCCTCCAGCTTTGTCCTTTTGACTTAGGATTGTCTTGGCAATGCGGGCTCTTTTTTGGTTCCATATGAACTTTAAAGCAGTTTTTTCCAATTCTGTGAAGAAAGTCATTGGTAGCTTCATGGAATCTATAATTAACCTTGATTGAATCTGTAAATAACCTTGGGCAGTATGACCATTTTCACGATATCGATTCTTCCTATCCATGAGCATGGTATGTTCTTCCATTTGTTTGTGTCCTCTTTGATTTCACTGAGCAGTGGTTTGTAGTTCTCCTTGAAGAGGTCCTTTACATCCCTTGTAAGTTGGATTCCTAGGTATTTTATTCTCTTTGAAGCAATTGTGAATGGAAGTTCATTCCTGATTTGGCTCTCTGCTTGTCTGTTACTGGTGTATAAGAATGCTTGTGATTTTTGCACATTAATTTTGTAGCCTGAGACTTTGCTGAAGTTGCTTATCTGATTAAGGAGATTTTGGGCTAAGACAATGGGGTTTTCTAAATATACAATCATTGTCATCTGTAAACAGGGACAATTTGACTTCTTTTTTTCCTAACTGAATACCCTTGATTTCTTTCTCTTGCCTGAGTGCCCTAGCCAGAACTTCCAAGACTATGTTGAATAGGAGTGGTGAGAGAGGGCATCCCTGTCTTGTGCCAGTTTTCAAAGGGAATTTTTCCAGTTCAGTATGATATTGGCTGTGGGTTTGTCATAAATAGCTCTTATTATTTTGAGGTATGTTCCATCAATACCGAATTTATTGAGCGTTTTAAGCATGAAGGGCTGTTGAATTTTGTCAAAAGCCTTTTCTGCATCTATTGAGATAATCATGTGGTTCTTGTCTTTGGTTCTGTTTACATGCTGGATTACGTTGATTGATTTGCGAATGTTGAACCAGCCTTGCATCCCAGGGATGAAGCCCACTTGATCATGGTGGATAAGCTTTTTGATGTGCTGCTGAATCCGGTTTGCCAGTATTTTATTGAGGATTTTTGCATCCATGTTCATCAGGGATATTGGTCTAAAATTCTCTTTTTTTGTTGTGTCTCTGCCAGGCTTTGGTATCAGGATGATGTTGGCCTCATAAAATGAGTTAGGGGGGATTCCCTCTTTTACTATCGATTGGAATAGTTTCAGAAGGAATGGTACCAGCTCCTCCTTGTACCTCTGGTAGAATTCAGCTGTGAATCCATCTGGTCCTGGACTTTTTTTGCTGGGTAGGCTATTAATTGTTGCCTCAATTTCAGAGCCTGCTATTGGTCTATTCAGGGATTCAACTTCTTCCTGGTTTAGTCTTGGGAGAGTGTAAGTGTCCAGGAAATTATCCATTTCTTCTAGATTTTCTAGTTGATTTGCATAGAGGTGTTTATAGTATTCTCTGATGGTAGTTTGTATTTCTGTGGGGTCAGTGGTGATATCCCCTTTATCATTTTTTATTGCGTCTATTTGATTCCTCTCTCTTTTCTTCTTTATTAGCCTTGCTAGCGGTCTGTCCATTTTGTTGATCTTTTCAAAAAACCAACTCCTGGATTCATTGATTTTTTGGAGGGTTTTTTGTGTCTCTATCTCCTTCAGTTCTGCTCTGATCTTAGTTATTTCTTGCCTTCTGCTAGCTTTTGAATGTGTTTGCTCTTGCCTCTCTAGTTCTTTTAATTGTGATGTTAGAGTGTCAATTTTAGATCTTTCCAGCTTTCTCTTGTGGGCATTTAGTGCTATAAATTTCCCTCTACACACTGCTTTAAATGTGTCCCAGAGATTCTGGTATGTTGTATCTTTGTTCTCATTGGTTTCAAAGAACATCTTTATTTCCGCTTTCATTTCGTTATGTACCCAGTAGTCATTCAGGAGCAGGTTGTTCAGTTTCCATGTAGTTGAGCGGTTTTGATTGAGTTTCCTAGTCCTGAGTTCTAGTTTGATTGCACTGTGGTCTGAGAGACAGTTTGTTATAATTTCTGTTCTTTTACATTTGCTGAGGAGTGCTTTACTTCCAATTATGTGGTCAATTTTGGAATAAGTGCGATGTGGTGCTGAGAAGAAAGTATATTCTGTTGATTTGGGGTGGAGAGTTCTTTAGATGTCTATTAGGTCCTCTTGGTGCAGAGATGTGATCAATTCCTGGATATCCTTGTTAACTTTCTGTCTCGTTGATCTGTCTAATATTGACAGTGGAGTGTTGAAGTCTCCCATTATTATTGTATGGGAGTCTAAGTCTCTTTGTAAGTCTCTAAGGACTTGCTTTATGAATCTGGGTGCTCCTGTATTGGGTGCATATATATTTAGGAGAGTTAGTTCTTCCTGTTGAATTGATCCCTTTACCATTATGTAATGGCCTTCTTTGTCTCTTTTGATCTTTGATGGTTTAAAGTGTGTTTTATCAGAGACTAGGATTGCAACCCCTGCTTTTTTTTGTTCTCCATTTGCTTGGTAGATCTTCCTGCATCTCTTTATTTTGAGCCTATGTATGTCTCTGCATGTGAGATGGGTCTCCTGAATACAGCAGACTGATGGGTCTTGACTCTTTATCCAGTTTGCCAGTCTCTGTCTTTTCATTGGAGCATTTCATCCATTTACATTTAAGGTTACTATTGTTATGTGTGAACTTGATCCTGCCATTATGATATTAACTGGTTATTTTGCTCGTTAGTTGATGCAGTTTCTTCCTAGCCTCGATGGTCTTTACATTTTGGCATGTTTTTGCAGTGGCTGGTACCGGTTGTTCCTTTCCATGTTTAGGGCTTCCTTCAGGGTCTCTTGTAAGGCAGGCCTGGTGGTGACAAAATCTCTAAGCATTTGCTTATCTGTAAAGGATTTTATTTCTCCTTCACTGATGAAACTTAGTTTGGCTGGATATGAAATTCTGGGTTGAAAATTCTTTTCTTTAAGAACGTTGAATTTTGGCCCCCACTCTCTTCTGGCTTGTAGAGTTTCTGCCGAGAGATCTGCTGGTATTCTGATGGGCTTCCCTTTGTGGGTAACCCGACCTTTCTCTCTGGCTGCCCTTAAGATTTTTTCCTTCATTTCAACTTTGGTGAATCTGGCAATTATGTGTCTTGGAGTTACTCTTCTGGAGGAGTATCTTTGTGGCCTTCTCTGTATTTCCTGAATTTGAATGTTGGCCTGCCCTACTAGGTTGGGGAAGTTCTCCTGGATGATATCCTGAAGAGTGTTTTCTAGCTTGGTTCCATTTTCCCCCTCACTTTCAGGCACCCCAATCAGACGTAGATTTGGTCTTTTTACATAATCCCATACTTCTTGCAGGCTTTGTTCATTTCTTTTTCTTCTTTTTTCTTTTGGTTTCTCTTCTCACTTCGTTTCATGCATTTGATCCTCAATCACTGATACTCTTTCTTCCAGTTGATCGAGTCGGTTACTGAAGCTTGTGCATTTGTCACGTATTTCTCGTGTCATGGTTTTCATCTCTGTCATTTCGTTTATGACCTTCTCTGCATTCATTAGTCTAGCTGTCAATTCTTCCACTCATTTTTCAAGATTTTTAGTTCTTTGCACTGCGTACGTAATTCCTCCTTTAGCTCTGAGAAGTTTGATGGACTGAAGCCTTCTTCTCTCATCTCGTCAAAGTCATTCTCTGACCAGCTATGATCCATTGCTGGTGATGGGCTGCGCTCCCTTGCAGGGGGAGATGCGCTCTTATTTTTTGAATTTCCAGCTTTTCTGCCCTGCTTTTTCCCCATCTTTGTGGTTTTATCTGTCTCTGGTCTTTGATGATGGTGACGTACTGATGGGGTTTTGGGATAGGTGTTCTTCCTGTTTGATAGTTTTCCTTCTGACAGTCAGGACCCTCAGCTGTAGGTCTTTTGGAGATTGCTTGAGGTCCACTCCAGACCCTGTTTGCCTGGGTATCAGCAGCAGAGGTTGCAGAAGATAGAATATTGCTGAAGAGCAAGTGTACCTGTCTGATTCTTACTTTGGAAGCTTCCTCTCAGGGGTGTACTCCACCCTGTGAGTTGCGGGGTGTCAGACTGCCCCTAGTGGGGGATGTCTCCCAGTTAGGCTACTCAGGGGTCAGGGACTCACTTGAGCAGGCAGTCTGTCCGTTCTCAGATCTCAACCTCCGTGTTGGGAGATCCACTGCTCTCTTCATAGCTGTCAGACAGAGATGTTTGCGTCTGCAGAGGTTCTGCTGCCTTTTTGTTGTTGTTTTTTTTTTTTTATCTGTGCCCTGTCCCCAGAGGTAGAGTCTACAGAGACAGGCAGGTTTCCTTGAGCTGGTGTGAGCTCCACCCAGTTCAAGCTTCCCAGTGGCTTTGTTTACCTACTTAAGCCTCAGCAATGGCGGACGCCCCTCCCCCAGCCTCGCTGCTGCCTTGCGGTTAGATCGCGGACTGCTGTGTTAGCAATGAGTGAGGCTCCATGGGCGTGGGACCCTCCCAGCCAGGTGTGCGATATATTCTCCTGGTGTGCCCGTTTGCTTAAAGCACAATATTGGGGTGGGAGTTACCTGATTTTCCAGGTGTTGTGTCTCTCAGTTCCCCTGGCTAGGAAAAGGGATTCCCTTCCCCCTTGTGCTTCCCAGGTGAGGCGATGCCTCACCCTGCTTCAGCTCTCGCTGGTCGGGCTGCAGCAGCTGACCAGCACCGATTGTCCGGCACTCCGTAGTGAGATGACCCCAGTACCTCAGTTGAAAATGCAGAAATCACCGGTCTTCTGTGTCGCTCACGCTGGGAGTTGGAGACTGGAGCTGTTCCTATTCGGCCATCTTGCTCCGCCCCCCCAGTTTCATATTTAAAGAAGCTTAAAACCCTTCTCCCATATGCCCTGATAATACTTGCTGGCAGTACTTGTGGTTGCGACATTTACCCCAAAATAACTTTGCCACAAAATATCTTGCTTTTATTATTATTTTGTGTCACTCTAGTATATCAGCTTTGGAAACAAAAGACATCATTCTATTTATAGCATTATGGTTTTAGTGGTGGTATTTCCATTTACAATATATAGTAATTCTTGAAAGCTGAAAATATGAAATCCTAGAAATGGTAGCATTCCTACACATGATGTTAACATCATTCTCGAACAGTTGTTCACTGAAGATTCATCTGATGAATAGGATGTTTCTGAAATAGATGATTCTGATGATTCAGAGTATTCTGATGTTCGTTCTATTTAGAAATAACTTCAATACCAGTTTTTATGTTTCATTTTCATGTTGAAAATCAGTCATATTTGCTTCAGCCTCAAAGAACATGTTTATGTAAAATTAAAAGAGTACTGGCAATGAGCTGTACTTCTTTTTTTTTTTTTCATTTCTAATTTATTTAATAATATGTATTGGGAGTTTTCAGAAACTATGCAAAACTTAATTCTCTGGCAGACAGAAAAATGTATATTTAGTTCATTGTACCATCCCCATCACCAGGCACAGTGTCATGCACTTCTTTTTTCTAAACGGGAAAAGGGTGAAAGTCAACATTCTTTCCAAGAACTAAAAAGCTGAACAGACTGAGAAAACAAAAACTCTTATTGAATCTGTAATAAAGATAAGGACATAGGGCAAACCATTAGCTCAAGATTGGAGAGACAGAGACAAACACAGGGTGTCTTGGTTTCACTGAGCAGTGACTCCTGAGGAGACATTGCTAGGGGAACCAGTGCTAGGGTAGGAAAACCTGAGCTGTTATTGATGAATTGCTAGAGGCTCAGTGTGGACAAGTCCAAGAGTTAAAAAATCCAGGAGACCCAACCAAATCATAGGGAGACTGCGACAATACTGTGAGATTTACTTCCAGGAACTCCACCAGGTTCCCACAGTAAATATGAGAGAAAAGTTCCTTCATGCTTCCAGTAAGGGAAAGGGAAAAGGAACCATTTTGCAATTCACTAGAGTACTTGGCTCTTCTTACCAAGGCATTACCTCAAGAGAAATGATTTCACCAGATCCTGATCTGCTGGGATTTTATCAGAGCAGAAATGACTGAGGGAAGGGAAATATCCAGTTCCAACTAATGTCAGCCAACCTGTTCCACCTAAGGGGGAAGAAAAAACCTAGAAAGACTTGTGACATTCACAGTTCAGTAGCATTGGCCCATTAAAAAACTAAAATGCAATGATAGGACTATATAGTAAATTTCTCCTCCCCACACACCTCATTACCACATTGCTAAAGGCCTATTTAGAGCAGTTCCTCTTATCAGGTACATTATGTCTGGCTGTCAAGAAAAATTACAAGACATACCAAGAGGCAAAAATACAGTTTGGAGAGACAGAGTAAGCATCAGAACCAGATATGGCAGAAATGTTGGAATTATCAGACAAGGAATATAAAACAACTACAATTAATATGCTCTGGGCTCTAATGGATACTGGACAGCGTTCAAAAACAGATGAACAGTGTAAGCAGATATATGGAAATCCTATGAAAGAACCAAAAAGAAACACTAGAGATCAGAACCACTGTGACAGAAATGAAGAATGCATTCAAGGAGCTTATTAGTAGACTGGACTCAGCTGAGGAAAAAATCTATGAGCTTGAGCGTATCTCAATAGAAACTCCCAAAACTGAAAAGTGAGTATAACAAAAACTGGAAAAAAAAAAAAAAAAAAAAAAAAAGCAGAACAGAATATTTAAAGATTCTGGCACAACTACAAAATGTGTAAATACACATAATGGGAAACCCAAAGGAGAAGAAAGAAAGGAAAAGAAGAAGAAACATTTAAAACAATGATGACTGGGAATTTCTCCAAATTAATGTTGGATACCAAACCACAAAACCAAGAAACACATAGAACATTAAACTGGATAAATTCAAAAATAAAAAATAAAATAAAAAACACCTATACTTTTACACCTAGACATGACACTTTTAAGCTACAGAAAATCAAAGATAAGGAAAACATTTCAGAAGTAAGAAGACAAAAATACCTTACCTATGAAGGGACAAAGATGACTGACAATTCCTCAGAAACCACGCAAGCAAGAAGAGAATGGAGTAAAATATTTAAAGTGTTGAGAGAGTTAAGATATCAACCTAGAATTCTGCAGTTTATGAAATTATCCTTCAACAGTGAAAACCAAAAAATGAAAATAGAAATTGAAGGAATCTGTTGCCAGGAAATCTGCTTTGCAAGAAATGTTAAAAAAAGTTCTTTAGAGAGAAGGAAAATTATATAGGTCACAAACTCAAATCTACATTAAAAAAAGAAGATTGAAGAAGAAATAAGAGAGGGTAAAATGAAATTTTTTATTTTTTTTACGTAATTGATTTAATATATAACAATTTGCTCATAATAACAGCAATAATGTATTCATTTATATTTGCTTATATATGGGTGCGTATTTATAAATATGCACATATGAGTAAAATATATAACAGTAATGATACAAGGAACAGAATGTAGGAATTAGCATTATTTGGGGTACTCACGACTGCTAAAGTGGTATAGTGTTATTTGAAAGTGGATTTAGATTAGTTGTAAATGTATACTGCAAACTCTAGCACAACCACTAAAATTTCTTTAAATGTATAACTTACATGTTAACAAAGGAGAGAAAGTGAAATCATAAAATGCTCAATTAGAACAATAAAAGTAGAAAAAGAGTGAAAAACAAATTCAAAATAAAGACAAGGACAACAAATGTAAAATAGTAACATATGGTAGATATCAATCCAACTACATCAATAATCACTTTAAATGTCAGTGATATAACTACATCAATTAAAAGATAGAAATTGTCAGAGTGGATCAAAAAATAAGTCCCAAATAGCCAAATACACATTTTCTAAAGCAACTAACTTCAAATATAGAAACACATTTAAAAAGCCAAAAATGACAAATGGGATCTCATTAAACTAAAGAGCTTCTGCACAGCAAAAGAAACTACCATCAGAGTGAACAGGCAACCTACAGAATGGGAGAAAATTTTTGCAATCTACTCATCTGACAAAGGGCTAATAACATCCAGAACCTACAAAGAACTCAAACAAATTTACAAGAAAAAAACAAACAAACCCATCAAAAAGTGGGCAAAGGATATCAACAGACACTTCTCAAAAGAAGACATTTATGCAGCCAATACACACATGAAAAAATGCTCATCATCACTCACCATCACAGAAATGCAAATCAAAACCACAATGAGATACCATCTCACACCAGTTAAAATGGCAATCATTAAAAAGTCCGGAAGCAACAGGTGCTGGAGAGGATGTGGAGAAATAGGAAAGCTTTTACACTGTTGGTGAGACTGTAAACTAGTTCAACCATTGTGGAAGACAGTGTGCCAATTCTTCAAGGATCTAGAACTAGAAATACCATTTGACCCAGCCATCCCATTACTGGGTATACATCCAAAGGATTTATAAATCACGTTGCTATAAAGACACATGCACATGTATGTTTATTTTGGCACTATTCACAATAGCAAAGACTTGGAACCAACCCAAATGTCCATCAATGATAAACTGGATTAAGAAAATGTGGCACATACACACTATGGAACACTATGCAGCCATAAAAAGGATGAGTTCATGTCCTTTGTAGGGACATGGATGCAGCTGGAAACCATCATTATCAGCAAACTATCACAAGAGCAGAAAACCAAGCACTGCATGTTCTCACTCATAGGTGGGAACTGACCAATGAGAACACTTGAACACAGGAAGGGGAACATCACACACCGGGGCCTGTCATGGGGTAGCGGGAGGAGGGAAGGATAGTATTAGGAGATATACCTAACGTAAATGACGAGTTCATGGATGCAGCACACCAACATGGCACATGTATGCATATGTAACAAGCCTGCACATTGTGCACATGTACCCTAGAACTTAAAGTATAATAGAAAAAAAAAAACAGCAAAAAAAACACACAAAAAGAAAACACATGTAAACCAAAAGGATAGAGAAAAATACATCATGCTAACACATGCTAATCAAAAGAGATAAGGAATCAAAAATAGAAAAAAGGAATAAAGAATAAGGAATCAAATAGAAAACAAATAACTAATCAAAAGACATAAAGAATAGAAAAGAAACAAGGAATTAATTTTAGAAAGAACAGGCATCAAATCAAGGAAAGTTATTATGGATAAAGAAAGGCTTTGCATAATGACAAAAGGATATAATAGTACCAGTAATGAACAAGTGGAATTTGAAATTAAAAACATAATATAATTTACCTTAACACCCCCCAAAATGAAATACTTAGGAATAAATCTAACAAAGTATGTACAACATGTGTATGAGGAAAACTACAAAACTGTAATGAAAGATAGCAAAGGAAAACTAAATAGAGAAATATGCTATATTCATGGGTAGGAATACTCAATAATGTCACAATGCCCATTCTTCCCAACTTAATTTATAGATTCAGTGCAATCCCAATAGAAATCCCAGAAAGTTATTTTGTTGTTATTGGCAAACTGATTATAAAGTTTATACAGAGAGGCAAAAGACCCAGAATAGACAACAAAATATTTTAAAAGAAGAATAAAATTGGAGAACTCACACTGCCTGACCTCAAGGCTTACTGTAAAACTATAGTAATCAAGACAGTGAGGTATTGGTGAAAGAAGAGACAGATTAATAGAACAGAAAAGAGCCCAGAAATAGACCCATGTAAATCTAATCAATCAACTTTTGACAAAGGAGCAAAGACTGTACAATGGACAAAAGATAGGTTTTTTTCCAACAAACACTGCTGAAACAAGCGGACATTCATATGCAAGAAAATGAATCTAGACATAGACCTCATACCCTTCACAAGAACTACCACAAAATAGATCATAGCCTAATGTAAAAAGTAAAATGGTAAAATATTCAAAAATAACATAGCAGAAAATCTACCTTGGATTCAGCAATGACTTTTAGATATAACACCAAAGGCATGATCCATGGAATAATTAATAAGTTGGACTTTATTAAAATTAAAAACTTCTGCTCTGTTAAAAAAAAAATGTCAAGAGAATGAGAAGACAACCTAAGAGTTAGAGAAAATATTTGCAAAAGACATATTTGATAAAGGACTCTTATCCAAAATATACAAAGAATGCTTAAAATATTCTACCCAATAATCCAATAAAGAAACCAGTAACCCAAGTGAAAAATGTACCCAATGTACCAAAAAATACCAAAAATTGAAATATGTCCGAATGTACTTAACAGACACCTCACCAAAGAAGATATAGAGACAGCAAATAAGCATATAAAAAGATACTCTACAATCATTGTTATCAGGGGACTACAAGTTAAAACAACGAGATACAGATTCACACCTCCAGAATAGCTGAAACCTAGGCCACTGACAACACCAAATGCTGGCAAAGATGCGGAGCAACCGGGAACTCTAATTCACTGCTGGTGGGAATGCAAAATGTTGTAGTCCCTTTGGAACACAGTTTGGCATTTTCTTACAAAAGTAAACATACACTTACCATATGATCCAGCAGTCCCACTTCTTGGTATTTGCCTGAAGGATTTGAAAAAAGCATGTTTATACAAAACCTGCACATGAATGTTTATAACAGCTTTATTAATAATCACCAAAACTTGGAAACAACCATGATGTCCTTCAGTACATGAATGGGTAAACTGTGGTACATCCACATAATGGAATATTCAGTACTAAAAAGAAATGAGCTGTCAAGCCATGTAAAGATATAAAGGGAACTTAAATGTGTATTATTAAGTGAAACAAGCCAATCTGAGACAGCTACATACCACACGATTCCAACAATATGGCATTCTGGAAAAAGCAAAGCTATGGAGAGAGTAAAAGGATCAGTAGTTGTCAGAGGCTGGGAGAAGTGAGAGATTAATATAGAGGACTCTTAGGGATGTGAAAACACTCTTTATGATACTATAATGGTGGATATGTGTAATTATATGTGTTCAAACCCATAGAATGTACAACACCAAGAGTGAACTCTAATGTAAACTATGGACTTTGGGTGATTACAATATGTCAATGTAGGGTCATTAATTGTAACAAATGTACCATTTAGGTCGCGGGTATTGATAACGGGAAAGGCTGTGCATGTGAAAGGGCAGGGGGTATATTGAAAATCTCTGTACCTTCCTCGTAATTTTGCTGTGAACCCAAAACTATTAAAAAACAACAACAACAACAAACATACATTATCCCATGGTTCTGTAGGTCAGATATCTAGATTGGCTCCACTAGTTTTCCTGCTCTAGAAACCACAAGGACATAATCAAATTATCAGCTCACTGATCTCTTATTGAGAGTCCCCAGGAAGGACCCTCTTCCAAGCTCCATCAGGTTGTTGGCAGAATCCAGTTTCTTGGAATTGTAAGACTGAGGTCCTATTTCTTTGCTAGTTGTCAGCTGGGGGCAACCCTCAGCTCCTAGAGGCTTCTCTCCAATTATTGCACATGGGTTCCTCCATCTCAGAGCCTGCAACAGGGCATTTAATCTTTCTCATGTTTGAAATCTCTCTGACTTCCTCTTCTGCTTTTAAAGACTCAATGAGACATTGAACCCAACCAGATAATCCAAGAGCATTCCCCTAAAAGTCATCTAATTAGTACCCTGAAGTTATCTGCAAAAAACCTTCCTAGCAGTGTCTAGATTAGCATTTGATTAAATAACTAGAGGACAGGAATCTTGGGGGGACATCTTTAGCCTTCTGCCCACACACTGACTAATACTGACATCACAAGTGGCTCAAATATAGCCATAGTAAATATCTTTTAAAACCAGTAGTTGTCTTTCCTGCAATGATTTTTTAAAAAGAAAGAAAAAACTTTACTTTGGCTCTCTTGAGGAATCTCAATTAACTTGTACAACCAAACATCTTGAAAAACTACAGGATATGGAAAGAAGGCAGGCTAAATTTAGAAGTGGAATTATGAGAGAAAAAAAACACACCCACTGACTCCAAATGTATTTTGACCTTTCATAATGCTGAGATTTTAAAATAAACTTTAGGATGTGGGCTGCATCATGTCACAGCCATTTATATCCTCTAAAGGTGAATAAGTGCTTATCATTTAAGGGTATATGCTAAATGCCTGACCTCACAATAGATGTTTTTAGTTCAAATTTAAAAGTACTTTTATTGAAGAAACTCTCAATGGAAACACTTAACTTAGCTATCAATGTTTTGCTTTTATTTAGAGTCTTCAACTCTGTTTAGGTGAAAATATTAAAATGGATCAGTCTCAGGCTTACCAGATGACACTTAAACTATTTCCACTCATAAGGTTTAGATACTACTGGGTATTAATTACTGGAAATCACAAAAGCCTTGCAAAATTTATTTTGCATGGGCTAAAGAGCCTCCCAGGAAAGAATTGCTCTTACAGGAATGAACCAGGTATTTGAAATGACCTTCATCTTCAAGGAAGGGTAGGCATATTGAGTTCAATGTGCTACTGTCATTCAGAAATAAAACAAGTCCATCTGAGAAGCATTCTGGAGAAATAACACCTGAAAGATCTAGCCATGAGTCTCCATTTGGCTCTGAAAAAACTGGGGAAATATAGTTCTCTATGTTATCTAGGAAGAAAAGAAAAAAGAGTGAGCAAGAGTAATGTCTATAAAGAATTGCTATTACTTTTATTTTTATGTTAATTTTGAAGAATTTACACTTTTCTAAATTTTCTTGTAATTTCTGAAGTTTTGATTATTAATAATCTTGGATATTCTATGCAGATTTTATTATCTATAAAATGATGTAAATTTAGTCTATTTCTTTCATATTATATACCTCTTGTTTCCCCTTTACATATTGATCTGTCTCCAGGAAAGGTGTAATCTTATCTTATTCCTGTGTTACACGGAAATGCTTCTAAGCTTTCACTATAAAATATGGCTTTTACAGAAGGTTATTAGTTGCTGCCTTTCATAAAGACCAAGCCAGGTCCCTCACAATTCTAATTTCAGAGTTCTTTTATAATGAGTAATTATTGAACATTTTAGTGTTGGTTTTGTATCTACCAATCTGATCATGTTTTCCTCCTTTAATCCTTGAATGTGTTGAATTATATTGATAGATTTTTCTTCCATAGTCTTTTGGAGAAACAGGTGTAAATTATTTAGTGGTGATTGGTGAGATTTTGGTGCACTCATCACCGAGCAGTGTACACTGACCCCAATCTATAGTCTTTTATCCATAATCCCCCTTCTACCCTTTCCCTGAGTCCCCAAAGTCCATTGTATCCTTTTTATGCCTTTGCATCCTCATATGCTCCCACTTATGAATGAGAACATGCAATGTTTGGTTTTCCATTCCTCAGTTACTTCACTAAGAATAATAATCTCCAGCTCCACCCAGGTTGCTGCGAATGCAGCTTTTTATGGCTGAATAATATTCCATCATAGAAGATGGCCGAATAGGAACAACTCCAGTCTCCAACTCCCAGCGCTAGCGACACAGAAGACCGGTGATTTCTGCATTTTCAACTGAGGTACTGGGGTCATCTCACTAGGGAGTGCCGGACAATCGGTGCTGGTCAGCTGCTGCAGCCTGACCAGCGAGAGCGGAAGCAGGGCGAGGCATCGCCTCACCTGGAAGCGCAAGGGGGAAGGGGATCCGTTTTCCTAGCCAGGGGAACTGAGACACACAACACCTGGAAAATCGGGTAACTCCCACCCCAATACTGCGCTGTAAGCATACAGGCATTCCAGGAGAATATATCCCACACCTGGCCGGGAGGGTCCCACGCCCACGAAGCCTCCCTCACTGCTAACACAGCAGTCTGCCGCGATCTATCGGCAAGGCAGCAGCGAGGCTGGGGGAGGGGCGCCCGCCATTGCTGAGGCTTAAGTAGGTAAACAAAGCCGCTGGGAAGCTCGAACTGGGTGGAGCTCACAGCAGCTCAAGGAAGCCTGCCTGTCTCTGTAGTCTCCACCTCTGGGGACAGCGCACAGCTGAAGACCAACAGGGGAAGTAGCGGGAGCCGGTGCAGACGCGAACGACTCTGTCTGACAGCTTTGGGGAGAGCCGCGGATCTCCCAACACGGAGGTTGAGATCTGAGAACGGACAGACTGCCTGCTCAGGTGTGTCCCTGACCCATGAGTAGCCTAGCTGGGAGAAATCCCCCACTAGGGGCAGTCTGACACCCCACACCTCACAGGGTGGAGTACACCCCTGAGAGGACACTTCCAAAGGAAGAATCAGACAGGTACACTCGCTGTTCAGCAATATTCTATCTTCGGCAACCTCTGCTGCTGATACCCAGGCAAACAGGGTCTGGAGTGGACCTCAAGCAATCTCCAACAGACCAACAGAGAGTCCTTCTAACTGTCAGAAGGAAAACTATCAAACAGGAAGGACACCTATACCAAAACCCCATCAGTTCGTCACCACCATCAAAGACCAGAGACAGATAAAACCACAAAGATGGGGAAGAAGCAGGGCAGAAAAGCTGGAAATTCAAAAAATAAGAGCGCATCTCCCCCTGCAAAGGAGCGCAGCCCATCGCCAGCAACGGATCAAAGCTGGTCAGAGAATGACTTGGACGAGAGGAGAGAAGAAGGCTTCAGTCCATCAAACTTATCAGAGCTAAAGGAGGAATTACGTACCCAGCGCAAAGAAACTAAAAATCTTGAAAAAAGAGTGGAAGAATTGACAGCTAGACTCATTAATGCAGAGAAGATCATAAACGAAATGACAGAGATGAAAACCATGACACGAGAAATACGTGACAAATGCACAAGCTTCAGTAACCGACTCGATCAACTGGAAGAAAGAGTATCAGCGATTGAAGATCAAATGAATGAAATGAAGCGAGAAGAGAAACCAAAAGAAAAAAGAAGAAAAAGAAATGAGCAAAGCCTGCAAGAAGTATGGGATTACGTAAAAAGACCAAATCTACGTCTGATTGGGGTGCCTGAAAGTGAGGGGGAAAATGGAACCAAGTTGGAAAACACTCTTCAGGATATCATCCAGGAGAACTTCCCCAACCTAGTAGGGCAGGCCAACATTCAAATTCAGGAAATACAGAGAACGCCACAAAGATACTCCTCCAGAAGAGCAACTCCAAGACACATAATTGCCAGATTCACCAAAGTTGAAATGAAGGAAAAAATCTTAAGGGCAGCCAGAGAGAAAGGTCGGGTCACCCACAAAGGGAAGCCCATCAGACTAACAGCAGATCTCTCGGCAGAAACTCTACAAGCCAGAAGAGAGTGGGGGCCAATATTCAACGTTCTTAAAGAAAAGAATTTTAAACCCAGAATTTCATATCCAGCCAAACTAAGTTTCATAAGTGAAGGAGAAATAAAATCCTTTACAGATAAGCAAATGCTTAGAGATTTTGTCACCACCAGGCCTGCCTTACAAGAGACCCTGAAGGAAGCCCTAAACATGGAAAGGAACAACCGGTACCAGCCATCGCAAAAACTTGGCAAAATGTAAAGACCATCGAGGCTAGGAAGAAACTGCATCAACTAACGAGCAAAATAACCAGTTAATATCATAATGGCAGGATCAAGTTCACACATAACAATATTAACCTTAAATGTTAATGGACTAAATGCTCCAATTAAAAGACACAGACTGGCAAACTGGATAAAGAGTCAAGATCCATCAGTCTGCTGTATTCAGGAGACCCATCTCACATGCAGAGACATACATAGGCTCAAAATAAAGGGATGGAGGAAGATCTACCAAGCAAATGGAGAACAAAAAAAAGCAGGGGTTGCAATCCTAGTCTCTGATAAAACAGACTTTAAACCATCAAAGATCAAAAGAGACAAAGAAGGCCATTACATAATGGTAAAGGGATCAATTCAACAGGAAGAGCTAACTCTCCTAAATATATATGCACCCAATACAGGAGCACCCAGATTCATAAAGCAAGTCCTTAGAGACTTACAAAGAGACTTAGACTCCCATACAATAATAATGGGAGACTTCAACACTCCGCTGTCAACATTAGACAGATCAACGAGACAGAAAGTTAACAAGGATATCCAGGAATTGAACTCATCTCTGCACCAAGCGGACCTAATAGACATCTATAGAACTCTCCACCCCAAATCAACAGAATATACATTCTTCTCAGCACCACATCGCACTTATTCCAAAATTGACCACATAATTGGAAGTAAAGTACTCCTCAGCAAATGTAAAAGAACAGAAATTATAACAAACTGTCTCTCAGACCACAGTGCAATCAAACTAGAACTCAGGACTAAGAAACTCAATCAAAACCGCTCAACTACATGGAAACTGAACAACCTGCTCCTGAATGACTACTGGGTACATAACGAAATGAAAGCGGAAATAAAGATGTTCTTTGAAACCAATGAGAACAAAGATACAACATACCAGAATCTCTGGGACACATTTAAAGCAGTGTGTAGAGGGAAATTTATAGCACTAAATGCCCACAAGAGAAAGCAGGAAAGATCTAAAATTGACACTCTAACATCACAATTAAAAGAACTAGAGAGGCAAGAGCAATCACATTCAAAAGCTAGCAGAAGGCAAGAAATAACTAAGATCAGAGCAGAACTGAAGGAGATAGAGACACAAAAAACCCTCCAAAAAATCAATGAATCCAGGAGTTGGTTTTTTGAAAAGATCAACAAAATTGACAGACCGCTAGCAAGGCTAATAAAGAAAAAAAGAGAGAGAAATCAAATAGATGCAATAAAAAATGATAAAGGGGATATCACCACTGACCCCACAGAAATACAAACTACCATCAGAGAATACTATAAACGCCTCTACACAAATCAACTAGAAAATCTAGAAGAAATGGATAATTTCCTGGACACTTACACTCTCCCAAGGCTAAACCAGGAAGAAGTTGAATCCCTGAATAGACCAATAGCAGGCTCTGAAATTGAGGCAACAATTAATAGCCTACCCAGCAAAAAAAGTCCAGGACCAGATGGATTCACAGCTGAATTCTACCAGAGGTACAAGGAGGAGCTGGTACCATTCCTTCTGAACCTATTCCAATCAATAGAAAAAGAGGGAATCCTCCCTAACTCATTTTATGAGGCCAACATCATCCTGATACCAAAGCCTGGCAGAGACACAACAATAAAAGAGAATTTTAGACCAATATCCCTGATGAACATTGATCCAAAAATCCTCAATAAAATACTGGCAAACCGGATTCAGCAGCACATCAAAAAGCTTATCCACCATGATCAAGTGGGCTTCATCCCAGGGATGCAAGGCTGGTTCAACATTCGCAAATCAATAAACGTAATCCAGCATATAAACAGAACCAAAGACAAGAACCACATGATTGTCTCAATAGATGCAGAAAAGGCTTTTGACAAAATTCAACAGCCCTTCATGCTAAAAACGCTCAATAAATTCGGTATTGATGGAACGTACCTCAAAATAATAAGAGCTATTTATGACAAACCCACAGCTAATATCATACTGAATGGGCAAAAACTGGAAAAATTCCCTTTGAAAACTGGCACAAGACAGGGATGCCCTCTCTCACCACTCCTATTCAACATAGTGTTGGAAGTTCTGGCTAGGGCAATCAGGCAAGAGAAAGAAATCAAGGGTATCCAGTTAGGAAAAGAAGAAGTCAAATTGTCCCTGTTTGCAGATGACATGATTGTATATTTAGAAAACCCCATTGTCTCAGCCCAAAATCTCCTTAAGCTGATAAGCAACTTCAGCAAAGTCTCAGGATACAAAATTAATGTGCAAAAATCACAAGCATTCTTATACACCAGTAACAGACAAGCAGAGAGCCAAATCAGGAATGAACTTCCATTCACAATTGCTTCAAAGAGAATAAAATACCTAGGAATCCAGCTTACAAGGGATGTAAAGGACCTCTTCAAGGAGAACTACAAACCACTGCTCAGTGAAATCAAAGAGGACACAAACAAATGGAAGAACATACCATGCTCATGGATAGGAAGAATCAATATCGTGAAAATGGCCATACTGCCCAAGGTTATTTATAGATTCAATGCCATCCCCATCAAGCTACCAATGAGTTTCTTCACAGAATTGGAAAAAACTGCTTTAAAGTTCATATGGAACCAAAAAAGAGCCCGCATTGCCAAGACAATCCTAAGTCAAAAGGACAAAGCTGGAGGCGTCACGCTACCTGACTTCAAACTATACTACAAGGCTACAGTAACCAAAACAGCATGGTACTGGTACCAAAACAGAGATATAGACCAATGGAACAGAACAGAGTCCTCAGAAATAATACCGCACATCTACAGCCATCTGATCTTTGACAAACCTGAGAGAAACAAGAAATGGGGAAATGATTCCCTATTTAATAAATGGTGCTGGGAAAATTGGCTAGCCATAAGTAGAAAGCTGGAACTGGATCCTTTCCTTACCCCTTATACGAAGATTAATTCAAGATGGATTAGAGACTTAAATGTTAGACCTAATACCATAAAAACCCTAGAAGAAAATCTAGGTAGTACCATTCAGGACATAGGCATGGGCAAGGACTTCATGTCTAAAACACCAAAAGCAACGGCAGCAAAAGCCAAAATTGACAAATGGGATCTAATTAAACTAAAGAGCTTTTGCACAGCAAAAGAAACTACCATCAGAGTGAACAGGCAACCTACAGAATGGGAGAAAATTTTTGCAAGCTACTCATCTGACAAAGGGCTAATATCCAGAATCTACAAAGAACTCAAACAAATATACGAGAAAAAAACAAACAACCCCATCAAAAAGTGGGGAAAGGATATGAACAGACATTTCTCAAAAGAAGATATTCATACAGCCAACAGACACATGAAAAAATGCTCATCATCACTGGCCATCAGAGAAATGCAAATCAAAACCACAATGAGATACCATCTCACACCAGTTAGAATGGCAATCATTAAGAAGTCAGGAAACAACAGGTGTTGGAGAGGATGTGGAGAAATAGGAACACTTTTACACTGTTGGTGGAATTGTAAACTAGTTCAACCATTATGGAAAACAGTATGGCAATTCCTCAAGGATCTAGAACTAGATGTACCATATGACCCAGCCATCCCACTACTGGGTATATACCCAAAGGATTATAAATTATTCTACTACAAAGACACATGTACACGTATGTTTATTGCGGCACTATTCACAATAGCAAAGACTTGGAATCAACCCAAATGTCCATCTGTGACAGACTGGATTAAGAAAATGTGGCACATATACACCATGGAATACTATGCAGCCATAAAAAAGGATGAGTTTGCGTCCTTTGTAGGGACATGGATGCAGCTGGAAACCATCATTCTTAGCAAACTATCACAAGAAGAGAAAACCAAACACCGCATGTTCTCACTCATAGGTGGGAACTGAACAATGAGATCACTTGGACTCGGGAAGGGGAACATCACACACTGGGGTCTATCATGGGGAGGGGGGAGGGGGGAGGAGGGAGGGATTGCATTGGGGAGTTATACATGATATAAATGATGAATTGATGGGTGCTGACGAGTTGATGGGTGCAGCACACCAACATGGCATAAGTATACATATGTAACAAACCTGCACGTTATGCACATGTACCCTAGAACTTAAAGTATAATAAAAAAAAAAAAAAAAATATTCCATCATATATATATATATGTGTGTGTGTGTGTGTGTGTGTGTGTGTGTGTGTACCACAATTTCTTTATCTACGCATTGATTGATGGGCATTTGGGCTGGCTTCATATTTTTGCAATTGTGAATTATGCTGTTATAAACATGTTTGTGTAAGTATTTTTTTTTTTTTTTTTTGTATAATGATTTATTTTCCTCTGGGTAGATACCCAGTAGTGGGATTGCTGGATCAAATGGTAGTTCTACTTTTAGTTCTTTAAGGACTCTCCACACCGGCTTTCATAATGGTCGTACTAGTTTACCTTCCCACCAGCAGTGTAGAAGTGTCTGTTTTTCACTGCATCCATGCCAACATCTATTATTTTTTGATTATGGACATTCTTGCAGAAGTAATGTGGTACCACATTTTGATTTGTATTTCCCTGATAATTAGTGATGTTGAGCACCTTATCATATGTTTGTTGGCATTTGTATGTCTTTTGAGAATTGCCTGTTCATGCCCTTAGCTGACTTTTTGATGGACTGTTTGTTTTTTGCTTGCTAATTTGTCTGAGTTTCCTGTAGATTCTGGATATTAGTCCTTTTCCAGATATATAGATTGTGAAGATTTTCTCCCACTTTGTAGGATGTCTGTTTACTTGCTGACTATTCCTTCTGCTGTACAGAAGCTCTTTAGTTTAATTAAGTCCCACATATTTATCTTTTTTTTTTTGCATTTGGTTTTGGGTTCTTGGTCATCAAGTCTTTTTTTATATAATGAATTATCCATAAACTCCCAGGACATAGTCTGTTAGGTAATGTATTTGTACATGTGCTTGTATGAATCTGTGAGTATATGTTAACATATGGTTGAATTTAATTTAACATTTTATTTAGGATTTTTGTTAAATGAAATTAGCTAATAGTTTTATTTGTTTGTCTACTTTAGATATCAATGCTATCCTGTCCTGCTAAATTTTTTGTAGCTGTCTTTTCCAATATAATAACAGGTTGCATGTGATAGAAAAATTCTATTCTTCAAATTTTACTACAACTCATAACAACATTTGGATTTGGCAGCACACAGTGGAGGAAATTTTTGCTACTGATTGTATTCTTGTATATTGTTTTATCTGGTCAATTTAAAAAAAATACATAGTCATTAATTTTGGTGATTTCCATGTTTCTAAACAATTTTTGATTTCACCTAGTTTTTCACATTGTTTATAACTTTTTTCAAATTGTTTATATTTTAAAAACTATGTCTACTTGCCTATGGAGCCCATTTTGTTTCTAATATTGTAAATCTATTTTTTTCTTTCTGCAACTTTGCCAGTTTCATCTATCATTATTTAAGAAAAAGATAAGTACTTTGGTTTTGTTCATATTTGTTTTTCCATTTGTTAGTCTGTTTTAAAATTCATTAAATTTAATTTTTTATTTTTTATTTTCTTCTTTCTGTTTAGTTATATTTCTTTTCAATACAACTCAGCTTTTGAGTTAATTAGCTTAATTATCATCAGTGTTTGTCTCTGAAGAAATAAATTTAAGGTAATAGTTTTACTCCAATGTGATATAAGGACCACCTAATTTTTCCCATGATTTTCTATTTAAATCATGAATTATTGAGCAGTCCATTTTTAAAGTTTCGAATGTATGGAGATTTTTGTCACTATCTTATAGTTTTTGGTATTTAATTTCAAACATCATGCTCAGAAAATATGATCTATAAAAGGCGAA
This sequence comes from Rhinopithecus roxellana, assembly GCF_007565055.1. Classification (NCBI taxonomy): domain Eukaryota; kingdom Metazoa; phylum Chordata; class Mammalia; order Primates; family Cercopithecidae; genus Rhinopithecus; species Rhinopithecus roxellana. The sequence continues at coordinate 126,647,642 of NC_044551.1, read as the reverse complement.
TAATTTGAATTTGTTGAAATTCTCTTCATGGCATAATATACCATCAAGGTTTATATATTTTTTAAAAATCTTGTTCAATTTTAGTAATGTATATGTTTCTAGAAAACTATCAATTTCTTATAGGTTTTCAAGTACATAAACAAAGTTTTTCATTAATTGCATTGTTTTAAAAGAATGTGTGATCTATTTTGGCTATGTAAAGGTCTTTCTGTACCTATTAGCTCAAACTTACCAATTGTATTACTAAATCATTTATGTCAATAATTATTTCTCATCTGATGATTATGTGAGAGTATAATCTCCTGGAATAATTATGAAGTTCTAAGTAATTTGCTGTGGTTCTATCAAATTTTGCTTGATATTTTTCAAAATTCTGATGTTAAGTCCATGAAAGTCTATAATAATTATATCTTCCTGATATTGCTTCTTTTTTGCACAAACTTCTCCCCTTTTGTTTTTTTAAAATGTTTTTCACGTTAAATTAATTTTGCCTGAAGATAATATTACCCTCCAGCTTTCTTAATAGTAGCAGTCCACAAAGTGTTGTCCAGAGATTCCTGGAGGTCACCGAGACCCTTTCAGAGATTCTGTGACAGCAAAACTATTTTCTTAATAATGCTAAGATGTCTTATTTTTTTTTTTATTCTCCATGTCTTATGAGTGATGGTGGAGTTTCCCAAATACTACATGACACGTGGTATGGCAACAGATTGAATGTAGGCACAGCTCTGAGAATCTAACCACCCTGTATTAACTAAGATATTAAAAATGATTAATATTGTTAATCAATGCAATTGTTCAAAGTAATTTATTTTTGTTTAAAAAAAGTTACTCTTCAAAAAAGTTATTTATATTGATATATAAGGGGTTTATTGTTATTTTTAAAGGAACTAAAACTATTTCTCTTAATATCTCTGTTTTGAATTTAGTAAGGTAAACACCAGTGAATATCAACCATATGAACCAAAACTCTTTGGGTTCTTAATATTTTTTAAGAATGCAAAAGGTGCTGAAACCAAAGCAATCAAGAACCATTACTTTAATTTTAAAATATGTATTTGCAACATTTCTATTAATATGTTGAGTGTTTAATTGACTCATAAAGAGCAGGTATATATTTTAATTTTTTAAAAAATTCAATCTCTTAGTTCACACTTTAATAAATTACATTACAATACATTGTGATTACTAATATATTTCAACATATATTTCCATTTTTGTCTGTTTTTCATATATTATTCATTTGCCTTATCTCAGTATTTTACTATTTCCCTAGCACCTATTGAATTAACCACATTTTACTCTACCAATCTATCTCTAGAAATGCAAATTGTCACTCTTTATATTCTTAATACAGAATATAAACTAATACATTTATTTTTTAAAGAATCAGTGTTTCTATTTTTTTCTTAAAAACATATGGAGAATTTTGCACTATTTTACTTCTTAGCATCTTCCACTCTGTCCCATTTTCCAGCATCTTCTATCTTTGCCCTGAAAGTTACAATTTTTAACCATATGTTAATTCTGCCATCCTGATTTTAAAAAACAAGATATTTTTTCCAATGACAGACAATTTTTGCCCTAAGAGAAACTCTGGAACCCACTGTTAATATAAAATTTTCTACCCTTACACCTTCAATGACTTCCGATTTTTTTTTTTTTTTTTTTTTTTTTTTTTTTTTTTTTTTTTTGAGAAGGAGTCTTGCTCTGTCCAGGCTGGAGTGCAGTGGCCGGATCTCAGCTCACTGCCAACTCCGCCTCCCGGGTTTACGCCATTCTCCTGCCTCAGCCTCCCGTGTAGCTGGGACTACAGGCGCCGCCACCTCGCCCGGCTAGTTTTTTGTATTTTTAGTAGAGACGGGGTTTCACCGTGTTAGCCAGGATGGTCTTTTTTTTTTAAGTATAAAGAGTTTCATATTTAAGACTCTAATCAATATTAATCCAAGACAAGTAGTCTAGTCTGATTCACCACTGTTTCCCTACCTAAAGCACACACTTCAACGTAACTGGATTACAGGACACTTCCTGGACATATGCCATCATTAGCCATCTCTATGTCTGTGTCTATTTGCTATTTCTGCCTTGAATTCCCTCTTCAGTCTTCAGTTTTCTATAACTAGCTTGAACTATGGTCTGGTTCAAATGTTCCTTCTTCCACAAAGACCTCCTTGGGAAGCTCATATGGAAACAATCCTATACACTCTTAAGCATTTTGTATTATTCAAAATGCAGGTATCCTAATGTTGAATTGCTTGTAGTTATTTGAGAGTTTACTCTCTTTCCCCAATTACACGATATGTTCTTTGAGGGAAGTAATTATTTAATCCACTTTTTAATATTCTACATCACTAAACAAAGGATTATTCAGAAAGCATTAGGAAAATTAATAATTTCCAGGAATATACCTGTTGAAATCAACTGATATAGAGTTAAACAATTACTTTTGTATTTCCTAAAAGAAAATATTGATGTCTTTTTAAGACAGGAGAGATATTCTCTGCATACAGTGGATTCTCTTGGTTTGGGTATATTGGGACTCCTTCCAACCATCAGCTGACAGGGAGAAAAGAGACGCAGCTTGTGGTCTCCTCCATCCATGCTCTGTATTCATAGCATCAGCCAAAGTCCAAGAATCAACAAAAGAAGCAAACTTTTTAGCTACTGTCATTGCCTCTTTGTTTACTGCCTTTTGCTAAATCATCACAGGGCACTACTGCAAAAGAGCTAATGAAATTACTAAACTCATTAACAACAGTGATCTGTGCATTTGGTTTCTTAAGCATTTCAAAACAGTTTTAAATAGCATTGGTGCTTCTTTATTAATATCCGAAATGCATTCTTTAAAAAGGAAGGAAATATAATAGATTACTGAATTAGAGTGTGCCTATCACACACAGGATGAAAATAATACCTTTTTAGCAATGATTTATTTTATGCTAATTCCCTCTGTTTTCACAGACATGCATTACTATATAAACTAAAGAATATGTTCGTGTATGTAAACCATAATGTGAAAATAGTATCCACAGTCCACTTTTCAAATATATATCATCTGGTATTTTTAGTTTATTTCAACATAATTATCAAGTTCCTGCTATTTTCTAGGTACGATGTAAGACATTAAGTATATGAAGATAAATAAACACACTCTCTATTCTCAGTGCACTGGAGGCAGTGGAGGAAATAAACAACTAAAGAGACAATGTCAATATAATGTGGTAGGATCTCTGAAAAGGGGTATTACTGCACATATTGGGATTTCAGGAAAAGCTTCCATGACGAGCTCACCCCTGGTCATATTCTTGAAGGTGATTATGAGTTCACCAGAGAATTGTCATTAAAGAGGAGAGGTAGAGCCAGATGGTGGAATACAGTGCTCCACTTGTCACCCCCACAGCATGCACAAGAACACCAAATTAACAATTATCTACACAAAAAATAACACCTTCATGAGAACCAAAAATCAGGTGAGCCTTCATAGCACCTGGTTTTAGCTTTGTATAGCTGAAAGGGGAGGCACTAAAGAAATAGAAAAAAAAAAAAGTCTTGAATTGCTGATGTCACTGCTCGTGAACTGCCTGACAGTGATTTGATGCAGAGAGGATCTCTAGGTGCAGTAGGAGGGAGAGCAGAGCAATTGTGAGGCCTTGAACTCAGTGTTGTCCTGTTGGATCAGAAAAGAAAACTGAGCCACACTCAACAGATGCCCATCCACAGAGGGAGCATTTAACCCAGCCCTAACTGGAGGGGAATGACTGATCCCAGGTGGTAGAACTTGAGTTCTCACAAGCCTTAACACTGAGGGCCAAAGTGCTCTGGATCTTTAAGTAAACTTGAAAGGAAATCTAAGCCATAAAAACAGCAACTCTGAATGGTATTGCCTAGGTTTTCTTCTAGGGTTTTTATGGTTTTAGGTCTAATATTTAAGTCTCTAATGCATCTTGAATTAATTTTTGTATAAGGTGTAAGGAAGGGATCCAGTTTCAGCTTTCTACTATGGCTAGCTAGTTTTCCCAGCACCACTTATTAAATAAGGAATCCTTTCCCCATTTCTTGTGTTTGTCAGGTTTGTCAAAGATCAGATGGTAGTAGATGTGTGGTATTATTTCTGAGGGCTCTGTTCTGTTCCATTGGTCTATATCTCTGTTTTGGTACCAGCACCATGCTGTTTTGGTTACTGTAGCCTCATAGTATAGTTTGAAGTCAGGTAGCATGATGCCTCCAGCTTTGTTCTTTTGACTTAGGATTGTCTTGGCAATGCAGGCTCTTTTTTGAACTTTAAAGCAGTTTTTTTCCAATTCTGTGAAGAAAGTCATTGGTAGCTTAATGGGGAGGGCATTGAATCTATAAATTATCTTAGGCAGTATGACCATTTTCATGATATTGATTCTTCCTATCCATGAGCATGGAATGTTCTTCCATTTGTTTGTGTCCTCTTTATTTCATTGAGCAGTGGTTTGCAGTTCTCCTTGAAGAGGTCCTTCACATCCCTTGTAAGTTGGATTCCTAGGTATTTTATTCTCTTTGAAGCAATTGTGAATGGGAATTCATTCATGATTTGGCTCTCTGTTTGTATGTTATTGGTGTATAAGAATGCTTGTGATTTTTGCACATTGATTTTGTGTCCTGAGACTGCTGAAGTTGCTTGTCAGCTTAAGGAGATTTTGGGCTAAGATGATGGAGTTTTCTAAATATACAGTCATGTCATCTGCAAACAGGGACAATTTAACTTCCTTTTTTCCTAATTGAATACCCTTTATTTCTTTCTCTTGCCTGATTGCCCTGGCCAGAACTTCCAACACTATGTTAAATAGGAGGGGTGAAAGAAGGCATCCCTCTCTTGTGCCAGTTTTCAAAGGGAATGCTTCCAGTTTTTGCCCATTCCTAAAAGCAATGGCAACAAAAGCCAAAATTGACAAATGGGATCTAATTAAACGAAAGAGCTCTGCACAGCAAAAGAAACTACTATCAGAGTGAACAGGCAACCTACAGAATGGGAGAAAAATTTTGCAATCTGCTCATCTGACAAAGGGGTAATATCCAGAACCTACAAAGAACTCAAACAAACGTACAAGAAAAAAACAACCCCATCAAAAAGTGGGCAAAGGATATGAACAGACACTTCTTAAAAGAAGACATTTATGCAACCAATACACACATGAAAAAATGCTCATCATCACTCGCCATCAGAGAAACACAAATCAAAACCGCAATGAGATAACATCTCACATCAGTTAGAATGGCAATCATTAAAAAGTCAGGAAAAAATAGGTGCTGGAGAGGATGTGGAGAGATAGGAACACTTTTGCACTGTTGGTGGGATTGTAGTCTGATCCAACCATTGTGGAAAACAGTATGGCGATTCCTCAAGGATCTAGAACTAGAAGTGCCATTTGACCCAGCCATCCCATTACTGGGTATATGCCCAAAAGATTATAAATCATGCTGCTATAAAGACACATGCACAAGTATATTTATTGCGGCACTATTCACAATAGCAAAGACTTGGAATCAACCCAAATGTCCATCAGTGACAGATTGATTAAGAAAATGTGGTACATGTACACTATGGAATAATATACAGCCATAAAAATGGATGAGTTCATGTCTTTTGTAGGGACATGGATGCAGATGGAAACCATCATTCTCAGCAAACTATTGCAAGAACAGAAAACCGAACACCGCATGTTCTCACTCACAGGTGGGAATTGAACAATGAGAACACTTGGACACAGGAAGGGGAACATCACACACTGTGGCCTGTTGTGGTGTGAGAGTGGGGAGGAGGAACAGCATTAGGAGATATACCTAATGTAAATGACTGAGTTAATGGGTACAGCCCACCAACATGGCACATGTATACATATGTAAAAAACCTGCACATTGTGCACATGTACCCTAGAACATAAAGTATAATAGTAATAATAATAATGAACAGCAACTCTTAGGTGATTCCTAGTGCTGAACTGGGCCCAGAGACAATGAACTTGCCAGGGTGGTTGAGGGAGGACACCCAATCTAGTGATACTTGGTCTCAGGTACTGACATCACCCCTCCCCTAACTCCAGGCCAAAGAACTTGCTGTTCCAAAAGAGACCCCTTTCTTTCACTTGAGGAGAGGAGAGGGAAGAGTAGGGAGGACTCTGTCTTGCATAGGATAGGGCACTGGTAAGAGTTGTGAGGCCTCCATTCCAGGCCTTAGCTCTCAGACAGCATTTCTAGACACACCTTGGGCAAGAAGAGAACATACTGCTGTGAAAGGAAGGACCCAGTCCCAGCAGCTTTCATTACCTGATAACTGAAGTATCTTTGGGCCCTGAATAATCAGCAAAAATACCCAGGTAATATGTGGAAGGTCTTAGGTGAGCCTCTGAGACTTGCTGGCTTCAAGTGAGGCCCAGCACATTACCAGCTATGGTGGCTACAGTGTGAAACTCCTTCTGCTCAAGAAAAGCAGAGCAAAAAGTAAAGGGAACTTTGTCTTGCACCTTAGGTACCAACCCAGCCACAGCCAAGTAGAGCACCAAGTGGGATCTTAGGGTCCCCAATTCCAGGACTTGACTTTTAGACAGCATTTTCGGACCTGTCTTGGGCTAGAGGTGAGCCCACGGCTCTGAAAGGTGAGTCCCAGGTCAGGCAGCATTCACCACAAGTTGACTGAAGAACCGTTGGGCCTTAAGGGAACATTGGCGGTAGTCTGGCATTACTCTTTGTGGCCAGTGGTTATGGTGGCTACTGTGTGAGGTTCCTTTGCCTTTAGAAAGGGGAGGGAAAAGTAGGAAGGACAGTGTCTTGTGGTTGGAATGTCAACTCAGCTGAGGTACAAGAGACCACTGTATTCATCAGGGTTCCCTTAGAGGGACAGATCTAATAGGACATATATGTGTATATATATGTATACACACACACACATGTTTATTACATAATAAACATATATTCTTAAATTTAATATGTATACATATATTTATTACATAATAAACAAATTTTAGTTAATATGTATAATTATTTAATATGTATACATAATATATGTGTATATATATGTAGGGGAGTTTATTAAGTATTGACTAACATGATCACGAGGTCTCAAAATAGGCTGTCTACAAGCTGAGGAGCAAGGAGAGCCAGCCCAAGTCCCAAAACTGAAGAACTTGGAGTCCCATGTTCGAGGGTAGAAAGCATCCAGCACAGGAAAGATGTAGGCTGGGAGGCTAGGCCTGTCTTGCCTCTTAATGTTGTTCTTCCTGCTTTATATTCACTGGCAGCTGATTAGATGGTGCCCACCAGATTAAGGGTGGATCTGCCTTCCCCAGCCCACTGACTCAAATGTTAATCTCTTTTGGCAACACTCTCGAAGACACACGCAAGATTAATACTTTGAATCCTTCAATCCAATCAAGTTGACACTCAGTATTAACCATCACAAACATCAAGTAGACTTCTGAAGTTTTTGACTCTAGACCCTGACCCCCAGATAGCACCTGTGGACCCACCCAGGGCCTGGGGGAACTTGCTGCTCTGAAGGGAAGGACATGGGCCTGGTTGGCAAACAGGGAGTGGTTACAGCAGGTCTTGGGTGAGACCCAGTGCTGCACTGGCTTTAGGTCTGACCGAGCACAATCACTGTGGCTGTGGCCACAGGGGTGCTCGTGTCACTCTACCTCCAGTTTTAGGTGGCTCCAAAAGAAAGAATCCACTTGATTGGGAGAAAGCAAGGAAAGAGAGCGAGAGTCTCTACCTGGTAATCCAGAGAATTCTCCCAGATCTTGTCTAAGACCATCAAGGTGGTACTTCTATGGGTCTGCAAGAACCATAATATTATTGAGCTTGGGGTTTCCCTTAAAGCAGATACAGCTCAGATCACAACACCCAAGTCTTTTCAAATATCTGGAAAGCCTTCCCAAGAAAGGTGGGTACAAACAAGCCTAGACATTGAAAACTACAATAATGTCTAACTCTGCAATGCCCAGACACCAAAGAACATCTACTAGCTTCAACATCATCCAGGAAAGCATGATATCACCAAAGACACCAGGGACTAATTCTGGAGAAACAGAGCTATGTGAACCTTCAAACAGAGAAGTGTCATTAAGGCATTTCAGACAGAGGTGTAAAGTACTGTTCTATACACTTTTAGAAATACTAAAGGGCTGTCCTGAGTACCAAGGACCACAGTCAGCCAGTAAGGTGGTGAATAGAATCTTGTATTGCATGATAATAAGCTAAAGATTAAGTGATAGTTACCATCTCCCACCTTGCTGCAGGAGAAGACTAAACTCCTCTAGAAATAGCAGGTTCTCCTGAGAAAACATAGTCCCATAGTCACAATTATCTCCCTTTCAGAGATCACATGAAGAATTTTAAAGGCTATGAACAGTCCTGATATCAAGAAGCTGGTTTTATGTTAACTCAACATCTCCCATACATACTCGGATTCTAACAGTTTTTCCACTAAAACATGATTAACCTCCAATGTGACTCAAGTATTTGACAAAACATATTTTGAGCATATGTTTGAATATAAACTATGGAATAGCTATTGAGCTCATCACTTCATATATATATTGATAAATTTGGACTTTATTTGGCATTCAGTAGGGAGCCATCAACATGGTTCCAGCAGAAAAATGGCTTGATTGGAGCCACAATGAGGGAATGTAACTCAATAGTAATACAAGAATGAATTGGAGGGGAGACAGCCAGGAAGTTCGAATATAAATGAGTAGAGTTCTTTCTTGGAATAGTTCAAAATATAAAACTATAAACATGTATTTTGGAAATGCTTCCAGGTTTAATAAATTATGTGATAACATACTAGTGAGATTTCTTTGAAAATCTATAACAGATGCCAGAAAGAGCAATATCCAGTTTATTATCAATTCACATATATTTGGGATCTCCAGGGGGGCACTATGCTTGTATATAACACCAAAAAACAAATTGCAACAGGATTGTTTCACTGTGAAACTGAAAACAAAATCAAGATAAAAATAATTAGTTTCAAAATGATCTAATTACTATAGTCAGTCACTACTAAACTATTTATTAAGCACCCACAGGGTCCATCATACTTCACTAGGTTCTTGTAAAAATCCATAAAGATATTAATGACAGATTTTTTTCTACCACTCTAATCTGTAATTGGTATTAGAATATGAAAAAAAAGCCAGTGCTCCCTGTGGTTCATCAGTGCTGAGTCCATACAAAAGACAACAGACAGCAGTGATCTGATCAGCCATTAAATAACTGTGTTCAGTGTCCAATCAAGAAACATAGACCTTTAAACATTCCATCATTGGAGAGGATATTGAAATAGATAAATTACAAAGTTTGAAAAATACATACGTCTATGATTAGGCAGAAATCTTGCAGTAATGCGCAAAGTCTGGGCCACAAGCAATTCTAGGGACCTCTGAACTGGGTTGATAGAAAATTCATGTATTTATGCAGTCAGTTAGAAAATTTATATTGAGCACAAATATGTGTGTGGCACTGAACAAGCATAAGGATACAGCATGGAACAAAATTTTCTGAAATGCTTGCTTTTGTGGAAGTTGAATTTGGTCAAGGGGAGACAGCTCTTATACAAATAAATAAGATTAGATATAGACATAGATAACTGAAGAGAAATCAGGGAGAGTATAAATTAGGAGGCTGGAACCCCAGTGAGTAGAATTCATCCTTGGAATAGAGGCTTCCAAAATGTTGGGAGAATGTGAGAGAAAAATGTTTTAGGCAGAAGATATCGCAGGTATAAAGGCCCTGAGGCAAAAACATCTGTGGCCAGGTTAAAATAAATAAAAGAAGGAACAGTAGAAATAAGCTTAAAAAATAGCAAAGTATAGATTATGTAGGACCACTGTAATGAGTTCAGCTTTTATTTTGAGTGTGATGGACATGTTGAAGGGTTCTGAGAGATAAGTTCTCATGATTTTATTTTATTTATTTTATTTATTTACTTTTCATTTATTTTATCCTCTTCCCTTCTCATAATATCATCTGATTATATCTGAAACTCTGACATTATTAAAAACTGCTAATCTAATAATACCAGTTTTGATCATCCTCCTCATCAGTATCATCTGCTACTTTGAAATTTCACTCTTTATGGTAATCAATCTTTAATGAATTTTTGATGCCACTAAGGACCCACAATTCATTTGTGGCAACTGTACTAGAAAGGGACTAGAAAGTCAGTTGACAAGGACATAAGTAGACAAACTAGCCAGAAGACTTGTGAAATAACAAAAATGAGGAACGGTGGAGGCTGGGATGAAGGAAGTAATTGTGAAAAAGTGGTCAGACTTAGGATACATTTTGATAATAGGGCTGACAGGATTATTTTGCTGGAGAAGCCAAAGATGACTTCGTCTTTGGCTTGAGCAACTGGACAAATGAAATTGCCATCTAATGAAATTGGAAGACTGTAGGTGGAAGTAGGTTTTAGGAGAAAGATTGGAAGTTCAATTGGGGCATGTTAAGCTCAAAATGCATATTCAGCATCCAACTGGAGGAATGTAGTAGGCGGTTACATAAAAGAGTTTAGAAATCAGGAAACTGTTCATGGTTGTAGATAGAAAATTAGGAATGAATGTTGTCACCAAGGGAGAGAGCACAAATAAAGACAGGCCAAGTACTGACCTCTGGAACACGCAATAGTAAGAGGTCTGGGAAACAATGAAAAGTCAATAAGGCAGATTGAGTAGAATGGCCAACGACATAAGGAAGCCAGTAGAGTGCAGTATCTTGAAAGCCTAGTGCAGAAATTGTTTCAATAAAGAAAGAGCAGGTCAATTGTATCAAATAGTGCTGATAGATCAGCAAAATGAGAACCTAATATTGACTATTACACTTAGAAACCTGAAGATCACTTTTAACTTTGAAAAAAGAAAGAAAGAAAGTGTTAGTGGAGAGCTAGAGGCAAAATCCTTAGGGGAGTGAATTTAATAAAGAGGAAGAGGAAAAATGAAGCCAAATATAGATAATCCTTTTAAGGAGTTACAGTAAAAGAGAGTAGAAAAATAGTATGATAGCTTTTAAGACATGAGCATCAAGAGGCTAATTTATAATGGTTGATATATGTGGATGAATTCAATACACAGAGAAAAAATAATCATGTAGGAGACAACCAAGAATTTCCAGAGCTAAGTCTTCAGGTAGGCTATAATTGGCATCTACTGTCCAAGGTTGAATTTACTAGCAGTAAGGACAGTTCACATTTGTTAATAGGAAAGAATTCACCCACATGTGGGTATATGGATATATGTGTATGAGGGAGAGATCTTTTCTCAATGCTTCTGTATTTTATCTGTGAAATAAGAAGCAAGGTCATCAACTAAAACTGAGGATAGAGGAATACATGGTCATTGGAAGAGATGACATGCTGGAGATGTCTGAAGATTTCAGTAGAGAAGAGTGTGTAAAGGGACAGAAAAAGATGATAGATTTGTCAGGCAATCCCAAGGTCCTATTTGAGGTTAATGATCTCTAATTTAAAGTAAGACCATTAGCATGATTTTGAGGGGGGGCACTCAGCCAAATTGAGCTGAGCTGAGGCTTGAAAGAAGTAGGTAATGAGTTTAATTTAGCTACTGACGAGCTTTTGTAAGATGAGTATACCAAACCAAGATAAAATGTAAGTACACTGAAGATAGATTATTTTGAGTGATTATTTATGGGCCACGGAAAGATTCTTTCGAGTGATTATTTGTGGACCATGGAATTCAGGACAGATAAGAAGTCAAATGTGATGACAGTAATGAAAAAGAAAAACAGTAGGAGAATCAAATGAATTGTAGGTCCTTAGTGGCATCAAAAATTTATTAAAGATTGAATACCATAAGGAGTGAAATTGTAAAGTAATAGATGATACTGATAAGGAGGATGATAAAAACAGATATTATTAGATTAGCAGTTTTTAATAATGTCAGGGTTTCAGATATAACCATCAGACGATATAATGAGAAGGGAAGAGGATAAAATAAATGAAAGAAAGAAATCCAAAGCACTGAAAAGCCAGGATATTAAAACGATTCTGTTCATGGATGTTAAAATTACGTGGAGTATTTTTCCAAGAGTTGAGAATAGAAAGACATTAATACTGGGAAGGTTTGGGCAATAAAAAAAAGAGAAAGGTGGCCAGGCACGGTGGCTCACATCTGTAATCCCAGCACTTTGGGAGTCTGAGGCGGATCATCTGAGGTCAGGAGATCGAGACCATCCTGGCCAACATGGCAAAACCCTGTTTCTACTAAAAATACCAAAAAAATTAGCCAGACGTGGTGGTGGGCACCTGTAATCCCAGCTACTAGGAAGGCTGAGCCAGGAGAATCGCTTGAACCCGAGAGGTGGAGGTGCAGTGAGCTGAGATCACACCACTGCACTCCAGCCTGGGCAACAAGAGCGAAACTCCATCTCAAAGAAAAAGAGAAAGATTAGTGAGGTAGGACAATAAGAGTTTCCAGATAAAAATATTTCACCTTGATTATAATTTTAGATATTCAGTGGATACCATTCATTAAATTTTATGTGCTGTGGGCCATCAGGGGAGCTTATTAAAAATCAAGATTCTGATTTAATTGGTCTGGGGTAGAAGCTTGGATCCTGCAACTATAGTATAGAAAGAGGAACAAGAAAGAAAGACACACACACACACACAGAAACACACACACACACACACACTCAGAGAGAGAGAGAGAGAGAGAGAGAGAGAGAGAGAGAGAGAGAGAGAGAGAGGATATACAGAAAGTGTTTGGAACAAGATTTATGTTTAGAGAATACCAAATACACTCCGGAGATTCTTAATTTGTTTTTTCCTTTTTGTGTTTCTTATTTTCTTCCCAAGTACAGAAGACCAAATTAAACTGTCATTCAAATATGAACAGAGGAAAAGAAAGTTTCCAAATTCTAAAACGAACCCAGCTATGGAATAGTTATTATTGATGTCTGATACATAGCCAGGTGTTTTGAATACATGTCTAAAAATGTGTTGCTTTGAATATTAACATTTTATTTAGATAAACCAAAATTGAAAAAAAAAAATGTTCATCTCTTTCCCAGAAGAAACTACTGATGTCCTTTGCTTCCATTTAAAAGGGAATTCTGGTGAAAAGTTGCACTTTGTTTGTTTAAAGAAGCTGGTAGACCCCAAAGAACTAGGATTGTGGGTAGGTGGGGTTCATTTCAATTAAGAAAAAATGATCTTGATACAAATGAAAACCTATTTCCTAAATGATGAGAAACTTGGTATATAACACAGGTTTTTAAAAGAATGACATGAACTGTTTCATTAGCTAAAGTTTTGGGGTGGGCCATTCCACAGTGCTATAAAGGAAGGAAGGCTCCATTACCTATAACATGCTGTCCCTATATCGGCAATAGAAGAAACATACTTGGACCCCAGCTTGTTCTCTTAAGTTGCACCCACTGCTGGCTACAGGGGAAAAAAAAAAATCAGAGGAAAAATAGAGTTAACTCTTAATGAAAAAAAAAAATGCAGGTCTTAAAGATTATGAATTGGATTGATGAGTTTTTCTTTCCTGAAGGACAATATTCACATTAAGAGCTTTCAGCTGTTCATGATGCAATCAAAAGGTTATGGTTGTCTGCTAAAAACTCAGTTTCAGCCACAGTTTATGTAAGTTGTTCACATTACTCACTCGGTAATGATGTACTTGGCCCCACTGTTTGTGGTCTGGTTCTCATTTGCCTGGTATTACATTCCAAGACTGCAATGACTCAGAAATGTTCCTTATTTTTTACAGTAAGAAGAAATAGTAATGCTGTGCCTAAAAAGCTCAAGTTTAATCACTTATCTGTGGTCTTCCCGCAATCTATCTAAGCAGTTGTATATAAGTGAAGACTTCCAGAAACTGAATTAGAAGAACTAGCATGTCTACCAGAAAACTTTCAAAGTTATCTTCTTACATTCATATGACATCAACAGAAAATTTAAACCCTTTGCAATACTGCATAATTTTTTATTCTTATCAGAATATAGCTGCTTAGTATTAGCAAGAAGGCTTTTCATAGTACAGAAACATTTTCTTTTTTTAAATCAACATTTATTTTAAATTCTGGGATACACGTGCAGGATGTGCAGATTTGTTACATAGGTAAATGTGTGCCACGGTGGTTTGCTGCACAGATCATCACCTAGCTATTAAGCCCAGCATCCATAAGTTTTTCTTGCTGATGCTCTTCCTCCCCCAGATGCCAGAACAAGTCCCAGTGTGTGTTGCTCCCCTCCCTGTGTCTATGTGTTCTCGTCGTTCAGCTCCCATTCATAACTGAGAACATGTGGTGTTTGGCTTTCTGTTCCTGCATTAGTTTGCTGAGGATAACAGCTTCCAGCTCTACTCATGTACCTGCAAAGAACATGGTCTCATTACTTTTTATGGCTTCATAGTATTCCATGGTATATATGTACCACATTTTCTGTATCCAGTCTACCATTAATGGGTGTTCGGGTTGATTCCATGTCTTTGCTATTGTAAACTGTGCTGCAACGAACATACTAGTGCATGTATCTTTATAATAGAATGATCTATATTCCACAGAGTACATACCCAGTAATGGGATTGCTGGGTCAAATAGTATTTCTGCTTCTAGGTCTTTGAGGAATTGCCGTGCTGTCTTCCACAATGATTGGACTAATTTACATTCCCACCAAGAGTGTACACGTGTTCATTTTTCTCCACAACCTCACCAGCATTTGTTGTTTCTGAACTTTTTAATAATTGCCATTCTGACTGGTGTGAGATGGTATCTCATTGCGGTTTTGATGTGTATTTCTCCAATGACCAGTGATATTAAGCTTTTTCTATATTTTTGTTGGCCACATGAACGCATTCTTTTGAAAAATGTCTGTACATGTCCTTTGCAAACTTTTTAATGGGGTTGTTTGCTTTTTTTCTTGTAAATTTGTTTAAGTTGCTTGTGGACTCTGGATATTAGATCTTTGTCAAATGGATAGACTGCAAAACTTTTCTCCCATTGTGTAGGTTGTCTGTTTACTCTGATGATAGTTTCCTTTGCTTTGCAGAAGCTCTTTAGTTTAATTAGATTCCATTTGTCAGTTTTTTCTTTTGATGCAATTGATTTTGGTGTTTGAATTGTGAAATCTTTTGGTGTTTTCATCATGAAATCTTTGACCATGCCTATGTCCCAGAAACATTTCCAAAACAAAAAAGTATCAAATATATATGAAACCCCTAGAAAGTGGGTGTAAGAGAATACAAAAGTTATACTCAAATCTACTGGAAGAAATGATACATGCAGGAAAAAGCAAACTGGTGCTATAATGACTACAGAAGATAAAAGTAGTGGCAATGGGTAAAAAATATGAGTATACATATTTTTGACACAATATAATTTTTCAAGATACTATTAAGCTTTAGAGTTCTCAGAAAAAAAGAATGGTTGTCTTCTAAGCAGAAATAGAAGTAAGGAATTATATGAGGAGTTAATCTAAAAATATCTGTTTTCTACAAACATGACTGTCTTAGATTCCAGCAGAGAATTAGTAGGTATTTATTCAATGAAGAAGAAAATAGCCACTTTCATGACTTACACCCTCCCAAGATTACCTTTCATATCCTCTTGAGTTGCCTGATCTCTTGCCTTTCTCGTATAGTAATTTATAGCTCCTCCACTGGCCAGCAATACAGTGCGAGTTTT
Source organism: Rhinopithecus roxellana (assembly GCF_007565055.1). Taxonomy (NCBI): domain Eukaryota; kingdom Metazoa; phylum Chordata; class Mammalia; order Primates; family Cercopithecidae; genus Rhinopithecus; species Rhinopithecus roxellana. The sequence continues at coordinate 126,631,964 of NC_044551.1, read as the reverse complement.
ACCAGAAATAGAGGAACAGCCTTAATTTAAGGCATTATCTTCCAAAGAAATGTATTTAAAGAGTACTTACTTATAAATATATTAAATATAATATAGTATAAATATGAATTAACTTTCTTAGCCAGAATTCATTTATTATATAACATTGTTAAGGAAGGTCTTAGTCTGTTTTCTGTTGCTTATAACAAAATACCCAAAAACTAGGTAATTTATAAAGAAAATGAATTTACTTCTTATAGTTATGGAAGCTGAGAAATCTTAGGTCAAGGAACTGCATCTGTTGAGGGCCTTCTTGCTGGTGAGGACTCTGTACAAAGTCCTAAGATGGTGCAAAGCATCACAGGGTGAAGGAGCTGAGTGTGTAACCTGAGGTATGTCTTTGTCTTCTTGTAAACCCAGCAGTCCCACTCCCATGATAACCTATTAATCCATTAATTAATTAAACCAGTAATCCACTCATGAGAGCAGAACCCACATGACAAATCACCTCTTAAAGGCCCCACCTCTCAATACTGCCACATTGGGGATTAAATTTCAACATGAGTTGTGAAGGCGGCAAATATTCAAACTATAGTAGGGTCCTAAAGAGATAAAATGCAGAACAATAGAGTTTTGATGAAGGAAGAAAATTTGGAGAGACAAAAAGGTGAAGAAGTGCTGCCCATAGAGGAAAGACTTGATTAATCACTCTAGTGCTATCTTCAGGGTAGCCACAGAATGCTGAAACTAGAGGTTTTATCTGTGATTTATTGTTTTTTGTGGGGTTTTTTTTTCTCCCTGAGGCATGGCCCTGTCAATAATTTTCAACAAGAACCTCAGAAAAATTTGGGAAAAGTGGATTCCAAAGCTTGATAGAAGTTCAAGTAAAACAAGTAGAAGTCAAAGGATAGGAATTCAGTTCCATTCTCTTAACTATTTGAAATCCCTGTCATTCAACAAGGACTGTTTCAAATCTGGCAGAAATTCCTTATAAAGCCCTATTTTTATATTCAATGTTCACTTCAGGTAAAGTCTCAGATGTTGGGCAAGCTCTGTTGTTCAGTTACTCAGCTCTCTCAGCGTTAAAGTTTTAAGAAGCCATCTAAGGGTATCAAGACCCTGATTACTTTGAAATTTGTAACTAAGAGGTTCTTTCTCATATTAGTGTAATGCTAGAATTCCTAGCTATGACATGGATAGTAGGGATAGCCTCCTTTCCTCATGGATACAAATTTTCAAAGAATAAGGAACATCTTCCCAAAAGAAGAAAATCATTTAGAGGAGGCAAAAAGAAAGCCAATAAAAATTACATTTATTCATCACCTCAGCTGCTCAGACTAGCCATATTGTACTTCAATTAGGAAATAAACTCCTAAGGATTTAAGATTTGACTTCTCAAAGGCTCAGTTTACTTCTGTATAAATTGAGCTTACATATTGCATGATCTCTAAGATCACTTCCAGCCCAAAATTTTATGATTTCATTCATACAAGTCTAGCCAATTCCAACTCCATTATTTTCTAGGCATTGAAAAGCCAACATTTGAGTTCATCTATTTCTCTACTTTGGTAAATCAGTAATGTCCTGGATGGCCCATAATCTTCTGACAGAACAAACATAATATACTCTAGTTTATGTCACTTAAGCCCTCTGTGAGTTCTTGAAGATAATTGTTTGCGACTCAGCAAAGACTGTGGTCAATTTAAGTTCTTTAGTATGAAAATTATCAAGGCCTATGCATTTAAGTTATCCGGCTGAATCAGTCATTTTTGTCTGTCCCCACTTTACAGAGGCTCTCTGCTTCCCATCACATCATTGCCTGCACCCATGATGACATCATGGCTGACATTTGTGAGGGAAGAAAGAGGTTAAAAGGTCTTTCCTGTCACTGTCATTTCTTAAGTGCTTTTCTCATCATCTGATAAAGGGTTAGTATTTTTCTCACCTTTTCCCTTTAAGTGATTTTTAATGTTTTTATAAATCTTGAGTATCTTTTATCTTGATCATGTATTGGGTGTTTCTCAACCACAGCATAGTAGAATATTAAAGTCATTGGACACAGAACAGGGACACCTATGTTTTTGCTGGATAATCTCTATAAAGTAATTAGACTCTCTGAGCTTCATTTTCTCCCTTGTTTAATGTTAGTAGTTCAGTACGTGATCTTAAGTCCCCTTCCTCTTCTTTAAATGTCTTCTAACACTCCTTATCATTGGATTCATCTCTGTAGCATTTCCACTTATGCTTCATTGATTCATAAACATGTTATTTATATGAGTAAGTGAAGTTGTAATCATAGAATTTTAGAGTCAGAAGGTTTCCAGCAATCATATAGTCTAATTCTAATATTTAATAGATAAAGAACCAAGACCCAGAGAAAGTGAGTGACTTGTTGCATAAATAGTGACATGGTTGGAACCAGAGACTGGGTTGCAAGCTCCAGTGTTTTTCCAAGTTCTAATATAGTTTTTATTATTTTTATGACCGTATAGAATCTTATTCTCATGCCTTCTATATTCTATATGAGGGAAGAGGGACAAGAAATACTCCTTATCCAAAATCAGTTATTAATTTCCATTTCCACCACCTCCTAATTTGGGGGACTTAAAAGTGAGAGAAGAGGAATACAGAGCCTGGAAGATGGAACAGGGATATAAGAAGAGTGGTGCATTAGTGCTCTGGGTTCCATATTTAAATGAGAAAAGTGGAGGTAATTCTTCTAGGATTCTACCCAGCACCCAGTATCTAAAAGCCTAGATTTTAATATAATAGCATGTAATACAGAGTCTTAGTAAATTACTTAACTGAAAGTCACATTGGGAAAGTTCTGTTGCTAGGGGAGAAGTCTTCAGTATTTTAAACACATATTTCTCCAGAAACTCCTTGATGACAGGGATTAAGGCACTGCAGATACAAAGGGACATAACAAGAGATCCCAGCCTAGAGAGGGAGATAGATAAATTTATGAGTACAAAGCAGACTGCTCTGTTCTGCAGGGTGTATATAACACAGTAAGGGGTAATGCTTAACTGCATCTTGGATGGGTACAGGTTGAGAATAAGAGTGTTCCAGAAATAGGAGACAGCACTCAGGAATGTAGACTATTATTAAATGACCTGTATCTTTTGAAATTCTCTCTGGCCATGAAGCTAGTGGAGACAAGAGGATAACCATGATAGGCCACAGGGAATTAATGAAGGCTTTCATGTTATATAGCTACACAATTCTATTTTTCTGAAAAAAAAAAAAAAAAAAAAAAAAAAAGCACTCTAATAGTTGTATTAAGGAATAGTTAGCTAACTGGGAACCAGAGGATGAAGGGTAAAGAGTGGGTAGCATGCTAAACTATAAACAGGAACTGGTTAAAAAGTCATTGTAGCTGTCATGCTACAATGATCTTAAGACCTCTTCCTCTTCTTTAAAAGTCTTCTAACACTCCTTATCATTGGATTCATCTCTGTAGCATTTCCACTTATGCCTCATTGATTCAAAAATAACATGTTATTTATATGAGTAAGTGAAGTTGTAATCATAGAATTTTAGAGTCAGAAGGTTTCCAGCAATAATATAGTCTAATTCTAATATTTAACTGATAAAGAACCAAGACCCAGAGAAAGTGAGTGACTTGTTACATAAATAGTGACATGGTTGGAACCAGACACTGGGTTGGGGACTGACATGAACATTATGGAGAAAGATGTCAACAGAAAATAATTAGCAGGAATTATTGGTGAAATTGAAAAAGAGTGAAAGAAGACTTTTTTTTTTTTTTAACATCCAATATTACTAACCCCAGACACCATGAGAATAGCATATCCACTTATATTTAAATAAAGCACAGGAAGTTTAAACCCACCCCACCAAAATTGCACTCTTATAATCATTCCTTCCGGTTAAGGTGCCGTTATCTCTTTGCATGCAAATATCCCCAATGATTATTACATATTAAATTATAATCAGTCACTAATAAGTTTTAGGTTATTTGTTGTCATGGAGAAGCCTGATTTTGGGCTTTCAGGGATAAAACACAGGATGAAAAGTTTAATGAGGAGTAGGTTGGTTCATGGTGAGGTGCTTAAGACAGATCTCTTTGAGATTTTTCACAACAGAGGACTTTAAGCACACAGACTCAGGATTAAGGCTCAGGATATAAAGAGAAAAAATGGCCTTAGGGCATAGAGGGGAGGGAGTTAGAGGAGGAAAGGCAAAGTAGGGAGGAAGAAGGCAAACAGAAAGAGGCATAGCACTCTGGAAGCATCCCTCAGCTGAATTCAGCATCTGTCAAACTGGCACCAGCACTAATCAATGTGACAGGAAAGTGAACTTGAAGCATAAACGTGGGAAATCTGTTGAGCTTAGTTTTTAAATGTGGTTAATTTTAGATGTGTGGACATCCAAGAAGAGAGAAACAGACATACAGGAATGACCATGATCTCAATAATCATCCAGGTAAGATATAATCCAGCATTGGATCCAATATTCACTTCTCTTTCTTGGAGATTATTAGATCAAACCACATCTGCTGCAGAAGAGACCATAATCTCCAAAGTCCTTAGTCAATGAAGAGCTAGAATAACTGAATCTGCTAAAATGAATTTCAGCTATTTCTTGACTCTTTTTTTTTTCTGGGAAATTAATATTAACGAAGAATTTAGACTTGCCAGCTTGTAATTTTGCCAACAAAGGACATTTAAAAGAAAATTTTACCATCTACTCTCTACTTTCTTCATCATTTCGTAAATAAATGGACATTTTAATACCAAATAAAAGTAGGAAAAAAGTTTCTTACAAGAATGAGTGGTCCTTTAAATTGAATAAATTTAATGTTATGGAGATCTTATTGAGTTTCTCATTTTACCACTGACAGTTAACAACCTAGCACCTGCCAAGGAACTGCATCCAAGAATCACCTTTAAAAGATGACAAGAAGGCTCAAAGACAGGAGCGCAGCAGTTCCTGGGTCAGCTGGTGCCCTGTCAGCAGGAGCAGTCAAGGAGCATAATCTACACTCAGGAGAGGTCAGGATCAGACTGATTAGCTGCACCATAAAGTAGCATTTATCCACAGATCAAAGGCAAACAGAATTATTGTTCTTTTTCCATGCCCACGTTCTCTGCCAATTGAAACTGTTTCAGAATGTTATTAGATTCAGGTGTTCCTGCAGTTGTCCACTTCCTACCCTCTTAACTCCCCCTTTCCTGAGATTGTGTAGTAATGTAGGAAGCTTCTGGCATCCACAATTTTGTTTTCTTTCCGAATAGTTAGTTGCAAACTCCCTGCATGTTTCTTGTTTGTGAACAGGTGGCCTGGCCTGCCAAAAAGAACTTATGGTCTTGGATCTCCCCCAGAGTTTAACCAGGTTCCAAAATTGGTATCAGCCCTCCGAATATTACAGAGCCTCATGTGCACTTTCATGTTTGCACAGGGCAGACAGGTCCATAGGACAGAATGCTTCACCTCTACACCTCGTGTGTGATCCAGCAAGGATACAGCATGGCAACAGGATCCTTTTCTTTACTTTTACAAATCATGGAAGAGATGAGAAAAGAGGAAGCAAGAGAAAGGTTCAGGCCAAGTAAGTCTTTCACAACTCAGGAGGTAGCACAGAATTCAGAAAACAACATCAAATCGCTTTTGCGAGGCTTCATTATCTGTGTTGCCTAAGCAGAGAAAGGCCACTCCTATTCAGAAAACATTTGCCGGATCTTGAGTTGGAACCTATCCCTGTAGGAGGGATGCAAACTGGCGCTGCAAAAAGAAACTTACAAATACATGACATAGTCAGGAGCTGGAGAGATGCCTCAAGTTATTTATTTGACCACACAATAAAAGTGACAGGAGTTGTGTATCCTTGAACAACCTTCTCCTGGCAGAATAATACCATGAAATGGCCTGTTTTGCTGCTAGATGTACTAAAGATTAGATAAGAAAGCAAACAGTCCCTCATGGGACACTTTAAGTTCTTTAACTGCCAAAATAAGATGCCATACTAGATCAAAAGCAGAAAGGATTCTAGAGTATCTATGAGTGCGTCTCAGAAGTAGCAGTGTGATTTAAAACCAAAGCTTTGGAATGGAGTTGAGTATCAGATCAGTTTCTAGTAGAAGGATTTTGAGAAAAGGACTTCAGCATATGGTTTATAATTAAATGTACCATTTGTAGGCTTTTATTCTATCACTGTTCAGATTTGCTTGTTAATAGGCTCCAAAAACTTAGTAAATCATAGTGATCTATTAATCAGTATGTCAGAAGAAAGCAGCAAAGTGGAATGAGAGTAAGTAGGGGTCTGGTTGCAATTCTGCCATTAACAACCTGTGTGCAATTCATCTAACTCTGTTATGTCATAGTTCCCTTGTCTGTAAAAATGAGAGATATGGACTAAGGTCTTTTATAATTCTTGAAATTAACTATCTTCTGATCTTGATCTTAGCTGTAGCATTTTAGGTATCAGTAAAAAACCTTATGCCAATGACTATTCAATAGTAATCAGTATCAATAAAAACTGAATTAGGAAAAAGCCAAAATTAGGGAATATATGGCATACCATTCTTTCTACAAGACCAAGACCACAATTAAAGGGATGTTGTCCATTACCAAGTGCATTTGCTGTGTCATATAAAACTACTAATTCTGGGAAGGGCAATACACGTATGTTTCTAGACCACTGATATACTACTAATAGGACATAACACTCAAGCATATTTTGCTGTAAGACAACTGCAAGCAGGCAAAAGATAGGAAAAATACAGTGTTCATCCACATTAGAAAATGATTATTTTCCTCATCTAAAAAAACACCAGTCACTTCATTGAGATGCTCAGCCATCCTAATTTGACTAAACTTAATCCAACTTAAAAAATGGGTGTACATATAATACACATATTTTTATTAAAATACTTTTTTATTTACTGCAAATACAGTTCCTGAAGGTATATGATATATGTGTCTCTAGTCAATGATGACATAAACATGAAAAGTTTGGTTTGTTTCTATACTGACTGTGTTACATTCTAAGTGGCAAACTGAGTAAGACAATAAAGATATTTTGTGATAAAGGTATGTGAGAAATCATAACTTTAACAAATATGAACAAAGTGCTTTGGCAGACCAGAGAAGTCAGGATTAATAATCCTGCTTTTTTTTAGAGGGAAGTAATCCAAGAAATTTCACAGACAACGACACCTTTGAGGTAGATCATTACACGTTTGGCCTCTTTTTCAGCAAAAGCTTTTAATTAAATCTAAAGTGCAAGGCCTGTGGCAGGAAAGGCCCTTCAGATAGAAGAGCATTTGCAAAGGCATGGAAAAATGAAAACGCAGTTAATAGCTGGTGTTCCCATGTGACTATATATTAGAGATCAAAAGAAAGAAAGATGTCACAGTAAAAAAAAAAAAAAAAAGGAAGACTTTTATACAGTGCTAAAGGTTTTCTGTTTTACCTATAGACAATGAGAATAAGAAAGACAATAAGAAAGAGTTATCAAAACTGACACCATTTATTCATAAATGAATGATGAAAAAAACTCTCTAAAAATCACCAGGAGAACCCAAAGATCCAAGAGATTGCACAGGTCAAACTCACCTGGACCTTAGCTGCAGTTTGGCACCACCTGGTGGCCATTGCTAATTGGGTTTAAATATCCATGGGGAAGATTACGGTTCCTGTGGGGAGACTGGACTTCTATGACACAGTCAATGATTCCAGTAGGTTAATGGCCCCTGCCTCCTTGACTTAATTTTTTGGGCTAGGAGAATGCTGGCAACACAGTTTCTTGCAGTTCCTGCCCTATTTTTTCTTCACTCTTCTTTTCTTTCCTTTTGGCCACCTTAAGAGACCGATTGCAGAGGGCTGGTTAGAGGATAGGAAATGATCTCCAATCCCTTTGCGTTATTGTGACATTAATTAGTCTTAAAATTTAGATGACTACAATGAAAATGACAAGAGTATTAAAGAGTGCCTAGCATTCTCTTTCTCATCATAATATTTAGTTGGATGTGTACCTTGATAATCAGTTTGAAAAACTGATGACGAACATGAAATGGCAAAAGTTATTGACACCTATAAAATCCACAATTTTGAGGAATAAAATTATCTATGAGGTCCAGTGCTAATTTTTTACTTCTATGTGTTTAGCAGATAAAGAAATTGAGGCCTAGAAAAGTTCACTTCCCTTTATACACAGTTATATAGAGTATAGTAAGAATAAAGATCTGGCTAAAATTTTGTTTTACTTGAGTGATTTTCACATTTCTCTGAATGAGGTAGGTTTGGAAAATAAAGTCATCACCAAAAAATCCTTTTAACATATATATATAATGGAGGGCAGGTAGATCCGAGCCCATTCCACATTAGCACAATACAAGAATCAGACCAAGTTTCAAAAGTTTTAAACACAAATCGTGTTTCCAATGTTTTAAATACTCTGGTTGATTTTTTATGAAAAAAGTTTTTTAAAAGTGCACATACCTTCTAATTTCATGAAATCGACCCAAACCACAAGTTAGAAGTATCAAAATACAGTCTCATAACAAGCAAAAAACAAGCAAAATAAACAAACAAACAAAATCTAGGCAAACAAAGACAGAAACAAAACAATTCTCCCAGGACTTCTAACTGAAATCATATGCCAAAATAAAGAATGGGCTTAGGGCCAACTTCCAGAGCAAAGAAATTTAGATTCATTTCTGAATGCTTGGATACTTCCTTGGTCAGTGACTAAACTCTCATAAATTTAACCATGTAAGCAGCATCTTTAGCCAGTCTTCTCACTGCTAGAGCAAAATGAAAATGACTACTCCCTCCTCAATTTGAAAAATACTACTATCGCCTGGGTAGTTAAGAAGTCCCAGATACACAATTCTTTATAATAAATAATAGAAAAATATAGAGCGATATAAAAATAACTCTTAGATTAGAAAATTTTGGATAAGGAGAATGATAATATCTCTTTGCAATGTCATTTAGCAAATGCACTGAAGGTTTCTTTTTGGTAGAAAGAGCAAAATCCTCACAATGAAGTAATTTTCAAGAAAAACAGTGACATCCAATGATGACCTATGAAATGACAAGGGTAGTCATGGTTAGATCTGGCACTGGGCAGGATAATAAAAACAAAATGATGTATATCACTTTTTCAATTCTCAAAAAATCTTTATCCATCCAGATAGCAGATGTCATGAATGCCCTGCGCCATACCCCCAGGTTACCTCTCAGTTCACCTGTAGCTAAGATGGACATTTCCCATAACCATTGACAGGGAATCTTTCTGCTTTACTGCCTGAGGCCTTTCTCTGGCTCCAGGAGAACTTGTTCAGACTGTCCACAGCTCAAGTGGGGATTAAATCTGGGGATTTAATGGCCCCAAGAATAACCTTCAAAGTAACGAGGAAAATGAGTCAATGGTAAATGCCTCAGATGCCTTGTCCTTCTGTGGTATAATTCTGAGGCATATTCTGCACAGTGGCGTGGAGGGTTCCCAGTAGGCTTTACCCCCAAGTGCTAACATTGGGAACTCACTCACATTCACATCATATGGATTCTGCTCTCTTTTCTGTCTTCCCTTTCTACTCAAACTTACTGTGAGAAGCTCCTCAAAAAGGTACCTGCAGCTGGACTTGGTGGCTCAAGCTTGTAATCTCAACAAAGTGGGAGGATTGCTTAAGCTCACAAGTTTTAGACCAGCCTGGGCAAAATAGCAAGACCCTATCTCTACAAAACATACAATAAAAAATTAGCTGGGAATAGTGGCACACACCTGTTGTCCTAGCTACTCAGGAGTCTGAGGCAGTAGGATCGCTTGAGTCCAGAATATTAAGGCTGCAGTGAGCTGTGATCATGCCATCGTACTCCAGCCTGGGCAACAGAGTGAGTCCTGTCTAAAAAGAAAAGCTCCCTTCATTCAAGTTCTTGTCACAATATCTGCTTTTGGAGGAATACCAGCTACAACATTCCAGGTGTCTGTCTAATATTCCCTATTTTAGAGAATGTTAGGCAATCTTTAATACTCTTGTCATTTTCATTGTAGTCATCTAAATTTTAAGAGTAATTAATGTCACAGTAACGCAAAGGGATTGGAGATCGCTTCCTATCCTCTAACCAGTCCTCTGCAATCGGTCTCTTAAGGTGGCAGAAAGGAGAGAAAAGAGAGTGAAGAAAAAATAGGGCAGCTAAACAAATAAGCAAGAAAAATAAAATATTCCCTGTGTTACCTTCTCATGGGCTGCCAATTAATCTAGCTTAATAACTTTGAACAGACACTGGGCTACGAGTTTAGAGGTTGAATTCTAATCCTGTTAATTTATTGTGTGTCTTCTGTGAGACTTAGTTTTGCTCACTGAAAAATTAGGAGGTTGGATTTTATGTTCCGTAAAGTGCTAATGGAGCTTCACTCACTCTTTACCTTTTATTTTATTTTAGGCTTGAAAAAAACAAATAGTACTGGGAAACAATAATGAATGGAATAATAATCTGTCACAGTCTTGTCTGAGAACCAGGATACATTTGCACTTCTTACCTTGTGTTTGATTATTGTTTATTACTCGGCAACTCCACTATAGTGTGAGTTCCTTGAGGCTAAGAAAGACATCTTATTTATCTTTCCATTGCCAGATTTTAGCACAGTCCCTCATAGGTGTTTAATAAACAGTATTTAATAAATGCATTATTAATAAATTAATAAGTAGTATGTACAAAAAGGAAAAGAAAGAAGACTAGATATATGGAAGAGACAATATAAGCAATACGTTAAATCAAAGCCAGGCACAGCAGCTCATGCCTGTAATCGCAGCACTTTGGGAGGCAGAAGTGGAAAGATTGCTTGAGGCCAAGAGTTCAATAACAGCCTGGGCAATATAGTGAGACCCTCATCTCTACAAAAACAATTTAAAAATTATCCAGGTGTGATGGCACACACTTCTAGTCCCAGTTACTCAAGTGGCTGAGACAGGAGGATCATTTGAGCCCAGGAGTTCGAGGTTGCAGTGAGCTATGATCATGCAGCTGCACTCCAACCTGGGTGAAAGAGCGAGACCCTGTCTCAAAAAAAGTAAAAATAAAAGAAATATGTTAAGTAAGATGGGGCTAGATTATAGTGTTCTGAGTGATGGATGCTGGGATTAAGTCAAAGGCCATACCAACACATAAAGTATTTTTGAGCAGGAATGACATGATAAGAGAGAAAGGTGATGCAGGACGGAAAGGGAAAAGAGAGAGAATGAAGAGAAACAGCTCTCTATTTAGCTCTCAACTGCAACATAATAACTAAAAAAAAACTTTTTCAAAGTTTCACACAGTTACAATGAAAATATAATTCTTGTGTTTGTATGATTATTAAACTAACAGTAAATCAGTAAATGTTATTTATGGATCATAAACATATGATATTCATAGATAGGTGCAAACTACGGCATAATAATCGGCTCGTAATTCATTTCAGTATTTTGTGTACTTTCAGTGAAAATATTTTTGATGTTACCAAGTTGGTATTACTTTGTTTATTTCACAGTTCTTAGTCACCAGGCTTAGTTCACAAATTCCAACTGTTTTAAGAAATCAAGTTCATCTTCAGAAAATGAAAATGTTTCAACATTGAAGAAGCTGAAAATAGTAGAGACATCAAACCCATTTATATAAATAACATTTATTGAATTTATTGAAATAAAAGAACTTCCATGTTTACAGTCATGACTTTTATTAAAAGGACTAATTATTCTAAGATGTGTTAGCTCCAGCTAGCAAAGACAGAGAAGCCTGAGAGTCAGTTTCAAAATCTTTCTGCTTATCCTTCTCACCCAGTCACCTGCTCTGATATAAGCATAGCACACCTGCTCTTTCTGTATCTAGAAAATGAATTCACCAGCAGAGCACTGTCCTTATGGCCAAAAGCAACAGAAGACATACAAATACTGCAAAGAATAACTTGCTTTTATCTAAGAATCCTTTCTAATAGGCCACTGACTTTTTTCTTCTTCTTCTTCCCCCTTCTCCTCTTCCTCCTTCCTTTCCTCCTTTCCTGCTCCTCTGCTTCTCCTTCCTTCCTTCCCTTCTCCTCCTTTCTTCTTCTCCCTCCTTGGATTTTTCTCCTGGACTCATGTACCTGCTGGGACTATCTTAGGTCTGAAATTAGCTTAAATAGACCTCCTAGCACCAAAACATATACAAATACTGGTTTAAAATATACATATATAGTCCATCAAAATGCCATCATCATTCTTCACAGAACTAAAAAAAAAAAAATTCCTAAAATTCATACGGAACCAAAAAAGAGCCCACAGAGCCAAAGCAAGACTAAGCAAAATAATAAATCTGGAGGCATCATATTACCTGACTTCAAACTATACCACAAGGTCATAGTCACCAAAATAGCAGGTACTGGTATAAACATCGGCAGGTAGACCAATGGAACAGAATAGAGAACCCAAAAATAAAGTCAAATACTTACAGTCAATTGATTTTCAACAAAGCAAAGGAAAACAAAGTAGGGAAAGAACATCCTATTCAACAAATGCTGCTAGGATAATTGGCTAGCCACATGTAGAAGAATGAAACTGGATCCTCATTTCTTACCTTATATAAAAGCCAACTCAAGATAGATCAAAGACTTAAATCGAAGACCTGGAACCATAAAAATTCTAGATTACGTCACTAAAACTCTTCTAGACATTGGCTTAGACAAAGAATTCATGACTAACTTTTGTTACATAGCAAATGCAACAAAACAAAAATAAATAGATGGGGCCTAGTTAAACTTAAAAAAACTTCTGCACAGCAAGAGAAATAATCAACAGAGTAAACAAGCAACCCACAGAGTGAGAGAAAAATATTCACAAACTATGCATCTGACAAAGGACTAATATCCAGAATCTACAAGGCACTTAAACAAATAAGCAAGGAAAAATAAAATAATCCCATCAAAAAGTAGGCTAAGGACATGATTAAACAATTCTCAAAAGAAGATATACAAATGACAAGCAAACATGAAAAAATGCTCAGCACCACTAATTACCAGGGAAATGCAAATCAAAATCACATTGCAATACCACCTCACTCCTGCAAGAATGACCATAATTAAAAAATCAAAAAACAATAGATGTTGGCATGGATGTGATGAAAAGGGAACACTTTTGCACTGCTGGTGGGAATGTAAACTAGTACAACCACTATGGAAAACATTATGCAGGCTCCTTAAAGAACTAAAAGTAGAACTACCATTTGATTCAACAATCCCACTGTGTCCGGAATTGGTTCCTTCTGGTGGGTTCTTGGTCTCACTGACTTCAAGAATGAAACTGCGGATCCTCGTGGTGAGTGTTACAGTTCTTAAAGACGCTGTATCCAGAGTTTGTTCCTTCAGATGTTCAGATGTGTCCGGAGTTTCTTCCTTCTGCTGACTTCAGGAGTGAAGCCGCAGACCTTCGCAGTGAGTGTTACAGCTTAAAGATGGTGTGTCCGGAGTTTGTTTCTTCAGATATTCAGATGAGTCTGGAGTTTCTTCCTTCTGGTGGGTTTGTGGTCCTGCTGACTTCAGGAATGAAGCCGCAGACCCTCACAGTGAGTGTTACAGCTCATAAAGGTAGTGCAGACCCAAAGAGTGAGCAGCAACAAGACTTATCATGAAGAGCGAAAGAACAAAGCTTCCACAGTGTGGAAGGAGACCTGAGTGGGTTGCCCACTGCTGACTCGGTTGGCCAGCTTTTACTCCCTTATTTGACTCCACCCACATCCTGCTGATTGGTCCATTTTATAGAGTGCTGATTGGTTCATTTTACGGAGTGCTGATTGGTGCTTTTACAATTCTTTAGCTAGACACAAAAGTTCTCCAAGTCCCCACCTGACCCAGAAGGTCAGCTTGCTTCACCTCTCACCACTACCGGGTATCTACTCAGAGGAAAAGAAACAATTATATGAAAAAGACACCTGTACATGGATATTTATAGTTGTACAATTTGCAATTGCAAAAAAAAAAAAGGAACCAGCCTAAATGCCCATCAACCAATGAGTGGATAAAGAAGATGTGGCATATATATATACCATAGAATACTACTCAGTCATAAAAAGGAACAAAATAATGGCATTTGCATCTATCTAGATGGAATTGGAGACCATTATTCTGAGTGAAGTAACTCAGAAATGGAAAACCAAGTGTTGTATATTCTCACTTACAAGTGGGCACTAAGCTATGAGCCTGCAAAGGCATAAGAATGATATAATGGAGGCTGGGGGACTCAGTGGGGAAGGTTGGGAGTGGAGTGAAAGACAAAAGACTAACATTGAGAACAGTGTACACCAAAATATCAGGATAACTACCACTAAAGAAGTTATCCATGTAACCAAACACCATCTGTTACCCAAAAACTATTGAAATAATAAAAAATAAAATAAAACAACATAGCCAAGCTCAAAAGAAATAATGAAAAATTGGAAAAAGTGATAAGGATATTCAAATTGAGAGCTTTTGGTGTACAAGATACCACAAAGTATATTAAATATGCAAGATGTTATACAAGGCTGAGAATAGCAGTGGGGTGGTCAAGCATATATACTAACAACCAGAAGCTGAAGTTTTTCAGCCACAAGAGAACATGATATTTGGCCTTGGTCTTGTGCAAGATGAGGAGCTGGTTCATGATTTAAGCAGGTATCATGAATGTAACTTACAATCATTCCGGGGAAGATAGTTGGGGAAAAGTAAACTTGGTGTGAAAGTGTAACCACCCCAAACACAATTTATAAGAAAAGAAAAAGTACCTTTACCATGGAGATATCTGGAAATTCCCACCTTTACTAAGTGACCAAATTTAACATTGTTCAGGAGAGACAACCTAGCATGTGTCACTTGATGCAATGAAATATGAAGTGAACTTGAACTGTATTGCCCATGACGTGTCACTGCCAGAAAAATTTAAGCTGAATCTAAAGTCTCTGAACCTCCAGTTTATAGGCAATAAAGAACCAAATTAAACAGTAACATGAGAAACAATCAGACAAACTCAGAAAGTGGATAATGATGAAAGAAAACTGTCCTAGGAACTTCCAAAAAATCAATGACATAGGAAAAGAAGGTAGAAGGGTTGTTTTAGATGTAAAACCGCTAAAGAGACCTAACTGGCAAATTGAATGCAGGATCTTTGATTGGATCCTGGATAGAAAATAAAAATCAAGCCGGGCGCGGTGGCTCAAGCCTGTAATCCCAGCACTTTGGGAGGCCGAGGCGGGCGGATCACGAGGTCAGGAAATCAAGACCATCCGGGCTAACATGGTGAAACCCCGTCTCTACTAAAAAATACAAAAAACTAGCCGGGCGAGGTGGCGGGCGCCTGTAGTCGCAGCTACTCGGGAGGCTGAGGCAGGAGAATGGCGTGAACCCGGGAAGCAGAGCTTGCAGTGAGCTGAGATCCGGCCACTGCACTCCAGCCTGGGCAACACAGCCAGATTCCGTCTCAAAAAAAAAAAAAAAAAAAAGAAAAAGAAAAAGAAAAAAAAAAAGAAAAATCAATAAAGGACATTTGGGGACAACTGAATTTTGAATATATACTGGATACTTTATTTTATTGAGGAATTATTTATTTTCATAGGAGAATGTCCTTATTTTCAGAAGGTACATATTAAACTGTTTAGGAATGAAATGGCAAGATCTCTGATACTTACTTTCAAATAGTACGACATTAATAAGTGTGTGTGTGTGTGTGTGTGTCTAGAGATAGAAAGCAAATGTGACATTGATAACAATTTTTGAATTCAGGTGAAATGTGCATTGGTGTTTATGATACTATTCTTTCACTTCTTCTGTGTACTTTAATTTTTTTCAGAATAATGCATTTGGGGAAGATTTAATAGAAAATGTGCTAGGATCTTACAGAGTTTTACAATTTTTTTATTCTTTTGTATTCGTTTATGGATATCACGAGTGTCTTCCCTGTTGTTAAAATTCTATTTTAACAGGGGAAAAAAAATGTACAGATAAAAATATACATCTATCTATGACACAAAACACCAAAAGATCCTGTTTAATTTCAGCCCAGTAAAGAGAAAAGGTGCTAAAAGTAGCTGTAAATTAATCATTGTACCATGACTGTATTTTCTATATAACATTGGATTCTCTCTCTTTCAGCCATGTGTGCCAAGTCATGAACAAATTTTTAAGCAAACTTCAGACCAAACATGATATGCTTATGTTTTAAAAAGGGAAGATAGTATTTAGTTAAAAGAAATATCAGAACTGTGTAATCCTCTGGCTGCATCATAGTCCTGAAAGGCACAGTAAAATATATTTTATCCTGAAACTTAATTTCCTCTATTATAGAATAAGAATTACTTGACAGTTTATCCTCCTTCTACTTCAACAGCAGCCTGGAAAAAAAAAATCCTAAAAGAACAATCTATTATGATTAATTCTTCTATTTTATCATTATATTAAAAATGAATGACCTAGAAAATAATATAATGATAAAGGATCTAGATCATCCAGATCACTTTTAAAAATAAACTGTACACAGAAATTCTAATTGAGCATGTACAGTTTAACTAACTTTATAATGGATTTTATTGTTGTTGATTTTTATGAGAATATCTCCCTCATATGCTGGAGGAGCTCAATTCAGGTCTTTGGAGCCTGGGATCCTAGACTTGAGCAAGGGATTGGTGTACAGGGAATTGGAACAGCAGGAAGCTTACTTGGACAAGAAGGTAGCCAGAACCAACCAAATTTCTATTACAGCAACGCTGTTGTGGGCAGAGTGAAACTAAGAATGATGGGGAAGTAGAAAGCTGATCTTGTTTTGAAGACAGTTGAAGTGGTCGTGAATAAGGGGGATTTCTAACTACCAGCATACATCTCTGGGCTTCAGTTTCCTCAAGCAAGTCACTGTAAGAATGGACAGAAATAAAATGCAAGTTATTTAGACCACTGCTATGGATTAAATTGTATCCCCCTCAAATTCACATGTCGAATCTCTAAACTCCAGTGTGATGGTATTTGGAGACAGGGCTTTTAGGAGGTAATTGGTTTTTGATGACAGCATGAGGATGAGGCCCTTATTATGGGTTACTGCCATTATAAGAAGAGAAAAGGACACCATATCTCTCTGTCTATAGCATGTGAGGACACAGTGATAAGGTCACCATCTGCAAATCAGGAGGGGAGTGCTCATAGGAACATCACCATCTTGGACTTCCATCCTTTAGAATTTTAAGAAAATGAAGGTCTGCTTTTTAAGCCACTAAGTCTATAATATTTCATTGTGCAGCCTAAAAAGACCGATATAACACCCATATTATGTAAATGATGAAAATTAGAGTGACAGAATATGGATATAATTAGTATACATATTTTAGAAAAATAAATATTCAGTTAAAAACTGATATAAAACTTCAGAAATTGTCATATTAAAAATAATTTCAATAAATGAAAAATACAATAGGTAAAAGCAAACACTCAATAATTTGGTTCATTAACAATTTAGTTATAGTTGAAGAAAGAATCCATAAACAGAAAAGCTACATTGGGAACTCATGCAAAATGTAGCAAAGTTAAGAAAATGCAAAATATTATTATTAAAAAAAAAAAAAAACAGCTTAAGATATAGGCAGGGTCAAATAAGAAGGTCTAATATATGTCTATTTGGAGTACTGAAGCCCAGATACAGGAAGCACAATATATAATGAGACATACAAATAAAAAGAAATTCATGAATGGACACTTTACAGGAAAACCAGGGATAAAAACCACCAAAAAAAGAGAGAAAAACTTTAAATGATCCAGATAGAAAGAATGGATTAATTACCAAGATTGGCAGTGTTCTCGATTACAACAGTGGCAACCAAAACACAGTTTAAAGTTTTTCAAAGTTTCAAAGACAGAAAATAGCTACCAACCTAGAATTTTGTTTTTAACTAATTTATCTCTCAGAAACAAGAGTCAGCTAAATACATGAAGGGATAAACAACATCAAAAATGCTTCATCTAAATAAAATTCTGAAGAAAAAAATAACGTCAAGGAACATGAAGAGATTCAGGTTGAGTGGTGAACACAAGTGTAAACATACAAGTAAAAGATGAGAGAAATTGTCTTTATAAATACGATACTTCTAAAAATGGTTTTCAATTTGTGGGGTGAATAAATACAAAACTTAAGTATTAAACAATAATAGTATATGAATTAGAAAGTGGAAGATGAGAGTTAAACTGTCAACAATCCTTTTATTATTTGAGATGAGAATGGAGCATCAAGATAGGGTGCAATTTTAGGCTTTCAATATGCGTAGTATTAGAGTTGTATTTCTGCTTATAAAAAGCCACAAAACAACTTTGTACTCACCTTAATATTGAGAAAAAGCCAGATACAACATCATAATTGTTCTTTAAATTATCAGGAAGTGACTAGATTAATTAAATTCAAAAGAATGGCAAGTCCCTCCAAAGAGATATCAGGCAAATAAATTCCCCTTTGTTTCCACTTTGCCAGACCATGAGAGCTGCAGGAACCATGATAACAATGACTGAGAAAAAAATAACAGTTTTTAACAAATTTCTTTTTTTTTTTTTTTTTTTTTGACACGGAGTCTGGCTTTGTCGCCCAGGCTGGAGTGCAGTGGCCGGATCTCAGCTCACTGCAAGCTCCGCCTCCCGGGTTTAGGCCATTCTCCTTCCTCAGCCTCCGGAGTAGCTGGGACTACAGGCGCCCGCCACCTCGCCCGGCTAGTTTTTTGTATTTTTTAGTAGAGACGGGGTTTCACCGTGTTAGCCAGGATGGACTCGATCTCCTGACCTCGTGATCCTCCCGTCTCGGCCTCCCAAAGTGCTGGGATTACAGGCTTGAGCCACCGCGCCCGGCCTTAACAAATTTCTTGAAGGCCAATCACGATTTAGCAAAACACTATAGAGTAACTGGAAGCCCCAGATGCAAGGAGAGTTTCCACCAACTTACAAACTCATTCCTGTGGGTTTCTACTGGGTACTCATGCGAAAAATTGAGGGCAAGGCAGGAGAACAGAGGGAAAATACTGTCAGTGATATTTTGGCATAAAACCATAAAACTTCCAAGGGCCTCTCACTTCTACAAAGCAAAAGCTTTAGGACACTAGGGGTGATGGGCAGGAAACCCTTTCACCTCCAGGAACCAGGAAAAAATTCACTGTTTCTGATAATAGGATAAAAGCAGAAGCCTTCTGCTTCTGGAGGAAGGACAAAAACAAACCGAAAACAAAACACGCCTAGAAGTCAGGCAAAGATCTAGTAATTCCCAGGAAGGGGCAGAAGTAAAAACAGACTGCCTCTGAGAGGGGGACAAGAAAGTCTCTCCTATACAAGATTCTATGCTAATACAAAATTGATCAATGACTTCTGGCAGAGGGGCAGGAAATTATTTACTACTCAAGTCTCTCACAGATTAAAGGAAGAATTTGGAAACCATGGACTGGGAGGCAGGGGTGCTGCAAAAACCTCATCCCCAGGTGCACAGGGCCTGCCTAATACTGAGGCTGGAGAAAGAGAATTAACAATCCCTCTGTTCCCACCACAAGACAAGCATTTAGCAACTAATGAAGGAACTCTTTGTGAAAGGGACAAAACTATGAGAGATACCTTCTATTGTACAGGCAAGCAGTGGTTTTTAAAAGCTGAGGGTAAAGTAGGAATACTAGAAAATCTTTTAGTATTTCAGGTGCCATGTAAAGAAGCTACAAACCACTCCTGGAGGAATTTGAAGCCTGTAGTACATAAAAAATAACTACAGCAGCGACAACAAGCACAAACATGATAAAAAACTGACTAGATTGACTCATACTTTGATAGAAGAAATAGCATGCCAATCATTTGGTACAGATATGGCTTACCTCCATTTGTACTATTCTTCTACAGATAATGTTGACATTCAACCAGAAGTATGAGATATTTAAAAAGCAAGAAAAAAGTTGCCAAGAGATAAAATAATCAACAGAACCCAACCTGAGATAATCAATGTTGGAAATATAAGGCATGGAATTTATCATAACTTTAAATATAATAAAAGATTTAGAGTAAATGTGTAAAATATGCATGAATTTTAGCAGAACGGTGTAACTATAAAATAGGTGGATGGAAATGCTAAAAGCACAAACATGGCCTCAGTGATAATCTCTTTGATAGTCTACTCAGAAGACCGGTCACAGCCCAGCAAAGAATTAGTGAGCTTTATAAGTCAATATAGAGTATGTAAACTGAAGCGCAAGGAGAAAAGGGTGAAGAAAAAGAGCATTTGAACCTGTGAGACAATATAAAATGGTCTAATATATGTGTAATTGGAATCTATGAAGGAGAAGAGACAACAAGGCAAAAAATATTTGAGGAGATACTGTCAGGAATTTTCTTTTTTAAGACAAGGTCTCACTTTGTCACCCAGGCTAGAGGGCAGAGGTGTAATCATGGATCAATGCAGCCTCGACCTCCTAGCTCAAGCAATCTTCCCACCTCAGCCTCCTGAGTAGCTGAGACTACAGGTGCATGCTACCTTACCCAGCTAATTAAAAAAAAAAAAAAAAAAAAAAAAAATGTAGAGACAGGGTCTCACTATGTTGCCTAGGCAGATAATTTTCAGTATTAATGATAGAAAACAAGCCACAGATAAAAATGGCTCTAAAAACTCCAACCAGAGTTTAAATTTTAAAACAAAAATGACTAAACACATTGAGGGCAAATAGCTTTTTTTTTTTTTTTTAATTGAAGTACATTTCTCATGAGAAACTGTATAAGCCAGAAAACAATAAAGTACTAAAAGGAAAAAATAAAAACTGAGCTAACTAGAAATCAGTACCCAGAAAAAGATCTTTCAATAATGATGGTAAAATAAAAGTTCTCTTGGCCAGACGCGGTGACTCATGACTGTAATCCCAGCACTTTGGGAGGCTGAGGTGGGCAGATCATGAAGTCAAGAGATCGAGACCATCCTGGCCAACATGGTGAAACCCCATCTCTACTAAAAATACAATAAATAGCTGGGAGTGGGGGCTCACCCCTGTAGTCCCAGCTATTAAGGAGGCTGAGGCAGGAGAATTGCTTGAACCTGGAGACAGAGGCTGCAGTGAGCCGAGATTGTGTCACTGCACTCCAGCCTGGCAACAGAGCGTGGTCCCATCTCAACAACAACAATAACAACAACAACAACAACAACAAAACTCTCTTAAGTATATAAAAAGGAGAGATTTCAAATTTGGATTTACACAAAGAAACAAAGAGCCCTGAAAATGGTTAAAATTAGAGTAAATATAAAGTATGTTCTTTATTTTTAATTACTTTAGAAGATAAGCTACCTAAAGTAAAAATAGGAGGAAATTATTATTGAATTATAATATATGTAGAAGTAAAATAAACGACAACAAAAGTACAAAGAATGAGGGAAGTGGAAATATATGCATATAAAGTTCTTACCTTAAAGGTAAAAATAATATTGTTGAAGGTAGACTGTGTTGACTAAAAGGTGTATATTGTAAGCAATAGAGTAACCACTCTAAAATTTAAAAAGAGGTACCACTAGTAAGCCAAGAATGATAAAAACATATCATCAAAATTATCAATTAATCCAAAAGATAGTAGAAAAAGGCACAAAAGAAAGAAATTAGAAGAAATAGAAAATAAATAACAATATGGTAACCTAAATCCACAGTTATAGTTGGGTTTCTCTCACTAATGAAAAACATGTAGAGAAAAATCTGTTAAGGATATAAAAGACCCAGAGAACATCAC
Source organism: Rhinopithecus roxellana (assembly GCF_007565055.1). Taxonomy (NCBI): domain Eukaryota; kingdom Metazoa; phylum Chordata; class Mammalia; order Primates; family Cercopithecidae; genus Rhinopithecus; species Rhinopithecus roxellana. Next base: position 126,610,270 of record NC_044551.1, on the reverse strand, counting down.
CAACCAACGTGACCTCATTGACATTTATAGAGGCTTCCACCCAATAGTAGGAAAACACATATTATTTTCAGGTGAATATAGGACAGTCACATAAATACACCATATTAAGGATCAAAAAATAAATACACACATATTTAAAAGAGAAAAAAAGAGGACTTCTGTTTCAGCTCTAACATGTAATGAGCTTTAATGCCATCATGCCTGTCCTTACAACTAGAAAAAGCTGAACAAATTAAATAATCAGCTTTTCTTGGACCCATAAGAGAACTGAATTTTAAAGGCAAACCACCTTCTCCAAAGCTGGACAGAAAGGCAAAATCAGAGTCATATCTAAGATCTGTTCATCCAGCAAATAAGCCAGTAGGGCCATAAAACTCATAGGGACACTTAAGTGGTAATTTTGATGAATTGCTGGAGATGAAATGTGGACTAACTTGAGAAGGAGAAATTTCTGCAGAACACAGTCTTAGGGGAGTGCTCACTCTATTGTGGGTTTTGTTTACACTTTGTAGAGTTTTATTCACCAGTTTTTCATAGTGAAAAAGCTGAGAAAGATCTCCTTGTGGCTCTGGCAGTGGGGAGGAGAAGAGTAACCACTGTGAAATATGTCCAGCCTTCTCCTTAATAAAGTGACATTTGCTAGGGAAAGAATTTACCAGAGCCTTATCCACTCATGGGGAGGAAATTTTTTCAGCTCTAGCCTTCTCTAGTTTTTCTGTCTCACCTAAAAAAAAGGAGAAAGGAGAAATTTAAGCCACACTGAAAATCAAAGACCAGGCCCACTAAAACACAGCTTTAATCAGATGATTATAAAATGCTGCTCCTTCACCACATCATATCACTAACCAACAGAACCCTAGGAAAAACAGAGGATTACAGTTGAAAGAACTTCAAAATGCAGACTCTATCAGGAGGAGTACTTAGGGAAGTCCAAAGACAACAGGAGAGACAAAAACAAGTATCCTAGAAGAATTTGGGGCATCTGGCACCCACAGCTACAGCAAATATTAAACACAACTTAACTCAGCCAGATTAAAATAAAATCTCATTAAGGCCCTGTTTACAAGGCATACTAAAAGGCAAGAAAAAACACATTCTGAATAGAAGGCAAGAATTAGAACCAAACTCCGATATCATACAGATTACAAATGATCAGAAAAGAACATAAAATAAGTATGATTCATATATTAGTTAATATGGTAATATTTGAAGGCTTTAATGAAAAAAGTAGGCAATATGCAGGAACAGAGAGTAGTATAATCAGAGAAATAAACACTAATAAAAAATTAAAACACAATGATGGTTATCAAAATACAGAAAGGAAGAAAACCTTCAATGGGATCATTATATAGAGAACACATCCAAAGAAAAAATCAGTGTGCATAGAGATAGGTCAATAGAAACGTCCCAAACTGAAATGCTGTCATGAATTGAATAGCAAGCCCCCCAAAAATATATCCAAATTCCAACTACTTGCCTTCAGAAATGTAATTAAACTAAGTATCACAAGATGAGATCATCCTGGATTTCGGGTGGGCACTAATTTTTTTCCTTATAAGAAAAAAGCAGGAGATTTGAGACACAGAGTCACAGGGAAGAAAGGGATATGAAGACAGAGTCAGAGATTAGAGTTATGCATCCGTAAACCAAGGACTCAGAACTCACTGAGAATGTATACTCACAGTCATGAGTGATTATGGGGAAAGGACACATTAACGTCAGCCAAAGAAGAGACACTTAGGGCAGAATTTGAGAGAGTTACAAAGGCAAGTTAAGGGGGATCTTTCCAAATAATTAAAGAACTAATTACTAAAAAGATAAAATAATTATAAATACATGCCTGCATAATAACATATACTTTAAATATATAAGCAAAATAAATGGGATTATAATGAGAAAAAAAGATACTCATATTAATAATTATAGAACTAAGAAACTTCTAAATGATATGTTAAAAAATAATTCAACAAAATAGAGAATATTTGAACAACTCAACTTAAAAAGGTTGATCTGTTGGTCACATAGAAAATTCTATACCTAACAATTAGAAAATAAACATTATTCTCAAGTGTACATGGAGTATTTATAAAAATGTATCACATATTGGACGTTAAAAAAAGTTTTAACTAATTTCAGTGAAGAGGTAGTCTACAGAGATTTTTCTACCTGCAACATAATAAGGTTGATACTATAAAGCATTTTATATTTAAAAACATGAATAGCTATGGTTCAAAGAAGAAATTACAAAGAAATTTTAGAATACTATGTAGAATTAAAGAGTAATTAAAACTTGCATATCAAAGTAATAGGATATCTAAAAGCAGTACTTCAAGAATAATGTACAAGAATAAATTATACACTTACTAAAAAATAATAAATTAAAATTCTAAAAATTAATGGGCTAAGGAGCTAGAATAGAGTAAGAACAACATAAGAAACCTCAGAATATTTGAAGAAAATGAAACTCCAAAAGACTGGGAGAGAAAATAGATTATCAGCACTAAAATTAATGTAAAATAAAATATAGCCAGGTGTGGTGGCTCACACCTGTAATCCCAGCACTTTGGGAGGCCGAAGTGGGTGAATCACTTGAGCACAGGAGTTTGAGATCAGCCTGGGCAACATGATGAAACTCCATCTCTACAAAACATAAGAAAATTAGCTGGGTGTGATGGCATGTTCTTGTAGTTCCAGTTACTCAGGAGGCTGAGGGAGGAGGATCACTTGAGCCCAGGAGGTGGACGTCGCAGTAAACTGTGATTCCACTACTTCACTCCAGCCTGGATGTCAGAGTGAGACCTCATCTCAGAAGAAGAGAAGAGAAGAGAAGAGAAGAGAAGAGAAGAGAAGAGAAGAGAAGAGAAGAGAAGAGAAGAGAAGAGAAGAGAAGAGAAGAGAAGAGAAGAAGAGAAGAAGAGAAGAGAAGAGAAGAGAAGAGAAGAGAAGAGAAGAGAAGAGAAGAGAAGAGAAGAGAAGAGAAGAAGTACATGTAATAATAAACTTAATCAAATGGGTTGATTTTTAAAATTTGCAATTTAGATAAACCTGTTTTGTGATTAATCAAAAAAAAAAAAACACGGAAAAAACAGAGGTATCAATGTTAAGAATGAAAGATTAAACAAACACTAAACTTCTTTACCAAAAACAATATGAATACTATAAATAAATCTACCACAATAGTTTTGAAATAAGTGGAGTAAAATTGATTTTTTAAAAACGGAAATGCTGAATAGTCTGATAACCATAAAAGTGAATCCATAATTTTAAGTCTTTCCACAAAGAAAATATCCTGTCCAAATTGTTTTATAAGTGAGTTCTACCAAACTTTCAAGGAACACATTTTTCTAATCATATAACTTATTACAGAAAAAATAAAAAGGAATCCTCCTTATTCCATTCTATAAAGCCAACATAATAACAAAATTAGATATCAAAATTAAAATATGAAAGAAAATTACAGACCTGTCTCACTCATAAGTAATTATCAAAATATTATCAAAAATTAATTTTGTGTAAATAAGAAATACATTGTAACCCAGTTGTGTTTATCTTGGAAATGCTAAAAATAATCTACAACAATCATACAATGAGTTCCCCAAGGCTGCGAATTTTGTTCATAAGTATGTCTCAAGTATTTAAAATAACAGTCAACAAATAATTGTTGCTTAATAAATATTTATTATAAGAATAAACAAATAAATTCAAAAATGTTAGAAGCTTGCTGCTGTTAGAAGTATTCTCCAGTAAGAAGCCTCAAACTAAGGAACAAGATGAAGACATTCGCTACCGTTACTTCAGTTGCCTGCTGCATCTGAAGTCTTAGTGCAATCAGAAAAGAAAAAAAGTTAAAATGAAACTTGGAAAGGAGAAATAAAACGCTATTTGCTGATTATATACTCTTTTATACACAGAAAGTCTATAAATATATATATATTAATTAATCCAAAATAATGAGGAATAAATTAATATTTAACAAATGGTTCTTAGAAGCAAAACAAAATCGAGATGAAGTAGAGAGTTAAATATGAAGAATGAAAACAAAATAAAATTATAACTTTAGGTTCACATGAAAAGGGATTTGCTTATTAAACATGACCCCACCCCCCAAATAGCGCACTGGAAATCAGTATTTCTTTTTTTCATAAAAATGAATTATCCTGTAAATCAAAAATATCATATGCAAAATCAAAGACAAATGCCACAATGGAAAAAATAGAATTTGTTTTTAATCAATAAAGAAAAGGACTGTGATTTTTTCTCAAAAGCAAAAGCTAAAAAAGATTTTACAGAAATGGAAATGGAAATAAATATATAAATAGCAAAAATCAGCTGCCTTAATGAGAAAGATATAGAAGTTAAAATATTTTCATGTATGTTATAAATACTTACATTTTTATTTTTCTGTCAAACCAATTAACACTATTGATTCTTACAAGATGTTCAAATTGGCATAACTTTTTTGCACAGCCACTCTTTGACATGCTCGTTTCATTGAGGTGAAGTGCACAGGCCTTGGAAATGGCCAATCCTGGGTTCAAACTCTGATTTACCCCTTACTAGCTTCTTGACCCTGAGAATGTAAGATAGTAACTTATACCTACGTCATAGGTATTTTGTGAGAGATAAATGAGCTAATACTTACAAACGGTTTAGCTCAGGGTCAGACCAATAGAAAATGCTCAATATATATTCACTCCCATTATCAGTTCTATGTTGAGTCCTTCCTAAGATAATCATTAGGGATGTACTTCAAAATACACGCCAATAATTAAGAGAGAAGCTTTTTTTATAATGGTAAAACTGCTAAGTGACCTAGATGTCTAAAAACATGGGGACAGTTAAGTAACTTAAATGAGCTATTTTGTAATCATTAAAAAATGAAGTATTTGCTAACAGGAAGATATCACTATTGGATTAACTGGAAAAAATAAACATATATTCAAGTTTTAATATAATTTAAAAATACATCTGTGTGGTATGTGTACCTGTGTGTGTAAACATAGAAACAAATTGACAACTCGAGGTGTTATGTTGGGGATGGTCACCAAACTAAGCAAATATGAAGTTTCTTTTATAAACAGAAAAATAGTACATGTGCAACTTTTATACTAAGAGGAATACTTTTAATAATAACTACATACATTAAGGTATTTTTTCTCCTGACATTACATTTCTTTGTATCTTTTGGCATAAATTTTAACTGATTGTGATTCATCACTTATTTTTTTCTTTCATAGTATCACCTTACAGGGATAAACTTTCTGCTTGTTCCTGTGATACCAGATACAGACAGGGAGTCATTAAGCAAGTAACTGTGTAAAGATACTGTATCCTGGATTTACCATTTACTCTCCTGACAGAATTATTCATGAGATTTAGAAAAGGGGTTTCAATTTAGGTGGATTGATATTACTTAGACCAAGGCCATAATATGTTGTTATTTCTTTATAATTCAGGTATATAAAGTTATTTAAATGTTCTTTCATTTACATGTTCAGAGCCAATAGTAAAATCAGATAGAAACTGAAGTGTTGAATAGAGGAATATTTAGTATCTGTCAGGTCTTTTCAAAAATATTTTAAAATATGTTATTGCATGCAAAAGTTTTAAAGAAAAAAAGTGTACCTCTTTTTTTTTTTTTTTTTAATTTGATCAAATATCAAGAGCCCACTGTATGAATGATCCAGGGCTGGAGATGCATTGGTAAGCATGATTGGAGACAGTTCCTGCCCATGGAGATCTTTCAATCTAGAAATTGAACCAAAGTGACATTCAAGTAATCCACAGAAAATGATCTTGGCCCTTTCCTGGTGAAATCTAATAGTACTCACCTCATATATTAGAAATGTGATTCTCAATGTTGTAGAGGGCATACGAATCAGAGATTGTATAATACGGAGATTCTCAGCCCTGCATCTAGAGATTTAGGTATGGCAGATCTGAGAAAAGGACTAGGAGTCTGCATTTTTAGTATTTCTGACACAGATAGTCTGCATTCCACACTTTGGAAAACATTAGCATTTTATCTAACTAGCACTTCTGAATTTTGCAAAAGTAGGGGGAGATTAGATCTGTCTTCAGATATTTGGGAGCTCTTTCTGGCTTCCTGGAATGAACGATTGTAAAATGCTGACATAAACAGAGCATTCGATGATTTAACATAGAATCTGAACTATTAGACCTTGGTGATTGGTTCAACCACCTTGTTGATGACTATACTACAATGTTAAGAATACATCTGACTCATCTCTTGAATGAGACAGAAACCCACAGTGTCTGATGTCAGAATTGATTGGTACTACCAACAAAATAGTGAAGAATCCAGCCGTACCTTGGGTTTGTCAAACAACTTGCACTATTTTTCAAACCTTTGGATTCTGTAAAACTAAAAACTCATTTTGCTAAGGACTTTTGCCATTAATTCTTAAACCCATGTGTATTTTAAGAGAAATTTAATCATATGTTTCTCATTCATTTATACTTAAATCATCAAAATGTTGTTTCATAAGAGCTATTTGATGTCCAAGGTTTTCTGAACTTTGTAAACCTCTTTTCTTAGAAAAAGAATGTTGTGTTTGTCAGAGATTTGAGTCCTGGTCAAAATGCCAAAATCAGGAGGTTTCAGTGGCTTCCACATTTACCACGGAAAGCTTCTTTTTTCTTTAGATTCACATAAAACCAAACCAAACCCCAGAGGTCAGTTGACAATATTTTTACTTTACCATGACACTCTTTTCTCTTCAATTCATGTTGTAGGAATATACTGGAGGATTTGACATTTTGCTCTGTGTTTATAAAATGTCTCCAATAAAATAATTATACAAGTCTCTGTAACCTTGGAGACTGCCCACTCAAAACTATTCATATAAATGATCATACAAAGCCAAAAACACAGACTTTTGACATTTGAAACATAGACCTGCAGACCAAAAAATAAGCAGTTTACATTTCAAGAGGGACTCCAATTCTTTTCAAAAGGTGTCATTCTATGTTCTCATTTGCAATTTTTAAATCAATAACAGAAATAGATTTAGAAAATAGTAATTGTTAGCTGAAGGCTTCTCTAATTTTCATTTACAAAGGAAATGCATATTGTCAATAATTGGGCAGTATTAAATGTCAGAATTCAGTAAAAATGTATTTTCAAAATTATTCTATTAATGATTAGAAGTAATCAGCATTCTTTTAAGAAACATAGCACTTCAAAATAATGGTCACTTTTAAGGGCATTTATAAAACACTTTGCATTATATGTTGCATGAGAAATAAAACACAAAATACGTCTTAAAATAGTTAAGGACAGGATTTTCTTCCAGTCATGCTAATTGTTATTTTTTTAAAGTACGTGAAAAACACCATTAAATGTCACCAAGATTTTAAAACTTTTGGTTCACAGAATATCCTGCTGCCTTTTTTGAGGTACTTCACAACAAAAACCCAGGGTCACTTAACTTGTGGTTTGGAGTCCTACAGGTTTTTAAATTTCTTCTTTATTTGGCTGAACCTTTGATAAAAATGAGACACTGGAGATTGTGAAACCTAAATAGATTTTGTTCTTGTATTTTGCATTTTATTTACCCTTGCAAGCTTGACTTTCACAAAGCTTAATGGATACTTTTAAGGTTTTAGCAATTCTAGGTGTTTGGATTTTATGATTTTTCTTTAATTGCTTGTGTAACACACAGCCTTCTACTATTCATTAGAATAGCTTTACAAATGACTTAAGGTCTGTTACTTTGACAAATAAAAACCAGGCTTATTATTCAGTCCATAACTGAACAATAATTACAATGTTGATTATCGTTTGTTGGGCTTGCTTAACAAAGCCCTAAGTAATTTAGTAGGATTTATAGCTTCCAGGATTTGAACAAGAGGTCACACAGGTCTTTACTTTTGCCAGCTGACCTTTAGGTTGAGTTTAAATTAACCCAATTTGTGCTGCTTTTATATCTACTCTCAAAAGTCAGGATGCATAGTATGTTACATAGATCTCTATAGCTGTCTAATCAAGTTATTTTCATTTTTTCATTAAAATTTACTAAGGTAGCTAATTAATTTAAGGAGAAGACTAAAGTTAATCACTGAAAACACAGCTCTGTCAAAGAACAGTGAAATCAGTCACAGGCTTTAATGAATATTGGATGGCTTTCTACAAACTCTTCAGAATATTAGTTAGTAATGAATATTGAATTGCTTTCTACAAACATCTAAGAATATTTTTTCTATACACATTTCTGATGCTCTTAAATAAAGCTGTATTTGAGTCTGTTTTTTTTTTAAACAAGAGAAAATTCATAATAATCATTTAATCTGATAATTGCAGTTCAAGATTAAATGTTTAAAAAAAAATCTTGTCCTCCTCAGATGTCCTTGCTGCCTAGCCTGTGAAAAAGGAAGAGAATATAGGAAATTTGGTTATTATTTTTTTGTTGTCTTTATAATTAGATACAAGTTTCATCTCCCTATATATTGAGCATCTGTCATATATCTGGTTTCATAGAGATAAAGGAAACTCAGTCAGAGTCAAGACTGGAATACTGTTTATCCTTTCAGCACTATACATTTCCTTCAACATTGATCTTTTATTATGTAGCTCAGTTCTCCTGGCACAGCATGAAACTTTATCAATGTCTATGTCTTTTTTGTAAAGGGAAAAGCAATGTTTCATTTTGTTGATATTTTAATAACTCCACGGCTCTTCCAAGACTGAATAGTACCACCTCCCAGAGAGGGGCAATACTTGTTTTGTTCTAGTATGTCTGTTCAAAAATTGACTCCTAACATTGTTATCATCTTCAATAGCTACCGCCTGCTAAGATGGTCAAAACTTTATATTCATTGTAACAAGCCTACAATGCTAGGATCAATGACATGATGTTTGCTCAAACAGCTTCAAACACAAGTACTTTTAACAGAAGGTGTGAGAGAGGAAGCAGTGTAACATAAAGGGTTCTGGAATTTGAATCAAGTATTTTAGCATCTCTTTTACTAATTGGGGGTACTGAAAATTACCATCTCTACATCTGCATCCTTATCTGTGGAATAAGAATGATACTTATCTCAAAAGGTTTTTTGGGGATTTTTTGTTCATGGTTTTGTTTCGTTCTCTTTTGGTGGGAATTAAATGAGATTAATATAGAGGAAAGTCAAGGTGCAGGGCATGACAGGTAGAAAAAAATCATTAAATGACAATTGGATCAGAAGCAGAAGGAAAACCTCCACCATTCCTTTCAGCAACAAGTGTTATGCACTTAGCTGTTTGCTGGAAAATCAAACCCAGCAAAACACAATTCCTTTTCTTGAAGATTTCAGTTATATTTACTAGAATCTAGGAACTATATATTTCCTGCATCATTTTATTATTATGCGAGTCATCTACCATATCTTCCTCCATCCAACTGGCTCAGATCAACGTAGAGAACTACCATTGTCAATCAGGATCAAGAATTATCTACTGACAACTACTTGCATTTCTTCTCTCTCAATCAAGAGATCAGGTCCCAGCATGCTTAGTTCATTCTCACACTGCTATGAGGAACTTCCTGAGGCTGGGTAATTTATGAAGAAAAGAAGTTTAATTGACTCATATTTCCATAGGCTGTACAGGAAGCATGACTAGGAAGCCTCAGAAAACTTACAGTCATGGTGGAAGGCAAAGGGGAAGCAAGCAGGTCTTACTGTAGTAGAGCAGAAGGAAGTGGGGAAGTGTCATGCATTTTTAAATGATCAGATCTTGTGAGAACACCCTCACTATCACAAGAACAGCAAGGGGGAAATCCGCCCCCATGATCCAATCACCTCCCACTAGGTCCTTCCCCCAACATGTGGAGATGACAATTTGAGATGAGATTTGGGAGCTAACAGACTATCAAAAATAAACTGTAGTGATTTCCTAAGAATCAAATGGTTTTATTATTTTATATTATTTTATTATATGGAAAAGCAGTACTGGTTCTAATATTTTTGGGTAGTATGTACTTGAGCAAATCTTGTTCTATGTGTATATCTCTCATTTGATAATGCATAGGTTAGGCCAAGTAATTTTTTAAATCTCTTCTAATTCCAACATTCTTTTTTTATAACTCTGGCAGCTAGGTTTTTGAAAGAATTAATTAATCCTTTCAAGATAGGTAATTGTAGAAGAGGAAGTGTTATATTTAAAAAATCGAGAATAGCTACATCACTGTTGTCGACATTCAGAATAATGAGTCTTTATTAGTATTCACATTTATCTGAGGATGGAGACTTACAACACCTGTATTTAAATCCTCTTCATGATACTATTTGCTGTGCTCTGGATGACTTACCCTCCTGATTAGGAATTATTTTATCTTTTCAGTTATACTTTCCACACAATTATTAATGCCTATTATTGGTGTTTTTAATATTAAAGTCCACACCCACTTTGCAACTTACGTGTGACTTGGCCAAAAACCTTTTCAAGTCTCAGGATATTTTTTGCCTCCATAAAATAGAGCCAATAATACCAAACTTATAAGTTTTTTAGGACTTGATCACAGTGCCTACCAAGAACGCAATAGATAGCTATTATTGTAACATTTTAATTAAGAAATTAAGTATATACTGATGTCTTGGTATAGAGTTACTGACTTTAAACATATTCACCCAAATAGTCAAAAACCTACCTTGCACATATACACTTCACTAGAAGAAGACTAAGAAAAATGTCTATGTAATCCTTTCACTAAAAAAGTTTGTAATCTAGATTGGGAAACAAGACATAATATTCAATAAAAGTTGAGCAATAAAAATGTAATAATTATAACAGATGTCATAAATAGTGTTGTTAAGTAGCAAATTAATGGTATAGAAAATATATGGAAATGAATTTCAGAACTAGGAGACATCACTGTTATAGAAGTTTGTGTGGAGCAGTTGACAATTAAGCCAAGCTAATAGGAATTGCTCAAATTGATGCAAATGAGAAAGAATCAGTACTTAAGCCAACGGAAAAGTTTTCAAGGATATACATAGTTACATCCTACACACAAGTACACACACAAATGCACTGAAAATAACTTTTTCAGGATAAATGCTCTAAGGCACTGAGCACATTGTCTGATCTGTCATCAAACAGATAATAAATGTCACTTCTTATTGCAGAGGGCACATATTTGTGTCCCATTGGGCAAATCAAGGCCACAAACATTTTCTTTGGCCCATGTCAGAGTTTTACATAACATATAGGAAAACTTTTTAAAAGTAGAAGATTTTATATTTGAAAAAGAAATCTAGCATCCTGGTTTCTCTGGAAAAATCTTAAAGATTTGCTATAACTGAGCCTGCATTACCTTAACACAAATCTGCTGGAACTGAACAGTTGCTGCTGCTTCCTTTAAACTTGACCTCAATCATGAAAGTCTCCATCAACTCCCTCAGTGCTTTCAGATGTACTTATACCCAGCACATGCATTGGCTATGACCTTGTAGAATTTGGCATTAGCAACCTCAAAAACTCTGGAAAAGGCTTCATTTTCTCCCGTCTCCCGGGAGAGAAGAGATACCATGAAGGCAGACCCATCCAGAGAACACCTGCAACAGGCTGAGAAGTAATCAATGAGAGAAAGCTTTGCAGAAAAGAAAAAATACTAAAAGACATCTTGCTTTCCTTTTTTCCCTGTCTTCTAATCCCTTTTTAGAATAGATAAATGAGGCTACTTAGGATTTTCTAAGCACTTCATGTTCTAAAGGGTTAAATATATGAACCAGTAAAAACATTAGTTAGTTCTAATCTATGCTTCGACAGTTCAAAGTTCAAAGTCTGTTGCCTTTGTATGACCATTTAGCCCAGCTCACTGAAAGCAGCTAGGAATTTAAGACTGAAGTCCTAGTGAGGAAGAAGGAGTGGACATTTAGTGGGAATGTACTTAGGTATACTTTTAAAATCTAACTGGAGCAATGAGTGGCTTAACAGGCTGCAAAGCAAGGACCAAGGCTGCAGTTGCATTTCCCTGTCCTCTGTAGGACATGTCTTAGGGTCACTGTATGGATTCTACAGCCTAAATCGTGCTGGGTAACCACATTTGCCTTGATAATCTTTGTCAATATATTTACATGTTTGTCCAAAATGTCTAGATTTGCTTAAATATAGAGTTGGCAATCTAAAATAAACTCTTCCCTACTCCAAAAAATGCAACAAATTGCTTCTTCCAGGACTAAAAAGACCAGAAATTCTCATGGACCCTTCAAAACATGCTATAGCAGTCCAGAGTTGTCCTGCAAAAGGTCCAACAGCAAGAAGAAAACCACAATGAACCAAAAAGAAAGGCATTTGAAGCAGAATGTAAAGTTCAGTCTACTGTTAAGGCACCATGCAGTTGTTCACATATTCTTGGGAGCTAGAAAGAAAGAAATGCAGCAAATAGTGAATAGGCAAGAGTAGAGCTGGACCACTAGGTTGTCACAACCTGTTGTAGTTTATCTTCATGGAGAAAAGAAGTTGTATTATTGGTTTTGCCACTTTAGTGGCACAGTAAAACCCTCACTAACCAGACACTTGAAATGTTATGGCCTGTTTTAGCCAAGTCTTCAACTGTGACGGGTGTTATTTGCCATCTTATCCAAAGAGAATACCTCAGACCCCATGGTATCATATTAAGAACTGTCATCGTGTTGTAATAAGAGGCATTTAGCAAGTTTCTTAATCCTTTTGTGTCCTAACTTTGCCCCTCTGAGATGGGGATAACAGTTCCAATCTATGTTGTTGACATTCTGTGTTTAGTAGAGTTTCTAACTCATAGTTAGTGCTGTTCATAAGTCATTCTACTTGAAAAATTATATATTATATAGTAATTTTCAATGTTGCATAGCAATTGAATTTTGTTGGCTTTCAAAAAGCTGAGTAAGTAATATTATCTTCATTTTTTTATATGGTAAATCTGAGATAGGACAGTGATTTGTCCAACGAAACCCTACAGGAGAGTGGTAGAGCACATACGAAAGCCCACGGTTCCTCACACAATTCTTTTTTTTTTTTTTTTTTTTTGAGACACAATCTCGCTCTGTCGCCAGGCTGGAGTACAGTGGCAAGATCTCAGCTCACTGCAACCTCCGCCTCCAGGGTTCAAGTGATTCTCCTACCTCAGCCTCCCGAGTAGCTGGGACTATAGGCACACACCACCACACGCAGCTAATATTTTGTATTTTTAGTAGAGACGAGGCTTCACCATGTTGGCCAGGGTGGTCTCAATCTCTTGACCTCGTGATCCACCCGCCTTGGCCTTTCAAAGTGTTGAGATTACAGGCGTGAGCCACTGCACCTGGCCCCCTCACACGATTTTATGCTACCTCTTTTTTCTCCCTTGAATAAAATAAACACCTTCCAAGAAACCAATACAGAAAAATATAACTCCATGTGGTCATTTGTATGTCATTTTGATTCTCAGAAAGTGAACAGAAAATAGAAGAATTGCCTGTGAACAACTGAAATGCTTATTGATAAAAGTGCTAAAATTTTAATAAAGTGTCATTTACTTGTTTATGCGTAGGATGCTGTGAAGACTATCTTGCATGTAACCAATTTTAGCCTGTGAAGAATTTAATCCTGTTCCACAAAAGTCATCTTTCCAGGAAACACAGTCATTGAGATACTAGTGCACAACTTCCATCTTTGTGATAACTCATGAAGTTTAACTTTATTTGTTCAATTACCTTCTGGAAAGAAAGAGAAAATTATTGTGGCCTTTTTGGAATTTTCTGTGAAATGTGATTGAATGAAAGTACTCTCTCTTCTTCATAGACTCTGCCCCTATCAAGAGGCCACCTATTAATAGTTGTAATATTCTATTCCTGTTTCCTCAACTTGTTTGATATGGGGCAAATGCTTTCTAAAACTGGGCAAAGGTAATAACCTGGCTCCATTTAACAAATGCTAAAACTGCTACAATCCATGACATATGTTACTATAAAAATGAATTACACTTACCAATTCTTCTCTTTAGCAAGATAAAAAGCTCTTAGAATATCTGATAGCTTAATACATTATTAAACTCATTCTCAAATATTTCCATAAATACATTTTTTTTTTTTTTTTTTTTTTTTTTTGAGTCAGAGTCTCGCTCTGTCGACCGGGCTGGAGTGCAGTGGCCGGATCTCAGCTCACTGCAAGCTCCGCCTCCTGGGTTTACGCCATTCTCCTGCCTCAGCCTCCCGAGTAGCTGGAACTACAGGCGCCTGCCACCTCGCACGGCTAGTTTTTTGTATTTTTTAGTAGAGACGGGGTTTCACCGTGTTAGCCAGGATGGTCTCGATCTCCTGACCTCGTGATCCGCCCGTCTTGGCCTCCCAAAGTGCTGGGATTACAGGCTTGAGCCACCGCGACCGGCCCATAAATACATTTAAAAATCATTGCTTTGGAACAATGCAATGTAAATGAAAATGTTCAGGTCATCTGCATCACTCCCAAAGTATTATTCTCAAACTGATTCGTGTTTTATTTTCCTTAGAAACATGTGTTTGAAGGCTTCATCGAAATTAATAACAAGATTAGAGAGTAACTGCCATTTTTTACAGTTACTGATTCTTGACTTCCAAATAGAATGATTTGGCTCAAAGCAGGTGCTAGTTCTTTTCTTTTTTAAGAAATTATATATTCATTATATCAGTGACTGTATTACCAAAAGGAAAACCAGGCTGCTATTCTTACATACTGTTGTGAGTTACTTTTCAATGGTGACTTGAAAAAATTTTGATTTTTTTTGAAGAAAATATTTGGAGGTTGTGATATTCTGGTCTTACAGCTTTAGATAATATATAACTTTAGTTTACTTAAATTTGTTTTATTTTAGTTCTAACAAATCATTTCATAAAGTTTTCATAATTTATAGTTTTTTAAAATAAAGGAAGGCATTTCAGACATTAAAATAAGTAAATTCAATTTTTATTTTTAGCTCAATTTGGTTGCGGTTGCTGCTTTTAAAAATGTTGAGTGCTTTCCTATTATATCTTCTTTAAAATACTTTTGAAATTAGAAGCAGATCTATATTTTCTTTTCGCTGCACTTGGTCTCTTTCCTGCCTCCTGTTCTTATTGGAATGTTTTTGTTGTCCCCAGTGATAGTCAACAGCTGTGCTGTCTCACAGAACTTATTAGCAGCTGTGAAATGCTACTGTCCTAAGTAGCAGTATTTGTTGATGACTGTTGAGATGTAATTGCTGTGATAATAAAATTACTTCACAGGCTTCAATCAGTCTTCAGTCAACATTTACTGAAACCTACTGTTTGCAAAGTACTGGATTCCCCACACTCACAAAACTTAATTTAACTAAGGATGCAAAATGTAGGTGCTAAATTACTTTTACTGTATGTCAGTGGGGACAAATTAATACCACATCAACCAAGTATGTATGTCTGAAGGGTGGCCAAATAAAACATAAAATAATCCAAAGGAGGATAATGATACTCCCATTTGGATCCAAAGGAAGGGAGTGGTGGTGAACGAAAGGCATCTAGTAGTTAATTAGCCTTGGGAAGGTGAGGTATGGAACATCAACAATGAGACTGGGGTATAATTGAAGCAAACACACTCTAATGCCTTTCTAGTCCCATACTTGCTAAACATCTGCAAAAAGGGAGAGGATGCATTCCAGTAAATTTTTTCAATAGAAAAATGTCTTAAATGAAATAGATTTACTGTATCATGATTTCAAACTTGAAGGAGATTGAGACACGATGTAATAATACTTAAAAATAGCTAAAATCCACAACTAACATCATCTGTAATGATAAAAGATTGAAAACTTTTCCTCTAATATCAGGGACAAGGCAAGAACTCCTGCTTTCAACACTTCTATTTAACACAGTACTGGAAGTTCTAACTTGAGATACTAGGCAAGAAAAATAAATAAATGACATCCAAGTTGAAAAGGAAGAAGTAAATTTATCTCTATTCAGAGGTGATGTAATTTTATATGCAGAAAATCCTAAAGATGCTACACACAAAAAACAACTGTTAGAACTAATGAATTCAGCAAAGTTGCAGAATATAAAATCAACATACAAAATTATCTGCATTTCTGAAAACCTTTTAATATTATCACATAAGCAATGCCTGAATTTTGGAGGGTACATATTGAAACTATATTATTCCATTTCTGACCCTTCAAAATTCATGTCCTCCTCATGTAAAAAAAAAAAATATTCATTATATCCCAAAGCCTCAAAAATCTTAACCCATTCCAGCATGAAATTTAAAGTCTAAAGTTCAGAGTCTCACCTAGCTATCATCCTGAGGCAAATTGCTTTCCAGCTATGAACTTGTGCAATCAAGTAAGTTATGTACTTTCAAAATACAGTGGTGAAATGGGCATTAGATAGGCATTCTCATTCCAAAAAGGAAAAAAAAAATAAGCAAGATGAAAAACGGTAACAGGTTCCAAGTAAGTCTAAACCCTAACAGGGCAAAAATCATTAAATATCACAGGTTGAGAGTAATCTTCTTTTACTCCATGTCCCAACTTCTAGGCATACTGGGAGGAGATTGGGTCTCCAAGGATCTGAGGGACCCCACCCCCATGGCTTTGCTGGGCATAGCCCTTGCTGCTGTTCTCAGGGTTTAGAGTCAGGTATCTGTGGCTCTCTCAGACTAGCATTGCATGTAAATGGCTCTATAGATCTGGAATCTCAGAAGCAGCCTTGCCTCATGACTTGAGTAAATATTGCCCTAGTGGGAACTGTCTGTGGTGGCCTTCACCCTCAGTTCTGCTGGGCATTGCCCTAGTGGAGACACTCTGTGGCAGCCCCACCCCTGCAGCAAGTCTCTGCCAAGCCCCCGAGGCTGTCTGAAATATCCTGTGAAATCTAGGTGGAAGTAAAGATGCCCCCACAGTTCTTGCACTCTGTGAACCTGCAGAATTAGCACCAATAGGACACTGCCAAGGTTTATGGCTTGTGCCTTTTGGAGCAGCAGCCTAAGTCACACATGCACCTGCTTGAGCCACAGCTGGGGCAGCTGAGGAGCGCTGCACCAGAATTTGGGGAATAAGGACTTCAGACAGCCCTGGGTAGTAACCCCTGACGTCCTATATGTGCCCGGGGATGCCCCCCCCAACACACATACACGCAAAGTCCATTCTGCCCTCAAGGCCCTGGCACTTTGGGCCTTTGATGGGAGTGTCAGCCCTGAAGATCTCTGCAATATCTTTGGGGTCATGCTTCCATTGCTTTGATGAATAGCATCTGGCTTCTTTTTTATTATTTTTAATCCATACCAATCTCCTTAAGTGGTTGCTCGGCCACATCCTGGGTTTTTCTCTCCGACATGCTTTGCCTTTTCATTTCTTACATGACCAGGCTGATAATTTTCCAACTCTTAAGTTCTGCTTCTCTTTTGGTTATAAATTCCATCTTTAATTTATATCTCCCTTTTCACATTTTACTATTATAGGCCATTGCGAGACACACTTCTGAACACCACCACTGGAAAATCACACATGCTGAAATGGGAGAGTTTCCTGACCCCCTTGCAGGATGTGTGACAGGGGTGTGGCTCGTCTGTTTGGCTGGAGTGTACATTCAAACCCCTTATGAGACACAGAGTATGCAGACAGAAGGTGCAGGAACTGGGTTGAGTACCCTTGGGCTTTGGCCACATAGCAGCATCCAGGGGTGGGAGCCTGCGACTCCTGAAGCCCAAGTGGGCATGTGTTACAGTACGCTCTTTTAGCCTTGCCATCTGCAGATGGCTTAAGTGTTAACCAGCTCAGTGCTCTCTTGGTACCCAGGTCCTTGTCTGGTGTCCAGGAAGAATCAGGTCACACACGGACTTGAAGGATAACTGCAGGTGTTTTATTGAGTGGTGGAAGTGGCTCTCAGTGGTTGGGGAGCTGGAAGGGGGATGGAGTGAGAAGATGATCTTTTCCTGAAGTTTGGCCATCCAGCAACCAATCTCCTCTCCAACCTCCCCAGCTGAACTCCTTTAGGCCATGCCATTCTGCTATTTCTGTTCTTCTGTTCATCTCCTCATGGAGCCAGGGGTTTGGGGTTTTCATGGGTACAGGATAGGGGAGCGTGGCAGGCCAAAAGGCAACTTTTGGTTGTGAAAACAGGAATGCCTGTTCTTATTTCAGGCAGTGGGTTTCCAGGCTTGAGGGTGAGGCCTTTGTTAGAGATCGGCCCTCTTCTACCGAGTATTTCCCTGTCTCCTGTCCGTATCAACACCACCTATAGGGACATCACAAGTACATACCAAATTAAAGTAGAGATTTCTATTTCCCTCTTCCTCATCTTCACCTCCCTCAACAGAGAATACAAGCCTTAAAAACAAAAAAGAAAGAGAAAAAATATCTCTGAGCCAGGCCATAGCTCCTCTCTTCTGAGCCCTCTTAGTCATAATCTCTGTCGTACTTGGGAAGGTATAGTCTAATTTTAACAACCAAAAGTCACCAGAGAGTTATAAAATTATTCAACATATCAATACATAGTAAAGGGGATTGGGATGTAATAAAGCAGAGTCGAAAGTAATGAGAGATGAATTTTTTTTAATTGAAAGAGACAGAATGTTGTGTCATAATTAAAAATACTACAACAGATACTGGAGCTAGATTGCCTGGGTTAAATCAACTTGCAGCTTTTACTAGCTGTGTGATCATGAACAAATTACTTAGCATCTTGACATTTTGATTGATTTATTTAAAAAATGGAACTAATACTACTACCTACCTCACGGAGTTGGAAAGAGTATTAAATATGCTAATATATGTGAAGTGGGGGCATGAAGTCAGTACTTCGTAAGTCTTAGCTACTATATTGATACCCCATTAACCAGTTGCATTTGACTAAGTTTGAGGTTCACCTTTATACTTGAACAGAATTAAATTGAATTATTTCATTTGTATTGATATATTATTCTCTGTCCATTGCTATAATTTTTGAAAAAGGAAAATATCCCAGAAAAAAAGGAAAAAAAAGAAAATTTATTTTTATGAATACACTAAATGTTTTATGAGAGAATAATTAAAAGCTCATTCCTCATATATAATATTTAACACCCTTTACCTTTCACTCTGATTCATTATTTGTTCTTGAAATATCTGTGGAATCAACTAAATCGCAAAAGCAGAAGTTTGCCTAAGTCAGACTGCAAGAGCAAAAACAATGCAGGAGAAATACATTATAGCACATCTCTTCTAGTGCTTTACAAAACTACATGTTTAAACCTCAAATTTAGAAAAGCAGCTTGTGACTGATAGAAGGGGTACCCAAATGACATGCTTTGGCCTCTGTCAGTTTTTGGACATCAACAGCAACATGGTGGTGACACCATTCACTGTTCTTTTAAAGGAAAGAGAACAATTTCAGCAACCTTCAATTCATTTAGTTACAGAAAGTTTAGCGAACTTCAGTTAATGTTAAGGCCTGTTGACAGCAGAAAGAATTCAGATTTCTGCCACTGAGAATTGGGGAAGACTGGTGACATTAATAAGATCCAGATCCCCAGGCTAAACAACTGTGATCTTCCTTATCCACTGTCCCACAGGGTGAGTTTGTTAAAGGTTTTCATCTCCTCTCAGTGGCTTTCCCTCCCTCCGCCCCTGTCTCTGATCTGCAACAGGGGAAGGGAAAAGGGAAAATAGGAGTAGAAGCCACCAGAAATTACTGTTCTAATTTAGCATTAGCAGGAATTTGTAAACCACCACTAAGTAGATAAAGCTAAGAGCTACTAACTACAAACATAACCAAACAATAACCTCTGTGACTGTTTAATGGAGACCTTGATTAGAAACACAGAAACCAGGAGCCTTTACTGGAAACCAGGGAGCAATAATGTATTCAGAGAGAAAGGCTAATGGGGCCTGCACAGAAAATCAGCATTCTGGAATGAAAAGAGAGGAAAAAGGGAGGTAATCAGGTATAGAAGGAGTTAGATTTAATACAGCAATTTGAATTTGGCTGTAAAATATTGACAGTGAATTATTTTTCTGAAGTTAATGAATTAACACACTGGAATAAAGAACTGTAGTATTTAGAAACACTTGCCTACTTTAATTTTGCAGGATTGTATACAGATACAGGTTGATTTATGGGTTTTGCTTTAAAATGTAGTTTGTTGTTTAGAACTGCCTGGGTCACTGAAAAATCTTTTCAGGGTATTGGATTTCATGTTGCATAGTCAGTTCATAGTAACATATTTTGCATATTTATTGTTTCCAAAGGCTTGAAAGTGTGTTTAAAGAGTAAATTAGAGTGCACCTGGTAATAGCCTTAGAGGAAACTCCACAAGAATTATAGACATCATTTTCTACATCAATAGTTACAAATTTTGTCTACTGACAAAGAATGTCCACAATAGTGTGGTTGAAGTGTCTCTTACATTGCCTAAGCACAAGTGTTTCCTCATATATAATTTTTTCGTTTCCAAAAAAATATATTTAGAAAATATAGTAGCATCTCACTCTTCCTAGTAATAATCAAGGTCAATGCTAAGGAAATTATCAGTTTTATTGAGTCAATATTCTATATTATGTTGTCCAATAGAGTAGTCACTAGCCATATGCTATTCAAATTTAAGTAAATTTTTAAAATAAAATTAAAAATTCAGTTCCTCAGTTGAACTAGTCATATTTTAAGTCAAATTTGACTAGTGGCTAGTGTTTTGGGACTTGCAGACATACAGCATTTTTATCATTGCAAAAAGTTATATAGGACAGTGCTGTATAGTAAGTCGAAACAGTTCAGATGATTATATTTGTAAAAATGATACAATTTCAATAAATACAAAAACACATTTCTTGTTGTTATTATTTTCAAAAATTTTTCTAAATGGTAAATCTTTCTAAAAGAGTATATTTTCCCTACTAAAATTGTATAGCATGTCTTATCTCTGCAGCTTCTCCATTTTATGTGTTTATTGCCCAAAGAGTAAAATTTAAAGTAATTAATTCATTAAAATAACAAATCCAATAAAACTTTAAAATAACATTTAATTTCAAAGATGCAACAAAAATTAAGGCTTTGTAGCCAGGTTATTCTAAATCATAATGTTTTCAAAATAATCAGATTAAATGAGACTAGCCCTAAATACGCCATGTACATAAAAATAGAAGCAGCTGTTTATTAGTCCAGGATTGATATTATGGAAACATTAAATATTCAGTAAATCATCGGCTTGTGTATTTCAATGGTTTTTTAAAAAAGAAACCAGTGCTAAATTCACATTAAATATTTCAAAATATTAATTCTTACAATTTTTTTTTACACAGAAGCCAAATAGAAACTAGTTAATTTGATCTCCAAGAATTAAGCAGTTTTAATATTACTGATAGTAGTATCAGCAGTGGTGTAGGAACCCCATGATCTCATGAATAATAGACCTAAGTACAACTTTTATTTGTCAAAAACCTATTGGATCTTATTTTCCTTTTAAGATACTGACTTATTTAAAAAAGTAAATAAAATTATGTATACATGCATGTGTATATACATATAAATATAATCAGAGTTTTCACAAACACTCTTGAAAGAAAACACTCTGTCTTTAAATATGTATGGTGACATTTCAAGCAAAGTTTAACCTAAATGTGTGAGGAGTTAATCTGATGCCTGTAACTTAGCACCTTTGTACTGTGGTAGTGGAAAGGAACAGATCACTTAATGGTTTCAGATGTTAGACTCTAGTGAACTAGGATGGGTTTCCTTAGCATGACATCAGTTTATCTAGTTTATTAGCTTTGTAGTTGAAAAATTTATTATTCTTTTCTGTCTGCAAGCATTTTCATGACTTTTCTTCCGTTTGAAAAATGTTTCATTTGTTGTGTTATATAGGAAATAGTCCATTAAATAACCCTTAATTGCTAGAATTAGCTTATTCAATTATGATTCAATTTCTTTTAAATGTATTTCTTTAAGGAAATTAAAGGATCCAATTATGCAGACTTATGTCGATTTTCATTAGAAGGTCTCAGCAATTGAATTTTATGAATACTAGTACTTTATGGCCCTCAACTGATGAGGGGAATGGACTATGCATTTCAAGTACCTTTAAATGTGAAATGAGTTTTGCATTTCTTATGCATTCTCATTAACTGTACATTCTTTTTTCAAATAGTTATTTCTGTAAATTATCAATTATACTTTGGGCAACCAAAATAGTAAAATTTTTAACAACATGAAACAAACATTTATTTCTCTGGATCCAAATGCATGATCAGGCCACACAAATTATCTGCCAGTTATATAACAGTCTTGTGAGAAATCTCAGACTCACGGGCATTTTTGCATGCTCTTAATAACCTGTCTGATGTGTTTGTTATGCCTGAATTGCTTTTTTTCCCTTAAATTTACCATATGTGGTCTGCCTATACTACAGCTAATTGGAATAGACATTGGAAATAAGTCAAAGCAATCATCCTGCAGGGAACGTATGAGGGAGACTCAGACCAATGTGTCTGTCTACTCCGGGTGACCAGCCAAACCAGTTAGAATCTCTTTTTCCACACTTAAGAGAGAGAAAGAGAAAAAAAGACAGAGTTAGCTGGCAATTGAGTAAACTGGTTGAACAAAGGTAGAAAAGTGGCTCAATGCTTTTGCAATAGCTAATAGAATCGCTGTTGAGTCAACAGACTTGCATTTTTTTAACTAAATGGCAATGAAAGATGTTACAGGTATCTGTGATGCCTCATTAAGACATTTGAGACATTTTTCTTGTCCTCTCTTGCCACCTTTCCAACAAACCATTTGTGGAAACTGAATTTATTCTTACAACCTGAAAAACATCAAACAACACACAGCTTATTATGTCCAATTCCATTGGATATAAACACTTTTTATTGATAAAAATTGTTCCAATCAATGGTGAAGACAACTGAATTGAAGAGAATATGTAATATAAAGTGCTAGCTTCTTCTAAGTGCAATAATCTTACAAATTTGTTTATAAATCATCTTTCCCATTTGGATTCAGATATAACTTTGCAAAGAATAAATTAAGAGGTGGAAAGGTTGTAGGTGGCTCTAAATATGTTCAGGCCTCTTTTTGATTATGTTCACAGATTAATGTGGACCATGAGCTCATTAACTACGTCATTTGATAAAAATCAGAATCAGCATCAAGATGAGTTCATCAAAACAGAAGTAAAATCAAACAGAAGACAAACATTTTCTTTATCTACAATCTTATGTAGTTTGTGAAGAAAAAAAATATTTTTAGAGCCGTCTTCAAACAACTTTGATAATTTTATCCAGTCAGTTGTCTCTCTATTATAAATACAGAATGTGGAGGAAACACCAGTAGTCATCAGTGATTAGCTAAAACCATGCAGATTATGATAAGAGAGGAAGTGTAGGTCCACAATTGCTGACCTGACTCCATGTCTGTCCTTGGAGAGCACAAAAAAATCTCCTTGAACTCTCATTAGAATGTGTTTTTTTTTAACCCCAATAGCTAGTTGAACTCTTCACTTAGGCACACCTTACAAAAGAGCAATGACTTTAGATAAAATCATTCCTCACACTTTCATGATTAGTTTGAGGCCTGGGTGCAGAAAGGGAAAAAAGTTCAGTGTTAAATATTATAAGACTTCCGCAGTTTTATATGTAACATCAGAAGGAAGGAACTCCCTACACAAGGCTATTTTCATGGTTCTCATTATCACATAGAGTTAATCAAAAACAGTTCAACCTCAGGCAAATACCCTGAGATGAACGTATTAAAGAGAAATAAAGCATCTTAGTCACATGGATAATAATTAACTTTGAGAAAGACCAAATCAAAGCAAAATATGGTGCATTTTCTCTGAAATATTTTCCCCTAAATACTAATAAATGCTGGGTTGATAATACATGCATTATACATTATCAACCTTACACTGTAGTGTATCATAACAAACCAGCAAATGACTGTCCTCACTATGTTCTTTGGGCACATGAGGAGTTGTAAATATATGCCTGCATAATTTAATGCATGACACATTTATTTTGTTATGAAACTACATGTTAAAATGCTACAGTGCTATTGTTTTAAAACGTCAAGAGCTAAAACACTGACTACAGTATGCAATCCAGATGGCAAATTCTCAAGGCATAGGACTGGAAAATGAAAAAAAAAAAAAAAAACGAAGAGTTGTTTGGGTTTCTCAGTCATGCAGCTTCCTAGCTTGCTTTTACCTTTCAGCACTAGCAAGGATTTAAATGCAATAAAAGCAGTTAGTTTAACGGAGAAACAGGATTTGTTACAGGTCTGCTAGTCTTTTAAAAACACCTTTATTCCTCCTAAAATGGCCTGGGCTATTTAAGTTCTTGTGTTGCACTAATTAATAATAAATAGAGTACATTAAAGTTGCTGTATTTATCTAACTTCCTATCACATGCAAGTCAATACACACATATATTTACGTATAGTCTACATCTTTCTGCTATTTAAATTTTGCAGGATAAGAAATATACAGTGAACTAATTTTCAGAATGTGTTTATGTGTCATGCATAACGGATAAAACAACTAGTTAGAATATCAAAAATATAAATGCAATTTTCTTAATTAAAATGTCAGTCATGCAACTATGCCAAATCACATTTTAATCAAATAAACCCAGACCTTATAATTAAAGACAAGTACTTCAATTGCAGAATTTTAAATAGCTTAATTGTATATGGAAAATGTGGCTTGAAAATATAAACACAAGACAACTTCTTTTAGTCTTTTTGGTCAGCCTATTAAGAAGGATAAAAGTCTTGCATGTATTTGAGATTAGATACAGCATTAATTGGCAGCACTTTGTCACAATATCCCATTTAAGTAGTCTTGACTGTTCTTGCACAATAAACAACATTGTGTTTCTTTCAGTTTTTTTGAAAGTTTTATTTATATTGGAGAAAAAGCCTCCAGAAGTTCCCCAAATCTCCAGGAGACATGAGATATTTAATACAATAACCACCTCAGTAACTCAGTGATCACGTATTTCACCTATTTGTTCTAAATTCCCTTTTTATTTTTTTAAAGGCAGTCTTCCAGCAGCTACAAACATCATTAATTGACTTTTCTTGAACCAAGGTTCTTATTAACAAAATATAAATTAGATAATGGTTATTAGTGCAGCAACAACACTGAGATGAGTCTAGCCATAACATGTCAGTAACATGAAAAATGCTGGGTTTTTTGGTTTGGAGTTTATCTGTGTTTTCAATCAGGCTTAGCCAACTTGAGCAAGTAGTTCTTGTGGGCAACAATTATGGGTTTTACTTATGTGTTTGATTTGTATTTGGGTCTTTTTTTTTCCTTATTTGATGACCAAGGCACACACAAATATTTGTCTCGAGCCTAAAGCCCTGAAAGTATGCCATTCTTTAGCTGGTGAAATTCTAATCTCATTTTACTATGTAGTCAATGAGCTGCTGAGAGTTGCCTTGGCTTGTTAACATGATAGCAGACAGATGAGAAGAAATAAAAAGTACTGGCCTGTGAAAGCCAAATCAAAGAGCCAGATTGAGGAGATTCTCAAGTTACCCAGGTGAGGCCCTCCGTGCCTAGCTGATGACCCAGCTAATGGTCAGAATGCTGTAGGTTCCGTTTGGATGATCCAAATGTTAAAACATGGGACTTCGATGTCTGCATAAATGGCAGAGAATTTGCCTTTTCTTTGTAAGCTTACTATACAATAAACAAAAGACTGGTATTTGATACTAACCAAACATGGAGAAGGAACAGACAATAACATTGGATGAATATATTCAAGATACAAATCTTTACGTGGCATTGAAAAAACTTCAGGATCCTATGTTTCTGTATCACAGATTTTTAATTCTCCTTGAGGTTAAACCTACTGCCATTTACCAAAAAAATACTCATTTCCATAGACATATAACAATATAAATTGCCTGAAAATGGGATAATGCTTTCATGCAGTGAAATATATTGATAAAATAAGAGAAAGTTACAGCTATTTTTTTTTTTTTTAATGATTATAGGATTTAAGAGAAAGGGTATGTGACAACACTCTGAAGAAATATTTTAGGTGTTGTAAAAACACTTGTATCTGGGAGCATTGAAATCTACAGACTGATATTTCCTTTTTGTTTTCTTTTTCAGAGCAACTGCTTACTGGACATTTAAGCTTTATAGTCAGCTGCTGGAAAAATAAATGCCCTTTAATTTTTAAATTGAATTATAAAGCCAAAAAATCCTATTGCTCTATTTATCTTATTTTGTTGTTTACATTTGACTTTATAATTTCTTTCACTTGAAAGATTTTAACCTTAAAGGAAACTTTACTCTCAACATTTATGACAATTCATAGATCATCAAATTGATTATCAAATTTTCAATGTTAAATATTACTTCATAAGTCTATTTACAACCTTCAGAATAAGAAAGTCAGCTATGAAATACCAAGCCTTGACTAGTAGTGCCACCTAGCATCACAAAGAAAAAGTTGTTCAACTACTTTGCAAAGCATTGGAAATTTATCAGATCATCTAATATACTATCTTCTTGATCCTTAATCCAGAGGAAAATAAGCAGACATGATCAATTAGAAGAAATGTACACAAAACCTATATATTTTGAGAGATAATATACTACATATTATGAATGTTCGTGTTTTAGGAAGATGCAGTTGTGAGAGGTAGCAGTAAGATATAATTCCTGGTTTGCTGACTGACATGCTACCACTTTTTCCTACAAGTTAAGAAAATATACTGGGATTCAAATGAATAAAAATAATGTTTGTGTACTGAAATAGTGGCTATGACCTAATTTATAGAATAAAAGTAAGTCATTCACAAGTATCAGCATTTTGAATACTGTGGCGACTAAAAACTGATTGAGACCTGCTAGTGTTTTGAGTAATGAATTTAGAAATTTTGGAATATAATATAATGCTAATAAAGATATCACAGGCTCAAGCCTGAATGGAATTGAGGACAACAATTCCAACCATCTTGGTTAAGATGCTTCTTATTGGTGATAAGTGAATAATAAGAGAGTAGATGACTCATGTCAGACCCATTTCTCTCACAATTCAGATGGACTTAGCTGTGAGATAGGGCAAGTCCTCAAATAAGACCATTTCATTCAAAGTCATTTTATAATCACTTTGATGAGAAGAAAATCACTAATTCTTGGTCACGGCCACTGTCTGTGTGGAGTCTACATGTTCTCTGCATGTGTACATGGGTTTTCTCTGGGTAGTTTGGTTTCCTTCCACATCCCAAGGAAGTTCACATGAGGTTCACTGGTGTGTCTAAATGGTTCCAAAGTGAGTGAGTGTTGGAGTGTGTGGGGGTGCACCCTGCAATGTGACGGCTTCCTGTCCAGGGCAGTTCCCACCTTGCGCCCTGAGCTGCTGGGATAGGATCTGACCACTGGTGACCCTACACTGGAATAAGCAGGCTGGAAAATGAATGCTTATTATAAAATAAAAGTTCATAAAATCTATGATAATTATATAAATGCATGACAAAAGAATGCAATAGGAAAGTGCTCAGGAAGCCCACTGTATTTATTTCTGAAGGAGATGCTCCTTACAGTTTTTGCTTTGCTAACATTTCTTCCTTGATTTAACACACCACCACTACAACTGCTGTCACTCACTGATTCACCAAAAACTGGGTAAATATTTATCCTGTTTTCATTAATATTTCTTAAATGTGTGGGTGGATCACAATTATTTCAATGTTTAATATTAAAAGTGTTTTGGGTCTTTTTTTAGAAGTTTAATATGTTTTTGTGACCAGAAATATGCCATTGGAACTTAACTCTTATTTATATCAATTAGCCTATGGTAAAGTGGGTTTCATTCAAGCTTGTCCAACCCACAGCTCATGGGTCACATGTGACCTAGGACTGCTTTGAATGCAGCCTGACACAAATTTGCTAACTTTCTTGAAACATTATGAAATGTTTTTGTGATTTTATTTTTTAGCTCATCAGCTATCATTAGTGTTAGTTTTTATGGTTGGCCCAAGACCATTCTTCCTCCAGTGTGACTCAGGGAAGACAGAAGATTGGACACCCTTGATTTCCAACAACTTGCTTAAAGTTGATGTCTCCAAAACCTACTGATGACATTAAATGAGGACTTACTACAACAAAACTTAAGTGGTTATCTTAGAAAATGGGGAAAACCATTGAACACAGGTCACACTCTGGGGCATACTCCTTTGGGAGTGGTCAGCTACTCAAATTAAAATATGGCAACAGAAAGGCTAACTTGAGCTTCTTTCAAACCAGTGCCCAGGTGTGCAATATCTAGCGAGTGGGACTCCAAAGGCAAATAACCTTGGCAGAAATAGGAGGATTTTCAAGATTTCAATTAGGTTAGGTTTAAAACTAGAATGGAACTGCAATACCTTCCACAAAGCGAAAGGGTGAATGCAGCAATATACACTAGGCATCAGTATGTCTAAACACAAGTGACATATAATATCCCAAACATACCAGACTTTAGCAAAAGTACTCTTCAACTCACCTTTTAAGAGGTAAGATGGCATAATGGTGAGGAGTATGATTTTGCAAGCATCCTGCCTCACCAATTGCTAGCTATGTGATATTGGACAAGTTAGATCAGTTGTCTGCAACCCAGTTTCCTGTGAAATGGACAACAGGGATATGACTGAATGAAATGAAAACACTCAGCATTGCTGTAAACATCTACTAAAAATGTGTTATTATTATTTTATTATTGCTCCTCTCTTCTCAGGTTAGGTTTTGACACTGAATTCTTTCAGTGCCATTTCACCAGTTGGAAACCTCTCTGGCTGATGGCACCTCTACCTGGGCTTCACTTGTGTCTTCTGGGCTTGCTCTGCCCACTTGGCCCAGCAGGCTGCGCTCTGTTCACTCCCCAGCCCGAATCCCACAATCACCATGGCACTTATGCTCAGCTCATGGCAGGACCAGGCGTGCTGTAAGTGGCTTCTGTGGCTGGGTGTCAGCACTCAGACAAGGGGGTATGGTGGTGCCCTGAAAACTTGGCGATGCCAGCAACCACAGAGCTCCAAGGGGTGTTACAGCTTCTGCTTGGGGAGTCCCAAGGTCTGAGAACCCAGAAAGTGTTACAGCTCTCATTCCTTCCCACTGCCTTCAGCTTCAGGGAACAAGGGTGTGTCACAGCTCTTTCTGTCCTGCCACCTGCAGCTGAGCAAATGGGGGCATGGGGCACCCAGCAGCTTTTTCTCCCCTGTTGCTTGGTGAGTGGGAGGGAGGGTTACAGTGTTATAGCTCTTCTTGCACCTTCCATTTGGTGGGTTCTGGGTTCTTGTCCCATGACCAAGAAGAATGAGATTACATGGACACCAGAGAGAGAGAGAGAGAGAGAGAGCAAGGCAGGGGAGAATTTTATTGAGTGACAGAGAAGCTTCTGAAAACGACAGGGAATCTGAAGTGAGTAGCCCTCTGTGTGAGAGGGGGCCTGAAAGCAGGTAGCCATCTATGTAGCTGAGTTCAGGTTTTTATAGGTTTGGAATGAGGAGGCGCAGGCTGTAGGTAGCCTTTGGAAAAGGTAACATTCCATTGGTTAAAGAGCATTATTCAGAGACAACCAATCAGGAAACAGTGGGCAAACAAGAATAGAAGTTCACACACTGGACTCTATCCAAAACCAGCAGTTCGGTTTTCAGTCTTCAGGCTGTCTTTAGCTTGAAGGCCAGGTTTCACAAGGAACCCATGCCTATCTACCTAGGAATTTGTCTGTCTTCTGATGCTATCAGTTTGTCTCAGGAATGCCATGATTCTGGGTCTTTAGGTAGAGAGTCTTAAAAGAGCTTCAGCAAAACATGACTGGGAAGCTAGCCACTCACCACTAATATGCAAACACATAGTTTCCAGCCTAATGGAACTGAGGAAATAGCACTGATATAATAAATATGGGATATTTGTCACCAAAATATAAAATTATAATATTTTAACATATTTTCTATGCAACAGTCATATATTTTATATATATTAGCAAATATATTCAATATGTTAATTCATATGCATTAACAAATATATTCATGTGTATTAACAAATTTAATATGTGATCAATCTATTTAATCCTTTTGCTAAACTTTATAGTTTAGCACAAGATATAATTAGCTGATATCAATAATATTTGTCACTCATTAATTTTTTCCTCCAGGATACAAGTTTTGGTGTCAGCAAAATGAAATACCTCTCAAATCTATAATACAAGCATGATCTAGTCTTAAACAAGAACCACTCCTGTTATGACAACTATAACTCTTCCTCCTTTTAAAGTTTACTCAGATTCTGAATTATGGATAATTACAAAGAAGCTTGGTGAAGTTACATAGAGGAAGACGGTTTCATTTTTCAAATTCCCAGTGAAAAATAAGTAACACAGCATCACAGAAGGCAAAATATTCTGTCCCAGAGGAAGGTGCCAGGACTTTAGCTTACTTCTTTTGCTTCCGTGTTTGGTTGTCTTTGGCCATTTCTCAAGATGTGTAAGCATCTGATGTATTAATAAAAGCACTTTATTTGCAACCCATATTAGTTCTGATTTATTACACATATCCCCAGTTATGATTTTCAGTGGCCAAAATAAGAAATTTTGGAGACTGTAGAAATTTTTTTTTTTCTGGTCTCCAGATTTAGACTAAAGGAGAGTGACCAATACAAGTCACAGGACCCTGAGAATGGGAAGGAGAGGCACTGAATTAAATATCGCTAGCAGAGATTCAAGAATATGAGAATCCCTAGTCCCAACCCTACCATTCCATAATCTTAATCACATGAATGGAAATAACAACGTAAGAATACAGTTTACTGGCTGGGCGCGGTGGCTTATGCCTGTAATTCCAGCACTTTGGGAGGCCGAGGAGGGCAGATCAGGAGGTCAAGAGATCAAGACCATCCTGGCCAAGATGGTGAAACCCTGTCTCTACTAAAAACACAAAAATTAGTCAGGCTTGGTGTCAGGTGCCTGTAGTCCCAGCTACTCAGGAGGCTTAGGCGGGAGAATGGTGTGAACTCGGGAGGAGGTGGAGCTTGCAGTGAGCTGAGATCATGCCACTGCACTACGGCCTGGGTGACAGAGTGAGACTCCGTCTCAAAAAAAAAAAAAAAAAAAAAAAAATACATTTTACCTTAATAACAGGGAGTCATTTGAAATATGGGACTTTTTTCCAGGCATTGTAGGGCAGGCATGAGAGCAAGCACTTACATTTAGAAATGAGAGCCTTGAAAGCTGATATACTTAACTTCACAAAGTTCCATTTGCTTTCTAATCTTATTCTCCCTTTTCCTACTCCTCTGCTGATAAGATATAAAAGAAAGCTAATAGACCCATTTCCAGGGAGTGGCCTGCTTGGATAATATTTTGGAAATTTTAGATATCTTTCATCTAAGGGCAGGAAAGCTTAAGGATGTAAGTCTGTGGTGGAGAGCTACAAAATCAAATATAACTTGGTTATTTTCCCACTATGAAGAGTCACTACGAATAAAGTAAACTTGGATATTAGCTCAAGTTTGAAGGCTCTTTTTATTGTTTTGTTAATGACCTTGCACTGCTGTTGGCAGCAATGGAGGCCTGCAGAGGCCTTAGAAGAGGTTTCTGGGGGCAGTCATGAAACAGGATCACATAGCTTAGGTGAGTATTCAAATAGTTCATAGATGTGACATAATTCTCAGTAAATTTTTCAGAAATTGGTTTTGGATTGAGGAATAGCTGAATTTGAATTTATCCATGGCTCTTTCTTCTCCAAATTTTATCATCAGACTTTCTGTTAACTTTATTTTTATGATAGATTGAATAACTGACCCCAGTATTTCCTCCTTCCCTTATCTGTACACTTTGACATGTAATTTTGCAATTCTTTCCCCTAGAAGTGCTGTCTTTTCATACTGCATGGCTTGGCTTTGAGCTCAGTCATATGACTTGTGTTAACCAATGGAATGTGGCTGAAATAACAATTTTTAAATATATGTTAAACTTCTGCTGTCACCATGACAAGAACATACTTAAGGTAGGCCACCAATATGCAAAGAATGAGTAGCACGTGGAGAAAACCTAAACACACCCAATGGCTTTAGACCAACTCTCACTAAATCAAGACTAATCAGCTTAACTCCAGCTGAGTTACAGATATGAGAGGAAAAAAGTTTTGCTATTTTATGTCACAGAGTTTTGGAGTGGCTTGCATGTGTCATTAACTGATTTACCTTTTTTGACAGTTTCCATTTTCTAAACTTTTAGGTCCTCTTTATGTCTCCTTTAATTTCTCTCCACTTCTCTCATGTTTAAGATTCAACATCATAATCTTTTAAAATAATTTAAGTCAAGTCAATAATCTATTAAGATTGTGTTTTTGTTAGTTTGTTTAAGAGATATATTAACACTATAAAAATGTGCTATCAGTATTGTCCAAAGTAGGCAATGTTTACAATCATGCTATAATTATTATCAGTATAAATATTGCCTAGATGTTTGAAACATGTTTTTTCAGTTAAACATGCATGTGTTTTCCTAAGAAACTGTCATCAATAGATACTACATGTATATGTGAGATGTTACTAAGAGATTCATTACAGTTTTTAACATGAATTAAATCAATCTTCAAAGTATAAAATTCGAGTAACAATTTGATGTATGTAATTTGAGTAACAATTTCAGGTACGTAACAATTTGATGATTATAAGAAAGGCAATTAAATATCAGATAAGGAATTTACCCAAATACTTGATTTTTAAGAAAAATTAAGAAACTTAAAGCAAGTAAGAAACCAGTGCAATTCCTAAGAAAAACACAGCAGGTAATTACAATTTAGTTTATATTTGGTGTAAGTCATATGTGATTTACTTTCACCATCTCATAAATTTTCAAAAACTTATAATCTTTACACTATTCTAAACTTCATTCATTGAAACTTTTATTATGGACATATTTATACTAGATCCTAGATTACCTTGTATCTTATTTTTAAATGTGTTGAATTTTGCATATTCATCTTTTTATGTGCTTCATTATATGTTTAAATTGTGGACATATATCTTATAGGATATCTTGTGAATAATTAGAAACAATGCAGAAATCTCACTTCCTTTATTCTAATTCTCATATCCTCTTTTCTGAATGACTACCTTAATCTCCCAGATATTCTTTGAACCTGCAGTCTCATAATGCTCTAATATGTGTTCAATGTTCCCAACAGAGTTGTATTTCTAGAATAATAATATGAACAAGTCATTTTCAGGTGTCAATTTTAAAAGAATCTTTCCATTACCTATGCAATGAAGTTAAAAATATTTGACTGTGTTAACAAAAAAAAGATATTATATATTCTATCTAATGTTCCAGCCTCATGTTCTACCTCTTTCTTTTCAATAAAGCTTTCTAATGGCAGTTGAAAATATTTCTAAGTGAAACAATATAGATTTGAGAACAGTAGGTGAATATCTTCTTAAATCATGTCATTAATGTTAATTAAATGATCTATATCAGAGTAGAGGGAAATTTCTAGTAATATGTCACAAGACTTCACTGATAACTCTTTCTATTTGAAACAGTTACTTGAAAGATATCATTGCAAATTGCAGATGCTGGAAAACAGAAAAAAACTTAGTGACCATAATGAATGATTAAAAGATAAATATTAACTGGAAGGATTTTGAATAATGAATATAAAACACTACTGATAGGTCCACAAACAAACATGTACAAAATATAGAGCGTGCCAGAGCTAATAGTACACAGGTGAATAAAGTTTACTTGTTTAGTTGAGAGCTAATGATCAGCCTGCATTTCTACTAGGTTCTGGGGTAAAAGGTAGAACACATCATCACCCAGCGCTCGAGGAGCTTTTAGTCTTGAAAGCAAACAATTAGAAAAAAATTAATATAATTTCTTAATCAAATTTATTCCTTGCTTACATTAAGAAAAACATGATAAGAACTTGAGTAATGTATTTGTATGCGTCACTTAAAGAATAATACAGATAAAGTCAATCCAGACAAGTACAATCAGGATTATGAGGAGAATTTGAATAATATCAAATGAAGAATTGCTGTCTTGTTTACAGAAGTGAAAACTGGATGAAATGCTAAAAAATAACAATGATGGTAATGATAATATACAGAAATAAAAATAATTAACCCTAATTGAATATTACCTATGTACCAGGCATTCCATTATGTTAAAATTATATAATTCTGTATTTGGTGATTGGTTGCTTTTTTAAAATTTTTCATTTTGTGAATGAAGAAATGAGGTTTGTCTTGTATAGTAATTTGTCCAAGGTCACTAAATTATGAGTTGACTCTTCAAACTTAGGTCTGTATCACTCTAGAACTTGAGTTATTAAACATGATACTGCCTGATATTGTCATTAGTGGGTGTTACTGAATATCTGAGAAACTAATATGTATTAAAAAATTAGAATTTTTCTATAATAGAGTATCACATATATTATGAAACTCAATTGTTATAGAATATGGAATAAAGAGTGTAGAATATCAAATTACATATGATACATATGATACTCTATTGTAGAAAATAATGTAGAATAATTTGGAACAGAAAATCTAAGTTTATGATTAGTATCTGTTACTTGCTGGGTACATAACTTTGAACCAACTACTATCTCTCTGAATCTCAATTTCTTTATCTAAAAATAGACATAATAATAACTAAATTATACTATAAGGCTAATGTGCAGATCAATACTATAAAAGGAACATAGATGACAGGATTTTGAAAAAATTTCAAAAGGTACTTTTAAAATGCTTATTTGTATTATTATTATAATCACTAAAACCAAGCAAGAATTAAAGGTTAAAAGCCATAAGTAATAATTTATGCATAAACCTTTAAAGATTAGAAGTCTTCTATGCAAATGTGAGTTCCTGAACTTACATCAAGGAAAGTATTCAAATATCGCAAAGATGACTATTTGATTGGGCTATCAGAGAAGAAATGTAGGCATCAGATGAGTGTTCACAAGTTTTGAAAACACTTTTTCTTTCATCGTACTTTTCTGAAAACAGTTTATATGTATTTATATAACATGTTTTCTATTATGTAAGTAGACTTTTGTTTGGAGAAAGCCATTTCAGTTATCTTTATCTTCCTTAGAGCAATGAAGTAATATACAAATCATTTCAGGGAAAAAACATGTAAGAAAGATTTGTGACTCTCCCTTCCCATTATTGAATGCTTTTACAGAGATAGTCTTAGCATGAAAAATATGTTATTCATACATCTCAGAATAAAATCATGTTACTTTACTTGCCATTTCAATTATATTTTTAAATGATTGATTTTGAGTTTCAGTGTAAAGATTACATCAATTTATATTCTCTGATGAATTCTTATTTTCTTGAAATGTTTGCTAGTTATGTTATTATAGTAGTACGCAGTGTAGCATCTAGTTCAACTTTCAAGGTATATATTTTACTTTGGCACCAAATAGTGAGAAATAGTTCATTTATTATACATTATATTGAAAATTCTGGTTTATCTTTCAAATTTCCGATTTTTAAGCCAATTGAAAGAAATATTAGTCCATTAATGATAGATACAGATGGTGTCCATCTGGTATCCATCTTTAACTCTAAGAATGGAGGCATAAGGACACACTGAAACATTAGACTTTCAAAATTAGATGCAATCTAACAGCTCAAGGAAAATGTTATTTGATCCATTATAATTTTTTTCTAATACTCATATTTCAAACAAGATAGAGGATAATTTTTTTTCTGAAAATAAGAGTTGTAATTTTTTACAAGTCCACAATTTTTTCCCACTCTAAACCCAATAACAAATATCAAAATCATTAATACAAACCAATTTTTCACTTACAGCTTATCTCAAAAATCTTTTGGTAATCATCAACATGTGGACATCTTCTGGAGTTTTATTTCTTGTGTATTAACTCTTTGCCTATGGAAAATTCAAGTACTTCAGACTGGAATGTAACTAAATTAAAAAAAAAAAATCAGTGCCCCATAAAAACCTTACTTTGCATTGGGTCCTAGAGAGAAAAATTATCTTGTTTCTCAGTGTCACTAGTCATAATTATGACTTAAATTTTATTGGGTTTATTTTCCCAAACTAGAATATGCCATTGTAATGCCCTTCAGGGATACTGTAAAGATATAAGGATGATTTCAAAACCAATTTAGGCACTCCTAGAGGAAATGTTAAATACAAAGATACACCATGCATTTAATAAGAAAAACAATAATAAACATTTCAGAAATAAAACGTAAAAACATTAATAAATAATTTAAACAAACACATTCATGAAGACAATGTATAAAATGCAGAATGACAATAGCAATAAAAGCTTTGGTAAATTTAATGGCGATGTTTTTAAAAAATATCTAAAGGAAATAATATATTCTATTCTGTTGTCAGTAAAAACTTTTTAAATTGTTAGATTTTTATATAGACTTTCTCATGCATATATACTGGCTTCTATTAACAATGTTGCTGCTAAATTTAGATTCTGCTTCTGTGTGTTTGGGGTGGGGGGTATGTGTGTGTCCTTCAGTTCTTTATGCTGAAAAATGTTAAAAGTTATTTTTTCACCCAATATTACCATATCTTAAAAATATATAATGTTTTCTAGTTTTATGTCATGTACTTGTCACTGTGTATGATGATTACATAATTTTTAAAAAAATGTTGTACTTTTAATTTTTGTGGGTACATAGTAGGTATGCATATTTATGGGGTACATGAGATATTTTGGTACAGGGATGCAATGCGTAATAATCACATCATGGAAAACTGGGTATCCAACCCTCAAGCGTGTATCCTTTGTGCTACAAACAGTACAATTATACTTTTAGTTATGTTGAAATGTACAATTAAATTATCATTGACTATAGTACCCCTGCTGTGCTGTCAAATACTAGGCTTTATTCATTCTTTCTAACATAGTTTATTTCTCAATATTCTCTCCACCTTTTGAAAACCTAAGAGGTATTTATAAGAAATTAAAGCATTTTTAAAAATGAAGTTATAAAGGCTTATTCTTGAGAGCTTTTAAAATTAGGTTAATTACATCAAATTTCTTTACCCTCCACAGATTTCACTTCCCTTACAACCTCTCTCTCTCTCTCTCTCTCCCTTTCTCTCTCTCTCCCTTTTGTTTTTGTAGAGACAGGGTCTCACTGTGTCAGCCAGGCTGGTGTC
Organism: Rhinopithecus roxellana; assembly: GCF_007565055.1. Classification (NCBI taxonomy): domain Eukaryota; kingdom Metazoa; phylum Chordata; class Mammalia; order Primates; family Cercopithecidae; genus Rhinopithecus; species Rhinopithecus roxellana. The sequence goes on along the minus strand of NC_044551.1, from coordinate 126,573,182 downwards.
AAACACCTGACCTCAAGCAATCCTCTTACCTTGGCCTTCCAATACAGGCATGAGCCACCACACCCAACCTTATACTTTATCTACCGGAAGTTGCTTCCATTTTTCCTAATGTGTTATTTTTTAACAAATTATTTTTTGTTAATAATAAAACAGAATCTACCAGATGACACAAGTATCAATGTATAAATACATATACAGAACCAAAGATTTTGGAATACTACATAACAAAGGAGACTGTAGAAACCACCTAGATTTTTTCCAGTAAATATCTGAATGGCATCTAAAATTTTTATTTCATACATCAGAAATATAGGAGAGAAGGAGAAATAGAAATAAATGAGCTGAGTCCCAGATTCTTGCTAATGAACGGGAAGAAATAAAGTCAAAACCCTGGATATTGTTCCCTCCTGGGTCCGGACTGTCGTTGGGAGATGTTGATTAGGTCCAACACCTACCTACCCTTTATAGATAAAGAAATTAAGTTCCAAAGAACTCATGTGACTTTCACGAAGTCATACAGAAGGTGAGCAGCACATTCTTTCACTCATGTACTACATATAGCTGTGAAAAGAACAGAAAAATTAAAATATTCTGATGAAAGACTTAAAAAAAAAACCCACACAAAAGCTTTTCTATTAGTTTGTTGTTCCTTGCATCTGTTGTATTTAGGATAGTGTATGCCATATACCAAGTAGTTAGCAAATATTTGCTGAAAAGATAAAGAAAATAAATACAAATATACAGAAACATTGCTTCCTTTAGGTAACACTTACCGCTGAATTCTTAGAGCAACAGTGTATGTTTATTCTTAATTATAATAAACATGAATCACCAGAAAAACATCAAGTTTCAGTCAGTATCTTTTTCTCTTTTTTTAATGAAGAAGACGTTACAGTATATTGAAAACAATTTTTTGAAAATGATTAAAAACTCTTAAATTTACTTAAATGTGAAAATTATCTCAAAAGTCTATTATGCTATAAATCTTCTATAATAAAGGTAGAACAATGAAATATGATAAACATGTTTAATATAAATTGTAATTTATAATTATTATTATAACTCTTTTAAGTTTTAGATACAAATATTAAAAACTGCTGTCAACACTTGGCATTCTACATAAAACACTATCATTAGGAAAACTATTTTGCTATTATGCTTTGTATGTTTTTGTTTGTTCTTTTGTTTTCTAGTATAACACTTTATTCAATGGTAGGAATTTCTACCTACTCATAAATACTTAAGATATGAAATGATTTATTACTTTAAAAAATAATAAAAAGAAATAGCTCATTAGTGAGATGTTTAACTTCCAAAAATTATAAATTAATGGAAATTGTGCTAAAGAGATGAAAATGTGGTTTCATTTTGACATATAGTTGTATGAAAAAAATTAAGGCACATCTAAGTAGAATATGAAAAAAAATGATGGAAGGTGAGGAAGAAGAGGAGGAAAGAAAGAAAGCTGAAAAGTAGGGCAAACAGGAAGAGAGAAAATTATGAAGAAAAAATTTCTGACCTCATAATTTTATAAATCAATATTGTAATTAGATGAACATCTAAAAGAACATCATTTATTAAAAATTAAAATCATGAAAGAAAAAAGGTTTTTTTTTTTTTAAAAAGAGATCATAAGAACAAAATAAGCTACTCCCCCCAAAAAGTGCAGATGATTCCTGAAGCTTTTGAAAATGTAAATCCAAGAGGAAAGACCTAAGCAACTAGGTGACCTAATTCCATGTCCTGAATCTGACTTTTCCTGGCTCTATGATCTTGGCAAGTGAGAGGACTTCTCCTCACTTGACTTTTTTTTTTATCCCTACAAAGGGAAAATTACAATACCCAACTGATAAGAAAACTGTAGGTTTAAATAAAGTGGTTATAATATTTTAAAGTTTAAGGGGTGAAACAAACAGCTTAAAAGAATCTGAAACATAATAAGCAGTAAATGTTGTTGATATTATTTAATCTTTAACCTCAAATTGAAATTTTGAGACGAAAAGTCAGAAGATTGTCACAAAGCTAACAAAAGCAGTGATTCTGAATTCTTTGCTCGTAACCATTATGTAATTCAGCCTCCCTGAAACTAGAGATAACAGGAAAATTGTTACCAGGGTCCTTTCTTCCAGGGCTTCCATGATGGTGGCCTGTCACTTCCAAGATGGCGGCAAGCCTCTTGTTCTCTGACCTGGGGTTCTTGGCCTCACAGATTCCAAGGAATGGAATCTTGGGCCATGCGGTGAGTGTTATGGTTCTATTAGAAGCCCTGGGTCACGGAAGAGAACCGTGGAACTCAGCGACTAGTGTTCAGCTCAATTAGGACGAACCCAGGCACTTAGCCATGCAGGAACAATGGTAAGTCTTTAGCCGGATCGGGAGTGGCAATGGGTGCCTCCCTGGATCAGGAGCACAGCAGACACCTTACTAGATCCAGAGGGATGGAAGTCAGTGGCAGGTCTGCAAGGGCGGCAAACAGCAGCAGTAGACTGTGAGCGAAAGCTCAGCTTGAGAGGTAACAAACACGGACCAGAAGAGTGTGCAGTTGCAAGATTTAATAGAGTGAAAACAGAGCTCCCATACAAAGGGAGGGGACCCAAAGTGGGTAGCCTTTGCAGCTGCAATGCCTGGGTTTATATCCTGATCATTGTCCCTCCCCTTGTGCTCTCAGGTGATAGATGACTGGCTATTTCTTTACCTCCCGTTTTTTGCCTAATTAGCTTTTTAGTGAACTCTCTTTACTACCTGATTGGTTGGGTGTGAGCTAAGTTTCAAGCCCCATGTTTAAAGGTGGATGCGGTCACCTTCTCAGCTAGGCTTAGGGATTCTTATTCGGCCTAGGAAATCCAGCTAGTCCTGTCTCTCAAAATCAACCTGAGCTTTATGTAGGTAAAACACACAAACCACCCAGATAGGTATTTGACAGGTGTGACTGGGGATACAACAGGGCAGTTGCTCCATATTTGATACAATTTATCCTAATTATTTATAGAATGCCAATGACATACCACCAACTGTACAGTGGTGTTAAGAGTGGAACTGATGGCCTCTACGTGTGGTGAACCTCCTTTTCACAGGAAACTTGATGTGATGCCTGTGTCAGAGGCATTTGAACCAGAGTGACTCCATCTTGAGTGAGAGCTAGGAAAAACGAGGCTGGGACTTGCTGGGCTGCATTCCCAGAAAGTGGACCACTATCTGACAGAAATCACGTAGGAAAGGAGATAGGGCCACATGTCCTGAAAGATTCCTGGCAACTCTAAAATGCTCTGAAAAGCCATTCAACCCAAGTTATATATGACCTCTTATTTTTTGTAATGCAAATTAAGTTAACATCATATACAACATTAAAAGACTCTCCAAATATCTCTAAAGAACCAGTTAGTTTAGAAACCATAAACACACTAATTATAAGCAAATATACAATTTTATCTATTCCCTGAAGCAGGTATAATCTATGATTGGTAATAGTTAGCTAATAGGCCTTACACTATGAATGTGAAAATAAAATTAAAAAAAAAAAATCTGGAGGGCGTTATGAAGACTCCTCAGACTTCATTAATCCAGATGTTGCTTTCCTAAATTTAGTAATATTTTATTGAAGAACAATTTTTTCTGATGGTGCAACTACCCAACAGACATTCCTCTTTCATGAGAAAGTCACTTGGGGTATTTCTACCTGCTCACCCTTGTCTAGGTGAAAACCAGCTATTTCTCCTTCTCACAGATGAAAACTGCCAATAGATAAGACCTATCAGTCTGAAGTGACTAGATTTATACCATCTGTTAGCTCACTCCTTTCCCTCCTTACTGCGTGCTTACAGAAAGTAAAAAAAAAATGTGGGTATATGTGTTTTCTTTTTTCTTCTGTCCCCCTCCCCACTACGTCCCACACACACCCCCATGCCCAGTAAATATGTGTGTGTTTTCAAATGCAAAATACAATGAAATTTCAAATTAAATGCCCTTTAGAGACAAATTTACCCATTTGAGTTCTGCCTACCGCCTGGGGCTACTAAAAACCAAAACAGGATGTTTTTCTCAAAGGAGTGACTGGCTTACCTTATTTTCTCATCATAAAGAGCAACCACCCACCTGGGTGTCACTATTTTTCTCCAGAGGAAGAACAATTAAGATTCAATTTAGGTCACTTAAATCTCCAAGTTTAAAAGTCCTTCAAAAAACCTGATGGTCCTCAGGAATCTCTGACAACCGTTACACCCAATTTCTGATGTTTGCCATTCCTTCACAAGTGTCTCCAATGCCCCAAATTAGTTGTACTCTTTTGTCATCATTTTAAGAATAATTTAGGCTACTGATTTATTTAAGACTAAATCCCAGCACTGTTTATTCAGAACTCTCTAACAAAAAATAATGAACTCCTATAGTGTTCTCTAAGAGTGGATGTTATTGTTTTCCCTTTGCAGAAGAAAAAAAAAAAGATACAGCAACAATAGTTGGCTATTGTGAAGTCACAGAGCAAATCAGGAAACAATACACCATTTCTGGCATTTTTTTAAAATTGCTTTTTTAGACAGAGTCTTGCTCTGTTGCCAGGCTGGAGTATAGTGGCGCAATCTTGGCTCATTGCAACCTCCGTTTCCCGGGTTCAAGCAATTCCCCTGCCTCAGCCTCCCAAGTTAGCGGAGACTACAGGTGCATGCTACCACACCTGGCTAATTTAATTTTTTTGTATTTTAGTGGAGATGGGGTTTTACCATGTTGGCCAGGATGGTTTTGATCTCTGGACCTTGTGATCTGCCCACCTCAGCCTCTCAAAGTGCTGGGATTACAGGCGTGAGCCACCGCGCCCAGCCAATATTTTTTTTAAATACTGAAAAACTTTGAAGAAAAAGTTCTTAAGGTTTAAGATCTAGTTATAAGGCAGGATTCAGGATCTACTCTAGTGTAGAAAAATAGATAACTTTCTCAGCCTTTCTGATTTTTATTTTTAACATTTTTGTTATTATTAAAGTATTCCAGCTTTTGTAAAGTTTTAGGAAAGCCTTCCTGAAGAGATCAGCAAATTCTGTCTGCAAAGTCTTTTGAATCTTAGAGCAGAAATCTGAATCCTTGCCTCTGTTGCTGCCACTTCCCAGCCACGTTCAGTCTTGCAAAACTGGTAATTTTACCATAGTGGGTCTGACCATGAACATAGAAAGCTACCAGATAGACAGACTCAGGGGTTAGGTGGAAGTTGAGAAAAGAAAATAAGTTTTATCTGAGGAATGCCAAGTCCTTTTTATTATCAGGCTCAGAGAGACATTACAATGAGAAAGCAATCATGTCCTGCTTTCAGTCTTTTCAGCTATGTATTCCTCTCTTGAAACTGCTTACTATTGCCAGAAGTAGCCATAAATTAACCAATAATGCCACACCTGATACTACAACCCACACCCTATGGCTTAACAATGTATAGCCAATCAATAGTGTATGTAATTTTAATGTAAATTCTTAATAAAAAACTCAGGAACTACCTCTTCTTTCTCTTTAAAATACCACGTGTAACTGCTGCTAATCAGAGTCTATATTCAGAGAAACTTGAATCTGTTCTCCTGCATTGCAATCCTCAAGACTGGCACAAAAACTTTCTACTCATATTGATTCTGCCTCAGCTTCTTTTGTTCGGGTCAACACATCTGGCATACGTTGACAGGACTCCCTTTAGCCCCCTGGTGTTTGCCTCTGAAAGTATTACTCCGTAAACTCATAAACTGTCTTCAAAAGTCCCATTGGGTGTTAGGGGTGAGTTCTCCTGAATTTGGAACTCTGACTCTAGACTTTTTATTTGGGCTGTTTTCAAACCCTGTCTTTCCTTTAAGAGTGAAGACTTTGATTTCTTTCTCTGGATATGATATTCAGGGAAAGAGCTCTGCAGAGAAATGCCTTTTTTTTTCCTGCCTTTCTTTCACAGTGCAGGTTCTAGTCAAGTCTGCTCAAGGTTTTTCCACCTCTATCTCATAGCAGAAGTTTGGATCAAAGTCTTGGCAGTTTCGGACTACCATAACAGTTGCACAGCGTACTTTTAAGATTGCAACTGTTTTTTATTACTTGAAAATTCAGACTTAGACTTTATTTGTGACCAATCTTTGTTAGTTTCTAACTGAAGTGTACCACCTTTTGCTCTTCCAGACAGGTATAATATGACAGTCTGGGTCCCCCGTATCTTGAGCACTCTGCTATCACCTAGTGGTTAGGGATAGTCCAAGATACATTAAACTTCAACCTTAAAATGTTACAGTCTCACCAATGTACCATAATGTAGCAGCCTCTCATTATGAGGTACCACTCAGAGTTCTTTGTCTTATGACCAAGAGAATTAAGGAGCATGGACACAAAGGGTGAGTGAGGTTGGAGTGGAAGTATAATAAGCAAAAGAAGAAAGCTCTCCACCACAGACAGGGGGCCTGGAAGAGGGTTGCCATTTTTACAGTGAATGCAAAGGCTTTTATAAGTAACTGATGAGGATTGGGTATCTTATTTGCATAAGGTATGAATTTCTGGTAACTACACCCTATCCTCACAGTGCACATGTGGGCCCTTAACTTGAGTTACTGCATATTGCTTTGTTCTCCTTACTGCATATGTGTCAGGCGACAGAGTTTTCCATTGCAGGCATGTCTGGGCAAGTCATCTATGTAGCCTTTCTTATATTTGCAGCTGTGGGCATGTCTTAGGTAGTAAACCCCCCTGTGCAAGTTCCCTTATCTGTTCCTGCAGGCTATTCTTTTATTTGAAATAATTTAACTGAGGACCCACCCTAACTGCCTGTCTGACCAGTTTCTTCCTTTCTCCTCTCTCAACAACACATCCTCAGCTTTTGTCACTTCTGAAAAGTTCCCAAATTATGGAAAAAAAACCATCTTCAAAATCTGAACACTTTTTTTTTTAGAAACACCAGTTGGATTTATGTATAATACATATGAAGCACACTCTTGTAGTTATCTAGGAAATTAGATATGCCAAGATAGTCATAGGCAACAATGATGAAAAATGGGGATTTTTAAAATACCTACAATAATGTGTTTGTGTACAACATTGTAAATAGCTGGTTTTAGAACCAGACAAATTGGAGACTTCCAATGGCACCTAAAAACGTCTTTTTAAAGAAATACTTTTTTTTTCTTTATTTGGGAAGCAGAGGCACTGACCAGCACTTGGCTTTAAAAACTTCTAAAAGAAATTGTTTGGATGAATGGAGGCAAGATGGTGCACTTCCGGGTTCTTCATCCCCCCAACTTTTCCTGCGCGCGTGAAAATGCAGCCGGCGACCGGGGAAGGTGCAGACCAACTAGGCATGCGCCAGGTGATGTCAATCTGAAGAGACCAAGATTTACCTGGTCGCACCTGCGGAACTCCCCCCCGACACGCCTGTGCCCCGCCTATTGCCCTCCCACTCCTAGAAAAGCCGCTCCGGACGAACGCCACGCACGGACTTCCCAGCTTCCCCACTGCGGTCGGGACTGTTGGAACTCCCTCATTGTGGGCCTCATTTGTCGGGGGCCAACAGACCTCTCCCTACCCACCTTCTTCCCCTGAAGCTAGGTGACCAAAATAAACTTGCAGTTTTGCTCCTACACTTGCCTAGTCGCTGGTTCTTTTGTGCCCGCTCTGGTGGTCTTAGAAAAACAAATCAGTTGGCGCCGAAGACCCGGGAGGAGACCCCTCCTCAGGCCTCTAAGGGTTGAGGAACCTCCTCCTGCTCCCACACGGCAGACGGACCAGGACCTGAGACCCGCTTCCCTCACTCTCACGGCCTCTCTGGGGTAAGTGCCCTTGTCTCCTCTTTACCTCCCTCGGCCAGAAATCCTGTGCAGGTCCGAGGTCCATTTTGAGCCACCAAGTGGCTCGGGAGACCCGTTCAGGACGGAGACGTCCGCCTGAAGGTAATCTCCACTTTGGCTCCATGAGCCTCCAGTCTATCTCTGCTGGTTCCAAAGGACGCTTTGAAGCCAGGCAGAGATCCATTTCCATTTCCATTGTGTCCATTGTGTAAGTAAAGAGGAAACAAACGGAAACCCCCCAGTCCAAATTTCCAAAGAGCACCCCCTTAGGGTGCCTCCTAGCCAATTTTAAAACCTTACAGCTTGAACAAGACCTTAGGAGGAAGCGGTTAATTTTCCTTTCCACTGCGGCGTGATCGACCTCAGCAATTTCTGCCAGCGGCTAGGCAAGTGGTCTGAAATTAATTACGTACAAGGCTTTTGGGCCTTAAGCTCTCGTCCCTATACTCCTCCTTCTCTCCCCGCTCTCTCCACCCCCTCCCTTCCTGCCCAGACTCCTCCTCCTCCCCCCATCCAGACTCCTCCTTCCTCCTCCTTATCTACTAGTAATCCACTCGGTCCCGTGCCTCCTTCGGGGCCCCCAACTGGCTGTCTTGAGTCCCCTATATCTGCCCACACCCTCCTACAGTGTTAGCACCTTTGCGAGAGGTGGCTGGGGCGAAGGGGGTAGTCAGAGTACATGTCCCTTTTTCATTGGCCGATCTTTCCAAAATTGAGAAGTGTTTAGGTGATTTCTCAGCTAATCCTACCATATACATAAAGGAATTTAGATACCTTTGTCAGGCCTATGACTTAACTTGGCATAACCTCCAGGTTATCCTAACCCCTACCCTAAACTGACTGAGGTTCTAACCCAGTATACCCGGTTAGATCCAGCCTCCCCCACAGGGGCCACCATTTTGGCATCTTATTTCATTTCTCAATCAGCTCCTGACATTCGTAAAAAACTTCAAAATGTAGAGGATGGTCCTCAGACACCAATACAAGACCTGGTTAAATTAGCCTTTAAGGTCTATAACTCCAGAGAGGAGACGGCTGAGGCAGTGCAACAGGCACGCCTCAAACAGAAGGCCCAGCTCCTAGCAGCAGCTTTACAGCCCAGTTGTAACCCCAGACCAGAGAGCACACACCCCACAGACTCCAAGGCTATGAAAGGAGCCTGCTATAAGTGCGGCAAGGCAGGACACTACGCCAACAGGTGTCCTCAAGGTCCCCGAGCCCCAACGCAGCCTTGCTATAAGTGCAAGGCATCAGGACATTGGGCCAGTGAATGTCCTAACCCTCGTCCACCAGCAACCCCCTGCCCTGCTTGCCAGCAGGGAGGACACTGGAAGTCTGATTGCCCCACCCTGAGAACAGGTGCTGCGTCTCCACGTGACCCCCTTTCCCAGGATCCTGGGAGCTCCTTCCAGCTCCGACATCTGGACGACGATGACAACTGAAGGTGCCGAGACTCGGGGACCCTCATCACCCTCGCCGAGCCGCGGGTAACTCTCCTGGTAGTGGGTAAGACAATTTTTTAATCAACAGCGAGGCTACCTATTCTGTTTTGCCATCCTTCTCTGGACCTAGCCTTCCATCCAATATCTCTGTAGTAGGAGTAAGTGGAAAGCCATCCACTCCACAAAAACTCCACTCCTTAATTGCTGCCTGGCCAACAACTACTCTGCACACTCGTTCCTCATTCCCAGCTAAAAAGGGCCCCTACCGAAAGCAATCAGTGGAAATCAGTTTGGCTTTCCCCCACTCGCCTCAAACTTACTAAATTTTCTTAACTATCTCATACTCCTCAACCTTGCTGGGACCTTCCTTCTGGGTTTTGCCCCATTCCAACAAATGCTTCCATTCCTCATTTCTATACTAATACTGTGCCTTATTTTATTCTTCATCCGTACGTCCAAATGCCAACCATGGGCCCCGACCTTAACAGCGCCCCTTAACAGCAGGAAGTAGCCAGACAGACCACAGCACCCCTTTATCACTATTATCAATAAAAGGTTGGACTGTTTGGATGAATGGAGGCAAGATGGTGCACTTCCGGGTTCTTCATCCCCCCAACTTTTCCCGCGCGCGCGAAAATGCAGCCGGCGACCCGGGAAGGTGCAGACCAACTAGGCATGCGCCAGATGATGTCAATCTGAAGAGACCAAGATTTACCTGGTCGCACCTGCGGAACTCCCCCCGACACGCCCGTGCCCCACCTATTGCCCTCCCACTCCTAGAAAAGCCGCTCCGGACGAACGCCACGCACGGACTTCCCAGCTTCCCCACTGCGGTCGGGACTGTTGGAACTCCGTCCGAGAGCTGCACGGGTGACTCTGTGGGCCTCATTTGTTGGGGGCCAACAGACCTCTCCCTACCCACCTTCTTCCCCTGAAGCTAGGTGACCAAAATAAACTTGCAGTTTTGCTCCTACACTTGCCTAGTCGCTGGTTCTTTTGTGCTTGCTCTGGTGGTCTTAGAAAAACAAATCAGAAATCATGAAAAAAATTGCCTCCATTCAAGAGGTAAAGGATATTTGAAATATTAAAAAAGACTTCAGAGGCTTTCTCCCTTTGTCCTACAACTGCTCCTTTTCCTTCTACCCATGTGAGCTCAGTTCATCCCTCTCTATTTGTTCCATTGGCTCCCATGCATCTCTCAGGCATGGCAAAGTTTTAGGAAATTCACAATGCACATACTTCTTCTTTTCAGAAAAGGGAAATAAATTTAAATCTAGAACAGAAGAAAAGTGGAACAATGTCAGAATAGGAATAATATTCCTGTTGTGAACATCAAATATCTGAGAAAGGTCTCAGTTAATTTAGAAAGTTTATTTTGCGAAGGTTGAGGATGCATGCCCATGACACAGCCTCAGGAAGTCCTAGTGACATGTGCCGAAGGTGGTCAGAGCACACTTTGGTTTTATACATTTTAGGGGGACAAGAGACATCAATCAACATATGCAACATGAACATTTATTTGATCTGGAAAGGTGGGAGGACTCGAAGCAAAGGCCAATACAACTTGAAGTCGGGAGGGGGCTTCCAGGTAATAGGTAGATAGGAGGCAAATGGCTGCATTCTTTGGAGTTTCTGATTAGCCTCTCCAAAGGAAGCAATCAGATATGCATTTATTTCAGTGAGCAGAGTGGTGACTGAATAGAAGAGGCAGGTTTGCACTAAGCAGTTCCCAGCTTGACTTTTCTCTTTAGCTTAGTGATTTGGGGGACCCAAGATTTATTTTCCTTTCACACTGTGATTATATAAATGCCAATTCAATACCTTTTTTTCTAAAGCAGGACAAATGAATGACACTGACTTATTGACCCAATATCAGACAATACTATGTAAATCATATGTCATTGAAATGCTAAAATCCAGAAAATTAGCTAAGCAGCATTCCAGCTGAGATCAGGTCTGAAACAAGTTAAAATCCTTAAGATGCTGAAACTGCCTACTTTCGTTCCCCTATATAATTTATTTTTAAAAAACAAAATGAAACAACAACAACAACAACAACCCTTTCCTTTGTGATCTAGTGATTGGGATTCAGCACTTTTACTACTGCAGCCTGGGTTCAATTACTGCTAAGGGAATAAATACCATTTGTTTGAAATTGTTTGAATAATTATTCACTTTTAGAGATACCTATTTGTTATTGATCCTCTTCCCTTCCAAGAACAGCTTGATTTCCTGTCTTTTTCCATTTATGAGGCATATGGGGCTTTTGAGCCTTCATGCATAGGTGGCCAGATGAGAAGCTGAGATTATAGAAAACATGGCTGGACATTAATGTGGGTTGGACTCCATTTGCAGCTAGTGAAGCTTCCTTTCCTTGAGATATTTTGTGAGTAGTTTTGGATGTTGTGAGAACTGCTTTTTGCTTATTTGAAGATGCCTCATGCATCCTGGGTTAAGTCATAACCTTGGTTAAGTCTTATTGGTTTTGATCAGTTGCTCGAAAGGGAATCTTTGATTAAAAAAAAAAAAAAAAAAGTTCAAGAGCCAGGAATATCAGCTGTTTGTCCTGGCTAAAATCTGATAAGAGTTTTGAAACAAAAACTTTTTTTTTTTTTCAAAGACTGCTGTGGTCAAAAGTCACCTTAATTAAAAGCTGATATTCAAGCTCTTCTTTTGTCTTTGCTATCTTTGCTACCACATGAAAAGAGTTACAAGAGAATTCTAATGACTCAGATTCCTTACGGGACACAGAAAAAGGAACTACAGACCACTTTTTTAAGGTCTTTTTTCTTCCTTGGAGTCTCAAGAATCATGGACAGGTTCCTTTCAGCTCTAAAATCCTGATATTTTTTGTATTCCATTGCCTGATCGTTTTGGCTTTTGAGGTAGCAGAAATTACGTTGTACTGTGAGAGAATACTTGACCTTTGTGTGTGTGACGGCTGGTGAGCTATAGGTGAGAGCTGCAGTCTTGGAGGTGGCTAATAGTTGTTTATGATGAATGATTATTAATGCAGGAGGTTACTCTGTGGGTTTTGTTTTGTTTGTTTGTTTGTTTGCATGTTTAGATAAAGGCATAGTTAAACACTTAGATAAATGTCTTTGTAGTGAAGCATACTGTGACAGCATTGCACGGCCCAGTCCCATGGCATTTCACTCTTTGTGGGGACTCTCTTTTCAGAGTAAAAGTGGAATCCTTGATTTTTAAAGATCTAGATGCTTTGCCTTCTAATGGTGCCTGCTTTTCACATATTTAAATTACTAGGCCCTAAAGACTGCACATATATAAATTACTAGGCTCTAAAAAGTGCAAATTCTTTGCTGGCCTTCCTTAATGGGCTCTACCCTGAGCTCAGTGGTCCAGTTGCAAAATAGACTAAACTAAAACCTACTAACCTCAGTAAAATTGGTCTTCTTATGTAATACTTTTGTAAATTCCTATGATTTTGTACTACCTTGCTTTTTTTTTTTTTTTTCTTTTTTGAGATGGTTTAGCTCCTGGCACCCAGGCTAGAGTCCAAAGGTGAGATCTTGGCTCACTGCAACCTCTGTCTCCTGGGTTCAAGCGATTCTCTTGCCTCAGCCTCCTGCACAGCTGGGATTACAGGTGTGTGCCACCTTGCCAGGCTAATTTTTGTATTTTTCATAGAGATGGGATTTCACCATGTTGGCCAGGCTGGTCTCGAACTCCTGACCTCAGGTGATCTTCCTGTATTGGTCTCCTAAAGTGCTGGGATTACAGACATCAGCCACTGCACTGGGCCTGGCATTCTTTTTAATCTTCTTCTACCTATCACATATAAACTTCTTGAAAAAACTTAAATTCTGTCAGTGCTTTGAGGTGTAAATTTGCTACCCGATTTTTCCTAAACATCTGTAAGGACTTTGCCCATGTGTGACAGGTAAACTTTAAGCATTTCTACTTAGAAAGGCACAGTGTGAATACAATTATCCTTTTAAATTAGTGAGTTGCTGGTCTCATGGCTAAAATTTTAAAATCAAAGCTATAAAGTTATTATTGTTTTTGTCTGTATTATGAGTGAATGTGTAAATATCTGTTTATATATTGCTATATGGCACCATTGATTTATAATACATAAGCACTCATAAATTTAAAAACCTACTCAAATGTTTTTCAAACCTTTTAAGTCAAATTTATGACTTTAATAACTTTTGGTAAATATAGTTTTAAAATTGTTGGTAAAGTGAAATAGAAATGGCTTCAGAATTTCATTTAGACATTTTTGCCTGGGTCTATTGGAAAGTAAAGTTTATACAGTCTATGTCAAAAGTTTTAAGGTTGTAAAGTTATTGCTTTTTTGACATTTGTAGATACTTGCTTCATTTATCTGTGAGCTTATGTCTTTTTATTTGAGCTTTTAAATTCTGAGGCCTAGACAAGTGGCCATTGTGAGGCCCAAGGCAGTGCCTGAGCTCCATTCTCCCTGGACAAACTTTGCCACTTGGGCAGGCTGGGATGGGTCAGATATTCCATGCATTGTCTCCAAAGCTTTGTCCTTTGTCCTAGGCTCTGCATCTCATGCATAATTAACATTTCTAACTTTCTAGGGTTTCCACTGGAAATTAGGATAACTAAGAGTTAACATTGTAATATATATATATATATAATTAAAACTACTAGATATAAGAGATACAATTTTATATAATGAATATATAAAGAAAGTAAGATGGAGAGCTAGTCATGGTGACTCATGCTTATAATCCCTATGCTTTGGAAGACCAAGGCAGGAGGATCACTTGAGTCGAGGAACTTGAGACAAGCCTGGGCAACATAGTGTGACCACATCTTCAGAAAAATTGTAAAAATGAGTTGGACATGATGGTGCATATCTACAGTCCTGAATACTTGGTAGACTGAGGCAGGAGGATCACTTGAACCCAGGAGTTCAGGTCACAGTGAGTTATAACACTATTGCACTCCAGACTTTGCCTCTGAAAAAAAAAAAAAAAAAAAGGAAAGAAAAAAGAAAATGTGAAAGTTGAGAGAGGAATTTTTTTCTTTTTAAGTGAAAGAGAATGTTGTGTGGTGGTCAAAATGATAAGGGAGAAGAAACATAATTTTTTTCTTAACTAGAATGCCAATATGAAAAAGAAAGTACAGGACAAAACTCAATTATTAAGCAACTTGTATAAAAATTGTGAGAAATTAATCTACTAAAAATTTTGTGAGTGGTCAACTTGGCTAAAATTAGAAGGAGATTATTTAGTTTTTCTAAAAGTTGAACATTAATATCAAAATTACACTGAGGCAGGGCCAGAGTCAGTGCTCCTATGTCAAAATAACAGGGTGTTCTTGATTTGCTCTTTAATAGAAAATTTTCAAAGGTTATAAAAGGTTTATAAAAATATTATTTTGTGCACTCAAAACTGAGATTGGACATATGTGTTTATAAAGTTTTATTAAAATTAGCTTTAGCATTAATTATATATGGATGAAAATGTAAAATTTGGTTTTCTCTTTAGAACAAAACTTTTTGAAGTATTAATAGGGATAACAAAAAACAATTATTCACCTTTTGAGTAAAAACGTAAAAGAAAAGATTCTGTCAGTCTCATGCTATTAGGTCTTCTGACTATTTGGAAAACAGTATGTTCTCTATCAAAAAGTAAACACTTTTTGCTTTCTGAAATCTTTGAATTATCACGGTGGCTAAATAAATGGCAATTTTTTGTTTGTTTGTTTGTTTTTACAGTGGCCTGTGATCCTATTTTGATCAACTGTTTTAAACCTTTAATATTTCACACATTTCCCAAAATCAAATTCTAATTCTAAAATTTCCTTTTCAAAAACAAACCAAAAAAACCCTGCAAGTCCAACACAGCTGTTTTGGCTTATTTAGGATGTTAAAATCATATGGAAAGCATTATTAAATAAGAAATGGTGTTTAACTTTATTTGATTTATACTTGTATGGATATTTTATTGATATGTGTTCCAAAATCGTATGAGATTCCTAAAATTCTGATATGTTTTTGTTTATTTTGTGAGTTAAAATGAAACCGTTGTATGCAACAGGAATAATCAAATTTTTCTTGTCAATTACATCTTTAAACATGGCTATTCTAAGTATTTTGTCATCTGAAATCATTTTACAATCAGCTACAGTCCAAAACTGGCCTTTTCTTCAAGGAAATACAAGGAAAAGAATCCTTACAAATACTCTTAAATATAGGTTTCAGATAACTTTGGAGATTATATTATCAGACTAAGTAAAAACCTTCAGAGATCTAATAAATAGGTTTGTTCATAACGAGTATGATCCCACCATCAAGCAGAACAAGAGTTTATTATATGGGATACAACTGATAGAGTACTAAATTGATTTTCATGACTTTTTATTTGCAACATTGCTGATTATTTTTATATTTTGTTTTCCAGAGCCGAGAAAACATTTTTCTTTTGAGCTATAACAGTCATAGCTTATAACAATTGGGAAATGTATCTATTAGTGAGTGAAATTGAAACATCTATCATTCTTTCTACCTGATCTCTCCAAAATTTGCAAACTATTCTCAAGTATTCTTATGTTATCACAATCTTGAAGTTATTTGCATAAGTTCAAAAAGAAGCTACTTTCTGTAACAAGGCACAATTGAAGACTTTGGCTATTTTACCAAGGCTTTACCAGAATGGCAGATTTTCAGATATGACCAGACAGTTTTGAGGAATTGAGGCTGACTTCATGGAGCTGATAAAAAGCATACTGGAGAGAAAGGCCTTGTACCTTGTCTACACGATTGCCTTTCAAAGGCTCTGCCTATGTAGAAAGTAAAAAAAATAAAAATAAAAATAAAAAAAAAAAAATAAAAATAAATAAAAAAAAAATCACTTTCCAACAGGTGTGGGAGCCCAGGATATTTGATGAACTGATATGGTTTGGCTGGATCCCCACTCATTATACCTGATGGTTTTATAAGGGAATTCCCCTTTCGCTGGACGCTCATTCTCTCTCCTGATGCCCTGTGAAGAGGTGCTTTCTGCCATTATTTAAGTTTCCTGAGGCCTCCGCAACCATGTGGAACTGTGACTCAATCAAATTTCTTTTCTTTATAAATTATCCAGTCTCAGGTATGTCTTTATTAGTAGTGTGAAAACAGACTGATACAGGGCCCTTGAGAAGAAAGGAATTCACCAAATTATCCAGGTATTACAGGTACAATCTAATGGTGAATCTTCAGTTTGGATTCCTATCCTTGAGACTTTTAAAAGTCAAATCTGCAATTTCTTTCTTTCTTTTCTTTTTTTTTTTTTTTTGAGACGGAGTCTCGCTCTGTAACCCAGACGGGAGTGCAGTGACCGCGACCTCGGCTCACTGCAAGCTCCGTCTCCTGGGTTCACGCCATTCGCCTGCCACAGCCTCCCGAGTAGCTGGGACTACAGGCACCCACCACCACGCCTGGCTAATTTTTTGTATTTTTTGTAGAGACGGGGTTTCACCATGTCAGCCAGGATGGTCTCGATCTCCTGACCTCGTGATCTGCCTGCCTTGGCTTCCCAAAGTGCTGGGATTATAGGCGGGAGCCACCACTCCCAGCCACCAAGTCTGCAATTTCTTATAAGAGTTACAGCAAAGACAAACAAAAACAGCCGATATGATCAATCATTATCATTATCTTGTTCCACTTAATTATGTAAATAATCAGGCTTATAAGATATATTATGCAGGCTTATAAGATGTATTATGCAGGTAAATGGATCCTACTGAAATTAATCTTTGGTAAAAATGGGGGCTGGAGAGAGAAAAAATTATTTTTCAGAAGAAAGCTATAGTAGATCAATTATTGGATTCTAACATTGTACATGGCTTTTTAGTTTTTATTATTTTCCAGCAATTGGGGTTAAAACTTGAATTGTATCCTGGCTACAACAAATCTCTAAAAAAGGACCAGTTTTTTAACTTTGTTCATGATTTTAGTTGACTGCCCCAAGGGAATTTTTTTTTTTTTAATTCTGAAATACAAATTTGCTTTTTATCAAAATTCTTATGTATAGAATATTTCTACTATGCATCTGTTTGGCTTCTGAGAAAAATAAATTCATGCTACTACAACATGTAGAGATGACTCCAACAGTGACAGCAACTATAGATCAACCACTTTGACAGGACGATCCAGGATCGAGCCTTCCCACTGATGAGGGATACCTTGACACTCAGATTTTGTTCATCAATGCTTTCAAGAAGAAAGATATTTGATCAAAAGAGGAGAAATGAGAAAAGAACTTTTATCTTAGTAATGAGAGTCCTTCTAAATTACCAGGTTCAGAGAGATGTTAAAATGAGAGAACAATTCTGTCCTGGTTTCCCCTCTTTGAGCTGTGTATTCATCTCTTGTAAACTGCTTGCAATTGCCAGAAGTAGCTATAAATTAACCAATAATGCCACACCTGATATTACAACCTACACCTTATAACTTAACAATGTATAACCAATGAATAGCTTATATAATTTTAAAGTAAATTCTTGGTAAAGACCTCAGGAACTGCCCCTTCTTTCTCTTTAAAAATTCACTTGTAACTGCTTTTAATAAGAAGGTATATTGATAGTAATTTGAATCTATGTTGCTGGGTAGCAGTCCTCAAGCTTTGCTCCTAAAATCTCAACTTATATTAATTTTGCCTCAATTTCTTACTTTTAGGATGACAGGATGATGGGGCAATCTTCATATAACAAACAAGGAAGTCCAATACTTTGCTAGTCAGAAGTTGCAGTCTAGTTAGTGGTCAGTAGTATACCAGCAAGAAATGTAACAAGTGATCATGTAAATGAGAAAGCCATAGAAAGACGAAGTAAGCCTTGGCAGAGCAGAAAGGTATGCACATATGCAGGAAGATGCATAGTAGTCTTGCAGAAGTAAAAGACAAATCAAACTTCAGAATTTGCTGAACATTGAATGTGCTCTTCAAACTCACTGATCTATCACAGGGGAGAGAAGTCTTATGGAGTTGGAGTGTTTGAGCACAGTCTTGAACAAAAACATTGGAATATGCAGACCCAAGGGTAACCCCTTGGAAGGTAAGTTAAAAATAATAATAAAAACTGAGAAGACACATTCACAGCCACATACTACAGGGTAAACAGATGCTGCACTTTAAAAAATCCAGAAAAGTTCATGAAACAACAAATACTCAGAAACAAAATCAGAAGTCATAGTTACTATAACACATTGTCTAAAATGTCCAGTATTCAACCAAAATATTAAAAACCATGTATAGGAGCAGAAAAGCATGAATTAGGGAAATAAAACAGTAATTAGACATTAACTCTTAGTAGGCCCAGATACTGAATTTAGCAGGAAAAGAATTCAATGAATTTATTATAAATATGTTTAAATAATTTTAAAAACTATATTTGAAGAATTTAAGAAAAATGAGATAACAATGATTCAACAGATATGGTATCCAAGTACAACAAAAGAAATTATAAATATGAAATTTTTAGAAGTGAAAGCTATAATAATAAAAATAAGCAATTCACTATATGGGATCGAGAACATATTTGAGATAGCAGAAGAAAGAATAAATGAACCTTAAGATAGATCACTGGAATTACCCAATCTATAGACTAGAGAGAACAAAAATAACTGAAGAAAAATAAAAAGAGACTCAGAAACTGCAAAATACTACCAAATGTAGCAACATACGTTTAATGTGAGTCTTATAAATAAAAGAGGAGAAAAAGAAGCTACAAATATAGCTTTTGGGAAGACAAAATCTTTCCAAATTTATTGAAAAATATTAACCTACATATTTAAGAAGTTCAAGTAGCACCAGTTAGAATTAACACAAAGATATACACCTAGACACATAATCAAACACTTAAAAGCCAAACAGGAATATGAAATACTGAAAATGGAAAGAGAAGAAAGAGTTCATAAAGAAGTAATCAATAGCACAATTAAGAGCTGATTTTACATCAAAAACAATAGATGTAAGTGATAGTGGAATGAAATATTGAAAGGAATGGATAGAAGAAAACTGGAAACCAAAAATTATACATCCAGCAAAAAGCTATTTTTCAAAAATGAATGCTAATTAATGAAATTCTGAAAGTACAGACAGCAACACTCAAATGCAGAGGTAAGGATAAATAACCCTGGAAGTTATAAATATGTTTGTCAATATAAAGGAATGTGCCACACACACTTATTTTCTTTTAAAAACAAAATTATTTCATTTAATGTAATAGTTACAGCACTACATTGCTGGGTTTTATGCAACAATATATGTAACAATATATGTAACATATTGATAATAATAGCACAAATAAGGAGGAGTAAATGAAGCTACATTGAAGCAAAGTTACTACAGTTTAACAAATTAAATTGACATTACTAAGAAGGTAATTCTGATAAGTAAAAATGTATATTGAAACACCTAGAACAGCCAATGATAAAATAATTTTAAAATATAGCTGAAAATCAATAGGAATAATTAAAGCAATATGCTAAAAAGTATTTGTTTAACACCAAAAAAAGGCAGTATGGGAAAAACAGAATAATTAACACAAATGAAATATACAGAAACAAAGTAGCAAAACAGATGTAACACTAATCATATAATATGTTACACTAGTCAGCAAAAAGGCAGGTATTGCTATACTAAATAAAAAGCAAGATGCGGGAATTAAGGAGCCAAGATTGCTGCCTATATACAGCCATTAAGAAAGTCTCCCACAAACAGACTAGGACGTTGGGAAGACTGGCATACTCCAAGCAGATCTTTAGAGGGTAAGCATTAAGAGTAAACAGAAGGAAGATGCAGACCCTGGGCTGAAGGAAGAGGAAACTGAAGACCCTGCACAAGGCTGCCAAGCGCCAGGACTCATACCTTGCCCCCAGTAGCTCCTGTGGGAGAGATGAGTTGAACAAGTGAGGAGTGGCCTGCTCGTGCAAGAGACTGCTGGAGTCCTAGATGCAGGAAAACCCCTTGACCATCCCACGAACATCTGAGCTGGCAAGGATTGCTGCATGGAGAGGTGGCAAGGACAGGGCTCCAACCTGAGTGTAGTCCAGAGGGTTTGGTGTGGGAATGGCTGCAGTGGAGCATGCCAAAAGACACTCATACCCAACGCTCACTGTGCTCCTCTAGGTGACTTTCATCTTTGTTGACTGTTAGACCTGGACAGAGTAGGGCAGTATTGCCTGTTGGGCTGCCCAGTTTGGTCTGAGGACTCCCCTGTTTGACAGCCTCTCCTGGGGACCCAAGTGACTGTGTCCACCTGCAGCACATTCTCAGATACCCAACAAGGTGCCTCCTAGAGCCATCATCATGGATTCTTTTCTGGCAGACTGCCCCTAGTCATCTGACAATTCTAGCAGATGGCCTCAGCTGATGTGCACCCACCCACCCACAGCCTCCCTCAGGACAATTCCCCCTAGCACTTTGCCAGGGCACACTTGCCCATAACTCACCCCAACTGCTTTGCTGACATGCACCTGTGGGTGGACCTTGACTCCTCTCCCATGCAGCTGTGAAACTGCCACTGGTATGAGCATACATGCAGACACAGACCATTCTGTACCATGCCTGAGGGCGTATGTGCACCCCTCCACACTGCCACTGCTGTTACAAATGTGTGCATGGACTCTGTCACCCTGCCCCCATCAGTGCCCTGTCCCCACCAACATGTGGACACTCCACTTTGGCACTGCCACCAGAACTGATAGCACACACATAGATGCTGCTGCCCCAGCCCAACCAGCACCCCTTCCCAGCTGATGTGCATGCACTCTGCTGTGATGCTGCTGCTGCTGGCACATATGAGTGAGTATGGATCCTTTTACTACTGAGGAGAGAAAGCACTTTGGTCTGCACTCCCCATAGCAGTGTTATTACCAGCAGACTGAGAACATCTCAGCCCCTCCAATGCAGCAGATTCCTAACCTTGAGAGGCCAGAGAAGAAAAGTGAAGACCTGGTACCAGCCCTCAGGGATAGAGCACAAAGCCCAGGATTTTGGAGCTGACTCTTGGCTCCTTAAAAATTTTCATAAGTGAATCCAGTTAAGTGAACTTAACCATACCACAGTAAAACCATTAGGGCATAAAAGAATATCAAAGTAAAAAATCCCATCCAAAGGATAGCAACTTCAATGGTTCACACTTATAAGAAAGAATCAGTGCAAGAACTCTGGCAACTCAAAAAGCCAGAGTGTCTACTTACCTCCAAACGACCACACTAGTTTCCCAGCAGTGGAATTTAAGCTGAAATGACTGAAATGACAGGCATAGAATTTAAAATATGGATAGGAACAAAAATCATCAAGATTCAGGAGTAAGTCAAAAGCCAATCCAAGGACTCTAAGAAATCCAACAAAATGATACAGGAGCTGAAAGATGAAACAGCTATTTAAAGAAAGAATCAAACCGATCTAATAGAGCTGAAAAATTCACTACAAGAATTTCACAATACATTTCCAAGTGTTTTTTTTTTTTTTTTTTTTTTTTTTTTTTTTTTTTTTTTTTTTTTTTTTGATGGAGTTTTGCTCGTGTTGCCCAGGCTGCAGTGCAATGGTGTGATCTCAGCTCACTGTAATCTCTGCCTCCCGGGTTCAAGTGATTCTCCTGCCTCAGCCTCCCAACTAACTGCGATTATAGGCATGTGCCACCATGCCCGGCTCATTTTTTATTTTTAGTAGAGATGGGGTTTCTTCATGTTGGTCAGGCTGGTCTCAAACTCCTGACCTCAGGTGATCCGCCTGCCTCAGCCTCCCAAAGTGCTGGGATTACAGGCATGAGCCACCTCGCTCAGCCCATTTCCAAGTTTTAACAGCAGAATAGACCAAGCTACAAAATAAATCTCAGAGCTTGAAGACTGTTTTGCTTGATTAACTTATTAAAAAAAAAAATGAAGAGAAAATAATGAAAAAGAATGAATGAAACCTCTGGGAAATGTCAGATAATGCAAGGAGACCAAATCTATAACTCATTGACATCCCTGAAAGAGAGGGAGAGAAAACAAGTAACTTGGAAAACATATTTCAGGACACTATCCATGAAAATTTCCCCAATCTCCCTAGAGAGGCCAACATTCAAATTCAGGAAATGCAGTGAACCCTTGTGAGATACTGTGTAAGACGATCATCCCCAAGATACATAGTCATCAGATTCTGCAAAGTCAACATGAAAGAAAAAAACATGAAGGGCAGCTAAAGAGTAGGGGCAGGTTATCTACAAATGGTACCCCATCAGGCTAACAGCAGACGTTTCTCGCAGAAACTCTGCAAGCCAGAAGAGATTGGGTGCCTATATGCAGTATTCTTAAAGAAAAGAAATTCCAACCAATAATTTTATATCCACCCAAAGTAAGCCGTATAAGTGAATGAGAAATGAGATTATCCTCAGATAAGCAAGTATCAAGGAAATTTGTTAACACCATACCTGCCTTACCAGAGGTCCTTAAGGGAGTGCTAAATATGGAGACCAAAGATTGTCACTGATCACCATAAAAATACACTTGAATATGTAAATCATTGACACTATAAAGTTACTACACAATCAACTCTGCATAATAACCAGTTAACAACATGATGACAGGATCGAATCTTCACATATCAACACTAACCTTGAATGTAAACAGTCTAAATCCCTCAATTTAAAGGCACAGAGAGGCAAGTGGGATAAAGAATCATGACCCAACTATGCACTGTCTTCAAGAAACCCATCTCATATGCAATGACACCCATAGGCTCAAAGTAAAGGAATGGAAAAAAATCTCCCAAGCAAATAGAAAACAGAAAAAAAGCAGGGTTATGATCCTAATTTCAGATAAAACAGACTTTAAACCAAAAATTATTAAAAAAAAAAAAAAAAGAAGAAGGACATTACATTATGGCAAAGACTTCATTTCCACATGAAGACTTAACTATCCTCAATATGCACACAACATAGAAGCATCCATATTCATAAAACAAGTTCTTAGAGACCTACAAAGAGACTTAGATAATCCACACAATAATAGTGGGAGAATTCACTGCTTCACTGACAGTACTAGATCCTCAAGGCAGATAACTAACAAAGATATTTGGGACCTGAACTGGACACTTGATCAAATGGACCTAACAGACATTTATAGAATGCTGCACCCAAAACCAACAGAATATAAATTCTTGTCATCTGCACATGGCACATACTCTAAAATCAACCACATAATTGGCCATAAAACAATTTTAGCAAATTCAAAATATCTGAAATCATACCAGCCACACTCTTGGACCACAGGGCAGTAAAAATAGAAATCAATACTAAGCAGATTACCCCAAACCATATAATTACATAAAACTTAACCTGCTTCTGAATGACTTTGGGGTAAACAATACAATTAAGACAGAAATTAATAAGTTTTTTGAAACTAATGAGTACAAAGACACAATATATTGGAATCCCTGGGGCACAGATAAAACAATGTTAAAAGGCACGTTTAAAACACTAAACACCCACATCAAATAGGAAGATCTTAAATTAACAACCTGACATCACACGGAACTAGTAAAACAAAAGCAAATCAACCCTAAAGCTAGCAGAAGACAAGATATAACCCAAATCAGAGTTGAACTGAATGAAACTGAGAGGTGAAAGAACATACAAAGGATAAATGAAACCAGATGTTTATTCTTTGAAAGAATAAGTAAGATTGATAGACTACTATCTAGACTAATAAAAAAAGAGAGGAGATCCAAATAAATACAATCAGAACTGACAAAGGGGACAATACCTCTGACCTCACAGAAATAAAAATGATTTTCACAGACTGCTACAAACAACTCTATGCACACAACTAGAAAACCTACAAGAAATAGATAAATCTCTAGAAATATACAACCTCCTAAGATTGAACCGGGAAGAAATTGAAACCCTGAACAGATCAATAACAAGTTCCAAAATTGATTCAGTAGCAAAAGTTCTACCAATCAGAAAAAGCCCTAGATAAGACAGATTCAAAGCCAAATCCCATCACAAGTATAATTAAGAACTGGTATCGTTCCTATTGAATCTATTTCCCAAAAATGAAGAGGCAGGATGCTTTCCTAACTCATTCTATGAGGCTAGCATCATTATGATACCAAAACCTGGCATAGATACAACAACAAAAAGAAAACCATTGGCTAGTATCCTTGATGAATGTAGATGCGAAAATCCTCAACATAATACTAGCAAACCACATCCAGCAGCACATCAGAAACGTAATCCACCATGATCAAGTAGGCTTTATCCCTGTGATGCAAGGTTGGTTCAACATATGCAAATCAGTTAATGTATTCATCACATAAACAGAACTGAAAACAAAAACCACACGATCATCTTAATAGATGTAGAAAAGGCTTCTGCTAAATTTCAACATCCCTTCATGTTAAAATTTCTCAACAAAGTACGCATTGAGGGAACATACCTCAAAATAACACAAGCCATTTGTGACATACATTCAACAACATAATGAATGGGCAAAAGATGAAATCATTCACCTTGAGAACCAGAACAAAACAAGGATACTCACTGTCATCACTCTATTAAACATAGTATTGAAAGTCCCAGTCAGAGCAATCAGTTAAGAGAAAGAAATAAAAGGTATCCAGATAAAAAGACAGGAAGTCAAACTATCTCTGTCTGCAGACATAATGATTTTATTTATTTATTTACTTATATATTTATTTTTGAGATTGAGTCTTGCTCTGTTGCCTAGGCTGGAGTGCAGTAGCACAATCTCAGCCCGCTGCAATCTCCGCCTCCTGGGTTCAAGTGATTCTCCTGCCTCAGCCTCCCAAGTAGCTGGGATTACAGGCATCTGCCACCACACCTGGCTAATTTTGTATATTTTTAGTAGCATTTGTATATTTTTAGTAGCGACAGGGTTTCACCATGTTGGCCAGGCTGCTCTTGAACTCCTGACCTCAGGTGATCCACCTGCCTCAGCCTCCCAAAATGCTGGGATTGCAGGCGTGACCCCCATGCCCAGCCAATATAATTTTATACCTAGAAAACTACATAGTCTCTTCCCCAAAACCCCTAGATCTAATATACAACTTCAGCAAAGTTTCAGGATACAAAATCAATATACAAAAATAAATAATGTTTCTATTTACCAACAATGTACTCAGGTTGAGTGCGAACTCAGGAACACAAACCCATTCACAATAGCCAGAAAAATAAAATACAATTTTAGGTATTGAACTAACCAAGGAGGTAAAATTTCTCTACAATGAAAATTATAAAACACTGTTAAAAGAAATAAAATCACAGAAATAAATGGAAAAACACTCCATGCTCATGGATAGAAAGCATCAGTGTTGTTACAATGACCACAGTACTCAAAGCAATGTATAAATTCAATCTTATTCTTATCAAACTACTGATGACATTTATCACAAAATTAGAAAAAGAAAGCTATTCTAAAATTCATATAGAACCAAAAAAAAATCCCGAATAGCCAAATAAATTCTAAGCATAAAAAATGCTGGAGGCATCACGTTACTGGACTTCAAACTATACTACAAAGCCACAGTAACCAAAACAGCATGGCATTGGTACAAAAACAGACACATAGAACAATTAAACAGGTTATAGAGCCCAGAAATAAAGATGCACACCTACAACCATCTGATCTTTGACAAAACAAGCAATGAGGAAGAGACTCCTTATTCCATTTCTCCTAGGACATAACATTCTGCACATAGGCCTTAGCAAAGATTTTATGACAAAGACTCCAAAAGCAATTTCAACAAATACAAAAATTAACAAATTGGGCCTAATTAAACTAAAGAGCTTCTGCATAGCAATAGAAATTATCAACAAAGTAAACAGACAACCTACAGAATAGGAGACAACCTACAGAATAGTCACGAGCTATGCATTTAACAAAGATCTGATATCCAGAATCTATAAGGAATTTAAACAATTCTACAAGCAAAAAACAACCCCATTTAAAAGTAGGCAAAGAATACGAACAGACAGTTCTCAAAAGAAGATTAGAAGCAGCCAACAAACGTATGAAAAAATGCTCAATATCACTAATAACCAGAGAAATGCAAATAAAAAACACAATGAGATACCATCTATCTCACACCAGTCAGAATGGCTATTATTAAAAATTAAAAAAAAAAGCAACAGATGCTGATGAGCTGTGGAGAAAAGAGAATACTTATAAATTGTTGGTGGTGATGTACATTGGTTCTGCTACTGTGGAAAGCAGTTTGGAGATTTCTCAAATAATTTAAAACAGAACTACCATTCAACCCAGTAATCCAATCCCTTGGTATATACCCAAAGAAAAATAAATTATTCTATCAAAAAGACACATGCATGCATATGTTCATTGCAGCACTACTCATAATAGCAAAGACATAAAATCAACCTAAATCCTCAGCAACAGTAAGACTGGATAAAGAAAATGTGGTTCATATACACCACAGAACACTAGGCAGCCATAAAAAAGAATTACATCATGTCCTTTACATCAACATGGATGGAGCTAGAGGACACTATCCTGAGTAAACTAATGAAGGAATAGAAAACCAAATACTGCATATTCTCTTGTAAGTGGGTACCAAACACTGAATACATGTGGACACAAACAAGGGAAGAATAGACACCAGGGACTACTTGAGGGTGAAGGTTGGTATCAAAAAACTACCTATCAGGTACTATGCTTATTACCTGTGTGACAAAGTGATCTATGCACCAAACCCTGCAACATGCAATTTACCTATGTAACCAACCTGCACATGTACCCCTAAAGCTAAAATAAAAGTTAAAAAACAAAAATAAAAAACAACATGTAGCTGTATGTTGTCTATAAGAAACATACTTAGAGACACAATAAACAAAGTTAAAAAACAGAGAAAAGCTCTCCCATATGACCAGTAGCCATAAGAAAGCTGCAGTGGCTATATTAAAATCAAGCACAGATTAGACAAGAAACATTACTAGCAACATGTCATCATGATAAAAGGATCAATGCCACAGAAATATATAATAAATGTAAACAAGCTGCATGTAAATGTGAATAAGCAAATATAATGTACCAAATTGTATTTGCATAGAGTTGAGAGTGGGAGCAGGGATTAACTGCAAATAGACAATGGGAATTTTAGGGGGTGAAGGTAGTGTTCTAAGACTGAGATGAGGTGCTAGGATGCAATTGTATAAATTTATTAAAAATTACCTAATAATACATTTAGAATGGTTGGATGTTTGGGTATGTAGACTCTAATACCTCAGTCAATTTCAGAAAAGTTTTCTTTAAAAATTGTAGATAATTTCTTTCAAACAACAAAATAACCTCTTAAGACTACATTTGCAAAATATTTAAAGTTGTTTTTAGCAATGGAGTTAGGTGAAGGGCAAAAACAAAGATTTAAGTATAATGTGTACCTGGGAAACAAAAAGAAGCCCAAGTTGATTAGCAAATCAATCCAGGTGATTGATTGATAGTGGAAAGCCTTTATGGATAAGATTAAAAAGCTAAGTTTTAAAAAGATCATGAGGGAGAATGATGGATGCTTCAGCAAGAATCTTGGATTTTATAAGGATCTCAAATTTACAATAAGCAATATTTTAATTTTAATGTGAACAAAATATAGTATTAAGGTTTTTTCATGCATTTTAAAATTTAATTCTCAAAATGATTAACTACAGTGAAAACTATTATAATCATCCCCGTTTTACAGGTTAGATTGTTGAGTCTTTCACAAATTAAGAAACAAGGTCAAGGATACATAGCTGGCAAGTAGGACAGTATATGTGGGATTTAAACTTAGGTTTCAAGTCTATCTGTCTTCAAAGTACAGCCTTAACATTCTGCAAGTCAGCCTCACGATTATGGTATCATTAACTGTTTCCTACATAATACATAGTATTTCTAACACTGCGATTAAAGAAAGAAAATCAAATAGTTGCTAAATGTATATCACTTCTATGATGAATAATTTGACAACCGATCTGGAGTTAAAAACAGAGAGGTGAAACAGAGGTCAGATTATGTTTGTTTTTTTTCCAATTCGGCAGCTGGAAGAGAGAAAGTAATCTGAAGCAAAGGAAGTTGGAAACTTGGGCTCTGTTTACTGGGCCTATCTGTGAGGGAAAAAATGAGCTAGGACTTGTGTAAGCAGAATCAAGACACTTAAGTTAGCTTAACCATGTGCTTTAGCATAAAGTTCTCATGGAATAATTAAAGTGACGTGAGGAAATACATGCATAAAGACTTAGTACCTAAAGAATGACAAATATAAATACAATGGAATATTATTTTACCTTAAAAAATAAGGCACTCCTGCCATATATGACTAAATGGATTAATCTGGAGGATATTGTGCTAAGTGAAATAAGCTCGTCACAGAAGAATAAATACTGCATGATTCCACTCATAGGAAGAATCTGAAATAGTCAAACTTACAGAAGCAGAGAGTAGAATGGTAGTTGCCAGGTGCTTAAAGGGGAAAATGAGGAGTTGTTGGTCATTAGGTATTAAGTTTCAGTTCTGCAAGATGAATAAATTCTAGAGACTTGTACAACATAGTGCCTACAGTAAACAATAGGGTATTTTGCACTTTAAATTTTTAAAAGAGTAGAAATCATATTAAGTTTGTTACCATAAACAAACAAAGTGGTACAAGGATCTTTTGGAGAAGATAAATGTGTTTATTACCTTGATAGTGGTGATGGTTTTACAGGTGTATGCATAACTCATCAAAATGTATACATTAAATATGTATAGTTTGGGTGTATCAATTATACTTCAATAAAACTGTGTTTAAAAAGAACAAAACTTCTATTTTAAAATTTTAAGCATTCAAATTGCTTTACTCCTGGGACATGTCATGGGAGTCATAAAATTCAAAGGCATTGAACATTTAGAGGGAATTCCAGATAAAACTTTATGCATGTTACCTGTGACAAACTGAAGACCAATCATTTTTATTAAAAGATGAGGGAGAAATATTTTGAACAAGGCTGCCTTGTCAACCATTAATCTTGTGCATCATGGATTATGTTGTGAATGGCATCCACTGGCATTGTTTGATATACAGCCTGCTCAGTCCTACACAAAGCTCTGATTATGGATCGTTTCCAGTCAGCAAGAGATGGTAAATTGGAACTACCGGTGCAACACCAATTATTGTTATTTTAGGACTTGAAATGCCAATGACAGTTTATTTTCTTTGTTTTACTGCTTATTTAATTTTTGTGTAAAGAAAATTGTACTTATAAAGGTCTGTTAAAACCCATTTTTCTAATAATTGGTTTATGTATTTCAACTACAAATTATTTTGCCATGATGACTTTCAGGATCATATAATCCATGTGGTTGAGGTGGGAAGGCGAGGTTCCAGAATTTCATTTGGAATTT
This sequence comes from Rhinopithecus roxellana, assembly GCF_007565055.1. Taxonomy (NCBI): domain Eukaryota; kingdom Metazoa; phylum Chordata; class Mammalia; order Primates; family Cercopithecidae; genus Rhinopithecus; species Rhinopithecus roxellana. Next base: position 126,543,600 of record NC_044551.1, on the reverse strand, counting down.
TAAGCTATTTCCCAGGAAGCAATGTGCAAATTCTCAGGCTAACAAAGGCCCCTAATTTACAATGTCACTCATGTAGTATTAATAATGTATGCTGTCCACAGTACAAATGCCTTTTGAACACCAACTCAGGAAACTAAGGACACATCTAATACATCTCCTAAATGGAAGTGTATGCCCACAACTTCACTTTATACATAACCCTAAGGTCCTGAAAGTGTAAATGACTTGTTGAAGTTCACATAAACTATAACAAATAAAAAAATCGAAACTAAAAGTTAGATTTCCTGATTTTGAATCCAGTGCTTCTAATATTACTCTTGAAGCTCTGGATTTAGAATCTTTGAGTTGTGACAAACACTTTCAAGTGATTTTCATTGTGGTAATAGATTACCACGAACCCAATTATATGGTGATTAATGTTGTAACTGTATAGACCTTAAAGTTTACTTTTTAGATTAACATTTATTGAGCCAGCAACCTATTCTATAACATTTCATATATAGCATCTCATTTAATAGTTTCATGAAGTAAAATTATTTATCTAATTTACAAATGAGAAAACTATGGCTCAGAGATATTAAGCAAATTGGTACTTCCTCCACTTTATTGTTCTATTTAGGCCCTCAGTGGGTTTGATGATGCCTGCCTGCCTGGGTGAGTATGGTCTTCTTTAATCAGTTCACCAATTCAGATGTTAACCTCTTCTGAAGACACCATCACACACATCTAGAAATCATATTTTATTAGCTCTTTAGGCACTCCTTAGCCCAGTCACAGAGACACATCAAATCAACCATCACAGTCTATAAAACCCAATTACTCATCTAGTAGTTGTTTGCTCTCTCACAGACCCTAAAAAGCAGTCTATGAATTAAGTGGTTTAAAGTAAAATTTAATACACTTTAAAAATGGATGCAAGAATAAGCAACCTCCTTGCTCTGAATTTCTCTAGCACCATTGCCTATCATACTGTTTTGAAACGTAGTCGGTGGTCACTGACATTTGTATAGACAAGTCTGGTACTCCATTTTACCTCTAGTGTGTCATGGCGCTAGGTTCAACCAATATTAGTTATCTAAATTACTGAGGCACCAATTTGCAGTAGAAAAAATTAAAAGAGAAAAAATATTTTCAGGGACAATTTAATTATTTACAAATATATATTAAATACAAGAAAAAATCATATAAGAAAAAAACTGTATATTTTCTATGAACGTAATAGTAATACTTAACTGTATTTGAATATTATTTTTGAAGTTAAATCATGATAGGAAATGTGAATCAGGACACCTTAGGGATTTTATTTATGATGGCTCTAGTTATGGTTATATAACACCCTTATCTTCAAAATTATGTTGAAGAATTAAAACAAAATAAAACAAATACTGAATTTTTCTTTATATAATCAATTTTTCTATTATAATCCTTTCATTCTAGTCTGTTATTTTGTCCTAAGAATCAATATTTTCTTATTCTCTACAGTTTTTAAACTCATTACTTTTCTCTTTTTTAATTTTAATTTTTGCCTTTCTTTCCTTTGTATCTTTTCTCCCCTCAACCCTTCCACCAGTATTACCCAAAGGACCACATCCCTCTAAGATATTTATCACCTCAGAGTTCTTCAAGCATTCAGTTACAACTCACATTGTCTGTTGTGTGACTATTTAAAGAGTGTTTGGATAATCTCATTTGTTCTCATAACAATGACATGAGATACGAGAACAATGACAAACAATACGTGGTATTGTTTACATTTAATAATGAGGAAATGCACTCTTTAAAGTTAAATGTTCTGCCCTGAATCACTAAGCTGTAGGTAACTGAAGTAAATTTTTAACTCAGATGTTTAACTCCAAGGCATACTCTTTCTACAGCCCCAAAATGGTAGAAAAGAGAATTTGCCTACTTACCTGATTACCTTTTAAATGTTTAATGGCAACCTACTAAATGGTGTGGACTTTAAATGCAGTAAGAGATCCAATTAATCAATTTAATATTTTTAAGAACCTACTACATAAAACTGTATGTTCACAGAACTTGAGGCTAAAAGTTAAAATCCATATTGTCTCACTCTAAAATACTGCAGCAGAGAAAAAGTAATATGTTTTTCTCACTCATTGCAAGGTTCATGGCTGACATTCCCATAACAAAAGATACATTAGCAAGAGAAAAAAACAAATTTATTTAATAAAAGTTTTACATAACATGGGAACCTTCAGAAATTAAGATCCAAAGCTTAGGTTTGGAAAAAGAGAGGACAGTCATGTAAACTTATGATTAGACAAAATTGGGTATGATATAGTGTTAATAATCTGGGGAAAATTTAGGAGGGCATATTTGCAGAGATTTTTCTTGGCATCTGTGTGTCTTCATTCTTTTCCTCCAGTTACAGGGAAAAGCACCTAGGTTTTATGGGAGAATTTTTTTCCTAGGCAGCTCTCATGTGGAACGTAGAAAAAGATCAGACTGACATTTTTGCTGATAGAGACAGAAGACAGTCAAGGGTCCCCGGTGAAACCCTGCCTTCAAGCCTAAAATAGCCTGAAGGCTGAAAAACCGGACCTTTCCCAGCTGATTCTCTCTGAATAATGCCCACCTGCGCATTGGGGTAAGTGGGTCGAGCCAGAGGAAGTTTGCCCCATTTGCAGTGAGGAGGAGCCAAGCCTCTTCAGTTCCTGTGTGGCCGCCTGGGATTCAATCTGTGAGATGGAAAACCTGCTATTAGGACTCTCTGGCGCTTTTCTGAGATTTCCTCTTCTCTTTTTTCTTTTTACCGAATAAACCTTCCCTACTCACCCTACAATGTGCCCCTGTGCCTAAATTTTCCTGGTTGTGTGACAAAAACTCGTTTCTTTTCTACAACATTTTTGGACCCCAGAACATGGGACCTGAGAAAGGGTGAGCAAAATGTGGACCCTAAACCTCTCACTTTCGTTTCTGGGCTTTTTGGTCCTCTGGCATTTTTATTCTTTCTTTGGGACAGTAATGGCATCCATCTTTTTTTTTTTTTTTTTTTTTTTGCAGTATAGGAGGTGGTCCACACCCATCCCAACCAACCGCTGAAGGCAAGCACACGGGACTGTTGTGCAAGTGGTGGCTCCTTACTCTCCTTCCATCCTGGTGGGGGTGCAGTGTCTGCCACATGTGTGTGCTGTGTCCAACACCCACACAGGATGGTGATGAGCCAATGCCACTGCCTAGGCCCCAAGATGGCCTCTGGGGCCCGGGCCCTGTGTAGCTGGCTGGCCAGGCTCCTGCTTAGTCTGAACCAGGGGAAAGGAATCTATTTGCATACGAATAAGAGCTTCTTCCACAAGACATCTTTCCAATCCTGCATTTTAACTTCTTTTCCTTTTCTTTACCCGTTTTCCTTTCAGAAGACGTTTTACTAAGCCAGGATCACTGTTTCTATTCTCTGTAAACTTTTAATCATGAAAAAGCATTTGTGAGGTTGGTCTTAAGCTGTAGCCAGTGAGATGTACTTTGCATGACTTTCTGTATGGTCAGTAGCAAATTTTGCTGGAGACCTCCATCTTGTTTTACATCCTTGGGAGCATGACCTGTAACCGTGTGGCAATGTTTTGTTCTAGCATCCACCTTTTTACAGTGGTGCCCAGGTTCAACCCTGGCTTAGGGAATGAGTACTTTTGGGTTGATATCGGTGTAGTTTTGCCATTTGCTGATTCTCTTCCCCTCCATGAACAAATTCTAGCCTTTGTTTTAAATCTTCCTTTCTCTGAGTTACCTTTAAAGGTCCTAAATTTTGTAAGAACTGCTTTCCCCCTTTAAAAATACCTTCTTTATGTGAGTATTTCACATAAATGTGAGTATTTCACTCACAGTGAAATCATAACCTTAATTGAGGCTTATTGTTTTCACCTGTGAGGTTACTTTTAGTAAGGTTCGAAAGCCAGAAATATTGGCCACATTGTGCCGCTTCAGTTTTTTGTTTTTTTTGTTTTTTTGTTTTTTTGTTTTTTTTTTTTTTTGAGACGGAGTCTCGCTCTGTCGCCCGGGCTGGAGTGCAGTGGCCGGATCTCAGCTCACTGCAAGCTCCGCCTCCCGGGTTTACGCCATTCTCCTGCCTCAGCCTCCCAAGTAGCTGGGACTACAGGCGCCCGCCACCTCGCCCGGCTAGTTTTTTGTATTTTTTAGTAGAGACGGGGTTTCACCGTGTTAGCCAGGATGGTCTCGATCTCCTGACCTCGTGATCCGCCCGTCTCGGCCTCCCAAAGTGCTGGGATTACAGCCGCTTCAGTTAATGTGGAGTTTCTTAAAGAGTGCTCGGCTTAATTAAAAGTGGATAGACAAGTTATAAGTATATTTAAAAGGCCTTAATGTTTTTCTTTCCTGGGATCATGTTTAGCCGATAAAAGGTTTTTTTTTTTTTTTTTTTTTTTTTTTTTTTTTTTTTTTTTTTTTCTCAGTGGACTGAATTCTTTTTCTTCATTTTGTTTTGCCACTCTTAATACATGCATGTGAGGCCAATAATCTAATTAGGGATTGACAAATGAAAAATCATATGGCTGGCGAGTTTTCTTCTGCTTCTCTGTGTAGTTTATATGTGTTGCGTGTGATGTCTATTAAAAAGAGCTCTAATTAATTGGCCTAAAGAAAAATAAGCAGTTGGATCAGATAGTTTTTAAAGGGAAGATAAAAGCTGTGATACCATTCAGTTCATTGCACTTTAATCTTTAAGACATGAAAGCAGACTTAAAGATTATTGGTAGAATGCAGGCATCATCAAAATGTAAATTTTTGCCCAGGATTAAAGAATCGTTTTGAATTAGATAAATATGAAGGTTTAAATAAACAGTGGAAGGTTTATAGTAATTAATCTTGCAAAAATTCCATGTGCAAACATATTAACTAAATTTAAAAGGGTATTATATGTATTTTCTGTAAATTGAGCATTGAAATAAAAGTTCAATAAGATATTCTTAAGGCACTAATCTTCTCTTTAGGAAAATTTGTAAAGGGTTATAAAATGGTTTTCTTTTTTTAAATTTCTGAGTCATCATTTTAGCAAACTAACTTATGATAATCTGGAATTCTATTTCATAACGTCAAGTGTTTTAAACCTCTAACATCTGACAGGCTTTTCAAAATCAAACTTCAGTTTCAAAATTGTCTTTCTTGATGCCTGGCTTTTGGATGCTACAGCGGGCCGCTGTAGCATCCAAAAGAGAGGTAAACAGGAATATTAGACATGTAAGTACATGGGATGGCCAAAATGGTGTTCAATCTTCTTTAGGTTACATTTTGCTGAATGATCCTAGTGTATGTTCCAAAAGTGTAAGATATTTCAAAAATTCTAATGTCTAAAGTATAAGCTATGAATCATAATTAAGGTTGTTATATTATTATAAACCACAGATTTAACCAAACATCTTTGTCAATTGCATTTCTAACTGTAACTACTCTGGACATTTTGTTATTCACAGACAATTATTATCTTGTTTTTCATCATTTTCAAAAGATGGTTTATACTCAGTTACAGAACTCTGACAGATGCTCTCAAATATAGGTTTCTGAAAACTGTGGAGATTGTGATATTGGAATAAAGGAAAAAAGATACAGAATTCATGAAGAGCTGAAAGGTTCACGAATATCAAGCAAAACAGTTAACTAAATGGACTGAACTCATAGAAAACTGAAGCAATCTTTTTGACTGTTGCTTGGAATATTGCTGATCCTTGTTTTGTTTTTCAGAATCGGGGAGACTTATTTTGAACTATCTATGGCCTTTAATAATTGAGCAAGTTATACTCCTATGAACAAATTTTTTTTTGTTCTCTCTGTAAGCATATTTGTTTTTCTCTTTCTGCCTGGCTTCTACAGAATTTGGAAACCAGTTGTGAGTATTCTTAACTTATGGCAATATAGCTGTTTGCATCAGTGCCATAAGAATCCATTTTCTTTTGCAGCAGGATGCAACTGGAGAAACTGGTTGTTTTACCAAGGCTTTGACCAGAAGGGTATGCTTCCCTTCAAGTAGTCAAGCCTGACTTGAAGAGCTGATTTAAAAAAAAAAAAAACCCTTTGGGAAACTGGCCTCATACCCTTGCCTATGCAGTACCTATACAGAGTTCCTGACTTATGATAGGTAAAGTATGTCACTTTCTGACAGGCCCAGGAGCTCCAAGTTTATCTTGGGACGTTAAGAGGAAAGGATTACCCAACTCACAGACACTTGAGGATACAAACGCATGGCCAGGTTTGGCTTTAAAAGGTCTTCTCTGAGATTCCTTGTGGAATAGTGTTCCAACAAAGCTAATATAAAAGGCCTATGTAGAGATAATTATTCTTGCTGCACTTTATGCAAATAATCAGGCCAAGTATAAGACTCAAGTCTACTTTGCAAACAACTCAGTCTTATCATGATTTGTTTTTTAACAAAAATGAGGACTACAGAGAGAAAAAAATGTTTCAAAACTTATCATACATTTGTCATTTAATTCTAGACTCATTAGTTGTTTTCCAGTTTTTGCCTACATTTTAGACTAACCCTGCTTGCTCCTGTGAACCAACCAGCCGCCTCCACCTGCAGCTCAGAAAGAACAAAAAAGACAGGTGATGTAAAAATCTGGATTGATATTCTAGTTTTGAGCATTTATCCTGCAAATCCTGCCAGGTGCTGGGAATAAAGAGGGTGCCCATCACCCAGAGGTTTCCTTTTTGCAAAAGTAAGCCAAAGGAAGCTACCCAAAGCCAAGCTTCATGCACCCAAATCTTAGCAAGCATAACTGTAGCTACCACTTATCTAGGCATGTCACAAGACATCCTTTTCTTTCCCTTATTGGTGGAGGACTCAGTTCCACAGCTTCACCTTAGCATTCAGCTTATAATAAAAAGTACATGCAATGCCCCCACAAGACACATTTTTGTCCCACACTCAATTCCAAGCTTCAGGTAAAAGCCTTAGGCAAGAAAATTGGATCTGAGGAATCAAGAGACAGAAAATAACAGAGGTTAAAAGGCACAGCGCAGGTGAGCATGGCTGATTCTTGCTGATTAAGCCAAGTTTCCCATTTGATGGATGAAGTTTATGCTAGTATCCATTGCATAAATGAGGTCTAGGGAACTCAAAGGCTACTGACAGCAGGGGAGATAGGGCATACATGGGTAAGAGCAGATACCCCCACCCCAGAGGCCCCCTGTTAACATGGGTGGAAAGCCACTTTGACACCCATGGCCAGTACCCTGTTGCAGTCACTGGTACTCAGGGATATAAGGATGGAGGAAAAAAAGAGGAATGCCTCACTTTCCTTCCCTCATGTACCCTGGGTATTTGCTAGGAAGAGAAAGGACCCAGGCATGTCTTTCCCCCTCTTTCTAGATAAGTAGCCATTCGTCTTCAGTCTATATCCCTTTCAAATGCATCCTGAATCCCTTGAATGTCTTTGAAAAAAAAAAAAAGCCTTCATTTTCCCTTTCTCCTCCTGTGTCTTCTCTTCACTGATAGGTAATTGCATCTTTGTACTATGGATCATTTCCCTCAGATGCATCCTCCAATTGGTTGGTTTAGGATTGAATTCAAGGCAGGTGAACTCAGAAGCCTGACATGCCAGCCATAGAGAAAAAGTGTTTTTTGCCGGCTGGACTTTTGGCATCCCTCTGCCTCTGCAAATGGGTAAAAGGCCTTGAGATTTTTGAGCTGTCCTTAACCACCCCTTGTTTTATTTTAATATATGTTTTCTAATAATCCAATTTGTCTCTTTGGGCCATCAAACTTCCAGTGGTCACGCAACTGGAGCTCAGATGATGGTCCCTTTTGCTGGGAGCCCTTACATAGGCCTCTGAGGGAGCTCTGACTGCCTTTTTCCTAAAACAGCACCCCCTGTCAGCAGGGTGCAGCTAAGATCAGTCTTCATCCTTATCCTTATCCTTATTCTAATGGCAGTTAGATGTACTTCTTTACAGCAGGAAATGATAGAGACAGGAGACAGCCAAGGGTCCTTAGTGAAACCACAGCTTCAAGCCTAAAACAGTGTGAAGGCTGAAAAAACGAACTGCTGCTGGTCCTGGATGAAGCCTGCCCTTTCCCAACTGATTCTCCCTGAATAATGCCCACCTGTGCATTGGGGGAAGAGGGTGGAGCCAGGGGAAGGTTGCACCATTTGCAAAAGGGAGGAGCCTCATCTCTTCAGTTAGTGTGTGGGGGCCTGGAATTCAATCCGTGAAGTGGGAGACCTGATAGCAGAACTCTTTGTCACTTTGCTGAGAGCTCCTCTTTTTTTGTTCTTTTCACCCGATACACCCTGCCCTACTCATCCTATGTGTCCCTGTGCCTAAATTTTCCTCGTCATGTGACAAAAGCTGTTTTTGTTTTTTTTCTACAACACTGCTACTGCTGCTTTCTCAATTTCCAAGGTGCCATGTTTGGAGGTAGAATGTCCTGCATCTCATCTTCATCATGAAGTAAATGGTGAGCTCAAATATGCATGCATGTAAAGAAAAGAGATGTTTGATACTAAAGGTAAACAAAGATATTTCACCCCAAAATATACTTTGACATATTTTGGGATGGCTACTCAGAGGGCATGTAGACTGGAATATCCCTGCAAAGATGTGTTTTTATGAAGGACATTTTCATTTGTAGAGAAAAATTTACATTAGCAAAATGAGAAGATAGGCTTTCTCTGAGGACTTTCTTGTCCATATTTGGGAAAGATTTACACACGGGAGAGAGAGATTGAGTCTGACAACTTTGAAGATCTGACAAACTGTTGTCACATCATGGGCTACTATCTATTCTTTCTGAGAGCTGCTGTCTGTGATGTTTTATCTCCATAACAAGAGAGCCTTTGCTAGCCATGCTTTTTCTCTTCTCTCCCTCACACAACTATTTTGCCATGCTCCAAGACCTTATGCTTTCTGTAACCTCAAGATGGCATAAAGCATCAACCATTTGCCCTTTCTTTCAGTTTTGATATTTTGTATGACTCTCTTGCACACATATTCACGTTAATACATTTGTATGCCTTCTTTTCCTGTTAATCTATTATCAGATTTGTTTTATAGACTCAAGTTATGGTAACCTCAGTGGAAAAATTTTAACTTCTATATAGTTTTGGTGTTGTGTTCAGGATAAAATCACTGCTTTGGAGACAATGAATAGGATCCTGGAACAACTGACAAAAAGCCAGCCAAGAATAGTAATTTTTTTTTTTTTTTAACAAGTCAGATTTTCCAGGTCCCTCCCTATAGTGCCCAGTCAAATGAGGGTGGTAAGAGTCTCTCTCTGTTCTTTTCTCATTCTGAATTTGAACTAGCAAAGGGAAAAGGGGCTTTGAATCACATTTGATAAAAATAAATTGGTTACATTTTTTAAAAAACTGCTTTTTAGAGAGCTCCTTGTTGTTAGGCAAGAATCTAGACCCAACATGGCAGTGTTACCTGGTATAGCAGGCCTTTTGTTAAAGACCCTTCACCCTTGTACACACCCGCAGACTTACATATGTCAGAGGTTCCGACTGAGCAACCACACTCCCCCATGACCTGCAGCTCACCTGCATTCCACAAGTTTGTAAACAGCAGTTTTGGTTGACAGTTTCCAAAGACCCCTTCCTCATGACCCTTACTTGACTCCTACCCTAGTAGTTTCAAGACCCCCCAGGCCCTGTTTGTACAACCAGCTTCCCTACCTCTTGGGCTATAAAAATACCCCTACCTCCTCCCTCAGCGTGACTTTCTCGGCCCGTACCTTTGGACCAAGGAACCTCGCCCGCGAGTCCTAATAAAGGCTATTCTCACTGCCATTTGCCTTGTGTCTTCATTCCCGGTTCGGCTCCAGCCTCAGTTTACCTTTACATTTGGTGCTGAAACCCGGGACAAGAACCCCCTCCTCGGACCCCTGCCAGGTCAGGCAGGCTTTCCTCTCCCCGAGCCAGGACCTCCTTTCCAAGCTGGGAGCCGTTTCACCAAATCCAAGACTCAGTTTGATCACTGCTGGGTAAGTTATCCCCCGTCCTGTAGGCTCCCTCCGGGAAGTCCCTGTCTCAAACACGTGGCCACGTCAGGAGCTCCCTCTGGTCAACTGTGACCTTAGCACCGGGGACTAGGAGACGTCCAATCTCCCCGGAAGCCGCTGTACCCCGCACTCTGCGTGGCAGTGGGAGGACACTCCCATTGCCGCCAGACTGCCCGCCTTAGGACCATGGGAACTACCCCGTCCAAACCAAACTGAAAATCCCCTCTGAGGTGCCTCTTGGCTAATTTCCAGACTTTAAGTCTCAGCCAAGACCTAAACCAAAAGTGGCTCATTTTCTTCTGCACAGTAGCATGGCTGCAGTATAAATTGGATAATCAGTCTCAGTGGCCTGCAGAAGGCACTCTAGACTTTAACACCCTCACAGATCTGACCAACTTCTGCAAGAGACTAGGCAAATGGTACGAGATACCCTATGTTCAAGTCTTTTAGGACTTGTATTCTCACCCAGATCTCTGCGCTCAATGCTCATTAACTCAGGTCCTACTCACAAAGTCTCTTCCCTCGAACAAGGAGAGGGATGATTCTTCCTCTTTTTCTAAGCCTCCTGACACCCTATCCTGGCCACCCCTTCGGTCTCCCACCCAACCTTCTCCTTACCCTGACCCGCCATTGTCCCCATCCTCATCAGCGCCTCCCCTCCCTTCCACCCCTCCTGTGCCCTTGCCAAACCCAACAGATTCTATCTCCCCTACCTCCACCTCCTCCCCTTTCTGGCCTGTCTCAGCCCATACTCAGTCCAGGACCGACTTCCTGTGTCCCTTGCGAGAGGTGGCAGTCGCCGAAGGAGTAGTCCGGGTCCATGTGCTGTTTTCGCTGGCAGACCTAAGATTGAAGAGCGTGTAGGCTCTTTCTCGGCCAACCCCACTCAGTATTTCAAAGAGTTCAGATACCTGTGCCAGGTGTATGACCTCACCTGGCATGATCCCCATGTCGTTATGACCTCAACCCTGTCCCGTGAGGAATGGGAGTGTATCCTAGTGGCAGCCAGGCAGCACGCTGACCAGGTTCATTTAACTGACCACGCCATGCCAGTCAGCACTGAGGTGGTGCCCTCAGCTGAGCCCAACTGGGACTACCAGGTTTGTCAGGCAGGCCGCCGCTGCCAGGACATGATGGTCCAGTGCCTTCTTGCTGGCATGCAGGCAGCCTCTAATAAGTCAGTCAACTTTAATAAATTAAAGGAGATAGTCCAAGGCTCAGATGAAAATCTCGCCATTTTTCTTAACCAGCTGACTGAGGCACTTATTCAGTATACCCGCCTTGACCCTGCCTCCCCTGCAGGAGGAGCCATCTTAGCTTCATACTTTATTTCTCAGTCAGCCCCCGATATCCAAAAAAAGTTTAAAAAGGCAGAGGATGGCCCTCAAACTCCCATCCAGGACTTAGTCAAACTGGCCTTCAAGGTCTACAACTCCAGGGAGGAAGCAACTGAGGCCCAACGACAGGCCAGGCTAAAACAGAAGGTACAACTCCAAATGCAGGCCTTGGTAGCAGCCCTGAGACCGGCTGGCTCCAGGAGCTCCCAGAAAGGAGGTACTACCCGAGCGCCACCTGGTGCCTGCTTCAAGTGCAGCAATGGGGCCACTGGGCCAGGCAGTGCCCTAACACAAAGGAACCAACTCACCCCTGTCTGAACTGTCAGCAGATGGGACACTGGAAGTCACACTGCCCCGACCTAAGGACGGTCGCTGCGCCTCCATGTGACGACCCTCCTCCAGGTATTGGAGGCACCTTCCAACTCCTCGATACTGACAAAGATTGAAGAGCCCAGACTCGGGAGCCTCTCTTACTCTTGCTGAGCCCAGGGTTATGCTCCAGGTAGCGGGTAAGTCCATATCTTTCCTCATGGACATGGAGGCTACCTACTCTGTTTTGCCTTCCTTCAGTGGCCCCAGCCATCCCTCCACTGTCACAGTCATGGGAATTGATGGCACTCCCTCCACCTACCGCCAGACTCCTCCTCTGTCTTGCTGCTTGGATGGCTCCCTCTTCTCTCACTCATTTCTTATCATTTCTTCGTGCCCAGTCCACTTGTTAGGACGCGATCTCCTCTCCAAGCTAGGGGCCTCAGTTCACTTCCAACCCAACCCCTCCCCACACCTCGTGTTCCTCTTCCCCCTTCTCTCACCTGACAAACCCCACCAGGCTGACCCCCACTCCCATTTCCAGTCCCCATTAACCCTGAGGTGTGGGACACCTCCACCCTGATCATTGCCTAGCACCACACTCTGGTCCACATCTGGCCAAAAGACCCTTCTAAGTTTCCCTCTAGGCCCCAGTTCCCTATCTCCCTTGAACACTGACAGGAACTAAAACCCATCATCATGCGCCTGCCCCAGCAACACATTGTAGTCCCCACCAACTCACCATTCAATACTCCTATCCTGCCTGTACGGAAAAGCTCTGGGGCCTATCGCCTCGTGCAGGACCTACACCTCATCAATGAGGCAGTAGTCCCCACCTTTCCAGTTGTTCCTAACCCATATACACTTCTCTCACGCATTCCCCCCGATACCACTCACTTTATTATCTTTGACCTAAAAGATGCCTTCTTCACCATTCCCTTACATCCGACTGTCACTTTCTGTTTGCTTTTACATTGGAAGATCCAGACACTCATATTTCTTCCCAGCTGACTTGGCCTGTTTTGCCTCAAAGGTTCCAATGATAGCCCCCATTTGTTCGGACAGGCACTGGCACAGGATGTTGTCCCCTGTCCCCTGACCCACAGCACACTATTGCAATATGTCGATGACTTATTATTATGTAGTCCTTCCTAGGAGTGCTCCCTTGCAGATACTGCTACACTGTTAAATTTTCTAGGTGACCGAGGTTATCAGGTTACCCCGGCTAAGGCTCAACTTTGCAGCCCTTCTGTCACCTACCTAGGCATACTCCTCACATCTACTACAAAAAGCCTCACAGCAGATAGAATAAGCCTTATTGAAACTCTCCAGCCTCCTCAGGATGTGGAAGAGATCCTGTCCTTCCTAGGACTGGTGGGCACAGTGAGTCTTATCCTGTGGCCCAACTCAGGATCTTTAAGGCCTACATCAAGGTCGTAAGTAACTCCTCTAACCTAAACCCCTCCTTTCCCCTTCCCAGCCGAACACTACATCAATGAGTCAGGACTAGTAGAAACCAATCTCCTCACTCTAGAAAAGATTCAGGAAAGACTCCACCAGAAAAACCTTGGATCAAGGCCCTCACTTAGGTGGTGACAGTCATCTGTGGCCGGTTAAGTCCTACCCTTTCTAAGCCCCTTACTAATCATTGGCTTCTTGCTACTCATAGCTCCCTCTGTCCTCCACTTCATCCAGGACCGCATGAAAGAAGTCTCCCAGGTCACTTTCAATCAGATGCTGCTCCACCCCTATACACGGGTTCTGACCTCCGAAGAACCCTACAACGACCCATACCAGCAGGAAGCAGCCAGATGAACATGTTGCCCCATTTTCTTATTAGAAAGAGGTCGGAATGTTAGGCAGGAATCTAGACCCAACATGGTGGCATTACCTGGCCTTTTGTTAAAGACTCCCTTCACTCTTGTACACACCTGCAGACTTACACACGTCAGAGGTTCCGGCTGGGCAACCACACTCCCCCATGACCTGTAGCTCACCTGCATTCCACAAGTTCGTAAACAGCAGTTTCGGTTGACAGTTTTCAAAGACCCCTTCCTCATGACCCTTACTTGACTCCTGCACTAGTAGTTTCAAGAACCCCCAGGCCCTGTTTGTACAACCAGCTTCCCTACCTCTCGGGCTATAAAAAAAGCCCCTATCCTCCTTCCTCAGCGCGACTTCCTCAGCCCGCACCTTTGGACCGAGGAGCCTCGCCTGCAAGTCCTAATGAAGGCTATTCTCACTGAAATTTGCCTTGTGTCTTCGTTCCCGTTTCAGCTCCAGCCTCATTTTACCTTTACACTTCTCTTAAACTGTTTTATTGTTGGTATCTATAAAAGATGCAAAAGGAATATAACCTTAGAAAACTCTCTTGGCAAGATTAAGAAAGCAGAAATCCAATTTAAACATTGAAATTCTTCGTATATTCAGACTGCCTGCTTTGAATTCCCTGAGCGATTTTCCCAGAAAAGACACTCCACCTTGTAGCCTAAGGAATACGATTTCATACTTTTATCTCTGCAGCTCATGTTTGATTCCAGGTCAAGGAACAAGTCTCTTGGAAATGTCAACCTTTTAACTAAGGGGAAGAAAAATTATAAAAATTAGTTTGAATTATTTGTTTTAAATATATATGTGTAAAACTTAACCTTTGGGGTGCCCATTTGTTTTGTAATTCTTTCTTCTCCTATAAACAGCTTTTGTTTTCCTTTGTCTAAGCACTGCAGAATATGACCAGACAGAAATATGCATTGTATGCCATTTGCAGCTAGCAAAACTTTCTTTAAGTTGTCAGTGAGAATGGTCTGAATTTTGTAAGGCTTATAGCTTTTGCTCCTCCTTTGGAGACTTTGTTTAAATGCGTTGCGTTCTTGGTTTTAGTCACATGTGTGTTTATTTGTTTTGGTATTGAATCATTTGCTTAGGTTTAGCTTTGATTCAAAACTTTAGTTTATTTTTAGAATGTAATAGCAACTATTAGCTTTTTAAAATTGTATCTTCCTTCTTTTAGTGGGCTAGAGAGACAGCTCAGAACCAAACCAATAAGTAGATGAGGCAAGCTCCTCCCAGGCAGCAGAGTCAGTGGGGAAAGGCCACTGCTGCTGCTACCACTGTCCTCTCTGCTCCATGAAAGTCCAGCTGGTCAAGGGACAAAAAGTTTGCTGCTTGTATAGTTAAATTTTTTTTTAAAAGAACTATATGGTCAAAAGTCAGCTTAATTAAAAACTGATATTCTTCTCTGTTCTCTTTTAAATCCTATATCTTTCATGTGGACTTATTCAACCACATCTTTTTTCTTGAATTCCTGATAGCTAAAACTTCATTTGTGTGTGTGTGAAACTTAAAAATCTCTCCTAAATTGGCTCTAAGACTTGTTCTTCCATTTCCTTCCACTTTAGCTCCTCCTTCTTTTTGTCATCTTTGATACCACATGAAGGGAGAGAGGGGACTTCTAATGACTCTGGGATCCCTTTAGGAACACACACACACACATGCACACACACACACACACACACACACACACACACACACGGTACTACTGACCCCATCTTTGGGACTTCCTGTCTTTCTCACAGAGCCCCCAAGAGTCGTGGACAGGTTTCTCTCAGGTCTAACATTAAATAATAATCTTTGGATGTGTGTGTGTGTGTGTGTGCACACTATATGTTATGTCTAAGTATGTATGTGTCTATGCATGTATTTTTACATTGTCTACAGGTACTAAACTGACTTATAAATAAATGAGTACCCATAAACTAAATGGCTAGCTAAAATGCTTTCAAGTTTATGTAACTTTAGTGGTCTTTGATAAATAAAGCTGGTTTTAAAACTGTTGGTAAGATAAAATAAAAACTTCTTCAAAAGTTAATTTAGACATTTTTGCCTGGGTATGTTGAAACAGGATTATGCTTTCTCTGTTAGATATGTTAAAATCATGAAACCGTTTCTTCTCTGATATTTTTGGTACTTGATTGATTTGTCTGTGAGCTTACATCTTTGATTTGAGCCTCTGGATTCTGGGCCACCAACTTCAAGCCAGAGTCAAGCCCATTATAACCCCATCCTCTGACCCAGTTCTGCCTTCCAGCCATATTGGAAGGGATTGAATCCTCCAGGCATCATTTTCACTGTGACATGTTTGTGCTCTATACTTGGTGTGTAAACCCAGGACCCAGATGGGGCCTGCCCCTCAAAGCTTCCCTAGGAGCCACGTGGGTATTTGTGGTCCAGGACAACTGTGGGCAGACATTGTGGAGGGTTCCATGTCAAGTATCTTAAAGGTCTTGGTTAAGATGAGATTGAATGATGTAGAATTAGTCTGTTTTTACCTTTTTAAAAGAAAAAAAACTGAGTACTTTTGTTTGCAAAGCAATTCAAATCTAATTATTTAAAATGAATAAATTAGGTAAATGAAAATTGAAATAAAGATTACAAATAAACTATTAATAATAACTCTTTTAAAATGTGTTTAATTAAAAGTTTCCAAATGCCTTTTGTAACTATACCCTGAAAGTTTTATTAAGTTAAATTAAATGACAGATATTAATTAAATATCTAACTCATCTTCAAATAAGATATAATGCTAAAAATATTAATTACTAAATACAACTGTAAGCTTATATGCTTTTGGCTTCTTATTTCAGAGAAGAAAAGATAGTTGTGTTTGTTAGTGAATATGTCCTGTTTCACTTTAAACATTGTTCTATAAAAAAAAACCCATGTTTCTAGAAATTATAAAATATGTGTTCATAAAATGTTTTAACACATACCAGCTCAAAGTTATTTACCCCATAGGTTTTCACAAGAAATTAATGTTACTTAAAGGTAAAACTATACTTAATATGTGCAAATAAAAGTAGTAGATATAAGAGTAATAATTCTGTATACAGAGTGTATAAGAAAAGCAGAATGTGTTTTTCTTTAAAACAAATTTTATATCGAATGCATGAAGATGTGATTTTGTTAAAGAAAAAGTAATTTTGTCTGGAGATCATTTAGAGTTGTTTTAAATTCAAAGAACAAATATAGATAAGACTAAATGAGAGTAAAGATATGAAAAGTTAAAAAAAAAAAAGAGAAACGAAAGAAATGTAAAATGTTATAAGAAGTTTATGGAAATCTTATGTGGTCCAAGCTGACTGAGTTTGAATGTGTTTGTTTATAAGATTTTATCAAAATTAGTTTTAGTATTAAAAATACACTAATACAAAATTAAAATTCAGTTTTCTCTTTTAAACAAATTTTCAGGTAGTCTTAACAAGAGTTAGTAAAAATTTTTTTCACCTTTTGAGTAAATTCCAAAAAAAGGGAGGAGGGAGAAATAGATAATGTGTGCCTCATGCTGTCTTTATTAGGTCTTTTGATTATTTGGAAAACTCAGTCTCCTCTTTATCAAAGTGTGAATATTTTTGTTTTTTGAAATCTTTTAATTATGACTTTCACTAAAGGAATGACTGTAATTTACAGTAAGCTGTGATCCTATTTTGATTAAGTGTTTTCAATCTTAGACATATTGTCAAGCTTCCAAAAATCAAATCTTAAATTATAAATTATTCTTTTTGACCTCTAACTTTTAGTCATTTTGGAAGGGTCCTTGGAAGTATGTGGGAGACATATTAAACTTATTTGATATGCAAAATTATATGGGTAGCATTGTGAAATAGAATATGTTTAATCTTCTTTAAAAGTTATATTTGTGACTGGGTACAGTGGCTCACATCTTTAATCCAAGCACTTTGAGAGGCTGAGGCAGGCAGATCATTTGAGGTCAGGAGTTCAATACCAGCCTGGCCAACATGGTGAAACCCTATCTCTACTAAAAATACAAAAATTAGCCAGGCATGGTGGCACATACCTGTAATCCCAGCTACTCGGGAAACTGACACAGGAGAATCACTTGAACTTGGAAGGTGGAGGTTGCAGTGAGCCAAGATCAGCACCACTGCACTCCAACCTGAGCAACAGAGCGAGATTTTGTCTCAAAAAAAAAAAAAAGTTGTATTTATATAGGTACATTATTAATACCTGTTTCAAAATTGTGTGAGATTTCTAAAAATCTAAGATGCTAAATTGCTGTATATCAGAGGAAATAACCAGATTATTTTGTTAATTGCATCCTTAGCCATGACCATTTTAAGTCTCATTGTCAGTAGTAAATTGCTTTATTCGGATGCTTTTTTCTAAAATCTCTTTGCAAATTCTAAACTGCTGTTTCTTAAGGAGGTTCATGGTAAAGACTACACCAAGTACTCAGGTTTCTGACAACTTTGAGATTATATAATTGCACTGGATAAGAATTTCAAAAACTAAAAACAAACAAACAAACAAACAAACAAACAAAAACTAGACCCATAAGACTGCTAGTTTAACATCAAGTTGAACAAAAATTAATTACATGGGACTGAACTGATGGAGGACTAAAATTATGTTTTATCACTTTTGTTGTTTGAGACATTGCTGACTTTTTAAGGTTTTGTTTTCTTAGTCAATAAAGCTTTTTTTCTTTCTATCTACAGGTGATGGCAATTGAGTAACATATACTTTTGTGAAAGAAAAATGAAACATTTACCTTTTTATCTAGTTCCTCAAAAATTCAGAAAAGGTCATGAGTATTCTTATTTTATAGCAATATAGGTATTTATATAAGTCCAATAAGAATCTATTTTGTAACAGGACACATTTAGAGGCACTGGTTATCAAGACTTTGACAGGAACATCACCTTTTCAGATTTGACTAGACTGTTTTGAGAGATTGATTTTATGAAGCAAGTAGACTTGGAAAAAGACTAGTCAGTATCTTGTCTATGTGGTTTCCTTAATGTCACTTTCTCACAGTCCCAAGAACCTTAAGACATTTTGGGGACGGCAGAAAGAGATGTATTTACCCAATTTGTGAAAGTATTAGAGACACTATATGAGGGCGAGTCAAATCCTTGGGTTGACTTCTAAGCCTTGAGAGGCTTTTTAAAAGTCAAATGCAAATTTCTTACAAAAACTTCCAGCAAAGCCAACTTCCAAAAAGCCCACATGGCCAATCACCATTCTTGCTAATCTTATGTAAATAATCAGACCAAAGATTAAACTAATTTTGCAAATAAATTAGTCTTACACTAAATATTTTTGGTAAAAATGAGGGTAAATGTAGAAAGAAAAATTGTTTCAGAAGAAAATACATAGATCACCCATTATTAGATTCTAGTTCATTCATTTCTTGTTTTTTTCTTTGAAATTTCATTATCTATGATTAGAACTAAATTCTAAACTTTTAATTTTCTCTGATATCTGGCTATAACTCTCCAGACTAATGTTTCCAGTTTTTTCCTACCCTTCTGACTTTGAAATTTTATTATCTGCAATTAGGATTAAATTCTAAACTTTTAGTTTCCTCCAATATCTGACTATAACTCTCTAGACTAATGTTTCTAGTTTTTCTCCTACCCTTCTGACTTAAAATCTCTGGAAGTTAAAACTATGCTTTTTTTAAAGCCCTACAAACTAAAGCTGGAAAACCCGATATAAACTTTGGGAGAAATCACTACAGCAACTTGTATATGAACAACTTTCATGCCTGGAGGGTGTATGGATACTCAGACACTGAAACATCTGATTCAAACTATAATTCAGAAAAATCAGTTACTTTGCCCCTGCCTGCCCATTCCAACTGAATATGCTTCAGAGACTGTAGAAAAACTAACTTACAGACTTCTCCAGACATTAATCTTTATTTTTTCTTCTGTTTCCACAGAAATGCTTCTTATTAAACATCTGTTTGCCTGTATTATATATAGAGGCCTTGCTTTGAAAACCTATCTGCAATTTCACCTCCTGGAATGGGACGCAGCTGTCTAACTGACCTATTCTCAGGACTAGATGACTGATTCAAGAAAATATGGACCCCTTGTTTAAATCTATGTTTTTTTTTTTATTTTTCCTTTCCTTTGGCAATCTCTTATCTGACCATTTATAGCCCAAATCACTTCACAGATACCAATCCTATTTTAATATGTTAAACTTTCAAAAAATGAGCTTTAAATGAAAGACTAAAAGAAAACAAAAATATCTCAATCTAAGATATACTCTGACATCTTTCTAGATGGCTATTCAGAGGATCTGCTGAGTGAAATAGCCCTGCAAAGCTGCTTTTTTTCTGAGGCAGATTTTTATCTGTAGAGAAGTCTACATCAGCAAAATAAGGACACCAGATTTCTCTGAGACCTTCCTTGTCTAGATCTAGAAAGATTATCTCAGAGGAGAGAGAGAGACCAAGAGTATGACCTTTGAAGTTCTGACAGAGAAACCATTACCACAAGCTACCATCTACTTTTTTAAGTGCTGCTACCTTAGAGGCTTCATTTGTATAACAAGACAGCTTTTGCTAGCCATGCCTTTTCTCTCCTTCACATAAACTGTCTTAACATGATCCAAGCCTCTAAGCTTCCTGTAATCTCAAGGTGATATAAAAGTGTAAACTATCTGACCCCTTCTTTGAGTTTTCATATTTTGTATGACCCCATGCACATGTACTTATGTTAGTAAGTTTGTATGCCTTCTTTTCCGGTTAACCTGGTCTATTATCAGTTTGTTTTATAGACTCATATTATTGAACCTTCCATGGAAAAAATTTAAACGCCTTTGCAATATTAAATAAGTGGAGAATAATAGCTTTAGAGAATTAATGACACAGGGATTTCATGGAAGGAGAGATTACTTCAAGCTGGAAGGGAGAGGAGATCTGGATTCACCTTAAATAATGATAGTTTGAGGAAAAGTGGGATGCACAGAGAAGACATTCTGAGAAATGAAATGGATAAAGGCACAGAAGAAAGCACAATGGCATATTCAAGGGAGTTTCAAAGGTCAATTACACATAAATAATGGTTTCCATTGTGATGGAGAAATAAGTTATTGGGGGACTTTAGATCAATATAGAAATCTGAAGATGCAAAGTATGCCAACTACTCCAAGTACATACAAGAGCAAGCCAAAAATGCAGCAAAATTATTTTTAATAAAGTTGAACTTTTAAACAAAAAATGACAATTTCTAGGTGCTAGAAATGAAGAGGAATGTCAAATATGTAGTAACTTGGTAATTGTACCATACTTGAGGCTTAGGAGCTGGGATGAGTAATAAAACTTTAAAGAGATCTTGGCCACAGTCATTGTGCAGGGCAGGAGACTTGGAATTGGTCATCTGAATACCACTGAGAAGCAGGGAGTGGCTGTCCCATCCCTTGGCTCTCACATTAACAGACCAGAAATACTCTTCCACCAACTCAGGAATTTAGACCAAACCTAAGTAACTCCTCTCTCCACGGTGGCAATCTGCCTGGATATGCCTATTCATAGGCATATGAAGTTATATAATTTTCTTGAATCCTAGAAAATAACTTTGCCATTATCCGTTTGCCATTCTCAGTCTCCTGCAAATTCTATTAAATATACACTGGAGTTAGTCTTATACAGAATATGTTTTAAATTTTCCTTCATAAACTCTATTTTAAGTGATAGTCTCCATTTTATCTTTGACTACTTATGCAAAGTATGTAGTTAACCCTTTGACTGAAATATTGAATGATTTTTACAATTCAGTTAATATGTGGGGGTGTGTGTGTGCATACATACCTACATATACAATTGATCCTTGAACAACACAAGTTTGAACCATTTGAGTCTAGTTATACACAGATTGTATTCTGCCTCTACCACCACTGAGAAAACAAGACTAACTCTTCCTCTTCCTCCTCAACCTAAACAATGTGAAGTTGATGAGGATGAAGACCTTTATGATGATCTACTTTCACTTAATGAATAATAAATATATTTTCTCTTCCTTATAATTGTCTTAAAAACATTTGCTTTTCTCTATCTTACTTGATTATAAAAACACAGTATATAATGCGTATAACATATGAAATATGTTTTAGTCAACTGTTTATGCTATTAGTAAGGCCTCCCATCAACAGTAGGCTATTAGTAGTTAAATTCTGGGAATTTAAAAAGTTATGCTTGGATTTTTGCCTATGTGGGATGTATATACTCCTAACTCTAGTGTTGTTCAAGGGTCAACTACTTAGTCATGTTGCTTGATGACAAGACTTTGTTCTGAGAAATACATCACTAGGTGATTTTGTCATTATATTAACATCATAGAAAATATTTACACAAACCTAGATGGGACTGCTTACTATATACCTAGGCTATAAGGTTTAGCCTATTCCTCCTAGGCTATGAACTTTTACAGCATGTTACTGTGCTGAATATGGTAGGCAATTATAATACAATGGTAAGTATTTGTACATCTAAACAGAGAAAAGGTACAGTAAAAATGTAGTATTATAATCTCATGGGATCCCTGTCATATATGTGGTCTTTCATTAATTTAAACCTCAATACATGGTGCATGACTATGTATATTTTTCCAATTCAATAATGGGATAAAAGAAAGTAATGATCAGTTATACAAAGACTTTAAAGCTTTGCTGCTAAAGACTCTTGATGAAACTACTAAAGGATGTACTCCAACAAGAAAGAAACAGAACCCAAGGAAAGCATAGCAAGAAACAGCAGTGAGCAAAGAAAAATAATAATAATAATAAAAAAAGATAAACAGAAGTTAGATGAAGGCAGGGAATTTTCTTATTTAACAGTGTGACACCAGAACAAAGAAGAGGACTTATATGAGATACGATAAATACTTGCTAAACTTAACAAAATAAGCATTGAATTTCATAACTAACTGAAAAGTAAAAATAAATTTTACTTTTAGAAACAACATGTAATAACAGTAACATGAAAGATGACAAGTTTGGGGGAAATTAAAGTATCCTAGTTTACCTGTTAAGGGAAAAATAGAAACATTGGTCAATGTTAGGCTTTGTGAAAAATAAAATAATGTGCACATTTATATATATTTACATATTTAGGGAAAGCCATTAAAACAAAGAAAATACTATGTATAACTTTGAAGAGGAAACAAAGGATGTGAATAAAACTCCATTAATGCAATACATTCTGAGAAAAAAAGAGCCAATAAGAGCCAATAAATAAATGAAAATAAAATAATTCAAATAAGCAGAAAGATATC
This sequence comes from Rhinopithecus roxellana, assembly GCF_007565055.1. NCBI lineage: Eukaryota > Metazoa > Chordata > Mammalia > Primates > Cercopithecidae > Rhinopithecus > Rhinopithecus roxellana. The sequence continues at coordinate 126,520,897 of NC_044551.1, read as the reverse complement.
AGTATGCACAATAAATAAAAATGAGCCTCTTGTGCATCAATAGGTACACTTGAGGAGGATTCCCTTGGAAGAGTAAAGCTAAGAATCCCAATTCCTCCTCCCAAAGTGTGTGTGTATGGGAGGAAGAGGTAATATGGGGAATTCTCACCGTCATTATTTTAAGTCTTGAGAGATTTGGCTTCAACAGGACACCAAGACTCTCTCTTTGCCCATGAACTGAGACATGACTTCTGCCTGGGACTTCTCAAAGTTGCAATTTGGCCTGAGTAGTGGTGATGGTGTAGCCAGGAGTGTGCAGTTGTCCTAGGACTGGACTGCCATCTCAGGGTTTGTACAAGTATAGATTTTATCATTATTCCTCTTGTACTGAATATGGACCATGTGGACAGAGAGCAGAGCTATGGCCATTTAAAATCCTACCCTAGAAAATTGCCTTAAGGGAGAAAGAATGCAAGAGCTCTATGGTCCAGACTACTAGAGAAGAAGAGGTTGTGGGAGGACTTATAAGTCTGGGGAAAGGAATGCATTATCTGATGCATGAGAGTTACAGGTAAGAAATCCAGAGACTCAGATTCCACACTGTGTCAGCTTTAACTCTCTGCCGGACACAAAGAACGCAATGGCACTCAGCTAAAAAAGAACTGCCCCATCCTCTTATTCTTCTTCTCCAATGATCTCCCCCATTCAGTGCTGGAAATTCAAACCAACAGCTAACAAAGATAAAGCAGGCATCTTTTAATCAAAATGAAATGGGTTAGTTTAAATAGTAGAAAATAGAATTTTGAGTAAAAAGCATCAATGAGGATTAAAGAAGGGCATAGTAGAGTTATAAATGGGCCAAACTACCAAGAAGATACACTAATCATGAACTTTTATGCAATTAACATAAATGTGATATTGAAAAACATCAAATAAAATTAATAGCATTACAAGGACAATTTGAAAAATTAAGAATTCCAGTAAAGCTTTTTTAGAAAGTTAGAGAGGAATATGTAAAAAATAAGTACACAGAATAATAACATATTCTTCTATCAATCTAATAGTTATATGTGGGATATATGGGAATACTACAACCAACTTCATGCTAATAATTTTAAAGTTTTGTGCAGAAAAAATAAAAAAGTCTATTCAATTTACTTTTAAGACTAATACAAATCTGATATTCAAAGCAGAATTAAATAAATTAATGTCATATCAAATTCAGAAATGTTAATAAAAATCATAACCAAGTGGGTTTTCTAAGTAACACAAATATTATTCTAAATTAGTATATTTTTGCACCCTAAAAAATAAAGAATAGGCCTTCTTTTCTAGAATTGAATATTTATAAAAACTTGATGAAATGCCAGCATAAAAATAAGGTATTAACAAAGTTTAGAGATAATATCATGCAGATCATATATTAATATGTAAAAGAAAACAAAAAGGGTAAAGTTACTTATATCACCTTAAAATTTTTTAAATTCAAATTAAAACTCATGAGATATAGCTAAATTATAGTTTAACAGGAAATATATAGCCTTAAATTAATATATTAGAGTAAAAGAGAAAAGCAGTGAGCCGACATTAAATTCAAGAGGCTAGATGAAAAACAGTAAAATCATGAAAGTGATAGCTAGAAAATAAGAGAATGGAAATTAATGGAGTGTAAAGTAACATTAGAGTTTTTTGTGCTTCACTTTTGAAAAGCTCATAAAATAAATCTCTGGAAAGCTGCATTAAAGGAAAAAGTGGTAAGAGCAAATAAATATTACAAATGAGAAAGAATGTAGCTATAGATAAAGTCATAGTTAAATTTTATTAAATGCTAAATAGCAAACTGTTACATAGTATTTTTCTGTCTTAATCCATTCATGTTTCTTATATTAATGAATCTAGTAAAGTCCCCTTTTATGATTTAAAACTATTTTAACCAAGAGCAAAAAAACTTAAGAATACAGATTGCTTTTAATGGTGAAACTTTAGAAGTATTCCCAATAAAGTTAGGAAAAATTCTTTCTAAAAAGTTAGAAAAAAAATACTTTGTAGTACTAATTAGACTGAAATAAATAAAGTTAAGGAAACTGGATTTAACAATGAAATAAAAGGACATTTCCTTTTCTCAGTGGCTCTGTGAATGGGCAGCCCATACTCAATCCACATACAGACTTTCTATTGATGGCAATGGGATTAGTGTGAGGTTTGAGTACAAAACAAGCAATTGGGATCTATCCTTTGTTTAAAAGATTTCCTATGAAGGATGTTAAAGAGAGGCAAGGGTCCTGTCATCCTGCTTGAGGGCCAAGTCCTCCTGTTTAAAATCTTATGAACTCTTTGGGTGATCAAACTTGTTGCAATAATAAGCCAGGCAGGGTAACAACATAAGTACTGAACATAAAAGTTTTTCAATTTTAAAAGCTTTCTTATGGTCATTAAACATTTCAGACAAACACTCATTATGAACTAATTGGTAGCAAATGTTAATTTGAAAACGTAAGCGGGCTTCAAGTTATAGTTGTTTGGTTTTGTGATTTAAAAAGCGAAATATTGAGAAATCGTGTAAGCATCTTTCCGTGCTTAAAAATGCCAATCACCAAACCCTGTTGTTCTTTAGATACCAACCCTGAATAAAATGAGCCTTCTAATCCCAGAGTTAACTTCTCTAAATTCTTTATGTCATGAAAATAACTTCTTCTGATCTGTCTCCTGACTTTTTTCACTGTCATTCTCTAGATCCATTGAGACATGTTTGTGTAATTCTCATAAAGTTTTGAAATCTTGAGGATAAGAAAGAGACATTTTCTATAGAGATGTCTACCCCTTCTTAGAATTCCTTTACCTTTTTCTGTTATTCTATAACATCAAAACATCTATACAGATGTCTACCCCTTCTTAGAATTCCTTTACCTTTTTCTGTTATTCTATAACATCAAAATTTGTGGAGCATCATGATAGGGACTAAGTTAAGTATCTCAGCAATTTTCTTCTCTTACTAACCCCAGATTCCCCAGGCTGCATAATTATTTTTTTGTTTCATAGACTCTACATTTGTTGTCCTGGTATATAATAATGTTCTTACTTTTTATCAGTTCCACCAGAGGCTGGGAAAGTTGAGGGTGGGTAGGGAGGCACACTAGGGCCAAATCTGTTTGATAACACATATATGTTTTTTACTCACCAAAATTCCCTTTTTGCCACTCCCAGGGTTTTCTCCAAGCCTTTTCTCTGCTACTCTATTTTTATCGCCTCCTTTACACCTTGGGTTAAAACTCACATCTAAAAGTCATTTTTATGAGGTCTACTTGAGCTGATTATTGCTTTATATTACTCAATTTAAAATGCAAGTTGTGAATTTTCATTTTTAAATCATTGTTATAAATACGTGTTGAAGAAATATATTTTACTTCTGTATATGCTTTCATACTTTAAGCTTATGCATGAGTTATGCTTTCTTTTTCCTTCCTTCTTTCCTTCCATCCATCTTTCTCTTTTCTTTCTCTTTCTTTCTTTCTTCCTTCCTTCCTTCCTTCCTTCCTTCCTTCCTTCCTTCCTTCCTTCCTTCCTTCCTTCCTTCCTTCCTTCCTTCTCTTTCTTTCTTTCTTTCTTTCTTTCTTTCTTTCTTTCTTTCTTTCTTTCTTTCTTTCTTTCTTTCTTTCTTTCTTTCTTTCCTTCTTTCTTTCTTTCCTCTTTCTTTCTCTTTTTCTTTCTTTCTTTTTCTTTCTTTCTTTCTTTCTTTCTTTCTTTCTTTTCTCTTTCTTTCTCTTTCTTTCTTTCTTTCTTTCTTTCTTTCTTTCTTTCTTTCTTTCTTTCTTTCTTTCTTTCTTTCTTTCTTTCTTTTCTCTTTCTTTCTCTTTCTTTCTTTTTTGTGTCCCCATTATTTTCCTTCCTTTCTATACTGTTTTATTTTATTACCCAAACTGGTAGTTTTTTAAAAATACTTGACCAACTAAGAATTCATTTTTATTAGGGGATATAAGATTAATCATACTACACATGAAGGTTGGTCAGAAATTATTGAGAGGAAATATAGAAAAAGGAGCTTCCACTGATCTATTTCACGGTTTTCATTATATAGGTGCATGTGTGTTTATATCAAGGTAAATAATATAGCATTTTGGTTATACTGATATAGTGTAACCATAGACTATGGTGCCATATCCATGTTGTGATCAAATCCCAACATGGATACATCCTGGATGATTCTGGCTGAGTTATTTTACTTCTCTTCTACTTAATTTTTCAGTCTGTATAATGGGGATGATTATAAGCACCCACTTCATAAGATTGTTGTGAAGATTAAACAAATTAACATATATATAGAGGACCCAACATAAAAACTACACACGTTTTAGCTATCACAACTTGAGAGTCCCAACTTCAAACTCCAAATAACTCTGAAAACAAAATTATTTCTGTGATTAATTTGAAAGCGCTGAAGTTAACTATGACAAAACTATTTATGGTCTTTCTTATCTCTTTTAATGTGACTACAGTTACGTTACCATACAGAAACATTAAAGTATTTTTAAGGACATTACTGGGAGAATGCAATGTTAAATTCAATGCATAAAACATGTTGGCCGGGCGCGGTGGCTCAAGCCTGTAATCCCAGCACTTTGGGAAGCCGAGACGGGCGGATCACGAGGTCAGGAGATCGAGACCATCCTGGCTAACACGGTGAAACCCTGTCTCTACTAAAAAATACAAAAAAAAAAAAAAAAAAAAAAAAAAAAAAAAAAAAAAAAAAAAAAAAAAAAAAACTAGCCGGGCGAGGTGGCGGGCGCCTGTAGTCCCAGCTACTCTGGAGGCTGAGGCAGGAGAATGGCGTAAACCCAGGAGGCGGAGCTTGCAGTGAGCTGAGATCTGGCCACTGCACTCTAGCCTGGGCGGCAGAGCGAGACTCCGTCTCAAAAAAAAAAAAAAAGAAAAAAAAGAAAAAACACATGTTACATTTCTATGCTAATATAGCTAATATATAGATATATATATATAGAGAGAGAGAGTAGTCATTTTTCACAAGCATGAAGAATGGGAGTAAGAATGTTGCTGTATGTGTAAGCATGTGTTTTCATTCACTCCTTCAGTGCATCTCAAACTTATAAAAAGGTAGTATTACCAAGGAAAAATGAAAACATAATACTCCTTTCCATAATTTCTTCTTCTTCCTTTGTATAAACCTTTCTCTGAGAAACTTCATTGCTAACCTGTTATTCTCTGTTTCTTCCCTGATCCTTTCTTGATGTAGATGCCTTCTCAGCAATAAGAAAAAGAGTGATAGGAGCAATCATTAAATTTATAAATTCTGTGAATCAGTGAAATATTTTCTGTACATTTTTTCTTAAAGTAAGAATCAATAAATACTTTATTGGCATATCACCAAAGCCTACTATAACTTCTTTCACACTTGTTTTATAAACAAATATTTCATCCAGTCCTTTTGTTAGCCTTCTTAATAGACTAGGTGCTTTTATTGAATTGACCACACAAAGGTATAAATGTTTGTTCTGAAAGGTTGCAGAACATTAAAAAACTATTGGCATATATAAACTTTTAAAAATAAGATTTTCGTTTTGCGATTATTTTCCCCTGGCCCTTGTCTGTGTTGAAATTGGCTGCTATTGTGTTGATCATTTATAACTTTTTATAATCCTTGGGTATTTTTTTCCTTTGCTCTGTTAGGCTAGTTTGTCATCAACAAATGCTTTCCCCTTGCTACTCATGTTTTTAATATATTTAGCTTATCTCACCCCAATTAACCCCATAGGCACACTACTAGAACATCTTTCCATACTCAGAATTAGCTATTCATTCTACTCTTTACTCGTTATTTCATAACAAGTACATAATATGACCTCTATTTCTTGTCCCATTGTCATCAACCATCACTTCTTCTAAGGAAATAAATTTAAAGCACTCTTTCAACATTATCATATATTCTACTCATGAACATTCAGTAGTCATTTTGTTTATTCTTTTTAGAAAATTCTAACACCTCAGAAGAATAGCAAGGACATAAAGGACTCCTCTGAGATTATTGGTCCATGTTCTTAGTTAGGAATTAAGCTATTCCAGAGTGATTAAGTCTCACGTGCTTTTAATTTCGGAGAAAGAAATAAATCTATTTTCAATTATTATTTGGTTTTCTAGTTCTAAGACTCTGGACAGGTGTGGCAATGAGGAGTAGTCTGTATCATTATACAACTTCTGGTGTTGGGGTACTGACATCGGAGTACTGGACGGTATAGCCATGATGCTAACACAATAAAGTCTTCTAGGTTTTCTAAAGATGAATACACTTGCTGATAACAACACTTCACTTATGTAAGTAACATTGTCAATCATAGTCAAAAGCACAGTAGTTTTAATAAATTAATCAATCAATCAAATTGATATATACAAACTAATCATTTTACTTGTTTTATCACATTTTCTCTTTCATTTTGTTTATGTCTTCTCTGATGCCACCATTTGATAAATACCACCATTTGTAGATAAAATGGAGTTATATATAGAGATTAGGTTCTAAAGTCAACACAGAAGGTAAAGATGTCAGAGTCAAATTTACTACAAACCTGTAACAAGAAGATTCTTCTGTCTCTCTATAAATCTATCTCATCGTTTTTCTCACAAAGTTGAAAGGATAGCTCATTTTGTCTTGTTTTAGCTGAACATCTGATATATAGGTGATGTATTCTTGGAGGTGAAGGGCCATTATGTACAAAAGTATAAAAATATCTTATAACACAAGAATTACATAGCATGGCAAGATTCTCAATTTTTAGAACCAATATAAAACCAAAACTGATTGGGAGATCAGCAAAGCCTTGTCTCTCCTGATATTAATTACTGGAAACAGATACATATTCTTATTGATTGAAATGTCAGACAGAATTTTCCACACTATTTAAATTATTGTTACTATTACTATTATTGTTTTGGCAGAGAGCAAATAACTGAATTCAAGTAAGTGTGATGCACACATAACACATCTTTACTATACTTCACCAAATTGCCCATGCTAAAGTCACCAATGATTTCCAAAGGATAATTTTGTTACTAGAACTCTGTTACAGTTGACACTACTGACCACGTTTTCCTTCTTTTTGTTAACACTATCCTTCCTTGGTTTCTAGAATCCCATTATCTGTTACTTCTGTCTTTACTTATTCTGAGTTATTATGGGTTTTATTTTTTTTTTAACCAACTCTTAAATATTACTATTTCCATGATTCTTCTTTCCTTTACTTCTTTTTGTTGCTCACAGTGTCACTTACCATCTTGATTTTCCTGAGATCCAAATGTACAATCTCTAACCTGAGCTTTTGATTCATGTTTTATGGTCCATTTACCATGTTGACTGGGATGTCTCACAGGTATATTAAAGCTAAGCACACGATCTTTGTTCAAACTTTCTTCTACAACATTCCTTTTTCTATTAATAATTCTACAACTTGTTCAGTTTTCCAGAAACTCAGTCATTTCAGCTTCTTTGTTTGCCATAAAATCCTATGTAAAATTACTCATTATTTTCTGTCAGTTGCCACATCTTAAATATCTCTAAAATGTGTTCTCTCTCTGGCTACTATTGTAGTTCAAGCCAACATGTTTTTCTTTCTTAGATTATGACAAGAAATTCCTTGCTGGTCTCCCCAACAGCAGCTTTGTTTCCAGTATGTCAGCTGCAATAATATTACCAGGATAAAATGAAAATGTTTACTTCAATTCAACTGTTCTGAATTCAATTGTGTCTCTTCAAAAATCATATGTTGAAGTCCTAACCCCTAGTACCTCAGAATGTGAACATATTTGGAAACAGGGTCACTGCAGATCTAATTAATTAAGATTGGAGATGGGCAAGACCCTAATTCATTATGACTGGTATCCTTACAAAATGGGGAAAATGGACACATACATGCACACAGGGAAAACACTATGTGAGCATGAAGGCAGAGATGGGGGTGACACATCTACAGCCAAGGAACACCAAAGATTGATAGGTAACCACTGGAAACTAGGGGAAAGGCATAAAACATATTTTTTTCTCACACCCTTTATAAATTAGCCCTGCCAATACATTGATCTCATATTTCTAGCCTCCAGAACTGTAAGACAACAAATTTCTGTTGTTTAATTCACCCAGTTTGTAGTACTTTGTCATGATAGCTTTAGCAAACTACCACAATAATTATTATATAATATTTTTGCACTCTAGATTTTTAAATTTCCCAATGGCACTCGTTATTTGTGGTTTCTAACACAAATGTCTTGCCATAATACAATATATAAGACTTAATATGATCTTGGCCATATTTACCTCTTCACTTTTGTTTTTTATTGCTTTTTAATCTACTATACTTCATTTATCTTATTTTTGTGTGTGTGTTTAGTGACCTTCTATCTGAAATGGCTTTTCTGCCATCATTGACTGAGTGATTTCAACCTGTTCATTATGGTGCATCAATGGCATCTCATTCTCTGTGAGTTATTTCAAGGCAGAGTTAGATTTTCATATTCTCTGTTCTCTTGGAATCCTTTCTCCACTCTTTTGTCATGTTTACCAGGGCACTTTCAAATTTCACTGACTTTCCCTGACCACTCACTAATTTCTCGTATATTGAATTCTTTAAGGGAAGAGATTTTGACTTGTTCATCTGGCACCAATGCAAGTTAAATATTTTGAATAGAAAAATGAGGCCAGACATTCTTCTACCCTGTCTTTACTCCTTCACAAACCCTTTCTCTTTTTCAGCAGAGTGCCTAGATATTCGATGCATTCTTTTATAGTTCTACTTTATAGTTGAAAGTCTAAATTTTTTCTTATTACTTTAATCAGATGTTAATCAGATGATACGTTTCTTTCAAAGTTGATATTTATTTACACGCTGGAGAAAGAACATGTTATAAAAATATTTTAAAGTCCTGTTGGCCAGGATTCACAAATTTTGAACATTCAATGCAGGAAATCATTGGACAAGGGAATAAAGTATAATGATTTTAGCCTATCAAATGTCTTTCCAATTCAGACCTGTGGTTTAGAGCTTAATACCAAACTGTACCTCACAGCAGTGGGCAACACGATTAATTCAAGATGGATTAGAGACTTAAATGTTAGACCTAATACCATAAAAACGCTAGAAGAAAATCTAGGTAGTACCATTCAGGACATAGGCATGGGCAAGGACTTCATGTCTAAAACACCAAAAGCAACAGCAGCAAAAGCCAAAATTGACAAATGGGATCTAATTAAACTAAAGAGCTTCTGCACAGCTAAAGAAACTACCATCAGAGTGAACAGGCAACCTACAGAATGGGAGAAAATTTTTGCAATCTACTCATCTGACAAAGGGCTAATATCCAGAATCTACAAAGAACTCAAACAAATATACAAGAAAAAAACAAACAACCCCATCAAAAGTGGGGAAAGGATATGAACAGACATTTCTCAAAAGAAGACATTCATACAGCCAACAGACACATGAAAAAATGCTCATCATCACTCGCCATCAGAGAAATGCAAATCAAAACCACAATGAGATACCATCTCACACCAGTTAGAATGGCAATCATTAAAAAATCAGGAAACAACAGTTGTTGGAGAGGATGTGGAGAAATAGGAACACTTTTACACTGTTGGTGGGATTGTAAACTAGTTCAACCATTATGGAAAAGAGTATGGCAATTCCTCAAGGATCTAGAACTAGATGTACCATATGACCCAGCCATCCCACTACTGGGTATATACCCAAAGGATTATAAATTATTCCACTACAAAGACACATGCACACGTATGTTTATTGCAGCACTATTCACAATAGCAAAGACTTGGAATCAACCCAAATGTCCATCTGTGACAGACTGGATTAAGAAAATGTGGCACATATACACCATGGAATACTATGCAGCCATAAAAAAGGATGAGTTTGCGTCCTTTGTAGGGACATGGATGCAGCTGTAAACCATCATTCTTAGCAAACTATCACAAGAACAGAAAACCAAACACCGCATGTTCTCACTCATAGGTGGGAACTGAACAATGAGATCACTTGGACTCGGGAAGGGGAACATCACACACTGGGGCCTATCATGGGGAGGGGGGAGGGGGGAGGGATTGCATTGAGGAGTTATACATGATATAAATGATGAATTGATGGGTGCTGACGAGTTGATGGGTGCAGCACACCAACATGGCACAAATATACATATGTAACAAACCTGCACATTATGCACATGTACCCTAGAACTTAAAGTATAATAAAAAAATGAAAAAAAAAAAAAAGAAATTCAGTAATTGCACAAGGTCCTTGGCTGTAAATGCACTGCTATAGAAGACAATATTGTCAAGTGGAAGAGGAGAGAAATTATTCAATACAGTATTGCAATTAATATTTGTTTAGTATTTATTTTAGCAAATATGTGTGACAGTTAGTAGACACAATTCTGGTCATAGTTCATGATAATATTTCCTGAGAAAGAAATTTAAATACAATAATAATTTCAGGAAATTGTGAACTCCACTTGCTGAATTTTTTTGCACTGTGACTCTTAACTGATTGTATTGTATTTTAATATTCCACTTAATGTTCAGTTGGGATCATAAAATTCCAAGTCAGAAAGCACAGCATAGGTTATCTAGTTAAAATCATTTTTAGATTAAATTACTAAGGTCTGAATAGGCTAAATAACTTGTCTAAGTTCATGTAGTTGTCTGGTGAATTAAGAAAGACTAGAACTCAGGTCTTCTAACTTCTATGAAGTGTTCTTTCCTTTTTAGTATATTTACTTCTGTTGGAAGGAAAATCCAGTAACAAAAATGTAAAGAGTAAATATACTCTATCCTTAGAGTATATATACACAAAGAACACCAGTGTATCATTAATTATTTATTTTACCTAAAAATGTAAGTCCAAGATTGCACATTTTACTAATCTAAAATTATAGTAACCATAACAAACAGTGAGTATGAGTTTGAGAACTATGCTTTGGTTGACTCATGTCTATTTAAAATACTGCTTAGAGTAGTTTGAACTGTAGTGTTTTCCTTTCAATTAACATCCATGTAGAAAGCAGAGCATTGCCTCAAACCACTTCATTGACTACCCTTTTATAAAACAGTCATTATAGAATACAAATATGTGAAGACATCAATAAAATTTTATGTATCAGGATTCAAAGATCTGGCATTACTGTGAGGTCAAAGGTTGCTGGAATTTTCTATTCTCTATTGTTTTTATATATCAAATATGAAGTTCTTTACTTTCAGTATTGTGTTGAGTACAGAAACATGGAAGACTACTTCACACACAGTCTACGTTCAATAAATAGATGTGTGGTTAAAAAGGTGTATGTGTGCTAAAGAAAACACATTAGCCCCTTTTTAGACTCAGGCAAGAAACAAATTATAAGCACATTATTAAATAAAAGCTTTTGGCATTGCTATAGAGCTCTCTGTCAATAATTGTATGATTTGGCTCCCTACAGTAGTAATGCACACAAAATATTATACTTAGGGTTTCTGTTCTAAGAAAATTGTGTTACAGTTTTGTCCACTATTGTGCTTCATGCTGTGGCCTACCAAATAATTCACCATTGAAAGTTGAGTTGCCTTTTGTTATTAATAGAATTTCCATAGAAAATATCCTTTAAGAAATAAATGTTCAAAATCCTATTGTACTTAGAGTTAGGATTCCTAGCTTCTGTCACCAACAAGCTATCTAACTCTAATGGGTTTACCCTGTAGGGTACGATTGAAAAACTGTTTTAATGCTTTATCCAACCTCTGCCCAGATCTCCATTCTCTACTGATCAATCATATTTTGAAGAGAACTCTTTGTTGTCTAGATTTTATATTATATGAAGAGTTTCATTTTGGTCACCAAGACTCAATTTTCTTTTACAAAGCTTAGTCCAATCCAATTCAAATGTCAATTCTTATCTCAAATCCAAATAAAATATCTTTCTGCTTTCTAACTTCAGGCCTGGACCACCCTGCTAAAGAGAAGAGAATGGTGTGATCTTGTGCTCATTTCCACCTTTCAGTCTTTGTTTCTGACTTTCTACAACTTTCTTTCTTTGTTTCTGACTCACTCCTCTGCCTCTAGATCTGTTTTTTCATTTGTATGTTGAGGAAAGAAAAGAATGTTAGAGGAAAAAGGCCAGTAGTCTTACATGTCTACCTTGTTGACAGGCAGCCATGTGTGACTTTTATGGGCAGACACCCAAACGTAAGTTCTTTTATGAGATACACTTGTGGATTATTTAGAGGCCTACATAGAAATTGTCCATATTATTCACCCACCAATGCCCTTTCTAGATGGTATCAGTTGTATTTTCCTATATTCTGCAGTGACAACAAACAAATCCATGCCTTAGTGGCTTACAATAACAAAAGTTTAGATTTAATTTATATTACATGTCCTCTGCAGGTTGACCTTATCTTTTCTCCTACTTCTTTTTTTTTTTTTTTTTTTTTTTTTTTTTTGAGACTAAGTCTCACTCTGTAGCCCAGGCCGGAGTGCAGTGGCGCGATCTCAGCTCACTGCAAGCTCCGACTCCTGGGTTCACGCCATTCTCCTACCTCAGCCTCCGGAGTAGCTGGGACTACAGGCGCCTGCCACCACGCCTGGCTAATTTTTTTTGTATTTTTAGTAGAGACGGGGTTTCACTGTGTTAGCCAAGGTGGTCTCGGTCTCCTGACCTCGTGTTCTGCCCACCTCGGCCTCCCAATCTCCTACTTCTTTATTCTAGGGTTTGAAAGAAGAAACAAGCCTTTATCTGAGACCTGCTGCTGTCATTACAGAAGAAACTACAAGATGGTTACAACTTTAAGAAAATTTTAATTGAGATTGTTATATGCCACTTCTGCTTATATCCCATTGGCAAAGCAAGCCACACAGAAAAGGCTGAAGTCAATATGGCAGAAAGTATAGTTTTATCACAGGTAGGGAAATAAATATTTTTAACAAATAAAACAATCATTCACCATGATCCCTTGCACTCTGGCTCTATCTGTCTTTAGCTTCTACCCCTGGAAATATACTTCATACCCTCTACTTTTAATTGAGAGACATTCATACTGGCAAGCCATGCTCCTGGGTGGAATCTTTTTAAGATGGCTCCCATATGACTACATTATACTACATCTACTTATCGCCAATATCTGATCACAGTGTCCATGGCCCTAGAGTCATGTATGATTTTCCTGTTCGATAATAGGAAGGCATACTGTTCTTCTGATGCCATGTCTTCTCATCTTGTTATCGGGAGCTGCTTTAACCTGATTTGCATAGTTAACATTTTCTAGAATAAACAGAAACTGGGATGTATGTTCTATCTGCTCTTTAACTTGAGATAATCTATTTCTCCCAAGAGCTTCCTCATCATCATCTACTCTGATGCACCAGAAGGTAGGCCAAGAAGTTTCTTATGTTCAGTAAATGTCAGACTGAGGAATGAAATGCTAGTGTTTAATTCCTGAGGAAACCTTCAGTTTCTTTGAGGAATTCCTTATTCCTTTCTTGTCTGAGCAGAGGAGCAGGCACTTCTCCTTTCATTAGAAAGGAAAGAGGATGAAATGCTAATATACTTATTTCTAAGTTAAAGATCATGAAATATATAAATGCACTCTTCGTTAAGCTCTACTCTTCTGTTTGTATAGCCTAGGAGTCGTTATAAGGATTGAGAGTTGAAGAATCAGGTTGGCCATCTCTTCTTAAGCCCTGGTGATGATGTTTGGTATCTCCTTGAAACTCTGTAAAATATGGAGGTTCCTCATGGCTATTACCCATAACTTTGGGAATTTAGCTGACATCGAGACAGACAGACACACACACACACACACACACTCACACACATGCAGTCTTCTTCAATACCCTTTTTATGTAATCATGGACAAGTCAATTAGCCTACACAGGACTCAGTCTTCTCATGTGGGAAGAAACATTATTTACTCTAGAGAACTCTAACCAAATATTACTAAAACACTACGACAAGTGGGGAGATTCTTTGAACAGGAGGTAGGAGGGACACTTTGATCCTGGACTTATTTCTACACTAATAACTAAGGGTAAAATTTGGTACTACTTTTTTAAAAGCACGAAACATATTTTGAACCATTAAACATTTGCCTTCATTTTAGGTTGCCTTTCTGATTAAATAAAACACAATTCCAATTGTAGCAATCAAACATGTAGGTCCCCATTAGGCCAATTTTAAAACACTTCCTAATTTGTAAAACCCATAGTGCTTACACTTTAGAATTTTCCATCCCCAACTATTCCTTTCGCGTCATAGGAAATCTATTTCATTTGAAATAAAGAAAATGTTTTAAATTAAGACACAAAAGGTCCAGAGAACTCTAAGTTCAGTCCAGTTATTCTTTGAAACTGCAACTGATGAAAAAAAAAATGGCTTTGCTGGCCTCAGTTTGTGTTACATTCTTAATTGTATTCAAATGTAGATATTTTGTAATTTCCGTTTCCTTTCATTTAAAAAAAAAAAGAGCTGTCTCAGGGGATCATGGACATAAAGCTTCATGAATTACCTATATCCTGTGGAAGCTGGTTTGTATATCATGCACGCCCTTTGTGAACAGCCCAAGGAGTACCTGATGTGCTGTGGACACTCTGGACCTATAAGTTGTGTGCATAGCACATAAGCTAAATGAATTCATAGCTTTTCTGTTAAAAAGGCCACATAAAACAAAAAGAAGAATCAAATTTCCACTAGACTTGCATATAAAACTTTTAGTTGCACACATCGTTAATCTTATTTCAGATTTTATAGGGGTTATTTTCTACTTTTAAAACAAAATATTGCAGTAAACTGGTGTCTCAGTATTTAAACATTTAATAATTTTGACATGTCCCATAGCACCTACTATACTATGTGAAATTTCCTTTTAAGGTATCAGTTCTCAGTTGGGAATATGTAATTTTCAATCACATAGTTGTTTAAGTGGTTTAACGGGCACATACACTAGAAAATAGCACTTGAGAGTTGAAAGGAATTTTTAATGGTTGGCTAAAAGCTTATGCAACAGGTACTAGAAAAGTAGGAAGAATAAAGTAAGAGGAAAATATTGTGTTTTTTTTTTTTGAGACGGAGTCTCGCTCTGTCGCCCAGGCTGGAGTGCAGTGGCCAGATCTCAGCTCACTGCAAGCTCCGCCCCCCCGGATTTACGCCATTCTCCGGCCTCAGCCTCCCGAGTAGCTGGGACTACACCAGCTACTCGCCCGCCACCTCGCCCGGCTCGTTTTCTGTATTTTTTAGTAGAGACGGGGTTTCACCGTGTTAGCCAGGATGGTCTAGATCTCCTGACCTCGTGATCCGCCCTTCTCGGCCTCCCAAAGTGCTGGGATTACAGGCTTGAGCCACAGCGCCCGGCCTTTTTTTTTTTTTTTTTTTTTAAAGGTTACTCTACTTTCCAGTTGCATCTGATATCTAACTCTAGTATTTGATAATCTAAAAACTATCATACTAGGGATGAAATATGACCAAATTCACATGGAGAGTCTAGAGGTGAGAAGGCACTAGGTAGGACAACCTAAAAAGAGCTCCTTATCCTTCTAGCTTGCTCATACAGTTTTCCTGCAGGAGAGGGGAATAATTGGTATAAAAACTGTGTTACTTTTCTTTGCAGAAGTAATCACAAATTATCTTGGGAGCTGCAAGGTGATAAACGCTTCAGAGAAATTGAAAGACCAGAATTAATGGATTTTTGTTCTTTGCCTCATTGAAGGAGAAAATGGGTTCTTGCATAACACAGAAAAGCAACCTAAGCAAGAAATTGAAAGGGAAGAGGTTTTGAGAAGGCAGAGGGAAATCAAATCAAATCAAGTACAACAAATGGCAGAATATTACACAAATAAAAATGGAAAGAAGAAAGTTTGATCCATTGGAGGGATCTTTGGGAAGAGATGTATAGTTTCTGGAAAGGAAGCAGTACGCCCTATTTCTTTGAAAATATGGAAGAGTCTTCTAGAGTTAAGAAATATGAAGAACTTAGTTATGGGAGCTACAAAAACGAAATAGAGTGGAGATAGTCATTTGTAGTGCTTACAGGGACAATCAGTAGTGGTTCTCTCTTACTTAAATGAATAGCTTAATCTTGATGGAGAATTGTCTGGGACTTATCAATTTACTGGCCTATTACTGTACCCAGAACAAAGTAGTCAGTCAACAAAGGTAGTTTGAAAATGAGCAGAGGGGCGGAGCAAGATGGCCGAATAGGAACAACTCCAGTCTCCAACTCCCAGCGCGAGCGACACAGAAGACCGGTGATTTCTGCATTTTCAACTGAGGTACTGGGGTCATCTCACTAGGGAGTGCCGGACAATCGGTGCTGGTCAGCTGCTGCAGCCTGACCAGCGAGAGCTGAAGCAGGGCGAGGCATCGCCTCACCTGGAAGCGCAAGGGGGAAGGGGGATCCGTTTTCCTAGCCAGGGGAACTGAGACACACAACACCTGGAAAATCGGGTAACTCCCACCCCAATACTGCGCTGTAAGCATACAGGCATTCCAGGAGAATATATCCCACACCTGGCCGGGAGGGTCCCACGCCCACGAAGCCTCCCTCACTGCTAACACAGCAGTCTGCCGCGATCTATCCGCAAGGCAGCAGCGAGGCTGGGGGAGGGGCGCCCGCCATTGCTGAGGCTTAAGTAGGTAAACAAAGCCGCTGGGAAGCTCGAACTGGGTGGAGCTCACAGCAGCTCAAGGAAGCCTGCCTGTCTCTGTAGTCTCCACCTCTGGGGACAGCGCACAGCTGAAGACCAACAGGGGAAGTAGCGGGAGCCGGTGCAGACGCGAACGACTCTGTCTGACAGCTTTGGGGAGAGCCGCGGATCTCCCAACGCGGAGGTTGAGATCTGAGAACGGACAGACTGCCTGCTCAGGTGTGTCCCTGACCCCTGAGTAGCCTAGCTGGGAGAAATCCCCCACTAGGGGCAGTCTGACACCCCACACCTCACAGGGTGGAGTACACCCCTGAGAGGACACTTCCAAAGGAAGAATCAGACAGGTACACTCGCTGTTCAGCAATATTCTATCTTCGGCAACCTCTGCTGCTGATACCCAGGCAAACAGGGTCTGGAGTGGACCTCAAGCAATCTCCAACAGACCAACAGAGAGTCCTTCTGACTGTCAGAAGGAAAACTATCAAACAGGAAGGACACCTATACCAAAACCCCATCAGTTCGTCACCACCATCAAAGACCAGAGACAGATAAAACCACAAAGATGGGGAAGAAGCAGGGCAGAAAAGCTGGAAATTCAAAAAATAAGAGCGCATCTCCCCCTGCAAAGGAGCGCAGCCCATCACCAGCAACGGATCAAAGCTGGTCAGAGAATGACTTGGACGAGAGGAGAGAAGAAGGCTTCAGTCCATCAAACTTATCAGAGCTAAAGGAGGAATTACGTACCCAGCGCAAAGAAACTAAAAATCTTGAAAAAAGAGTGGAAGAATTGACAGCTAGACTCATTAATGCAGAGAAGATCATAAACGAAATGACAGAGATGAAAACCATGACACGAGAAATACGTGACAAATGCACAAGCTTCAGTAACCGACTCGATCAACTGGAAGAAAGAGTATCAGCGATTGAAGATCAAATGAATGAAATGAAGCGAGAAGAGAAACCAAAAGAAAAAAGAAGAAAAAGAAATGAGCAAAGCCTGCAAGAAGTATGGGATTACGTAAAAAGACCAAATCTACGTCTGATTGGGGTGCCTGAAAGTGAGGGGGAAAATGGAACCAAGTTGGAAAACACTCTTCAGGATATCATCCAGGAGAACTTCCCCAACCTAGTAGGGCAGGCCAACATTCAAATTCAGGAAATACAGAGAACGCCACAAAGATACTCCTCCAGAAGAGCAACTCCAAGACACATAATTGCCAGATTCACCAAAGTTGAAATGAAGGAAAAAATCTTAAGGGCAGCCAGAGAGAAAGGTCGGGTCACCCACAAAGGGAAGCCAATCAGACTAACAGCAGATCTCTCGGCAGAAACTCTACAAGCCAGAAGAGAGTGGGGGCCAATATTCAACGTTCTTAAAGAAAAGAATTTTCAACCCAGAATTTCATATCCAGCCAAACTAAGTTTCATAAGTGAAGGAGAAATAAAATCCTTTACAGATAAGCAAATGCTTAGAGATTTTGTCACCACCAGGCCTGCCTTACAAGAGACCCTGAAGGAAGCCCTAAACATGGAAAGGAACAACCGGTACCAGCCATCGCAAAAACTTGGCAAAATGTAAAGACCATCGAGGCTAGGAAGAAACTGCATCAACTAACGAGCAAAATAACCAGTTAATATCATAAAGGCAGGATCAAGTTCACACATAACAATATTAACCTTAAATGTTAATGGACTAAATGCTCCAATTAAAAGACACAGACTGGCAAACTGGATAAAGAGTCAAGACCCATCAGTCTGCTGTATTCAGGAGACCCATCTCACATGCAGAGACATACATAGGCTCAAAATAAAGGGATGGAGGAAGATCTACCAAGCAAATGGAGAACAAAAAAAAGCAGGGGTTGCAATCCTAGTCTCTGATAAAACAGACTTTAAACCATCAAAGATCAAAAGAGACAAAGAAGGCCATTACATAATGGTAAAGGGATCAATTCAACAGGAAGAGCTAACTCTCCTAAATATATATGCACCCAATACAGGAGCACCCAGATTCATAAAGCAAGTCCTTAGAGACTTACAAAGAGACTTAGACTCCCATACAATAATAATGGGGGACTTAAACACTCCGCTGTCAACATTAGACAGATCAACGAGACAGAAAGTTAACAAGGATATCCAGGAATTGAACTCATCTCTGCACCAAGCGGACCTAATAGACATCTATAGAACTCTCCACCCCAAATCAACAGAATATACATTCTTCTCAGCACCACATCGCACTTATTCCAAAATTGACCACATAATTGGAAGTAAAGCACTCCTCAGCAAATGTAAAAGAACAGAAATTATAACAAACTGTCTCTCAGACCACAGTGCAATCAAACTAGAACTCAGGACTAAGAAACTCAATCAAAACCGCTCAACTACATGGAAACTGAACAACCTGCTCCTGAATGACTATTGGGTACATAACGAAATGAAAGCGGAAATAAAGATGTTCTTTGATACCAATGAGAACAAAGATACAACATACCAGAATCTCTGGGACACATTTAAAGCAGTGTGTAGAGGGAAATTTATAGCACTAAATGCCCACAAGAGAAAGCAGGAAAGATCTAAAATTGACACTCTAACATCACAATTAAAAGAACTAGAGAGGCAAGAGCAATCACATTCAAAAGCTAGCAGAAGGCAAGAAATAACTAAGATCAGAGCAGAACTGAAGGAGATAGAGACACAAAAAACCCTCCAAAAAATCAATGAATCCAGGAGTTGGTTTTTTGAAAAGATCAACAAAATTGACAGACCGCTAGCAAGGCTAATAAAGAAAAAAGAGAGAGGAATCAAATAGATGCAACAAAAAATGATAAAGGGGATATCACCACTGACCCCACAGAAATACAAACTACCATCAGAGAATACTATAAACACCTCTACGCAAATCAACTAGAAAATCTAGAAGAAATGGATAATTTCCTGGACACTTACACTCTCCCAAGGCTAAAACAGGAAGAAGTTGAATCCCTGAATAGACCAATAGCAGGCTCTGAAATTGAGGCAACAATTAATAGCCTACCCACCAAAAAAAGTCCAGGACCAGATGGATTCACAGCTGAATTCTACCAGAGGTACAAGGAGGAGCTGGTACCATTCCTTCTGAAACTATTCCAATCAATAGAAAAAGAGGGAATCCTCCCTAACTCATTTTATGAGGCCAACATCATCCTGATACCAAAGCCTGGCAGAGACACAACAAAAAAAGAGAATTTTAGACCAATATCCCTGATGAACATTGATGCAAAAATCCTCAATAAAATACTGGCAAACCGGATTCAGCAGCACATCAAAAAGCTTATCCACCATGATCAAGTGGGCTTCATCCCTGGGATGCAAGGCTGGTTCAACATTCGCAAATCAATAAACGTAATCCAGCATATAAACAGAACCAAAGACAAGAACCACATGATTGTCTCAATAGATGCAGAAAAGGCTTTTGACAAAATTCAACAGCCCTTCATGCTAAAAACGCTCAATAAATTCGGTATTGATGGAACGTACCTCAAAATAATAAGAGCTATTTATGACAAACCCACAGCTAATATCATACTGAATGGGCAAAAACTGGAAAAATTCCCTTTGAAAACTGGCACAAGACAGGGATGCCCTCTCTCACCACTCCTATTCAACATAGTGTTGGAAGTTCTGGCTAGGGCAATCAGGCAAGAGAAAGAAATCAAGGGTATCCAGTTAGGAAAAGAAGAAGTCAAATTGTCCCTGTTTGCAGATGACATGATTGTATATTTAGAAAACCCCATCGTCTCAGCCCAAAATCTCCTTAAGCTGATAAGCAACTTCAGCAAAGTCTCAGGATACAAAATTAATGTGCAAAAATCACAAGCATTCTTATACACCAGCAACAGACAAGCAGAGAGCCAAATCAGGAATGAACTTCCATTCACAATTGCTTCAAAGAGAATAAAATACCTAGGAATCCAGCTTACAAGGGATGTAAAGGACCTCTTCAAGGAGAACTACAAACCACTGCTCAGTGAAAT
This sequence comes from Rhinopithecus roxellana, assembly GCF_007565055.1. Lineage (NCBI taxonomy): Eukaryota > Metazoa > Chordata > Mammalia > Primates > Cercopithecidae > Rhinopithecus > Rhinopithecus roxellana. Next base: position 126,500,229 of record NC_044551.1, on the reverse strand, counting down.
AAAAGAGGACACAAACAAATGGAAGAACATACCATGCTCATGGATAGGAAGAATCAATATCGTGAAAATGGCCATACTCCCCAAGGTTATTTATAGATTCAATGCCATCCCCATCAAGCTACCAATGAGTTTCTTCACAGAATTGGAAAAAAACTGCTTTAAAGTTCATATGGAACGAAAAAGAGCCCGCATTGCCAAGACAATCCTAAGTCAAAAGGACAAAGCTGGAGGCGTCACGCTACCTGACTTCAAACTATACTACAAGGCTACAGTAACCAAAACAGCATGGTACTGGTACCAAAACAGAGATATAGACCAATGGAACAGAACAGAGTCCTCAGAAATAATACCGCACATCTACAGCCATCTGATCTTTGACAAACCTGAGAGAAACAAGAAATGGGGAAAGGATTCCCTATTTAATAAATGGTGCTGGGAAAATTGGCTAGCCATAAGTAGAAAGCTGAAACTGGATCCTTTCCTTACCCCTTATACGAAGATTAATTCAAGATGGATTAGAGACTTAAATGTTAGACCTAATACCATAAAAACCCTAGAAGAAAATCTAGGTAGTACCATTCAGGACATAGGCATGGGCAAGGACTTCATGTCTAAAACACCAAAAGCAACGGCAGCAAAAGCCATAATTGACAAATGGGATCTAATTAAACTAAAGAGCTTTTGCACAGCAAAAGAAACTACCATCAGAGTGAACAGGCAACCTACAGAATGGGAGAAAATTTTTGCAACCTACTCATCTGACAAAGGGCTAATTTCCAGAATCTACAAAGAACTCAAACAAATATACGAGAAAAAAACAAACAACCCCATCAAAAAGTGGGGAAAGGATATGAACAGACATTTCTCAAAAGAAGATATTCATACAGCCAACAGACACATGAAAAAATGCTCATCATCACTGGCCATCAGAGAAATGCAAATCAAAACCACAATGAGATACCATCTCACGCCAGTTAGAATGGCAATCATTAAGAAGTCAGGAAACAACAGGTGTTGGAGAGGATGTGGAGAAATAGGAACACTTTTACACTGTTGGTGGGATTGTAAACTAGTTCAACCATTATGGAAAACAGTATGGCAATTCCTCAAGGATCTAGAACTAGATGTACCATATGACCCAGCCATCCCACTACTGGGTATATACCCAAAGGATTATAAATTAGTCTACTACAAAGACACATGTACACGTATGTTTATTGCGGCACTATTCACAATAGCAAAGACTTGGAATCAACCCAAATGTCCATCTGTGACAGACTGGATTAAGAAAATGTGGCACATATACACCATGGAATACTATGCAGCCATAAAAAAGGATGAGTTTGCGTCCTTTGTAGGGACATGGATGCAGCTGGAAACCATCATTCTTAGCAAACTATCACAAGAAGAGAAAACCAAACACCGCATGTTCTCACTCATAGGTGGGAACTGAACAATGAGATCACTTGGACTCGGGAAGGGGAACATCACACACTGGGGTCTATCATGGGGAGGGGGGAGGGGGGAGGAGGGAGGGATTGCATTGGGGAGTTATACATGATATAAATGATGAATTGATGGGTGCTGACGAGTTGATGGGTGCAGCACACCAACATGGCATAAGTATACATATGTAACAAACCTGCACGTTATGCACATGTACCCTAGAACTTAAAGTATAATAAAAAAAAAAAAAAAAAAAAAAAAAAAAAAAAAAAAGAAAATGAGCAAATAAATTATGAATTATCTGGCTCATCACCACTTACTAATCATGTTGAATGGGGATAAATGATATAAAGAGAAGAAATCTGAATTTCTTCTAGGAATTATGAAGAAATTATGAAGCCCTAAGCAGGAAACTAAAATATTTGCTGGTAGTGTGGTCTTATCTATGTTTCTGTTTTAGGATAGGAGATTTTGTAGATAGAAGATTAGTAAAATAATAGCTAGTTAAAATAAATACAGAACAGGATCTGGTTGCTGAACCAGAGATTATTCTGCTAGACTGATGAACACCTGGAGTATATTGCACAGAATCATTTGGAAGCCTGCCAAATTTATACTATAAAATCAAAATCTCGGAAAAGGGAAACATTGTCAGTTAAAACTGTAAAACTGGATATAATGAAGGGCATCAACCATTACAATAGAACAAGTTATGTAAGTGATACAGGTTTTTAAAAAAATTCTTAATAAAAATCACTAAAAATAAGGTCAAATTACCATTATGTACACAAAACTCAGCATATCAGCAACATTTGGAGTATAATTCAATATAGTAAAACACTAAGATTTGCCATTGGAAATGCATAATCATAACAATGAAATATGTAGTTTGTTTAAATAAAGACTTGGAAGAAGAGGTAGATGGAGCCCACATGTCATGAAGATATAAGCTTTAGTGGAACTCTTCAATTTTGCTTTTGCTATCATGAAAGAAAATACCTCCATGAAGATAAAAGAAGAGAGAATTAAGTGAAATGGTAGAAAGAATGTTCTATAACTGAGCTTCTGAAAGAAGGTCTTGTTTTTGCTCTTAGAATGAGAATGAGCTTGGACTCTGAAACTGTGTCAAGAAATGCCCCAACATAGGGGTCCAGGGCTAGGTGTTATTAGAAGAGCATCTACCTAAGAAGGTAAAGTCCTTCTAGTTGGAGAGGGAACCTGGATCTTAGTTGAAAGGCAAACAGCACTGAATGACAGATTTAAAGATCAAGACATGACAGAAAATAGGAGTGGTCAAAGCCAGAAGGATTAAGGGTGAGCTAGTATGTTATGGAAAAGTTTGTGGCAAGCAATTCATGATTAAAGCAATTGACAGCAAGAGAGTGTTTGGATTACTTTCCTAGGGTATGTTTAGTGCATGAGAGGTGGGGTAGAAATCTTAACAGGTGACAGTAACAGCAGCGTAAAGGAATCAGAGAGCACAGACCCAAAAAGAAGGACAAATATCATGGTGTTGGAAATTTTTAGCTTCCTTGTAATCTGTTAAATTCTCTCATGGGCAAAGGCAGTTTGATATAATCATGTCAAGCACAGATTTTAGAATAAAATAGGCTTAATATGAAACCTGGCTCTGGAAGGATCTGTAATGTTGAGCAAAAAAATAATCTCTACGTTGACCTCAAATTCCTCATCTGTAAAATGGGAATTCTAATAGCAATTGCGATAATATCAGGAAGATTAAGTATGAGTTTAATAAGATGGCCAATTCAAAGAGTGTACTTTGCACATAGAAATCCCTATATAAATGTTAGTCTACTCTTATTATTAGTATTCTAAAAGTAAATTATCTGATACATCCTTTTTTTTTTTCTCACTCTGTCGCCCAGGCTGAAGTATAGTGGTGCTATCATGGCTCACTGCAACCTTGACCTCCCAGGCTCAGGTAATTCTCCCATCTCTGCCTCCTGGGTAGCTGGGAATGGGTGCACACTACCACTGCACAGCTAATTTTTTTTTGCATTTTTGTAGAAATGAGTTTTCACCATGTTGCCCAAGCTGGTCTCAAACTCCTGGGATCAGGTGGTCCTCCTGCCTCAGCCTCTCAAAACCTGATAGATTCTTCATTTGCCTTGAAGTAAATTGTTTTCCCCTAGAAGTCCATCAGACTGACTGTCAAGGAAGACTTTGTTGGAGGGGTGGAAATGAGAGGACCTCTTGAGAAAGTGATTCTGCTATGCCATCTTAAAATAGTGCTTCTCTGATTTGATGTGCTAACAAAGCATCTGAAGTTCTTTTAAATGTGCTCCTTCTGACTCAATGTGCTCCTTTAAATGTGCTCCTTCTGACTCAACTGGACTAGCATGGGGGCCTGAGATACTACATTTATAATAAGAACCCAGGAGATTTCATCCTACTGGTCCATGGACTACACTTTGAGTAAAAAGGCCATAGAATACCCAAAATTGAGTAAAGAAAACATGGCAGGAAGTCAGACATGTAACATGGGTTTCAAGAAAGCAAATTTTGGAGGCTGCAGAAAGACTGTTAAGATTATTGGGTCAAGGACTGCAAAGAAGATGGCTCAAATCCAAAACCAATGACATAAGTCACAGTTTTCAGAAGTGACTTTATAAGCTCAAATAAACCTGAAGGGAATTTCCATATACCCACACCCATCAATTAAATAAAATAATAATATGCACAGAAAGTTAAATAAAAGGAAATAACTAAGGAAGAAGAAAAAAGTGACCTAAGCCTGAAATAATAATATTAGTAAATTGATAAATCTTAAAATATATTAAGGTTTATTAAGTCACCTAAAATTGCTTTTAAAAGCCATTTTATTAGAGACAGAAATATTGTATTATAGTATAGAATTTCTCTAAATGGATTCACATGTTTCTATTTAAGTAGACTATATTTCCTACTAATTAGAGATCACTGATAGAATCTTTGTAAAATCATGATGAACCTAAAAGTTGTAGAAGACCCTAAATGACCAATCATTTTATTTAATAGTAGTTTCCATGTTCTAATGAACATTTCCATTTAGTATCATGTTCATTAGAAGCAATGTTTAATGAACGTGATGTGAATTGATTCCTGATTAGATTTAAGACATTTTTAAGACGTTTTAAGACATTTAAGATGTTTTTAAAAGATAAGTAATACAGACAAAATATTTTGCCAATATTTTTTTCTTTAACCAATGATCCTGTTCATCTTTAAAGAACATATCCAAATGTAACTTTGTTGGTAAAGTAATTAATTATTACCTTAAAAAAATTAGTTACTTTCTGTATGTTCCCATTAATCTTCTGAAGTGAGTGAACTTCAGCCACTGTACTTACAAGAATATATTTTGGTTTCTCATTCACATATGTATTTTCTGACTTGATAAGGAATGGCTTATTTTTATCATTATAATCTTTATGTTCAGCAAAGTATATGATACTTAAAATCAAAATTTTAAATATAAAAATTGGAGTCTACACACATAGAGCATATGCATACATGGAAGGAACATAATTAAGTCTTTGATTGCATTCATCAAAATATAGTATCCAGAGAAAGGAGGATGTAAGTCCCAGCCAACTGAGTGGTACACAAACTGTCAAAAGTATACATTTTAGAAAATGCAGGATAGCTCAGTCATTAAGAGCATAGTCTCTACGTTCCAGTCCAGAGTACCCTGGATTCAAATGCTTGTGCTGTCATGCATTAACACTTCGGCAAGTTGTTTAACCTCTCTTGCTTACAGTTTCCATGTGAATATTAACAGTACTACTGCATAAAGCAGCTGGAATGATTACATACAATTATATATGTAAAACACTTAAAGCAGTGGTTAGCACATAACAAGTGCTAGGTGTTAGTTATTGTTATTGCTACTATAATTATTAGTGATTACTAATTATTGTAGGTATTGCCCTTTAAGCACCAGTGATAAGCAGCCCAATCCAGGGAGAAGTGACCAAGAGAGCAAAACACTTGAAATCATTTCATAAGGAATGTTAAGCTATCTCAAGTTGGTAGGCTGGAACTGAGATGGAGAAGAGTGGAAGGGACAAGAATTAGGATAGCTATCTTCAAAAATAAGGCAATGAGTAACTTTGAGTTAGGACACTCAAGAGGACAAAATTATACCAAAATTGTAAACCACATGGAGGAAAATTTAGGCTCAAATAATGGAAAACTTTTCTCATACGGAGTAAGTCTAATGGAATATCTCTAAAGGTACTTTAAGCAGGACTTAGAGACCTTATTGTTAGGGATGATAAACATGAGTTTGAATCATCGAATGTTAGGAGGACTAGGCTAGCTGGTTCATCTGTGACTTGAACTCTATCCTATTCATTTTACAGATGAGGAACTGAGGCCTAGAAATACAAAATAACTTGACCTTACACACAGAGAGAACAAATTAGTGGCAGATCCTGGCCTAGAACCCAGTTTATCAGATTCCCACTCTAGGGCTCTTTTCTAGAAAGTCCTCTTGTTAACAAAAAGAAAGTACTTTCCAGAACCAGTTGGGATGTATTTCCAAGTAACAACATGAAGCGAATGTACAGGTGAGGCAGAGGGAAGTATGTGAGAAAAAGTGAGTAGGGCAAGCCATGTAGAATAAAGTCGTTGAGTCCTGTATATGAAATCCCTAGGGCTTTTCTGGTGACTTTTTGTATCCTATTATCAGATATGGGTTTATTTGTATGTATACATGATCACAGAGCATTATGTTTTATTTAGTTATTTAGTTTTTTGAGATGCAGTTTCACTTTTGTTGCCCAGGGTGGTGTGCAATGGCACAATCTTGGCTCACTGCAACCTCCGCCTCCCAGGTTCAAGTGATTCTCCTGCCTCAGCCTCCCGAGTAGCTGGGATTACAGGCATGCGCCACCATGCCTGGCTAATTTTTGTATTTTTAGTAGAGATGGGGTTTCTCCATGTTGGCCAGGTTAGTCTTGAACTCCTGACCTCAGGTAATCCACCCACCTCGGCCTCCCAAAGTGCTGGGATTATAGGCGTGAGCCACCGCTCTCGGCCAAATGAAATGTAAAGTTTTATGGGTATAGATTATATAAAGCTGAGAATATATTTGCTAATTTTGCTCCACGTGTCTCAAGTTTTCATCTGGAATAAATGTATTCTAGGTTTCAGTAAATGAACATAATAAGTAAAATCCAATCCCCTCTTTCATTTTTCTACCAAGAGGTCAGTGAGTCTATACTCAAATATCTCAATAGACATCATCCAATTTTACATGTCTTTAACAATAATAACTGAGTGAAAAAGGGAAGAGAAATTTCCTTTGCACAAAACCCAGTTGGTTCATTGGAGTAATTATTCCCTTTTTAAGGCATTGATCATATGAAGAATAAAAGATAGATTAATGGACTGAATGATAAAACATTAGATCATTGCAGTTTGTTACAGATAAAGTAATAAACAAATCTTAACTGGAAAATAAACTATATTATATATTCCAAGTAAGTTTTATAGTCAGAAGATATTTTGTTTCACTGTGGGAAAGATAGGAATGTTTTAGAGCTTTTTCTTGTCCCCTAATTTCTCAAAATGTTTGAGATTATGAGTTCTCTCCTTTGTCTTTCCTGTATCAGAATATATGCCTATTACAGCGAAGTATATGTTTTGTTCACTGATACACTGTCATGTGCTTAGAGTAATATTTGACATATAATTGACACTTGATAAATATTACTTGAATAAATAAATTAAAAATTGAATGAATTGACAAGTGGTGGTAGATAGAACAGGGAGGGGGATAGTTCATGAAAGCTACTTTAATTTTACCAGATTTATCAAATAAAAAGGAACTTATAGTAAAAATAAAATCATTGCTTATCTAAAGTTCAAATTTAACTGAGCATTCCATATTTTATCTGGCAAGCGTATACTTAGAAAAGAAAAAAGAAAAAATCTTTGGACAAAAGTGCCGTCAATATTTACATATAATAGGGAAAGAAAGAAATTTCTTCCAAGACTATTTTGATACATGTAAGGAAATCACAATATATGTGTTTAAAAAACAAAGCAAAACTTAAAAAGAATCGAAAGGGATAAAACTTTCTTTAAAAACACAATTTGGTTTATAAAATCTTGCTAGACTCAGGGATGTTATGACCTGTTCCATCATGTGTTTATGTGGGTGTGTTTTGGGATAAACCCTAAAACTTTGTTATTCTCTACTTGGAGGTCATCAGGGATGAGTTGCTGCTGCTGGTGGCAAACATGGCCTTCTACTTGGAGTTTTACAGTGTAGTCTCAAAAGAATTATTACATTAAAAGTAAAATAACACATCGATTCACAGTGCCAAAACATCAAACAGGAATTATTTTATTCACTGACACAGAGAAGTAGGTACTTAACAATCCTCCTGAGCTGCCCTTTTACTGATCCTTCAGTTCTCAAATTTAACAATTAGAGAAAGTGAAAGAGATATTATTTATTTGTGAGATAACGTGTCTCCCTAATAATACCATAAACTTCAGGAGTACTAGGAACCATATATGAAGCATCTATCTTTTGTGTGTCTGGAGTTTAACATGGATTCTGGTAAATAATAGGTACTCAATTATTGATTGAAGAAAATTTTAGGACAAATGAAAGAAGCATAAATAGGAGTGTCAGCATCTTTTCTATCTTTTTTAGTTAACTTCTTAGTATGTTTTTCTGTTCTCATCACTATGTTTAAATAAGTAAATGAATGAAATCCCAATGCCTCCATTTCTTTATCTGAAATATAATAATGTACCTATCCAATGGCGTTGTTATGAAGATTAAGTCAGTTAATATGGGTAAAGTGCTTGGAATAGTGATTGGCACATAGAAAATTTTATCTATCAGCTGCAGCAGAAGCGGCACCATTTTTTATAGTTGGACCTTTTCCAGTGAGAGTTTCAGACTGGACCTCTTTTGTCCTAATAGTCACCCCTCTAGTTAGAAACCTGGCCTTGGGCTGGATAAGCCCTTTTTTGAGGCTTTAAAAGAAGCGTCAACCCTTCTGGATGAGCCTAGCCTTAAATGTTTCCTTGAAAAGTGATGTGTCCCCTGCATGTTTATTTGATTGTTTATTTTTCTTCCCCCTCCCTGCTTCTTTATAATTCAATCTTGAACATTGATTGTCATAGTTGAACTCTGTTTAACTGTGTTCTTGGATGCCTCAATATTTCCATTTTATTCTAATAAGCCGATTGTGATGTCATTGTCTCAGCTGTTTTTAATTAAACTACTTCAATGGATAATGGAGAATGACCCTACAAATTGGCTTTTAAAATACAGATCTGTTCAACACAGAATAACATGTTTTATATTATGTTGTCTATTTACCAGTTTTATTAGAACTCCCTACCATCTATTGCTTGAATAGACTCAGATTAAGATTCAAATTAAATAGGTTATAGCCTGGAATATATAGTATACTAAGCTGATTAATGTTCTTTCTTTATATACAATCTCTCTCCAATTTTCTTAGACCAGAATTATATTAATAATTATAATGAACATAAACTATGTTTAGTAACATTAATTTGTGGTTATTATATAAAATTGTTAAAATTTCCTTCTTCCACACTGCCAAATTCACCTTCCTGAGTCATCTTGCATAATGGTTGAAGATAGGAGACTATTTCCACTGGGCTTTCTTGCTTCAGCAACACAACTTTCTGATGAGATCATGTTGCAAATATGCTAGAAACCCCTGTTCCTTTCCCTCCTTGCTACCTCCTGGAATCCAGGGATGGTGAGCCACCCTCAATTTGCAAACTTTACATAATTCATTTTGCCTTTAATCTGTCTCACAAAGTATTTTCTCTTGTAATGAATATGGATGTAAAATGAATATATATAATTAATTTAAAAAATATTTTTCAGTGCTAATACAATTATTCTTTTTACAAAAATGTATAACTCAATGCATCTCTTACCTCTTTACTTATTTGTATCCTACATAATCTAACCCAGTGGCTGTCAACCTTGGCTCTTCAGTGTTTTAAAAACACAGATGTCCCTCCTTACATCCAGAACAGTGATCGGAAATGTTAGGGGTGGAGACCAAGCATTATATTTTAAAATAAACTTTATAAGACATTCTGATGCTCAGCTGTGAGATTCTTCCCATTGCATCCTAATTGAGAAATAATTAATCAAGCTAGTAATATTATTATTGCTTTATTACAGGCTGAAAATACTTCTTAAAATGTGCCTGCATAGATCATAAAGAAGACATTCAATATCCAAAAATGAGAAAGAGGTGTATATTAGTCTTACATCTTTGGATCTTGGCAAATTATTTTGTAAATGGGAACACCTCCTTCTTGGAAAGTCTTGGTCTCTAGTGAGGAGCAGTGGAATGGTAATATTAAAAAAGAGTCACCTGGGGTACTCTTTAAAATATGATCTATATGAGTGACATTAGAGTCCTTCACTATTCAAATGCTTTTTTTCTTCCTTTGTTGTTTTTTGCCTATTAATTCTTCATGTTGAAAAGGGCAAACCCAAAGTACAGTCACATTATGTAAATGAAGTTATTTGAGTTAATTATTAGTATTAATCTGCAATGCAATGACAAGATGTATTCATTTGAATTTTAATAATCAGTTTTTATTCATACACTTTTAAAATAACTTGCTCCTTAAGGAAAATAGAATATATAAGTGCACTTTAGAAACTTTTTCTTAATCCCAAACATATTGTATACATTTTAAATAATGCTAGAAAGAAGATACCATATCATGATGCTTCAATTATATATTATAATATTAATAAAATTCAGAAAATTTTCTAATCAATATGCATCATGATTAAACAGATAAATTCCCAAGTAGTTTTGTAGCCAAACTTTCATAAAACTCTCAGTTGGGGGGAAATAGCCTTTCATGGAAAGGTTGTACTCCTAAGTTTAAGTGACTGTTACTTGGTCTCTGAGTCATATAATGTACATTAATTTCTATATATCATAATGATACCTTAAAATAGAATATGGTCTGATAATTCCTAATATCTATTCAAATATACATGAATAACTCAATTACTCAGAGGTCCATTTTCCAGGTTATGAATTATTTATTTCTTTTGTTTTGAAGGGGTTATCATAGCTGTCAGAGGCAAGAGAATAGTAAAGCTCCAGAACCTGATGACAATGTTTATAAGATATTCAAACATGGAAAAGAGGTGCTAGTTACAAAACCGAATAACTTAAATAAAGGAAGAGTGAAAGCAAAACACTTCAGTATTTCTAAGACTCTGTCCATATGGATTATTGAACAACAACATAAAGCGAACCCTCCAAGAATTCCCATGTGCTTTTAGTATGTAATGAAATACAGCAGATAGGATTTTTGCCAACATTAGATCTAGGAAAGGGGCTGATATCAAGAACTATAGCCATGATATTTATTTGATACTATTAGCAACCCAAACCAAAGTTCTGACTGCCATTGATTGTGCTCGGCTGCCCTGAGCTCATTGCATTCCAGGATTATTTAAGTTTTTCCAAACAAAGAGTATTTTATTTGGTTTTTCCCCATGGATTAAATTGGAGCGTAAGCAATAGAATAAGGCAGTGCTAAGGATAAATGCTATTAACTACAAGTATTGATGTGACTCAGGTAAATTCTATATGCCTAAGACTTCTGTGAACAACGTTCAGCTAAAAGCTATCACTAATTCAGTTATTTTGAGCTTCAGAAGGTTTTTGGATAGATTTTACTGCCAAAATGGCAGTAAGTGATCAAATGAAGAAACTGTGAGATTCATAACTACCCGAGATTTTACATCTTTTTTCATTAGGCCATTTTATCAATATTCCCTGAGTTCCATTACACATTAAGAAGGATTTGTAACCACATATGCCTATGGAAAATGTATTTTCTTTTAGACAACACAATTGACATGTTCATTATTTCAATACAATTGCATTAGACTTAACTTACATAATGAATGGGGAATAAATTAATAGTTGACACAATCCTGTTTTGGGATATTCGACACCTTCATCATCAGAAAACCTAAGCCTTTATGGCACTGATTTATGTACACTAAAAAGTTACTTTAAACTGTCTTGCAGTCTCTTATACTTTAGTTAATTTCACCCAAGATAATTACCTGTGAATGCTATACTACCTCCTAGAAAGCATTCTTACATGGAAACAATAATGAATGACAATAGCTTGCTTATGAGATGGAAGGAAAAACTCAAAAATAGGTCGCTTACCAGCTAAATTTTATTGCTTGGACCAATTTAATCCTAGAAAACATCTGTGACAATTGTCCAATACAGTCTGGACTACTCCTAAAATGTTTGATTTTTAAAATCCTTATTCTGGCAGTTCTTCTGTTAACATTAGTGTACTGAAATTAGAGATGGATTTTGCCTCTTTTATAGCTCTATTACCCCAACAAAAATAATACTTAAAGTCTGGAGTTAGCTATTATTTAAAAAAAAGAACTTTAGCTATAAAATGTCAACGACATAATTGCCCAAATCAACAATTACCAAAGTTCTCTGGACATTGTAACTAGAGTATTTAAGTTAAAAAAAAAAAAAAAAAAAAAAAAAAATTGTGACTCTAAAGCTAGAAATGTTCTTTCTCCCAAATTTTAAAAACAGTGAACGCAGGCCGGGCGTGGTGGCTCAAGCCTGTAATCCCAGCACTTTGGGAGTCCGAGATGGGCGGATCACGAGGTCAGGAGATCTAGACCATCCTGGCTAACCCGGTGAAACCCCGTCTCTACTAAAAAAAATACAAAAAGTAGCCGGGCGAGATGGCAGGCGCCTGTAGTCCCAGCTACTCGGGAGGCTGAGGCAGGAGAATGGCGTAAACCCGGGAGGCGGAGCTTGCAGTGAGCTGAGATCTGGCCACTGCACTCCAGCCTGGGCGACAGAGCGAGACTCTGTCTCAAAAACAAAACAAAACAAAACAAAACAAAACAAAACAAAACAATGAACGCAGAGATACTTTGGGGGAAGGAAGCTGGATTACAGATCCTTATGATAACTTAGAAGCATCAAATAAAAAATTAAGAAATTAATTAATAAGATACTTAAGTATTAACAAGAAAAAACAACTAGATAGACAGTTTGAGACACCTAAACAATTACGGTATCATCTGTCTGCTCTTCTAATGCCTGAAGACACAAAATTTATATTCATCATTCAGATTCTTCTTGAAGTCTTGCCTTTTGGAATGATCAGAATCAGAATCAATTTTTCCTGAAATCCACCCTGTCTGGATTTGAATGTGCTCCTTATGACCTGCCAAATGCATTTCCCAACTTTCATGTCTTTATTCTCAGTCCCTCTACCTAAAGTCATAATAGGTATTTGATGATAATACTTTGCAGTCTAAAATTCAACACTCATGCCCTTGAAAGCCACTAGAGACATGGAAGGCAATGTTGTTTTGTAAAACAGCCAGGAATGGCAAAGTAGGTACCTACCCCAGAGTGTTCAAATTCAAATTATTGAAAAAGCAAACATAGAAAGAAACAAACAAAAAACACAAAGCTAGCCCAGCAAGACAGATTAATGAGCTAGCTTCAGCCCAACAGCTGCCATGTTGCAACATTTAGCCTAGATCAGTGGTTCTCAAGATAAGCTGCACATTGGAGTCACGGCAGCAATGGAAAGGAAACACAACTATACATGCCCACCACTTTCCTCCCGAAATGGGGGGCAAATGGTCTGGGGTGGGGCTCAAAGCATTGGAATCTTTTAACAAGTTCCCTAGCTGATACTAATACCAAAGTTGAGAACCATGTTCTAAAAGAAAAACAAACAGATTTTATTGAATTACATGAATTTTTATTTTTCTGCTTAGATATTAATCCCTATAGGACAGAAAGAGGCTGCTGACTTTCATATTTACAATAAAGCCAATTCACTGATTGTTTTTCAAATGCCAGTGGGAAGTTTCCCTACACTGTCTTTGGTCATACATCTATTCATTAGATAGTTAGTTGAGGTTAGGGATACAGTCAGACATACAGAACAACTGTAACTATGTGTATTAGAGTTATGCAGAAAAACAGAACCAAGAGGATGTATACATGTGTCTGCATGTGTGTGTGTATGTGTGTGTGCACGTGTGTTTGTAGATGAGGGGAGGGAGTTATTTTAATGATTTGGCTTATATGATGTAAAGGCTGGCAAGTGCAAAATCTGCAAGGTAGGCCAGCAGGCTAGAAACCCAAGGAAAAGTTGACATTTCAGCTTTAGTCTAAAGATAGTATGGAGGCAGAATTCCAGACCTTTTTACTCTTAAGGTCTTCGGCTCATTGTGGTTGAGGTTCACCACATTATGGAGAGTAATCTGCTTTACTCAAAGTCTACTGATTTAAATGTTAATCTCATCTAGAAAAAATCTTCACAGCAACATTTAGACTAGTGATTGACCAAATATTTGGATGCCAAGTTAATACATAAAATTAACCAGCATGCTATGCAAACCACCCCACAAATGAACAATGGAACAACTTGCTTTTTATTAAACAGAATTGCATTGTCTTACTTACAAATTAAACCTTTTGGATACTGATGTGCTCTAACCGGCCAAAGTAAAGGCCTGAATAAAAACCACAGGTTTTCTTATTTTCAGGCCTATGTTTCTTCCTTTATAATTTTCTTCGTTTAGAAGACGTGATGTTATCAAGAGAATCCTCCCTAGTTAAGATCCCTAACACTAGAAAACTTACTTGATTTTATTCTTTGCCTCATCATCTTTCTACTTATTGAGTTAATGTACACTTCAAAGTGATGAACTTGCCTTTTTCTAAGAAGCTCAGAAACTAAAAATAACTTAAATAACTATTCTACTAGAACATACAAGATTTGGAAGTGCTATAATTTGAAGGTGTCCCAGAAAGCATGTGTTGGAAACTTAATCCCCAATGCAACAGTTTTGGTGGATGGGTCCTAATGGCAGGTGTCTAGATAAATAGATTAATGTTTATTATAAAAGGGATTGAGACTGCATGTTTGATCTCTTGCACTCTCTCTTGACCATGATCACTTGCTCTTCTACCTTCTGCCATTGAATGATGTAGCAAGAAGGCCCTAGCCAGATGTAGTCCCTCAACCTTGGACTTCTCAGCCTCTAGAACTGTAAGAAGCAAATCTGTGTTCTTTAGGAATTAGCCAGTTTCACGTATTCTGTTACAGCACCACAGAATCATCTAAGAAATATGTTTATAATAGTGTGGCCGTTGTTAAAAATGGTTATGATTTCTTTGTATCTCCTTGCATCTAGAGGTAGGGTCTATGTCCCTTTTTCTGACTCTGAGAATCCTTGTCCTGTTTCAACCAGTAGAGCCAGAAGAAGTGATGTTATATGACTTCCAAGACTAGGCTACAAAAGGTCTTGCAGTCTCTGCCAAGTTTTCTTGAGATGATCACTCTAGGGGAGGCTAACCTCCATATAAGAAGTGTAACTCTTCTGAAATTGCCATGCTAGATTGGCTACCTGAAGGCATTGAAGTAGGCAGTCCCAGCTGAGCCCAGCCATCCCAGTCATTCTTGCCAAGGTAACAAACAAGTGAATAAAGTTATCTTAGACTCTACAGACCTATTAATTGAATATTATGAGTGCCCTCATTTGATACCATAAGGAACAGATTCGAGTTCTACCTAAATTCCTCAGCCACAGAATTAGGGCAACACAAAAAGATGGTTGTTGTTTTAAGCCACTCAATATGGGGATAGTTGTCACATAGAAATAAAATTGGAGAACTAACAGTCACGACAGAGGACTAGAAACTAAGAGCTGAGACATCCATCTATCTTTTCTCTTGAGTTAATGCAAACATGAATGAAGCTGATACACAATGCAGACTGTCAAAAAGCTAAATCTTCTCTGGAAAGGCTAACACAAGGCTGATGATACTATCATTGTGTTCTGGTGCCTACTTAATAGCTGTGATATAATAAAGGTACTTCAAAAATGTGTATACTGAAGACCTCTTGACTTTAAATCTTAAACCTGATTAATCTCCAGTAATCCTGTATTCACCCATTTGCAATGCAAGAAATACAGAGCCCTCAAGATGCTGAGGAGGAATATCACTTGAGCCTAGAAATTCTAGGCTATAGTGCACAATGACTGTGCCTGTGATTAGCCACTGCACCCCAACCTGGACAGCACAGTGAAATCCTGTGTCTTTAAAAAAAGAAAAAAAGAAAAAAATTCAGAGTAATCAGCACAGTAAATCCTGTTGAGTCTATCTGCAGAATATTCCACAAATTCATTTACTATTCTGCATCTCTACCATTGCCTTCCCAGGTCACTATTATTCCTTGCTTGGTTTATGATAATAGCCTCCTAACTGGTTACTTCTCTTTCAATTCATTTCACCGCTCTGCTTAAAACCTTCCTTTTGCCAGGTGTGGTGCTCACATCTGTAAGCCCAGCACATTGGGAGGCTGAGGCAAGAGGATCACTTGAGCTCAGGAATTTGAGATCAGCCTGGGTAACATAATGAAACCTTGTTGCTACTAAAAGTAAATAAATAAAACCCCAAAACAAAAAACAAAAACTCTTCCTTTTTTCTCATTACCTTTAGGTTAAAAACTCAATATCCTCACCATGACCTATTAGGTCGTGATTGATTTAACCTCTATCAACATCTGCAATCTTATATCTAGCAGCTTCACTGTTTACATACCATGTTCCAGCCACACTGGTCTTTTCCAAGTGCCTTGAACTTTCTCTTTCCTGCCAGTGTTTTTGTGTTTACTGTGCTCATTGTCTAGAACACTCCTCACATGTCTGGCTCCTTCTCATTTTCATGTTTCTTAATATTCTCTATTAAAAAACACTTTTTATTTTCCTCACACTACCAGTTTCAAGGTTTATCAACTTATTTATTCATTTTATGCTGTATATTCTCTACAGCAAATAAGCCCCAGGAAGAAACAGAGATCTTGTCCATCCTAATCCACCATTTCATCACCATTGCCTAGTGCCATCCCACAGACATAACAGATGCCCAATGAATATTTCTGAATGCCCAAGTGATTGAACCAGTACTTCGATTTTGACATTTTAATACATATATAAATAATTGAGTGATCTGGATGCCTAAATTTGGCTAAGAGGATAGGTTATATGGCAAAGTGCTGATCTATTTGAGCAGTCTTTCAATAAATGCTTTCAGTTGTCATCAGCACAGTTCTCATTCATCTTTGATTTAAGCATTTGTCATTGTGCCCCATTGTAGAATAGCATAATACAATGCATGCATGCCTCACCA
Source organism: Rhinopithecus roxellana (assembly GCF_007565055.1). Taxonomy (NCBI): domain Eukaryota; kingdom Metazoa; phylum Chordata; class Mammalia; order Primates; family Cercopithecidae; genus Rhinopithecus; species Rhinopithecus roxellana. Next base: position 126,483,517 of record NC_044551.1, on the reverse strand, counting down.
ATCTGATACATCTAAGGTCACATTATTAGTAATACTTGAATATTGCTATTTCGAACTTCTCATTTTCTCATTCAGGAACTCAAATGTCTTAACACTTCTGACCCCTTCAACAACAGAAGGGATCTTATATGCACTTCAATATCAGTTTGAACTGTAAATTCCCACCATCCTCTGCTACTCCAAGCTCTATCTTTGCCATCAATCCTTGCCTCAGACAGGCCTCTTATTTCATTAAGGTCCATATTCCTACCTTTTTATTTGCAACATTAATGTTGTCAGTGCTCAAACAGTATGTCAAAACTCTTAGCAATGTTTCATCCCACTATATTAAGCTCAATGGGTAGCGTTCCATAGCAGGAGAGTTTGACCATCTGAACTAGAGTAGACTCACAGTACAAGTAGACTCAAAAGTATATATGGCTCACAACAATGGAAGTGTATTTCTTGATTATGTGACAGTAAGAGGTGAGAGAACAGGTAGATGGATCTGCCATCTCTTACACTTTCAGTCACACAGAGACCCAGATTGGTGAAGTTTCTGCTGTTCAGCATGAGGCTTCCAATGTTCCCTGGGAGAAGATTTTATTATAGGCAGCAGAAAAAAAGAGAAAAGATCACAGAGGAGCACTTTCATGAGCCAGATCTTGAATAGTAACATCACTTCTTACAATATCCCACTGGATAGAGCTGAGTCACCATGGTAATGTCTAATGACAAGGAGAGCTGAGAAAGGTAATACTTATCTGAGAAGTCACTTTTCAGTAACAATTCATGAATTTTTGCTGGATAATTGGCTCTGCCTGCCACAGCCCATACATCTTTTGGAATATAGTGGAACACCTTTTCCAGATCACACGCAGAGCCCTTCATGTCCTCAGCATCTCTACATGCTTCTAGGGTAGGTATATTGGGATCGGTTTCAAGACTTGGCACCACACCATACTCAGAATTACCATTTCATTCCTACCTCAGTCTCAGATTCAGAAGTTGCTGAATCTGCAAACTTCTGCAAGGTTTCAAGGTTCTTTCTGTATTCTGGCTTGCAAAGGCTTCTGTTGAACCATAAGTTACATCTGTAATATTTTGGATAAGTACAGTGTTTTTTTTTTTTTTTTTTTTTTTTTTTACCTTCAAGGAAACTCTTCAACCCTCAACAAAAAGTCACTGGGAGAAAAATAGAGAGTTTCTGGTGATAGTGTTGCTCAAAACTATCTACCAGTCATACCCATAACACAGCTCCAACCCTTCTCAGATCCTTGTAAGGAATCTGAATTAAGCCGGGATACTGGTTGGAATTTATGAAGCCATAGGGGCTAAAGAAAGAATTCCAGATAAGAGATAAGACTTCAGTAAAGACTGACAGGAATTCATTCATCAAACATTCATTCATTCATTAAATATAGATAGCTCTCTGAGGTTTACAGAAAGAAAATGGCTTTTTGATGTATAAACAAGTGTAATATTCTTTACATTAACTATAAACTGCCTTATGGTAGAAGCTATTTGTTATTCTGTTAGTAACCTTCACAAAGTTGATTCTAAATCCCATTTCACTAAAAATTTAAGAATACATCTTAAAGTTCAAAAATAGTTATTAGAGGTTTTTATATATGATTTCATTGATAAGGATCTTTTAAAATTAAGATCAGAAGTAAGATTAGAATAAATGCAGAAAGAGTATAGTTATTTTCAAGATGAAGTCATAGAGCAACTAAAAATACAGCTGAAAATAAGGTTAATATACTACAGAATTGTAATTACAGGCAAGAGTCCAATGTTCATGAATCTCAGTCTCCAGAAGACTGGCTAAGTAATGACATTTGAGAAAGTAAGCAGCAACTCTCCAGTCCTTCTTTCTGAAGGAAAGCTGGACAGGCCTAGCCTAGCTGGCTTGAGTTTGAGGGGCCACCTCACAAGGTAGAAGTGCTTCTTGCTTGCATCTGTGGTGCATGGTGCCAGAGTCCAAATACAAAATTTTGTTCCAAGAAGAGATGCCAAGGGTCAATTTGCAGAAATGTGTCCAAATGTGCTGTCAAACCAAAGAAACCTGAAAGTCAAAGCCAAGACAACCAATAATCCAGGGAAGTCAACATCAAGAAACAATGGGTCAGAACTGGGCAATAACCAGGATCAAATGACTTGGGCAATCATTGTTCTAGGTAGGATATAAGGTAAAAAAAAAAAAAAAAAGAAAAAAAAAAAGAAAAAAAAAAAAAAGCCAGTATATATCTAATAAGCCATAGAACAGGGCAGACAGTGAGAAAACTGGTTTCTAAAAAATAGCTAGGATAGACATTAATTCTACCCAGATTTTTAGGAATGTGAAATAAGTGGTAACAAACATAACTTGAGTTGTAAAAAGCTGATAGATCTTGGCTCTTCCTAAACATATTCTTTATTGACTCGATTTTCAAATAGAGTTTTCAATTTTGACCAATAAAGTAATTTGTGTAGAATAAGACATTATTGCCAGAAGATTTGTATAAAATATTAGAACCCTAAAAGGATGCACTCATTCAGTAATTTCCTCTTGAAACAATTTAATTGCTTATAATCTAGGGGAAAAAAAAAAAAAAAAAAAAGCAGAGGCCTAAAGGTGAAAGTTTGATTAGACAGGAATTTAATAGCCATATAGTTTGAGTGTAACTTAGACTGGGTGCCCCTGAAACAAATTCAGACCCAAGAATCCATGTGCAAGTGATTTCTGAAGAAAGAGTTCCCAGGGTAAGGGAGTGAGACAAGCAGGAAAGGGAGGGAACAACCATATAGACCAATGGAACAGAACAGAGTCCTCAGAAATAATACCGCACATCTACAGCCATCTGATCTTTGACAAACCTGAGAGAAACAAGAAATGGGGAAAGGATTCCCTATTTAATAAATGGTGCTGGGAAAATTGGCTAGCCATAAGTAGAAAGCTGAAACTGGATCCTTTCCTTACCCCTTATACGAAGATTAATTCAAGATGGATTAGAGACTTAAATGTTAGACCTAATACCATAAAAACCCTAGAAGAAAATCTGGGTAGTACCATTCAGGACATAGGCATGGGCAAGGACTTCATGTCTAAAACACCAAAAGCAACGGCAGCAAAAGCCAAAATTGACAAATGGGATCTAATTAAACTAAAGAGCTTCTGCACAGCAAAAGAAACTACCATCAGAGTGAACAGGCAACCTACAGAATGGGAGAAAATTTTTGCAACCTACTCATCTGACAAAGGGCTAATATCCAGAATCTACAAAGAACTCAAACAAATATACGAGAAAAAAACAAACAACCCCATCAAAAAGTGGGGAAAGGATATGAACAGACATTTCTCAAAAGAAGATATTCATACAGCCAACAGACACATGAAAAAATGCTCATCGTCACTCGCCATCAGAGAAATGCAAATCAAAACCACAATGAGATACCATCTCACACCAGTTAGAATGGCAATCATTAAGAAGTCAGGAAACAACAGGTGTTGGAGAGGATGTGGAGAAATAGGAACACTTTTACACTGTTGGTGGGATTGTAAACTAGTTCAACCATTATGGAAAACAGTATGGCAATTCCTCAAGGATCTAGAACTAGATGTACCATATGACCCAGCCATCCCACTACTGGGTATATACCCAAAGGATTATAAATTATTCTACTACAAAGACACATGTACACGTATGTTTATTGTGGCACTATTCACAATAGCAAAGACTTGGAATCAACCCAAATGTCCATCTGTGACAGACTGGATTAAGAAAATGTGGCACATATACACCATGGAATACTTTGCAGCCATAAAAAAGGATGAGTTTGCGTCCTTTGTAGGGACATGGATGCAGCTGGAAACCATCATTCTTAGCAAACTATCACAAGAACAGAAAACCAAACACCGCATGTTCTCACTCATAGGTGGGAACTGAACAATGAGATCACTTGGACTCGGGAAGGGGAACATCACGCACTGGGGCCTATCATGGGGAGGGGAGAGGGGGGAGGAGGGAGGGATTGCATTGAGGAGTTATACATGATATAAATGATGAATTGATGGGTGCTGACGAGTTGATGGGTGCAGCACACCAACATGGCATAAGTATACATATGTAACAAACCTGCACGTTATGCACATGTACCCTAGAACTTAAAGTATAATAAAAAAAAAAAAAAAAAAAAGAATGCAATTTCAGGCAAAGCCTCCTGCCCTAGATAGGTGCAACTCGATTCCACCAGGGTTCTCTGCAGTCTAGGATGTATGTCAGAGTTATTCTGCCCCAGTGCAAGAGAGCTGGCTTTCATATTTTTGTGTTGCACTAGACCTTCATTAGTTAAGAGTTACCCTGTGTGGAGGTCCTCTTTTGAGCAGTCATAGGTACAGGTTGCTGGAAGCAAAAAGGCAGCAAACTTAGGGTCAGAGCTCCATGAAATAGTAAAAGGTATCAGAGGGAAGCTGGACAGAAGATTGGTAACTGTAGTGGTGTTAGAAGTGATTTTAATTTGCATATGTGTCTCACTCCTTTTGGGCTGCTAAAACGAAATACTTTAGGCTGAGCAACTTATAAACAGCAGAAATGTATTACTCACATTTCTGGAGGCTGCGAAGTCCAAAATCAAGATGCCAATAAATCTGGTGTTTAGTGAAGGCTCACTCATTACTTAATAGATGGTGCCTTGTTGCTGAGTCCTTACATAGCAGAGGCACAGGGAGTTCCCTTGAAACCTCTTTTTAGTTGGGGTACTAACCCATTCATGAGGATGAAGCTCTCAGGCCTTAATCACTTCCTAAAGGCTCACCTTCTTACTACTATCGCATTGGGTATTAAGCTCCAATATATGAATTTTGAGGGACACCAATATTCAGACCATAGCAGTATATAAACTCTGTTCCATTAAAAATACATTTTACATAATCATATGATTAAGTATTCTTTTATAGGAAAATAGTATTTTACTGAAACGGTTATAAGAGAATATTTAAGTCAACTACAACAAAAATTGGAAATCAGTTTACTTCTCAATCATAAGCAAAATAAACCCATAAACCAAGAGATATAATAAAAATACAAATAGGAAATGTAATAAAAGTGATCTGGGATGATGATAAGTTGACCTAGTAACATAATTTTATAATGGCTGAACAGAGTGTAAATTCATGCATCACCATAAGACATAATAACATGAATCAGATTGAAAGGCAAATTTTGAGAAAATATATAAGGTATACTGGAATGGTAATTGCATTATGATAAAATGTATTATTAATGAAAATATGGCATAAATATGATTCGACATTTGAAATAACAAAGCTTTTAAAATGTGATGTAAAATCTTTGAGACATTCAGAAAGCATTTGACAGGTGAGTTATAGAGTGGGAGTTAAACTCAGCTGTACCTGTTAATGGTTAAACAAAATCTAAATATGAACATAACGATATCGAATGATACTCCCAACACAAAATTATCAGGTATATAGGTAAATTTTTTACAAAAAAGTTGAATATGTTTTTATTAAAAAATGAATTTTCTCTGATAAGTATTTATTCAAAAGCAATATGTGTTTCCTAATATAACTGAAGCAATGCAAGTACAGATAAAGAAAAATAATCTAAATCTAAAGCACGAATCCTCCATTTCTATTTCCTCAACTAACCAATTTTAAATTGTTAGTTGTTTGTTCTTAACATCTTTACCCATATTTATACATACATGTGAAATGTATATAAGATTTATTTTTGTTCATGTAAAACAGTAACATTACACACAATACTTTTTACTTTCCCTTGCCCACTTAACAATGTTACATGACCATCCTTCCAGATAAATACACATACATTTACTGGATTTTCAAATAAGAGAAAAAATTTTAATAATAGGGATGACCCAAAATGTATAAAATTATTTCTCTGTGAATGATGAATATTAAATATGAGGCTTTTTCTATGTCACTATAAACATTGATACACTAATACATTTTGTACTATGTCCTTGTATGCCAGTGTTTTATTTCCAAAGGATAGATTCCCAGAAGTGGAACGTCTGGGTCAAAGAGTATGTACATTTTTTAATGTAAAAGGTAAAAATAAAATTCAGTTGATGATCAAGTTTTTTTATTTCACTGAGAACATAAGAAGCAATCAAAAGGGAAGACTCTCACAAGCTACCTGAGACAAATTTGCCACTTGACAAATTTGTATATGTGTATGTATATGTATATCATCTATATCATATACCATGTTCTCTCACCCATGGTAAAATCAACTGTTTATTCCCCTAAATCTAATCCCTTCATCTATACACCATATTTCATTCTCTCTTGCCGACTCAAAGGCATTTCACTCCAGCACTTCTCCCCTTTTCTTCGGTCTCTTACACAAACTCAATATTTCCACTTTCTCAAGACAAAAAATCTTGGTTCTGTCCTCGATTATTCTTTCTCTCATGTTGAACATACAACATATCAGCAAATCAGTTTGATTATACTCTAAGATGTAACCAGGATACAATCACATTTCACCCCTTTTAATGTTATAACCTTTAGTCCAGCTATCTCATTTTCCTGGATTACAGCTCTAGTTGTCAAAATGGTCTCTTTGCTTCTACCTTTGTTCTTTTACAATATACTCTCAACTCAGCCATCAGAGTAATTCTTTTCACCCTAAGACCAACGATGCCACTATTTTCCTAAAAAGTCGCAATAGTTCTGTGCTTCTGTCAGAGTAAAAACCAAAGTCTTTACACACATGAACCCACAGGTCCACCTGCAGCTCTTTACCAGATCTTTGACCTGATCTCCTGTTACTCTACACCTTGCTCATTCTGTTCCAGCTAACTGACCTCTGTGTTCTCTCTTAAATGTGCTAGATATGGTCCACTTCAGGGTCTTTGCACTTGTCACCCTTAACTATAACAACCTTCCTCCAAATTGCTGCTTACTTAATTGCCTCACCTCCTTTAATTCTGAACTTGGGCATAATTTTCAGAGTGAAGACTCTGTAACAACCCTATTTAAAATTGCAGGCACCTCCCAAATCCATCTAGTCTTCTCTGTGTTATTATTATGCAGCACTTATTGCTTTTAAATAAAATGCATAATTTCCACATTCTAGATCAGTTTAGATATTCATAATTATAAATCATTTTTATTATTGTTTAATTATTATTGTATTCACTTGTCTTTATATTGTCCAAGATATCCTTATGGAAAAAGCTTAACATACGACTTAGTGGAACAAATTTTGTAATAAACATCCTAATACTCATCACCTATATTTGATCATATCCATTTTACTGTGCTTGCTTTATTGCATATATCTCTATGTCATCATCATCCCATTTAGCAATCCAGCCACTTCACTTTATATGCATTTCTAAATAAATTGCACACATCAGGTTTAATTCACATTTTCCTGATGCCAGATAATGCTGAACACTTTTTTACATGCTTACTGTCCTTTAAAATATCTTGTGTTGTAAAATGTCTGTACAATTTTTTGTGCATTTTAATTGGGTTATTTGTCTTTTGCTTATTGAATTATAGGGTATCATTGTATATCCCATGTACCTCCTCTTTGCCAGCGGTATGTATACAATTTTCTTCCCACCTGCGGCTTGCCTATTCATTTTCTTAACTGTGTATTTTGATAAGCATATTTTAATTCTTGATAAAGTATAATTTCTCAATTGTTATAGGTATTGTTTCTGAAACTTAAGAAAACTTTGCTTACATGAACATCATGAAAATTACATTTTTTCGAAAAGTTTGATGATTTGAGCTTTTATGTTTATGTCATAGTCCATTTTGAGTTAATTTTTGTGTATGTGTCAGGGAATTTTTAATTAATAAAATTTATCTATTGGAAGAGTTTTAGGTTCATGGCAAAATTAAGCAGAAAGTACAGAGAGTTCCCACACACACTGTCCACCGCCCCTCAACACAACTACCACCGCCACTATACCAGAGTAGTACATTTGTTACAATGCAAGAATGTATATTGACACATCCTTATCACTTAAGTTCATAGTTTACATAGTGGCTCACTCTTGGACTTGTACATTCTGTAGGTTTGGATGAATGTATATTGACATGTAACCACTATTGTACTTTTTTTTTCTCTCTTTTTTTTTTTTTTGGAGACAGAGCCTTGTTCTGTTGCCCAGGCTGGAGTGCAGTGGCACAATCTCAGCTCACTGCAAGCTCCACCTCCTGGGTTTCAAGCAATTCTCCTGCCTCAGCCTCCCGAATAACTGTACTACAGGCATGCGCCACCCAGCCCGGCTAATTTTTTGTATTTTTGGTAGAGACAAGGTTTCACCATGTTAGCCAAGATGGTCTCGATCTCCTGACCTCATGATCCGCCCGCCTTGACCTCTCAAAGTGCTAGGATTACAGGTGCATTGTACTATTGTATAGGATAGTTTCATTGTCCTAAAAATCCTCTGTCCTCTGCCTATTCATCATTTCCTTCTCTTGAACTCTCAGCAACCACTAATTTTTTTTACTGTTTCCAGTTTTGCCTTCTCTGGAACATCATATAGTTGGAATAATATAGTAACTGTAGCTCTTTCGGATTGTTTTCACTTAATTAGTAATGTCCATTTAAATTTCCTCCATGTTTTTTCATGGCTTGATAGCTCATTTCTTTTTAGCCCTGAATAATATTTCTTCATCTGACTGTAGCATAGTTTATTTATCCATTCATCGACTGAAGTATATCTTGGTTGCTTCCAAGTTTTGGCAATGATGAATAAAGCTGCTATAAACTTTCATGCGGAGGCACAACTTTGCAATTCATTTGGGTAAATACCAATGAGCATGATTGCTGGATTGAATGCTAATGGTATGTTTAGTTTTATAAAAAAATGCCAAACTGTCTTCCGAAGTGACTGTATCATTTCCCATTCTCACCAGCAAGTGAAAGACTATCTTTTCTCCACTGTACTGCCTTTACTCCTCTGTCAAAGTACAGTTGACTATATTTTTATGGGTTTGTTTCTGTACTCGCTATTCTGTTTCATTTACATATTTGTCTATTGTTTCACCAACACCAAACTATCTTAATTACTGTAACTTTATAGTAAGTATTGAATTTTGGTAATATCAGTCATCTGATATTCTTCTCCTTTAATAATTTGTTGGCTGTTCTTGGTCTTTTGCTTCTCCATATAAACGTGGTAATCAGTTTGTGAACATCCACAAATTAACTGCCTAAGATTTTTATTGGGATTGCCTTGAGTATATAGATCAAGTTAGAAATAACTGCCATCTTGCCAATATTGAGTATTCCTATCTATGAACATGAGCTCTTTCTCAATTTATTTCTTATCTGTTATTTTTCATTAGCGTTGTATAGTTTTTCTCATACAGATCTTATACATGTTTTGTTAAATTTACATCTAGGTATTTCATTTTCGTGGTGCTAATGTAAATAAAATTGTGTTTTAATTTCAAATTCTACTTGTTCATTGCTGGTATATTAAAAATGATTGACTTTTTTATATTAACTTTGTGTCCTTCAAGCTTGCTATAATTGCTCACTAGTTTTAGGAGTATTTTTGTTTATTTCGTTCATATTGTCTACATAAATGATCATGTTATCTACAAAGACAGTTTTATATATTTTATTTCCTTTTCTTGTCTTTATGCATTAGTTAGGACTTTCAATATGATGTTTAAAAGCAGTAGTATCTAATCTTAGTGGGAAAACTTCAAGTTTCTCATAATTATTATGTTACTGTGGACTTTTGTATGTGTGTGTGTTCTTTAACAAGTTGAAAAAGTTTCTATTTCTAATTTCCTGATAGTCTTTTTTAATAAATAGGTGTTGAATTTGATATGATCTTGTGATTTTTATTCTTTTTTTTTTTTTTTTTTTTTTTTTTGAGGCGGAGTCTCGCTCTGTCGCCCGGACTGGAGTGCAGTGGCCAGATCTCAGCTCACTGCAAGCTCCGCCTCCCGGGTTTACGCCATTCTCCTGCCTCAGCCTCCCGAGTAGCTGGGACTACAGGCGCCCGCCACTTCGCCCGGCTAGTTTTTGTATTTTTAGTAGAGACGGGGTTTCACCGTGTTAGCCAGGATGGTCTCGATCTCCTGACCTCGTGATCCGCCCGTCTCGGCCTCCCAAAGTGCTGGGATTACAGGCTTGAGCCACCGCGCCCGGCCGATTTTTATTCTTGAGCCTGTTGATGTGATGGATTACATTGGTTTAGTATGTCAATCAGCCTTGAATACCTGAGATGAATCCCACTTGGTTATTGTGTTGGATTCAATTTTTTTAATTGAAAATTTTTTGAGGATTTTTGTTTCTATGTTCCTGAGTGATATGGGTCTGTACTTTCCTTTTTTGAATTGTCTTTTTGTTTTTTGTTTTTTTTTTTTTTTGAAATGGAGTCTTGCTCTGTTGCCCAGGCTTGCAGTGGCATGATCTCAGCTCACTGCAACTTCTGCCTCCCAGGTTAGCGGAGATGGGGGTTTCACTATGTTGACCAGGCTGGTCTCGAACTCTTGACTTCATGTTATCTACCCGCCTCGGCCTCCCAAAGTGTTGGGATTACCGTTGTGAGTCACCGTGTCCAGCCATTGTAATGGCTTTATCTGGTTTGGGTTGGGTAATGCTGACCTCATATAATGAACTAGGAAGAATTTCCTGTGCTTCTATATTATGTAAGAGATTGTAGAGAATTGGTATAATTTATTGCTTAAGTGTTGTGGTAGACTTCATCAATGAACCCATCTGAGCTCTCTATTTTGGAAGGCTGTTATTTATCTGTTCAATTTCCTTAATAGACATAGGCTTAATTCCACTCATCTGTTTCTTCTTGCATGAGGATTGTCAGGTGGTGTCTTGCAAGAAATTGGTCCATTTTACCCAGGTTGTCAAATTTGTGAGGAGAAACTTTTCATAATATTTTTATTACCGTTTTGATATGCATGGGATCTATAATGATGTTCTGTCTTTCATTCTTATACTAATCACTTATATTTTCTCTCTCTTTTCTTAGCCTGCCAGAGTTTTATCAATTCTATTGATCTTTTAATAGAACTAGCTATTGGTTTCATTGACTTTTATCTATTAATTTCCAGCTTTCAATTTCATTGAGTTATGCTCTAATTCTTATTATTTCTTTTTTTCTGCTTACTTTGGATTTCATGTGCACTTTTTAAAACTATGATTTTCTAAGGTTGACACTTAGAAACTTTATTTTAGCTCTTTCTTTTTTAAATATATGCAATTCAGTGTCATAAGTGTTTCTCTGTGCACTAGTTTTACAGCATTCTACAAATTTTGATGTTTTGTTTTCACTTTTTTTAGTTCAAAATATTTTTTGAATTCTCTTGAGATTTCTTTTTTGATGTTATTTAGAAGTCTGTTGTTTAATCTCTAAGTATTTTGGAATTTTCCAGCTATCTTTCTGTTATTAACTTCTCATTTAATTCCACTGTATTCTGAAAGCAGACATTGTACAATTTTTACTTTAGATTTGTGGGCATGTAATTTATGGCCCAGAATATGGTCAATATTGGTGAATGCTCCCTCAGAGATTGAGAAGATTCTGTATTTTGTTGTGTTTGGATGAAGTAGTCTACAGATGTGCATTACATCCAATTGACTGATGGTGTTGTTGAGTTCAACTATGTACTTAATGATTTTCTGTCTCCTAAATCTGTCCATTTCTGACAGAGGGGTGTGAAAGTCCCCAACAATAATTATGAATTAATCTATTTTTCCTTAAAAGTATATGAGTTTTTGCCTCAAGTATTTTGATGTTCTGGTGTTAGGTGCATATACATTAAGGATTGTTATGTCACCTTGGAGAACTGATATCTTTATCATTACGTAATGTCTGTCTTTATCGCTGATAACTTTCCTTGTTCTGAAGTCTTCTCTGTCTGAAGTTAAAATAGCTGCTCCAGTTTTTTTCTTTCTTTTCTCTCTCTCTCTCTCTCTCTCTCTCTCTCTCTCTCTCTCTCTCTCTCCCCCCCCCCCCCCACAGGCTGGGGTGCAATGGAGCAATCTCAGCTCACTGCAACCTCCACCTCCCGGGTTCAAGCAATTCTCCTGCCTCAGCTTCCCGAGTAGCTGGGATTACAGGTGCGTGCCACCAGCCCGGCTAATTTTTGTATTTTTTAAAGTAGAGACGGGGTTTCACCGTGTTGGCCAGGCTGGTCTCTAACCCCCGGCCTCAGGTGATCCAGCCACCTCGGCCTCCCAAAGTATTGGGATTACCGGCGTGAGCCACCGCACCCGGCCTACTCCTGCTTTTTAAAAAATAATTTTAGTATGACATATCTTTCTCCATCCCTTTGCTATTAATCTTTATGTGTCTTTATATATAAAGTGAGTTTCTTCAGACAACATATAGTTGGGTCTTATTTTTTTATCTACTCTGAAAATCTATTTCCTTAAATTTGTTTATTTAGACCTTGATGTTTAAGATGATTATTGATGTAGCTGAATACAATACTATTATTATTTTGAACAAATTATGATCTGTTAGGTCAATTAAGAAAAAAGAAAATTAAAATTTATTATTTCAGTATTTAGGACCTTCAATACAATGTTGAATACAAATGGTGGTGACTGTCTGCATCTTTGCATTATTCCCAATATCTGGGGGAAATATTAAATATTTTACCACTATAAAATGTTACCTGTAAATTTTTATATATGTCCATTATGGGGTTCAGAAAATCCCTTTATATTTTAACTGACTGATAAATTTTATTATAAATGGGGGCCGGATTTTCCCAAATATTTTCTCCACATTTATTGAAATTGGCTTTTCCTATTTACTCTAATAATATGGTGATTTATATAGATTTATTCTAAATGTTAAAAACAAATGGACATTCTTGGAATAAACTCTACTTTTTCAAGATTTAAAATGCTTTTACATTGCTTGATTCCATATGGTAATATTTTATTTGTTATTTTGTGTCTATATTTATGAGGGCTATTTGTGTTTAATTTTTTTTTTTTTTTTTTTTTTTTTTTTTTGCAATGTCTTTGTTAAACCTACTCTTAGTCTCATAACAAGGGTTTTTTTGTTGTTGTTGTTGGTTTTGTTTCTTTTTTTTTTTTTTTTTTTCCCCCACATGGAGTCGCGGTCTATAGCCCAGTGTGGAGTGCAGTGGCGCGATCTTGGCTCACTGCGAGCTCCTCCTCCTGGGTTCACGCCATTCTCCTGCCTCAGCCCAAGTTGTCTTCTTTTAATGAAATATTTTGTATAATATTAGGTTATTTCTTCATCAGTGTTTCTTAGGATTCATCAGGTACACCATCTAGGCCTGTTTTCTTTTGTGGTAAAATATTCTTAAACAAATTCAATTTCTTTAAGACATATGGGGCAGTTATCATGTAAGCTGGGAGTCACTGAACTTTTCTAAATCTATAAATTTGTATCTTTCACCTACCTGGAGAAATTTGGGCCACTATTTACTCTCTTTTTTGTGTGTGCTACATGCTCTGCCTTCTCTCTTTTGGGACGCCATTGTGCTATAGGTCCCAGAGTTTCTTTTTATGTTTTAAAAATCTTTTTCACCCTGTTCTTCAGATACCTAATTGCATTGACCTATGCCCAGTTCCACGTCTCCCTTCATAGTCACAAATGCTGTCATAATTCCAGGAACTGTATCTATGTATGGCAATGCCTGGCAGAATAAAAGAGACATCTCTTTTTATTTATCAGTAAGGTTGCCAGAAGCCTTCCCCTATGACAGAACTATGTCACATGTCCATCCTAAGTCCAATTACCAGTAAAAACAATGGTATACTACTTTTGGTTTAGTGAGTTATATGGCCTTTAGGAGGAGAGTTGGTTCAACAAATAAATTAGAGAGTCTGTCATAAAGGAAAAAGCTGATTGTACTTCTTGGATAGGCAGCCAGCAGTATCTTCTACATAAAGCTCTGCATTGCAAAATTCCAAAAGACAATTTTCATATAGACTAACACAAGAATCATGGGCCCCAAAATTGTACAATTTGGTACTGTTAAAAATAATTACTATGCAATTTTTTAAAAATAGAATTGGGAAATTCAAAAAATGAAAACCAGCTTTATTTCCATCTAACTGCAAAGCCACCTAAATATGAATGAGATCAGTATTGGTTAAAATTCAGGATATAGACACTATAAGCATAGTTTAAAAGGAAGGAGAATATTCTAAGGTGTATAGATTAGCATATAATCATTATTGACAAAAATATGGAAAAAGAATAGGTTAAGATTTTGTAAAAAGTCTACAGTAAGTTTTCTTGGGGGGGAAAAGCAAATAAAGTTGTGTCAGAGTTCTCCAGAGAAATAGCATGAATTGGATATATATATATCCTATTCATATATATATAGCTATAAATTTATTTATTGTCTTATAATACAGCTATATATTGGCTCACAGGATTATGGAGGCTGAGAAGTTCCAAGATCTATAGTCAGAAAGCTCAAGACCCAGGAGAACCAATGGTGTCATTTCAATCAGAGTTTGAAGTCCTGAGAGCTCATAGAGCTCATGGCATAAGTTTCATTCTGAATGGCCATGGCTTGAGACCTAAGAAGAATTGCTTTTCCAGCTTGAGTCTGAAGGCAAGAATTTTTTTTTTTTTCAGAGTCTCACTTTATCACCCAGGCTGGGGTGCAGTGACTGTGATCTCTGCTCACTGCAGCCTCTGCCTCCTGGGTTCAAGTGATTCTCATGCCTCAGCCTCTTGAGAAGCTGGAATTACAGGTGGGCACCACCATACCTGGCTAGTTTTTGTATTTTTAGTAGAGATGGGGTAGAGAGGCTGATCTTGAACTCCTGACCTCAAGTGATCCACCAGCCTCGGTCTCCCAAAGCACTGGGATTACAGGCATGAGCCACCATGCCTGGCCAGAAAAAGGTTGACGTCCCAGTTTATCCAGTTAGGAAGGAGTACTTCCCTCTTATTTAAGGGGGGGGTGGTGAGCATTTTTATTCTATTCAGGCCTTCAACTGATTGAATGAGGCCCACCCACGTTAGAGGGGGCAATCTGCTTTACTCAGTCTACTGATTTAAATATTAATCTGATCTGCAAACACCCTCGAAGGCACACTGAGAATAATGTTTGACTAAATTATCTGGGCACTTCATGGCCTAGTCAATTTGACACATGAAATTAACCATCACAAAAGTATATCATTAGTTGATGATAAAAGCAATTATTTAATGATAAACTTCTCTGTTTACGGAAGTATTCCTAGAAGAGGAAAGGACCAAAATAGGCAGTAATTAGATCCAGTTAGTTCAAGAGTGTGATTCATATTAAAAATTAAGTCATTTTTTCAGATGAAGAGAAGACCAAGGACTTTTTTCTTGGGATAAATTCCTAGAAATTATATCATTTTTCTGTTCATTAATGCAGTTTTTGATAGTTTCTTGGCAATTAATTCCTTTTAGCTAAAAACATCCAACTGCCTAAAACATCAGTGCAATTAAGGACTGTCAAATATTAAACATGTAAACAAACAGAGTAGTATCATCTCATCATGGTTTGACTTCCAATCCCTTCCCATCATAAAATACCTACATTTATGCAACACCTTTTTATAGAAACTTGTGTAAGACTTAAAAAATCAATTTAATCAGAGTTCCCTTTTATCAACATTTGCATTTTCTCACTATATTACTCATTATCTTTTTTTCCAAAAAAAAAACAACAAAATTTTACCTTTTGCTGTAAAATATTGATATTGTAAAAAGAATATTAGAAAGTTGGGGCTTCTAAAGATTCTGTCATTAATTAACTAGACAATATCGGAAAAGTTAAGTGGTGCTAGTATAATACAAACATCATTATTCTGGGTCTCATAGGTTAGAAAATTTTAGAGTCAAAAGGTCTCTATCCCCTTGCCTAAGTATTATCCCTAAGACACAAAATTATGAGTGTCAGAACCAGAAATACAATGTAGATTTCCTAACTTTTTGGTTGAGCACCCTTTACCTCTTTTCTCATTCATCTGAAAATATAATAAACTATGAAAACCTGACAAGTATTTTGAATTATTCTTTCCTCCCTATGGGACAGAAGATACTATTAATATAATTTGTTAAAGCACAAGTTATCAGGCATTATTCCATATCTCATTCCATATCATGTCATCATTCCATATCTCCCTTTCATCCTCAATAGACCTGACATTCTTCAGCAATGTGAAAGTCTAAGTGAAAGCTAAGAAACTGTATATTTTCCTATAGGAAACAGTTCCAGGAAATACACTTTGTTGGAGAATAAATCTAGAATAATATTCAACAGCACACAGCACACACGTCTACTGAGGAAAACACTGATTTGTTTCAAGATTTTGTTCAATTCAAAACATATTACTTCCATACTTTATGTATTTTAGGTCATTTTATCACAAAAAATCATTTAAAAATCTACTAGTTGAAGACTCATTCCCAAATAAAATCATGTTACTTGTACTAACTTTAGTATCTATACAATAGTGCTAGAAATAAAACATTATAAAAAAGAGATTAATTTAGGTAAGGGGTCTGTATTAATCTGTTCTCACACTGCTTATAAAGACATACCTGAGACTGAGTAATTTATAAAGGAAGGAGGTTTATTGGACTTACAGTTCCACATGGCTGGAGAGGCCTCACAATCATGGCAGAAGGCAAAGGAGGAGTAAAGTCACATCTTGCATGGTGGCAGGCAAGAGAGAGCATGTGCAGGGGAACTCCCCTTTATAAAACCATCAGAACTCATAAGACTAATTCACTATTACAAGAACAGCATAGGAAAAACCTGCCCTCATGATTCAATCACCTCCCACCAGGTCAGTCTCATGACAGTGGGAATTATGGTAAAATTCAAGATTTGGGTGGGGTCACAGCCAAAGCATATCAGGGTCTTAAATAGCGTCACTTTTGGAAAATGTGCTCAAAGTACCCGCTCCCTTCTGTCAGGTTCGTAAGCCTACAATTTCTTTCTTTTTGTTTTTTTTTTTTTTTTGCAAATTTAAAATTATTTAATAAAGTGTTGTAAGTTTCAGGATATAATATATTTTACGTACTTTACAAGCTTAGATATAAAAAGTTGACAGTTTCCAACATGTGTGAGTTTAGGACGTCCTGCCTATCTGAAACATAAAAAAAAAATTCTACTTTAGAAATGTAATGTTTGTCTTCAATGAATCTTTACAAATACAAGCTCATGTAGAAAGATACTGTTGCTCTCTTTTCATTTAGTTGAAATTAATTTTTTTAAATATGATAGACCAGATTTCATTAGACTCTATATAATTTCATTCCACTTGAATCTATATGAAACAATATCAATGTTGTAAATTTTAAGAAGTTTTAAAAAAAGCTTTTGTTTTATCTAAGTATTTAAAACCTGTGAAACATGAATACATGCGAGTAGGATATAATACTGTGATTTTCAAATTTGCCGTGATTTTACTACAGCATCACTGCTTGGTTTAATTGAGCCTGAAAACATTAAATTCATTTAGCCATAAAATAAGTATATGAGCATTAAAGTGGGCATGATTTTTGCTGCATAAACTCTCAGATGCATCAGATCCATAGAAGTCATGTTCATATAATTCATAATTCACTAAGTATCGTTATTCAATATACCTATTCAATCAGTTGTAGAGTTAATTCTTCAATGTCATATTTATCAAATTGCCATTAGTAATGTTATTAAAAGACAAGACAAATGTAGTTACTACTAGTTATTTCTTTCATTTTTTTTTTTTTTTTTTATACTTTAAGTTCTAGGGTACATGTGCATAACGTGCAGGTTTGTTACATATGTATATTTGTGCCATGTTGGTGTGCTGCACCCATCAACTTGTCAGCACCCATCAATTCATCATTTATATCATGTATAACTTCCCAATGCAATCCCT
Organism: Rhinopithecus roxellana; assembly: GCF_007565055.1. NCBI lineage: Eukaryota > Metazoa > Chordata > Mammalia > Primates > Cercopithecidae > Rhinopithecus > Rhinopithecus roxellana. The sequence goes on along the minus strand of NC_044551.1, from coordinate 126,465,659 downwards.
CCCCCCTCCCCCCTCCCCATGATAGGCCCCGGTGTGTGATGTTCCCCTTCCCGAGTCCAAGTGATCTCATTGTTCAGTTCCCACCTATGAGTGAGAACATGCGGTGTTTGGTTTTCTGTTCTTGTGATAGTTTGCTAAGAAAGATGGTTTCCAGCTGCATCCATGTCCCTACAAAGGACGCAAACTCATCCTTTTTTATGGCTGCATAGTATTCCATGGTGTATATGTGCCACATTTTCTTAATCCAGTCTGTCACAGATGGACATTTGGGTTGATTCCAAGTCTTTGCTATTGTGAATAGTGCTGCAATAAACATACGTGTGCATGTGTAATTTCTTTACAGGAACCTCACACACTCCTGAAATTGAGGACAGTGCCTCATCCACTTGTCTCCACCACAGAGGGAAGTGATTGGGCCCTGGCTGTTAGTCTTGAGATGCTTTGACCAAAAGCAGAGATCTGGATCAAAGTCCCTTCCATTTGCATGCCGCAGGAGGGCTCTCTGCACCCCTCCCTTCACTAGTCCCTTGTAGGGAGCAGCGCTATGACAAAACATTCCACCTTCCCCTCCTCCTCTCTTAACGTAATGTTCTGTTTCCAGCTTCTGCTCTTTCCTAATGGAAATTGGGGTACACAGCTTTCTCTTTCCTTTCCACCAACATCACATCATCTATAAATGTTTAATTTTTCCTAATGGTCATTCACCCTTCCTCAGTCGGGTAGCTTTGAAAAATTCATTTTGTAAGAAAGACAATTCAACCAGGAGACAAGCTTTCCTCCAAATGACAGAAGCAAATAGTTTTGAGACAGAAAAATGATGAAAATGAAATTGGCTCCCCAAACTTTATATAGTATTTAATTTCTTCATAAAACCTTTATATGCTGTCATGTGGGTACAACTGTGTATTTTCAGTAGGCCTAAAAGGATACCGTTTATCAATAAAATGTTCCTAAGTACCAAAACAAATTATACTTTATGTTGTTAAATCTAAAAGTTGGTTTATTTAAAAAAAAGAAAACTCTGAAGCTGAGGTTTCTAGCTTTACCAAAAATGTGGTTTCCTTGCTGTTTGTGTTTCATTTCCCTTGCTTATTTACCAAAAGATAAACTAGTCACTTTTTTCCCTGGCTTTGCTTAGTTATAATTTTTTTAACCTAAGAAACAATTTCATTTTGGACTTTGATAATAGGAGATCCTGTCTTTAGGTTAAGACTCATTTTACTACTTTAAAGTTTTACTTATTTTAAAAATTCAGTAGCTAAAATTCAACCGACACACTCAAAATACCAAAACAGGGGTGAGAATGGCAGCAGAGTTTGTCAGCTAAATTCTAACTCTTAAGCAATGAGTAAATAGGGATTTTTTTTTCTTCATAGTCCCCTTGATGTCATTTTAAGAATCTTCACTAAAGTAAGCTTCAGATGCTCTCAGGGAACATCCTCAACTAGCTTGAAAAGTTTTTTACTCCACTAATTATGTAGAATGTATGTGAACTATCCAGCCTTAGTTTCTAGGCAAAATGATCATTATTATTTTTTATCTTGGTGGAAAAGTAGCCCAGAAGTTAGGTCTCTGCTCCCAAAAGAAAGAAGAAGGGTTAACTTGACACAGAGCAGAGTCCCAAGTCAAGGACAAGGGCTCTTTTTACTGCTACTGTTATAGTATCAATAACCAAACAGAGCAGGTGGTTCTGCAGAACAAACCTCTACATTTGGGAATGAAACAGAGAAATTGCTTTCATTTAAGTATACCTTCAGAACCAAGAATTTTCTAGAATAAAAAATAAAATCAGGCACCTGAAAGAGAAAAATACAAAAAGACATAATGTGAAGTACCACTGTCCCTATTCCTTAGGTTCTCTCAACATGGAGTCCCCCAGACTTTGCCAACTGGCATTTCTGAGATTCAAAGTACTGAATCTGGGTGCCCAGGGCTTTTCTAGGCAGAGGATTGTGTCAGAAAATGGAAATTAATGCTGGCTTTGCCACTTGGGCAAGTTACTTCACTTGCCTGGATGTGGACTTATGTATCTAAAGTCCATGTTCCTTTCTACATTTTCCCCTATCTTGTCAGACTGGAGGGCAAATAACTTACACATCTAATCATACAACACTTAAATTTCTTTGATGAATCAAATGCTCATAATTGCCTTCCAGTTACAATGGATTACTTTTATTGTTCTACTATGCTATTCTTTCACTAGCATTATTTCTGTCAGTCTAGAAGCTGAGCTGTAAAACAGAATCCAGCAATAATTAATATAAATAACATTTATCTGTTATAGATATTGAACTGTGCCAAAATTGTATATGTAAGTTTTTAAGCATTTTATTATTTTTTCAATCTATTCCTAATGATCTGACAAGCTTTATTTTTCAAATTCAGAACAAGACTAGATGTCTAATAAGAGGTCCTTGAAGGGGTGTGTGTGTGTGTTCATAAGATGACAGGAATGAGTTGGGTGATTTCCCACAACTAAGTTTCAAATTGTAGAAAATAAATGATTAAAATATTTCTCATATATATTGTAGGAAATTATATATTTATATATATGTTCCTATTTTTAGGAAACAAAGATATAAAACAGCAAGTATAGGCAAAACACTGAAAATATACCAGCTAAGTAAATAAGCGTTACTATCTAGTGCTATAAGGTAGGAAGACTCTACCTTAATTCACCCACAAATGAACATGGTTTCAGTGGTGTAAAGCAAAAGAATGTTTCTTTCTCACAAGTTGGCCAAAGAAATATTTCTGAGTTCTTTCTCCCTCTGCCAATAGAATTAAAGTATCAAATTAAAATAGCCAAACTTTTGCTGATAACTGAAGGTATTAGTCTGTCTTCATGCTGCTGATAAACACATAACCTAGACTGGGCAATTTACAGAAGAAAGAGGTTCAATAGGACTTATAGTTTCACATGGCTGGGGAGGGCCTCAGACTCATGGCAGAGGGCAAGGAGGAGCAAGTCACATCTCACATGGATGGCGGCAGGCAAAGAAAGAGAGTCTGTGCAGGGAAATTCCTCTTTTTAAGACTATCAGATCTTGTGAGACTTATCACGATAACGAGAACAGCACAGGAAAGACTTGCCCCCATGATTCAATTACCTCCCACTGGGTCCCTCTCACATGTGAGAATTCAAGATGAGATTTCAGTGGGGACACAGCCAAACCATATCACTACAATAAGAATATGAAAGCCAGAATTTAGACTTAGCATACAGGAAAGAAGGAGACATTATAGATTTTTAAGGAGAAATGAATTTGAAAAGGGCCTACTGTTGAACCATTAACCTGAAAGCAGTCTCCTTCACCCCTAGCTAAGATTCAAGAGATATATCAAAATGCTGTCCTAATTTAGGGATAGTCCAGAATGTTTTCAACCACAAGGACAGAATCTTCCAAAGGCAAACATTGCAGTACACCATGAGAATTTTCCAAGCATCACGTGCCAAATGCCGCACAGATTCTGAAATGTTCCCTCTCTCCTGTCTTGCCCCACAGCCTCAGAAGGGGCCACTGTTATTCTTGGAAGTACATTATATCGGTAAGTATGTAAGGTTGAAGTCTTGCCATTCACTAGTTTAGTGCACAGGAAGCAGCTTGTCACTATCGGCCCTGTCATTCTAGGCAGCTCACTTCATGTTCCCAGATCTCTTTTTTTTTTCACCTGTACAGTAAGGGCAGTAGAACTAAGAGGGTTAAAGTATTTTCCAGTTATAAAGGTATAAAATTCTATAATTTGTCAGGGTTATATGATAAGAGGATGAAAGACTAAGCCCTGATCTGGGCTTCGTAGACTCTAGCCTATATTGATTTCTATAAGAAGTCATTTGTTTATGAAATTTGTGAAACTGTCTAGATAGTGAGCAATACACAAAATTATCTGCCTATGTATTTCATTTTGGGGTTTTTGGTGCTCTACCTAGATTTAGCACCTAGCTGTACCATTGAGGGCTGCATATTTCTTCATTTTTAAAGATCTGTCTTTAGTTGAAAAGAAAATGTTCAAACAATACCTCTCAGTGGGCTAGAAAATAATATTAATTTCCCTCATTCTTTTATACACCAGACTATTAACAAACATCAGTATAACATGTTTCCTTATAAAAACATTAATGTTTTTAAAGATTAGTAAAGATTAATATTAGGAAATATTCAAACTAAAAAGAAAAAAGCTGATTTTAATTTAGAACTTTACAGTTTTCCATAAATGTATGTCATTTATGAACATAATTTCTACTTGGTTGGATTCCTTTTCTGAAGTCATTTATATAATGTATTTTATTGAACAATCAGCAATCAAAATAAATTACTCGTTGACTTTAGACCTCAAAATCTCTGCAATTATATAAAAAACTCTGCAATTATCAATCAAAATTCAATATTAGATTATAAATTTCTAGAGGGCAAATGTCATGCAGCATTACCTTTTGTATGGTTCAAGGAATCCTGTACATTATCACACAAGCATCAGATGCTTCACAACCTGCTTTGTAGTAAGTTGCACTTCCCTGTTATCTTAGATATCCAAAAAAAACACATTTTATGAACTGGTTACTTACTGTGATGGTATGTACTACCGTTTGAAGTAAGTGTCCTGACTAGGACAGAATTCTTTCCAGCTGATTTAAGTGAAGAGGCTTTAATGAAGTAACCAGTTACAAAAGTGTAGGCACTGTGAAAGAAACAAGGGATAATGATGATAGGCAAGTAATAGACAGGAACTGCTGCCAGTTCTTGAGCTTAAAGAAGATGGAGAGGAAGTATTATTTTAGGGATGTCAGTGATAGCCAGAGTCCTGGAGGAGGGGTCATCCAGTAAGAAGGGATGCAGCCACTGCCAGAAATGTGTCACTGAAACATAAAAGAGGAGTGGAGGAAATATCCAGAGTTCTCTCACCTTCTGTGTGCTGATCTAAGGACTCCATTCTCCCATTGACAAAACAAACTCCAAGTCTTCTATTTAAAAAGGACTGGTGATTCACAAATGTCAGCACAGAGCTGAGCAGAGAAGGGGAAAGAATGGATCTGGGGGCCAATCGAAGGAAATCCAGTATAGCAAATATTGCATTGCCCCCAACACAATACATTTTCTGCTAATACTAATTCATAGAAAATACTTTCTTTTTGTCAAAATTTGCTTAACAGAGGCAAAATTTTTCAAATAGAACAGATATCAGGTCAAATTATATTTCATAATAAGAGGCACAGAGGACGGTAAAAGGATTAGGGAAATTTTATTGGGAAGTAATTAAAACAATAAGCTAGAAAGCAAGAAATATGCTTCTAGGAGTCTGGGAGCAGGAGTAAAGGAAAGGAGGTCAGGTTGGGTTGACACAAAGGATGCAACCAAAATCTCCACACAGTAAGAAAAATCTAGAAAAAAGGATTGTGCCAGGGACATAAAACAGGGAAAAATCAAGTCTTAATCGTTCATGAAGCCATAAATAGAGGTCACATTTTCCCTTAGCTCTTGTAGAGAAAAGGAAAATCAAAAATAATTTTCAGGGGTTCTTCTTTCTTTTTCAATATCTCTCTTTCCAATACCTGGTTTCTGAGTCCTAAGATAACCATATTTTGCCCATCATTAATGATAAACTGCCTAAATTCATGTATTTAATCATGTATGCACGTTCTTTATGGGGTAAGTTTCTCTGCCATATTTATTGGAAAAAACCTTGCACCATTCACAATGCTTACCTAGCATATAGTAAGCACTCAATAAACATTAATTGAATAAAAACCAGTTAAATGTCTGTTGGCACAACATCACAACTTTAAAGAAAATATTATAATCTGCCAATTAATTCACAAACATGAATGACTAATATCAGAATGTTTACAATTTTGCCATAGGTAATAGGACTAAGATGCCTAGAGGGCCTGAAGTAGAAGGAGGCACAGATCCACAAAAGGACAGCTGGGAACACAGAAAACAAACAAAACTCTTCAAAGACTTCACAGCTTTGTCAAGGGAAGGTTCTGTTTACCATCAGCTGGGAGGGGACAAACAGCAGCTTTGTGAAAATATGTTTGTTGTGTTTACTGCCAAGATGCAAAGTTCAGTTCCAGGAATTTGTGGTGATTTATTGTATGTTTTAAACAATCTTATACAGAATTCTTTTTTTGTTTCAAAAGATCATTTTTATCATCTTGGCCATATTTCCTTCCTAATAACAGATCATTAAGTCTGTTTGAAAGTGAGGGAACAGAAAATTAACCTTGGTTTCAAACTTTGAAAAAAAAATTGTTTAAGCAACCTATGCTTTGAAATATCACAATACTTTATGGGAAATTAATATTAGAACACAGAAACCCAGATCAAATTATAAATCTACTTTTCTAGAAAGTCTCATCAGTTTTCTAGAGGTGAACTTATAAATTCAGATTCTATTTAAAAAATTGGCTTTCCTGAAAATATGGGGTATTCATTGATTTTTTATTGTGTTCATCTCGGAAGCGTTGATAAAATATCCCCCTTTGCCAAGCATATATCAATATTTATTTTGGCTAACCAGCTGTTATTTAATAATTCAACACTTTATTACTTTTCCCTGGTTTATCTATTGCAGCAAAGATGTAATTGATTTTCCATAACTAAATCCCTAACCCTTTTTATCATTTCTACTCTGCCATCTTAGACATTAGAATAATGAGTGGTCAATGGTAAGAAGGGGAGTAGGAAGGAAGAAAAAGAACATAAACAGGACAGACGTTGCAAAAATTAGGGTAGTAGCCTAAGGTCCATCACAGGAGTTCCAAATTCTGGTCTACCATGGAGTGACCTGGGAATCAACTTATTCATCTATAAAATGCATGTGTTGGATTCAGTTATAGCTAAGATTCCCACTGGCTCTGAAGCACTGCATGCTACTATCTGTGGGATAACACTGCTTTTCTGTTCAATTGAAGCTCCTCGTTTAAAAACAATAAGGTATCACTCCTTCATTCACCCAAATGTGAGTGATTATGAGCATCATTTCTAGCTGCAGCCTGGGAAGTGCACAAGTCCTAACAATGCCTTAAAACTGGCATGATCTGTGTCCAGGAGGGAAAAATGGGCTGCGACACATACTCAGAAGGCCTGCACCACAGGCTGAAAAAATTAGGCCTCCACATGTCTGAATTTTTGAACAACCTGGCTGACTTTTGACCTGACTTAGCATTATTTGAAGCAGCGTACTGACACTGCCAATAACATCATTCATAATAGGGCACACATCTTATAACTGAACCACAGGCAGTGCTGAGCAACATAAAGAATCCAGGCAATACATATGTAAAATGTAAACTGCTAAAATAGAATAGCTACTACTGAAGGATCTGCTAGTACGTACACTGATTGCTTCTCTGAGGTTGAAGAGCCAGGTTTTAGGATTCTTCAATGGCTGCAGCCATGGTCTCATTTTAAAAAGCCTCAATCATTTCTCAAGACATCACATGTAACAAAAGGACTGCATCTATTTCTGTCAATACAGAGCTAGCCTAATAGTAGTAGATATGTTTAGGGCATAGAAATAAAGTATGCCTTCCTGAGGTTGGATAAAAGAGAAAAACAGCCTTTGAGAATTAGTAGGTACCACTCTAATCTGAAGCTTGTACTGTCCTTTTCAATCCTAGCAAAGAAACAATTAATAAAGGAACCCATTAAGACCTGATTATTGCAGCTAAAAAAGGAAGGTAGAATTTCAGTCCTTTGAAGTAACTGAGAATGATTCAGGCCTCATTACAGAGATATAATCTACATTCATACATTTATGTTAGCGATTCAAATCTATTGGGAGAGATTGAATTCCGTTAAATAGTGCATCTTTCCTGTGGAACTTTTCTCAGGCTTTCTCGGGCTAACCTAAGAGGTGACCTAACAATGCAAAGTAGTGGGGTATTTAGGGATTCAACTGTGCTTTAAAAGAAAGGCTGTACAGAAAAGAAAAAGAAGAATGAGATATAATCTAAAAAGCTATGTCAGCTTTTCCTTTGGGCTGTTTTGTAAATGCCCTCTTGTCATCACGCTGTACAGAAGAGTGGCGAAGGGGCTCTAGAACTTTCAAACACTGCACCTGCTGCAACCAGATTTTAATATGAAAGTTTAAAGACATCTTTTCCCTCATTTTAGACAGAAAAAAAGAGAAACTCCTAGCTAAAAGATCTGAATAGCTTCTTCTACTGGAACATAAAGTTGGTAGATTGTGTGTGTGAGAGAGGGAGAAAGAGAGACTCGCTTTAGATTGAAGGGGCACATGTCTAGGGTGAGTTTAACAAAAATTTTTAAACCCCAAGGTGGCATCAATAGTGTTGGTTCCTATTGTAGAGAAACCCCAAAATAATAACTTCCTGTGTTTTGTAACTTTTCACAGCAGAATCTTTATTGTTTGGTTTCACCAAACATAATTTTTAAAAAATGTAGTTTTAATTAGTTGTAAATTCAAACATTTGGATTCTTCTGGAACATTGGGCTGAAATGCAAATCCACGGGAAACACTACACTGTCTTTCAGGCATTTGTCCTCTCAAGTATAAAACTGTGAACTAAAACATTGAAATTAGCACTGTTGGTTAATTTTTCAGTATCCTAAAGAAAAATACTTGTTTGATGGATGCTGTTTATTTGCTTAACTTTCCAATTAATATCTACAGAAATTACAACTAATTATATTAAACTTAAGAACCCTATTGTAATGTCCACCACATTATTGAACTCTTCTAAATAAGCACCGCATGAGTTATAACTAATGCAAGTAAAATCCTGATTCTAGTATTAAATGATTCTATTTCAAAGGATTTGAATGCACAGAAAAATATAAGAACATTCATGTAAACTCATTTTTCAAGTCATTAAATACTTAATTGAGCAATCATTCCTAATGCTCATCTCTAGAGCTATTTTTTTTTTATTTGTTTGCATTTCTCTGGTTCACGACCAACATGGAGGTCAAACACACATTATAGGGATCCTGGCTTGTGTGAACACAGGCTCTTCTAATTAGTTCCCTCCAAATTACAGTTGTTGTTGTTAAACTCCCAGTTCACCTTGAAGTGTTTCTCTATCTTACACTGGCAGCCTAATTTTAGTTTGAAACATATGAAATTACCATTTTTGTAGGTACAAAACTTTAAAATGTTGGCAATTTCATGGGCTTCAACAAAATACAAATGTCTAACTGTACTATGTGACATAGATACTTCATTCCAGTACATGTTTAGGCATTCCTTCTAGTTAAATGTTCCCTAGTTTAGAGTCATTCTTAAAGAAGTGGTCCTCTAGGAGGTATTTCTTATTCAGATTGGAATGGATTATCACAGTATTTCCTTTTTTGTGCCTCTTTACTCTTGGCAAAGGCTTCCTAGCCTTCGACTTAGTTCTGTCAATACCTGGGCTGTGAGCTAGTTTCTTCGAGCAAGGGGGGAGTTGGAGTGGCGTTAAAGAGTGTGAAAAGGAGAGGAAGACTCCTAGAGCAGTGATACTGTGAAACAGAGCCCTTTAAACACGAAATGTGAAGATAGATAAAATTAAAAAAATAAAAAAATAAAAAACCTCCACTTTCTGACTAAGTGCAAAGGAAATTGCATAGAAAAGAAAACAGACAGCAGGGTATTCAGCCAAATTGTATGGTAAAATCTTTGCGATCGCCATAAAGTGCTTTTGCTTTGAAGTGCAAGCGTGATTCAGTGAAGGGCTCAAGTTAGCAGTTAGAAATCGGTTATTTGGGTCCCTGATTTCATTTGCGCCAAGAGACAGGCAACTTTTAAGGGTGACGATAAATCTCCCTGAGCTTAAAAGGCAGAAAGGGCCAAAGTGTGAACTTTTTACTTCAGCAACGGAAGCGAGAAATCAGTGATTCATTAAAGAGGAGACCTCCTTGGAAGCTGGCAGCAGAGGAGGAAAGGACCCTAATTATGTCTTCCTTCTCTGTGCTCGCTCCGATCAGTTTATAATCTGCTGCTCTGGAGGGTTTAAAATCCTCAGCATCTTCTGCTTTCTCCCAGCCCTCTCCTCTTCTGGGAGTGAGAAGGAGGAAAAAGTCAGCCAAGCACCAGGCTCCAGGTGGCTCTCAAGTACTTCACTGCCAAAAGAAATGGGGGTGGGGGGAGGAGATCCTACGCTGGAAAACAAGTGAGAAAGGGGCTCCCCAGAAGGGATTAGTTCAGGCTGGAAGATAGCAAAATTCGGAAAGCTGGAGGATACCGTCAGCGCCGTGGCCCGCGCTGAGAGCAGGACGCTTTAGCAACGAATTTGCCAGAGCTAGAGGCGCCGGCGGCGGCTGCGGCCGCAACAGCAGCGGCGAGGAAGGGACCTGGCAGCCCCCAAGCTCGATGCAAAGGCATCGCGCTCTCTCCTCGCTCCCCTGCTCCCCCACCCCCTTCTCTGCCCCTTTCACCCTCCCTCTCCCTGGCGTTCCCAGCAGCGTAGGGTTTCAGATGTCCCACCGCCTGTTGACCCCCTCCCCCTTCTTCTCCACCCCTGCAAATGAGGTTTGACCAGCAGAGGCAGAGCCCACCTCTGGCTTAGAATCACTGACATTTAGACTCCAGGTTTCAACCTGTTTACAAGCGGACTTTCCAAAGGAAGGGGGTGGGGGATAGGGCCATACAAAACATCAGCTGCCTTCCCCCAAAACAAAAAGTGGCTTTCGGCAGCCTTCAAATCGGCAGGCACCACTAAAAACAGAAAGGAAGAGAGGGAAGAAAACAACGGCGACTGGGTAGCTGCCTGCAGTTCTGACAACTCCAAAGGGATACACTTGTAGAAGCGGCTCGCAGGCTGGGGCTCCGCAGAGAGAGGCCAGAAGGTGCCAACCGCAGAGGGGCGCAAATATCTCCCCCTATTCCCCACCCCACCTCCCTTGGGTTTTGTTCACCGTGCTGTCATCTGTTTTTCAGACCTTTTTGGCATCTAACATGGTGAAGAAAGGAGCAAAGAAGAGAACAAAGTAACTCCTGGGGGAGCGAAGAGCGCTGTGACCAACACCACCACCGCCACCACCAGCTCCTGCTTCTGCGGCCACCCACGTCCACCATTCACCCGGAGGCTCCAGAGGCGCAGGCAGCGGATCCCAGAAAGGAGCGAGGGGAGGCAACCGGCTTTTCCGAGGAGTTATGGATGTTAGTGCATTCACTTCTGGCCAGATCCGCGCCCGGAGGGAGCTAACCAGCAGCCACCACCTCGAACTCTCTCCTTGCCTTGCACCAGGTCTTACCCTTCCAGTATGTTCCTTCTGATGAGACAATTTCCAGTCCCGAGAGTTTCAGTACAATGTGGAAATGGATACTGACACATTGTGCCTCAGCCTTTCCCCACCTGCCCGGCTGCTGCTGCTGCTGCTTTTTGTTGCTGTTCTTGGTATCTTCCGTCCCTGTCACCTGCCAAGCCCTTGGTCAGGACATGGTGTCACCAGAGACCACCAATTCTTCTTCCTCCTCCTTCTCCTCTCCTTCCAGCGCGGGAAGGCATGTGCGGAGCTACAATCACCTTCAAGGAGATGTCCGCTGGAGAAAGCTATTCTCTTTCACCAAGTACTTTCTCAAGATTGAAAAGAACGGGAAGGTCAGCGGGACCAAGAAGGAGAACTGCCCGTACAGTAAGTAACAAATGCGTGCTCCCCTCCTTCCAATTATCCACCCCCAGCCCACACGGGGGGGAAAAATCTCTTCCAGATGTGGCCAGCTAAATATTTACGTCCCCAACCCCTGTAAAATGATTAAGTGGAATACTTTCACACTAATTCACCACCCGCCCCCCCGCCCCATGTATACATTGTGCTGCCGCATCCCCTCCCCTAAGCGCGCTCCCTCCACATCCCCCACCCCTTGCCGCCCTATCCACTCCTTCCCTCCAGCCTGTCACTCGCCGGACCACGCAGGGCGCTCAAGAGAGTTGTTGCAGTGCAAAGATGCCCCTTTTCTCTCTCCACCGCCCTTCCTACCTCCTCCAAAGAGCTCTTTTTCTTTCCTTCTGGAAATGGCTCAAGTAAACACATTTTGTTTCTTTTCCCTGGAAATCTTGTTAAGAGTTTGGGACAGGCTCCTCAAGCTGAAAATAATCATCCGCTGTCAATTATAGGGGCTTTGTGGGAACTTTATTTCAGAAAGAAAAATCAATTCCACTCTCTCCCCACCCCCATTCCCTTACCCCAGCACCTCTAGATATGAGGGAAAAACATTTTTCTGGTTTTGATTTTTGTTTTGTTTTGTTTTGCGTCCCTTATGTTAGTTTGAGTGATTGCAGTCCATGAAGTTAGCTTTTCAGGCACCACCGCTGCTATTTGTCTTCTGCCTGCCTTCTCTCTTGGTAACATGATGCTCATGCCTGCATTGTCAATAGCGTATGCACTGCTTCGTGGTGTCCTGTTGTACTGTTTCTTCTGAAACCTCTCATATTGCAGAGCCATACTACTACAGCATTGTAAACATCTGGGGCTGGATTCACACAGACCTCACACAAATTTCATTGTCATTCTTTTATTTTCAAAGTAAAAGTCATAAGTCTGTTTCCATGGCTATAGTTTATCCTACAGTGTGACGTTTTCTCCTCAGTGTAAATTATGCCTGGGATCCCTAGATTTTGTTCTTGCCTTTTCCCTCTCTCTTTCCTTCTTTCTCTCTTTCCCTTATTTCTTTCTTGCAGGGGTGTGGGCTGGTTGAGGGAGAGAGAACTAGAAGAGGAGGGGTGGATATTGTGTCTCTTCTTGAATCAACCCAGCAAAACCAGATTACTCTGTTGACTTCCTTTCTCAGTTACTTTCAAGTGGTGAGACTTATTCATCCTCTACTGATTATTATGTGAAAGGAACCCAAGACTCTGTAATGGCACACTGAAGACAGTAGACAATGATGTTTAAACATCTTTAGTGACCATTTGGCATTATCTCAATGGTAAATTCCAAGTCACCTTTAAAGGAGACATTTTTGTGTTAGTTTTTCAGGAATTCTAAGCATAGATTATCAGCTAACTTAAATACATGAGTCAAACATTTCAAGATTCCTTGGTTTAGAAAGTACCAGGTACTAATGGGAATGACAGTTGACCAGCATTTAACATTTTAGTTTTGAATACAAATTTACAATAATTAAGAATTTAGTTTTCTTCTGTGGGGATGCACACACACTCAACATTAACTTCTGTTCCTCCTCAGCCACTGGTTCTATTTACTAAAATTCACAATATGTTTATAAGTAATAAAAATACGTGTAGAAGTGCTTTTAAAGTGTTTCATTTTATGTTTCATACTAGAGATAATTAAGTACTACATTACCTGATTCATAGAAAGTAGCTGAAATAATGTCATAAGGATGACAATTATTTTTGCTTAAAAGTCATTTGTTACCTGAATTCATTAGATCCTGTGTATATAACCTCTAAGGTTTTTTTTTTATTAAAAATGTGAAAACTTTATTTTCTTCTAAAATAAAATAGTTGTGGTGTCATTCAGTTAGGAGGATGGGGAAGAAGCTATCCAAACAGACAGAGTGTATCCAAACAGACACCTAGACAGAGTGAGCTGGAAATTTTAAAAAAAGAAATTCCGATGGACTGATTTCTTATTTTTCATGGAGAAAACTCAAAAGAATATGATAAAGTTTCAGAGTGTTATCTTTGAGCAAACTTTTTTCTTTTTAACGAATGTTTGTGCTATACTTTAAAGGTCTTTATAATATGACTTAAGAACAAATCTGCTGTTTTAGTTTACACAACTTAAATTGCTATTTTCTAGAATCATAATCACATGTGATTAGTTGCATAGTAAAATGATTTCCACCGTAGAAACTGAATTTCATCTTTACAATAAGAACTACCTGCAAAGAAGAAAAGTATACAATATATATTGTATAAAACGGGTGTAGAAAAGTTCCATCCTAACTGTCCAAAATATACTAATATTTTATTTTCTGTGTGATAACATATATTATTTGTTATAATGACAAGCTAAATATCTTATATGGTAATGCAATCTTAATCAATGACTAAAAGTGAAAGTGGAGGGGTTCACTCCACTAAATATTGTCAAATCATAAACAATTTAGGCTTTCCAAGAATATCTGTGTCAAAACATAGCAAGTGAAAATTAGAGATTGAAAAAGCCTTAATTTGACATGTGGCCAGGTAATCTAAATGCTGCTACAATTTCCAACTGGACTGATTCAGCTGAACTACATGGTATTAAGATATTGTCTAAATGTTGCATAATAACATATGAACAAACTTTTGCCATGCCTACAGGGTAGCCAGCCAGCCGTCCACCAAATGGTAGCTTGTTAAATACTAGGATCTCTAACCTCTGAAGAGTGTCAGTTCCTTTTCCAAAAACCACATTTCAGTAATATTTGCCTAAACAAGTGATTAATTATTCTCAATACACAAACCTGTTCTTTTGAGGTTTGCTTATTTGAAGATTAATTTTCTTTGTTACTTTTGACCCTAGTATTATTGCTGCTAAATTGCAGTAACAGCTTATCTAAAAGGGTATATGTTTTTGATGTCCTGGATAATTAAAAAACTGTTTTACTGACTTTTTGCCAGCAGAATGCTAGCAAAAGGAAAGTAAGACAATCATCTATAAGTATTGCAAAGTCATTTTTAACTTCTACTTTCAAAACTAGTTCCCAGAAATTAGATGGTTCTAAAAAGACCACATGTGCTAACAAAGTTCTTCTCTATATGGGTGATTATTATAATTTTTTTGGGGGGGGGCTATACTTTTTGTTTGCTTCTTTGTCATGATATGAGAGTAGAATAAAGAGAGCAAACATGAATTATTTTTCTGCTGCTAGAAGTCTGAGAAAGCTTGAATAATTTAGAATAGCTGTGGTGTATCTGTCACTAGATATGTGTAGGCTCATTAAGGTTTTTGTTTTATCATTCTTTACATCTTGAGCTTTGCCCTTGAAACCTTACCACTCGGCTTTAGTTCTGACCTCTTAGAAAGGCTGGATACAGCTGTTAGGTATCCTTGCAAGTGGGACCAGTTGACTTATTTCTGGATGTGAGTAAAACAGCTGTGAGCTTCTCCCATGGTTGTCATTTGTAGAAAAGAGGGATCTAGTGAAAGGAAAATGTATACCTAAACTTGAAACAATTAAGAATAGATATTCCAAAAAGGGAAAGTCACAAAAAAGGCTCCTGGGCCTTTCTAGGAAAGAAGTATGGAAGGCAACAGAGAAATCAATATGTAAAGAGTATGCTGTATATGCTTTATCTCTTTAAATACACACTTCATTTAATAATCATAAGAGTCCTATAACTATCAATATTTTTCAAATTTGAAAACTAATACTGAAAAAAGTAAATTGTCCAAGGTCATTCAGCTAGAAATGGGCAGAACCAGGATTCAAGCCCCAGCCTATTGGTTGTATCTCTCCTTTCTTATTGTACCTTTCTGCTACTTCCAACATTAATATCAATTTATTAGAATATGACACCTGAAATCTCTAAAAAACACATTATCCAGATCCTTACCTGCTTCTTGCTGTGAACACCATTCTTTAGAATTAAATTGGAACAGAAATAAAATGACAATTGCAGAAAAACAAATACATCAAACGTGTCATTGCAGGTGGCCACATGATATCAAACAAGGCTAGTGTATTCTCTAGGTAAATTCTCTCTTTTGATATTTGGGAATATAATTGCTTACGGATATACACAAAATACACATACATCAATCTCACTTATGTTAACAGAGGTCATTAGGAATATATGACTATTTAAGAAAAATCCATGAATGTCATTTTATATAGTAATTATTTACAGCTGAGGGCCAAATGTTTAATTGTTCCCTTGTGTAATAAAATAAGTTGATTGTAAATACCTGAGAAATTGGACTGTTGTAGAAACTTCTGATATATGACTCTAAAAAGGGCGACATCTTAGAGACTTAAGCTATACATATTAAGAAAATTTTAAAATAAACCTGCAAATCAAAAAGGTACTTTACCATATAAAATGACAGATTATTGTCTGGGATTATTACTTTTTAACCAGGACTAGAGCTTATTGTAGGAAGCTAAATGAAGTGAGAAAAAATAATTGTTGAGGAAAATAGGAACTCAAAAATTATCCCCTAATAATGACACAAGAGTATTCTGTGAAGAAAAAACTATAGACAATTTATGGCTTCCACTGGTATCTTATTTCAGTTGTGGTTGTTTCTAGAATTTAGTTGCATAATTTATAACCGGCAGCATTTAATCATGAGCATTGAGGATTTATGAAGGTGGAAGACACTGTATTTAATGTTTACATGACATTGTCCTGTTACCTTTACTGCATTTCTACCATATGGAACCTCCACTTTGATGGATTTATCATAGATCTATTAAAAATGCACAATTCAAGAGAGTTTCCTCTTCATAAACCTGATTTATAACCACCTACAAGGAGAAATCTAAGGAAACAGTTGTCAGGAATCACACGCCCATATTGGAGCATGAGAATTCAGAGACACCAAATTCTAGGTCTTGGATATTTCAGTAACCTATTACCTAAAGGTGTGAATGACTCTTTAAAAGCAAGTGTTTTCAAAATGATGCTTAGGCACAGAATTTTAACAAAAGAAAAAGAAGTGGAAGAAGTGTCTTATAGGATCAAATAAACCCCACTGTCTTTATAGTTTCTTCTACATTTATACTTTCCAGTTTAGAGTGAAAAGCTGCATTTCTTTAGAATTTAAAGAACTTATAGTAGAACATGAATGAACACTTTAAATTTCTATACAATTACTTTAATGTTCAGAAGCAAACCCCATTTATTATCCAAATGTCTAACTTTCCACAAGCCAAAAAAATGTTGAAAAAAATTTGACAGCTCATTTGAAATGGAACTAATGTTCCTCCCATTTATGAGCTGCCTGTGAATAACTACATCTTTCCTAAGCCTTAATGTCTATATGCTTATCCGACATTGTAGTGCAAATTATATTTCTTTATTATGCTTCAGAAAGAAGAGTAATGTATGTGTATTAGTGCAAAGTGATTTTAATCTATCTTAACATTAATTTTGTGAACTTTGCAATCAAGAGTAATTCAGATGACATTTTTAGTATCTGTCAACCTTAATAGTTGATGTTTGCTTAATATAAGTAAGGAAAATACTAGAATTTTCCTTCCAGAAATTACAAATCTATTTTATTTTATAGAAAAGATGGAATATACAATTCATGTTTATGTAATTTTAATATAGTTTTATCACAATATAGACATGTAATCAACTTCATTTTGTCTCAAGTCGTTTATGCAGAAGTGTTTAAATCTTTCATGGTATATTGCAATGATCTAAGATAATTTACATTTGACATTTGACCAAGGGTGTTTATTACTTTGTTTTCCAGATTTAAAACATTATTTTATAATCAGCACGCTTTCTTCTCAATGCGTGTTACCTTTATCTGTGCCATTCAGTCAGTATAACAAAGAATAGCTTAGAAATGCACCTTTAAAATTAACGAAAGGAAATATACCCGCATCTTGGAAAGCCACCAGTTACACTCTGATACTGAATTAATGAATACAAAATGTTGACATTGTACAGAATCAGTTTAAAACCCAGTACTTAATTTGTATAGATTTTACACAAATAGAAAGTTTCAAGATATCTAAAAGGGAGCCAGGTCACCCACAAAATAATGGCCTTAAAGGCTCCCTTGCTTTTAAATCAGATCAGTTGTGTTCTTTCTTTGAACGCTGTGTTCTAATTGGCACAATAAATCAAAGAAGACACTCAGAGTAGATTCCCATGTAAGGTGGACAACTGGACAGTGACTTTTTACTGCTGCTAACACGTGCATCCAATTACTATCTGATAGATTCATAGTGCTGGCAGTAAAGCATTGCCTTATTTTATAGTTCACCTAATAATTCTTCAACCTAAACCAGTCCACCTTTACCTATACCCATTCTGTCAGTATGTGCATTATTAATGAATGATTTTCAAAGTTTTGGAATGCTTCCTGCAAGGAATGATGTCATTGAGTTATTAATGAATCATCTAACCCTAATAGAAGGCAAAGTATTGATTAACTTGATATACCCCAAATTTCAAAGAATTGTCAACTAAACAAACCTAATAATTTCACCACAACTAGAACCTAATTCTGAATAGGGTGGGTTAAATTCCATCTAATTCTGAATAGTGTTGGATTGCTACAAGATTTAGAACTTTTTTAAAAAGGTATTTTTAATGTTTTTCTATAATAATAAGTATTATTACTTTTCTTCAAGGACCTTGTGTTAACAAACTTTACTGAAAAAACAGACATGTTATTTCATCCTTAACCTTTTTTGTTCCTGTGTTGAGGACAACTTGACATATTCATAGAGTCTTTACAATTCAAGGCTCATTGACTTCTTTCTAATAGCTTTGTTTTGAGTCAGTCTGTGACAACCTGCTTCTGAGGCATTGTAAATCCCTAATAGTTTACCATCCCTTCCTCACTCCATTATTTTCACCTCCTTGGTTTTGTGTTTTTTTTTGTTGTTGTTGTTTGTTTGTTTGTTTTTAATAACTTTTCTCTGGTTTCAGAACTGGCTACATACCTTTAAGGCCAGGGAAAGTCATTCATTAGTGTTACTTGGCACCCAAGGTGACATTCAGGGACATAGCATCTAAAACTGATAGTGTTGTTTTTATTTTGCATAAAAATCTTCAATGGTGTAAATTCAATATACTTCATCAGGACCGTCTTCTCATTTCAATTCTGCAGTGAATTCCTTCTTATCCCAGCATTCCAGGTCAACTTCTTTTAAGCTCTGCTGTAAGTGAAGTGGACAAACCACAGATTAGCACCCTTTAGAGTACTGATTATCCCATTACTAGATCATCATTCTGCATTTTTCCTCCAAGTTAAATTTTTGCTCCCAATAACTCTCCCTACTTTTCCTATTTTCTTTTAAATTATTTGCATACGTAACACTTACTAGCTACTTTGCCATTTTTCTTACATTTTTGCCTTTGTCTGGACTATCATAAAAGAAAGAAAGTGAAGATGATTTTAAAAACAGGGTCTCACTCATGATCACAGCTTACTGCAGCCTGAACCTCCTGGGCTCAGGTGATCCTCCCAGGCAGTGGAAACTGCAGGCATGCACCACCCAGCCTGGATTGTTTGATTATTTTTGTTTGTTTGTTCGTTTTGTAGAGACAGGGTCTCACTATGTTGCCCAGGCTTGTCTCAAATTCGTGGGCTCAAGTGATCCTCCAGCCTCGGCCACCCAAAGCACTGGGATTACAGGTGTGAGCTACCACACTCAGCCTGAACACTTCTATTTTTCTACTTTAGTTGTCATTTATTTTAAAAAAGATGAATGCTGATTTGGAGGTCTTTGATATTCCCAATTTCCAGAATGGCACTTAGATTATCAAGCTTCTCTGAGTACCCCTGTCAAATATATGTGACTTTTAAAAATAAAACCTCGGTTCTCAATAAAACTGTTTTTAAATCAGGAAACAATGTAAAATATGTATAGTATGTCAGATGAAACAAATGTAGAAATGCATATGCCTTAACTAGGAATTTTTGAAATACCAACAGGAGTTAGAATCTGAAGTAATTCCGTGTTTTCATATACTTCTCCTAAGAAAGAATTTTTTGGCACTGATTGATGAATTAGATTTAAGTTTATCATATGCAGAATCTGACTCAATAGTCAGATTGAGATAAATACGTTAAATTTATCTGTTATAATAGTAATAAAAGTCAAGCTTGTTTTTACAATTGTTTTCAAATTTTAAGTAACTTTAATTTACTGACAGAAATATTAAAGGAAGAATTAATATTCTGTAACATGGGGTAAACGGTAACATATGACACTGATTTACATACTATTGATGATCTAAAGTAAGATACATTTATAATGGTATTCATAGCAGTAATTACCAGATTTGGGGGGTCATTTTTTGGGAATATCTCTGCAGAAGGATATGATTCCACAAGTATAAAAGAAAAGTGTTAGTGATGTTAATCACATTATAGTATTAAAAACCTGATGAACAAAAATAGTGTTTTAGAGCTCAAATATGCTGACATCCAGGAAACAAGAGAGATGGTAAAGATCACATAATGAAACGTTTGAGAAGCCAGAAGGAAAAGTAGAAAAAGAGAAGAGGCCTCAGAGTGTTTGGACACATACTGTGAAAGGAGGAGGAGATGCTTTGCTGGAGTGATGAAGACAAGGGTTTTGAACTCTCAGGAAAGAGATCAAGCTAATGAGTAGCACTGCAAAAGGGCTGACATGACAAGAAAGGTGTGAGGGAAATATAACCCAAGCCCTGGCATTCAACTGGATGTTAAATTAACTGAAATGAGAACCTATGATCTAAGAGAAGTCCCACAGAAGTCATCGCAGCCAGGCTATCAAAGCAAGGAAAGCGAAGTCCCAGTTCCTGCTAAAAAGGAGGTATGAGAAAGTGATTAAAAGTATAGGCTTTGATTCAAAGTGATAAAAAGTATAGTCCCAGAGTGAAAGCAGACTTTGAAGCCGCACACCTGTAGGCAAACTGCGAGATAAGAGTTGATAACTTTGGGCATGTTGTCATCAGTAAAACAAGGATATTAACAATACCTACCTTTTTACTACATGGTAAAGATGAAATGAGATCTTACATTCATTCATTGAGTCATTCAACTGAAATTTGAGTGCTTGCTTTGTGTCAGATAGTGCGTGAGGCACTGAATAAATGCATTGTTGAAAAAAGTTGGTCTTTCTGCTCTCATAGAGCTTACATTCTCCACAGAAAATGTCAAAAAACAAGTTAACCAAGAGGTGATATGATAAAAAATTGAGGTGAGTGCTATCAACGACACAAGTACAATGTTTTAATAGAAAACTAGGAAACGACTGGGAACTACTCCAAAGAGCACAGCTAGAGAAGCCTTTTGAAGAGGTGAGAAGCGAACTGCAAGGGGAGAGTTTGGTGTCTCATTCAAGAAGTACAGAGAAGGCATACTGAGGCTGGATGTGGCAGAAGTTTGAAATCTGAATGGACACACACAGCTTAATGGTGCCTGGCACATCATAAGCCTTAATCAAAAGGGTACTATATAAAGAAAAAGTAAATATGATGCTTCCTTTTATTTCAGGGGGAAAACATCAGGAAAGCAACAATTATATTATTCGATGAAGTGGCGTTCAACAATGCAGGAACTGAGGAAATAGGCGGGAAGGAGAAATATACCTGGATTTTGTTTAAAAAGGGAAATATTGGCCAGGCACAGTGGCTCACGCCTGTAATCCCGGCACTTTGGGAGGCTGAGGCGGGGGGATCACGAGGTCAGGAGATCAAGAACATCCCGGCTAACACGGTGAAACCCCTTCTCTACTAAAAATACAAAAAATTAGCCGGGCGTGATGGCGGGCGCCTGTAGTCCGAGCTACTTGGGAGGCTGAGGCAGGAGAATGGCGTGAACCCGGGAGGTGGAGCTTGCAGTGAGCCGAGATCGCGCCACTGCACTCCAGCCTGGGCGACAGAACAAGACTCCGTCTCAAAATAGAACTACCTGAAATTTGATTTGGAACTGTAATATTCATAATGTTCTGAAGTTTTGGGGAAAACGTAGAGGCCTGGTTCTTTAAGAAACTGGTAGAAGAAACAGATTTAGCACTTCTAATCCAAAAATCTCAAATCCAAAATGCTCCAAAATCCAAAACTTTTTGAGTGCCGACATGATGCCAAAAGTAGAAAATTCCAAACCTATCCTCATATAAAAGATCACAGTCCAAACATCGAAGCACAGTTTATTCAGCATCCCCAAGGGGAAAAAAGATCCTCCCATCCCCCTTCAGCTGCTGTTGCTTAACAGCTGATACAGGTATTCTGGTGATGTTACTGTGCTGCCTAATTACCCCAAACACATTATTTTTTCACTGTAATAGTGGTATGTCATGTTGTTTACTCTTAAGTACTTATGTATGAATAAGTGTAAGAAAATGATTGCTTATCAGTAGCATTTAAGTTCAGAGTCAGGAATGAGGGTGATGCCAAATAACCACAGATTACCTACATCAGTGGCTAAGATAGTGACACCTTTGCTTTCTGATGGTTCAATGTATATGGACTTTGTTTCATGCACACAATTATTTAAAATATTTTTAAAAATTACTTCCGGGCTGTGTGTATATAAATCACAAATTAGTTTTGTGTTTAGACTTGGGTCCCATCCCCAAGATATCGCATTATGTATGTGCAAATATTTCAAAAACTGAAAAAATCCAAAATCTGAAACGCTTCTGGTCCCAAGCATTTCAGATAAAGGATACTCAACCTGTACTTGAAAACGGAAGGTAACTTGAGGAGAGAGCAAGGTGCTTAAAATAAAGAACAGAAGATGGATATTCTCAAGGACACAAGCTGTAAAAGGTTAAAAGAAAGAAAGAAAAAAGAATAGTAAAATAGGTAACCATGGAGATTTGATGATTACAGAATAAAAGGTAACAAAGAAAAGTAATTCTTAATTTTTAAATATTTCAGAATAAATCTTATATTTCAACTTACAGTTTTGAACCAGCATTATCACAGATACTTAGTTCTTCATAAAGTTGGTAGTTGTTTCTTGTTTCTTATCCTATTACTGTGACCTTTTTGGCTTATACCCTTAAAGCATTTGCAGTCTAGAAGTAGAAAGAAGAGACTGTCACAGGGAGTTGAAACAGCATATAAGGCAGTTTGTATGCAATGCCAAGAAGCAGGACAGAATTTAAGTAAACAGCAGTCTCTAACTAAGGGAGGGATGCATGACATCAGGGGGTCACACTGAGGATAAGGAACTCTAGCTAGACGAGATAAAACCAGAGAAGGAATAATATTCTAAAAGAAGGCAAAGAAATGTGTGGGTGTGGAGTCAAACATGAAATTTTCAGGAAATCACAGGCAGGAAACAGAAAGTTTGCATGCAGGTAGGCATCTTCTGACAGACAAAGCAAAGTACAGTAGAAGGTGGTATCATGTGAAAGGGAAGTATGTAAATTTATCCTCATATTTGTGGATCTCAACTTTCTGGCAAAATATTACATTGACATGATTTTTATTTAAACTTGCCCTTTCCTTTTTTTTTTTTTTCATTTTTACTTCTTGAAGTAAAAAAAGAAAGTGGAAGAATATTTCAAAGAAGTATTATCTACATTATAATTGACAATCTAAATATAGTAAGTAGCAAGAAATTGTAGCTTAATCAAAAGGAAAAAGAGCTAATTTTATACTAGGGACATGGAAAAGAAGTAGTTCTTCTGCTCTTCACTAAAATGACATATTCTTTGTATTTCTGATTTGTCAAATGATCATTATTTTAAAATTTAAACTACTTGGAACTTCAAAAATTCTTAATATGTATATTTCACTGTGAATAGGTTTTGTAATTTCCATCCAATTCCCAAAAGGAACACCTGAAGCATCAGTATTTCTTGCTCTAGCTGTGGACCTTTTTTTTTTTTTTTTTTTTTTTTTTTGGCATTTGTATTGTAAATTGTCTTAGATTTACTTGGTTTACATGATCAGAAAAAGAAACAAAATATGCTAAACTTCTTTTTCTGGAAAAAGAGTACATGTAAGTATTTTTTTAAACAAACTAGGAGAAACATACAGACAGCATATATACAACTACACCCCCCTACTGACACTATGAGCTCTCGAGTAGATAACACCCACAATCTGGATTATTTATAAAATTTCATAGCTGTGTGATCATGGCCAAGTTACTCCCTGGGTCTTGGTCTCTGTATCTTTTAAGTTTAGGTAATAATATCACCCACCTCACCACTGTTGGAAGAATGAGTCATAAATTTACAAATGAGACTATAATTGTAAAGTTGTATTAAATATGGGACCTAACACCATGTAAGAGTTCAACAGTGTTAGTTCTCATTACTCTTTTATGCCATGACTACTTATGTTGTCACTAATTATTCCATTATGTGAAAAGTTCCCTAAATCATTGAATAATAAAAAATTTTCCAGATTAATGCTTTCATCAACTGATTTTCAGAAAAAATTTGTAATATGGGTAAGATCATCATTGTTATGCCCATACTATGTTTAGATGAGAAAATTAGGCCTAACCATTATTGTAGCAGACTGACATTATAGAGTTAGCATAATTGAGTATAAAACCTTGGCCAGTCTTAGTGATGGTGATCTTCTATCTTTGCCTGCCTGGGACAGTTCCAGTATATGTCTCTTGTTCTGGCATTTTATTATTCATACCTGTTCAGTCTCAGTGTACTATCACAAGACCATCCTAGTCTTAATCAGTGTGATCTATGTAAGGCACAAATCCACACAAGCTAGTTCCCTCTTAGATACTACTACATACCATCACATCACATGTCATATGTCATATAATATCATGTAATCTCTACATTCCTTCACATGTCATATAAGACCCTCATGATTTACTCCCTACCAACTCCCTGGCCTCATTTCTTACTACAGTGCCCATTATAGCTATTTTACATTGATTTCAGTTCTAGAACGTG
The DNA here is from genome assembly GCF_007565055.1 of Rhinopithecus roxellana. Classification (NCBI taxonomy): domain Eukaryota; kingdom Metazoa; phylum Chordata; class Mammalia; order Primates; family Cercopithecidae; genus Rhinopithecus; species Rhinopithecus roxellana. Next base: position 126,441,197 of record NC_044551.1, on the reverse strand, counting down.
CCTTTTCCCTTCATGTTTGGCCTTGCCAGACACTGCTAGTTCAGCCTGGAATGATGTCCCGGCCCTCTTTCCCAGCTCTTCTTCTTTTCAAATTTCACTTAGATGTCATCTCTGGGAAACCTTCCTGCTGTCCTCTCAAAACTTGTGCTTCCAAAAATCCTATACCTAGTATTATAATACAACCCCACACTTGATTAGTTGACTGTTTACCCATCTAGTTTCCTCATAAACAGAAAACTTGTTGAGAGTAAGAACCATACCTCATTGACTTTTACATGCAAGCACTTAAGATAGTATTTGGCATATAATAAGTCCTCTTTCTACACAGTATTAAGTAAATTACTGCTTTTAACCTCATGATCTTGGTCAACTTACTTAGACTCTCAAAGTTCAGTCACCTGGTCTGGAAAGGTGATTAATATGCTACCTACCTAAAATGATAGTTGAAATAAATTAGCTTTTAAAATTTCACTTAGTTATAAATTCTACAATTCTGAGAACGTGAAAAATAAGTTAGTAAGGTCGTCATTATTTAAGAGACTGAATTAAAAAATTCATTGAATTCATTAAAATTTCTGAATAAAAAATGTGTAATCATGAAGTGAATCATTTTTCATGTTTCTCTAGTTTTCCTAAGGTTACTACTGATAACATTCAGTGGATATTAAAAGTTACTTTAGCTCCTTTAAAATTCCTGCTATGAGACAGTTATTTCTAGTTTCAGAGTTGTATTTTTGGGTTCTTGGATAATTTGGTGGCAATTAAAAAATGAGCAATTCTTAGTAATTATTTTGGAGAGGAAGAATAAAGTGCTGCAAGGAGTGGGAGTAAAGAGAGTGGTCTTGTCTGTGTCAAAACATTTACTGTGGATCTTAAGCAGGTCATTTACTTTATCTTGACCTCAGAGGCTTAATAATAATATGACTGTATTTAACTAAATTATTATTAAAATATTTTAGTTTAGTATATTTATTTCACAGACTAGGGACTAGATTCCTGGAGTGTACTTATATTAGGAAACGTAGCTATATTATGCTGAATAATGACCACCCAAAGGTTCTAATCCCTGGAAACTGTGAATGTTACTGTATTTGTAAAGTTTTTGCAAATGTGATCAAGTTAAGGATCTTGAGATGAGGAGATTATCGTCATTGTGCAGGTAGGCCCTTAATGCTATCACAAGTGCCCTTATAAGAGAGACACAAGGAGATTAGACATACATAGAAGCACAAAAGGCAGAAGGCATTTTGACAATGGAAACAAAGATTTAAAGATACAGTGTTGTTGTCTTTGAAGATGGACAAAGGAGTCATGAGCCAAGGAGACTGGAAGAGGAAAGGAACAGATTGTCTCCCTAGAACATATAGAGGAGTTTGACACTGCTGACACCTTGCTCTAGGCCCAGAAAATTTGATATTGGACTTCTAGTCCCCAGAACATTGAGAGAATAGATTTATATTAGTCGAAGACACCAACTTTGTGGTAATTTGTTGCAGAAGCCATAAGAAACCAATATAGATATGGTACTTAGAGCAGGGTCATGCTGTAACTCAACCTAAAAATGTGAAAGTGGCTTGGGAAGTGGATAGTGGACATAAGTTGGATGGATTTTGAAGCACATGATAAAAAAGCCTGGATTTCCTTAGACAGACTTCTGTTAGACTTCTGTTAGAAATATAAAGATAAAAGGTGCTAAGGTGAGGATTTAGGAGGAGGTGTTTGGCACAGCAGAGAATGCCTACCTCATTTAGAGAATACATGTAACATCATAAACAGAATGTTGGTAGACATATTAATATTAACAGTGCTTTTGGTGAGGGCTCAGAGGGAAATTAAGAGTATGTTATTGAAAACTAGAAGAAAGGCAATCCTTTCAGCTACAGAAATGTAGCTGAACCGTGTTCTACGTTATGTGAAAAACAGAACATGTAAGTGATGAGTTTGGGTATTTAACTGGGGAAATTTCCAAGCAAAGTGTTAAAAGATCAGCCTGATTTCTCTTCCTGTTTATAGTAAAATGCAAAAGGAAGGAGATAAAGTGAAAAAAGAACTGTTAAACAAAATCAAAATAGCACTTGATGATTTGGGAAATTCTCAGCCTACCCAGATTGCAAAAGATGCTAAGTTAGGAGATTCACTGTTAGGAAAGCATGCTCTGAAGAGAAGGCTAAGGGTACCACTAGATAACCTTATGATAGTGCTGAAGAAATGAAACATGTGATGGATGGATTCCTTCAGCCACCTCAACAGAAGTCAGGAATAGAGATGAGGTTATCTAGGAAAGATCTGTAGAGAACCCTCTCACGGCATGAATCCCTGTGACATACACAGGAAGACCACAGAGTTTTTGAGAATGTTGTATCAGCAGAAACACTGACAGCTTGAACTAAAATAGACAAAGACAGAGCAAATTGAAGGAAGGCTGTCAGACTCCCAAAATTCTACAGGCAAGTTGATAAAACTATTCAGCTGCAAACACGTGATACCTTTCAAGAAAAAGGATCACCCTGAGTGCAGAGCCTTGGGTACAAAGGAAGTGCAGAGGCATAGAAGCAGAGACTCTAGCCATGTGCCCTGAGGCAGGACCCTCAAGTCACAGAGGGTGACTCCCAGGTCGGGAAACCTAGTGGAGTTTACCCTGCTGGATTTTGAAATTGCTTGGGACCAATGACTTCTTTCTTCTTCACATTTTTCTCATTTTGGAATAGGAATATTTATAACTGTTATACTATGCTTGTTCCACCATTGCATTTTAGGAACTGATAACTTTTTTTCTAGTTTTATGGATTCAGTAACAGAGAATAATTTTGCCCAGGATAGATCATACCCAGAGTCTCATCCATCTCTGAATCCATTATTTACATTATACAATTTGAGATTTTAGAACTGTTGTTATTTAAATGAGATTTTGGACTTTAATTTAGATAGGATATAGAAGCTTGAATAATGGCCACCCAAAAATATCAGGCTGTAATCCCTGGAACCTGTGACTATTACCTTATATGGTAAAGTTTTGCAGATGTGATTAAATTAAAGATTTTGCGATGAGGAGATTATCCTGGATTATTCAAGTGGGCCCCAAATACCATGACAAATGTCCTTATAAGAGAGAAGCAGAGGGAGAGTAGACATACACACAGAAGGCAGAAGGTGATTTGAGGATGGAAGCAGAGATTTGAAGATGCTACACTGTTGGCTTTGAACATAGTAGTAAGTCCATGAGCCAAGCAATGTGACCAAGGAATGTGGCACCAGAAGCTGAAAGAGGCAGGCAATGGATGCTCCCCTGGAGAGCTTCTAGATGGAATACAGCCCTGCCAGCACCTTAATTTCAGCCAAGAGAAACAGATATTAGAGTTCTGGCCTCCAGAACTGTGAGAATAAATTTCCATTGCTTTAAGCCATCAACTTTGTAGTAGTTTGTTATATCTGCCCCAGAAAAGTAATACAGGAATCTATGAAAACTTTGTGCAGCCCAAATTAAGGATCATTTGACAAACACAAAGCAGTATCTTGTGGTAGATAGTACTAAGCATGGACTCAAATAGATATAAGTTCCAACCTCTTAAGAATTGTGTGAATGAGAAAAGTCTCTAAACTTCTGTTTTCTCATTCCATCTATGAAGATTAAATGAAATAATCTATGAAAAGTATCTAGAAAAGTATCAGGCTTATAATGGAACTTCAAATTTTAGTTGAATCTAAAGGGATAACAAGTTTAATTGACTATATGTTTGTAAAACATTATTTTAAAATATAGTTTATTTTCTTACAATACCTTGACTGCTAGGCACTACAAAAGCAAAGGACTTTGGTTGTTTGATACAGAACCTGTCCATAAAAGTGGCCTGTTTTTCCTTTGGGCTATACATTCAATCTGACTTGATTAAAGGGTTTCCTGGCCCAAGAGCCCCTTTTCTGAAGATGGGCACTAAAATAATGGGAACCTTTCCCATTTAAAGAAGCCCCTTTATAGTTAAAGGTGAGAAAAGACCAATTTTTAAAAATGGGTAATTAGTGTTGCCTTAGTTCATTTTCTGTTGTTTGTAACAGACTACCCGAAACTAGGCAATTTATAAGAAACAAAGTTTGTTTCTTACACTTATGAAGTCTGAGAAGTCCAGAGTCATGGGGCCACATCTGTTGAGGGTATTCTTGCTACTAGGGACTTTCTGCAGGGCACTGTGGCAGCAGAGAACATCACACATCAAAGGGGCTGAGTGTGATAGCTCAGGTTCCTCTTTCTCCAAAGCCACCAGTTCTACTCCCATGATAATCCATCAATCAATTAATCCATTAATGAATTAATCCAATCATGAGGGCAGAGCGTTCATGAACCAATCACCTTTTGGTTAATGCTGCTGTATTGGGGATTAAATTTCAAATGAATTTTGGAGGGGACAAATATTCAAACCATAGCAAATGTAATTAAATTTCAGTAACCAGTACTTTCTGAAGGATTTGTCAACATTTATGTTGACATTGCTGTGTATTTACTCTTTGAAACTAACATCTTTTATCATCCATCTTCTCTCACTATGTATAGAATTCCTTTAACACCCTACCTTTAAGCCTCTCACATCTCAAAATGTTTCCATAATACATAGTAGAACTCTCCTAAAATTTATTAACATCTTTGTTTATATCGCTTGAATTTTTATGGCCTGGAAAAAAAAAAAAAAAAAAAAAAAAAACAAGATTCTAAAACTGGCATTTCCTCTTACAGAAAATTTGTTTCTCTCACAGTAATAGAGGTATTGAAGTTGCAGACAGCAGATAAATGTTTTGTCAGGTCTTAGCGTAATGGGGCTTTTATGGAGCTGAGGCTGACTGAAACAGCTGCTAATTTAGAGTGCTATGGAACTGACTTCTTTTTCTCCTCAACACTCATTGTCTACTGAGTGTTGTGACTATAGTAATTTGAGAAGATAGGTGATAGTTGTGATATTGGGAAAGGTGGTGCAATTAGGAATGGGGCTCCGGTGCAAGGGAAATAGATAAGAAATGTGACCCAGGATTACCTTGAGCACAAAAAGCACATGAGGATCAATTCTACCAACCCCAGTGTCATTCAAGGATTTTACTTATATTATCTGATACTAGGCAAATAAATGAATATGTTCATTCATTCCAATCCCCAGGAAGTTTCTGCAACTTTCTTGGAGATAGAATGCCCACAGAGAGAGTTGTGCATTCTGATTTGAGATCCATACCTTACCTATTTCTCTTTATAAGAAGATTCCTTCTAATGAGCATTTAGAAAGAGGCTTGGAGCAGGAGAGGAAAGCCAGATTGGAAATAGATAGTAATAACAGTCAATAACAGATATTTCTCAAACTTGGGTCTATGGACCACATGCTCAGAATGAACTAATGTGCTTGTTCAAAATGCAAACTATAGAAGTCTCATTCTAGATGTACTGCACAAAGTTGGCGATGGAGGAGAGGGGGAAAATATGTTCACACAAAGAAATCTGAATTTTAATAATCTCTAAAAAGCAATAAAATTAAGAGTAACACTAAATTAAGTGTAGAGGTGATGGGAGGAAAGGCCAAAGGTCTTTTGAGCTTGAGATAATCTGAAAAATTTGGCAGAATGAATTTCATACACATATTCCAGGTTTGCACATTTTCTGCTTTTGCACATATTCTGGAAAGGGAGAAAGTGCCAGTATATTCTATAAAAAGGAGGTAATTTTTAAAGCAAGTTAAAACATACGCTGAAGTTTAAATGCTCCCTGTTTGGTGAAAGAGATTTTCTGATAAATCTGAGACTAGGTCAGTTTTCAGCTCACTCTTGTAATTGTCTGAGTGCACGTGTGCTAAAGCTGGAGGGAGGGAAGAGAAGATATGATACTCATCAAAAGCTGGCTGTTTTCTCACCATGTCAGAGTGCTCTGCCACTGCTATTTATGAGAAAGAGCTGGGGATGCTACACCAAATGACAGTCATGTAAACAAACTTTTAGAGATCGAGAGCTCTTCCCTTCTTCTTTTTTAAGCCACAGGAATTTATGCGTATGTGTGTCTAACCCCAAGAGTGTTGGCAGGAACCTAGCCCTCAAAACGATCACTTGAATTTGCAGCCCAGCCTCCAAAACTGGAAACATGGAGAAGGAATATGACGAGATTCTATAGTTTCCTCAGGAACCATCTTTTGAACTCAAACAGTTCTTTAATGTCTTACGGTTTATTAAGAAAAAAGTCCTCTATTGTGAGAAATTCTTTCCTTCAGCTGTGGAGATTGAGTTTCAGTTCCTGTGGATGACCTTTTCTCAGATGACTGGAACTGGGACTACAGTCAAAGCTGTGACTCTGTCCACTTTGGGTGTTTCATGAGTATGCAAATTATAGGCTCATGTCTGTGTAAGTGACATTTCTTTATAACTACAAAATATACATAATACCAGATTCATATTCCATATAATTCATGGAATATCTCCTGTAAAGTCGTAGGAAATATGAATATGAACATATTAATAAATAATTGACAACATGGGCTGGAAGTAGTGGCTCATACCTGTAATCTCAACACTTTGGAAGACCGAAGCAGGAGGATTACTTCAGCCCAGGAATTTGATACCAGGCTGGACAACATAAGAAGACCTCATCTCTACAAAAAATAAAAAAATTAGCCACTCATGATAGTGCTTGCTGGTAGTCCTAGCTACTGAAGAGGCTGAGGCGGAAGGATCCCTTGCTCTTAGGATGAGGCTGCAGTGAGCCCTGCTTGTGCCACTGAACCCTAGCCTGGACAAGAGTGAGACCCTGTCTCAAAAAAACAAAGCAACAAAAAAATTGACAACACATAACACACTGAAGCATCTTTCTTCCATCCAGATCTTTTAAAAATATGTTTTCTTCTTATTAGAGGCTTCAAAGTCATTTAATAAGCTTAACCTATAGTTTCAGCTGAATTTAGCAGTATGTAACCACTGACAATGGCCATAACTTACTAGTCTGAGATGATTATTTTACTGAACAACCTAAAGAAGTGTGGTTGGATTTTTCACAATCCCAATATACTTCATGGAGGTATGGAGGTTTGAAATTATTTGTTATATGCTGTGCTATGTTGTATGAGGCACTTAGCCGAAGACATCTTTGCCCTAATGTTTTGTGCTCCAAAGAAGGATCAAATTATTTCAACTATTAAAGAATCTGAATTGCAAACTTCCAATTTTACTCATTGAAAAATGCCATCCATCAATTGTCTTATTATATATTTTCCTCTATTAGTGACTACGATTATAGGTAGAATAAAAATATATTGCCTCCATCCTAGACCATCCTACCCTCTCATGTCCTTATTCAGTGCCTGGCACTCTGATTGAATTAATAAAATTTTAAATTAGTAATATTGACATTTTGTGAAGAAGCAGGCTGGGGACTAGAAAGAGAAAAATTAGAAATTGGAATAAGTTGTTATTAAAGTCATATTTTTATAATCTGTTAGACTGACTATATAAAAATCCTTGTTTCCCTATGTTAATCTTGGGCAAGGTTCTAAGGCAATTCAGTTTTAATCAACATATGTGTTATTTATGTGCCACTGTGTGTGTTTTTTTTTTTTTCAGATAGCCATACATTTATTAAACCATCTATTGTACACATACTTTGTGGCATACAGTAAGCTCTCCATATATGTGGATAAATGATGAAGGATGGTATGAATGGAGCCAGTTCAACTCTGCTCAGAGGGTGACGTGAATTTAGAAATGCTATTCACTATGTCAACCTGCCTTATAAACATTCCATTACATAGCAAAGGCAAAATCTGAAATAATGCTAGTTCAATTCAAGAAATATGCATTGAGCACCATGGCAACCAATGTGGTACTGGCTACAAACATATCTTGGCTCAAAGTTAAATGTATACATGTTTATTTGATTGAGTTTTGTTGTTTTAATTTATAACAACAAATAAACTAAGAATAGGAAGATACCAAACTAAAAGGTCTACTTCACCTTCCACACTATGATATTCATTAGAATATTTGGAGGAACCAATGTCCTGAGACAAAGGAGCTTCCCAGGACCAGAGACTTTTCAGTTTTAAAATCAGGGGCATCCCAGGCAAACTGGGATGTTAGTCACTCTATTTCCAAGTAATGATCAAATGTCCAGTGTTATTCTCTGTTTAAATATAGAAAAGCAGGCCCAGAAGGATCTCAGTTGTCTTGAACTTGATTCTCACAGGAAAGCACTCAGTGTGCTAACCACAGTGCCTCCAAATCATCAGAGTATTAAGCAGCAGAGACAAAATTACTACCTTTCAAAACGGGTTCCTAAAATAATAATAATGGTTAACGTTTAGAGAGCATGTACTATGTGCCAGACACAGTTCTAAACGGTTTACTTGAATTATCTCTCTTAATCTTCATAAAAACCTCGTGAAGTTTTATTATTATTACATATTTTCCAGATAAGGAAACTGAGGTTCTAGAAGGTTAATAAATTTACCCAGGATCACACAGCTAGCATCTAGCATCTATTCTTCTTAGAGCTGACAGTGATCCTTTTAAGATGTTAAGTTAGATTACATCAAGTCTGTCCTCAGAATTCTACAGTGAATTCTCACTTTACTTAGCCTAAGTTTCAAAGTCCCTATTTTTATTATTATTATTATTATCATTATTATACTTTAAGTTCTAGGGTACATGTGTATAATGTGCAGGTTTGTTACATATGTATACCTGTGCCATGTTGGTGTGCTGCACCCATCAACTCGTCAGCACCCATCAACTCGTCATTTACATCAGGTATAACTCCCAATGCAATCCCTCCCACCTCCCCTCTCCCCATGATAGGCCCCGGTGTGTGATGTTCCCCTTCCCAAGTCCAAGTGATCTCATTGTTTAGTTCCCACCTATGAGTGAGAACATGCGGTGTTTGGTTTTCTGTTCTTGCGATACTTTGCTGAGAATGATGGTTTCCAGCTGCATCCATGTCCCTACAAAGGGCACAAACTCATCCTTTTTTATGGCTGCATAGTATTCCATGGTGTATATGTGCCACATTTTCTTAATCCAGTCTGTCACTGATGGACATTTGGGTTGATTCCAAGTCTTTGCTATTGTGAATAGTGCCACAATAAACATACATGTGCATGTGTCTTTATAGCAGCATGATTTATAATCCTTTGGGCATATACCCAGTAATGTGATGGCTGGGTCATATGGTACTTATAATTCTAGATCCTTGAGGAATCACCATACTGTTTTTCATAATGGTTGAACTAGTTTACAGTCCCACCAACAGTGTAAAAGTGTTCCTATTTCTCCACATCCTCTCCAGCACCTGTTGTTTCCTGACTTTTTAATGATTGCCATTCTAACTGGTGTGAGATGGTATCTCATTGTGGTTTTGATTTGCATTTCTCTGATGGTGACTGATGATGAGCATTTTTTCATGTGTCTGTTGGCTGTATGAATGTCTTCTTTTGAGAAATGTCTGTTCATATCCTTTGCCCACTTTTGGATGGGTTTGTTTGTTTTTTTCTTGTAAATTTGTTTGAGTTCTTTGTAGGTTCTGGATATTAGCCCTTTGTCAGATGAGTAGATTGCAACAATTTTCTCCCATTCTGTAGGTTGCCTGTTCACTCTGATGGTAGTTTCTTTTGCTGTGCAGAAGCTCTTTAGTTAAATGAGATCCCATTTGTCAATTTTGGCTTTTGTTGCCGTTGCTTTTGGTGTTTTAGACATGAAGTCCTTGCCCATGCCTATGTCCTGAATGGTATTACCTAGGTTTTCTTCTAGGGTTTTTATGGTATTAGGTCTAACATTTAAGTCTCTAATCCATCTTGAATTAATTTTCGTATAAGGAGTAAGGAAAGGAACCACTTTCAGCTTTCTATTTATGGCTAACCAATTTTCGCAGCACCATTTATTAAATAGGGAATCCTTTCCCCATTTCTTGTTTTTGTCAGGTTTGTCAAAGATCATATGGCTGTAGATGTGTGGTATTATTTCTGAGGACTCTGTTCTGTTCCATTGGTCTATATCTCTGTTTTGGTACCAGTACCATGCTGTTTTGGTTACTGTAGCCTTGTAGTATAGTTTGAAGTCTGGTAGCGTGATGCCTCCAGCTTTGTTCTTTTGACTTAGGATTGTCTTGGCAATGCGGGCTCTTTTTTGGTTCCATATGAACTTTAAAGCTGTTTTTCCAATCCTGTGAAGAAACTCATTGGTAGCTTGATGGGGATGGCATTGAATCTATAAATGACCTTGGGCAGTATGGCTATTTTCATGATATTGATTCTTCCTATCCATGAGCATGGTATGTTCTTCCATTTGTTTATGTCCTCTTTTATTTCACTGAGCAGTGGTTTGTAGTTCTCCTTGAAGAGGTCCTTTACATCCCTTGCAAGTTGGATTCCTAGGTATTTTATTCTCTTTGAAGCAATTGTGAATGGAAGTTCATTCATGATTTGGCTTTCTGTTTGTCTGCTACTGGTGTATAAGAATGCTTGTGATTTTTGCACATTAATTTTGTATCCTGAGACTTTGCTGAAGTTGCTTATCAGCTTAAGGAAATTTTGGCCTGAGACAATGGGGTTTTCTAAATATACAATCATGTCATCTGCAAACAGGGACAATTTGACTTCTTCTTTTCCTAACTGAATACCCTTGATTTCTTTCTCTTGCCTGATTGCCCTACCCAGAACTTCCAACACTATGTTGAATAGGAGTGGTGAGAGAGGGCATCCCTGTCTTGTGCCAGTTTTCAAATGGAATTTTTCCAGTTTTTGCCCATTCAGTATGATATTGGCTGTGGGCTTGTCATAAATAGCTCTTATTATTTTGAGATACGTTCCATCAATACCGAATTTATTGAGCGTTTTTAGCATGAAGGGCTGTTGAATTTTGTCGAAGGCCTTTTCTGCATCTATTGAGATAATCATGTGGTTTTTGTCTTTTGTTCTGTTTACATGCTGGATTACGTTTATTGATTTGCGTATATTGAATCAGCCTTGCATCCCAGGGATGAAGCCCACTTGATCATGGTGGATAAGCTTTTTGATGTGCTGCTGGATCCGGTTTTTTATTGAGGATTTCTGCATTGATGTTCATCAGGGATATTGGTCTAAAATTCTCTTTCTTTGTTGTGTCTCTGCCAGGCTTTGGTATCAAGATGATGTTGGCCTCATAAAATGAGTTAGGGAGGATTCCCTCTTTTTCTATTGATTGGAATAGTTTCAGAAGGAATGGTACCAGCTCCTCCTTGTACCTCTGGGAGAATTCAGCTGTGAATCCATCTGGTCCTGGACTTTTTTGGTTGGTAGGCTATTAATTATTGCCTCAATTTCAGAGCCTGCTATTGGTCTCTTCAGGGATTCAGCTTCTTCCTGGTTTTGTCTTGGGAGAGTGTAAGTGTCCAGGAAATTATCCATTTCTTCTAGATTTTCTAGTTGATTTGCGTAGAGGTGTTTATAGTATTCTCTGATGGTAGTTTGTATTTCTGTGGGGTCGGTGGTGATATCCCCTTTATCATTTTTTATTGCGTCTATTTGATTCTTCTCTCTTTTCTTCTTTATTAGTCTTGCTAGCTGTCTGTCAATTTTGTTGATCTTTTCAAAAAACCAACTCCTGGATTCATTGATTTTTTTGGAGGGTTTTTTGTGTCTCTATCTCCTTCAGTTCTGCTCTGATCTTAGTTATTTCTTGCCTTCTGCTAGCTTTTGAATGTGTTTGCTCTTGCTTCTCTAGTTCTTTTAATTGTGATGTTAGAGTGTCCATTTTAGATCTTTCCAGCTTTCTCTTGTAGGCATTTAGTCCTATAAATTTCCCTCTACACACTGCTTTAAATGTGTCCCAGAGATTCTGCTATCTTGTATGTTTGTTCTCATTGGTTTCAAAGAACATCTTTATTTCTGCTTTCATTTCGTTATGTACCCAGTAGTCATTCAGGAGCAGGTTATTCAGTTTCCATATAGTTGAGCGGTTTTGATTGAGTTTCTTAGTCCTGAGTTCTAGTTTGATTGCACTGTGGTCTGAGAGACAGTTTGTTATAATTTCTGTTCTTTGACATTTGCTGAGGAGTGCTTTACTTCCAATTATGTGGTCAATTTTTGAATAAGTGCGATGTGGTGCTGAGAAGAATGTATATTCTGTTGATTTGTGGTGGAGAGCTCTATAGATGTCTATTAGGTCCACTTGGTGCAGAGATGAGTTCAATTCCTGGATATCCTTGTTAACTTTCTGTCTTGTTGATCTGTCTAATGTTGACAGTGGGGTGTTGAAGTCTCCCATTATTATTGTATGGGAGTCTAAGTCTCTTTGTAAGTCTCTAAGGACTTGCTTTATGAATCTGGGTGCTCCTGTATTGGGTGCATATATATTTAGGAGAGTTAGCTCTTCCTGTTGAATTGATCCCTTTACCATTATGTAATGGCCTTCTTTGTCTCTTTTGATCTTTGATGGTTTAAAGTCTGTTTTATCAGAGACTAGTATTGCAACCCCTGCTTTTTTTTTTGTTCTCCATTTGCTTGGTAGATCTTCCTCCATCCCTTTATTTTGAGCCTATGTATGTCTCTGAATGTGATATGGGTCTCCTGAATACAGAAAACTGATGGGTCCTGACTCTTTATCCAGTTTGCCAGTCTGTGTCTTTTAGTTGGATCATTTAGTCCATTTACATTTAAGGTTAATATTGTTATGTGTGAACTTGATCCTGCCATTATGATATTAACTGGTTATTTTCCTCATTAGTTGATGCAGTTTCTTCCTAGCCTCGACGGTCTTTACATTTTGGCATGTTTTTGCAATGGCTGGTAATCGTTGTTCCTTTCCATGTTTAGTACTTCCTTCAGGGTCTCTTGTAAAGCAGGCCTGGTGGTGACAAAATCTCTAAGTATTTGCTTATCTGTAAAGGATTTTATTTCTCCTTCACTTATGAAACTTAGTTTGGCTGGATATGAAATTCTGGGTTGAAAATTCTTTTCTTTAAGAACGTTGAATATTGGCCCCCACTCTTTTCTGGCTTGTAGAGTTTCTGCCGAGAGATCTGCTGTTAGTCTGATGGGCTTCCCTTTGTGGGTAACCCGACCTTTCTCTCTGGTTGCCCTTAAGATTTTTTCCTTCATTTCAACTTTGGTGAATCTGGCAATTATGTGTCTTGGAGTTGCTCTTCTCGAGGAGTATCTTTGTGGCGTTCTCTGTATTTCCTGAATTTGAATGTTGGCCTGCCCTACTGGGTTGGGGAAGTTCGCCTGGATGATATCCTGAAGAGTGTTTTCCAACTTGGTTCCATTTTCCCTCTCACTTTCAGGCACCCCAATCAGACGTAGATTTGGTCTTTTTACATAATCCCATACTTCATGCAGGCTTTGTTCATTTCTTTCTCTTCTTTTTTCTTTAGACTTCTCTTCTCACTTCATTTCATTCATTTGATCCTCAATCGCTGATACTCTTTCTTCCAGTTGATCGAGTAGGTTACTGAAGCTTGTGCATCTGTCATGTTTTTCTTGTGTCATGGTTTTCATCTCTGTCAGTTCGTTTATGGCCTTCTCTGCATTAATTATTCTAGTTATCAATTCTTCCACCCTTTTTTCAAGATTTTTAGTTTCTTTGCCCTGGGTATGTTATTCCTCCTTTAGCTCTGAGAAGTTTTAGGTACTGAAGCCTTCTTCTCTCATCTCGTCAAAGTCATTCTCCATCCAGCTTTGATCCGTTGCTTGTGATGAGCTGCGTTCCTTTGCCGAGGGAGATACGCTCTTATTTTTTGAATTTCCAGCTTTTCTGCCCTGCTTTTCCCCCATCTTTGTGGTTTTATCTGCCTCTGATCTTGGTGATGGTGATGTACTGATGGGGTTTTGGTGTGGATGTCCTTCCTGTTTGTTAGTTTTCCTTCTAACAGTCAGGACCCTCAGCTGCAGGTCTGTTGGAGATTGCTTGAGGTCCACTCCAGACCCTGTTTGCCTGGGTATCAGCAGCAGAGTTTGCAGAAGACAGAATATTGCTGAACAGCGAGTGTACCTGTCTGATTCTTACTTTGGAAGCTTCCTCTCAGGGGTGTACTCCACCGTGTGAGGTGTTGGTGTCAGTCTGCCCCTAGTGGGGGATGTCTCCCAGTTAGGCTACTCAGGGATCAGGGACCCACTTGAGCAGGCAGTCTGTCCGATCTTAGATCTCAACCTCCATGTTGGGAGATCCACTGCTCTCTTCAAACTGTCAGACAGAGTTGTTTGAGTCTGCGGAGGTTTCTGCTGCTTTGTTGTTGTTGTTGTTGTTGATTAGCTGTGCCCTGTCCCCAGAGGTGGAGTCTACAGAGACATGCAGGGCTTCTTGAGCTGCTGTGAGCTCCACCCACTTCGAGCTTCCCAGTGGCTTTATTTACCTACTTAAGTCTCAGCAATGGCGGGCACCCCTCCTTCAGCCTCGCTGCTGCCTTGCAGTTACATCACAGACTGCTGTGCTAACAATGAGGGAGGCTCCGTGGGCTGGTGTGGGACCCTCCTGGGCAGGTGAGGGATATAATCTCCTGGTGTGCCCTTTTCCTAAGACCCTTGGTACAGCCCCGTATTGGGGTAGGAGTTACCCGATTTTCCAGGTGTTGTGTGTCTCAGTTCCCCTGGCTAGGAAAAGGTATTCCCATCCTGCTTGCGCGTCCCAGGTGAGGCAATGCCTCCCCCTGCTTCAGCTCTCGCTGGTTGGGCTGCAGCAGCTGACCAGCACCGATTGTCCGGCACTCCCTAGTGAGATGACCCCAGTACCTCAGTTAAAAATGCAGAAATCACCTGTCTTCTGTGTTGCTCACGCTGGGAGCTGGAGACTGGAGCTGTTCCTATTCGGCCATCTTGCTCCGCCCCCCATGCCACTGTGTTTTTTTGTTTTATTACTTTGTGTATCAGCACATTACATTTAAACAACAGATAGACTTTTTTTTTTTTTTTTAAATCAGCATACAAAACTTTCTTTGAATGATTAATGCAAACTGGGTGAATGGTCTTAACTACTGATCTAGCTCCTGGTTTTAGATATTGTTTCTCTTCTGTTTTTAGAATAGGAGAAAATAATTTAATAAGTAATGATATTGAATGCTTAGGTCTGTGTACTTTATATGTACACTCATTTAATGCTCAAAACAATCCTAGGGTGTGTATACTAGGTTATCCTACTGTACTGATGGGAAAATTTGAAGCTACTGAGAAGCAGAGTACCTTCACTGAGTAGGTAATAAGTGATGAGACTAGGATTTGAACCAGGTAGTATGGCTTCAGTTCCTGTGCACTTAATCACTAAGTATTGTGCCCTTCGATAAGATGCAACTAGTCTAATCTGAAATCCTTCAATTAGACAGAGGCAAATTAGTCACTATGCTACATCAGCAAGTTAAACTGTATAGCTAGAGGAAACTTCCATAGAGTATTCTGTGCTTTCTTGACAAACTTTGCCTACATAAAGAACAAAAAAAATCTCTTCTTGCCATCTACAAATGTTTACCTGCTGTTAAAAAGTCTGGCTCCTGACCACTTTTATTTTGAAAGTCATGATGGCTAAAAAAGAAACAGATGAAGAAAAATGAATTTTTTCAGTAGTTACTTTTCAAAGGATGATAAATGGAAACATTTAAAAAATACTTTTATAGTATGAATTCATTTTCTATCAGTTCTTTCAGTTTGGAATTTCTTACGTCGTTTGTTTAATATCAAAGATTTTTAACCTTCTCACATATGAGGAACACTATTTATTTTATTTTCTTGCATTTTGAGAAATATTTGTCTTGATGCCAAACTGCCTGAAGACATACTCTTTTACAAAGAAAACAAAATTTTAAGAGAAGTTAACTTACGGTTGCTGATATTTATTTTCTTCTTTATTTAATCTTCCCATAGTTCCCAAGTTCAGAACTTGAAATATTATCTTTATTAGAGAAAGTATTCATATTAAACTTCCACATCTATATGTAGCTATTTTTAAGTCTAAAGTATTAATTAAAAATTATCCATACACTATCAAATAAAATCCCCATCTTAGCAAACTCTTTTCCCAATGAATTTCAACCACACTAACCTAGAATCAGCTTTTGGCGTACCTTGTACTAATGGAAGATTTGCTTTCTGCTTTTGAAGGCAAATTGATATTCACAAATCATATGTCACAAGTCACTAAAAGTGTCAGAATCCCACAGCAGGCCCTTGGTAGCTTGTTAATCTCTCCTGTTTAAAGGAAACAGACTAATTCACTTAAATATAATGAAAGCCATGCCTGCTCCAGCTTAGTCCCTCAAAGCTTCAGCTCATACAAGTCCTGCCTTCTTTCTTCACCTCCTTCTTTCCTGGCTCTGACAATTAAACACGAAACTAAGAAGCAATGCTTTCCTTAATGTTGCCATGTCTGAGCTATTTCAGATGTCACATATGTGAAAATTGTGAAAATGAGGGATGCCTTTAAAAAAAAATGCATCGACAATACATACAAAGGGGTATCCTTGCCCACCTTTCACCATTGTTCTCAACAAAGCATAAAAGATAAAGCAGGATGTTAAATGCAGGGACCAGATGTATATATAACCTTTTGCCCTCATTATTCTAATTGGTTTCCATTAGGAAGAGGGAGGGAAAAGTCAAATAGCAAAAAAAAAAAAAAAAAAAACGGAAATAATTGATATAGAGATGAGAGAGTGAACTTTTAACATTGGATTGACTAAAATCTGGGAATATTATAATCAGAATAACAGAAGAGCAATTTCAAAAGTTCAAATCAAAAGGTGATTCAAAAAACATTAAGAAATGGGGAGGAAATAATTTATCTTAATTTTATGCACCCAGAAATTGTTCAACTGTGGTCAATGGTACCCCAACTATATTATTTTTTAACTCTTCTCATATTTACATTTATTTTTGCACTTTGAAAGAAGAGCCAAATGTTCTCTGACTCTTATTGCCCAGATATACGCAATCACATTTGTGGTTAACTATATTTGTAGTTAGTTCCCCCCCTTCTAACCATGTGCATTTTCCCCTTCTAGTAGCATTAGCTATTTGTGGTTCTCCACACTGAAATGAAGTATAATATGCAGTAAGTTTACATCTTCCAGTCAAGGACTTCAGTGGCAAAGGACCTGAGACTGGGATGACAACAGAGTCTTACTTTCAACCTAAGTCTTAATCAAAGCTTAGAGTCATAAGATTGAAAATCTGGAGTTAGGGCACGTAGGGGAAAAAACCATTTTCATTGCAAGCATACTGTATATGTTAGTCATGGCTCAGAGTGGAATAGGAATTTTATGGAGCAAGAAAGGGGAGGTGCAAGAAGAAGGTTTTGAGTTTCTTTCTAAGTGTATTTTTAAATAGCATTACAGCATCAGGATTTATAAAGAAAGAAACAATACAAAAAGTAAGCTTTTTGTCTCTCTCTTTTTTTTTTCTTTGCAAATTATTTGAGAATGAAATTGACCACCAGGGAGGAGACATGAGGAGACCAAAATGAGCTGATTGATTAAAGAGTGAGCTCCTGAATGTAGCAAAGTCTGGAATCCTACAAGACAACATGCCAAAGCCTGTTGACAGCTAATCTTGGGGTATAAAGTCTGAGTGGAGGTCTTAGGTATGGACGGAACTTTCAGAGGTCATTTAGGTCACTTCAATCTCTCTCCACAAATCACACTCTTTGTTATTTTAGACAACTCCCACCCATGCTGACATTTTACAGTAATAACTTTAATTGGAAAGTTGACAATATCCATTAATTTCCAATTCTAGTGTTTGGCTATACCTATTTTTATCTATATATTTTTTAACTCAAATCTCTTATTCTCTCATTTTAGCTCATTTTGCCTTGGTTTCTCCTCTATGAGCATGAGAAATAATTGAGTTTAAATACTTACTTAAAATCTTTACATATTCTATGTAAAAACCACCTACACAGATAATATTGTCAGATTTTTACCTTGGTTTCCTTAAACTCAAAGGATTCACACTGTGTTTCAATTCATTTTGATACTTTATTTGGTTTGCAAGATGATTTTACATGTATAATGTTATTTAGTTTTCACAATAGCACTATCAATTAGGCAGCATATATGGTAGTATCTTCATTATGTTTGTGAGAAACTTCATCATATTTCACTTAAACTAGAATTGTCTTTCTTTGAGTTCTAATTAGTAACCTTTCCACTGCACTATCATTTTAATCTTAAATAAAGATTTGTTAGCCACAGCACTATTTTGAACCAGGTAATTCTTTGTGGTAGGAGTCTGCCCTGGGTTTCGTACGATATTTACCAGCATCCCTGGTCTCCACCTACTGAATGCCAGTAGCACCTCCTTCCCAGTTGTGACAACCAAAAACTGTTGTAAGCTGAGGAATAGAAAATCTGACTATATTTGGAGAATAATTTCATTCAATTACTACTAAGTATCATGAGATTCTCTAAATATAAGATGTGCATCTTCCTACTAATATACATAAGATTGCTGAGTTATCATTTTTTTATTATGACAATGCCTGTCACCTCACAGAGGATATAATCCAATACATTTTCTTAATATGTCTAAGTGCTTTAGTTCTCCATCAAAAAGTAATTTTCCACTTTTGCTTTAAAAAGAGTCACTGTAAGAAATGCTATTTCTTTTTTTCTTAGAATTTTAATTTTCAAAAGAAAAAATGTAACTCAGATGGGTTTTGAAAGTCTCAGCTACCTCAGTCTTGGTGGATAGTCAGGGTCTCAGCCCTAAGATTTTCTTTCTTTTTTTATGGTGCTCCCTCAGGTTGTGAGTTTCTGAAATATATAGAGAATTCTATAATGCAATTCAAATATAAGGAAGTCTTGTTTATTACCAGGTGCAAACTTATTGCTTCATTACCATGTGATCCAGGGATATCTTATTTGTGTAAATAAGGTTATAAGAGAGATATAAACTGTGAAGGAAAATGTACCTGGAGACTGAAAGTGTATATGAAATAATGAATGATTTCACATGAATATGTAGTCAGTGATTGCCCACCCTCTAAGTTAAAAATAGATTTCCTAATGACATAGGATAAATACCAGGTTGCTAAAATTTACTTTTTCCATATTGTAGAGAGGCTCTTTCAATGAAGAAAGATATTATCAATGACCTTATTGGAAAGTCACATTTAAAGTGGATGAATCTTTCATGCTGTATTTTTGCTCTTCAACAAACATATCTTTTCTGGTGCTTCTTGAGTGTATAAGACATTTCATGGCAAGTTTCAAACTCTGTGAAATGTGCTTGTACAAATAACAGAAAATTTAGAGCATAAAGCTTTGAAATGTCTTTACATTTTCCAATCTATATTTTTAAAATTACTGTTGATTTCACGAATGCCTAATGGCTGAGTCTTGTTGCTTCACTGTAAGTGTAATTGTATTTCCTTATGAAGGTTAAAATTTCCATTTCATTCCTTCCATTTATCTAAGTTTCCGGGTGACAGTCACAATTAGTCATTAAAAATGATTGTGTTTAATTGAGATTTACCAGTGGCTTTAATACAAGTTTTCACTTAAAGAGCAATTATGTTTTATATTGCAAGCTGAAAACTGTATTAACAGTGAATTCAATGAAGGAAATTTAGAGATCTGAAGCTAATGAAAACTTTTTAATGACATGTAATACTTAGGTAATCATATTCATCTGCTGTTTTTCACAAAAATTAACTCCAGGAAAATTGATATTGTTGTAGAATATTGGAAAACTTACAGTGGACACTATTTAGAAGTACATTCATTATTCAACAACTACCTTCAATACTTAATACATGCCAGGCCCCGTGAAATATTTTGGGGACAACATAATTAATAATTGCTGTCTCCTACTAAAACCAGAGATAGACGCATGTACATAATCATACAGTACAGCAAGTGTTGGAATAACAGGGCAGTGGAGGCACAAAAAGAGAGGGGAAGAGATAACCCTGCCTAGGGTGTTGGGGGCAGGAACACTCAGAGCTGAATAGTGTTAATTCAAGTTTCTCCAAGAGGGAATTTCTTTAGCAGAGGGTAAAGGATATATAGGATATTTCCAAGACATTAGGGATATTGTGAGTAGAGGAGGGAAAGCAGCATCTATAAGGGCAGATAAGATTACAACAATTTGTCATGCTGGGGGAGTATTTGTTCTCTAACATATAGTATCCATTGATACTCTATGATATCTCTATATGGGATAAGAGGACAAAAGGAATACAGGATCAGCGCCTGTGAATAACACTAACATTGTCAAATATGCTGTTTGCTGGGTTATAGAGTTCTCCCTATGTCCTAGGTAATTTTATCAAAAATAATAACATTACAGTGAATGATAGAATAACAGGGCAACAGAGGTACAAAAAAAGAGAGAAGAGCTAACCCTGCCTAGGTCTGAGTGTTTGGAGCAAGAACACTAGGAGAGGAATGGTGTCAATTCAAGTTTCAAGAAGGAATGTCTTTAGCAAAGGATAAAAGATATATAGACTGTCTCCAAGACATTGGGGGCATTGTGAATAGAGGACAGAAAGGAGCACACATCATGGAGCAGATGATGTTATTTTCATTTTTCAGAAGAATTAAGGAGTAACTAGTCCAAGTTCAAAAAGATGGTAAGTAGCAGAACCATGATGCCAAGCTAGGTCTGCTTGACTCCGATTATTATGAAATATCATCTCTCTTTTATATGTTTTATCTGGTTTGGCATGGCTTTTTAGAGAGTATAGTCTCCTCAAGGGATCTTCAGGAATGGAAGCAGGAGGCATAAAGACATGAGATTAGTTTGGGCAAAACAAATACAGATCACCTTTCTGGTAAAGGGGGTAGTTGAGAGAGTGGTAGGAAGTGACTTTCTGTCCACATAGATTTGAGAAAGAGACCTTTTGCAAATGCAGACGAAAGGAAATGAGAATGGTATGTAGGTGCTTAGGAAATAGAGGCTATAAAACTGCTGAATAGACAAACCAAAATCGGAAAAGTTTCAAGTAAACGTACAGAAAATAGCAAATGCAGATTTATTAAGTGAAATATAATAATGAGTTTGTAAGGCATAAAGAATCTGTAGAAGCCCAATGTTTCCAAATCTTGCCAGACTATGCAAGACAGACTTCTCTCTCCTCCCTGGCTCAGCTCCTAAACAGAGCTATTATCTGCAGAGATAATTCCAGATGCTCTGACCCCTTCCAAATTCTTATTTGATGATCAATCATCTGGAGTGGAACTCTTACTCCCCATTCAGGTTGCAGGGTGATGCACCAAACTTTCCTCTCCTAATTAACACTGTGGGTCATCCCCATGCACCCAGTAGTTCTTAGAGACTGGACTGTCAGACTCTCAAATCTATGACATTGCCTCTGGGGAGAAGAAGGAAGGGTGGACCCCTTGAGTGGCCTTCAAATGCCTCAGCATTAAAATAGAAAGCTCTCATGAGTGCCTGAAAAATCTCAGCTGTTATTTCTCCAGCTTAAAAATGTTTGAACTCAGAAAGCAATAAACTATAAGCTAAGAAGACCCAAGGAGCTTCTGTGGGGCAGCAGAAGCTGCTTTTAGCTGAACTAGGAAACCCTCTGATTGTCATCATTCCAGTCAAGATTTCAACACTGAAGAATAATCTTGACACAGAGTTGCTGCTGCAAGGCAACTTACTATTTTGCCTTGGCAACTTTACTATTCCTTTTAAGTATAAAGAGTACCTTTTAACAAAGACATTTCTGGGAACTTTAGTTTGAATTCTGTATTGGGTCAATGAGATAGCAAAGAGGACATTCATTCAGAAAAGTTAGAAGTTGAAGTTAGGAAAATTAGAGAATTTCCTATGCTTTTTGCAGCAGCAGGCCTCCTTAAAAGATCCAAATTTTGAAATATCATTAGGACAGAATATTTTGTCAATAAAGTAGTCATGCCATTAATATTCTTTCGCAATTATTCAGTTGGTGATTGTGTTGCCAGAGGTGACTTGCTTATTTTTAATGGTAGTGTTAATGATTGTCATCATGCCTTGCAAATAATCATTACTTCCTTGCAGCCATCATTTAAAGAGACATTAAGATTTCAGCTCCCATGCTTAAAAGTCTTGCAATTAAATTTAGAAAACAAGGCAGCTAGTATTCTGATAAGTACCTACAAACGTTCCTAATTGTTGATGCAAATGAAATGACATATAAAGTTAATACAGAGGTAGGCATGAGAGGCCATGAGGTAGACAAGAGGTATTCTTTGAAGGAAGCCTGTAGTCTAGAGAAGTGGCTGTGGGGAATTCTAAGTGTTGGCCTTGACTTAAATTACAAATGTGGCTGTTATGTTCAGGGATCAAGGACCAGATGCTTATGGTTGAATGAATGATTGCCCTAGGGAAGGGAGTGTTGAAGATTAGCAGGGAAAGCTAAATGGGCATATCAAAAGTCATCAGAAGATATCAAATGTCAGGATAAGCAGGAAAACTCATTAACACATTAAATGTCTTGTCCTTTAAAACTACTTTTCTTGATGGAGTATATTTTAAACAATTAAGCGAAACCTGTTTTAATTAAAGATGCTACTGATGTGATTAAGTTGTCATTTTACAGTGGCATGATGAATTGTAACACTTGGACTTCAAAATTCTCCAAGTGCATTTTGGCAAAAGCTATTCCATGAAGTCATAATCTGTCATCAAGAACCGAAGCATTTAATGGTCAATGCAAATTTGTTTCTGTTTTCAGTGCTGTGAGGATTGGGATGATTTGAAGGGCAACTCTTAGGGTTCTTAAAAGGATATAGGTAATCCAAGGTGATTCAGTTCAGGAAGGTGGCATTTTCTAAACAATCACAGGACTAACCCTGGATCACATAGTTTCAAGATGGAGTTAGATTTTCTAGTCCAGTAGAAAGTAGAATGATAGATAGTAGAGACTTGGAAGGGTTAGGGAGTGAAAGCTGGGGTGGATGATGAGAAATTACATAATGGGTATGATGTATGTTATTCAAGTGACAGATAGCATGAAAGCCCTCACTTGACCACTACACATGTAACAAAATTCCACTTGTATGCCATAAATTTATATGAATTTTTCAAAAAGAGATTTTCTAGTCCAGTAAGGTCCCTATAGTAAGCCACTGAAGAAAATGGCATTATCACCATTTTATAATGAGGAAACATAAGATTTTGAGACATTAAGCCAATTTACTGAAGTTACCCCACTAATAATTTAAAACTTTAGCCCAGTCTGTTAGACTGAAAAGTCCACTGTGCAACACCCTCCCTCAGATTCAATCTGCAGGATTGGTCTAGAAAACATTTATCTAATTCACATTTTCCTTCTACCAGGTAATATGGAAGTTTTTGTGATTTGGTGCTATGCAATGACAAATGTCAGGAAGAGTAATTAAGAATTACTTTCCCTATAGGATTCAGAATATCATGTGTCATTATCTTTGAATATGCATGTGATTTTTGCAATGCTATCCCATTCCATGTGTGCCAATACAACTTTTTCTTCCAAAAGTCTTTTATGCAAAAATATGCAAGTTAATAGCATACCTAGTAGCAATCCTCAAAACTTCACTGGCACATAAACTAAATATAAGCACTCTCGAAAGGTGCTATAGATGGTGCAAAAGAAATACAAGATGATAACTTGACTTTGCTGACTTCAGGTCTTATTAGGAGGTTCTCACTGGGGTGTAACACTGTGCATAATCAACTGCTAAAAGGCTTGAGCCTTTGTGTATGCCAAGGATAAGCGTGTATGTATTGCATCACATAGAAAACAAATGTACCATAAAAGCAGAGAGTCTTTACTGGAGAATGTTATTCTGAGATTTTTATTTTAGAAGGGTAATCTTACTAATTATCTAATTTCCATTTTTCTCTTGGCTTTTAAAGTAGATATATCAATTTTAGATACAATGTACTGACTTTTTATGTTGTCATGAGTAGAGCATGTCCCATTAAAACTGATGTGTGGAGATAATATGCACCACATGGTTTCTTACTGTCTATATGTCTGGCTTTAATCACAGATTCTTCATGAAATGTTGCAATCCTGGGGTGAGCTAGCTGTTAGATTCTTCTGGGGTACAGTCTGGGCTGTGGATTTTTGGTGAAACTGCATTACGAGGCTACTGGGGTTAATTATGTCTGAAAGTTTCCAGTACAATCCACATCAGTTGACACTCTGTGCATACTACATAAACAGTCTGGAGGGAGACCTTTATTAGCAGATCAAGAAAGCAGCTAGCTGTCTGTGTTCTATAATGCCCTTTGTTTTTTAGAGCTTCTGACTCACGTAGCCCTTCTGTTTTATTTAATGTATTCTTAATCAAATGTGTGCTTATTAAGCCAAATAATGAAGAGTCAAGAGGTTCACATCTTGAATACAAATTCCCTATATCTAAGAACAATTCTTAATTTAAGATTATGTGCCCCAGGACAGCAGCCCACTGAATCTGGGGGAAAGCATGCCAATGTTTACCCAGAATTTCAAAGTACATGGTGGCACTGGGAGCCATCCTAACCTGCGGAAGTGCTATGAAGAAATTAGCCAATGAACATACATTAAAGATCTTCTCCCTTGTGTATGTCGTACCTTATCTGTTGGAACTTCTGCCATGTAGAATCTTCCTGATTGTCAATTAACCATAATGTTCTTATGTATAATATTCTTCCTGTTTCTAAACAAAAGAAGGGTGGAAGAACATTAGTCTAAGCTAATCCAGAAATGCCTTTGCCCCCCTCAAGACTCCTGACTTTGAAGTCACTCAGCCTCTTGTGTACACCAGTTCTACTTTACCTGGCACGAACTCTGCATCATCTTATAATGTGGTGAGTTTGGTAAGTTCTAGAGGAGACAGAGGGGGGAATGCATTATTCCAACAAGTCTTCCTAAGAACCTTCATAGCAGAAAAGACTAGGAATTTTGAGGGTCCTGATGGCCTTTTAAGTGAAAATACACTTACTTGGCTATACTTAGTTATAAGGAGAAATCTATATTCACCAAGATGTTGAAAAGCAGGAGAATTTTGCTCCCAATTGGCATCTTTGTCTCTAAACTACGTAAGTGCCTCACAAAGAAAGGCAAAATAGTATAATGGTTAAGAGCAAGGACACGGGATCAGATGCTGAGTTTGAATCCTGGCTTCACCACTTAAGAGGTATGTGACTGTGGACAAGTTATTGAACCTCATGTACCTATTACCTCTCAGTAAAATGTAAAACAGGGATACTAATAGTACCTCACGCAAGGCTATCATGATGGCTAAATTACTTGATATTTGTCACTTGGTAATGGTAAGTGTTAAACAGTTTCAACTGTGAATTCTCAATTCCATCCATTTCTCTGATAGAAAGTTCATTATTAGTCATTTATATATAGATCAACTTTTATATCTATAAACTAATATGAAAAAAATCTGGCAAAACTACAAGATAACTTCTTGCTTTTAGTCCAACACTGGGAATCTGTGACTTTGTGCAATAACATGATCTTTCGGATTTAAGATTCCTCTACTGTTTTACAGAAAGAGGTTGAAGTAGATCACTGATACAGTCCCTTTCAGGTCTAACATTCAGTTTTTCCAACTTGAGGGTTTTGTTGTTGCTAAGCAAAAATAACCCATCATGTTTCCAAATTGCATTAGAATGTTGTTGTTTTTTTCATAAAAATCTTAGGAAATCGCAGGTAGTGTCGGTGATCTAAATGGCATCTCTTACCAACACATACTTTTTTTTTCGTAATAATCTTTTTTTCCAAACAGTTTTGGCAATTGAAGCAGGAAGAAGTGAAACATTAGATTTTTGAAAGCTAAATGTACTGGGGGAAAGGGATGTAAGGTCACCTGGTTAGTTTGAAGTGTGTAATTCTTTTCTCTCTCACCTCATTCTGGCTTCTTCAGAATGGCAGTTGGGTAACACTGCATCAGTGTGATAAGGCTCCCTTGCCCTTCCTAACAACTAAAACCATCCTAGACACCTTTTCAGGGACACTCCCTCCATTAAAGCACCAGAACTTTAGAACTGCTTTTTCAAATAGCAGATACATTAATGATGTTCTTGAGTAACAATTTTCACTAGAAGAGTCTGACTGAGAAACACAGTTGATAATGCCGTACAATATTCTTATATTTAATAAAGGCATGGAGTCTTTCTGCTTCGAGAAACAGTCAGAAAATAGCCCTGGGACACCGATATTAGAAAAGGAACAGACACAAACTCCATTGTATTTGGCTGCCAGTAAAGAGCTCATTTTGTTTACATTATTACTCTCCAAAGAAGACAAGATGAAATTGTCATTATCCAAATGTTGTCTAGTGTTTTCCAACTAAGTTCCTGAGCTAAAGTAAGAGATTGCCAAAAACCATGTTTACAACATTGAATGCATTGTGTAATAAAGTGTTAGGTAGATCAGCTAATAAAATTACTTATTTTAGACTTAGATAAGTTGAATTTGGGTTTAATTCACTACCCAATGAGGACAAAGTGAGTTGGTTTTCTGATAAACTGAAACGTAACTAACTTTTTGTTGATAACAGAGTGTAAGAGCCTTTAGATATTACCCAGGGGAACCACTCCCTTTCAGTGGGAAAAGCTGGCCAAGCTCAACTGAATTGCTAATGGTCATCTATTTAATTGATTTTGATTCTCAAATTTGTTAAAATGCAGTTGGCAAGGAATGTTTTTTATTGTCCCTGTTGGCTGACCTATGGACTGTGAGCTGGAATAGAGTTGGTGAAAGTTTAGGAATGGAGCTGAAATTAAATGTTTAGATTCCCATCATTTATTTCCTAAGGGAAATTTTAACGATTTCATCTCCCTCTTTTTCCTGACACTGAGAATTGCATGACCAGCACTCTCTTGTTAAAGTGTTAGTGGATCAAGTCTTTTGGGAAAAGCTGCAATGTACTTTGAATATTTGGCCCACAGTACCACTTAGGATAATTTACCTGAATTTATTTTATTTATAAGATGCAGAATAGGAAACTGAATCATGATGCTTTAAATATAAATACACCCTGCTCTCAGCATAGTCCTGTGGAATCATATGAAAGAGGTCCTCTCTTCCACACTGCATTTTGCTTTACTTTTATCATTTTAGTTTTGTTTAAATATTGCACAAAAATGTGGACCATTATATTCTCCCTGTTTTTATTATACCTTCTGTACACTAACAATTAATTAGTCTTCCTTTGTTTTGCACTATGAGTCTGAGATGTTTGTTAGTTCTCTACTTTCTTAGTAAATGGTACCATTTAAAATAGATTGTAAATATGTATATAGCATAGATATTTAAATATATATATTATATATGCATACTCAGAGTCCTCTATAAACTCTCTGTTCTACTTGAGACTTTTCATACTAGATCTTTATAATCTGTTTTCTCTTTGTGTTTGATCTTTTCTTTTATCATGTCTACAACAAAGATGTTTAACCTATGTACAAAGGGAATACAATTTGACTTTACATACCCCCTGTAGAAGATCATTTTTAATACTAGTTTGAAGCCACATACATCAGAGTCATTTGGTAAGATGAGATTTTACACGTCTTGAAAAGTCCAGGAGACAATGGTTATACTTGGTGAATCAAATTGTCTTCCTTCCTACTCCATTTTTCCAACTCTTAATACAAGTGAAATGAATGTTCTTGTAAATTTTACTTTCTTTTTATGCCTTTTAGACCATAGTTCTATACACTATGTGCACACATAATTTAGAGACTAGGTACATGCAAAGAGGATAAAGTCACTGCCTTTTAAAGCTCTGTGTTTATGTCAACACTGCCTAGCTAGATAGAAAGCCTAATAAATGAAAAAGGGAACTGGTATTATAATGGTAGTGAATTAGGAAAGCTAATAAAACCAAGATCCGACCAAAGTTGCATTTGGGAGTGAGGTTTTAAGAAGCAGGCAGGACTGCGCACTAATTGTTGGATTGTTATTATATTACATGTGTCTTGGAGAGGAGATAGTGTGACTCAGGGTAGGTAGTAGCTGAATCGGTAGCTCTGGGTTTTATCCATCACAAATTTAGTATTAAAACTTCAGCTGTATTGTAACATTCCTAATGGAGCAAATTTCAACACATGACTTGCTGCTACAGCCAAACACACCTACCACTGCTTTTAGAGATTTTAACACTCATATGAGGACCGGTTCTATTTGGATATTTTCTGAGCAGGATAGAAAGTTTACTTATATCTGCTGGTTAATGTTTATGGCTCTGCTGTAACAATGAACAAAATTAGTGGCTCTGAAGGTTTTCAGATGCAATTAGGTGTAAGAGTAAATTGATTATTTGACCTAAAAAGCCCACATAACCATCCTTTAGTATGAGATAGTTGTAGAGACAGGGAAGATATAACAGAGTATTAACTATAATATACTACCAATGGTATTATTTTAATGGTTTAATAAGCATTTTTAATTAAAAATATACCTTCCTCTTAGTCCATGTGAGAAATGCCATTAATTATAATGTTAAGGCAACATATATGCTAGACAAAAGCATTTTAGTAAGAACACATGAGTGTTCAACATGCCATCCACTCTCTACTTTCTATTTAAGAGTTTAACATACAAAGGTGTTACTAGAGATGCAACTTAAGGATCTAGTATATTCTTTGTTAAGGAGTCTGTTTGTATTCTCTTAAGAAAAGGAAACATTTTAATATTCAAAGGGTAAGGTAGATCTAACATATTTTAATTCACCTAAACTAAGAACTCCAGAGAGTTATAGCTTATTATTCACTCTCTTACTGTATATTACTACTTGGTTGTCTTGCTACCAATATGAAAGACAAAAATGGAGGAAAAAAATCCTCAAATTACTTATCACATAATAACTGCACTTTTTGCAAATTTATTTTATTTCAGAAATGGAAGCATGTTAGCTGGCTGGATAAACCAGAAGTACTCTTTCAAGTCTGGCTGTATTCTAGCAGAGAAAAGAAGAGCCCCCCAACTTTTTTTCATGTTAAATTATTGCGTTTTCTCTTCCCATCGATAGCTTAGTAGGCAGTTCACTTAATCTTAAAGCAAATAGGGAGAGATGGTAGAACTTCTACCACTTTCCTTACCCACCAGCTATTTTTGCTGAGGTAAAATTTTCTAGATACTTTCTAATTTTATTAAGAGAATCTTTTAAATTAGAAGGTACCTGAGCTTTCATAATATTTGAAATGTACCCTCAGGATTTACTTTTTAAAATTTATTATTTCTATGTAATTACCAAGGGGTTTGATGCAATTTAAAAATACAAACTCAAAACAAAACTAATGAAGTGGGAAAATGAGAATAAAAGCTAAATAATGAGGGTTTAGTTGCAATAGTTTTACTGGAAACTGTACTGGAGATTGCTACAAATCATAATGTTTAGCTCTAAGCTTATTGAAATGTAAAGGAAAAAGAAAAAGCAGAACAAACCATATAGTTCTCAACAAAAAACAAAGCACAGCAAGCAAGGCAGGAAAACTAACAAAAATAACAACAAACAGATCATTTAGACAATAAGCAAATATATCTTGGCATTGGATTCTTATGTGGATATTGAGGAGGGACTATGGACTATGCATTGGGAACCTAATATTAACGAAGAAGAAAGTGTTCACAAGACACTGTTCTAGGAAATTTACCTGCATAATCTCATTCATAATTATAAGATCACTATGAAATAAATGTGTTTCGGTAAGAAAGATGAGAACACAGAGACTATTTGTTTTCATTGCACCTACAGATGGCATTGTGTCATATTAAGAAATCTTTTGGGCTGGGCGCGGTGGCTCAAGCCTATAATCCCAGCACTTTGGGAGGCCGAGACGGGCGGATCACGAGGTCAGGAGATCGAGACCATCCTGGCTAACCCTGTGAAACCCCGTCTCTGCTAAAAAATACAAAAAACTAGTCAGGCGAGGTGGCGGGCGCCTGTAGTCCCAGCTACTCGGGAGGCTGAGGCAGGAGAATGGCCTAAACCCGGGAGGCAGAGCTTGCAGTGAGCTGAGATCCAGCCACTGCACTCCAGCCTGGGCGACGGAGCGAGACTCCGTCAAAAAAAAAAAAAAAAAAAAAAAAAAAAAAAAAAAAAAAAACAGAAATCTTTTTTAAATTACAAAACATTTTGTCTAAGAAACTATCCCAACAGTTCTTGTGACAAGCCTAGGATATAATATGAGGAAGGCTGAAATTTTTTATGTTTAATAGTGTCAAAAACAACTTCTGTAAGCATTTATTGAGGACATATTATAATTAACTCATTCAAATCTCAGAAAAATCCTTGTGTTAGGTACAAATAATATTTTACTGATGAGGAAAAGGAGTCACAGAGGGAATCCTGGGGGCACTTTCAAATACCGTAATGAGAGCTTCTCAGATATCTTCTAAATTGGAAGGTTCTCTTGGTAGAATCAAATGTATCTGGAAAATTTTTTCTCAGCATAAGAAGCCTGGGTAACCGTAATTGTAGAACTTAGACATTTCACCAGGAGAATGTCCAAATCATGTACTCCTGTCAATCTAAACTCGCACAGGGGTAGGTTTTAAGATACTTTCATGGATGTTTTTGAGCTTTAGACTGTTGCTCTCAAAAATCAGCTGTCTCAATCAGAGTTATGTCAGCAGCTGAGTTGGAGTCAGGTGGAGTTCCCGAAATGCACAGTTGATACTTTGTTCGTAAAATATAAGAGCGAGGCTTGTACCCTGGCCCTGGTAAGGGTCATTCTACCTCTGTATTGGTGTCCCCTTTTAGAGGTATGAAGGGCCAGGCATGAGTTCCCTTTGTGGCAGCTTTTGCATTGTATACAAGCCACTCTTTGACTAAACCATTGAAATCTATTGTCAGAGCACAAGAGTTCAGTCAAAGAATTGCATCGAAAGTCCCTCAAATCCTCATCCTGCTAACCGGGTAAGTGGCATGGCATTATCTTTATCATTTCTGATGTTGTGCCCAGTGCTGAATGATGGTCACCCATGCAGTGCATCCCCAAATATGCTCCTCTTTCATGGACTATGCTTCTAATTAATTTTTGGCCCCACTTAGTCTGAGATAGAATCATTGATAATGGCATAACTGATTGATTCTATAAATATTTATTAGTTTATTTTACTACTGAAATTAGTAGTAGTATAATTATTAGTAGTATTATTAGTAGTATTAGAATTTCACACTTGGAAAATCCAGACCTTAAACTTAAAAATCAAGATATAAACCAGTAAATATTTAACTCTACATGTGTGTGCATATGTGTGTGTTTAATTAAAAAAAGGAATGTTACTGTTGTTTATCTTTTGGTACAAATTATTACACTGAATCTTAAACTATTAACTCCATCTTTCCAAATTTATCCTGCAAGAATGGAAATTCATAGAGTTCAAACTAATAATGACAGTAAAATATTAATAGAAATGTTAGTATAGAAAGTAGTCACAGATAATCTGGAAGTCGTCTTTCTTACAGATAAGATTCCAATGATGGGGCTGATATGGAAAGCATTGACTTATGGTTTTCAGAGGAAACGTTTACAGAGTAGCATGTTTGTCTGTTTAATTAAACAGTATTTTTGATCAAACGTTTAACTTTAGTATTACTTATAGTTCTCAAATAGTCAGAGATATTTCTATTTTAAAATCTTTGGAAAACCACTTAACTGTTAAAAAAAAAGATTATATCAAATTGGATAAATTAGAGAATGTGATATCTGTTATGGATATAGGACATCTCAATATAATCTCTAATTATCAAAAAGAATTACCATTGTTAAAAGTATTAAGACCACAAAGACCTTAATTTGTAAAGTGATGGTAAAAAAAGAAAAGATAGCTAAATTGCTTTCCATATGAACTTAATAATGATCTGGCTGCCGGGGTAAGCAGCAAGACAGATGAGATGGCTGAAGAAATAGGAGGTGAAACAAAACAGAATGAGGCTAAAGATTATAGAGACAAGTGCCTAAGAGAAATCTGCTCGAAGTAGAAAGTGGGAGAGGGGCAGGGAGTGTAACCAAAGTGTCCTAAAAAATAAGCACATCTTTAATTTAATCTTAAATTATTTAAACTGGACAGATCTATAGTCCCTCTTTAGCTGCAAATGTTAAGCAAAGTCTGTTGTGTTCATAAATTTCTTGAATGAGTTTTAGAGGGAAACATTACAGAAGAGAAACCCTGGTTCACGATGCAACTAGTGCAGAGCATAAGGAAGAAGAGTCATAGAAAATGAAATCAGAATTTTAGTGGATACACAAGATTAAGCATTTAGGGTAAGCCAGAATTTAGAATCAGAGGTGATAAGGAGAAACATAAGTAACTACTTCCCAGAATTCTCCCCATGTAGAGTTGCCAGATAAAAATTAAATACGGATTTCTATTAAATGGCTTCCAATTAAATATGGATTTCAGATAAATAACAGATTTTCTTTTTATAAATATGTTCAAAATATTGCATGTAACACACATACATCTAAAATAAAAAGCTATTTATTATATATCTTAAATTCACATTTAATTGGGAATTCTGTATTTTTGTTTGCTAAGTCTGGGAACCTGCTCCTGAGAACCTCTAGAGATAATGCGAAGGCTGGGAAGTTCCACCTTATCTGGGATGGGAGTGATAGAAACTTGCACTGAACTTTCTTTACAACTCAGAAGGTCTGGTGAACACAAATACGCACAATTAGTGTCAGAATGATTATAAAATCCAGATCCCATGTTAAGTGCCCTTTCTTCTGTCCCTAGTACTGTTTTCAGAACTAGGTAAGGCTATTCCATTAGTAAGTTGTGTTACTACGGCAAGGAAGTATGGCAAGACTACTCCATCAGTAAGTTTTATTAGTGTTAACTTTGTTTAATACTTATGGAATATTTCATCCTACTATTGCCAGTGATTTCGTAAAAGCAAATTATATTTTTAATAACTCACTGTTAACCCACCTTTATATGCACAATTCTTCAGAACATATAAGACATTTCTTTAAAAAAAAAGTTGCAAGTCTCCTTGTGCCTTATTAACTACTTTATCCATGGTATAGAGAGATGGCAGGTAGAATCCTCAGGAGCTTCTGTTAACCATCCACATATTTGTCAAACACTTTTCCCCAGACACATTCTATTTACATTTTATACCAAACTGTGGCAGTCTTAGGAAAAGGCATATTCCAGAAGGATTGTGTGGAAGACTCCTATATTGACCTTCTAAATTAAATAAAAATATAGCATGTTCCCAACATAAAGAAAATCATATTATCCAGACACTAAAAACAGTTGTTGTATATAAGAAAAATGGTAGAAAAGAAAATAAATAGTTTTTCTATAGGAACAACGAAAACCTTGAGATAGAGTCATTGGGTCCCCTCCACCAGCACAGTGGAACCCTACTATAAGGGCATGAGATGAGTTTAATTAGCAATTATTGATTGAGCACTTATTTTGTGCTATAGCTAGACCTTTTGCTCTGTGCTAAAATTACAAAGTACGTCATAGTCTATGCTGTCCTGTATATTTATTCATGTGGCAATCAATATTTGGGCAAAGTATAAAAGGTGTCCAAAAAAAAAAGAGTGATTCTTAGCAGGAGAAGAAAGATTTGCCAGGGACGAAGCATCACAAAGAGCAGCCCTCAGAGTTTTTGAAGGATGGATATGAGTTTGCTAAATAAAAGAAGAAGTTCTATTCCTACTACCCTAAGGTGTGAAAAATGGCAAGTACATCAGTATTGCTCGAGTAAAATATGAGGTGGCCAGAGCCAGACTAGGCAAAAGTCACCATATAATAAAGGGTTGTTCACATTTCTTCACAATGGTAACATAAAAAAAAAAAAAAATGTTTTAGGCAGGAGAGGGTGACTTGATCCCATATGTAACTCAGAGTGATCACTTTGACAGTGACGTGAAGGAGAGAGTCTAGTGAGGCAGGAGCTGTCCCAGGGAGCATAGGGAGGATGCAGTTATACTAGTCTGAACTGGAGATATTATGACTCATGCTTAACTTCATGAGGGATAGATTCATCCATTCATACAATTATCTGTTTTTTCTACAAATGTTTATTGAGTATTTACTATGTGCTGGGCCTTCCTCTAGGTACTGATTATACGAAAGCAAACTGACAAAGACATAATCACCCTCATGGTGATTATGCTGTAGAGAAGAGAAATAAATTTTTCAAAAGTATATCAATTCATTTTTTTTAAATTTATAATTTTAAATTTTATTTTTTAAGAAATAAAATAAATGCTGTGCTAGAACTGCATTATTCAATTCAGTAGTCACTAGCCAAGCATCGCTATTTTAATTTAAATTAGCTGACACAATAAATGAAAACTAAATAGAATTATTCTGTTTCTCAATATTATAAGTCACATTTTAAATGCTCAACACTCACATACTGGATAGCATAAATTATCAAACATTTCTATTACTGCAAAAAGTTCAAGATGGAGCTACTTTGAGACTGATTATTTATATCAGATTATTTACTTATGAGATGATATTTGCACTGAGACCCAAATGACAAAATAGAGTAAGCTACACAAAAATCAAGTAAATAAAGCTCAGGCAGAGTACATGAATTCTGAAGAAGGAAATCAATGTGTGAAAAAGAAAGAAGGCCAAGTGGGCTGGAGAATGTTGTGTGAAGGAGAGAGTAGTGGGAGAAATTTGGAAAGCAGAATCTGGCCATGTAGGCCATGCTAGGAAATCTGACATTTACTCTAACTAAATATTGATCTTATCTCCAAAATTAATTGACGTGTTAATTTGGGAAGCTAGTGAATGGATTAATGTAAGTGAAAGACATGATATAATTTTTATGTTTGTTTTTTTGATTCATTTTAACTATTTTGGGGACTGGGAAAAATGAAGGAAATACACAAACGAGAAAAAATGATGGCTTTGGATAGCACTGACAGTGGAGCTGTAGAGAAGTGAAAGAGTCAAGACATTTTGGGCCTTCTTCTAGGTACTGATTATACGAAAGCAAACTGACAAAGACGTCCCCACCCTCATGGTGATTATGCTGCAGAGAAGAGAAATAAATAAATAAAGAGCAGAGCAAGTAAGTGTTCATGTTTGACTGTAAATGGGGGTGGAAATACATAGGTAAGGAAAAAGGAGTAAGTGGTGTTGCTTCCTGCTGAGATGAAGGCTATGGGACAAGGAACAGCTTCAGGAGGACAAATCAGTTAATTTTGGAGATAAGATCACTATTAGAATTTCAAGGGCAGCCGTTAAGAGATTAGAGGTTTATGAGGTTAGAGAAGAGGTCAGGGCTGGAGATGTATGTTTGGACATCATCAACATATGTATTGAATTTAAAGTCATGAAACATAAGTGCCTGTGGAGGCAGCATACAACACTTAGGCCTGAGTCCAATGTCAACCAAATATTTTCATACTGAGTAGAGGAAGAGAAGAAAACGGAAAAATGACTTAGAAGTACTAAGGGGATGGGAGAAAAATCAAGAGAATGATATCTCAGAAGATAGGTAAGAAAACTTTCCAAGTATAGAAGGTCAGCTATATTGAATGCCATGCAAGAAGGGGTAAGATGAGAAAAGATGGTTAAAATTGAGCATTGTTGGTGCCTGATGAAAGGCAAGTAGAAGTTCGATTTTTTTTTGTTTGTTTTTGAGCTGAGAAAGCGAATGAACAGTGAAACAATGAGGAAACACTTTCTATTTCAGAGAAGGGAGGCAAAGGAAAAAAAGGAGAGAAATTTTGAGGAAAGCTTGAGGTCAAAATAAGGTTGTTTTTGCAAAGAGATCCCCAAGCATGTTGCAGAGAATGATCCTGCATATTGTCAGATATTGATGATGGTAATGGTCATTCACTTTGGTTAAGATGAATGGGAGTTCAATAATAATGGAAAATTGTAATGCATTAATAGTCTTGTAAACAGAAAATATAAAACCTAGCTGAAATATAATATTCTTGGTTAAATTCTATTCGATTTTATTTTACTGATTTTTTCCCTCAAGGTATCTTCAAATCAAGTCTTCCCATTTTCTCATTCTACTATTCATTATTTTCCAGCAGTATATTGTTTGTTTTGGAATTTGAAGACTATTTTTAAGGTCAAGATATTTTGCAGACTCCCACATCGAGTCATTATACCTACATTATGATGAAAAGCTAGTGTGGATGCTTTAAAACAAATTTTATTATCTTGTCACTAAAAATACCCATATATATTCAAAAATAGTGTATATACATAATACCTGCTGATTTAAGTTATAGACAATCTCTAATGTGACTCTCAATTGTAATAACTGAAGTTTTTTAGGCACCCAAGGCCACAGATCGGTGGTCCATATGCAATATGAAAAGAAGGGAGCTAACAAGTAATTGTATATACTATTTGTTGCCTGAATCAGGGAAATTACAAGGAATATACAAGTGCTATTACCCAAATTCAAAAAGTTATTTTTTCAGATGAAATCCTTTGAAAGTTCCAAAACTTCCTTTCTTTTACTGACCCCTAGAAGCTATTGACCCAGTACATACCACAAAATCGGAACAATGCTGAAACTTACGTTCCACAGAAAATCATCATGAAGGAAAACTTGTACTTTCTCAATCCTAAGTATTGGAAATGCAAACTATTTGACCCTGGAAGCAGAAGTGGGTCAGGGAGTTAGTTTAAAACACACACACACACACACACACACACACACACACACACACACACAGAAAACAAAACAGTAAAACCCTAATTTTGGTAAAGGAAAAAAAAAGGTTAACTTTTATCCCAACTATAACTCATCTCAAATCTGGTATTTTTACTGTTTGTTTGAAATTTTGTAATAAAAAAATTCATTTAATCTTTTTAACAACTTTCAAATGACACATCTTATGGTTTTTATAGTACCCTAGTAACAAATACAATTGCTTAAAATGCTATTTTCCTAACAGTTTGTCTTCAATCAGACATAGTATTATCATCTACCTGAATTTATCCCCATTTAAGCATGAAGTCATAAAATTGGACTGTGGCAATGGGATGCATTAAAGTACCTGGGCTGGACTAGCAGTTTGCTTCAGCCTTGGAGCTGACAGCTTTTCTGTGTTTTCAGTCTCACCTGTCTCTCTGTTCTCTATGGACATCTCTTTGCTTGCACTCTGACCAGATCCCTGACCTTCCAACCTGGCTTGTTCTGTTGTTCCCTATGTCTGGATTCACATTTGTTCACCTCTAGTTCTTTAATCAGAGTTGTGCTTTGATCTGTCTGAATTCAGCAAGAGCTTTTACTTTCCTGGGTTGTTGAACCATCATTAGAAGTATTTTCTCAACACCAGTCATTCACATACCACTACTACAAATGTTGCCATATCTGTCAGGCCCTATCCTATTATTTCCTTAATTCTTTTCCATTAAGTTGACTCACTTTGTATACTAAAATAAATTTATTTTTAAAGACAAATTATTATGTCACTCTAATAAAGGGAAAGCCAATATCTGTTGCCATAAATAGAAGGTGAACACAGAATTAAATATAATAAAAACAAGATACCATGGTTAAATTCTGGCTATATGCTATGTTTTGGCAAAAGAATCTAAGTCTGAAGCCTCAGATTTCCTTTGTTGGAAAGGGAGATAAGCAAGCTTTCCAGAGGTGTTAATGACATATTAGTAATAAACTGAGATTTTACTTGACATAATCAGAAGGATTGAAAAACAGGGAAGTGTTTCATTTTATGATTTAATGTTATTTCATACTACTTGTATGTGTCACCTCAGAAGCATCTCATATACCCTAAACATAGCATGAAACATCTAGAATGTTATGTGTCCCATATTTTAGAAGGTATAATTTTAATGTAAAATTAGCTATCAGAGAGTTTGTGCTAAACTTGAATAAAACTTGATAATACAATCAGGTAATGCATGATCTTCAGTCATATTTCCTATGGTTGAGCTATAATATTAGCAATAGACTTTAAGGATCTTTAGAATTAAGGGATCCAAGATAAGTTATGATTGCAATGATTCTTCTTTTTCTTGTCATTTGATAAGACTTTAGGATTCATAGCATAGATTTCAGTGGGGAATGAGTACTTGTACCTAACTTGTATATAAAGTGGAAATTTAAATTCAAAAAAATTATTTAAGTAGAGTTTTTAAATGAAAAATTATTTTTATAAACAAAATGCCTGTCGTGAACTACAAACTCTAGACTAGTTATTTTTATTTGCTCATGTAAGGAAGGGTACCACACACCCACCCACTTCTATTTGAATCTGCACCCCATCTCTAGAGATGCTTCTTTCCTGAAGTTCGGAACTTTGATGGAATGGTGAGGAAATTATTAAAAAACTAATGAGATCCTACCAAACTATGTGATGCATTTGGGGAAAAGGATTAATGCTTTGAAACTAGTATACAATGCAATAAAAGCTAGAGACTCACTTTACTCCACTAGAATTGGCTTACTGTTCTAGATTCTGTTTACTCATGTAAAACAGAAAGATTGACATCCCCAAATTTGGAGACATCATAGATTTCCTTTAGAGAGTAACATTCTACAACTTAAATTACTGAAATATCTCAAAGCAAGCAACTTTTTTTTTTAATGCAGATGAACTTTAGGGAGGTCAAGGTAATGAACTTCCTAAATATTTTCATTCCCTTTATGTAAGGGTACTCTGGCTTCCTCCTGCCTGTGGTTTACTAGAGTGCTTAACCTATAGGTGGCAGTCAGTAAATACAGCACTTTGAAAAATGAATTCTGGTTAGCTAGTTGTTTTTTTTTTTTTTTGTCCTAAAACTTTCTATAAATTTCTTAATCCAAAATCCTTGTTCCCTTGAACTCCAATTGAAGTTTTTTGATACAATTTATGCAGAAACTTATAGATTATAAAAGAATTTGTGACATCTATATCTAATATTTATTAACTTTCACAAATTGTTTTGTCCTTTGACAGAATGTGCCTAACACAATGTGCACTGAATTTCAATGACTGAAGTAAAAGTAAGGTCTAGATGCTGGAGTGTGACTTTTACTTCTTTGTATCCTATAGTTAATAATCCATATGGGCTACTTCGTAAGTGGTCATTGATTTGTCTGTGATACTCATGAAGATCAAATTTAAGACTAAAATAATATAATTTTATAAAGGAGACAGCTAATTAAGGAATATGTGGTAGCATGGACTGAGAATATAAATTTACTAGCTTCCAGATAGTTTTAAATTCACAAATGTTATTGCTAGAGTGAGGTTATTAAGATATGCATACATTCTTTTTAAAGAATATTATAAAAAAGACAATATTGCTTTCCCATCTCTAACTTTGATCATCACTAAATGGTATTTCTGCAAAGCATACAGGATTCGTTGGAATTTAGAAATAAAATAACCACTATTTGTTGAATACTTTCCATACCTTAAATGATGTATTACTTACATAAATTCTATGAAGTAGGGTTGTTCAATATTAATCAAAAGAGTATAAGGCAGACCTGGTTCAACTC
Source organism: Rhinopithecus roxellana (assembly GCF_007565055.1). Taxonomy (NCBI): domain Eukaryota; kingdom Metazoa; phylum Chordata; class Mammalia; order Primates; family Cercopithecidae; genus Rhinopithecus; species Rhinopithecus roxellana. The sequence goes on along the minus strand of NC_044551.1, from coordinate 126,401,842 downwards.
TGTCTGATTTTAAATTATATGATGAACCCACTGTCCCATGATTTCTCCCAGTCACTTTGGATCTTATTCAGAAATGTTTCTGTTCTTACATTTAGGTCCTACAGCAGTGCTGAGCAACCATAACAGTTCACTAGAAGTTTTAGGTCTTCAGATAATGGGTGTTAAATCTCCTCCAAGATTATTACATTACAGTAAGTTGGTCTATTATGTGGACATTATAGAGCTTTCATTGCTCTGCTTCGAAGAATAGACTAAAATAACTTACCTACTTGAAAACACTCATCAGTTTTATGTTTTTTTTAAATAATAAGGCAATGAATTATGGAAATAGCTCAGACTAGTATCTATCTGAATATATAAAATAATAAACCATATTATATTTCTTCTTCATTGTATTCTGTAAACCAGATACAGGACCTAATGAAGTAGAACTGAGTGGTGTAGTTTTATTTTTTTACATTCTTGCTCCTAAGAATTCCCTACAAGTGAAATTTTACCAATTTTTATCCAATGCAGCATTCCTTATGTATACCACATTTTCAAGAAGACATGTTCAATGAATCTGCATAATATCTGTAGGAAAGAAGCAAGTATAATGTTTTCCATTGTAAAAAAAAAAAAAACTATAATAGTTATTAGGTTAACAAGCATTTATTGCCATTTATTTCACCCAGAACTCTTATGCAAGCTTTTATTCTAGAACTGAGAAATCGGATAGACTCTAGAAATGCTAAAAAATAAGAACAAAGGAAGACTTGATTAGAATATATTTTTCTCATATTAAATGGAAAGTATATTTCAAGTCATCATGTAAACCAATCCTTAACTTGGGGGTGGTTCTCATGTTAATTTCTAAGGTTTATACATGGACGTGGTTTTTCTTTCTTTATTTTGTTTTGTCTCTCCCCTTTCACCTTGGATTGACTCTTTCTTTGACTATCATTTCTTTTTTCTTTTTTTTTCTTTTGGGCAAAGGACAACAAATACATTCCTAATTCTCTTTTCTTCTCGACAGTTCTGAGTTTACCAAAGGTAGTAGATTTTAAATTCCTAGAAAAAAAGGTTAGCTATATACAAGAGAGTTATTCCACTAGAGTTTAAATTCTCAAAGGCATTTTCTTTCAGAATTTCATATTTAGTAACACTCTGCTGTCCTAAAGTGAAAGCCAAGAACTATCAATCATTTATATCAGTATTGTCATAATAATGAAAATTAAAATTATCACACTGAAAAAAGACAATACCTGTAGCCATCATGACAAAGAAACTTTTATCTGTGACCTGTTATTAAACACTTCTTTTCATGCTGCATATAATGTCATTGAACTTTCAAATTTTTATTATATCTCATAATATTTTGCTATTAGATTGGTGCTGTATATTTTTTAAAGAGCTAACAGAAAGTACACCAAGAAGCTAAAACGTTGGCACTTTATGGATACAAGGGTAGATTTCAAAGTCTTATAACCCTCATTAAAGTTATAACTTTTGGGCAGTTCTTGAAGGGACATGGAAAGAAGCAAGCCAAAGGAATGTTATTCCTATTCTTTGGGCTACTTTCATTTCACCTTCCAAATTCTGTGTTGATGCCAACTCCTGCTTTTTCCTTCCACAACTATTTCAGTCTCATCTGCTCCTGTCATTTTTATCGACTCATTTCTTCTTTAACTCCATTTCTCCTTAACTGTCCAAAGTGGTAGATACGTGTGAAATGGAAAATTTCATGGCCACTTTGGCAGTAGTGGCAAGTGGTCACTGGGACAAAGACAAAGCTACTTTCTAAAGTTCTTCACTCCTTGCCTCTCATAAATCTTGATTTCTTACCTTTTTCTGTCCTGTTAACTAACTAAATAGTGGAGAAAGAAAGTTCAAGTCAAGAGAAATGAGCAAAGCTCTACCTTAATTTAAAGCAATGTATAAGAATGAAGACCTGAGTCTTCAGATATAAGAGATGGATATTGATAGGAACATGAAAAGAATGGGGGCAGATAGCCTGAAGTGCCAGTCCTTTATCTGAGATAATATGGACTCTGAAAGAAGGGAAGAATTTAACCAAAAGTGGGAAGGTGAGGAGCTGAACAGCACAGAGCAGAAAGCATGACATTAAAGATAGGGGTCAAATGGCCAGAGGAAACCTTGAAGATAAGAAGACATCATTCAAAGAATCGCAAAGTGGAAAAAGAAGAAGTGGAAATTTCTCAGTATGGGCCTCATAGGTTACTGTTTCACAAATAGAGTGTTGATAGGAGGTTATCACTACATTTTAGATAATTTGCAAATACACAAGGAAAATTGTCTTGCTATACCAGAACAAAGCCCACTTATATAAAGAAAGCTAATATCCCCAATAGAATGCCTTATGCTAAAGTTTTTTAAATTTGTGGGGTTTTTCTCTTGTCCTCAACTCTAAATGTCTTTAATATACTGTGAGTACAGTTATCATAATTTCTACATTCAAAAGTTAAAAACCAATTAAATTATAATAAGTGTAACATTTTTTGAGTGGTGGGTTAATTTATACTTACTGGTACTACTGAACTCTAAAATAATCTAACTATTCTGGTCATATCTGTACAACATTTAGAACTTCAAATGTAAAGACTTCAAATAAAAATAATTAAATGAAGTTTAAAATGTTCTTTGTGTTTGAATTTTAATCTCTATTTAAAGACAGATTAGATATTTTGGAAATTTTCATAAAATACCCTCTTTAAATCATATTCATTGTGTGCTTTGATCACTTTTAGAAAAAACAGTGAAAGGAAAGAAGCTGTTTAAAATTAAATATAGTTGGTCTTAAATGAACAGGAAATTAGATTCATTGATTTGACTTTACATGACCATTTATCCACATTCTAACTGACGTTCTTAACATGTCTTAAATTCATTAAGTAGCTAGTTAGACAATCTCAATTTAGATATAGTTTGTTTTTCTACATTAATTCTCTATGTTATCTTCTTACATTACTCACTCAATAACAATAACATGTCTCATTCTTTTGACTTTGATACTTAAAGCAGAACATATTAATCACAAACAGTTAACGAAAATTAATAGAGTACTTTAACTCAGCAGTTGGGGAAATTCTGATAAAGTTATAGAGAAACTTTAAATTGTAATTCAAATCTGGGAACACACATTTGTTAGAATTTAGCCTTTTTATAATAAATGTTTCTTTGAACTTGTGTTGTGATGAGGGAAGACAAGGGAAAAGCCTTGCTGATCTTTTAAACACATCAAAGCCTTAGGAAGCTAAACATGCTGGAAAGATGCTTTTGTCAACCTGAATGGTATCTGTGCCACATCTTTCAATGTTGATATGGCATTTATCTCCTCTAAATGGCAGAAGACCTCCGGTCACTGCACGCAGGGACTCGAAACCAAGAAGTCTACACAGAGCTTCATAATTTCTTTTGGTATCCCTCAAATTTGATTATTGTCATATTTTCTGAAAAACAATTTTGTACTCTGAAAAACAAATACTAAATACTGGTTGCAGAAAATACAGAAGAGTACAAAGAAAATAAAAATAACCAATAATGTCATCACATAGAAGCAATCATTGTTATTTTAGATTATCTTCCTTCTTTCTGATATGTAAAAACTATATGTGTTAAGATAATATGTTAAATTGTAGCTTTTGTAGAAGTGTGAGCATAAAATTTCATATTTAAAGCTTACATTTTATTAGCAATTCTTCAACTCATTAATGCTATTTTTAACCTTTTTCTAACATATTATATGATTATTGGTGGAAGCATAATAATTACATGTTAGAATAATAATTTATTTAACACATACATTTATTTGGACATTTAGATTGTTTTCACTTTGTCATTATTACACATAATAAATCTAATACGCATTTTTTTTTTTTTTTTCTGACATGGAGTCTCGCTCTTTTGCCCAGGCTGGAGTGCAGTGGCACAATTCAGCTCACTGCAACCTCCACCTCCCAGGTTCAAGAGATTCTCCTGCCTTAGCCTCCCATGTAGCTGGGACTACAGGCGCGTGCCACCACGCCTGGCTAATTTTTTGTATTTTTAGTAGAGACAGGGTTTCACTGTGTTAGCCAGGATGGTCTCGATCTCCTGACCTCGTGATCCACCTGCCTCAGCCTCGCAAAGTGTCGGGATTACAGGCTTGAGCCACCACGCTGGGCCCTAATATGCTTTTTAATATCCAAATCTGTTTTTGGCATCTCTGACCATTTTATTTTCTAATAGTGCTTGGCGTATAGAAACATATTGATTTAAAATACTTTTAATTCAACAAACTGAAATAAAGGTTTTCAGTAGATTATTTTTGTGTTTTAGCTAGGCAGTTATCATCAAAAGGTAATGATGGTATGGTTTCCTCTTTTTAATACTTATCTTTCTAATTTTTGTTTAATGTTACATTGCATTGACCTGGACTTGTGAGTTAATGTTAAAAACTAGTTGTGTCAGTGGGTGTAGTTTACTAAGAGGGAACTTCATTTGAATTCCTGGGATATATATCATAATGAGATCTTCTATAATACACTATGGGGCCGGGTGCGGTGGCTCAAGCCTGTAATCCCAGCACTTAGGGAGGCCGAGACGGGCGGATCACGAGGTCAGGAGATCGAGACCATCCTGGCTAACACGGTGAAACCCCGTCTCTACTAAAAAATACAAAAAAAAACTAGCCGGGCGAGGTGGCGGGCGCCTGTAGTCCCAGCTACTCGGGAGGCTGAGGCAGGAGAATGGCGTAAACCCGGGAGGCGGAGCTTGCAGTGAGCTGAAATCCGGCCACTGCACTCCAGCCTGGGCGACAGAGCGAGACTCCGTCTCAAAAAAAAAAAAAAAAAATACACTATGGAATTCAATTAATTAATGTTTTATCTAGGATTCAATAGTATCTTTCTTTTTGTGTTATCTTAATATTTCAGTATCAGAGTTATGCTACTTTTTTGCAAAATAAATTGGGATCACTAATATAACATAAGCTTACCTATTTTAGAAAATTTAATAATATTCACAGGTGAAACCATTAGATGTTAAAGCCTATTCTGGGGATTGAAATTTGTTGCAATAGTAGTGGTAGTAATAGGAGTACTCTATCTTACTAAGATAGCCTCTTTCTTTGAGTCAGCTGTTGGGGAATATAGGATCTAAGAAAACTGGAGGCTCACTTTTGGTTATTTTCAGGTTTACCATTCTGCCTTGCCACTTCCCAAATTGGTTAATAAGTGCTCTTTGTCTTCCATGTCACTTCCTCTATCTAGACTTCACCTTAGCTGGAACTAACTTAGATAAAAAAATTGCTCTGAAATATGCAAAACAAGGAGATTAATAATAATAACTGCCATTTTACCATATCCTTTTATCATTCTTCTACATACTTTTAAGGGATCATATCGTTTAATTCTCACCACAGTTCTAAATTCTATTATTATCTCATATTACAGATGAAAAAACTGGGCTTAGTGAGCTTAAATAATTTGTCCAAGGTTACAAAGTTAATAAGTGGTGGAGCCAGGATTTGAACTCCATCTTTCCAAAGTCCAAATGTATAAGCATTTCTCTATGTGGTCTTTCTGTCGCTTATGATACTCATTAGAGAAATCTTTCCATGAGACAGTTCTCCTCCACCTCTCTCCTGAGGAGGAGGGTGTGGGGAAATAAAGTGATGTGATTACAACAAAACAAAGCAGACAAACATAGAATCTGGCAATCAGTAATTTTGATCACAGTAAGTATTTGAAACTGATTATCTGTCAATATTATGAAACCAAACCACAAAAAGATGAGAATACAATGTATTAACTAGTATAAAATTATGCATTTAAATACCATGAAAGAAATTTTGAAAAATGCCAGTATTTCTTAGACGATTTAAATCATTTTCAGACAAAAATTATATATTTTAAGTAACTCTCATTAAAGAGATAAAATGAATTAGAAAAAAAACCAAAAGAGAATCAAACAAATTAATAATTAGCAGTTATAGAAACCACAGCTCTCCAAAAACATTAATGAAATGCTGATGAAAATTTGGTTTTAAAATATGATGAAAACATGCAGGTTCATTAATATACAATGATAAAGATAAAACAATTCTATCTTATTCATCTACAAATTTGTAGTTCAAATGGTACATATTTTATGTTATCTTGTTTCAGTTTTCTTCTTTTTTACTTTCTGGTCTGTCAAGTATTTGAATCCATAGAATTGTCCTATTTGTTAGACCTCCACTGAAGTTATTACTGTTATTAATATTTATTAATTATATTCTGATTTTTAAATATTCAATAATATGAATGGTTACATGAGTTACTAAAATGGGTATGCTTAGGTAAAGTAGCATATTCTATAACATTTGTTTATAGATTATCTTTCATTTTCAATCTGTACTTTCCCAAATTGTATAGTCAATAGAGTGAAAAGCAGTATATTAAAGCTAGGCAGGCAACTCTAATCATATGGCTTAACTGCTATATGAATTGGTACAAAGGATTTGTTTTCCATAATTAGCTTCCATGTGCTAAAAAATAATTTAACCAAAATAAATAGAATGTAATTGGCCTCTCTTAATAATGCTCAGGTTGTAAATCCATGAATACATTTAACATGACAAAAATTATATCTGTCACATAGAATTGGGAACACAAAAATCTAAATGATTCTTACCAGTAGAATTCCCAAGAGAACTTTTGCTTAAATTTTATTTTGATAAAGTACCCTTAACATGAAAGTATGTTTTTTGTTATATACTAAGATACATACTAAGTAGAATACTAGTTATAAATAGGATGGAAAATATAGCCACTAGAGTTTAACTTGATACAAAAAGGAAAATCTGGAGATCTCCAGTCTACTTGGGCATGCTTAAGGGAAGGGAAGGGAGAGTAAGTCATTTCTTCTCACCATTAAGAAAAGATGCATGAATGCCTCTTGGTGAGTGATCAGTGTTATGAGTGATTGTTGTTATGTTATGATCCTACCTGTTACATATGTTACATACGTATATATGTTACATATTCCTACCTGTAAGCCTAGTTTAAAAACCAAATTCCATTTATAACTGATAATTAGAAAAAGATTATTCAGATTTACATGTTCCTATCTTGCTGTTATTTATCACTCTTTCATGATGAGGTTAAATTTTGAGTCTGGAAGTACATGGAAAGGTTAAATTGAATCAAATACAATATTATATCTTTTTAAAATCCTAACGTTAGTAGGGGAAAATGTTCAAGTGAGAATGACTAAGAGAGACAAAGAAAGGGAAAAGTTCTTCTGTGATACAGGGATTTATCTTTTGCTTACTTATGATTTCCTCCCAACATTTATGATCAATTTCCACTGAGCCTTTCCTGGGCTTGTTTATGCAAGTATCTTTATTTGTCAGCTGACTAAACAATGTCAGGCACCAGCTATCATGTTCACCAGGCATTACCATATCAGGTGGTAACTACTCTGCAATAGTATCATCTTTTTAGAGCTAGTGAAAAGCACATTTGGCTGGTATTGAAAAAAATATGAGTTTAAATTTCAGCTATCCTAACTACCAGTTGTGTTAAGGTAGGCAATTCATTCAACCATTAGGACATTCATTGCGTCCAATCCAAATTACTGACATTCTTTAATGTGACTTCTAAAGATATTTCCACTGGTAAGTTTCTAACTTTGTGCACATGTACCCTAGAACTTAAAGTATAATAATTTTTCTTTTTGTTTTCCTGTGTGAAGTAACCATATTCCCCTATGTAGCTGGGATAGGAAGGTGGCTGACATTTCTTTTTTTTAAGTGACTTGGGAGAGCCTTTATGTTGGTTTTGGATTTTAAGATTTCTTTGTAGACAATCCCTGAGACTATTCGAGAAACAAACTTAGAATATTCTATGAAAGGACTAGAAGAAGCAGTATTTTCAAATGAATTCTTACTCTGGAGTACAGAGATAATATGGCAAAATAGGAAGGAATACAAGGCCTAAAGTTGTGGACATAAGGATAGGGCACTATGTCCTCATTCAAAATTTAAAAAATGTAGCATAACAAAGTTTCAAGACAAGTAACTGAGGCTTGCTTGGAAGCAGAAAACTGCGAAGGTAAATTTGAAGTAATATTTACCATTATTTTAAGGAAATGGTGACCCTCCTAGTTGAATCAGCTTTTGCCCCACGTCACCATTTGTTTCTGAAAAGAAAGCAGGTGTGGGCCAGAAGATTTCATCTACTGAAGAGGATGAAAGCTACGCTTAAGGGGTAGAGTAGGGAACCAAATTTAAAACAGAGATACAAGTCGCAAGCTCTGCTTTCTCTCCCCCCACCTTTTCCTACAGTCACACTCCTCACAGATCGAATAAAAATGTAGAGATGCTGAGATACCAACACACATTATTTTTTACTCAAACTGGCAGCCTCACGTCGTCTCCTTCCATTGCACTAAAGAGGCAACTGTTGAAACTATGGAACACAGAAGGGAAGGATTCCGGTTCATCTGTTGATTAGCTGGAGTTAACATTTCGAAAATAAACAAAATGCAACACAATCTGGTGGTTAAGGTTTGATATCATACATGAGTTTGGACCTTGACTCTAACCTCTTTTAGTTTCAGTTTTCTCATGTATATAACGGAGAATATAATGGGGCCATCACACTAATGGCCGATGTTTGCTTAGCATAGGGTCAGGGACATAGTGATGCCCCATAAATGGGACTATTATTAATCTTCTATAAATTGTGTTATACTTTAACGTAGTCATTTATTTTTTTTCTTCCTCTCTGTAGAATTAACTCATGACAAAATACCACTGCTGGGTTGCCTTCCTTGCTTAGGTCTATATTCTCAGTACTCAGAACAGTGCTTTGAACATACAGGTTTTCGTTGCTAAACTTTGACTATTCTACTGTCTGGGAAGAAATCTCACTATGCAAGAGTTAAGTGCATCTGGCTATATATACTCAGTGTTCCATCAACACAGCTTAATTCTGTAATAAAATACACAAAAGTAGTGAGTATTTTCTGTCTAGACTGATTTGAATATGTATTTTTACATAATTATAGAATTGTAAAATTTTAACTTTGGTTCAACAAGTTGTAATTTTTTTGGGGGGGGTCAAGACTTCTTTTTAATTAAAATTTACTAAAATAAAATAAAAGATAAGAGGAACACAATGTAAGTCCTAATGCATATACTGTCCTATTAAGCCTAGATATAGAAACTTTCTAGAGATTGCCAGTGATCAAGAACTATGTAGTTTTGCCACATGAGCCCTTTCAATCTGGTGGATTTAATTTCTTCTTCTTATTCTTCCCCATCTCCTTCTCACGCTCTTGCCCTTTTCTCTCCTCCTTCTCCTTCCCCTCCTGTTTCTTTTTCTTCCTCTGCAACTTCTGCTAACTAGAAACTTCTTTCATATCATGTGCCAAATATGTTTCCTTCCTTACTTAAAGTAATTATGTACCAAAGAAAATCACTTAAACTCATGCTACTCAAAGTGCGGTCCTAGAACCAGCAGCATTGAAATCACCTGGGAGTTTGTAACGCAGAAGCTAAGGCGTCACCCCTGGTGATGTGTATAGTTTGAGAAGCGCTATTTCAGCCAAACTTGTAACTACTCTAGGGAAGATATGGTTTTATCCACTAGAGGGCAGTAGGACATATGTGCCACTGGCATTGCATTTATTTCCCAAGTATAATTAAAAGCTCTTTTAAGAACTACTCTCAGTTGCCAAATGGATAGTATGCTTGGTTCCTTTAAAGGAAAAAACAACAAAGTCAAACCAGGTTACATAGAGAAATTAAACATGTGAGATTAATGAAATAAGCAGTTCTATGGCACTAGCATAGTATAAAATCAGGTGCCAAATCCTAAATTGTGATTTTGGCTCTTGTTCATAGATCATAGAATTATAAAGCTGGAAAAGTCTTTGATAATCACCTCTGGGGCAACTGACTTATTTTACAGATGAGGAAGGAAACTCCTAGACATTAACTGGCTGTTTCAGATTCATACAGCTTCCAATTTGCCAAGCCAATAGCAACAAAATCCCTACCCAAAGACTGTGAGAGAGAGAGAGAGACTTTAACACGATGCTAAACACCTCTCTGTATTATTTAAATGGAAAAATGGGGTTCATACTTGTGCTTTACACATCTATTGGGTTTAATAGTATTAGTTGTTTCTGAAGAAGTGGGGAGATAGGGAGGAATTGGTAGGTTATTTTTTCCCTTCAAGTTATTTATATTCAGCTGCACTACCATCAGAACACAGCTTGCATGTCTCCATCTCAAGCCCAAAAGTGTCCACATGTAAATATCAACCAATCACTAAGTATTGAGTAACCACAATATTCATGGCACTGTTCAACATTCTTTTTAGCATGATGCTAGCATGATTTCTGTCCTCAATGATCTTTGGTTATGTGTTGTTAACAGCCTGGCTGGTAACTGCTTTTAATTTTCAATCCTTCATGTTTTTTGCATGCAAAATGGGATCAACAACATTGTGTCAGACTCAGAGACACAAAAGGTGATGAAAACTGAGCTGGTGGATTCTCATTCATCTAAGGAACTGGCAAGGCTTTACAGAGAAAAGAACCCTAATTGCACATACAACACCCACAGTACAACTTGCTCATATGTCTTCAAAATGACCTTTTAAAGAGTGTTTTAAATGTCAATGCTTTTTTAGAAAACATTGAATCAAACATGAAAATTGCTTGAGAAAAATTTTGCAATCTCCAATTAAAGGCACAGTCACATTTCCAGTTTCGTTTTCCTTTTTCTCTTATGATCAGTGGAATTATTTAATAAAACCTAAAATCACATGACGTTTATGGACGTATTTGGATACTGATAGATGTTTGCAAGCAGTTTCTAAGAAAGCGCCTGAATTGTTAAGCAAAGCTCCAAAGTGAAAAACATAATAAGCAAAATCTTGGTGTAGTGGCCCCAGAAACAAAGGAACTCCTAAAATAAGTGCACAAAACTTTTAAGCACTCTCTTGTCTGGCTTAATTTGTATCTTGACAAAAGGAAGAGGCTTGTCAGAAATATAAATTTAGCTCCCAAAGAAATCTTTCAGAACTATGTCTTCAAACCACAGAAAAGCACTTCTAATTTGCCTGTTCTCATTTTACCATTAACTTTAGTATATAAATAAAGTCATAACCAACTGTCATAATTTTACCAGGAATCACTATTTATAATGTCTTTTCCCCATGATCTCACATTAATTATTAAGAATATGAATGCAAAATACTGTTTGTGAGACAAAGTCTGAAGAAAACATCCATGTTTTTTATTTTAAGCGAACAGTCAATAATCTCACAAAACATGACGTCCGATCAATCAAGTTGATAATTCTTAGTTTATATTTTGAACAGTTTAAATTGTAATTTTGATATTTTTCTAAGAGACGGATGAGGTTTTATATTGCTTATACAGGCTATATATGCTCTCTATCCTATCAAATAGTACATAGCCATGAAACAAAACAGTAGCATTTAATATGCTTTATCTTCAGCATTCATTACACACACAGTTATTTTAGGAGAGTAATGTTACCATTTGGACTTACTGTACCTATTTCATCTGAGAACATCCTCTGTTTTCCCCTCATTATAATAAAAGAATAGCTCTCAATTATTGCCAGTAATATTAGTGGCACACTCATGTTTATATCTCAAATATGCTTTTAATTTTCTGAAACAGAGGCAAATTGCTGGTGATATCTTAATGTTTTCAGGTAGTAATGCCAAAAGGCTTGGATCTGATCTTAAACTGAATATTTCCCAGATGTTTGGTAGGGTGAAAGGTGGAAATGCTAACAGAAACCAACTTCCTATCCCTGTTATACTTACTTAGGTGAATTTTAAGTAAGGATTAATTAGACATTGAGACCTTATGAGCAGTCAACTTCACAGCTCCCAGAGATAAAAGCTGGGGGCTTGCTCAGTTGTAACATAAGCCATATGTTGAGAAAGAGAAGTCTCAACTGCCACTGTCTCCCTGCACTTTGTTTACAGTGCTCCTTTAACTTTCTTTTGAAAATGCAATACTTTTGAAAATGTTGAAAAACTACTAAAGGACTAGACAAATTATAGTTTTTGAGTAAGTATTGGGTAATTATTAAAGTTGCGAAATACATCCAAAAATTTAACTCACAAGAATGAGCTCATAAATATAAAAAGACAGCTTAAGAATGAAAAGAGGAAACTGCTATTAATGTGACTTATCCTAGACCAGCTTTGTACTGGCAGATACCCTGAGGACACTGAAGCTCTGAACACTCTATGTCTCCATGGGAAGCCAGGCTGCCTATTATAGGAAGAAGAATTTAGCACAAATTCACAGTTGTTTGCCCAGATTCAGTGGAGACTAAAGATGAACTGGAACAAGGTCTTGCCAATTACCCATGCTTAAGGGTTGGGTGCTTTAGCTTGACAAGATTTTGCCACCTAAAACAGCTGTTTTGTGTTGGAGACTAGATGGCAATTTTGCCAAAACTACTTAAAAAGTCTGATCCATCAATTTCAAAGCAAATGTTTCTTATATTGGGTTACATGCTCATTTTTGTGATTTTTTTTCCATTTAAATTTTCATGTGAATATGAGTTCTAGTTTAGGTTGGAGGTGTTGATGAAGTAGCAGATAGTGATGCCAAGTTAAGAAGCTATGACCAATCTATACCAGTCAATGAGAGAGATCTACTTCTACAAATATAGAAAAGACTAGGCCGGGTGTGGTGGCTTACGCCTGTAATCCCAGCACTTTGGGAGGCCAACGCGGGAGGATCAAGAGGTCAGGAGTTCGAGACCAGTCTGACAAACATGATGAAACCCTGTCTCTACTAAAATTACAAAAATTAGCCAGGCGTGGTGGCACACACCTGTAATCCCAGCTACTCAGGAGGCTGCGGCAGGAGAACCACTTGAACTCGGGAGGCAGAGGTTGTAGTGAGCTGAGATTGCACCAGTGAACTCCAGCCAGGCCAGCGTGGGCGACACAGTGAGACTCTGTCTCAAAACAAAACAAAACAAAAGACCGTACTTGGTAAAACCAATAGAAATCAATGGAATGCACCTATTTACTAACAGTAAGAGCACAATCTACATTATCAATTCTTCAAATATGTCAACTAGTTATTCTGGGTTGGAATCCACTTGAAATAATTTTTTTATAAGGTTTTCCTCTTCTTAGGCTATTTATTTATTTAGAGACAGATTCTCACTCTGTCACCCAGGCTAGAGTGTAATGGCACAATCATGGCTCCCTGCAGCTTCAAACTCCCGGGCTTAAACATCCTCCCAACTCAGCCTCCTGAATAGCTGCAACTACAGGTGTGCACTGCCATGCCCAGATAATTTTGTATTATCCCCACTTATGAGTGAGAATACATATTTGTCTTTTTGTGTCTCACTTGTTTCACTAAAAATAACAGCTTCCTGTTCCATCCATGTTGCTGCAAAAGACATCCAGACTGGAGTGCAATGGTGCAATCAGAGTTCATTGCAGCCTCTACCTCCTTAGCTCACGTGATTTTCCTACCTCAGCCTCTTGAGCATCTGGAACCACAGGCATGCACCACCACGCCTAGCTAATTTTTCTATGTGTGTTTTTTAGTGACGAGGTCTCACTATGGTGCCCAGGCTGGTCTCAAATTCCTAGGCTCAAGCAATCCTCTTGCCTTGGCTTCCCAAAGTGCTGGGATTACAAGAGTGAGCCACCATGCCTGACCATTAGACTTTTTGAAAGTATTTTATGCATATACATGAGATTGTCAGTATGGGTTAAGATCTCATAGGTAAGATAATTATAAGGGTTAAGGGAAATGTACAGAATCTGAGAAAGTATGTATCTTGTAAAGAAAACAACTGGTTATATGTTTTTCTGCCTGTAATAAATTCGGCAGCAAATCTACTACCTAAAGAATTTTTGTATCACCATTTTGCTTCAGTTTCAAAGTCAAAAATATCTCTGACTTTCCAATGTGATTACCTTGTATATAGCAGTTACCCAGCAAGGGCAACTAGAAAACGAAACCTATTGATTCTAATGAGCCGTACACTCCTCACTCAACATTTATGCCAGTAGTTTTGGAGGGGTTACATAAAGGTGAAAGCAGGAAAAAAAAAAAAAAAAAAAAAAAAAAAAAAAAACAAACATGAAAACAATTTTCAAGTGCAGCCACTTAACAGTATAGTATGAATGTCCCTTGAAGTTTGTGAGTGGGAAGACATCTAAGGAAATGTCTCTGTAGTTCTCCTTTTGGAAATCAAGCTTAGCTGGACAAGACCCCTGGCCACAAGCCTATGCAATTAGATTGCTTATCCCAGCACCACAAATGGAATTGTTAGCAGCTGTATTTGTCAACAGACAAGTTGGAGAAACAATAGAAAGAGGAGCTGGTGATGATGACAGAGGAAGGGTGTGAAATGGTTGTGTGCTTCCTAGTAGTCCTTAAGTCTCCACATACAGAAAAGCATTTGTCCTCCTCCCTATAGTTAAAGTGTTGAATGACTGAGAAGGCAAAGAGGGATGAGAAAGCTGTTTGTTGTCTAGAGGAAGAAAGATAGGATCTCCTACCATGTCAGAAAGCTGTTAAACACTCAAGATGAAAACACTCATGAAGGTTTTTATAGTTCACAAACAATCATAGTTGTATTAATATTTGGATGTTTGCAGCGGACCTTATTACCTTAACATCCTTGACCAAGTTTCTGAGACAAAGAATATCCAGGGTGTGGACTGAGATATTGTACTTTGTGGTTAAGGGACTGTTTTTAAAAACCTTTTTTAAAAGGTTATTATGACTGCAAACTTGGGTAAGAAAAGAGTACCAAAGTGGTCCTTGGCTTTTGTTGTGGTTGAAGCAAGTGAATTTAGAAGAAAAAGGCTGAGCAGAATAATCTCTCGGTTTTAGGAATCCAGTGGGCTCTTTTACTTTGTTTCTTTCCTTTTATGCATAACGAGTCCAACCAAATCGCCTTTTTTATGTTTCATGAATTAGATGGCATTTTCTATGCTTTTTTATTCTTTTTCCACATCGAGCACAAGAATCTTTTATTGTTTCAAGTGTGATTTTTCCATCAATAGGCAGTTTTTTCACATTTGGCAATCAGTCCATCGGGGTACACGTTTATTATTTTGAGTTAATATCCATATGTAAAATAATGTGAGGATTCAGCCTCAGGCTGGAAATCACGCTGAAGACTGAAGAAAAATTGGGGCAGTGGGGTAGGGAGTGCTGCTCTATAATGCTGCCTACCCTGGAAGGGCTTCTGATTTTACCCCACTGAGTACCCTGGGCAGAGCTGAGACACGATTAAGTAGGGAATACCTGCCAACAGAGGAGCAGCTTCCCTTTTCCTGTAGCGTCCCCTTTCAACTTGAGAACTGAACCATGGTGAACAGAAAGAACACCCAGCACTTCTTTCTTCTTTCCTTTTTCTAGGAAAAAAATGAGTTTGCCAAATTGAAACAACTACTTTTCACATGAGTTTCTTCAAATAATTTATTAATTTGTTTATATATATATACATATGAAATAAGAGCCCGGTGCCGGTAGTACAGCATCAGGTAAGAGAGGCAGATGAGGCCCATATGAAGAAAGAAGAAGTATGCTTTCAATAAACTAAGGGCGGTCTCAACACTTTGGGAGGCTGAGATGGGAGGACTGCTTGATCCCGGTAGATTGAGAACAGCTTAGGCAACATAGTGAGACCTCTGTCTCTACAAACAATATTTTAAAAAAATAGCTGGGCGTGGTGGTTTATGCCTGTAGTCCCAGCTACTTGGGAGGCAGAATTGGGAGGATCACTTGAGCCTGGGAGGTTGAAACTGTAGTGAGCCATGATCATGGCACTGCACTGCAGCATGGGTGCAGAGTGAGACCCTGTCTCAAAAATAAATACATAATCAACTATGGGCAAGTTGGATCTCTTTTAACTTCAAGCCAAATTTGCCATCCTCTTCATCATACTTCTCAATTCTACTGTATGATCAGAGATAAGAATTTTGAAAGATCTTGAAATCTGCACACTAAATATTTCTCCTCTAAATGAAAAGATACCTAGCTCTTGTAACAGTGCATTAAGAAATAGGCTCAGCTACACAGTAGCTGTAATCTATACATAAGGAAAAATTGCTTAATAGAGTTCTATTCCTGAGTTCTGTTTCCATGGTTTGTCAGAGTTTAATTAGGTTTTTCAAGCTTTTTAAGGGCATGTCTATTTTTATTTATTTCTGTTTTGATTAAGTTTTATTTTTATTTTTAAATGCTTTTTGTACCTGTTTTTGTATAAGATAGATGTGTATCTATTCATATACATACCTATTGAATAATAGTGACTGTGAAATATATGCTGTATGATGTGTACTGAATTTGAGTCTACTTTGTTAAAATACAGAGACTTCAAATATATCTTTTCTGAAATTAAACTATGACACTAAATTTGATGTCTATTTGGATATCATTTATAAAATCCTTATAAAAACAAATAAACAGGGTTTACTTTGAATTTTACCAAAGAATAATCTACATTGAAATTGTTATGTTACATACAGTTTTTTTCCTGATCTTTAAGAATTAGCATAAAAAGAAGAAACCTTTGCAAAAGAAATTGAATAGTATGAAGCTGTTTGGCTTGTTCTTTATAGATGTTTACATTAATTTATTAATCTGACTTGCTAAAAAGTCAACCAATTTACCTAGAATTATGTTTTGCCATTTTGGTGGCAAGTTGCAAAGTTGTTTTCAAATTTATTCAGTCTTTTCCAGCTTTTGTTTTTCCCTGTCTCATATTTATGTACTGACATTTTAATCATCATGCATTATTATAAATTATTTTATTTCAGTTGAATTTAATAATTGTCTGACAATACTTTATACGCTAGTCAGATTTGAGAAAATCAATTTAAAGTCCTTCTTGTAATTCATTATATGCAATAAATAATGTTAAGAGAGTCTTTCTTCCAGAAGGAATGCCTTCAGATTTTGACGAATAAATGTAAATAGAAACATTTCTTCAAGATATGATATTGTGGAGTTTTATATAGCTGAACCCAGGTACATTAAAAAGAAGCTTAAGATAATGTTTCTCTGAATATTCTTCTAAGTTTTAAAACTTTTAACAGTTTCAGATAAAATTTGATGAGGAAAATTAGACATTTACAGTTAGCATGACTTGGATATATATTTTAATAATGTATTTAATGATGTAATATATACAAAGTCAAGTCAGTTCAATAATTTTCTTTTTTTCAGTGTTTCTTCTCTTTTAACTTTTAGTTTTTGCCTTCCCCTTTATTTCCCAGATCCCAGCAATATTTTATGTGCATGAGAACTCAAGTGCATAGTAGTTTTAATCTATCGTCTATTCTTAAATAATGAAATGTCAACATATTCCATTTAGAATAGTTTACTAAGACACCAAGAGGGGTATGAAATAACATTTGTTTGTGTGTAGATAGACAGGTAGATAGATAGGGATATACATTATTTTTCTCCACTTACAATTCTCTTTGCATTTTAAAAACTCTTAATTTTTCCTGTTGATTATGTAGCACCAATTCCCACATAAAATGTTTCCCTTATCCATCAGTTTTCATTTTAAAATTGGATCAGATAGATCATGCTTTTTCTTAAAGGTCATGAGCACTTTCTCAAGAATATACTACTTTAAAATAATATAAGCATTTTAAAAAAGCAAAATGGGATAATGGGACAATTGCTGACTTTTTCTCTCATGAGGAAACAGATCATAATGTGTCAGATTGTACTCATCCTCTCTAGGAATTTCTTTATAGATAGTTTGTTAACTCAAGATTTAATAAAAGTGTTTCATGACCTTTAGAAAACCATCTTACCTAACAATCCACTTCCCACATTTAATTACAAAAAACAATAATGCATATATGTTGGATTCTAATATCAATCCTTAGTTGCATCTCACTAAAGAATGAGTAATGATCCCTCCCCACATGTGGTTAAGGTAAGAGTAACTGTTCTTAGATCATCTCTAGCCCAATGTTGCTTTTCCCATATTATCTGTACTAGAATGTCAGATTTTTATGCTGAGTTCTATTATTTGTTTTATTACTTTCTTAAAATTCAATTTTTAAGCACCAGGAAAACCCTTTAGATTAATTTCTATGAAAGTACTTTCTCTAGCATGCTCTGCAAAATACTGGCTGTATGCTTTACTGGTGGTCAGAAATGATGTATGATGCTGTCTTCTTGTATTTCCAACCTATGGTTCTGTTTTCTTTGCCAAGTGTGTGTGTGTTGTGGCAAAAATAGGACATTTCCATGGACTTTGGGGATAAAAAAGCACTTCGATCTTGGTGTTCAGCCCAAAGGGGGAAATCTGTAGTCCAGAAAGCCATGACCTTCCAGAATATCTTGATTAAACATCTCCTTTACAGCAGAAGCCAAAAATCTTTATTGTCAATATTATAAGATACAGCAGTGGTCCCCAACATTTTTGGCACCAGGGACTGATTTTGTGGAAGACATTATTTCCATGGACCAGTGAAGGAGATGGCGTCAGGAGGATTCAGTCACATTACATTTATTGCGTACTTTCTTTCTATTATTATTACTACATTGTAATATATAATAGCATAATTATACAACTCATCATAATGTAGAATCAGTGGGAGCCCTGAGCGTGTTTTCCTGCATCTAGATGGTCCCATCTACTCCATAATCTCATTTTGGTTGCTGTCACTGCAGAAAACCCAGATTCACAAAGATGGAATGTTGGAAATTGAAGCAGGCTCTTTGGTGATTTTGTGGCAGTCACAGGATATTCTGCCTTGACTTTAATCCAGAACATATGGAGCTTTGAAGTTGTCTCAAACATATTTTAAAGTCCACTGTCATTTGTGATCTCAAGCAGTTGACCCTCTTCTAGCATGGACAAAGTCCATTCACCTGGCTTATTCATAAATAGGTCGTGAATCCATTTCTTCCCAGTTTGGGGGTCTTTTGAGTAATACTCAAACTCTTTTGAAAGCTGAGGTAAGTTATCATGCACCAGCTGGGAGAAAGAAGGCCCTGGTTCAGTCTCCTTATAAATCACAGTTAATGTTTAAAACCTATCAGAAATCTCAGTGTCCACTCATCACCCCCATAATTCTAGTTTGACTTTGAATGCAGATCCTTTTGCTGACTTGAACATAGTTCTCATTCTCCCCTGAAGTGACAGATTGAGTTTGTTGACTAGGTTGAATATGTCACACAAATAGGCAAGTTTTGGGACCTATTCTGTGTCACTGAAATGTGCTGCCAGTGGTGATTATTGTTCTGAAGGAAATCTCTGGAGTAGTTCTCATAACTAAAAAACTCTGGCCAGTGATCTACCTTTAAAAAGCCATCTCACTTCTGTGCATAAGGGAAGATGTAGCTGGTCACGGTGGCTCATGCGTATAATCCCAGCACTTTGGGAGGCTAAGGCGGGCAGATCGCTTGAAGTCAGGAGTTCAAGACCAGCCTGTCCAACATGGAGAAACTCTGTCTCTACTAAAACTACAAAGATTAGCCGGGAGTGGTGGCGGGTGCCTGTAATCCCAGTTACTCAGGAGGCTGAGGAGAATCGCTGGAACCCAGGAGGCAGAGGTTGTGGTGAACTGAGATCGTGCCACTTGCACTCCAGCCTGGGCAACAGAGCGAGACTCTGTCTCAAAAAAAAAAAAAAAAGAACATGTATGTGCTCTCTGTCTATCTCCTCACAGAACTCTGCAAACAGACATGAGTTAAGGACATGTACTTTAATCTGGCTGATAATTTTAATCACAGCCTGCAAAATGTTGTTAAGTTCAAGTGACATTTCTCGGCATTTCTCTATAGATGACACAGTGCATAGACCGAAATTCAGAAGTGAACTCTTTGACCCAAGCAGTGAAATCAGAAAGCCATTTTAATCATGGCAGCTACTCTGTCTATGCATATACTGACACAAAATGACCAATTCAGTTTTCTTGATATGTATTCATTCGAAGACTTGAACATTTATGCAGCTGTGGTGTTGATTGGCAACAAAAGTGCACATAACAAATCCTCATGCACATTGTCCTGAAAAATATATTGCACTAAAACAAGCATTGTTGCCTTGTCAACATTGATAGATGCCATCAACCTAGACTACATACCATGGGGACTCATTAATCCTGTTTAACAATTGTGCCCTGATATCCCCAGCTATTTCATCAATTGGTCTACTTATAGTGCTAGCTGAAAGAGAAACATGTGCCACCTTTTGAATTTCTGCCTCTTCTGTAAGTTCATGACAAATGTCTTTAGCAGCAGGAAGGATGAACTCTTCACCAATAGTAAAGGACCTCTTAGCTGTAGCAATGTTGTTAGCCACTAAGAATGATGCTCTCAGTTTAGATACATTTGATGAAGTGGTGTCCTTCAATGTTTGCTTCTGTTCTTCATGTTCATCTTTTTTTCTTTTCAAAAACTTCAAAGGGGACTGGCACTTTGGGAGGCCTAGGTGGGTGGACTGCTTGAGCCCAGGAGCTTGAGACCAGCCTGAGCAACATGGCGAAACCCCATATATACAAAAAATACAAAAATCAGGCATGGTGGCACATGCCTGTGGTTCCAGCTACTAGAGACACTGAGATGGAAGTATCACTTGAGTCCAGGAGGCAGAGGTTGCAGTAGCCAAGATTGTACTACTGCACTCCAGCCTGGGTAGCAGAGTGAGACCCTACCTCAAATAAATAAATAAATAAATAAATAACCTCCTGAAGACTTGAACTTGACTTTTGATGCAGAGTGCTTAATCTCCATGTAGTGAAGCAGTTTTGAAGGTTTTATGGCTTTGTTGGATAGTCAGTCACCACATATTATACAAAGCAGGCTTTCAGAGTAAATGTGACTCACCTGTTGCAATTAATCCATAATTTAAGTAGGACTCTTGTTATTTTCTTTTAAATACTGATATTTTGGTAGGCTGTCTTAGAGTCTTCTGCTGTTTCATCACTGGGTCTTTCCCTCCTTCAAAGAAGCTCTCCAGTGATGTTTGTTTTTTACTCATTTTGGTTGGGTTAGCTTGTGGGCTTACCAAAACTGTGACTGAAACAAGTGCACAGTGCAAGAAAAAAGCGTGGATGGAAGTGGTAAATACAATAATGGATGGACCATGCATGGACTAAATTAAGTGCTAGATTCTGACTTAAAGCCTGACACCAGATGCAATTATACAATCACAGTACATCAACTCACTTGTCACTATAAAGCCTGCCACCAGATGTAGCTTAATTGTCACTTGTCACTCACAGATAGGGTTTTGATATGAGTCTGCAAGCAACTGATTCATTATGGTCTCTGTGCAGTCAAATCTCTCTGCTAATGTTCATTTATATTTGCAACTGCTCCTCAGTGCTAGCATAGCCACCTCAGCTTCACCTCAGATAATCAGGCATTAGATTCTCATAAGAAGCATGCAACCCAGATCCCTCACATATGCGGTTCACAATAGGGTTCAAGCTCCTACGAGAATCTAATGCTGCTGCTGAGCTGACAGGAGGCAGAGCTCAGGCAGTAACATGTGATGGGCAGTAGCTGGGGAGTGACTGTAAATACAGATGGAGCTTCACTCACTCACCACCAGCCACTTCCTGCTGTGCGGCCTGGTTCCTACCAGGCCATGGACCAGTACTAGTCCATGGCCCAGTGGTTGGGGACCCCTGAGTTACAGAAATATATAGTTATGGCAAATGAATCAATGTTGTCATTTGTCAAGTATACATAAATAGAAAAATTGTCTTTCTGCACAAATCAAAATTCACATACCACACAGTGGAATATATATTTCTTATAAGTATTATGATTACCCACTATCTAAGTAATCATGGAAACAATCTTTGAAGGAGTTAAGAGGCCAGTTATGTATCTATACCATGTAAAGCTTGTCAAATTTACAATACACATGTTCAGGGTGAGCCTACAGCTTGAACCCCTCAAACTTATTCCATATTAAGTATTTTAAACTACTTAGGGCTGTTCATGATTAGCTAATTTGTGAACACTTTAATGCATCAAGCAAGACTTTTTCTTACAGGAAACCCAATATCAATATCTACTAACCCATTTTATTATTTTGCTTAAATTGAGGAGAAAAGATACTCTATATTATAATTAGTTATATTAAAGAAATTCATAAAAACCTGAGTAAATGTAGTAGACAGTTTATAGCAATGTCTTTAGGGTAAATGTTGATCATTTAATAAAATATGCCATGCAGTAATTCCTCCAACCCTTTATGTTAGCTTAACATTTTTTCTCCCTTTATAAATAAAATGCAGTGGACAAGCCCCAGTAGAATGAATTGTTTCTGTGTAAGAAAAAAGATATAAAATTTTGCCTGACTGCCAATTGTTTGTAAATGTTAGCAGGAGCCTCATTGTGTGGTAGACTAAGTATTTACTTAAGGCTGTAAGTAACCTTTACAGATAAGTCCCTCAATCTCTCCGGATTTCCCAAAGTCATCTATTACGAAAGAGCACTGGATATGAAACAGACAATCTCTAGAATTCTTCGAGCTTTTCTCTGACTCTACAATTTGCTGAGACCAAGCCTCAAATGATCTGAACTTTTTTCACTAAAATAATAAATACTTTTTAAATTTAATAATTTCAACTCAAATTAGATTGATCAGAGGTTTTGATTGAACATAGAAGATATCTCAAAATAATGTATAATAACATAGTACTTTGGGGAAAAGTGTGACAGTTGACATGCTTGCCAAACCTTCTGTATCATAACAAATCTAATCTGGGTAGTAAATTGGCTTCTACTGATGCATAACATGTTTCTAATATTATTTTATATTCTGGATATATTTTCCCAGAAGTGATAACATTGCAGTGATTGTCCCTTATTTTTCCACGGTCAGTATATGAAACTCTTTCTATACAGACTGGCAGACTTTCTGTACTTCCAATGTTCAGTGAGAAGACACAAGCCACACAAAGATTTCCTTGGGATTTTCCTTAAAATGTGAAATGCAGGAGATAAAAATCGGGACAAAAGTGGGATGTGGCCATGATACCTTGGCAAAAAGCCAGGATTTCTAACTTTTCAGAATTTTTGAAGGGTTGATTTATCTACTAAAGGAAATGAGGGGAAGGCAAAACCAACAAATTGCTACATAAAACTTCATATAGAAATATATTTTCTGATATAGAAATGTTTACCTATCAGGAAGAATTACTCTCTGCCTTGCTCATGGCTTTGTTACCATTCAAATGAATTGTGCTGGGCTCTTCTAAGGTAATCATTCAGGCTTCCTTTCATTTTTCTGTTTTGTACCTTTCCCGCAATTTATCTCATTGCAAAATGGGATCAAATGTCAGTTATCTTGGGTCATAGCAAATGATGGAAACATGTAAGTGTTTCCAGTAGTAGTTGTTGTTGTTTTGTTTGTTTGCTGGTAGTTGGGAATAAGAGTAGAGTTTCTATCTCCAGGGGCACACAAGCTTTTCTAGGATCTTTATTTCATCCAAAACTAGCAATAGAATCATTTCACACTTTGTGAGTTAAATTCGTATCAGCACTTATTATGAACAGTTCCCAAGAATTACAAATCTATTTCTATCCTAGAC
Organism: Rhinopithecus roxellana; assembly: GCF_007565055.1. Classification (NCBI taxonomy): domain Eukaryota; kingdom Metazoa; phylum Chordata; class Mammalia; order Primates; family Cercopithecidae; genus Rhinopithecus; species Rhinopithecus roxellana. The sequence continues at coordinate 126,378,251 of NC_044551.1, read as the reverse complement.
ACATGTCATTTATGTCTTACTGTGAATGCATCCTAAGAATAGAGAAGATAATGTTTGAAAACATGACATTATTAAACATTGATAAGTAATTATTTCCTGAAATATTTCCATAATGTTAAATATATTTTAAAAATCTCTGCCAGTGAGGAAAAAATTAGAAAAAAAAAGTCAAGTTTACCAAATCTATTGATCTAGCACAGTGTTGTGAAGAAACCTATTAGATGGCCATCTGCGAATATTTGTTTACTTATGATCAGTGAGAAAGATCTGGTGTCATATTTCATTTGTAATAAAAATGCAGTAAGAAATTGATCTTTAACACACTTTAACAATTAATTTACCACTTGAGAACATTGCCCCTATATTGCATTGTAAGTTTCTGATACTTTTAATGTTAGATCAATGGCAATGGTTCAATGACAATACTGGTTAAATATAGTCTTAAATTGACAAGTGTTTTAGGATCTGCCACTGTACTCATCAATAAGGCTAAGCTAGGCACTGTGTTTATCCTATGACTTGAATTATCAGGTGAGAATGTAAAGTGTCATTTTGGTATTAGCATGCTGGGAAAGATACATCATCTTATCCAGAGATGGGAAGGATTTTCTGCAAATTCAGATCTCATTTTATCTGTAATTATAAATGCATGTCAAGTGTATTGACAGAACTGTGGAAGATAGAGAAACTAAGTAACTCTAATACATTATACTAGAAAGGCAGCCAGAGTATATAATGGTACAAGGTGGACTAGACCTAGATTACTCATTAGCCCAGTCTGGTACCCTCCTTTTAATGGCAATGAGATCATTCTAGAGCAAGTATTATTATATATGCTTTTAAATCTGGGTGTAGGGTGAGGGATAAAGTGAAGCCCTATTGCTTTGAGACAATTTCTTGACTATGTGCATATCTTTAAGGGGGCCACACAGTCCTTTAATTCTTGGTGTTAACAGAATTAGCCCCTTGAAAAAGCCTATAAAATTCTTATGAGTAGTTGAAGGTACTTAAGTTTCCACCAACATTTCCACACTTTTAAAATGGAGACGAAAACAAAGATTCTGATGACTATCAACTACAATGCAGTATATCTGTACACAAATCCCAAATTCACAACACCATAGTTATGTAGATGTTAAAAATCCCATACCTGTTCAAAAATGAGGTTACTCATTTTCCACATTGTTTAAAATTTTTCTTGTTGTTAAGCTCCTGCTATCACTTGTGTCTATTCCTGTTTGTGGCTCTGCTTCTATGCACATGGTCTGTCAATGCTTTTTTGCATCAAAGCTGTGCTCTGTCTCTGAATCATGGCATATAGAATAGTGTGTAGTCCTTGGACAAGCAGAATTAGCACTGTTTGGAAATATGCTAGAAATTCTAATTCTCTGACTCCAATCTGGAATTACTAAGTCAAAAATCCCAGCAATCTGTCTTTAAGCAATTCTTCCAGATGATTCTGATGCAGGTTCATATTTGAGAACCATTGGTATAGAAGATTGGTTAACTTGCCACTATTCTGATTGAGCAGACAGTAAATATATATTTAGCACCCACTCTCTGAGACTCTTTGCAACCCTATGAGGCCAGCAGTCCCCAATCTTTTTGGCAACAGAGATTGGTTTCGTGGAAGACAATTTTTTCCACGAAGGGGAAGCGGGGGATGGTTTGTGGATGAAACTGTTCCACCCCAGATAATCAGGTATTAGTTAGATTCTCATAAGGAGCATGCAACCTAGATCCCTTGCTTGCATGGTTCATAGTAGGGTTCGCACTCCAATGAGAATCTAATGCCACCACTGATATGATAAGAAGCAGTTCTCAGGCAGTAATCCTAGTGATGGAGAATGGCTAAATATAGTTGAAACCTCGCTCTCACTCGACTGTGGCTCGCCTCCCTCTGTGTGGCCCAGTTCCAGTATTTGTCCGTGGGACTTTACAGTTCCCATAATGTTTTGAGGTTTCACTTAATTTAACTTTGTTTTATTTTTAAAGAGAGGTAATACCACAGTTAGAGCCATTTAGACTCACACTATGGTATGGCCACATAATCTCAGAGGTATTAGCGAAAATATGATAACAACCCCAAGGAGTTCCCTAGGTCCTTCTATGCTAGGATAAAATAGATGATCTTAGAACACTGACAACAATTCTTGAAAGAGAGAGAGATTTCATTTAGAGAGGTTAGTATTCGTGTCTTACATTGTGCTAACCATGATATGTTTCAGCACCTTGATTAAAACTATGAGACTATATAGCATTATAATCAATTTTGAGTTAAAATGTTTAGAAAAAAATAGATATGACTGATTCTGAATTAATGAGACTTTCCACATTTCACAATAATTTTTTTTTTTTTTTGGAAAGTACATTCCTCACTCAGAAAAGCACTACTACCACTCAATGAAGCAGAACCCTTAGTTTTAGCTAGTGGCCACCTCAAAGTGCCGTTGGGGGAGGTGGGGAGAAATGTGGCTCAAGCACTTGAGCTCTTTCTCTCTTCAAATCTGTTTTTATGCATGCACTTTCTCTCCCTGGAATGTTCCTTCTCAACTTCCCAAAACTCAAAACTCCTCTATTAAAACCCTACTCTTGAAAAGTCACCTCAAACACCAGCTGTCTTCTTCAGGATGACTTCACTATTTAAAGTAATGTATAACATATTTTATCTCTCATACCACACTTAATATATTTTCTTTCTCATTGTTTTGTATTGTCATTACTTATTTGTCTTTACCTTACTGAGCTTTAAAACTCCTTGAGTCAAAAACCAAATCTTGTTTGCCTTTGTAACCTTCAGAATGAGAGCTAACACCTACCCTGCACATTGGTGCTTCATACACATTAGCCAAATTAATTTACTCGGTCTATAGAATCCCATTATATATTTGTGTTCTATTTATCTAGGAGTGGATAGAAGGATTTTGCATTTACTTTTCACATTAGTTTTCCTGGTCTATATCCATTCTATTTAATACAAGTTTTATTTGCCATATACTTTCTCCTTTTGTGTTTATGAAAAAATATTTAATGAGAAAGTTGCCCTCCAGACCAATAGCTTTTTTATTCTAATAGCACCAAAACAGAAGTAGCCTTTGTCCAATATGATTGCTATGGGGGCAATAGGTCAGATGCTCCTCTTCTGGAGAAGAATGAGAAGCAGCAGCTGGGAAAGATGCTTGTGAATGGCCGGCCACCTTAACTATTTAGTCACTCATCAAAACACTACCAGCCCAAACAATTATATACATGAGCATTAAAAGAAAAAATGCAAGTACATGAAAATTGTGACTTCGAAGTTATTTCCACTCAGAGATTATCACAAAATTTTCTCCATTACTAAGGTGATGATGTATCATGAGGGAACATTTGTAAAGTAATATGAACTGATTTTTGTCATGATTGCTTTTGTAATGTTGACTATAAAACTTTACTTTTTTAAGATTTTAAATATAATCTAAAATAAACTTTATAGATTGCTACTATTTATTGAAGAAATTTGTTAAATATTACTTTATTTCTAATGTATTGTTTAAACAATTTTATATTTGTAGACAAAATCCTTCCTAGTTGTCAAAATTCTTAGAATCTGCACAAGATGTTTACTAAACTGAGTCTCATTATCTCCCACCTTCACTTTTCCCAACTTCCTGCCTTGTTCCTTGTACTCCAGTTGGTAAATCAAACCTCTTATGATATTTGAAAACACCACACTGTTTCACCTTAATGATTTTGCTCTTGCCTTCCCACCGTTCTCCTGGACACTTCTTACTCAACCTTCATGACACAGTTCAGGTCTCATTTTCAACAGTAATTTGACCACGGAACCTCAGCCAGTAGTATGACCTGCCTTTACCTTTTCCCCATAGTCCCCTTGTCATCATCTTAAGTCATCACTTACTGCAGTGTAACATGTTTTATTGTAGTTATCTGTGTATTTGTCTTTTATTCCCAATAGTACATAGACTTTTCAATTGAAAAACCATTACGTATTTTACTTTGTATTTTCATTTTCTAAAAGCGTACCCTTCTCCTCCTAGGTCTTCCTAAGTGACTAAACTATATTGTCCAAAGACCCTTAAATAGATTCACAATGCTACCTGGGCTATTCATGTTTTAAGGGATATAAAAACGAATATAGTTACAACTTAATATAAATAATAGAATTTCACTACAAGAATATGCCTATAAATTTATAAAATATCTGATTTACATGAATGGGAAATATAATTCATGTGACCTTTCATTAATAATATAATTTTCAGGTGTTTCTTTGAGTAAAAAAAAACTTTTTTTTTAACTTTTAATGTTAAGATAATTGTAGTCATAAACTTGTAAGAAACACAGGGAGATCCAGTATGCCCTCAACTCACTTTCCTCCTGGAGGCTCTTTTAACTGGTGTTTAGTTTTGCTTCAAAATATACACATATAGAACTATAAGCTACTGATCCAACAATCCTCAAACAAAATTCTGGAGTTCTTTTCCAAAAATAATAGGCAAACTTGATCATCCTCACCAAATAACAGAAAAAAACAGGAGTGATTCCTCATGAAAAATAAAGAAGTTCTCTAGGCTTCAGTCCTTCAGAACTCCCCTTTTACATTCACAGATGTTTATAAGAGGTGCAGTCATTGTCCAATACCCACAAGATGATCAAATTATAATTTACCTGACCATACGCTGTGTCCAAAAATTATTTTCAAAATTTGAAAGGATTTTAAATCACCTATGTCTTCCCTCTTTCTATTTTGAGACAATAACTAAATAATAATATAAAAATAATAGCTAAATCTTTTTAAGCTTGCCTAAACTAGTGGCAGAGTAGAAAAAAAATGGTTGATTGAGTCTTTGAATATTGCGCTCCCATTTCAGGTAAAGCAGAAAGAAACCAAGGCGTATCTAAGCTAAATATAATCTAAAATACCACATGCAGTGCATCCTCAGAAATAATTGGTCAAAAATTCAGATATATATTATACTATTACTATAGCTCAGTCTGTTAGTATAGTTTAATCCCACAATGTTGCATGCACCTTCAAAAATATTGGTTTATTTTTTTATTAAAATCATTCTTCATTCCTCTTTGTTCTATTAATTTTCAGTTTCAAAAGTATACATAAGGTAATATCTTGCAGTTTACTGTCAGTACTTTCTTGTCTTTCAGCCAGACAATGTAAGCAACTGCTTAATCTTTTGCCCCCGAATTCTACCTCCTGCTCCGCTTTGTATTTTCTGCTTATGACATAAATAAAGTATATTAGATTTTGTTCTCTAAGATTCAGATGTTATCCTCTGTGGCATGCCATCATCCTTGGGAGGAACAGCACATTAAGTCATTAAAGAAAATTATCTTGATGAGTCATTTTGTCAGATGGTTTACAACAGGATTCCCTTGTAGGAATGGGAAAGAGGAGGAAGATGTGATGGAGAGGCAAAGTAGTCAGAGATGGCGAGCAATAGCATCTAAAAGTCAGAGGCTTAAGTGTTAACATCCATTATTCCTGACCTTTATCACCTTACCACCTGTGTGTGTGTGAGTTAAATAATCTAAGTATCTTCCTATTTTTTTTTTTTTATTTGTAATCGAGACTAACAATAATATCCTTAGAGGGCTATTGCGTGAATTAAAATATTTTTCAGAATATGCAAATAAATGTGTGTGTGTGTGTGTGTGTGTGTGTGTGCGTGTGTGTGTGTACGTGTGTGTATACCTTAGGGCAACTAACAGCATAAGGGAAATGGATGTAAAAAAACCACAAATAATGTCTCCTTTATCCTTCACAGTCTTTTCTTGGTTTTGGCTTGCAAATAGAGTGAGATACACCTCTTTTGATGAAAAGGAGTGCTGTGTTAGGTCAGAGACTTCCTACAGATACATGAACAAAAGGGTCTCTAACATGTAGTTTTGGCAAAGTCTCTGGTTATGTCAACTTTGCAACAGGGGAAACTCAAGCATTTCTATTAGCCTCCATAAGGCTAACCTGTGAAGGAATAGGACAGAAGGTATTCATCTCTCCAGAATAAGTTAAGTCACTCCATCTCTATGGGTAGAGTGAATACATATAATCTGTAGACTACATTGGGGATGGTGTTTCTCATGATACATGACAAATGATAATATGCTCAACTTTCAGATTTTATGTATTAAGCCAATGGCAATTTGTATGTATTGCTCAGGATTTACAAAGCCCATTTAAGAATTTCCAAAATATAGAACTGTTGGAGAAAAACTTCCGTCCAATGGTAATTAAGAAGATACTAAGTGTCTGGACAGAGGGAGAGGGCAACAAAGAACAAAGGTGACTAAGATGGCCTACTTCCGGGTCCTTCATCACCAACTTTTCCCACGAGCGCGAAAGTGTAGCCGGCGCCCGAGAAGGTGCAGATCAACCGAGCATGTGCCAGGTGACGTCAATCCGAAGAGACTGAGATTTACCTGGCTGTGCCTACGGAAGGCCCCCAACACACCCGTGTCCCGCCTATTGCCCTCCCACTCCCAGAAAAGCTGCTCCCGACCTGGCGCGAACTTCCTGGGCCCTCCTGATATGCGGACCCAGGAACCTTCCTCCCAGAACCCTGGAGCAACTTCCTCGGCCTCCGCCGCAGGAGACCGGTGAACCTCGTCTCTTTCTATACATTGGCTACGTAATAAAGTTTCCTTTTTATCTTGCCTACTTGCCTTTTCCTCTGGCGCTGGCTCTGGTGGTCGCATAAAACAAATCACTAAGTTCCAGGAAAATTCTAATCATTTTATAGGTACTATCTCATTTAATATTCACAACAAAATTATGAGGGAGGTACTATTATGTTGCCCATTTTGCAAATAAAATTGAGTCATGGGACACTTCAGTGACTTCTCCTGTGGTAATTCACTAATAAATATAAAGCCAGGAGTTGAACCCAGATATTTTGGCTCGAGGGGCCACATGCTAATCACAATGCTAGTTCTCTACCCTGAACAAACTGCTGAGAATTTTGAAATACGTAGTTTTAGTTCCTTAGGTCTTAAACTAAAATAGGTGGGCACTTTGGGTAGATGATAAACTGCCTTCCCTATCGTGATCTATGAACTTTTCCGAGAAAATTATCTTTAGATGCAGCAATAGAAATTTGTGTATAAGGGGAAAAGGAGCTGTTGTCTACCTCTTACTACTTCCCTCGTTTTTCCATTTTTCCTAGAAAAAAAAACTTTAAAAGTCCATGTTTATGGATTTCCCCCCAACACAGAGCAGTGATTCTGCTATTTCAGAGACAGTGTAGATGTTGGGATTAGTCTCTCTGTATCTCAGAATGTCAACACATTTGCCAAAAATGAATCTATCAGTTAAATGTAGCCAAGAGATTTAGTTTATCTACATCCTACAAAGAAGAAATAGTTTACCACTGTTTTTACATATTGAGGTAATCTGACATATTATTGGCATGTGCTATAGATTTAATTTAATACCATAGTACAGATATGTGCTTTGATAAGTTATTTTGAAATCTAAACTAAGATGAGTGGAGTTGTTTCAATATTTATAGGGTTGAAAATGCAGAGTTAGCAAAGGAAGCATTTTAATTAAAACAATATTTTTCTATGTATGCTCAGAGTAAAATGAAGGGGAATTCTTTTAAAGCCTTATTACTTTCTTCCATATATTTGCTGGAAATACTTGCTGGGTTTTAAGACACATTGAACAAGATTTGCTTGTTTGTTTACCGATGTTTTGAGCCTTTTGTTTTTAGAACCACCAGAAAAAAAAAAAAAACAAAAAAAAAAACAAAAAAAAAAACCTCAATAGTTTCTTTTGATTTTACTTTTCTTCCAAATAGCTTTAGGATTATTTATTTAGCCTTTTCAAATTGTATGTTTTAGGCATCCTGGAGATAACATCAGTAGAAATCGGAGTTGTTGCCGTCAAAGCCATTAACAGCAACTATTACTTAGCCATGAACAAGAAGGGGAAACTCTATGGCTCAGTAAGTATTCTGCTTTTGTTTTCAAATCCACTTCAGTAAATCATTACCACAGTTTTGGAATGTTTCCTCCAGACACTGAATAGCTTTGTTATCCTTCTATTGCTAGTAAATAGAGCCACAGTGGGTCGGTCACCACTATTTCAAGGGCTGGCAAAACAGGTCTTCCAATTCTCTAATCTCCTCTGTTGTTCACCCATTAGTCCACCACACAGGCTGCTGCTGGCATTTGTCTGTGAATGTTCTAAACTGCTAACCAAGTCAGGCTCTCACGGAAGCATCTGGTCAGATTTGGCACGGGAATTGCAGACAACCTGGAAAAACACACTAAAAATAAAGATCTTGAACTGAGTAGAAACCCATGTATTATGTGTGTGTTATGGCTGAAGATAAAACAAGGGCTCAGATGTTTTGCATTTTGTTAAAATCTGAAATGGGGAAATGCATCAAGAAACACCATTTTGCTTGTTGTTCAATCAACTCTAGAATTTTATTTATCTAAACAATAACCATTGATACAAATTATGCCTCAAAATCATATATATGTATATGGGAAATATTCTTTGCAATAGGGCCCTTGTGGAGCAGATATCCTTGCAGTGCTTTGGGCACATCCATGGCTGTATTCCATACCAGGTGTTGAGTATTTGGAATACCACTTCTGCAATCTTGGATCAAACTCATTTAAACCAATTTTTTAGAAATTTAAGATCTCACTTAAAATACCAAATAGTTGTTTTATAATTGCAATTGTAACAATAATTAAATTACCAGCAGTGAGACAATTTATCCTGTTCAGGTCCTTAGAAAAAAATGCATCAATCAATCATATCAACATCTACCACATGCCAGATACTGTTTGACATATCAAAGATGCATAAGAAAGAAGTATAGAAATGGGCCTTGACTTCAAATAATTTATAATATATTTAGGGGAAAATGTTAACAAATATGAAATAATTACAGCATGATTGGTTGTTACATGTATGAAAGGATCAAGTATAGTAAAGCAGCCCTATGATAAAGTTGGGAACTAAGTTTCAATCTCTTAGCTGTCATTCAAATGATGACAAGAGTATATTAGTTTGTGCATGTGGATCCGTCTTATTGTGTCCCTACCATAGGTACATCAAGGGGATGCTAACTGAATTTCATTTTGTTTTCTCTGGATTCTACTGCAGGGGAGTATATTGAAGGCAGCTGTAAACTTGGAAAAATTTTAACTGAATTTTTTGGAGAACATGTAATATTACATATGGCCAGAAATAAAACCTGTGACACAAATCTCTTAAATAATTTTATAATTTTCTAAACAGATCCTGTGTCATTTTTACACTTTTATGTAATCAAAAGGGAATTTCACTTTAAATTTATAGATAAACTTACTTTGTTGATTAGCATGAGGCTGATGATAGTGACCATTTAGAACCAGCAGCTCTCAAACTTGAGTATGCATCAGAACCAGTGGAAGGGCTTATTAAAAGACAGAATAATGGCACCCGCAGCCATATTTTCTGATTCAATAAGTCTGTGGTGCAGTTCAAGAATTTCCATTCCTCACATGGTCCCAGGTGTTCCTGATGCTGCCACTTGCAGTAACCACAATTTGAGAACTGCTGGTCTGGATATAGAGTAACCTTGCATTTTACAAATATCAGATTCACTTTTAACTCGGGAGTCAGGCATGCTTTGAGTTGGTACCTGGGACTAGGGTAAATGCTTTTTTTGTGTGGGGGTCAAAGGAATTTTAGTAAAATTTCTTCATTACCGTTGCTCCCCTAATGAACCCAGAGGAATACCAGACCATTATGAAAAGTGGTTCCACTTAGGGGTTCACATCATAATCACTTTTGAGGCATGTTTAATGTTTTCATTACTTAGTCTAGACCCAACGTCTTAAAGTCAGCTAACACTAATTTAGACTAAGGAAGAAAATGTAAATAATTTTAATGAATATAAAATATTTTAAATAATTTTAATTGATAAAATATACTTATTTAAAAACATGACATCAAGGAGAAATGGATAACTTTCAAATAAACTCTGACATAAAAATATTTAATAATTTTCTTCACATTTCTCCTTTTTTCTTCCGCCCCAACACAGCTCATGGATTGTGCTTATGCTTCATCTTGAGCTCTAAGCTCTGTGAATTAATTCATTCAAATTCCTTATCTAAAGTAGAGTCCAGTGGCTTTCTATTATCTTCAGTGGCACTTATCTGAGATTTCTCTCATTAATGTGTTTGTTGTTCACTGTCTTCTCCCAGTAGATTGTGACCTTGGAGACAGCGAGGTCAGTCTTGTCCCCCACTATTTGTTCAGCACTTAGAACTGTACAGAGCACAGTTATACATTGCATAAACCTAACCTCTCCTGGAAGCCCAGTCAATTACACAACATGATTTACACTTCCAGCCTGTCTCAGAAAGAAACTCATTCTCTAACCATAATATTTTTTTTCTGTGACTTTACATTTCTACTAGGAATAATGAAAAATTATGGCTTGTTAAAATTAAACAAAAAATTTATTCAAGTTCAATGTTCTGCTCAGAGTGCAATAGGACTAACATCAAAATTTATGAATGCATATCTAATATAATTCTGTATATTAGTTGACAACTCTTGTAATTTCTACCTTCATTTTTTGTTTCATATAGTATCCATCGATTCTGTAAGCCCTCCTAAAAATCTAATTTGGGCAAAGATTCAGATTGACTGATTAAACCAGTTTTATATCTATTCTCTTGAATGATCTTCCTCTATTTCTTTTTGGAAACTATATACCTTTCTTATATTTTCATTATTCATTGTCTAAGCAATGTATCTATTGTATTGTGAGTTTTCTCCTGATTGATGGGATTCAGTAAATAAATTATAAAACGGAATTAAATAGAATAGGCCTTCATAGAGCATGATTTAAAGACCAAAGAAATTTTTCAGGTAGCTGCAAAAAATCCAAACTTCTTTTTAAGAAACTCCCCGAACCCTGCTTTTGAGACCTTGCCATAGCCTGAATTTTCTTTTTATGCATTACTGCTTATGATTTTCTTAGATCCTGTCAACAACATATTCGAGGCCCCTCCTCTAGAGATTTTGGTACCTTTGACCTATGGCCCAAATATTTAAAACATCTGAAATAAACAGGCTGATACATGTGCACTTCAATTTAAGAAACATTACTCTATAAATTAATTTTGGGGAGGAAAATTAATTAAGCATACATTCCCATTTTTCTCTGCATAGCTTCATCTGAAATATGAAATCACCTCAAATAATCTCAGTCCTTCATTAGCTTCTAAACGTACCCTATTTATTGAAATGAACATAATTATTCATATTTTAAAAATTAACTCTGCTTTGAAAAGTAGGTAGTTTTAGACAGACTGAGATAAAGAGAATAAAAGTAAATCCATACTAAAGATTTATATTTATTTGAAATATAGAACTATTTTTGTTTTATCAAAATCCTTACCTTAAATAATTTACCTTTCCTTCTTACTTTCAGCCAGTTAAATCATCATTTGAATGTTATGTTTAAATATTACTTTATAGAAGAGAAGTATTTAGAACCAAAAAAATTTCAGGACAGATGACTTGAGCTGGTAACATGAACATAAAATATATCTGCTTCTTATGGTTCTGATGATGTTCAAAATTGTGATAAATCCTATAGACACGTAGGTATATAAACATATACATTTTCAGGAATTTGGAATTTTGTAGAAATTTCAAAATGTCTCAAGGTGAGAGAAACTGCCAAGTAGAGTCTTCAACTGAACTATGCCTACGGGGCCCTTGTTCTGGATGAAGAAGTTAGAACCAGAGGGCAAGTGCTCCAATTCCTTAGCTTCTTAACTACTTTAGTTTGAGTATAAGAAAAGAGCTTACTGCTAAAGCCAGAGTCTTGAGATCATTGAGGTACCTCCTCTTAACTCCAGAGTAAGATCCTGGATTTGTGGAGTGAGTGAGAGCAAAGCCTTGTCCAGGTGTGTCTCCTTAAATCCAGCTGGCCTCCTGAACAAAACCAAAGCTCTATGGCTATAGGATGGAACTTCCCAGAGTCAAAGTCCTTAGGCTTATACAATATAGGCATTGCTATTCACCATGCTCAAAATTTCTTCAACACAGTAGTTCACAAAATGAGGAATTCCATGTCCTAGTTTTCAATCCCTGGAATTCATGAGCAAAATCTGTCAAAATTCCAAGCTATAGAATATTGCAAATAATTTCATTAAATTAAGAAATTTGATATTTGGAAGGAAGATATCCCCCTTTTTGGTTATGTAGAACTATTGTGGTTTTGCTATAAGATCTGATTTCTTATGAATGTATGTGTGTATTTATTGTGTATCTGTAGGTAAAGTTTGCAAACTTGACAAGCTCATATCTTTCCTTTAGTTCTATTTTTTCCCATTGGGCCCCTGGTTATTACTGTAAAAGAAGCGTTATAACACTATTGTTTATTACTGACTCATCACAAATATTGTTAGTGGGATGTCTACTTCTTGACAATTATTCTAGGCCCTTAAACCATGTAATATTCAAAGCGCATCAGCTTTTTAAAATGGCTTTCAACAAATGACTATGATGATCAATTAAAATGTATCATGTGCTTTCAAACAGAATGTGTTTTGTGGTTCTGAGATTTACTTTTCTATTGTTGACATTATGTATTAAGCACACACCTTAGGTACAGATGGCAACTACAAACAGAATCCTTGGACTGGAGTTCTCTGGACCCTTTGTATCAAATGAAATCAAGTACAATCACCATAGGAATAAAAGAGTCTGTTGTTTTTCCTTTGCAGAAAGAATTTAACAATGACTGTAAGCTGAAGGAGAGGATAGAAGAAAATGGATACAATACCTATGCATCCTTTAACTGGCAGCATAATGGGAGGCAAATGTATGTGGCATTGAATGGAAAAGGAGCTCCAAGGAGAGGACAGAAAACACGAAGGAAAAACACCTCTGCTCACTTTCTTCCAATGGTGGTACACTCATAGAGAAAGGCAATGTTTGTGGATGCAGTAGAACCATGGCTCTTTTGCCAAGAATAGCGGATATTCTTCATGAAGACAGTAGCTTGAAAGGCAAAGACACGTTGCAGATGTCTGCTTGCTTAAAAGAAAGCCAGACTTTGAAGGTTCTTGTATTCACTGCTGACATATGATGTTCTTTTAATTAGTTCTGTGTCATGTCTTATAATCAAGATATAGGCAGATCGAATGGGATAGAAGTTATTCCCAAGTGAAAAACATTGTGGCCAGGTTTTTGTTGTTGTTGTTGTTAGGTTTTTGTTTTGAAACCTCTGAGATAGAACTTAAAGGACATAGAACAATCTGTTGAATGAATGATCTTCGGGAAAGTTATTTATGGAATACGAACTCATATCAAAGACTTCATTGCTCATTCAAGCCTAATGAATCAATGAGCAGTAATACACACAAGCATTTACTGGAAAGCACTTGGGTCATATCATATGCACAACCAAAGGAGTTCTGGATGTGGTCTCATGGAAGAATTGAATAGAATTTAAAAATATAAACATGTTAGTGTGAAACTGTTCTAACAATACAAATAGTATGGTATGCTTGTGCATTCTGCCTTCATCCCTTTCTATTGCTTTCTAAGTTATTTATTTAATAGGATGTTAAATATCTTTTGGGGTTTTAAAGAGTGTCCTCAGCAGCTGTCTTTATCTTTTCTTTTTCTTCAGCACACCACATGCATGTTCACGACAAAGTGTTTTTAAAACTTGGCAAACACTTCAAAAATAGGAGTTGGGATTAGGGAAGCAGTATTAGTGCCCATGTGCTATCAGTTGACTTAATTTGTATTTCTGCAGTAATAACCATCAACAATAAATATGACAATGCTGTGCCGTGTCTTGAGTGAGAGATGTCTGCTATCCTTTGAAACCATACATTACTCTCGAGGCTTCCTCTCTCAATAAATAGACCAGAAGGCCAAATTCCTCTCTTTCAATACATCAGTTTACCTCCAAGAATATACTATAAAAAGGAAAATTAATTGCTAAATACATTTAAGTAGCCTAGCCTCATTATTTACTCATGAATTTTTTGCCGTATGTCATGGAGGTAAAGCGACTGTCCACATCTCTAAAAACCCTCTGTAAATTCTACATAATGCATCTTTCCCAAAGGAACTATCATAGCATTTGATATTAAGTGCAACTCTCCCAGGGACTTAAACTGAGCAAATCAAATGTATACTGGTATATGTGTAACCATATACAAAAACCTGTTCAAGCTGTATGACCTAGTATTTACAAAACTAAATAAAACTTGTTTTCTGTACATTTAAAGAGCTTTACAAGGCTCCATAATGTAACCATATCAAAATTCATTTTGTTAGAGCAGGTATAGAAAACAGTACATAAGAGTTTACCAATCATCATCACATTGTATTCCACTAAATAAATACATAAGCCTTATTTGCAGTGTCTGTGGTGATTTTAAAAATGTAGAAAAATACTATTTGTTCTAAATAGTTTTAATCAATACCTATAAAAGTATATTGATGCTGCAATTTTAGCTTCATATTTCTTGTTTTGAAAAAGTGTTTTATTGTTTGGACACAGTATTTTGGTACAAAAAAAGACTCACTAAATGTGTCTTACTAAACTTTAACCTCTTGAAAGGCTGGTGTTCTGTGATTCTCTTACAAACTTACATGTGCCAATACTTAACCAGCACTTCCATTTAATCTGTTATTTTTAAAAATTGCTTTATGAAGAAATTTTTTGCATAAAATAATCCTATAAAAAGTCATATTTTTCCCATTCTTCAAAAAAATTGTATTTCAGAAGTAACACATTTGAGGCACTGTCTTTTGGCTTATAGCTTAAATTGCATTTCATCATACTTTGCTTCCAACTTGCTTTTTGGCAAACGAGATTATAAAAATGTTTAATTGTTGTGGTTGGAATCTGGATGTTAAAATTCAATTGGTAATTCAGTCTGTGAGCTATAATGTAATGTGTTCCTATCAAAACTAGGTATCTTTTTTTCCTTTATTTTAAAATAATAATTGCACCTGACACATAAACATAGACCACTCACAACCAAAATTAAATGTTTGGTGAGACAAATACACATTGGATGGCCACAGTAACAGCAAATAGGGCACAAACTGGATTCTTATTTCATATAGCCATTTAGATTACCAAAGAGGCTATGTGTAAACAGTAATCATTATGGTACTCAAGACACTAAAACAGCTTCTAGCAAAATGTATTACAATTTGCAGACGCCAAAAATAGAAAACATCTCCCTGTCTCTCCCACACTCCCCTCACCGAAAGACAAAAATCCTGCCTGGTGCAGTAGCTTACACCTGTAATCCCAGCAGTTTGGGAGGCTGAGGTGGGAAGATAGCTTGAGTTCAAGAGTTCTAGACAGGCCTGAGAAACCTAGTGAGACATCCTTCTCTTAAACAAAGCAAAACAAAACAAATGTAGCCATGCGTGGTGGCATGTACCTGTGGCCCTAACTACTCAGGAGGCTGAAGCGGAAGGATCTCTTGGGTCCAGGAGTTTGAGGCTGCAGTGAGCTATAATCTTGCCACTGCACTCCAGCCTGGGTGAACAAGAGCCAGAAAGAAAGGAAAGAGAGAAAAGACAGAAAGACAGGAAGGAAGGAAGGAAGGAAGGAAGAAGGAAGGAAGGAAGGAAGGAAGGAAGGAAGGAAGGAAGGAAGGAAGGAAGGAAGGAAGGAAGGAAGGTAGGTTGGTTGTTTGGTAAGGAGTAATGACATTCTTTTGCATTTAAAAGTGGCATATTTGCTTCAAATGGAAATAGAATTCTGGTCCCTTTTGCAACTACTGAAAAAAAAAAATCAGTTTCAGCCCTGAAAGTTGTAGGTTTCAAAAAAAAAATTGGAGATTTTGAGAGCTCTGCCTCTGTAGGAGTATGGCCCCAGGCCCACAAAGTTAAAGTGTATCAGCCACAAATATGTGTCCATTTGAGTTTTGCTTCTGAGAATACTCCTTATAAAGGTATAGAATCACTCCCTCCTCCTAACTCCCAAAAGGCCAAACAGTTATAGCATGTTACATTTTTAAAAAAACAATAAAAATGTTGGGAAAAGAAAATTAAAATATTGTCCTTGTTTGTTTTATTAGTCAGAAACTCTACCTGGTAATAAAGAGAGAAGCTCAAGTATGTGCATGGCAGGATGTGGTTAAATGCCCGATAGCCCCAAACAACAACAGAAAAAAAAAAAAATTACTCAAACATTTGTAAGGTTTCTTTAATGTTTCACATGTGTGAGTTAGCTATCCTTACTTTAATAACAACCAAATGCTTTCAATCTTTCCTAAGTATTCAGGTCCACCTAATTTACAGAGTGGATAAAGAAAAATGAATTGGAAACGAGGATGGCTTGTGAAACTATGGAAGACTTTTGGAGGACAGCCAGGTGGCTGCAGAATCTGATTTCAAGGGGATGAATGACAAATGAATTTGATTTGAAAATTAGAGAGAAAAAATACACAATAATGCAAGTTGCTTCCAGGGCCCAAGCAAATTTATGAACCCAGTTTACATAGATCAGCATTAATGCTGCACAGTTCTAGTAATTTGGATGCTGCCAATTCAAAGTTTATGATTATTCAGTGAAGTAAAATTTACCTTTTTCATATTAGTGAAGGGTTTAGCTGGTCCAAATTTTGTCTAAAGAAAGTTTATATATATAATATATATACACATATATATGTATGTGTATATCTTAAAATATTTAAGAAAAGATATCTAGTACATTAGAAGTAGGACATATACATGCAAACAGATACCATATTGATTAAGAGTTCTTGTTTATTTCATGAAGCAGGACTTTTCCAACTTAAACTGAAAAAAAATAAATAAAAAGGAAGAGGAATATCTTTGAAGGATGCTCAGGAGAAAAAGGAATTCTGAGTTCTATAGTACTTAGAAATGAAGCAACGAAGATCTGCTTCCTCTCAGACATTCATTTTCTCTTACCTTTTATTGGTTTTATTTGGTTAGGCTAGATTGCTTCGAGTCTACTTCTTTCCTACTACAAAACCAAAAACCCCAAACTCCTTTACTACAAGATCCAAAAAGGTAAACATCCTAGATGTAACCCTTATTGGCCAGGTTTGGATCACATACCAACCTCTAGACCAATCAGTAGAAGAGATTTGGGCATTGTGATGGACCAATCTTCAGTGACATGACCACAGAGAGGCAAGGTGAAGATTTTGGCAGCCCACACAACTGCAACTAGTGAAGAAGAGTACACCAAGGAGACAGCAGTGCTGCAGGTGCAAAAACCAAATGATTGTTTGCTACATCTTATTAAATGAGACTACGACGTAAACACAATTTCTATTCCTATATTTCCCACCAATTCCAATTATTCTTCACCTGTTTGTCCAAATCAGAAAGGTTTCAAGATCTTTCTCTTTCATATGTTCTTTACCATCGAAAGATTATATTTGCATTGTTTTGTTTTAAGCCAAGAGTAGGGTCCTGGATATAGCTAGGCTCACTGTGGTGTTGCAGACTTTATATTGGCATGAATGCAAGTTTTCACTGAATAAAAAGCTGGTCCTTCTACTTCAACCTGTATCACAACACGATGTTATAAATGTTTCTTTCAGTTTATCCCAAGAGTATGTGCTAGTATTTTCAAATATATCAAAATATAGAAAAATTCTGAAACCCTGATGTCATTCATTTTTTAAGTGTAAAATAAAAAAAGAAAAAAGAAAAAACCTGATTTGTCTTTTACTACATTCAACTACATTCAACATGTGACAAAAGAAAACTTTATCACCTAAACTTTCTCTATTTTTCTTTTTGCAGAATAGTAAAAAATACAACACAAAATGCCCTTGCATGTGAATAATCTATGGAAAACACCTTCATAAATACCATGTATTAATTAAGATGGAATAATCATGATCAAACTAATGAGGTCAAAGGAATTGGTCTTGTTCCTAAGTGGCTAATAATGAACATTTCCATGAGCCTGTTCCATGATAGCAACAAAGGACAATTTCATACACAGAGAAAAGTCATATGCCAAACATACATGCATGTGGCATGTATTATCTTATACATTTTTATTATCCACCACAAAAGAGTCCATGTTCATTGTTTAATACAGGCAATTGCATCTTCTAGAGATGAGCACAGCAAATGAAGAATCAAAATACCCCATGTTCCTCATTACAACCGTAAATTGAACATATGCCTTCATACAACTTAGGCAGTGACCCCAGCTATAGAATAACCAACTACAGTGAGGCCTTAGCCCTCCTAACGTTTGGTTTTAATTACCTTATACACATCTTAAATGCCTAAATCATCTTACAGTTTTCTAAATTAGTTATTATCTATGTGGTCAATTTAAGCTGCTGACAATGCAAATATTCCCAGCGAGGTCTTTCAAGGAGAAGTAAATTAAAACCAGTGTTTCATGAGGTATTACGATTTTTAAAAGACTGCTTTTTATGGTTACAAGAAGTATTAGGGTTGAGGTCACTAACTGAATCAACTCAGCATTAAAAAGATTTTAACATCAGGTATATAAACACTAAATGTCTTGATAGTCGTTTTTTTCAGTGACGTAATATGTTTAGATATCAATGGTGTTTAAGTCAATACCTATAAAATGTTACAAGAAAAATATATGTTTTAGGGGGTTTTCCCACTGAGGAAAACAAAAGAGAAACACTGAAATATGGTATGAATGTAAGTAAAGATACAAACAATATCTTATTTGCTTTCCTGGCAAATCAAATACTGCATTTTACAATTTATGTTTATTCTCATGTAGCAAAACATGAAACTAAATGCGATTTTCAAGTCAGTGTCAGCAATCATTTCTCCTCATATTATAAAGTTCTGCATTTCATCCTCCAAGGTCTCTTAAGAAATGGTCATATCAGTATATTTCAACTGCAACAATTAGCTTATCTTTCTCTTTCTCCTCATTTTCAATGCCGGGTTATATTAAATAGCTATGTGATATGTATTCCCTTATTAGACTTACAAGAAAATTATAGACTTTATTTAGACCAATCATCTACTTCAGCTGCTTCAAGTGAGTAAAGACTCCATAGTAATGTTTGTAGAGATTGTTGGAGGTAATTAGTATTGAGAACCTGGAATTATTGTTACATTCTCCCCATTTTAAAACATTTCTCCTTCTTTCCACACATATAAGTATTCTCTCATGATAAAATTATCCCTAATCATTTAAATTAATTAAGCCTAGTATTGGAAAAAAACTAAACATAAGGGCTACTATGGGTTGAAGTCCTAATTCTCAGTACCTTCCAATGTGGCTTTATTTAGAAACAGGGTCAACGTAGATGCAATTAGTTAATACGAGGTCAGGCTAGAATTGGGTGGACCTCTAATCTGACTGATGTCTTTACGAAAAGGGGAAATTTAGACACTTGCTTGCACACAGGTAGAGCTGTCTTAGTCCATTCAAGCTGCTATAACAATATTATTATAAATAGAGTGGCTTTTATAAACAATAGAAATTTATTTCTTATAATTCTGGAAGTCTGAGACCAGGGTGCCAGCTCGACTGAATTCTGGTAAGAATCTGCTTCCTGGTTCATAGATGACTCCCTTCTCACTGTATCCTCACATGACAGAAGGGAAGAGGAGGCCTCCAGGATCTCCTTTATAAAGGCACTAACCTAATTTAAGAGGGCTCTCGTCTCATCACCTAATCACCTCCCAAAGGTCCCCTCCACCTCTTACTACCATTGCATTGGGGATTCGGTTTCAACATAGAAATTTTGGGGAGATAAACATTCAGTCTGTAGCAAGAACACCAGGTGAACATGAAGGCAGAGATTAGGGGTGGTGAGTCTTCAAGCCCAGGAACATCAAAGCTTGCCAGTATACCACCAGAAATTGGGAGAGAGGTGTGGCACGGATTCTCCCTCAGGAAGAACCAATTCTGCCAACACCTTGATTTCAGACTTCTAGCCCTCAAAACTGTGAGATAATACATTTCTGTTGTTCAATCCATCCAGTCTGTGATACTTTGTTATGGAAATCCTGGGAAACTAATATAGGGCATGTAACTTAAGACCACAGAACTTATAGTTGGGAAGTGGTCTTACCCACCTGGAATCATAAGTCAGTACAAGAATTGTTTGCTCCAACCTTCATATTAACAAAAAATCCTTAACAAGCTCCTAAGGCATGCATGTGCAGTTTTGCTCAGTAAATCTTTACTTAATCAACCTATTTTTTTTTTTTTTTTGAATATCACCATGGGGATGCCATATGACTATGGTACACTTTCCCCTTAAAGTTTTTATATGGTTGTCCAAATGGCCCTACACATAATAGGTTCGAATAACTACATTTGATCTATATCTCAATATGCAAATTAGGTGAGTTTGGTGTAGGCCAGAAAATTTAGTGTGGAATAGACATGCTATTGAGGGTTGTGATTTTTAAAAATTCTTGACCTTCTCTGTTTACTAGAGAAATAATAAAAAATGTAATCAGGCCATTACATACAATATAAATCTATTCATGGCAGCCTCTACTAACTTCTGATAATTTACAACAGTTTTTATGGAGTAACACCTCTCTTAATGATTTTTTACACAAAAATGTTTGAAATTACACGATCAAGGAGACATGACTATAAAGTGATTGAATTGGCCAACATTTCAAAATGTATATATTCAAATAATATTTCTCACTTCAGATTAGAACATTAGAAGACTATTTATATTACTAGTTTTCATCTTAGAAATCAGATGCTCTCTTAAGCAACTCTTACGCCCTGCCAATGCTTATGTTTGATCCCAGTGACTTTGCATCCTATCCATGGAAGTTTATACCCAGAGATAGGTACATGGTCCCACAACCATTTACAGCCCTAGCTTCTGTCTTTTTTAGTCTTCCTTTTCCTAATAGAATTGCAGAATTAACTTTTGAGTCCAAATGCATTACTAAATTGGTTCCTTCCTATGTTCCTACTGTGTGCAACTATAAGATAGGTAAATAATAAGGATTCCCTTCTCTGAACAATTTAGTAAACCCATCTGGAACAAACAATGAATAAAATAAAGGAATTTTTGTGTTATGTAGCCAAAAGTTACAGTCACATTTGCCAAACCTTCTCTCCTAATTATCTTATTTCTTTAAAATGTTTTTGAATCATTAATATCTACCCAAGTTTAAGCACCATAATTCTTTAATCACCACCTGATGTTTCACAGACTTTCTAATCTATCATTCCTCTTTGATAAACACAAAAATCCCAAGCTGTCCTTTAATGTTATAGGAAAGTAAAAGCAAATTTAAGATCTTGACTAAAAATGTAAACTACTGGGCCAAGAACCTTTGTTTTCAAATTATACTTGACCCATAAGAGAGTCTATATTAATGATTTTCTCTGTTAAAGACAGTTGAAGGCAAATATTTCACAACCTCTGTGCTATTGATATTTTACACTGGACTGCCCTGTACCTTGCAGCAGGGATACTTAGCAGCATCCCTAGCCTCTACTAACCAGATGCCAGTAATGCTCTACCAGTTGTGACAGCCAAAAATGTCATTAATTGGGGATAAATGAACATTTTTATAATATTGAGTTTTCTCCAACCACGTACTTAATTTTTTCTTTTCCTCAATCCTTGTTATATGGCCTGCACATTTCTCATTAGGTTTATTGCTAAGTATTGTATAATCTTTTTCATTTTGATTTCTGTTTGGTTTTGATCTCTGTTCATTACATATTTAGAATAACTGTGAGTTTATCTAATTTTAAGTTCACATGAGAAGATGTATTGTCTAGTGGGTATTTGGGGGAAAATCCAACCTTCGCTGATAATTTACTGGTGAAGCCAATCATATCTAAAATGTTGACAGTGCTTTGTATCTTATCCTCCTGTCTTCACCATGTGAAATTCCATCTCCATTGTGCTGTTAGTAGTTAAGCAAGGAGCTAACAGACCTTCAACAAAATAGACCTCTGCAAAGGAAATACAATTATGGTGGGATAACCCAATGCTAGGTGATTAGAGGAGCACTCAGCATTCAAAATACCATAAATGGACTTTAAGACACAACACAGCCCTATTACCAGAAAACTTGTTTAAAATTTGGGTGCTATATCAAATGCAGCAAATTAGTTGAAATGTTTATCTCTATCCTTCTACTTTATTTATTTTATTTAATTTTATTTTATTTTATTTTATTTTATTTTATTTTATTTTATTTTATTTCTTTTTACTTTATTTTGGAGGCTGAGTCTTGTTCTGTCTCCAAGGCTGGAGTGCAGTGGCACAACTCGGCTCACTGCAACCTCCTCCTCCTAGGTTCAAGCAATTCTCCTGCCTCAGACTCCCGAGTAGCTGGGATTACTGGCATGTGCCACTGTGCATGTCTAATTTTTATATTTTTAGTAAAGACACGGTTTCACCATGTTGGCCAGGCTGGTCTCGAACTCCTGACCTTGTGATCTGTCTGCCCTGGACTCCCAGAGTGCTGGGATTACAGGCGTGAGCCACTGACCCTGGCCTATCCTTCGACTTTAATATCTTAATCTTATAAATGGGAAAATTGAAGTTCATTTTACTTCCCAGAGCTTACTGCTAGATAATGAAGCTGGTATCCTGACTAAAATCACTATTCTTTCCATTATATGTGTATATATTACTTTTCAAAAATTAAAACAAATCAGAATGATATTCTTTATAGCTCAATGTTCAATTTTTCAGAAATGCAATTATAAGGATAATGAAGGTGTTTCACATTAATGACACATCTCACATTGTGGATACTTTTTGGGAGGAACAGCATGTACTTTTGAATCAGAGAAACATAACTTTTAATCCCAACTCTGCCAAGTTGTAGAAGTAAACTTAGAAAAGTTACCTCATTCTTCTCAAGCCCCTCTCCTTTAACATCCATATTCCTAAGCATTGGCCTGGTTCCACCTCCAGTGTTTTCCAGGGCCGTCCCCAGCATACACATCCCCCATAACCGTCACCATCTGTCCCAGAAATCATGGAAACTGCCCAAATCTGGTATCCAAAGACCCTCTCCAACTTTTAGAAAGACCGTTTACCATGTGTATGTTTCCCTACTTTTGCACTGTGAATTATTGGCCTGTAGTCTTTTCAGAAAGTAGACAAGGCACACATCCTCAATCAAATACGTTCAAGAACACATGACTCAAGTCATGTTACTGAATTCTTTTCTTGGAAGCTCCTGTGCTGATTTAGGCTCTGTAGTAGATGCTGGGGATACACGCAGATTGAAGCCAGGTCCTGCCTTCCAGAAGACCAGAAGTCACAGGCCAATAACTAAGAGGTTAAATGTTAAGGAAAAGAATCAGAATTTGAAAAGTAGGTAATAGATATAGATCACCTGGGAGTTAAGACAGCAATGATCCCTATAGGTTTTTGTTTGTTTGTTGTTTGTTTTCTTAAGCACTCTCCCACTGCCTTCCCACTCTTGCTTTCTTGATAGGTCAGGCGAGGGCTAAACAAGTTCTGCAGTGTCACTCCTTCACTCTGAAACTGTCTATAGCTTCCGTCTATCTACAGATTAGAACCTGAGTGCCTAGCATGGCCATACCTACACGATTGTTTTGAAGCTACTTTTCCTACTTGTATATACTGGTATACCCTCCTGCACTCTACGTGGTGCCAGCTCAAACTCTTCATCTTTCCCCAAGCACAGAGGTGTTCCTATGACATTGTTCATGTTACTTGAGCTACATAGTGGTCTCAATGGTCTGTTTACTCAAAATCCTACTTACCAGTTCAAGGTCAAGCAACGTTATTTAATCTGGGAGGTTGCTTCTGGGTTCCCAGGTGCAACTCTTCACCCTGTGGAATGAATATGATTAAAAGTATAAGTTCTAAAGCCAGAACGCTTAAATTCAGATCTTGGATTGGCACGTGCTTGCTACGTAGCCTTGGGCAAGTCAGTTAATATTCTCACGCCTCGGTTTCCATCTGTAAAATAGGGTCAACAATAAAATGTATCTCAAACATTACATAAATTAATCTGTATATTGCTTACGATGGGGCCTGACATGTGGTAAACACTATTTGAGGGTTATTGTAATCATCATCATTGTCATTAACATTATTGGCTGATCCCACGTTTGCAGAATTATCCCAGGTGCCTTTTATTGTTGTGATTTCTCTCCTTGTTCCTCCTTTGTTACTTCGTGAAGTCTGTATTTGTTTTCTATTGCTGACAATAAAAAATAACCACAAGTTTGGTGGCTTAAACACCAAAAAAAAAAAAAAAAAAAAAAAAAAAAAAAAAGAAAAAAAAAAAAGAAAAGTTACCTCATTTAAGGTAAAAAAGAATGAACAAAAATCTTGGACAATAATTCCTAACACTGGGGACAGTCATTAGGATTGAATGTTATCATACTTGTTAACTGTTTTCTATAACTGCTGGCCAGAATTAAGTGCTCAGCACGTGTTGCTTTCCTCCCCTTTCTGGTCAATTGTGAACATTTATTAAAAGTTTCCTTATGTGCTGAAGTAATGACTGGGTCACCCTCAAACTGTCCACATGTGCTCAAGGGATTATTTCATTACACAGATTTCAAGTTTGATTTGTGTAGTATTTCTTTCTTTTCCAGAAAATCTTTTTCTGACTATTGACTAGATCATCATTTTATGTTAAAGTCATGCCTCTCTCAGCACTGTGGATTCCTGGGCATGGGGCCAGCTCATGAGGCAGTAGTTTGTTCCTGAACCACAATTTTTCCTCTTGGGAAGGTGGGCTTTCTAAACATTAGAATACAAGAGGCGAAGATAATGTGAAAAGAACCAAAGCATGGACAGGACTTTCTTACCACAGGAGGTGGTAAGGAGGTAACAATGTCTGTTAGATGATTGGTTTATAGACCAAAAGAAACTGATATAAAGGAAGGGTCAGCCCTATTAGTGTGAAGGCTTCTAGAAAAGTTACATGTCTTAGTAAAACAATGGGTTAACAAAAATTTAGTTTTTTACCCCAACCAATACAAACCATCACTTTTATAGAAAGTGAAAGTGACAATTCTCTAATCCACAGGGATTAGGGGGCACAAGAAAATGGACAAATCTATCTTGAATATTCTGTCCTGTATAACCACCTGTTCTGTTAAATTCTTAATCCTTGCATAAATAAATTGGGAAATGAGGACAAACATGCCTATTATCTCTATTTCTACGAAAACAATTCAGATTTTAGAATCCTGGGTGGTACATGCGTGGAGCACTGCCCAGATCCTAGACACAAGGCATTATTCCCCAGTTGCTAAATGCAAGTTGTGTGGCCCCAACAGGGCAGTGACATTCAGTGAAGACTCATAAATCGTGCCCCCTTGCACAACTGTGGATTATTCTATAGGGTCATCCCCTGAGAAATGAGCTGAGACATTTGTTGTGTCTTGGTCTCATATCAGCTCTTTCCTTTTCTCAATCCTATTTCTTCACTCCCTCTCACATGCTCCCAAGAGCACTCCCCAATAAACTTCCTACATGAAAATCTCCACAAAATCGACATCCTCTAGAATTAGTTCTAAGACATTCTATATATGTATTTTGTTTTAGGAAAGGAGTTATTTGAGAAAACTGTAACAAATAGCTTATCACTTTCTCTGAATCAGTTCAGTTTTAGCTTAATAGCATGCGAGTTTAATAAGTCTCCTGAGAAACCTGAAATCACACAACACTTTCTAGGAGCAAATAGATGAGGAAAGCAGCAAGTTTTAGGAATAGCTTGGAGAGATGCAACAGTATTGAATGGTAAGAGTACATTTACCAATCTGGTTCCAGAATATAAATTAGAGTCTCATGAGTACTGAGCTATGTGCCAAGTTCAGGCAGAGGCAAAATGGTAATTATCTAAGTTCTTTCCTACTTTATTTTATTGGAGAACCAGTGAAGAGAACCTATGAATATACAAGTTATGGTGCAGAAAACTTAAAGGTTAAGGAAATATACTCAGAAATTCCAAAAGGAACATTTCTAAATTTTTTTTACACAAAACAAAAATTTATTGAAAGGGAAAATGAAAGGTATGTAGGTATATGACTTCATTGTAAGAGAGTTCATCAGAATTTGTCTTGAGTGCAAAAACCAAACAGTAATATTTTTAAAACTAAGAAAAGTTCCAGAGTAGCCTCTTCAAACAGTTTGAGGCCTAATTATGTATTTGTATTTTGTAAAGAAAATTACTGATAACGATTTGCTATTTTTTTTCCCCAATGTTTCCAAAGTGCTGTGTTGAAATTTCATTACCAGGAAACTCGAACATCATTATTCAGGATAATTCCCTATTATTATGTTGGAAATGGAACTTAATTTTAGGTTTCCAATTCCTAGTCCCAAGTGGGAACCAAATATCACAGAACAAAATGTCATGCAATGAGATCGGATGCTAAAGTATGTGACAGTAAGCAGATGTTTCCCTAACAATTACCAAACAGCCAAAGTCAGTCAAAGAAATGAAATACAGCACTTCTCACAAGTCAAATGGCATGCCACATTGTCATTAAGCATGTTGGTATTTGCCAGTTTATGTTCTGATGAGCACACCCTGGATGTCTCCGAAGAAACACAGAATAAAATGCAAAGTATGGTTATTTTATGAAATATATTTTTAAAGTATATTTTAATAGTTCCCAAATAGGGAAATTCATATTATCAACAACACAACCCAACTTCTAACCAAAACACCAAGTAGAGAAAAATAGGTTTTTGATTATTCTACTAAAACTTCCTTGTCATTGTTCCTGCCCCAAACACTCACATTATCTACTTTGTCATCTGTGAGACATCTGATAAGGCTTTTTAGAAATGAGAAATATGAGGGATTTTCAGCTTAAAGATGAAGAAGCAAAATTAAAACTGACCACCACCACCACCACCCCGCAGCTTTAATACTATTTATGACACAGATCAGTCTTAGTTCGTGGTGGGGTTCCTCATCGTCAATGCCAAATTGCCAATCTCAGAGAGCAGATTACTTTTTCAGGACTTACATCTCTATTGCTTCTTGATATACAGTTTTAACACCATGAAAGTGATGGTCAGTAGTGAAACCAAAGATGGAAAACAGAAATACTCTTCAAGCCCAATGGAGATAACCAAACATCCATGAGGCAAGGGCAAATATTAGTTTAATGGATTAGAGAAAACATTTCAACAGTCAAAAATCAGAAATATAGATAGAAATTAAAAAGTCTTTTAAAGTAAAAATAATCTTAGATTAAAACAAGTGTTAGAGGTAATCATATAGTGTAAATAACAGATTGAACCAAGAAAAGTGAAAATAATATATATTTAACTTATCTTCCATGTGTATGCTTTTCTGGGAGCTCCAAAGTTTCATATGAACTAACAGGAGATATTTATGAGTTTAATATAGGATAGGGTAGCAATTTTGGAAGTGTTTTAAGTTCTAAAATGTATTGTTCAACTTTTTTGTAAGATCACACTTCTTATTACATCTAAGACACCACTTGGTGACTAACACACAATATTCCATAGATAAGCTTTAAAAAAAATTCTGTTTGCTAAGAAATCTTAAGCTATAAAAAATACCTACTGTCCCGTTTTTTCCCCACTTTTACAGAAATAGTCTTGGATGAAATGTACGGTTGTCTTCAGCACTCTCTGTATGCAGAACACAGCAAACAGGTGACCCAGTCAATTTGGAGAGAAAGGGTCAAGATCTGCCTCCCTATGATTTAGTAAAAATTTTTCTTTTGGTTCTCTTTTTTCAACTGATGAAATGCATTCCATTTTATGAGATACCATAATGTATTTGTCTTTCTTCAAACTGATACGTAGGTCATTTCTAAATATTTATAAACATTGATGCAGTAAATTGTTCTGTACAAGTCCCTTTGTATACAAGGGCAAAAAGTCTCTTCATTGTGTAACAAAAGGTGGACTCAAGGGTTTGAGTATCTTTGAGTTTGTACGTAGGTTGTCATGTTGCTCTCCAAAGTGTCTCCAAAAGGGAAGATTTAAATGTTAAATTTCATATCCTTTGCCCACTTTTTGATGGGGTTGTTTGTTTTTTTCTTGTATATTTGTTTGAGTTCTTTGTAGATTTCCATAGCTTAACTTATAACAAAAATAAATTGGACATGAATTGAAAATATAAATGTGAAAACATATCTTCAAACTTTCAGAAAGAATTACGAGATAACATTTACAATTTTAAGATAGGGAAGAGTATTTTTAATGATAGGAAAACACAAACCATATTGAAATTTAACATTTTTTTCTTTTATTTATTTATTTATTTATTTATTCATTTTTATTATACTTTAAGTTCTAGGGTACATGTGCATAACGTGCAGGTTTTTTTACATATGTATACTTGTGCCATGTTGGTGTGCTGCACCCATCAACTCGTCAGCACCCATCAATTCATCATTTATATCATGTATAACTCCCCAATGCAATCCCTCCCTGCTCCCCCCTCCCCATGATAGGCCCCGATGTGTGATGTTCCCCTTCCCGAGTCCAAGTGATCTCATTGTTCAGTTCCCACCTATGAGTGAGAACATGCGGTGTTTGGTTTTCTCTTCTTGTGATAGTTTGCTAAGAATGATGGTTTCCAGCTGCATCCATGTCCCTACAAAGGACGCAAACTCATCCTTTTTTATGGCTGCATAGTATTCCAGGGTGTATAAGTGCCACATTTTCTTTTTTTTTTTTTCTTTTTTTTTTTTTTATTATACTTTAAGTTCTAGGGTACATGTGCATAACGTGCAGGTTTGTTACATATGTATACTTATGCCATGTTGGTGTGCTGCATCCATCAACTCGTCAGCACCCATCAATTCATCATTTATATCATGTATAACTCCCCAATGCAATCCCTCCCTCCTTCCCCCTCCCCCCTCCCCATGATAGGCCCCAGTGTGTGATGTTCCCCTTCCCGAGTCCAAGTGATCTCATTGTTCAGTTCCCACCTATGAGTGAGAACATGCGGTGTTTGGTTTTCTCTTCTTGTGATAGTTTGCTAAGAATGATGGTTTCCAGCTGCATCCATGTCCCTACAAAGGACGCAAACTCATCCTTTTTTATGGCTGCATAGTATTCCATGGTGTATATGTGCCACATTTTCTTAATCCAGTCTGTCACAGATGGACATTTGGGTTGATTCCAAGTCTTTGCTATTGTGAATAGTGCTGCAATAAACATATGTGTACATGTGTCTTTGTAGTAGAATAATTTATAATCCTTTGGGTATATACCCAGTAGTAGGATGGCTGGGTCATACGGTACATCTAGTTCTAGATCCTTGAGGAATTGCCATACTGTTTTCCATAATGGTTGAACTAGTTTACAATCCCACCAACAGTGTAAAAGTGTTCCTATTTCTCCACATCCTCTCCAACACCTGTTGTTTCCTGACTTCTTAATGATTGCCATTCTAACTGGTGTGAGATGGTATCTCATTGTGGTTTTGATTTGCATTTCTCTGATGGCGAGTGATGATGAGCATTTTTTCATGTGTCTGTTGGCTGTATGAATATCTTCTTTTGAGAAATGTCTGTTCATATCCTTTCCCCACTTTTTGATGGGGTTGTTTGTTTTTTTCTCGTATATTTGTTTGAGTTCTTTGTAGATTCTGGATATTAGCCCTTTGTCAGATGAGTAGGTTGCAAAAATTTTCTCCCATTCTGTAGGTTGCCTGTTCACTCTGATGGTAGTTTCTTTTGCTGTGCAAAAGCTCTTTAGTTTAATTAGATCCCATTTGTCAATTTTGGCTTTTGCTGCTGTTGCTTTTGGTGTTTTAGACATGAAGTCCTTGCCCATGCCTATGTCTTGAATGGTACTACCTAGATTTTCTTCTAGGGTTTTTATGGTATTAGGTCTAACATTTAAGACTCTAATCCATCTTGAATTAATCTTCGTATAAGGGGTAAGGAAAGGATCCAATTTCAGCTTTCTACTTATGGCTAGCCAATTTTCCCAGCACCATTTATTAAATAGGGAATCCTTTCCCCATTTCTTGTTTCTCTCAGGTTTGTCAAAGATCAGATGGCTATAGATGTGCGGTATTATTTCTGAGGACTCTGTTCTGTTCCATTGGTCTATATCTCTGTTTTGGTACCAGTACCATGCTGTTTTGGTTACTGTAGCCTTGTAGTATAGTTTGAAGTCAGGTAGCGTGACGCCTCCAGCTTTGCCCTTTTGACTTAGGATTGTCTTGGCAATGCGGGCTCTTTTTTGGTTCCATATGAACTTTAAAGCAGTTTTTTCCAATTCTGTGAAGAAACTCATTGGTAGCTTGATGGGGATGGCATTGAATCTATAAATAACCTTGGGGAGTATGGCCATTTTCACGATATTGATTCTTCCTATCCATGAGCATGGTATGTTCTTCCATTTGTTTGTGTCCTCTTTTATTTCACTGAGCAGTGGTTTGTAGTTCTCCTTGAAGAGGTCCTTTACATCCCTTGTAAGCTGGATTCCTAGGTATTTTATTCTCTTTGAAGCAATTGTGAATGGAAGTTCATTCCTGATTTGGCTCTCTGCTTGTCTGTTACTGGTGTATAAAAATGCTTGTGATTTTTGCACATTAATTTTGTATCCTGAGACTTTGCTGAAGTTGCTTATCAGCTTAAGGAGATTTTGGGCTGAGACGATGGGGTTTTCTAAATATACAATCATGTCATCTGCAAACAGGGACAATTTGACTTCTTCTTTTCCTAACTGGATACCCTTGATTTCTTTCTCTTGCCTGATTGCCCTAGCCAGAACTTCCAACACTATGTTGAATAGGAGTGGTGAGAGAGGGCATCCCTGTCTTGTGCCAGTTTTCAAAGGGAATTTTTCCAGTTTTTGCCCATTCAGTATGATATTAGCTGTGGGTTTGTCATAAATAGCTCTTATTCTTTTGAGGTACGTTCCATAAGCCTTTTCTGCATCTATTGAGACAATCATGTGGTTCTTGTCTTTGGTTCTGTTTATATGCTGGATTACGTTTATTGATTTGCGAATGTTGAACCAGCCTTGCATCCCAGGGATGAAGCCCACTTAATCATGGTGGATAAGCTTTTTGATGTGCTGCTGAATCCTGGTTTGCCAGTATTTTATTGAGAATTTTTGCATCAATGTTCATCAGGGATATTGGTCTAAAATTCTCTTTTTTTGTTGTGTCTCTGCCAGGCTTTGGTATCAGGATGATGTTGGCCTCATCAAATGAGTTAGGGAGGATTCCCTCTTTTTCTATTGATTGGAATAGTTTCAGAAGGAATGGTACCAGCTCCTCCTTGTACCTCTGGTAGAATTCAGCTGTGAATCCATCTGGTCCTGGACTTTTTTTGGTGGGTAGGCTATTAATTGTTGCCTCAATTTCAGAGCCTGCTCTTGGTCTATTCAGGGATTCAACTTCTTCCTGGTTTAGCCTTGGGAGAGTGTAAGTGTCCAGGAAATTATCCGTTTCTTCTAGATTTTCTAGTTGATTTGCGTAGAGGCGTTTATAGTATTCTCTGATGGTAGTTTGTATTTCTGTGGGGTCAGTGGTGATATCCCCTTTATCATTTTTTATTGCATCTATTTGATTCCTCTCTCTTTTCTTCTTTATTAGCCTTGCTAGCGGTCTGTCAATTTTGTTGATCTTTTCAAAAAACCAACTCCTGGATTCATTGATTTTTTGGAGGGTTTTTTGTGTCTCTATCTCCTTCAGTTCTGCTCTGATCTTAGTTATTTCTTGCCTTCTGCTAGCTTTTGAATGTGTTTGCTCTTGCTCTCTTAGTTCTTTTAATTGTGATGTTAGAGTGTCAATTTTAGATCTTTCCTGCTTTCTCTTGTGGGCATTTAGTGCTATAAATTTCCCTCTACACACTGCTTTAAATGTGTCCCAGAGATTCTGGTATGTTGTATCTTTGTTCTCATTGGTTTCAAAGAACATCTTTATTTCCGCTTTCATTTCGTTATGTACCCAGTAGTCATTCAGGAGCAGGTTGTTCAGTTTCCATGTAGTTGAGCGGTTTTGATTGAGTTTCTTAGTCCTGAGTTCTAGTTTGATTGCACTGTGGTCTGAGAGACAGTTTGTTATAATTTCTGTTCTTTTACATTTGCTGAGGAGTGCTTTACTTCCAATTATGTGCCAAGAGATCTGCTGTCAGTCTGATGGGCTTCCCTTTGTGGGTAACCTGACCTTTCTCTCTGGCTGCCCTTAAGATTTTTTCCTTCATTTCAACTTTGGTGAATCTGGCAATTATGTGTCTTGGAGTTGCTCTTCTGGAGGAGTATCTTTGTGGCGTTCTCTGTATTTCCTGAATTTGAATGTTGGCCTGCCCTACTAGGTTGGGGAAGTTCTCCTGGATGATATCCTGAAGAGTGTTTTCCAACTTGGTTCCATTTTCCCCCTCACTTTCAGGCACCCCAATCAGACGTAGATTTGGTCTTTTTACGTAATCCTATACTTCTTGCAGGCTTTGCTCATTTCTTTTTCTTCTTTTTTCTTTTGGTTTCTCTTCTCGCTTCATTTCATTCATTTGATCTTCAATCGCTGATACTCTTTCTTCCAGTTGATCGAGTCAGTTACTGAAGCTTGTGCATTTGTCACGTATTTCTCGTGTCATGGTTTTCATCTCTGTCATTTCGTTTATGATCTTCTCTGCATTAATTAGTCTAGACTTTTTTCTTTTTGATAAGGATAGCGAATGGTGTCCCTATTTATTTTGATGTCTACTCCTGTCATACATAGAATGACCATATATGGCCGGGCGCAGTGGCTCATACCTATAATCCCAGGACTTTGGGAAGCCACAAGGATGGATCACAAGGTCAGGAGATCGAGACCATCCTGGCCAACATGGTAAAACCCTGTCCCTAGTAAAATACAAAAAATTAGTTTGGCGTGGTGGCACGCACCTGTAGCCCCAGCTACTTGGCAGGCTGAGGCAGGGGAATCACTTCATTCCTGGAGGCGGAGTTTGCAGTGATCTGAGATCACACCACTGCACTCCAGCCTGGTGACAGAGCAAGGCTCCATCTTAAAAAAAAAAAAAAAAAAAAAAAATAGAATGACCATATATATTGTCATCCAAACTGAAAAGTTTTTGAAATTGAATGGGGACATTAGCATAAATGGGAAGTATCACCTAGCAAGCTAGGCTATAAACCAGATACATATATATATATATAGATTCATATATATATGTATGTCTACTTTTTGAAATTGTAACCTCTTCTATTAAAACTTTTGTCTACATCTACTGCCGTGCACACAGTTTTGAGTGACTAAAGGTTTTAATCGTTGCAGTTAAGTTTTAGCAAAACATTTTCTAAGGAAGACAAAACCATAGAGTATAGGAACTCATATATATTTTAGAATGGGAAATTATATTTGCAGCATATTTTATTGAGAAAGATTAGTATTTAGAATATACCAAGAAGTCCTACAAATTCCTAGAAAATAAAACAACATAAGAGACTACTTCATACTCATCAGTTTAGAAAAAAAAAATAGAAATTCTAATAACATCAAGTATTGGAGAAGATTTGGTGAAGAGGAAAAACTCATGCACCACCATTGTCTTGATAGAAAGTGGCAAGGAGGAGGACAGTCAACTTAATTTCTTCTTCTGCATCAAAATGTTCCAAATGTTTTCTGACTCTTTTCTATCCTATATGAGCTTTATATCAGCTTATCATGTTCCTTTAAAACCATTTTTGTTCATCCAAGTGTTTTTTCTGGTCTCAACTGGCTATACTCATAAGCCTCAACATATAAACCTCATCCGTCATAGTTCACAGCTTGCTTGCTTAGGAGAGTAGATGAATTTAAATTATTGGTAATGACCTTTTACTACACTAGGGATAAATATATCAGAAAATATTTGGTGCCAAGGCAGCATTAGCAGAAGATGATAGGGGAAGTTATGTTGTGAGTGAGGGAGTTCAGTTGCCTCAAAATGTCTTCTAGTATCATGATGCTCATTGTTTAAACTATTATTCTAAGATATTTCTGGATTCACAAGAGAAATAATAAAGAATTTATCTAATTCTCCCCACTGGTAACATCTTGAAAAACTACAGTATGACATCAGGAACAGGGTATTAAAATTAATAAAGGTATGGGAATATTTTCATTGCTATAGAATCCTTCACTTTGCCCTTTTATAGTACTTGTTTCTTGCTCACTCCCTCCCTCTCCTTAACACCTGCAACCACTAATCTGTTTTCCATTTCTATAATTTTGTCATGTCAAGAATGTTACATAAATGAAATCATACAGTATGCTACCTTTTGGGAAGGGAACCAAGGGGACGCAAAGAAAAGCAAGAGGAGGGGTAGGAAGGAAAGGCAAGAAAAGAGAATGGAAAGGAAGGGGAGGCAATACAAGGCTTGAAAAAGAAAGAGAAGAGGAATAAGAAGCGCCATTTTGGAATTATGTTTGAATTATTCAAAATGCATAGTGTAATTAGGGGAAGTTTTTGCCAGTTGCCTGGTCATGTTTCCTCCTTTTTAATTACATTCCTAACAATTGCCTTGACCAATTTGGTGTGGAGTAAATTCTGCAACTCTAAAGTATCAAAGCCCTTTCAGCTATGCTCCTGTGTTGTGATAGAATAGCAACTTTTTAGTGAATTTGCTGTTTACCATTTCTTTCACAGATAAACATGTACTCTAGACTTAGGAATTGTGTTTGTTTCTTGCTAATACTCTGAATAGGTCTTTTCCCATTCACTTTACCATGCTTGCTTCTTTCCAGTACACTGATTGCTCTCAAAATCCACATGTGCAGGGCACCTCAGAACTTTCATACATGCTGATCCTACTTTAGGGAGCTCTTCCCCAGAATATCTGTATGGTTCCTTCACTCATCAGGTACCTGCTTCAGTGACATGTTTCAGAAAAGCTTTTCCTAAACATTCTATAAAAATATTTCTAACATATTTCTTACATGGATTCATTTATCTGCATGTTACTTAATAAATTCTAACATACTACATATTTATTTGTTTATTTACTCCTGGAATTTAAGATCCATAAGAGCAGATACTTTTTATTTATTGTTATATCTCCAGAGCTTCGACTCCTGGAGTGTAGTTGGCAAACAAATGAATAAATGAATGAATTTAAGATCCATAAGAGTAGATACTTTTTATGTATTGTCATATCTCCAGAACTTAGATTCCTGAAGTGTAGTTGGCAAACAAATTAGTAAATGAATGAAAAAGGGAATTTTCACATCCTTACAATGGTTACATATTTCTAGTGACTGAGCATGGTGAGATTTTATTGCTACATAGTTTTAAGGTAGCAAAATTCAGAGTAAATGTTTGAAAACATCAGAGAATTAATGGCAAAGCAAAGGAGAAAACCCAAGTCTTAGAACCCAGAGCTCAATACGTTATCCTTTATCCCCTTGAAGCCTCTAACAATTCCCTACTTTTGCATGATAATCTATTTTTTTATTATTATCTGAAATTCTTGCATCTGCTAAACCCACTAGAAATTTCACAGGCAGAATTATTTTTTAAACATAAAATGTATAGCAACATTTTGCTTCCTCAAATCTAGTCTAAATTATCCAAGAACAAGACTTCCCTATCATATTTCGGCATTTCCCCTCCTGGCTAAAAGTGTTCCAAAAGCATAAAGGTGTTCCAAAATGAAAAGTAACAGGAAAGAAAAATTAACTCCTGGAGCTTCTAAAATGATTGGTTTCAAGTTGCATGTGTATTTTGGTATAGAAGTCATGAGAAGTGAAGGGGAAGGGTTATAAGGATTCATGTTTGAGATATTTCTTTTTGTTAAGGTTTTCTTGGAGTTTCTTTGTTTAAATCTCTCCTGTTTCTTGCTGACAATTCATTTTTAGCAAGTTTCTCCTTCATGTATATGTAGAAAATTTTCTTAAAGGGAGCCAGAACACATGTAACATAATCAGGATGGACCTAATTAAATAGGGGACAGATGGCGATCTTTCCATAATACATAAAAATCTTGTAAGATTTCTTTTTAATTGAGCATAAAATACGCAACAGATTTGTTGCCACCTAGATGGAATTTCAGATTCAAGAATAAATATACATGATGGTGTATCTACACACATAATAGTTTTCAAACATTCAGGAAAATAAAAAATAAACACATGTAGAAAATATTTTATAAACCAAACCAAACTTTGTGGCTGAGTTTGAGCAAAAGGACTGCCCTCCATTCCTTCTAGTTTTAATATAAGAGTATAAACTACAATAACAAAAATCATTATTAGTTCTCACCTCTTTTAATAATTGCCCTCACCTCCAAGATAAAATAATATAATGCATTTTTTCATAATTTATTTCAACAAACAATCTCACTGTGGTAGAAAGAATATAAACACTGGGGTCAGACATACCTACATTCAAATCTTGGTTTGATCATTTGTTAGTTGCATTGATGGTCAGTTTACTTACGATAAAATAGAGATTATAATTCATCCTTGAAGGTTTTTATAAAAATTTGAAATGATACATGTAAAGTTCCTATCACAATTTCTGACCTATGGAAAGTGTTCAATAAGCGTGAAACCAATTGCACTTGAAGAAGAAAAATCTAGAATGTTTCCTACTGATATTTGTTTCAAATGAAAAATTGACTTGCCCTGCAAATTTTCCAGACACATACACCTTATATAATGTTAGCATTGGAAGGGATTTTAGAGTTTAACTAGTTCAACTCACTCCTTTTAGAGACAATGAAACAGAGGTCCTGAGAAATTAAGTGACAGAAAAACATGTCTTGGGCAGCCTGGCTTCAAATGTGTAACTCTTCCAGAAATCCCCAGAAACTGCTTTCTCCTCCACTGGTGTGCTGCATACACCTGCATGTGTATATTTACTCTTCTGTTTTAATATAAAATTTGATGAAATTGATTTTTATGGAGGTTTCTTATGAATTTTTCTGTTTCTTACAGGGATTTAAGCATAAACTCATGATTAATTTGAGACACTATGGTTTTCCAATTTTTTTAAATTAGCAGTCATAATCCAAAGTTCATAAAAATGAAATTCATAGTTCTATGATCTATAGCTTTTATTTTCCTGGTGTTTTCCCTCCCATCTCTTCTCATTTTATATTTTTTCCCATGTGTTGGGATTATAGCCTAAACATAATTTTATGACATTTCTTTTTTAACTCTATGAATTAAGAAGTGGGGGAAGGAGAGATGGAGTTGAAAAAAACACATTTTAAAAATCCTATTTGGGGAACTACTGTTCTTTGATAGCCTTAAACTGGCCACTCATCTGTCTTCACATTTATGCTCATTCAGTTGGAATTTTCTTTTTCTTTATATTAGAGTAAAAGACCACTATAACTTAATATGATGGTCCTTAACCAGGGGTAGTGAAGAAGCAATAATCTGAATGTAATAATTTTGAAAAAATTTCTTGTTGATCATTCATCTCCCCACCCTCCATTGACAGTCACGGGATTAATTCATACGTGCTCAAAAGTGGGATGGGCAAAACCACACAATTTGTGTGCCACAAGAAAAAATTTTGTTACATATTTTAACGAAAACTCAAGACAGAAACTAAGTTTTCCTGATATCTAACAAACACACAGACACCGTCGACTTTTTGTCTGATGGTCAAGAGAAATCATAGTAGATGAGGCACCATGAGGGAAGAGGGGGTGACTCTCTTCAGATTTCTTTGCTTTTAGCATATTAGCATGTGGTGGAGTTTACATATGGCCAATTAAGTAGATTTATAAGTTATATTATTTTTAATTAAACTAATCCTAACAAGATGGCTTTAAAAGATTTTTATAAATAGCCACAATAAAAATAACATTAATAATAGAAGCAAAGAAAAACAACAAAAAAGTTGTAGAACTGGCACTTTTACTCTTGGAACAAGCTCTTAGCTGTACTACAAGGTTAAAAACAACAAAAATAATTTTATAAAAGTGTTTGGAAAAAACACTATTTCTTCATAGTAAAGTTTTATCAATAAGCTTGAAAGCAAGCCTTTAAAAATATACATACTAATATTTTGGTGAGAATAAGTTGAAAATAAAGTGTTTGGAAATGTTTCTATTGTTACATGATTATATGTTGAAAGTGATGCACATTTATTACTTATGCACACACACATCCACACAGTGAATCCTTTTTCCTAATTCCATTTTCACTATATTTACTTTCAGAGCTTTGTCTCTAAAACAATTTCTCACTTTACATTTTATTTAAACCTTAAAAACACCCAGCAAAGTGTTCCTCCACCCTAAGACCTCATTATGAGGGTTGCTAAAGGTTTTTACAACAAATTGACTTTAAGTCGAAATACAATTCGAAGAAACGTGTATGTGTTTGTAGTATATGCTAGACACTTTGCTAAAGGCTCTAAGATTGTAAAAATAAAAACCTGTAATCTCTGTCTTTGAGGTGGCTGCAATATAAAATTAACCACAAACAAGTAGATAATCTTGTAAAGATATAATGTGATAAGTAATATGATAAATTTGCATTACAAAATAAAACGAAGAACAGAGAAAAGACATTTAAATTTGGGTATTAAAAATGATAAGATTAGCCGGGCGTGGTGGTGGTACCTGTAGTCCCAGCTACTCAGGAGGCTGAGGCAGGAGAATTGCTTAAATCCAGGAGGTGGAGGCTGCAGTGAGCCAATATTGTTCCACTGCACTCCAGCCTGGTAACAGAGCGAGACTCCGCCAAAAAAAAAAAAAAAAAAAAAAAAGATAAGATTGAAACAGGTGAATATTAGATGAAGTAGAGGACAGGAGAAGCAAAAAGCAGAATAAATACTGCTTTCAAAGGAAGACAGGACAGGATAATAACAAAAGGGAATGTTGTGATTATCAACAACTTATTTTTCATAATAGTTATACACATGCATCACTAGACAACTTTTAGTTTCAGAAGCAAAGGAATCAGACTACATGTATTTTCTATGACTTTTTCCCCAGGATTGGATTTGAGGCTCATCCACATTGGTAAGTTTGACTGTCATTAATTCATTTCCATTGTTGCATGTTTTTATAAAAATATTATTTCTTCATTCTACAATTAAGGGACCTAAATTTTGTTTGCTTGCTTATTATTTTTTTTTTTCGCTATTGTGAAAACATCTAGTATCCACGCATTTAGGAGGAGATGATATAAAATGAGTTTTCATAGTGGTAATAGTTATACTCCCGTGGTGTTCCTATTTCAACACATCTTCACCAACAATGTATTTTCAGAACTTAAAAAAATATATTTTTAGTAACATAATGATGTGAAAAGATAACTCATTTATACATTAACTAGTTTGCTTTACAATTGATAGCATTTTTCCCCAGGTTTTTTAAATTGACACATGATGTATATATTATTTTGGGGTACATGTGATAATTTGATTAATATAATGCATAATGATGAAATCAGGGTAACTGGGATATTTACTACCTTAAATATTTACTTTTTCTTTATGCTAAGAACATTTGAATTACTCTCTTTTAGCTTTCTTTTGAAATTTACAATAGATTATTGTCAACTATAGTCACCCTACTGATCTATGAAACACTAGGTCTTATTTCTTCTTTATATTAGCTGTATATTTGCACCTATTCATCAACCTGTCTTCATGTTTTAACTTTTATTTCCATGTGTATTAATAAAGATGAGCATTTCTTATACTTATGGGTCATTTGTGGCACAAGGTATGTTTTCATAACTATTTCCTGAATTAATAAATGAATTATCAAATAGTATTATACGAATTCTGTTGAATCATGAATAGTGTTATAACAAGATCCTACTAATGTTAGAGTGCAAAGAATTTTGAGAACCATGCTTATTTAGAAAATGTTGGTGTATAATACCTTTTAGGGCTGTAATTGACTCAGTAAAAATAAAGTAGATTTGTATGTTTCTTTCTTTCTTTTTTTTTTTTTTTTGAGACAGAGTCTCTCTCTGTTGCCCAGGCTGGAGTGCAGTGGCCGGATCTCAGTTCAATGCGAGCTCCATCTCCCAGGTTTACGCCATTCTGCTGCCTCAGCCTCCCGTGTAGCTGGGACTACACAAAGGCAGAACTGCTTCCCAAAGCAAGAACTTGTATTTCCGGAATCCACACTTCATTGTGCTGACTATATATTACCACAAATTGTACTTCTCACCCAAATTCTATTATATGATTACATCATATTGCAATGCCTCTTCTTCAGTCTCTTTGCTATTTCTCCTCTCCTTATATTCTGGCTTACCTCCTGAATGAAGTTAAAAGAAATGCTTAATTACCTGAACTTAGATACTCTTTGGTAAGATGTTTTTAATGTCCTAAAATTTCTTCTCATGGTCGATGAAACCTTACAGTTTGATATGTGACCTCATATTCTGTGCTTAACGAATGCAGAATGTGTATTGTGTTCTTAGAGATCTAGGGCACAACTCAAGCTGATTCAAGCAGTCTTTTACTGGAGGTACTATTACATCAACAGAAATATGTTCCCATAGATATTACAATACTTCTTGGAGTTTCCTGTCTGGCCACACAGGAGCCTTTGGTTTGAAGAACTATTAACAAAGTGATGTTTTTCCTTCATTTCTACTAGGATGGTGCAAATACTTAAATTCATCTAAAAAATCCTATTAAGAACTTTCATATATTCTTATCGGCTTTATCTAAATTGAGATCACCAGATTGCAGACTTTTAATAATGCACTCTGCTAACTAGAACGTTAGACTTAAATTGTGAGTTCAAAACAACCTTGTAAAAACTAATAGATGCCATTTATGTGTACTAAGTCTTACCTCTAATTTTAATAAAATTCTTTTTCCGATGGCATCATTCATACAAAAGAAATATGTTTGTTTTAAGTTTTTTTCTTCTCTGCATTTGTGGCAACTATTCACTCCTGGTTATTAATATAGTATACTCCTCTGAAGAATGATGTGGCTACTGTGTCTGGAAAAACTGAGATTTTTGCTTAAAAAGAATTAGCCACCAAAGCAAATAAGCTGGTTTTGAACTACAAAAACTGCCTACAAAAGTTTTCCATGCTTTTTTACCTTGTTTTCCTCTGGGTATACAGAATTCAAGGACACAAATACCAACCATTTCTGACATAATCTTCTTAGATTTCACTTGCTGAATCCTTTCTTTTTCCGTCTCTGAACTGATGCTACCCATCCAAAGGATAAAGCAACAATCCACTACAAATCTTCAGGGCCAACCTCTTTTTCTTCTAACTCAAGTATATTTTTGAGTTATTCTGACAGAGCAACTAGAGTCTAGAAAGATCTCTACCTTTCTGGCAACATATTTTTAATGTCTAATATATTTACTCTGGCATTCTTCTCTGAAACAAAGAAGTAATAAATAAAATTGTCCATGATTTTCAAGCCATAAAATAGTGATAGTCTTAGGCCCCATGACAACTCTTTTCTATCATTTCTGTTCTAGAGAGCAGAATGGAAAAGTAACATTGCTGTAGTTATACAGAACTAATCTGAGTATTTTACTACCTACGGATTTAAAGATCTTGCTTCTTCTGGATTGATTAGTTCTTAGGGAGTAATTCCATATAATCTTTTTCACTTTGCATCCTACACAATTACTCATGTAACTTGGTTCACTGCCTGACACATACTAAGTTCTCAAATATTTGAGGAATGAATGAACAAATAAACAAAATAATGTATATAGAAAAATTCATGAAGGAAAAAAATCAAAATTATGTCATTACAGAATATATAATGGTCTCTAAGTAACTATGTACCCGGAAATTGGGTAGCTTCTAGTGTGGCTTCCTTTTTACTATAATAGTGAGTGCCGAAATACCAGATGTTTTTACTTAGGTCATCGTGGAGGTTTGAAAATAATTACTTCCTCTTTTGAAGGTCTTGAGAA
The DNA here is from genome assembly GCF_007565055.1 of Rhinopithecus roxellana. Taxonomy (NCBI): domain Eukaryota; kingdom Metazoa; phylum Chordata; class Mammalia; order Primates; family Cercopithecidae; genus Rhinopithecus; species Rhinopithecus roxellana. The sequence continues at coordinate 126,336,413 of NC_044551.1, read as the reverse complement.
AAGATTTCAATGTTTTACAGCTTTAGTGAAGACACATATAAGGTACATCTATCATCAAGGCAACTTGGGAGAAGCACCTTAGTAGGCTATGAATGTGGAAATGCCATAGTGTAAAATGTAACTTGTAAAATATAGACTGAAAAAATATATATTAGAGAAAGAAATCTGCCCTGTTTCAAGTCAGTGATTTGAAGAAAAAACAATAGGTGAACCACAGCCAGACCATATCTATGCTTCACTTTCAAGTTATTATTTAATAATTTGTTTACCCTGTAAGCAATTCAGAAAGACGATCATTGTTTTATGAAATCTATAGTGATATGTTGGATTCCAAAGAGATCTGGAGGTCTTTTTAACTGTCATCTTTGACCACCCTATTTAGGACATCTTTCTTTTTCTCTCTTCTTTTTGTAACTTATTAAGCATATACTCTTGAGTGATGAGATGCCATGACACAGATCAGATGCATTTTCTGTCCACAAATTATTTTAACTTGACCAAAGTTATTTCCGACCGATTTTTGGAAATAAAGGCTCTTATCAATCCATTTTGCATATAACAACTGCTGAGCTGTGATTGCACCATCAAATACTAAAAATGAGATTAACAGAATGCTGACCCATGAGAAGTCTAACCCAATAAACAAATTATTTTCTTTGAAGAGATCTGAAAATCCAAGTCAAGCCCTGACCAAGCTTTTTAATCACATACTGTACAGGAAAAATATGTGAATTGAATTAATGAGTAGCTACCATTAGTTATACTCCTTTTCACGTTTTCAGTTCAATTTTAACTTACTCATGAATAGTATATACCAATATGATTAATTTTTATATTTTTACCTTGCTAAACTCACTTTTTAATTCTTATCTTTTTTGTAGATACCTCAGAGACAATGAGAAATGTCATCATTGAACAGAGTTTTATTCCTTTCTCTCCAATATTTATAGTATTTATTTATAAAACTATTAATTTACTTGACTTATTGCATTGGTTAGGATCCCCAGCATGATGTTAAATAGGAGTGGTGGTAAGAATGAGTGCATTTTTCTCTTTCCAAATCTTAGATGGAAAGAATTGAATCTTTCACATAACTTAAGTATTGTGCTGATGTCTTTTTTTGTAGATCCTTTTATTGGGTTGAGAAAATTCTCTTTTATTGCTAGTTTGTCAGGTGTTTTAATCATGAGTGGTTTTTGAATTTTGTCAAATGCTTCTGTATAAATAAAATCATTTGGCTTTTCTTGTTTATTGACTTTCTGAATTACTGAATTGATTTTGAAAGTGGAACCAGCCTTTCCTTCTTGGAGTAAATCCACTCAATTTTGGCATCATAATATATTTAAATATTGCTTAATTTAATTTGATGATATTTTGTTGAGGACTTTCACACTTGTGTTCATGACAAATATCAGCCTATGGTTTTCCTTTCTTGTAATATATTTGGTTTCATTAAAATAATAATTCTGACTTCATAAAATGAATCAAGCAGTGTTTTCCTCTGTTCTACATTCTGAAGAGTGTGTGTTTTCCAACTACTTTGGCAAAAATTAAGAAGTGTGATAGTGCTAATATCAGAGGGTAATGTTGATCAACAGGAACCCATATACATTATTTTTGGGAAAGTGAATTTTTGCTGCCATTTAAAAAACAAGTAGGCACTATCTTATAAAGTTAAACATTTTTATGCCTTAAAACACAGCAATTCAACTCCCAGAGAAATTTTAACATATGTGCACCAGAAGAAATGTACAACAGAAAACATGTATAAAAGGATTCAGAGCAGCAACATTATTTATAACTGCAAAACAATGGAAACTGAAGCATTCTTCAGCATCAACAGGAAATGCAAAAACATGGATAAGTTACAGATACATAACACATACTGATAAAATAAACAAGACCCAGAAAGCTATATATAACATGACAACACTTTTATAAAGCTCAATTGTTTAAGAATTAATACATAATAGAAAAACTATTTTCAATAGCAAGCTAATGATAAACACCAGTAAGGATAGTGGATGTAGGCAGAGCAAGGTATTAGGATGAAAGAGGAGCACATGAGGCTTCAGAGAGTTGGGTTTCATACCTAAGCATTTTATTATTATACAGTGTAACTTACCTGTTTGGAATGTATATCCATTGACTCAGATATATTATACAATTTAGCTGTTTAAAAAAAAAATAAATAAGGTTATATATGTATATATATGGTTTATATATGTGTGTTTATGTTATGTATTTGTGTGTCATTTTAATATGTTTAGTTGTTATCATAATACATAATTTAATTCTATGCAGAAAGAATCAGCAAATGCCCAAATTTCCTGCTTTCCTCCAACCTTTTACACTGGGTGGAGGCTTTGATTGCTGGGATAAAGAAGCTCCAAGAGCTCAGTGAACACAGTTGTGTTTACTCTAGACCTGCACCACTCCGGCTAAGAGATCCAAACCCCTTGGCCTAGCTCTAGGTTAGCAGCCTGTGCACGGCTTGTTTTAGTTAAAAAGAAACAGTCAAAGTGAAAGTTTTATCACCAGAGCATGAATTCAGTCTTTTCATCTCCCCAACTCACCCATCTCCTGAAAGCAGCAGCAAAAACAAAAACAAAAACAAAACAAAACAAAACAGTTTCAAACTCTTAAGGTACATAAGTCTAATGCCTTTCATAATCCTAGAATCTACCTGCTATATCCTCACCTGGAGAAAATAAAATCAAAGAAAAATGGATAAAAGGTGGGGCGAAGAAATACTGCTAGACTAATTTCTAATATTATTTTATTTTTGACCCCAGGAAGCTCAAAGCACATATTTAGTTTTCAGACAAACTTGTGCAACAACTGAATTCGATTAAAATGACAATAATATAGTCCCTTTTGTGAAATAATTGTTTTTAATTGTCCAAGTTTTCTGAAAATACGTTACGTAATCTATTGATATCTCTGTGGTCAAATTATCCTAGTAATGAATATGCTGCAGATCATATATCAAGTGGTATGTGACAACCCTTCCCATGAGATGTTTGTGCCATGCCTTGCCAAAACAAGTAGGAGCGTCCCTGAACATATGGCAATTCACACTCAAAACAAAATTTCTATCCATATCAACAATATGATATTGAAAATGTTAATACAGATATGGTGATTTCAACAAGCTTAGGGAAAATCTTATGCAGATACTTGTGGAATATATCTTTACTATAAACTTCTTCAACTTATAACCTACTCATCCAGTGTTAGACTGGAGGCAGAACACAGAGCAATAAGTAAAAGGTAACTCAACCTATGTACTTATATCATTCAAACACCATTAAAGAAATAAACTCTACAACAACACTTATTTGAAAACTCTCTTTCTGGTTTATAAGTTTTCCTCATTTAGTTCGTATGTTGCTAATGCTTTTATGTTGCTGTCTCTCAAAACACATGCATACAAGAGAAAAAAATAAAATGTTTTTCTAAGTCATAATTAATCTATTTCTCTATCCAATCTTTTATTTCTTTTTGTGTTAGGTAAGATACTCCAAAAAAGTCAGAAGGAGAGAAAGAGCTCACAAAGCCAAAATTCTTTTTAGTGGTCAGTGGAAGAGGAAGAGTTGTGGGCAAATTTAAGTTAAAATTTTCTGACTAAAGTTATTTATGAGAATCATTGCATACATTCTTGCAATGTAAGTCACCTTTCCCTCAACCAGTGGTTCTCAAACTCGGCTGTCAATTTGAAATGCCTAAGAAATCTTTATTTCTCCTTTACTACTGAAAGATAATTACACTGGATATAGAATTCTAGGTTAATGAGATTTTCTTTCAACACTTTATATATTTGACTCCACTGTCTACCTGTTGGCAAGTTTTCTATAGAGAAGCCTGCATAATTTTTATCCTGTTACTTATAGGTAAGGTGTTTTACTCCCTCTGGCTTCTTTCCAGACATTCTCTTGTATTTGGTTTTCTGCAATTTGAATAGAGGGTATACTTACATGTAGATTTTTTGGTATTTATCCTTCTTGGCGTTCTGTGAGCTTCCTTGATCTGTTGTTTGGTGTCTGTCATCAATTTTGGCTTGAACCCGCATGTCAGGATGAATCTGCTTTTTTACTTATCACCATCATTCACTACTTCCCAGAATATAACTCATATGGCATGCAGAAGTCCTAGATCAGTCACTATTTTCACATCAAGCCCTGCTGTTATGTCCAAAATACATAAAAACAACTTAAGCTCTATTCACAAAGATCTTTGACGTTCTCAAGTCCTAGAAACATTACTTCTATTTCTCTTAAGCAGACAACCACATGGTTGTCCTCTTTATCTTAACTGACTTCAATAACACTTTCTGTTAGTGCTCAGCCTGTCCTTGATGATAAACTCTCCCATCACAATCATAATACTCTCTGATATCTTTTTTCTCTCTCTGGCTATTGCTTGTTATTCTATTTCATGGACTTCTCTTTTTCCTTTCTCCGCAATTGTTTGTGACTTCCAGTATACATCTTATTTCATTTCTCTTTGTGTTCTAAACACTTCCCATGGATATTTTCATTTACATTTTTGAATAAATGTAAATTCACCCATCAGTGAAACCAAATAACTGGTCTTCTTCTTTGTTTAAAAGTAGAGGTTTTGGCCGGGCGCGGTGGCTCAAGCCTGTAATCCCAGCACTTTGGGAGGCCGAGACGGGCGGATCACGAGGTCAGGAGATCGAGACCATCCTGGCTAACATGGTGAAACCCCGTCTCTACTAAAAATACAAAAAACTAGCCGGGCGACGTGGCGGGCGCCTGTAGTCCCAGCTACTTGGGAGGCTGAGGCAGGAGAATGGCGTGAACCCGGGAGGCGGAGCTTGCAGTGAGCTGAGATCCGGCCACTGCACTCCAGCCTGGGCGGCAGAGCGAGACTCCATCTCAAAAAAAAAAAAAAAAAAAAAAAAAAAAGTAGAGGTTTTTACTACTTTTGTTATATATATATAACATACTCACACACACAATACTTATACATGTATATATATACCGTATATGTGCCATAATTTGAATGTATGTCGTTGATTCTTAATTTTTTCTTTTTGATTAAAAAATACAATAACTAAAAGTTTTTTTTTTTTTTTTTGTAAAAGTTTCAAATCTGCATTAGATTTAAAAGGGGACTAACATTAAGAAAAGATCATGCATCACTGGTCTAGGCAAGTAATATATCACCTCTTACTGACTGAATAAATTTTAGTCATCAGTTTACTGTTCCAATGGGGAAAAATTAGGAGGTAACATTTATAGTCAAAGGAGAATTACAAATTGTCAATTACCCGTTGTTGTATCCGTGTAAAGATCTAGCCTTCTAAATTATATAGTAATCTCTCCTATCTGACTCCACACCTTATAGAAAGACTAAAGTGTCTCACTTAGGTGTTTCACATCTTTATAATAACTTCCCCAGAATAATAGGCTCAAATTGGGTTAACAACAGGTTCTGGTGCCTTAGCCCAGCCATCTGCATTTACAAACTGTCCAGATGATTCTGTTACAAATCGTAGTATCTCAGTCTGGGCCAATGTTAAAAGTTCTAGTATGTACTGATAGGCACTTGTTAACTAAGAAAGTGATTCCTATCCAAAACAGCAGGAAATTTGACTAAACATTCAATACATAAAAGTGATAATTCTCCAATTGGCAAGAAAGTTGGAGGTTTTTTCTTCTTTTTATTTTTGTATTTTTTGTTTTTGTTTCATTTCCGGTTTAGCAATTTGTTTTTAATTTTTTTCTAATTTTTAGTATCTGTAGGTACATAGTAGGGGTATATATTTATGGGGTACAGGAAATGCTTTGATACAGGCACATAATGTGAAATAAGCACATAATGGAGAATGAAGTATCCTTCCCCTCAAGCATTTATCCTTTGTGTTACAAAGAATCTAATTACATTCTTTTAGTTATTTTTAAATGTCCAATTAAGTTATTGTTGACTACAGTTATTTGAATATCGATCCAAATGGGATGATTCTCTTGTAGCCATAGAATCACTATCCTTCAACTGTCCTTGACATGATTATTATAAAAGAGGCTTAGAGTTATCATATGAATATATAATCCATAAACCCTCCAAAAACTCTCATTACTATTTAAAACATTTCCATTTTATGAAAGAAAATTATTTATTAATAATTATTCAGCATAAATAATCAAATTATCTGTAACCAACGCCTTCTAATACTTCTTCCTATTTTTTCTTAACAAGCACTAACATCTTAATCTTTAAACAGGATTCAAATTATGATTGAATTTAGAGAAAATAATTTCAAATATGGGAGAACATAAGGTGTAGACTTCAGCACCAATCATGAGCCAGGCTTATCTAGAGGACATATATTTGGAGAGTGGAAATGAGACATAACCTTAATTTTAGCCCTTAAGCATCGTAAGATTTAGTGGGCCATTATTTTCACAGTTCAGCAGCACAAGTAGCTTTGCCTTATTTGCTTTATAGGGAACATTTTATCTACCCCATAAAAATCTTTTTCCCTCCCCTCTTCTTTAAGCAGGGGTTGGTAATTAGACATTGAATTTTAATTGAGTGTAAGAATATCCTAGTTCACTGGGATTGGAAGCTTTCATTTGCAAGGTCTTGTTTTAGCTTCAGGAAAACTTTTCTTACACTCTCCAGAATAATATATTGCTACTACTTTGACTTTACTCACCAAACAACTCCATTAATTACCACCAACCAGACTTCACTTCTTTGCAAGGTTTTGTGCGCCTAGTTTGCAGATGGGATGTAGTAACAGAAACCCACAGAGCACATCCAGACTGCTGTACAGGCTAGAATATTGGCTACCCTCAACTAATTTTATGTGTCTGTGGAAAATAGGGCTTTGGATTTCTACCAGCTGAAGTCACTGTTCATTGTTTCTCTATTCAACACCAATTTTTTGTGCACAAAATCATAACAAGAAAAGTGAATTGTCAAGATGTTGACCAAGTCATCACTTAATGGAAGTCCTATTCAAATAATGATGGATTCATATGTTGAACCTATGTAGATTCACATATTGAATAGAGAGCATGGGGATTAATACTTTTCAATAATTTGGAGCCCTACCATTGACTTTATCTATTGATAGCATGATATCTTTCTAGTAACAATTTCACAACAAAAGCTGCGGGCTCCTCGGAAAAAACAAACAAAAGATGCCTTAAGATTCTGCACTCTTATTGGCAAATCTATGTCTGTATTAGTTCAAGGGTTTAAGGTTCTACTTAAAACAAGTCTTAAAATTTCTTCTCTGCATATGACATGAGTTGTCTGTCTGTAATATGCCCAATAAATATTTGAGGAAAGAATGATACCTCGCTTTCATTGTGAAATCAGGCTTTGTATCCCCATTTATCTCACATTCATATGTTTTTCTATATTCAGGAGGGGTTCCTGACAACGAATTAACCACAAGAACCATCTTTGGGTCTTACTTTCTTGGGATCTCTCCATTAAACCCTCCAAGTAAAAGTGTTGATGGTGCTCTAGTGAATTATCCCAAGGCAGGTTTTGTAGGATATGAGGAGCAAACTCTTTGCAACAGTGTGAATGCGGACAGAGAAGATTCCTCTACTTTAGCTCATGGAGACTCTTTTGTAAAGAAGCAGATGAAACAAAGGACTTGGCATATTTCCTCAAAGATCTCTTGCACAGATGAGTTAAAATGGAAAACTATAGACCCCTTTCAGGTACATTGAAGAAAGTCTTACACCAACTTAAGCATTCCAAATAAAGTGCAAAAAGATACAGGAACTTTTGGGCTATGTATGCTGCCTCTGAACCCCATAGACCTCAATTTAGAGAGAGCTGGGATCAAGAAAAGTATCCCAAGACCTCCTCCAGGGCCGCTGGATGGCACCCCAGGGAACTGTCGGCATCTTCCCATAATAATAGTACACTCTTTGTTCCATATTTGCTTTACTTTTTATAACGTCATAAAGAAAAATGGAATGAGAATATCTAGAGTGATTGATTTTGTGAATGGGGAGATGGAAATAATAGAAATATGTAAAGCCCAGAAAAACTACAATTTATAAATTTTGTATAGCTTGACTCAAAGCAAGATTTAAGAGTCTATTTTAATTTTGTTCTGCCTAAAGTAAGAACAGATATAGAGGTAGAACTGTTGCTTGGCTATATGACAAAATGAAATCTATAGCATTTCCTCTAATATTGATTTCATCATTAAATAATTGAAATTTTTCTTTCAGAAGACAGATTTGATAGGCACGTCAAATGATTTTTGTTAACTTTATCTTTTCATCTTGGTCTTTGTGGCAATTATTTCCAGACCATATTGTGGTTTCCTGCACAAAATTATACCCTTAAGCATAGCAGCTTTACATTTACTACAGGCACAGGACAATAAAAAGTCAATAGCAGGAGAAAATATGTTTTATATGTTCAGTTAACTTTACACAGAACTGGAAAGTATTGGTAAATAGCACTTAGTTATGTTACCCTACTTTCTTTAATATATCTCAAAAATTGACAATCTGAAGAGAGACTGCTAATTTCTGAAGCTATTTAGAGATAGAAAAATTATTTCTATAATTAAAGTCTTCTAATCTTTCTATTTATGATTTTGTAATTTCTTCTTTATTTGATTTCATACTTTTTGTATTTTTAACTTAAATTGTATTTAACCATAAAATTAATGGATAGTAATTTTGAGACATACAAAAATATAAATCAACTAGACATGGGTAATCCTAATTTCTTTAGCAGTTTAATATGGGGCTTGTATTTATTTATGATCATTCAGTTCAGAGAGCTTCATATTGATGATATTGTATCTATGCATTAGTTACCTACTGCTATATGATAAATTACTCCAAAGCCTGGTTGCTTAAAACAACAAACAATTATTGTGTTATAGTTTCTGTGGGTCAGAAATTCAGGAATGATTGTGCTAAAAAGTTCTGACTCAGGTTCTTTCATAGGATGACACTCAAGATGTCAGTCAGGGCAGCAATCATTAGAGGACTTGGCTGGGGTTGGAGAATTCGCTTCCAGAATAGCTTACTCTCACGTCTATTCTCAAGAAGGCTCAGTTCCTCACTGGCAGGACGCCACACAGGCATTTCCACAGGGCTTCTTGATTTTCCTCGCAAAATGTCGGCTGGCTTTCCCAAAATCCAGTAGGCCGTAAAACCAAAAGGAAGTCAGCCACAATGTCTTCTATCACCTGGTTTCAGAAGTTACATTCCATTACTTCCACAATATCCTATAGCTTACACAAATGATCCCTATGCAACATGAGAGGAAACTCTACCATGGTGTGACTAGCAGATAACAGAGATCCTTGAAATGAGCTAAAACAATCTAGTCTGGTGTGGAGAGGAAAAAACACAATGACTAAAAGAATAATCACAAACAACAGACTTCAAGGTAATTGACAGTAGGAATTTCACAGGATGAATAGTTGACACATGTTTTAGTACTGAAATATTTCTGGCAATACTGCACAGACTTTCTGTCAAAAAATACTCATACTTTAAAGTGAAACCCAAATGCAAGTGACAAAATTGATGTGAGATCCTAGGACATCCACTTTCCTTTGATTCATTTATTTTAATATTTCTCTTAAATCTTTCAATTATATTAGTTTAATGCAAAATAACTGTGTTTTTGACATTGAAAGTAATGGATAGATACCTCATCATGATTACTGATTGGATTTTTTACATTCTCTAAACACTAAGAAAAACGGAATAACATGTATAGGAGTGATCTCATGAAATTTGCAAGCAGAAATTAAATTCAAATGATACAAATAATAAGTTGTTATCATCTGAATTCTAATCGGACTGCTGGTTGCTATTAGCCTGTGGTTATGTAGCTAAATAGTAAGACGAGTGATACATTGTCTGAATTTACTCATACAAAAATAAAACCTCTGGTCAGGAGATCGAGACCATCAAGGCTAACAAGGTGAAACCCCGTCTCTATTAAAAATACAAAAAATTAGCTGGGCATGGTGGTGGGCACCTATAGTCCCAGCTACTTGGGAGGCTGTGGCAGGAGAATGGTGTGAACTCAGGAGGTGGAGCTTGCAGTGAGACAAGATGGGCCACTGCACTCCAGCCAGGGCAACACAGCCAGACTCCATCTCAAAAAAACAAACAAACAAAGCAAACAAACAAAAACAAACAAACAAAAAAAAACTTCTGCAAGAAATGCCATATGTGTACCATACATGTAACAGACACCACAAAGAGGTATAAAGAGAAGACATTTGCACAGTTTCTCAGAATCGTATTGGATGGCTAATTTGTGCTACCTCTTTTTTGACAAGAAATTAGCAGGGGAAATGTGGAGCCTGGGTTGGCTTTGTTTCCTCAGGGCTGAATTTCTAGTTGCGCTCTAAGATATTATATCTCCAGAATGATAATGTCTCTTGATGGAATTAAATAGTGCCCCCCACCATCCAGGAAATGAGTAAGAAACATGTGAACAGTGAAGTCAAATACTTTATTATCTTAAGGTCCGCCCTTAGCAACAGATGGCTGAGGAATACACGGCTTTAAAGTAGAGACAGACATCAGATTGAATGGAAATACAATGAATCTAAGCACAAAAGATGATAACCGAGCCCAGCAGAATTCAAAGAAAAGACTTTAGCATGGATAAGCTAGGGTCATGTGGAGCAATGAATATTTTATTCTTTTTTTTTTTTTTTTTTTTTCTCCCACAATATCAGGTGGAAGAAATGCAAAAAAAAAAAAAAAAAAAAAAAAAAAAAAAAAAAGGTGTGTAGGAGAGAAGAGGCAAAAGATTTTTTTTTAATTTTTTATTTTTTATTATTATACTTTAAGTTCTAGGGTACATGTGCATAGCGTGCAGGTTTGTTACATACGTATACTTGTGCCATGTTGATGTGCTGCACCCATCAACATGTCAGCACCCATCAATTCGTCATTTATATCAGGTATAACTCCCAATGCAATCCCTCCCCTCTTCCCCCTCCACATGATAGGCCCCGGTTTGTGATGTTCCCCTTCCTCAGTCCAAGTGATCTCATTTTTCAGTTCCCACCTATGAGTGAGAACATGCGGTGTTTCGTTTTCTCTTCTTGTGATAGTTTGCTCAGAATGATGGTTTCCAGCTGCATCCATGTCCCTACAAAGGACACAAACTCATCCTTTTTTATGGCTGGATAGTATCCCATGGTGTATATGTGCCACATTTTCTTAATCCAGTCTGTCACAGATGGACATTTGGGTTGATTCCAAGTCTTTGCTATTGTGAATAGTGCTGCAAGAAACATACGTGTGCATGTGTCTTTATAGCAGCATGATTTATAATCCTTTGGGTATATACCCAGTAGTGTGATGGCTGGGTCATATGGTACATCTAGTTCTAGATCCTTGAGGAATCACCATACTGTTTTCCATAATGGTTGAACTAGTTTACAATCCCACCAACAGTGTAAAAGTGTTCCTATTTCTCCACATCCTCTCCAGCACCTGTTGTTTCCTGACTTTTTAATGATTGCCATTCTAACTGGTGTGAGATGGTATCTCATTGTGGTTTTGATTTGCATTTCTCTGATGGCCAGTGATGACGAGCATTTTTTCATGTGTCTGTTGGCTGTATGAATGTCTTCTTTTGAGAAATGTCTGTTCATATCCTTTCCCCACTTTTGGATGGGGTTGTTTGTTTTTTTCTTGTAAATTTGTTTGAGTTCTTTGTAGGTTCTGGATATCAGCCCTTTGTCAGAAGAGTAGATTGCAAAAATTTTCTCCCATTCTGTAGGTTGCCTGTTCACTCTGATGGTGGTTTCTTTTGCTGTGCAGAGGCTCTTTAGTTTAATGAGATCCCATTTGTCAATTTTGGCTTTTGTTGCCGTTGCTTTTGGTGTTTTAGACATGAAGTCCTTGCCCATGCCTATGTCCTGAATGGTACTACCTAGGTTTTCTTCTAGGGTTTTTATGGTATTAGGTCTAACATTTAAGTCTCTAATCCATCTTGAATTAATTTTTGTGTAAGGAGTAAGGAAAGGATCCAGTTTCAGCTTTCAACTTATGGCTAGCTAATTTTCCCAGCACCATTTATTAAATAGGGAATCCTTTCCCCATTTCTTGTTTTTGTCAGGTTTGTCGAAGATCAGATGTCTGTAGATGTGTGGTATTATTTCTGAGGACTCTGTTCTGTTCCATTGGTCTATATTTCTGTTTTGGTACCAGTACCATGCTGTTTTGGTTACTGTAGCCTTGTAGTATAGTTTGAAGTCAGGTAGCGTGATGCCTCCAGCTTTGTTCTTGTGACTTAGGATTGTCTTGGTAATGCGGGGTCTTTTTTGGTTCCATATGAACTTTAAAGCAGTTTTTTCCAATTCTGTGAAGAAACTCATTGGTAGCTTGATGGGGATGGCATTGAATCTATAAATGACCTTGGGCAGTATGGCCATTTTCATGATATTGATTCTTCCTATCCATGAGCATGGTATGTTCTTCCATTTGTTTGTGTCCTCTTTTATTTCACTGAGCAGTGGTTTGTAGTTCTCCTTGAAGAGGTCCTTTACATCCATTGTAAGTTGGATTCCTAGGTATTTGATTCTCTTTGAAGCAATTGTGAATGGAAGTTCATTCATGATTTGGCTCTCTGTTTGTCTGTTACTGGTGTATAAGAATGCTTGTGATTTTTGCACATTAATTTTGTATCCTGAGACTTTGCTGAAGTTTCTTATCAGCTTAAGGAGATTTTGGGCTGAGACAATGGGATTTTCTAAATATACAATCATATCATCTGCAAACAGGGACAATTTGACTTCTTCTTTTCCTAACTGAATACCCTTGATTTCTATCTCTTGACTGATTGCCCTAGCCAGAACTTCCAAGACTATGTTGAATAGGAGTGGTGAGAGAGGGCATCCCTGTCTTGTGCCAGTTTTCAAAGGGAATGCTTCCAGTTTTTGCCCATTCTGTATGATATTGACTGTGGGTTTATCATAAATAGCTCTTATTATTTTGAGGTACGTTCCATCAATACCGAATTTATTGAGTGTTTTAAGCATGAAGGGCTGTTCAATTTTGTCAAAAGCTTTTTCTGCATCTATTGAGATAATCATGTGGTTCTTGTCTTTGGTTCTGTTTATATGCTGGATTACGTTTATTGATTGCGAATGTTGAACCAGCCTTGCATCCCAGGGATGAAGCCCACTTCATCATGGTGGACAAGCTTTTTGATGTGCTGCTGAATCCATTTTGCCAGTATTTTATTGAGGATTTTTTCATCTATGTTCATCAGGGATATTGATCTAAAATTCTCTTTTTTTTGTTGTGTCTCTGCCAGGCTTTGGTATCAGGATGATGTTGGCCTCATAAAATGAGTTAGGGAGGATTCCCTCTTTTTCTATTGATTGGAATAGTTTCAGAAGGAATGGTACCAGCTCCTCCTTGTACCTCTGGTAGAATTCAGCTGTGAATCCATCTCGTCTGGGACTTTTTTTGGTTGGTAGGCTAGTAATTATTGCCTCAATTTCAGAGCCTGCTATTGGTCTATTCAAGGATACAGCTTCCTCCTGGTTTAGTCTTGGGAGAGTGTAAGTGTCCAGGAAATTACCCATTTCTTCTAGATTTTCTAGTTTATTTGCATAGACGTGTTTATAGTATTCTCTGATGGTAGTTTGTATTTCTGTGGGGTCAGTGGTCATACGTCCTTTATCATTTTTTATTCCGTATATTTGATTCTTCTCACTTTTCTTCTTTATTAGTCTTACTAGCGGTCTGTCAATTTTGCTGATTTTTTCGAAAAACCAACTCCTGGATTCATTGATTTTTTGGAGGGTTTTTTGTGTCTCTATCTCCTTCAGTTCTGCTCTGATCTTAGTTGTTTCTTGCCTTCTGCTAGCTTTTGAATGTGTTTGCTCTTGCTTCTCTAGTTCTTTTAATTGTGATGTTAGAGTGTCCATTTTAGATCTTTCCAGCTTTCTCTTGTAGGCATTTAGTCCTATAAATTTCCCTCTACACACTGCTTTAAATGTGTCCCAGAGATTCTGCTATCTTGTATCTTTGTTCTCATTAGTTTCAAAGAACATCTTTATTTCTGCCTTCATTTCGTTATGTACCCAGTAGTCATTCAGGAGCAGGTTATTCAGTTTCCATGTAGTTGAGCAATTTTGATTGAGTTTCTTAATCCTGAGTTCTAGTTTGATTGCACTGTGGTCTGAGAGACAGTTTGTTATAATTTCTGTTCTTGTATGTTTGCTGAGGAGTGCTTTACTTCCAATTACGTGGTCAATTTTGGAATAAGTGTGATGTGGTGCTGAGAAGAATGTATATTCTGATGATTTGGGGTGGAGAGTTCTGTAGATGTCTATTAGGTCCGCTTGCTGCAGAGATGAGTTCAATTCCTGGATATCCTTGTTAACTTTCTGTCTCGTTGATCTGTCTAATGTTGACAGTGAGGTGGTGAAGTCTCCCATTATTATTGTATGGGAGTCTAAGTCTCTTTGTAAGTCTCTAAGGACTTGCTTTATGAATCTGGGTACTCCTGTATTGGATGCGTATATATTTAGGATAGTTAGCTCTTCCTGCTGAATTGATCCCTTTACCATTATATAATTGCCTTGTTTCTTTTGATCTTTGATGGTTTAAAGTCTGTTTTATCAGAGACAAGGATTGCAACCCCTGCTTTTTTTTATTCTCCATTTGCTTGGTAGATCTTCCTCCATCCCTCTATTTTGAGACTATGTATGTCTCTGCATGTGAGATGGGTCTCCTGAATATAGCAGACTGATGGGTCTTGACTCTTTATCCAGTTTGCCAGTCTGTGTCTTTTAATTGGAGCATTTAGTCCATTAACATTTAAGGTTAATATTGTTATGTGTGAACTTGATCCTGCCATTATGATATTAACTGGTTATTTTGCTCGTTAGTTGATGCAGTTTCTTCCTAGCCTCGATGGTCTTTACATTTTGGCATGGTTTTGCAATGGCTGGTACCGGTTGTTCCTTTCCATGTTTAGGGCTTCCTTCAGGGTCTCTTGTAAGGCAGGCCTGGTGGTGACAAAATCTCTAAGCATTTGCTTATCTGTAAAGGATTTTATTTCTCCTTCACTGATGAAACTTAGTTTGGCTGGATATGAAATTCTGGGTTGAAAATTCTTTTCTTTAAGAATGTTGAATATTGGCCCCCACTCTCTTCTAGCTTGTAGAGTTTCTGTTGAGAGATCTGCTGTTAGTCTGATGGGCTTCCCTTTGTGGGTAACCCGACCTTTCTCTCTGGCTGCCCTTAAGATTTTTTCCTTCATTTCAAGTTTGGTGAATCTGACAATTATGTGTCTTGGAATTGCTCTTCTCGAGGAGTATCTTTGTGACGCTCTCTGTATTTCCTGAATTTGAATGTTGGCCTGCCCTACTAGGTTGGGGAAGTTCTCCTGGATGATATCCTGAAGAGTGTTTTCCAACTTGGTTCCCTTTTCCCCCTCACTTTCCGGCACCCTAATCAGACGTAGATTTGGTATTTTTACATAATCCCATACTTCTTGCAGGCTTTGTTCATTTCTTTTTCTTCTTTTTTCTTTTGGTTTCTCTTCTCGCTTCGTTTCATGCATTTGATCCTCAATCGCTGATACTCTTTTTTCCAGTTGATCGAGTGAGTTATTGAAGCTTGTGCATTTGTCACATATTTCTCGTATCATGGTTTTTATCTCTGTCATTTCGTTTATGACCTTCTCTGCATTAATTATTCTAGCTGTCAATTCTTCCACTTTTTTTTCAAGATTTTTAGTTTCTTTGCGCTGGGTACATAATTCCTCCTTTAGCTCTGAGAAGTTTGATGGACTGAAGCCTTCTTCTCTCATCTCATCAAAGTCATTCTCCGACCAGCTTTGATCCATTGCTGATGATGATCTGCACTCCTTTGCAGGGGCAGATGCGTTCTTATTTTTTGAATTTCCAGCTTTTCTGCCCTGCTTCTTCCCCATCTTTGTGGTTTTATCTGCCTCTGGTCTTTGATGATGGTGATGTACTGATGGGGTTTTGGTATAGGTGTCCTTCCTGTTTGATAGTTTTTCTTCTAACAGTCAGGACCCTCAGCTGCAGGTCTGTTGGAGATTGCTTGAGGTCCACTCCAGACGCTGTTTGCCTGGGTATCAGCAGCAGAGTTTGCAGAAGATAGAATATTGCTGAACAGCAAGTGTACCTGTCTGATTCTTGCTTTGGAAGCTTCCTCTCAGGGGTGTACTCCACCCTGTGAGGTGTTGGTGTCAGACTGCCCCTAGTGGGGGATGTCTCCCACTTAGGCTACTCAGGGGTCAGGGACCCACTTGAGCAGGCAGTCTGTCCCTTCTCAGATCTCAACTTCCGTGTGGGGGAGATCCACTGCTCTCTTCAAAGCTGTCAGACAGAGTCATTTGCGTCTGCAGAGATTTCTGCTGCTTTTTTTGTTATTGTTGTTTAGCTGTGCCCTGTCCCCAGAGGTAGAGTCTACAGAGACAGGCAGGTTTCCTTGAGCTGCTGTGAGCTCCACCCAGTTCGAGCTTCCCAGCAGCTTTGTTTACCTACTTAAGCCTCAGCAATGGTGGGCGCCCCTCCCCCAGCCTCGCTGCTGCCTTGTGGTTAGATCACAGACTGCTGTGCTAGCAATGAGGGAGGCTCCGTGGCCATGGGACCCTCCTAGCCAGGTGTGGGATACAATCTCCTGGTGTGCCCATTTGCTCAAAGTGCAGTATTGGGGTGGGAGTCACCTGATTTTCCAGGTGTTGTGTGTCTCAGTTCCCCTGGCTAGGAAAAGGGATTCCCTTACCCCTTGTGCTTCCCAGGTGAGGCGATGCCTCGCCCTGCTTCAGCTCTCGCTGGTTGGGCTGCAGCAGCTGACCAGCACCAATTGTCCGGCACTCCCTAGTGAGATGACCCCAGTACCTCAGTTGAAAATGCGGAAATCACCGGTGTTCTATGTCGCTCACGCTGGGAGTTGGAGACTGGAGCTGTTCCTATTCGGCCATCTTACTCTGCCCCCGAGGCAAAAGATTTTTTAAAAAACTTTATTAGAATTTGCCTCCAGCACAGCAGAATACTGAAAGATATTACAGAACACCAAATGCATGCAGAAAGATACTTTCAAAATAGAAGAGGCAGAGAAGAACCTTGGGATTATAGCTGGCTTAGCCTTCTAAAATGAAGAGTGGAATTCGAGGTGAATCCAAGCTTGTACTGAGGAAGCTCTAGGACCTCAGTTAGGATTGGGGTCTGGTAGAAGGAGGATGGTAGGAAAGGAAGGGCCGGGGGGTAAAGGGTGTCTCAAAAAGCCAGGAATCCCCAAATAGCATCAGGTGGTCAAAATGGAGCAAAGAAGATGGGGAACAGGGCCCAGGCAAACTCTAATGATTACATTCTTCCAGTTTTTATTTCCCAAGAAATGAATGACAGAGTTCCAGTACCAAATTCACCTTATTGTCACAAAGAAACTCATGACAAGATCATCCATTAATCAAGAAAACATGTGTCAAACTTTAATTCACCACAAAGAGAGAAACTATGGGATTCATAATGTCAAAGTGGCTTTACTAAAATCCTTCATTCGCAAAGTTCCAAATATACAGTTACATTAATGTATATAGCATATTACCAGATAGTAATTGAGCTACCCTTTTACTTGTATTCTTACTTCCTTATGCTTGAAAGTTATGAGAAAAAAGTAATGTAATGCTACCTTGGGCATTTGTAGTGGGAGGCTAAATAAGTGTGTGTGTGTTGGGGGGGTAAACCGTGTAGCAATCAAGGATGTGGCTCAAAATATAGAAGTGGAATAAATTGAAGAGCTAAGTAGCTCTACATTTGTGGTTCTATTGCCCACATTAGAGTAACAGTTTACATAAACAGTGCACTTTAAATCTTTTTAAGTACTTCCACATATTTTCCATATTCCATTTTATATCCTTAGAACAGTCCTGGAGTTAGCTGGGAAGGTATAATTATGTCTGTTAATTTAGTTGTAGAAATAGACTCACAAAGGATATATGCCTTGTAGAAGTGACAGAGCAATGGCATACAAATGCCCAGAATCCCAGCCTCATGTATGTCTCTCCTCATCCAGTGCTCCTAGAACTTTCACATTAATCCCTAGGAATCTTGTTGCACTGTAGATTCTATGGCAGTAGGTCTAGGGAAGGTTCTGAAATTCTGCCTTTCTAACAAGCCCCCAAGCAATACCGATGCTGCTGGTCTACAGTTTTAAACCAGACAACATCTAAGTTAATAATCTCCTGATTTCAATGACTGTGTATCAATTGTGTTTTACACATAGATTCAAAAGTCCTAATCCCTGGGATCCAGTTAAGTCTGGTATAGGTCCCTGGCATGTGTGTATTTTTTTTAATTTCCAGAAGTGATTTGATTAAGAAGTTGTAGCACCTGTAATGTATATTTTTATAAATTTAAAGTAAGAGTTTTTTTTGTTGAGATTATACTGACTCTAGTTCCATCCTAACTCATAATAAGGCAACTGTTTATAGAATATTGAAACTGATTTCTTTCAGATTTCTGTCCCTCATCTTTTGACTTTTATTTCTCTAGTTCCTAGAGTAAAAAGTATTGTAGCACTCCATAATGTCACAGGATGTCAGTTTCACCCATTTTTGTTTAAAATAACATCACTTACAAATTTCAATCCCTATTTTCTTTGATCTTTTTTTTTTTTTTTTTTTTTTTTTATTATACTTTAAGTTCTAGGGTACATGTGCATAACGTGCAGGTTTGTTACATATGTATACTTATGCCATGTTGGTGTGCTGCACCCATCAACTCGTCAGCACCCATCAATTCATCATTTATATCATGTATAACTCCCCAATGCAATCCCTCCCTCCTCCCCCCTCCCCCCTCCCCATGATAGACCCCAGTGTGTGATGTTCCCCTTCCCGAGTCCAAGTGATCTCATTGTTCAGTTCCCACCTATGAGTGAGAACATGCGGTGTTTGGTTTTCTCTTCTTGTGATAGTTTGCTAAGAATGATGGTTTCCAGCTGCATCCATGTCCCTACAAAGGACGCAAACTCATCCTTTTTTATGGCTGCATAGTATTCCATGGTGTATATGTGCCACATTTTCTTAATCCAGTCTGTCACAGATGGACATTTGGGTTGATTCCAAGTCTTTGCTATTGTGAATAGTGCCGCAATAAACATACGTGTACATGTGTCTTTGTAGTAGAATAATTTATAATCCTTTGGGTATATACCCAGTAGTGGGATGGCTGGGTCATATGGTACATCTAGTTCTAGATCCTTGAGGAATTGCCATACTGTTTTCCATAATGGTTGAACTAGTTTACAATCCCACCAACAGTGTAAAAGTGTTCCTATTTCTCCACATCCTCTCCAACACCTGTTGTTTCCTGACTTCTTAATGATTGCCATTCTAACTGGTGTGAGATGGTATCTCATTGTGGTTTTGATTTGCATTTCTCTGATGGCCAGTGATGATGAGCATTTTTTCATGTGTCTGTTGGCTGTATGAATATCTTCTTTTGAGAAATGTCTGTTCATATCCTTTCCCCACTTTTTGATGGGGTTGTTTGTTTTTTTCTCGTATATTTGTTTGAGTTCTTTGTAGATTCTGGATATTAGCCCTTTGTCAGATGAGTAGGTTGCAAAAATTTTCTCCCATTCTGTAGGTTGCCTGTTCACTCTGATGGTAGTTTCTTTTGCTGTGCAAAAGCTCTTTAGTTTAATTAGATCCCATTTGTCAATTTTGGCTTTTGCTGCCGTTGCTTTTGGTGTTTTAGACATGAAGTCCTTGCCCATGCCTATGTCCTGAATGGTACTACCTAGATTTTCTTCTAGGGTTTTTATGGTATTAGGTCTAACATTTAAGTCTCTAATCCATCTTGAATTAATCTTCGTATAAGGGGTAAGGAAAGGATCCAGTTTCAGCTTTCTACTTATGGCTAGCCAATTTTCCCAGCACCATTTATTAAATAGGGAATCATTTCCCCATTTCTTGTTTCTCTCAGGTTTGTCAAAGATCAGATGGCTGTAGATGTGCGGTATTATTTCTGAGGACTCTGTTCTGTTCCATTGGTCTATATCTCTGTTTTGGTACCAGTACCATGCTGTTTTGGTTACTGTAGCCTTGTAGTATAGTTTGAAGTCAGGTAGCGTGACGCCTCCAGCTTTGTCCTTTTGACTTAGGATTGTCTTGGCAATGCGGGCTCTTTTTTGGTTCCATATGAACTTTAAAGCAGTTTTTTCCAATTCTGTGAAGAAACTCATTGGTAGCTTGATGGGGATGGCATTGAATCTATAAATAACCTTGGGGAGTATGGCCATTTTCACGATATTGATTCTTCCTATCCATGAGCATGGTATGTTCTTCCATTTGTTTGTGTCCTCTTTGATTTCACTGAGCAGTGGTTTGTAGTTCTCCTTGAAGAGGTCCTTTACATCCCTTGTAAGCTGGATTCCTAGGTATTTTATTCTCTTTGAAGCAATTGTGAATGGAAGTTCATTCCTGATTTGGCTCTCTGCTTGTCTGTTACTGGTGTATAAGAATGCTTGTGATTTTTGCACATTAATTTTGTATCCTGAGACTTTGCTGAAGTTGCTTATCAGCTTAAGGAGATTTTTGGCTGAGACGATGGGGTTTTCTAAATATACAATCATGTCATCTGCAAACAGGGACAATTTGACTTCTTCTTTTCCTAACTGGATACCCTTGATTTCTTTCTCTTGCCTGATTGCCCTAGCCAGAACTTCCAACACTATGTTGAATAGGAGTGGTGAGAGAGGGCATCCCTGTCTTGTGCCAGTTTTCAAAGGGAATTTTTCCAGTTTTTGCCCATTCAGTATGATATTAGCTGTGGGTTTGTCATAAATAGCTCTTATTATTTTGAGGTATGTTCCATCAATACCGAATTTATTGAGCGTTTTTAGCATGAAGGGCTGTTGAATTTTGTCAAAAGCCTTTTCTGCATCTATTGAGACAATCATGTGGTTCTTGTCTTTGGTTCTGTTTATATGCTGGATTACGTTTATTGATTTGCGAATGTTGAACCAGCCTTGCATCCCAGGGATGAAGCCCACTTGATCATGGTGGATAAGCTTTTTGATGTGCTGCTGAATCCGGTTTGCCAGTATTTTATTGAGGATTTTTGCATCAATGTTCATCAGGGATATTGGTCTAAAATTCTCTTTTTTTGTTGTGTCTCTGCCAGGCTTTGGTATCAGGATGATGTTGGCCTCATAAAATGAGTTAGGGAGGATTCCCTCTTTTTCTATTGATTGGAATAGTTTCAGAAGGAATGGTACCAGCTCCTCCTTGTACCTCTGGTAGAATTCAGCTGTGAATCCATCTGGTCCTGGACTTTTTTTGGTGGGTAGGCTATTAATTGTTGCCTCAATTTCAGAGCCTGCTATTGGTCTATTCAGAGATTCAACTTCTTCCTGGTTTAGCCTTGTGAGAGTGTAAGTGCCCAGGAAATTATCCATTTCTTCTAGATTTTCTAGTTGATTTGCGTAGAGGCGTTTATAGTATTCTCTGATGGTAGTTTGTATTTCTGTGGGGTCAGTGGTGATATCCCCTTTATCATTTTTTATTGCATCTATTTGATTCCTCTCTCTTTTTTCTTTATTAGCCTTGCTAGCGATCTGTCAATTTTGTTGATCTTTTCAAAAAACCAACTCCTGGATTCACTGATTTTTTGGAGGGTTTTTTGTGTCTCTATCTCCTTCAGTTCTGCTCTGATCTTAGTTATTTCTTGCCTTCTGCTAGCTTTTGAATGTGATTGCTCTTGCCTCTCTAGTTCTTTTAATTGTGATGTTAGAGTGTCAATTTTAGATCTTTCCTGCTTTCTCTTGTGGGCATTTAGTGCTATAAATTTCCCTCTACACACTGCTTTAAATGTGTCCCAGAGATTCTGGTATGTTGTATCTTTGTTCTCATTGGTTTCAAAGAACATCTTTATTTCCGCTTTCATTTCGTTATGTACCCAGTAGTCATTCAGGAGCAGGTTGTTCAGTTTCCATGTAGTTGAGCGGTTTTGATTGAGTTTCTTAGTCCTGAGTTCTAGTTTGATTGCACTGTGGTCTGAGAGACAGTTTGTTATAATTTCTGTTCTTTTACATTTGCTGAGGAGTACTTTACTTCCAATTATGTGGTCAATTTTGGAATAAGTGCGATGTGGTGCTGAGAAGAATGTATATTCTGTTGATTTGGGGTGGAGAGTTCTATAGATGTCTATTAGGTCCGCTTGGTGCAGAGATGAGTTCAATTCCTGGATATCCTTGTTAACTTTCTGTCTCGTTGATCTGTCTAATGTTGACAGCGGAGTGTTGAAGTCTCCCATTATTATTGTATGGGAGTCTAAGTCTCTTTGTAAGTCTCTAAGGACTTGCTTTATGAATCTGGGTGCTCCTGTATTGGGTGCATATATATTTAGGAGAGTTAGCTCTTCCTGTTGAATTGATCCCTTTACCATTATGTAATGGCCTTCTTTGTCTCTTTTGATCTTTGATGGTTTAAAGTCTGTTTTATCAGAGACTAGGATTGCAACCCCTGCTTTTTTTTGTTCTCCATTTGCTTGGTAGATCTTCCTCCATCCCTTTATTTTGAGCCTATGTATGTCTCTGCATGTGAGATGGGTCTCCTGAATACAGCAGACTGATGGGTCTTGACTCTTTATCCAGTTTGCCAGTCTGTGTCTTTTAATTGGAGCATTTAGTCCATTAACATTTAAGGTTAATATTGTTATGTGTGAACTTGATCCTGCCATTATGATATTAACTGGTTATTTTGCTCGTTAGTTGATGCAGTTTCTTCCTAGCCTCGATGGTCTTTACATTTTGCCAAGTTTTTGCGATGGCTGGTACCGGTTGTTCCTTTCCATGTTTAGGGCTTCCTTCAGGGTCTCTTGTAAGGCAGGCCTGGTGGTGACAAAATCTCTAAGCATTTGCTTATCTGTAAAGGATTTTATTTCTCCTTCACTTATGAAACTTAGTTTGGCTGGATATGAAATTCTGGGTTTAAAATTCTTTTCTTTAAGAACGTTGAATATTGGCCCCCACTCTCTTCTGGCTTGTAGAGTTTCTGCCGAGAGATCTGCTGTTAGTCTGATGGGCTTCCCTTTGTGGGTGACCCGACCTTTCTCTCTGGCTGCCCTTAAGATTTTTTCCTTCATTTCAACTTTGGTGAATCTGGCAATTATGTGTCTTGGAGTTGCTCTTCTGGAGGAGTATCTTTGTGGCGTTCTCTGTATTTCCTGAATTTGAATGTTGGCCTGCCCTACTAGGTTGGGGAAGTTCTCCTGGATGATATCCTGAAGAGTGTTTTCCAACTTGGTTCCATTTTCCCCCTCACTTTCAGGCACCCCAATCAGACGTAGATTTGGTCTTTTTACGTAATCCCATACTTCTTGCAGGCTTTGCTCATTTCTTTTTCTTCTTTTTTCTTTTGGTTTCTCTTCTCGCTTCATTTCATTCATTTGATCTTCAATCGCTGATACTCTTTCTTCCAGTTGATCGAGTCTGTTACTGAAGCTTGTGCATTTGTCACGTATTTCTCGTGTCATGGTTTTCATCTCTGTCATTTCGTTTATGATCTTCTCTGCATTAATGAGTCTAGCTGTCAATTCTTCCACTCTTTTTTCAAGATTTTTAGTTTCTTTGCGCTGGGTACGTAATTCCTCCTTTAGCTCTGAGAAGTTTGATGGACTGAAGCCTTCTTCTCTCCTCTCGTCCAAGTCATTCTCTGACCAGCTTTGATCCGTTGCTGGTGATGGGCTGCGCTCCTTTGCAGGGGGAGATGCGCTCTTATTTTTTGAATTTCCAGCTTTTCTGCCCTGCTTCTTCCCCATCTTTGTGGTTTTATCTGTCTCTGGTCTTTGATGGTGGTGACGAACTGATGGGGTTTTGGTATAGGTGTCCTTCCTGTTTGATAGTTTTCCTTCTGACAGTCAGAAGGACTCTCTGTTGGTCTGTTGGAGATTGCTTGAGGTCCACTCCAGACCCTGTTTGCCTGGGTATCAGCAGCAGAGGTTGCCGAAGATAGAATATTGCTGAACAGCGAGTGTACCTGTCTGATTCTTCCTTTGGAAGTGTCCTCTCAGGGGTGTACTCCACCCTGTGAGGTGTGGGGTGTCAGACTGCCCCTAGTGGGGGATTTCTCCCAGCTAGGCTACTCAGGGGTCAGGGACACACCTGAGCAGGCAGTCTGTCCGTTCTCAGATCTCAACCTCCGCGTTGGGAGATCCGCGGCTCTCCCCAAAGCTGTCAGACAGAGTCGTTCGCGTCTGCACCGGCTCCCGCTACTTCCCCTGTTGGTCTTCAGCTGTGCGCTGTCCCCAGAGGTGGAGACTACAGAGACAGGCAGGCTTCCTTGAGCTGCTGTGAGCTCCACCCAGTTCGAGCTTCCCAGCGGCTTTGTTTACCTACTTAAGCCTCAGCAATGGCGGGCGCCCCTCCCCCAGCCTCGCTGCTGCCTTGCCGATAGATCGCGGCAGACTGCTGTGTTAGCAGTGAGGGAGGCTTCGTGGGCGTGGGACCCTCCCGGCCAGGTGTGGGATATATTCTCCTGGAATGCCTGTATGCTTACAGCGCAGTATTGGGGTGGGAGTTACCCGATTTTCCAGGTGTTGTGTGTCTCAGTTCCCCTGGCTAGGAAAACGGATCCCCTTCCCCCTTGCGCTTCCAGGTGAGGCGATGCCTCGCCCTGCTTCAGCTCTCGCTGGTCAGGCTGCAGCAGCTGACCAGCACCGATTGTCCGGCACTCCCTAGTGAGATGACCCCAGTACCTCAGTTGAAAATGCAGAAATCACCGGTCTTCTGTGTCGCTCGCGCTGGGAGTTGGAGACTGGAGTTGTTCCTATTCGGCCATCTTGCTCCGCCCCCTCTTTGATCTTTTAAAATGTCTATGCTTCTTGGTAAATTTATTGTCAGGTGTAGTTTTCATAAAAAGACACATTTGAGAGGTCTGTACAGCAATAAGGAGGAAGTATTCAAGATATAAAAATCATTTCAAGAATTAGATTTTGGAAGGAGAAAAAACCTAACCCCTGAATGACAATTAAAGAAATGGCAACCTTATTGCTACGGTTAAGCTTCTCAGTGAGCACGACAAAGACTGAGATAATGACAAGCACTGATAGAAGATGTTAGGGATGATGTGCTATGCTGGTTTTGCAGTGGTCTTTGAAAGTTGGATAATCCAGCAAGATAGCTATCAGATTTTTCATTCCCTGATCTGAAGGACAGGTTAAAAGCAGTATGAGGATCTCCACAGCTTTCTTTCCTTTGTAAAGATGACCTTGGCTTTCAAATTGCTAAACTAAGTGTCATTTTATTTCCACTGCAGCCAATGTTTACTTCTCAGATAAAAGCAAAAAAAGGTTGTGGCCACAGGGTGGCCAGAATTCTGCAAGACCAATACAATAAATTGTTAGTTCTTCCCTCCTGTACAGTCTTCCCATCCAGCAATTTCAATTTCTTTAGGATTTTAGTCCTAGTAGGGTAATGACCCCAGAGAAGAAATGCTTTCTCAGTTTACAATGCTCTTAATGTCACAGAAAGTTTTTCACAACACACTCTGAACCCTCCCCACTCCCCCAAAAAAGCCTAACAGTTTAATTTATTAAGTAGTTAAATAAGTACTTAAATCCTCACACTTTGGTGCTTACTGAACACAGTACAACTTCTTAGACCTTGGAATCTGATGGGACGCTGCTATATTCATTTCCTATTCCTAAATGTTTTTCATGTGCTCCCTACTTTTTATCATTACAAAACCCAGCTTCATAAAGATATAATGTAATCAAATAGCGCATAAAAAAACCCTAAAGTTGAAAGAATTAGTAGTTCATGTACATTCAAAAGATGTTATTTTAGTTCCCTTGAAAATTTACAATATTTAGTGATGTCCCCTGACACCCACTGAGGCACCCCACAATGCCTCAGTCCCAACTGGAGAACCGTTGCTTTAGCATCTAAATTAGAAGCCTAAGACCCAGACTTCTGGTCCGGGTAGCTGAACCTTCTAGCCATGTCTTGTGGAGGAAGTCTCTTAACTATTCTAAGCTTCAATTTCCTCATCTTAAAAATAGAAATGATAGTTTTCAGCTTTCTAAGAGGGAACATACTTTTATTAGTCCGTTTTCACACTGCTGTAAAGAAATACCCAAGACTGGGTAATTTATAAAGGAAAGAGGTTTAATTGACTCACAGTTTAGCATGGCTGGGGAGGCTTCAGGAAACTTATAATCATGGCAGAAGGTGAAGCATGCACCTCCTTCATAAGGCGGCAGGAGAGAGAGAAGAGTGAGGAACGAAGAAGGAAGAGATTATTATAAAACCATCATATCTCGTGAGAAGTAACTCACTATCATGAGAGCAGCATGGGGGAAGTGGACCCCATGAGCCAATCACTTTCCTCCTTCCACACATGGGGATTATAATTCAAGATGAGATTTGTGTGGGGACACAGAGCCAAACCATATCAATACTACTGCATAAGTACAAAATACTATACTAATGAAAGCTGTAGAATGTCCTCTTAAAACTGAGTTGGGGCTGGGCGCTGTGGCTGACGCCTGTAATCCTAACCCTTTGGGAGGATGAGGCGGGCGGATTGCCTGAGCTCGAGACCAGCCTGGGCAACAGAGTGAAACCCCGTCTCTACTAAAATACAAAAAATAAAAAAAAAAATAAAAAAAAATTAGCCAGGTGTGTTGGTGGGCAGCTGTAGTCCCAGCTACTCGGGAGGCTGAGGCGGGAGAATTGCTTGAACCTGGGAGGCGGCAGTTGCAGTGAGCCGAGAAGGAGCCACTGCACTGTAGCCTGGGTGACGACACAGCGCAGAGGGAGACTCTGTCTAAAAACAACAACAACAGCAACAACAACAACAACAACAAACAAAAACAAACATTGAGTTGGGGCCCGGCGCGGTGGCTCACGCCTGTAATCCCAGCACTTTGGGAGGCCAAGGTGGGCAGATCACCTGAGGTCGGGAGTTTTCCAGATCAGCCTGACCAATATGGAGAAACCCCGTCTCTACTAAAAATACAAATTAGCCGGGCGTGGTGGCACATGACTAATCCCAGCTACTCGGGTGGCTGAGGCAAGAGAATAACTTGAACCCCAGAGGCAGAGGTTGCGGTGAGCTGAGATGGCGCCATTGCACTCCAACCTGGGCAACGAGAGCAAAACTGTGATACACACACACACACACACACACACACACACACACACACAGAGAGAGAGAGAGAGAGAGAGAGAGAGAGAGAGAGAGAGAGAAAACTGGAAAACTGAGTTGGTCCAGTACAGTGAATTTCAGACTTTTGCCTTATGAATGTAGAATTCCTTATTTAAGTGAAATATCACCACGAGGAAAAACACATGTATGTGAGATTTAACATAGAGATATTCCAGCTGGAAAACACAGGCTGGTCATTTTCCTCAGGCCCATTTCTTGCCCTTTTCATGCACTGCTCTGTTTTCCAAGTGTGTGAACTCCTACTGTGCTTCCCAGGATACCTTGCAAATTGGCTTTTCACTGGGCTCATCTTGTAGGCTATTGCAGGGAGAGTCCAGGGTATTACCCAACTCTGCCTCTAAGATACTCCTCAGTAGTCCTGTTTTTAGTCTCCCATGAAAGGTCCCCTCCTTTGAGATCTCCATTTCCTCAGCTTCTTCTCCCTTTTTCCCTCCACCCTATGGGTAATGGTGATTTCCTGTGGTGGTTTGTCTTGCAGTTGCCTCAACTTCTCCAGGTTGCTCTTTCAAGCTCTTCTAACCTATAGTTAATTTTGTATTTTAAATTTCCCACATTGAATTTCTGGCAGTTAGTTTTATTTTTGTGATTGTACCCTGACTGATACTAAGGTGTGAATAGCCTAGAGCCCTGCCTCTCAACCCCAGGTTTTCTGACATGGGGTCCCTTAGGCACATCTGAAAAACCATTAAGGCTCATTCCTCATTCTATCACTAAATAGCTGTATGATCTTGGGAGAGTCATAGAATATCTCCAAGCCTCACTTTCCTCACTCTTTAAGAGTGAGGCTCACCTTTACCGATCATAATAAATGAAAAAAATTTTGGATAATTTAAAGTATTACACAGATCTTTTATTTATAGCCCAAGTCTCTGTGAATTTGGATGAACTAGAAGATAGATATAGATAGTTAAGAAATATAGATATATAGATACAGATAAAGTGTTAGTTTCTCAGGGATGCAAAATAATATGCCTCCTTCTCCCACCCATAACCTAAACCTAACTTTGAAGATATAAAATTTTAAACTGTTCCTTCAAACAATTGTAAGATTAAATGAGGATTCATAAGTTTCTATCAGTTGTAGCAAAGTTATAACGATCTTAGTCATAGCTACTGATTCATGCTGTTTCTATTCAGATCTGGTTGTTTATGCTAAACAACCCACACTGGTGTTGTACTCATTCTTTCTTGTATTGTGGTTTCAGCACTTCCAGGGTGGTTTTAGCAGTCCCAATCCAAATTGTAGGTACATGTGCTTTGAGATAATTACCTTTGGTTGCAAGGAGGATGCATACATACAATAGAAGCTGGAATTAGACAATTATGGTTTGAGAATTGCTGCTCCAAACAGAAAGGTAGAAATGTATATGTTTGTAAATAATTATGGCCTAGTGTGATTTTTTGTTTTGTTTTCAAAAAAAAATTTAGTTTTATTTTCTGATTTCCTATAAAATTAACTCTTTCTGGTGGAAAGAAGACATTTGGGTCAATGTCACTACCACACATCATCTGACTCATGACTAACAGCACTAATTAAACAGATTATCACAATATTTAATACATTGCATTGTGATTGCCTCTTTACTTATCAGCTTGACACACAAACTATTATAAACTTGAAGGGAAGTAGGATTAAGTTCTCTTCATTATGTATTTTCAGTGACATCACAGTGCTTGCCACATGGGAGGTTTTCAAAAACACATGAGATGAATTAATCAGTAAGTTCCAGGCTGGATTCAGGCCAACTGATGCCTTCAGCACAGTCCAACAACTGTGCTGTGATGGAAGCAAAACTCTCAAGCCATGCAGTATCTCTCAAACAAATGCAGTATCTGACAAAATCTTCAAGTCAAACTTCTAAACTTGATTACTCACCATGCCAAAAAAAAAGAAAAAAAACCCTTTTAATAATGCAAATTGAAGTTAAACATGACAGATAAAGATTTTAAAAAATAGACTAAAGTTAAGGGAGGTAGTAAAGTACTTTTGGCCATGATAAATGAGGTCAGTTCAGGGAAACTCTTTAGTACCCTTTCCTCTTGGTAGACCTGTTTATTTTGCTAAATGATTAATCCAGAGCTGAATGAATGGCAAAAATGCAGAGCTGATTGATATTAGATAAAGTCCACTTTCCATGTTTTCTTCTGATTCTCCTACACTAATGTAAGCCTCACTTCATAGTTCCATTCCAGGACTCTTCTTATTCATACATTGAATTGGGACAACCCCCTTTTCCCAGTTCTATGAGATCACACCTGACTCAGATTTTTCTTCTCCTAGTGCTTTGCATTCTTACAGCTCAAGCCTTCGCCATTCAAAATTGGTTTTCTCTCATCACCTAGTAAATAATTTTTGTTGCTTAATGTGTACAGCACTTTGTGAAAAGTGTGATGAAACTGGAATATAAAAGAAAGGAAAAGCAGAACTACTGTAGAGTATTTCACATTATGACTATACTTCAATTAATTTACTCATTTTTCGATGAATGAACATTTAGGTGGATTCCAGGTGTTCACCTTTGGACAAACATTGTTACAATAAATGTTCATGCATACATCTCATAAAACACATGTGCAAGAGTTTTTTCAAAAGTATATACTTAGAACTGAAATTTGTGAATTTTAAAGGACATGAAATATTCAACATTACTAGCTATTGTCAAAATTTCTCCAATTGGTTTTTACCAAATTCTACTTGCATTAAGTAGCATATGAAGTTCCCCATGTCTCCATATTTTAGTAACATTTGATGACATAAAATTTTTTCTTTGGCAATCTAATGTCTATAAAATGGTATTTCTCTTTTGTTTTTATTTATAGTTCCTGATTATTTGTAAAGTAGCATATTTCTTAAGTTTATTGGTTGCTCTTCTCCTGTGAATTACATATTATACATTTTATATATTGTTTCAATGATTTCACTTGTTGTTTTTATGTTGATGAGTAGATATTCTTTATCTGTCTTGGTAGTATCGTGCTGGCCATATGAATTTCAAATAACTATTGTTTATCTTTTAACTCTATGAGGTCTATGGTTGTTTAGAATATTGTTACTTTGATATAGTCAAATTTCCAATATTTTATTTTACAGTTTAAAAGTCTTGTGTATTCTCTGAGACCCTCCCCTATATTTGATTCTAAAATCCCCCTGTGTTTTTCTTTGCATAGCATGACATAAAAATCGAATTTCTTTTCTTCTATATAAACAACTGATTTTTCACAGAACTATTTATTGTCATTGCTTTATAATTCTGTTTCTAATCTATTTTTTTTTTCCTTTTTTTGAGACGGAGTCTTGCTCCATCACCCAGGCTGGAATGCAATGGCATTATATCGGCTCACTGCAACCTCTCTCTCCCAGGTTCAAGCAATTCTTCTGTCTCAGCCTCCAGAGCAGCTGGGATTACAGGTGCCTGCCACCACACCTGGATAATTTTTGTATTTTTAATAGAGGCGGAGTTTCACCATGTTGTCCAGACTAGTCCCGAACTCCTGACTTCAAGTGATCTGCCCACCTTGGCCTCCAAAAGTGCTGGGATTACAGGAGTGAGCCACAGAACCCAGGCTAATCTATTATTAAAAATAGTTTGTCTAGGTAATAGCAGCACATTCTAAACGGAATATTCTCCCCTTTAAGCTATCTTTTTGGACAAAAGTAGCTACAGGAAACTTAATGTATAGCATGTGTATATGTGTGTGTATTTGTATTCCAGAGGCGTTAAAGTCCTGGAAATCTTGCTTTTAAAATATTCACTATGCAATGGTGTCAACTAGAGAGCAAAGGGGGGAAGAAACGAATATTAAAGATACATGGGCACTTTTGATGTTACTAGGTTGTAGATGTCATCCCCAGCCACATTCTGAAACCTAGGACCACTCTGGCATGACCAGAGTCTCCAACTCCTGCTGTGCAGAGACCTCAGAATTGTAGCCAGCCTCTGAAATGTGTCTCTAAGATCTCATCTTCAGCCTGAATTTTTCTGTAGCCTATAACCCAGGATTCAGCTCAGCACCTTTCTGGGAGCAAATTAGAAGGGGATATTTTGAAGTTATCAGCATGTCTCCACCTTCAGGATGGCTTCATTGCCCTTTGGATGGCGGATCACTGAAGTGTTTCACTGAAGAAAGGTGACCATGTACTGAATGGACTTGTTTCTTCAGGGAGACATTACATCTATCAGGGAAAAAGAAATGACCCAGCATAAACTAACCAACAAACATCACGTGGAAACATCTTTGAGGAAGCCGATGGACTCAGTGCAGATGAGCAATAGTGATAGCTCAGATGATAGAGAGACTTCTCATATAATCGGGGGTGAGAGGAGCTACAGAATTTCTGCGTAAAGAAATTCTGCCCCAGGTGGTAAGAGCGCACATATAAAAGCAGCAATTCCTGGGCTTTTTCACTTTAACATTCTTGTAATTTAAAAAGAATGTACTGCATTTTATTTTCAAGACCCAGGAAAACAAAAGTCCTCTTAAGCTGAGAACAAATGCTTCAAGTGTTTGCCTGAAGGCGTTCTTTTTATTGGGGGAGTTACAGCCCCTTGAGAAAAAGAGATTTATAACGGAAAAAATGAAACAACATCAACCATAACGAAGCTCAGAAAATAAATAATAAAATCTCTGTTAGTGCCTGACATTTTATATTTCTCCTGCCTTTTATCCAAAATAAGACAGTTACTTAGGAAGTAAATAAAAGCCAGGCTGATCTGCCCACAGTGATACATTACCTTTTGAATATTCCTCAGACAAAAGACCAAGAATTTTATGAGAAAGACAAGCATGTATTTAACACAGTTCTTTTACTTACTTCACGTTTATTACCCTTGAGGGAAAATGGCCCCTTGGCATATGTTTGATTTCCCTTAGTTTCAATCACCTATATAAATGCAGGAGACACCCTTTCAAAAAAGTTGCCAGTGAGGATAGGATTATGCTTTTCAGCAGAACCCACCAGTCTAAGGAGGAAACAGCATGGTTCTCAGGGCCCAAATCTTCCCATAGTAGAGGTTTTACATATGGAATTCCTCCATGGAGGACTTCTTGCAACACAAGAACCTCTAAAAACAGTAAATAGAAATAAATACTCAGTTTATATCCTCATGAAGTTGGGTACCAAGGACATGGCAGTACATGTGACACTGTCCTTGTCCCCAAGGAACTCCTATTCAAGGCAGGCAGAGCCAGTAATTAAACATGGTTTCTGACAATTATTAAACACTGATATGTGCTTTCCACTAGGTTTAATTTTTCACATGCATTATGTTCTGTAATCCGCATGTGAATCTCAATGAGATAGGTATTATTACCACTTTGTAAGATATGGATCAGGCTTCCAGGGATGAATGCTCCTTTCCAGAGTCCACTGGGCAGGAACAGCAACCCAGGAGGACATGCTGCCTCCTCAGCTGGGTATGCAGCTTGCAAGAATTTGATACACTATATTAGGTCCACAGAATGAAATGTTTAATAGTAAAAGTAGACCCTTGTCATTTTTAATTAAATGTGAACAGCTATCATTGGCTTTTAAATCTTCACTTGCTCTCCATAAAATATAAATACGTTGAAGCTTTACTCAGTGCTATTATTAGAGCTTATGCCAGGGCATCCTCCCAAAGACAATTCTCATAGAACACGTTTAACAAGTAGTATCCCTTAGAGAGATCCAAAACAAGCTGGCATTACTCTGACTTTTACACAAATGAATTCATAATAATAATCAGATAATGGCAATCTCGGTAACGATAAAGTGGTGGCAATGGTCCTATCACTCACAAAATGATTTCCTATTATCTCTCATATTGTCTCCTTTATAATGTGGATGTTTCTGTGCCTTAACACAAGCTTTCTGCAAAAACTTACATCACTTAAATTGGTAGTTTTTAAAGTAGAACTTGGTCCAGCATCACGTTCTAAATTACTGCATTGCTATGTTTATAAATTGTTTTAGAACATATATCACATTCTAACTTTTATCTAGTTATCTTTAGTACTCCTCTTATTCCTCTATTAGATTTTAGGCTCTTTGGAGGTGGTGGGCACGATGTTTTATTCATTGCTCAACCTTGGACAGTGCTGGGTATCAGACAAGGTGCCCAACTAAAGATTTTAAATGTAATTTTCTAGAAAATTGTTTTTGTATTGAGAATAGTTAGTAGTCTTAAAATTATTGCATACTCCAATAATATTTGCATTATCATGACTAAATATATAGAATTTTAAAATGTCATCTCTTTTTTCTCTCTCTATTCCTACATCTTACCTCAGAGGTAGCCAATATTACAAGTTTGCATAAATCCTTCAGCCCTTTATCTACATATTCACCTGGACATATATGTGATAACACCAATAAGCATAATAAAAAGTACTGAGTGACCACTACATGCCTCACACTGTGCTAATCATCACATTACATATTTTAACTTACAATTCACATAACAACTCTATGAAGTACGACCTATTAATACTCTCATGCTACACCTAAGTAAATTGAGGTGCTGAAAATTTATGTACATTGCCCAAGGTCCCTTCAGTAGTAAGTAAAGAGACTTCAAACAGTCTGATGCTGAGCTCAAGTTCCTGATCACGAGCAGACTATTTTTTAACTACAACAGTTTCCTATACCTATGATAAAAAAAAAATTGAAATAGGCTTCTCAAAAATTTTTAATAAGGAAATTTTAAAACATATAACAAGAACAAACAAAATAGTAAAATGAATCCCTACATATCCATTGCTCAATTTCAACAATTGTCAACTCATGGCTCAATCATGCTCCACCATACCCTGCTTCACTCTCTCAGCTCTGGATTATTTTGAAGGAAATTCTTAGACATCATATTATTCCATATGTCTTAGTTCATTTTCTGTTGTTATAACAGAATACTTGAGACGAGGTAGTTTGTAAAAAACTAGAAATACATTTCTTACAGTTCTGAAGTTTGGGAAGTTCAAGAGAATGGTGCTGGTATCCATGAGGGTCTTCTTCCTGTATAACATGGCAAAAGGCATCACAGGGAAATAGCACAAGAGAATGTATGTCAGTTCAGCTGTCTCTTCCTCTTCTAATAAAGTCACTAGTCCCATCATGGGTCTCCACTGTGATGACCTTATCTAATTTAATTACCTTCCCAAAGTCTCCATCTCCAATCAACATATTAATTTGGGAATTAAATTTTCCACACATGAAATTTGGGGACACTTTCAAATCATAGCATCATACATGCATAATTCAGTATGTATCTTTAACAGATAAGGTTATTATTATTGTTATTGTTATTGTTATTTTGTTGTTGTTGTTGTTTATTGATTTATATAAACTTTACTAAAATCGTAGTGAAGTAAAAATGTTGCTGGTCACATAAGGAGAAAAGGTTTTGCAGTTTATAAATTTGTAGGTCAAAGCTACTCAAATTCTTCTTTAATCTGTTAATCCTTTACAAAAGTATTATACATACTGACAATGATAGCGATTTCACTGCTATAGTACAAAATAATAATATAGATATTTAAAAGAAATGCATTTAGGAAAGAGGCATGAATTTAAGAAATCAGATTCAAAATTTGAGAAAGTCTGATATAACTGTCATTAAACAGTAGTTAAATCTTAAACATAAAGCCATAAATTATGTCCTTCCTTACTTCCCTCTTCCTTCTGTCTTTCCTTTCTTTTTTAATGAAAGAGAAGCACAGAGGACAGGGGTCTAAATCTCCCATTCTCTTTAAACCATGTGAATCTTAGATATTTTCTACGTTAGGAAATACAGTTTTTTTTTTGTTTGTTTTTGTTTTTTCCAAATGTTCATTTGTCCTTTAGTTTTTTTCAACAAAGCAATACAGAATATATGCTAAAGACACATAATTTCTTTACCCTTATGGAACTCACATTCTACTGAGAAAGACAAAA
This sequence comes from Rhinopithecus roxellana, assembly GCF_007565055.1. Taxonomy (NCBI): domain Eukaryota; kingdom Metazoa; phylum Chordata; class Mammalia; order Primates; family Cercopithecidae; genus Rhinopithecus; species Rhinopithecus roxellana. The sequence continues at coordinate 126,301,279 of NC_044551.1, read as the reverse complement.
AATTAAGTCAATAAACAAATAATGTTGTACATGGTACAAAATGTTCAGAGAAAACAAACATGATTCAGACATAGAGACCAGTGAGCAAACCGATATTAAATGGGCCAGTGGCAGGAGGGCTTTCTGAGCAGGGGATTTTTAAGCTGAGACTTGAATGATACAAAGATCCACCATGTCGGGTACTGGGATGTAGCTGTGCAAAAAGTATGGCAAGATGCCCTGAGAGGGAAAGAAGTCGGCATGTTTGAACAAATGAGTATCTACTGGTATGTAGTGTACAAGGGGGTGTATATTGGTTCGGCGAGGTTGACATGGCCCAGATTGTGCAGGGACTTGAAGACTCATTCCGAAAATCCTTCCAAAATTATCTCAACAGCTACTTTTTAAATTTTCTATTTTTTTTTATTATTATACTTTAAGTTCTAGGGTACATGTGCATAACGTGCAGGTTTGTTACATATGTATACTTGTGCCATGTTGGTGTGCTGCACCCATCAACTCATCAGCACCCATCAACTCGTCATTTACATCAGGTATAGGAGGGTTATTTGTGTCTCTATCTCCTGCAGTTCTGCTCTGATCTTAGTTGTTTCTTGCCTTCTGCTAGCTTTTGAATGTGTTTCTCTTGCTTCTCCAGTTCTTTTAATTGTGATGTTAGAGTGTCCATTTTAGATCTTTCCTGCTTTCTCTTGTGGGCATTTAGTGCTATAAATTTCCCTCTACACACTGCTTTAAATGTGTCCCAGAGATTCTGCTATGTTGTATCTTTGTTCTCATTGGTTTCAAAGGACATCTTTATTTCTGCCTTCATTTCGTTATGTACCCAGTAGTCATTCAGGAGCAGGTTGTTCAGGTTCCATGTAGTTGAGCGGTTTTGATTGAGTTTCTTCGTCCTGAGTTCTAGTTTGATTGCACTGTGGTCTGAGAGACAGTTTGTTATAATTTCTGTTCTTTTACATTTTCTAAGGAGTGCTTTACTTCCAATTATGTGGTCAATTTTGGAATAACTCCCAGTGCAATCCCTCCCCTCTCCCCTCTCCTCATGATAGGCCCCGGTGTGTGATGTTCCCCTTCCCAAGTCCAAGTGATCTCATTGCTCAGTTTCCACCTATGAGTGAGAACAGGTGGTGTTTGGTTTTCAGTTCTTGTGATAGTTTGCTGAGAATGATGGTTTCCAGTTGCATCCATGTCCCTACAAAGGACACAAACTCATCCTTTTTTATGGCTGGATAGTATCCCATGGTGTATATGTGCCACATTTTCTTAATCCAGTCTGTCACAGATGGACATTTGGGTTGATTCCAAGTCTTTGCTATTGTGAATAGTGCCGCAATAAACATACGTGTGCATGTGTCTTTATAGCAGCATGGTTTATAATCCTTTGGGTATATACCCAGTAATGGGATGGCTGGGTCATATGGTACTTCTAGTTCTAGATCCTTGAGGAATCACCATACTGTTTTCCATAATGGTTGAACTAGTTTACAATCCCACCAACAGTGTAAAAGTGTTCCTATTTCTCCACATCCTCTCCAGCACCTGTTGTTTCCTGACTTTTTAATGATTGCCATTCTAACTGGTGTGAGATGGTATCTCATTGTGGTTTTGATTTGCATTTCTCTGATGGCCAGTGATGATGAGCATTTTTTCATGTGTCTGTTGGCTGTATGAATGTCTTCTTTTGAGAAATGTCTGTTCATATCCTTTCCCCACTTTTGGATGGGGTTGTTTGTTTTTTTCTTGTAAATTTGTTTGAGTTCTTTGTAGGTTCTGGATATCAGCCCTTTGTCAGATGAGTAGATTGCAAAAGTTTTCTCCCATTCTGTAGGTTGTCTGTTCACTCTGATGGTAGCTTCTTTTGCTGTGCAGAAGCTCTTTAGTTTAATGAGATCCCATTTGTCAATTTTGGCTTTTGTTACCGTTGCTTTTGGTGTTTTAGACATGAAGTCCTTGCCCATGCCTATGTCCTGAATGGTATTACCTAGGTTTTCTTCTAGGGTTTTTATGGTATTAGGTCTAACATTTAAGTCTCTAATCCATCTTGAATTAATTTTCGTATAAGGAGTAAGGAAAGGATCCAGTTTCAGCTTTTTTACGTATGGCTAGCCAGTTTTCCCAGCACCATTTATTAAATAGGGAATCCTTTCCCCATTTCTTGTTTCTCTCAGGTTTGTCAAAGATCAGATGGCTGTAGATGTGTGGTATTATTTCTGAGGACTCTGTTCTGTTCCTTTGGTCTATATCTCTGTTTTGGTACCAGTACCATGCTGTTCTGGTTACTGTAGCCTTGTAGTATAGTTTGAAGTCAAGTAGCGTGATGCTTCCAGCTTTGTTCTTTTGGCTTAGGATTGTTTTGGCAATGCAGGCTCCTTCTTGGTTCCATATGAAATTTAAAGCAGTTTTTTCCAATTCTGTGAAGAAACTCATTGGTAGCTTGATGGGGATGGCATTGAATCTATAAATGACCTTGGGCAGTATGGCCATTTTCACGATATTGATTCTTCCTATCCATGAGCATGGTATATTCTTCCATTTGTTTGTGTCCTCTTTTATTTCACTGAGGAGTGGTTTGTGGTTCTCCTTGAAGAGGACCTTTATATCCCTTGTAAGCTGGATTCCTAGATATTTTATTCTCTTTGAAGCAATTGTGAATGGAAGTTCATTCATGATTTGGCTCTCTGTTTGTCTGTTACTGGTGTATAAGAATGCTTGTGATTTTTGCACATTAATTTTGTATCCTGAGACTTTGCTGAAGTTGCTTATCAGCTTAAGGAGATTTTTGGGCTGAGACAATGGGGTTTTCTAAATATACATTCATGTCATCTGCAAACAGGAACAATTTGACTTCTTCTTTTCCTAACTCAATACCCTTTATTTCTTTCTCTTGCCTGATTACCCTAGCCGGAACTTCCAACACTATGTTGAATAGGAGTGGTGAAAGAGGGCATCCCTGTCTTGTGCCAGTTTTCAAAGGGAATTTTTCCAGTTTTTGCCCATTCAGTGTGATATTGGCTGTGGGTTTGTCATAAATAGCTCTTATTATTTTGAGGTATGTTCCATCAATACCGAATTTATTGAGCGTTTTTAGCATGAAGGGCTGTTGAATTTTGTCAAAGGCCTTTTCTGCTTCTATTGAGATAATCATGTGGTTTTTGTTTTTGGTTCTGTTTATATACTGGATTATGTTTATTGATTTGTGTATGTTGAACCAGCCTTGCATCTCAGGGATGAAGCCCACTTGATCATGTTGGATAAGCTTTTTGATGTGCTGTTGGATCTGGTTTGCCAGTATTTTATTGAGGATTTTTGCATCCATGTTCATCAGGGATATTGGTCTAAAATTCTCTTTTTTTGTTATGTCTCTGCCAGGCTTTGGTATCAGGATGATGTTGGCCTCATAGAATGAGTTAGGGAGGATTCCCTCTTTTTCTATTGATTGGAATAGTTTCAGAAGGAATGGTACCAGCTTCTCCTTGTACCTCTGGTAGAATTCAGCTGTGAATCCATCTGGTCCTGGACTTTTTTCAGTTGGTAGGCTAGTAATTATTGCCTCAATTTCAGAGCCTGCTATTGGTCTATTCAAGGATACAGCTTCCTCCTGGTTTAGTCTTGGGAGAGTGTAAGTGTCCAGGAAATTACCCATTTCTTCTAGATTTTCTAGTTTATTTGCATAGATGTGTTTATAGTATTCTCTGATGGTAGTTTGTATTTCTGTGGGGTTGGTGGTCATACCCCTTTATCATTTTTTATTCCGTATATTTGATTCTTCTCACTTTTCTTCTTTATTAGTCTTGCTAGCGGTCTGCCAATTTTGTTGATTTTTTCAAAAAACCAGCTCCTGGATTCATTGATTTTTGGGAGGGTTTTTTGTGTCTCTATCTCCTTCAGTTCTGCTCTGATCTTAGTTGTTTCTTGCCTTCTGCTAGCTTTTGAATGTGTTTGCTCTTGCTTCTCCAGTTCTTTTAATTGTGATGTTAGAGTGTCAATTTTAGATCTTTCCAGCTTTCTCTTGTGGGCATTTAGTGCTAAAATTTCCCTCTACACACTGCTTTAAATGTGTTCCAGAGATTCTGGTTTATTGTATGTTTGTTCTCAATGGTTTCAAAGAATATCTTTATTTCTGCCTTCATTTCGTTATGTACCCAGTAGTCATTCAGGAGAGGTTATTTAGTTTCCATGTAGTTGAGCGATTTTGATTGAGTTTCTTAATCCTGAGTTCTAGTTTGATTGCACTGTGGTCTGAGAGACAGTTTGTTATAATTTCTGTTCTTGTATATTTGCTGAGGAGTGCTTTACTTCCAATTATGTGGTCAATTTTGGAATAAGTGTGATGTGGTGCTGAGAAGAATGTATATTCTGATGATTTGGGGTGGAGAGTTCTGTAGATGTCTATTAGGTCTGCTTGCTGCAGACATGAGTTCAATTCCTGGATATCCTTGTTAACTTTCTATCTCGTTGATCTGTCTAATGTTGACAGTGGGGTGTTGAAGTCTCCCATTATTAATGTATGGGAGTCTAAGTCTCTTTGTAAGTCTCTAAGGACTTGCTTTATGAATCTGGGTGTTCCTGTATTGGGTGCATATATATTTAGGATAGTTAGCTCTTCCTGTTGAATTGATCCCTTTACCATTATGTAATGGCCTTCTTTGTCTCTTTTGATCTTTGATGGCTTAAAGTCTGTTTTATCAGAGACTAGTATTGCAACCCCTGCTTTTTTTTGTTCTCCATTTGCTTGGTAGATCTTCCTCCATCCCTTTATTTTGAGCCTATGTATGTCTCTGCATGTGAGATGGGTCTCCTGAATACAGCAGACTGATGGGTCTTGACTCTTTATCCAGTTTGCCAGTCTGTGTCTTTTAATTGGACCATTTAGTCCATTCACATTTAAGGTTAATATTGTTATGTGTGAACTTGATCCTGCCATTATGATATTAACTGGTTTTTTTGCTCGTTAGTTGATGCAGTTTCTTCCTAGCCTCGATGGTCTTTACATTTTGGCATGTTTTTGCGATGGCTGGTACCGGTTGTTCCTTTCCATGTTTAGTGCTTCCTTCAGGGTCTCTTGTAAGGCAGGCATGGTGGTGACAAAATCTCTAAGCATTTGCTTATCTGTAAAGGATTTTATTTCTCCTTCACTGATGAAACTTGGTTTGGCTAGATATGAAATTCTGGGCTGAAAATTCTTTTCTTTAAGATTGTTGAATATTGGCCCCCACTCTCTTCTGGCTTGTAGAGTTTCTGCTGAGAGATCTGCTGTTAGTCTGATGGGCTTCCCTTTGTGGGTAACCCGACCTTTCTCTCTGGCTGCCCTTAAGATATTTTCCTTCATTTCTACTTTGGTGAATCTGGCATTTATGGGTCTTGGAGTTGCTCTTCTCGACGAGTATCTTTGTGGCATTCTCTGTATTTCCTGAATTTGAATGTTGGCCTGCCCTACTAGGTTGGGGAAGTTCTCCTGGATGATATCCTGAAGAGTGTTTTCCAACTTGGTTCCATTTTCTCCCTCACTTTCAGGCACGCCAATCAGACATAGATTTCGTCTTTTTACATAATCCCATACTTCTTGCAGGCTTTGTTCATTTCTTTTTCTTCTTTTTTCTTTTGATTTCTCTTCTCGCTTCATTTCATTCATTTGATCCTCAATCGCTGATACTCTTTCTTCCAGTTGATTGAGTTGGTTACTGAAGCTTGTGTATTTGTCACGTATTTCTTCTGTCATGGTTTTCATCTCTGTCATTTTGTTTATGGCCTTCTCTGCATTAATTATTCTAGTTATCAATTTTTCCACTCTTTTTTCAAGATTTTTAGTTTCTTTGCGCTGGGTACGTAATTCCTCCTTTAGCTCTGAGAAGTTTGATGGACTGAAGCCTTCTTCTCTCATCTCGTCAAAGTCATTCTCTGTCCAGCTTTGATCCATTGCGTTCCTTTTCAGGGGAGATGCGTTCTAATTTTTTGAATTTCCAGCTTTTCTGCCCTGCCTTTTCCCCATCTTTGTGGTTTTATCTGCCTCTGGTCTTTGATGATGGTGATGTACTGATGGGGTTTTGGTATAGGTGTCCTTCCTGTTTGATAGTTTTCCTTCTAACAGTCAGGACCCTCAGCTGCAGGTCTGTTGGAGATTGCTTGAGGTCCACTCCAGACGCTGTTTGCCTGGGTATCAGCAGCAGAGGCTGCAGAATATAGAATATTGCTGAACAGCGAGTGTACCTGTCTGATTCTTGCTTTGGAAGCTTCCTCTCAGGGGTGTACTCCACCCTGTGAGGTGTTGGTGTCAGTCTGCCCCTAGTGGGGGATGTCTCCCAGTTAGGCTACTCAGGGATCAGGGACCCACTTGAGCAGGCAGTCTGTCTGTTCTCAGATCTCAACCTCCATGTTGGGAGATCCACTGCTCTCTTCAAAGCTGTCAGACAGAGTCATTTGCGTCTGCAGATGTTTCTGCTGCTTTGTTGTTGTTGTTGTTGTTGTTGATTAGCTGTGCCCTGTCCCCAGAGGTGGAGTCTACAGAGACAGGCAGGGCACCTTGAGGTGCTGTGAGCTCCACCCACTTCGAGCTTCCCAGTGGCTTTATTTGCCTACTTAACCTCAGCAATGGTGGGCACCCTTCCCCCAGCCTCACTGCTGCCTTGCAGTTAGATCGCAGACTGCTGTGCTAACAATGAGGGAGGCTCCGTGGGCATGGGACCCTCCCAGCCAGGTGTGGGATATAATCTCCTGGTGTGCCCGTTTCCTAAGACCCTTGGTACAGGCCCGTATTGGGGTGGGAGTTACCCGATTTTCCAGGTGTCATGTGTCTCTGTTCCTCTGGCTAGGAAAAGGGATTCCCTTCCCCCTTGTGCTTCCCAGGTGAGGTGATGCCTCGCCCTGCTTCAGCTCTTGCTGGTCGGGCTGCAGCAGCTGACCAGCACCAATTGTCCGGCACTCCCTAGTGAGATGTACCCAGTACCTCAGTTGAAAATGCAGAAATCACCTGTCTTCTGTGTCGTTCACGCTGGGAGCTGGAGACTGGAGCTGTTCCTATTCGGCCATCTTGCTCCGCCCCCTCTGTTATTGTTATTTTTATTATTATTTGAGTTAGAGTCTCACTCTGTTGCCCAGGCTGGAGTGCAGTGACAAGATCTCAGCTCACTGAAACCTCTGCCTCCCAGGTTCAAGTGATTATCCTGCCTCAGCCTCCTGAGTAGCAAGGATTACAGGCACGCGCCACCACATCTTGCTAATTTTTGTATTTTTTGTAGAGATGGGGTTTCACCATGTTGGCCTGGCTGGTCTCGAACTCCTGTCCTCAAGTGATCCACCTTCCTTGGCTTCCCAAAGGAAGGCATGAGCCACCGCAAACAGCCAGATAAGGTTTTTAAAAATAGTAATCATGACACCATTTTCCCACTTAAAAACTTAGCAATAATCCCTTTGTATCATCATATACTTAATAGGTGTTCAAATTTCTCTGATTTTAATCATAATATTTTACAGACGGTATAAATCTGTATCTCAATAAGATCCATATAGTTTAAGTATCTCTTTACTCCACAAATTACTTCTTCCTTTTCTTTTTGGTTTATCTTCAAAGCATTTGTTAAACATACAATCTTTTTGGTCTTATAATATTTCCCAGGGTGGATTTTGATTATTGCATTCTTGGGGTGCTGTTTCATTTTATTGCTTTTTTTTTTTTTATTTTCTATAAGTGGTAGTTAGGTCTAAAATCTTGATTACATTTATTTTTTACTTGATTTTTTTTTTTGTCAGGAAGATATCACAAGTATTGTTGTGGACTTCTACCAGGAGGCACATAGTTTCTGATTGCCACTTTGTTATTAAGTTAGCAGCCATTAACATTCATCCCCTAGCCATTATTTTACCAAGGATTAGAAAATGCTGCCATTGGCCGGGTGCGGTGGCTCAAGCCTGTAATCCCAGCACTTTGGGAGGCCAAGACGGGCGGATCACGAGGTCAGGAGTTTGAGACCATCCTGGCTAACACGGTGAAACCCCCATCTCTACTAAAAAATACAAAAAGCTAGCCGGGCGAGGTGGTTGGCGCCTGTAGTCCCAGCTACTCGGGAGGCTGAGGCAAGAGAATGGTGTAAACCCGGGAGGCAGAGCTTGCAGTGAGCTGAGATCCGGCCACTGCACTCCGGCCGGGGCAACAGAGCAAGACTCTGTCTCAAAAAAAAAAAAAAAAAAAAAAAAAGAAAATGCTGCCATTTTAATTTTATAATTTATTCTGCATGTATTACTTGAAACTTTTCTGGAGAGAATATTTTCTCAATAACTAGTTTATTACCCTGTAGCAGTTTCTATATTAAAGGCAGGATAAAGTTTTAATTCCTTCATTTTATTCACCAGTTTCCTAAATAATGAGCTGGTTTCCTGGCATGACTAAGTTGAGGGTTGAGTATCATTTGGTATTACCATGAGCTTATAGATTTAAGCATCTATGATATTTGAAAACCACAGCAACCGTTTTTTAGTTCATGCTCAAAAATTTCCAACTTTGACCAGGGACATCTCCTCAAATTGTCTTCTTTTGACAATTTATCTCAGTCATCATTGATAATTTTCTTGCTGTTTGATGTGACAAGATGATGCAATAAGATATTTTAGGTTCAACTTACACATTTCCTGAAGTTAGAATTTTGTTTCAAAGATTCATGGTTTATTTTACTGAGAAATTTAGAGACTAGAATATGTATGCTAGTGTGCTTATTGCCACTGGGATAGTCATGATGTCTAGACTTTTTCAGTAGACAGAACTATGTGTCATACTTGTTTTGAAGCTAAAATACAACTTTATAATGATATATCTAATTCAAATACAATATAATAGTTTTTACTTAATCATTTTGATATTTTATCTCCTTTTTCCCATCCACAAACTCTAGATTTCACAAACATCTATATAACGCCTTTGTTTTATTCCAGGCCATGTATATGACAATCTTAGAAAATAGTGTGATAAATTACTGTTATCTATTGCCCCAGTTTTTCACCAGTACTCTCATCTACACACCTTGCTTTGTAAACTTGTAGTGTTTTTTCATTCTTATTCTGGCTCTGCCCAGTGACTTGCCATGGCCCACAGGATATCAGCAACCATGAAACAAGAAGAAGATTAAAAACAACAACAGCAACAACAACAACAAAAACAACCTTGCCTGTTTCTGCTTGCTCTCTTGCACTTCTACAATTACCACAAGAACATGCTTGGGCTACTTTGCTGGAGCTACCTGGGACCAAAAGACATTAAATATATAAAAATACAATCATACTGGCCCTGCTGTGTCTCTCAGCCAAATAATTCTAGATTAGCTGATAGCAAACTAACTCCTAGGTTGAGCCCACCAAGATGAGCAGATCTATCTAGCCAACCTAAAACTGACTACATACTCATCAGCAAGAACAGACCATATCAGCTAGACTCTGCAGAATTGTAAGCTAAGTAAATATTTATTATCAAAAGTGATTCAGCAAGATGGAAGAATAAAAGGTCTCTGCCTTTAGAACCCCTCACAAAATTTCTGACTGGCAAATCACTGTACATATATAAAAACACCTTTATGAAAATGTTATAACTTGGGGGTGAACTGGAAGTGCCCCGCTTAGAGCTCAAAAACCAAGAAAAGCCACGTTAGAAGAGTAAGAGAAATAGTTTGATTCTAACTACATCAGATCTCCCCAGGATGCACATAACCACACCGAGGAGAATCTCCTGTTTTTTCTCCTACAAAACAGTGGGGAAATTTGCAGGGATATACTACGTGGAGTCAGGCAGAAACAAAGAAAGGGAACAGGGTTCACAGTGACCAGCATGTGTATATTGATGGTGGTACCACATCCATGCCAGTGGCCTTACCCCATTAGAAAGCCAACCCGAGGCCCCACTCATATGTGAAGCCAAGCTGGTGATGCCATCTGGCCAAGGGGCACAGTCAGCTATTCTCCATGGTTGAGGCTTCCAGATAGCAGTCTAGTCCAGCTGTGGAACTTAAGTTTTCCATCTGAGATATTCTTTGAGGCCTTGAGTATCAGCAAAACTACTGATGCCAGGTAGCTTGAAGAACCCCACTGATGCCAGCTAGTCTGAAGGATCCTACAAGGAAATGACTCACCAAAAAATGCAGTTTCCACATCCTAATGATTTCATTCCCCTTACCCAACCAATAAACAACCCCAATTTATCATTCTTTCACCCTCAATGATCCCCTTAAAAACCCTAAGCCAGAACTCCTCCAGGAGATGAATTTTAGGGGATCTCCCCATGTCCTTACTTGAAGGCCTTCAATTAAACTATTTCTCTCTAACAAACCCTGCTGTCTTGTTTCATTAGTCTGTTATGGTGCAGCAGGCATACAAACCTGTTGATCCTTTAACAGTGTTAACTGATTTGATTGTGGTAATCACTTCACATGTATACATATTTCAAATCATCAAATTGTATACCTTAAGGATATACAATTTTACTTGCAAATTATACCCCAATAAAATTGGAAAACTATTCATTTATGTTTACATTTGTTACTAAACAGTTGGTAGTGAAAGATAGCTTCTACAAACAAGACAACATAATTACTGAAAAGAGTTTAAGAGTATTTTGCAAATCTTTTTTCATGTACTCCACTAGATATCTGCGGTCAAATTACATGTTTTGAAGATACATGAGTGGTTCCATTTTGTGTGGTCATGCACCTACTTGATACAAAGTTCACGAATCTCATTATGCCTTCAAGGATTAATTTTTATTTCATAATAATGTAAGGTAATCCATTAAACATTATATATTCAGAAACACATAGCTTATATCCCTGTCCTTTCCACACTATTTTCTCTCACCCCAACAGATAACTATTATTTTAGATTTGGTTTATCCTGCAATTTTTAAAAATAAATAAATAAATAGATTTGAATACACATATGTTACTCCTCTTTCTAATTTAAAGTAGCAGAAGAGCAGGAAGGGCCACACTGACATTGGTTTATGTCCTGTGTTCAAAGCAAGAATGTTATTAACTAGCTATGCTCCTTGACAATAAGAGTAAAATTAAAATTACCACATTTAGTGACAATTGTGAGCCAGACATCTTCAGAACAATAGTTAAGTAAACTTCCACTCAGAGTGCTCAAGTAATGTGTTCTAAATTACTCATCTAACAAGCAACAATGTGGGTGCATAGGAGATTTGTGCTCTTCCTAGTCTGCTGTATAGCCTCTCATTATACCCTAACACTTTCTAAGTTGTACTGCACTGTCAGATAATATGATGGGATTGGGGGAAATGTGCTTGAAAATTCCATTATTCTATGACAGTTTATATTTTAAATTCAAAATTAAATGACAGTGAAAATTGATTATGAAGATGACATTCTTCAGTATCTACACATTACAGATTGCAGAAAGCTTTTAATTAGTTCACAAATAAGTCTCATAAGCGTCATTTTGGTATTTTGTTTTTAGGATACTAAACACTAGTGCTTTGTGAATGTAATGCGAATAGAAGAATTCCTTTGACCCAAATGACAGAAACTCAATTCAAACTGAATTAAGCTAAATAAATAAAAGTTGAAAGGAAAGTATTTATAACAAAAAGTCCAGGACTAGTTATCTTCAGATGTTTCAGATTACCTAGTTGGATGAAGGTACTCAAATGATGTTATCAGCAGTTGTCCCTCTACCTATTACAGCTCTGCTTTCCTCTGGTTTGCCTCCCTTTTTAGGTAATTTTCCCCCTTGCAATAACATCTTCCCAAAACTTATCAGTCTGATGAAAATAACTTTTTGTAAATCATTGCTTCCATCAGAAGTCCCAGAATCAAGTGCTATTAACCCAAGATGGATCTCACTGCAGTCAGAGAAATGAAATGTTCTAATGAAAGAGCCTGAGGCATATAGCAACCCATAGATCCAAGTGGAAAGAGTAACCCCGTCTAAACCACATGGGCTAAGAATGGAAGAATGGTGATTCCTCAAATGAAATCAGAGATTCGTTCCCAAAAGAAAAGTGGTTAGATTCTGTACAGGCAAACACAACTAATGTACTTTACAAAAGAAAGATAAAGAAGGAAAGAGCAGGGCATGCTCAGGGTTAGTGAGTAGGCACAGTGATGTGGAACATCCATTAATACTCTTCATAATTATTTGATGTCTTGAAAAAATATTTGGGTAAAACAAATAGAAGAGACACAGATGGCATTAAGAAATCATACTAGTTAAACCAACAATCACCTCATAAGCCTAACTCCATTCTAAGGCACATGAAGAACTTCTTGAGCCACAGAATGGAAATTTAAGAATAAATCTCAATTCAGTGCAGAGGCAGAGTAGTCATTAACAGAAACACTTTCCCACTTCTTAATTCCAAGGTGCATAGAGGTGATCACTGTTAATGTTGGGGAAGAAGAAAAATGGGAATAAGTTTTTGGTTTATGAGATTACATTTTTCTCAAAGGAGAAGGCTCTTTGCCTATCCTCCATTTGTTTTTCTTGAAATTCCTGACTTAAAAATTGTTGGATGAGATGCTAATCAAAGAACTTTGAGTTCTTCAAAGAAAAGTCTCTAAGTATTACAAAATCTATGGTAAAAATATTAACACTTAGAAATGCAGTTATTTAGGTATTTATACCACAAGAAAATGAAAAATAATTTTTCAGTCATATTTACAGATTAAGGTCCTTGATTTCAGAAAAAAAAACAACACTTTTGTGATTGGCATTTTATCAAGTTAAAATTTATTCTACTTTACACACTCACTATTATATACACTCTGAACATCAGAGCATAAATAATATATACACCAAATGTTTACTTCAGTGATGTCTATAGGCAGAAAAAGATTTTCCTCAAAAATAGATACATAACTAAAAAGTAATATTTCAGAATCTTATATAAAACTACCTTAACCTTCTGCCAAGAATTGCACTAGCAACTTAACTTTCTGTTTTGTTTTATTTGGAGTTTTATTGTTTGTTTTGTTTTGTTTTGTTTTTTGTTTGCAGTCTATCTTAAAATAAGAAATAGTTGAACAAACATCTAAAGGTTTATTTTCTGCAAACTTTTCGTGAACAACCTTTGTGAATCATCTACTCTGCAAAACTTTTGGGCCTTTCAAGTTTCATCTTATTCAAGCATAAAAATTAATTCCACTGAAGGTGGCTTCAGAAGAGCAATTTTATTGACTGAAGTTGAAAAAGGGATATTTTGCTGGGTGTAGTGGCTCACGCCTGTTATCCAAGCACTTTGGAAGACCAAGGCGGGAGGATCACCTGAGGTCAGGAGTTTGAGAACAGACTGGCTAACGTGGTGAAACCCCATCTCTACTAAAAATATAAAAATTAGCTGGGCATGGTGGTATAAGCCTGTAATCCCAGCTACTAGGGAGGCTGAGGCAGGAGAATCGTTTGAACCTGGGAAGCAGAGGTTGCAGTGAGCCAAGATCGTGCCACTGCACTCCAGACTGGGTGACAAAGCAAGACTCCATCTCAAAAAACAAAAAAAATAAAAACAAAAAAAAAAAGAAAAAGAAAAAAGGACATATAATACCATTGATTCACCTATTGTAAACTTTCAGGACCAAAGGTTAACTTATGAATTCATTCTTCCCAACTTTCCTTGTGATTATAACTCCCTTATTCTTTAAATGTGCTTACATCACAGAGTAATGGTAGAATCTGAACTCTATGCCAGATAAAAATTAGACTAATTATTTTCATACAGCTCCAATTCATAAGAGCTCCCACATGCATGTCCTACTTTGTATTAATCAATCTCACTTCCAGATCCAGGGAATCATAAGGAGGTCAAGAGTTCCAAAGTAAGTAAGTGATTCAGAGTGCACTAGAAGAGAAATAGGCCTTTCATGGGATGAAAAGCTTCTCCTCTTTTGTACACTTCAAAATAATATTCTTTGGCAAGAGCCTGGAGAGATATTATATGTACATTTGAGGGTATCATATATACATATTATATATAAACACATACATATGAAGAATATATACTCATTATATATGAAGAACATATATGAAAAATTGTGTTTTATTAATTCTAGAGGTCACACCATTTACATGAGAATTTTAGAGGAAAAAATATTTACAATTCAACTGCTCCAAATGAAACTAGTATAAGATTCTTTCTGATGGCAACTCTAGTTTCAAAATGTCAAAATGATGAACCATATTCTGCTTTCATCCAGCCTGCTTCCCAAGTTGGTTAGTAAATTTTTTGATTGGATATTTTCACTAGATATTATCTAAACTTAGGCTTTCATCATTCACCAACACCTCCCCCACAAGTTTTTAGATCTATGCCTATCACATTTTTGGTCTCCCATGGATGATCATACCCTAGTCAACAGTTATTTTGCATCTCACTCAATTCGACTTCGCTTAGTTTCTAAAGAAACCAAGGGCCAAATTGTAACACAGATTATGTTCTTTTCACACTAAAGCCAAAAGGGCCCTGTGCAAGCAACCGAGGAAAGCACAGGACAGGAGTGCTTTCATCTTTCTTCAGAAGATAATAGCTCTAGGCCTCGTATTGCTTAGTTCCTCTCCTCTGAAATTCCTGGATTGTTTTCCACTCAAAGACCAAGCTATTGCTCCTTTAGTCAAGTGTGGGAACACGAAAAAACAAACCAGAGAATCACAAACCAGCTAACACAGAATTCTCAACATTATCCAATAGCTTGCTGATTAACGCTATTTACTCCCAGTTTAAAATACAAAAAGTTGTGCAATGGGAAGCACAGTACATTAAACCTGAAGCTTTGAAATGTGCACCGATGATAATAAGACATGGAGTCAACACAAGAAATATAAGTTTAGAGCTATGGCAAGCTCGGAGAATTTCAGGAACCGTAGATCTTACTTTGATGTTTCTAGCTATTTCAATCAGACAAGTAGCAGTTGCAGAGGAGAGAAAGCAGTCCGACAACTTAGACTAGCATTTCTCAAGAGGGCTTTTCTTTCCTTTGAGGAATTCTTTTCGACTTATTAAATTATCTACATCTTTAGTGGAAATGTGCTTTCCAATGTACGACCTTACTAAAATGACAAGTAATCTACTGGGAATTAAACCAAAATGCAAACTTAGCTGTTGTTTTTAAAACCACATGTCTTTAAATCCTTTGATTGTTAACTTTTATCCTAAAAGAAGAAGAATTAACTTTTACTGACTTTCACTATGTAATAACTGGACTATTTTAAGTTCTATTTCCCCCTACCTTGACAACTTAATTGACCTGTTAGAAGTATAAATTACCAGATAAAAATAATAATATGCTCCAAAAGCATTAAATAAATTTCACATAAAAATCACAATAGTATATATCTAATAAACAAGGTAGAAGAAATAAAAATTAGATTAAAATATTTTAAGAAACCCAGATATAATATCACGATGCTATAACTTGTATTAAGAAACATTTATTCTAAAGCCTTAACCCAGTTGTCTATTTCATATAGGTTATGTATCATGGCAATCCACATAGCAACTTTCTTCGGAATTAAACTTTGGAATTACTTGTTTACACAAGAAAACTCATCTCAGATGTAGCATCTGTTTCTCACTAAGGCTTAGCTTTCACCTAATTCTCCAAATGGGTTGACCGAGGTTCAAGAATGTGAGGTGACTCGATCAAGAACATACAGTGAATCTAGGGCAAGCAGCCTCTCTCCTTTGAGTAGTAGATGGATATCTTGGTACAGAACTCCACTGATGCCATTGTCAGCCTGTAATGCACACTTAACATCCACTTGAAAACCTTAGTTCATTGAGTGAATCACTTGGTATCTTAATATTTTTAAGTGCAGCAGAAGGAAGGGAAAAGTGTTTTGTAATTTGAATATGTTCACCAGATCTCCTTTATTAAATTATGTGTCTTAACTTCAGAAGCAGTCTAACTTAAAATATTTGATTATTAGAACTACAGATAATATTTTATGCATTGCATAATATAGCAAGAATGTAGTAAAGGGAAAGAGTTTATATGGAGTATATTCAGTGGTTAAAAAAATGAGCGGAAACCTGCTCCTGTGTAGCTATATTTATTTATTTCATATACAATGTATTCTACTATATATATTATAAAAGACAATTTATAAGTACTAATTTTTGCTTGGATAATTTCTTGTCTTTACTAGAAAAAGTATGTTACTCTTCGTAAAGAACCTCAAATAATATTTAAGTTCATAATAAATCCAAGCAGCCATATTTCAAGGAAATGATTCTATTATAAGTACAGATCTACATATACACAGTTGAAATAAAATGAAAACTTTTATAATTAACCACTGTGTAAACATATATGGTTTTCTATCAATAAGCATGTTTATTTCAATTTTTATCATTTTAATTATGACATCTTCTTTAGTCAATTGTATGCAGTATACAGAATCACTTCGGCTCTTTTCTAATGTACATTGAATAGAATTACTCAGTCTTTTCTTTCAGCATTTTTCAGAGAGTCATATCTTTTGTGTTGATTATTACAAGAATTGCTTCAAGTAAAGCAACATATCCACAGAGATTATTCTCAGACTTAAACGTTATTTTTCTACGAAGTCAAGGTTCTACATTCAGGTATTTTTACATTCCTGTAATTGATCACGATTGACTCAGTTATTTATGATTTGGGTATTGTAACTAAAATATTCTATTCCACTCCAATGGATATTGCATAATTCTCTCAGACACTTTCACCAAAGAGTTGCTCAAATTGCCTTCTATTTCAGTATTTTAAAAATAAGTTGGTTACGTGAGGTTTTCAACATAGGGAAACATAAAGCAGGTTGAAGAATGTACAAAAACCTGTGTACTCTCTCTGCAACTTTTAAGCAAATATAAATTCTTACTAAAACAAAAAGTTAAATTGAAAAGGTCTGATGTAGGTCATTTTTAGGAGGAATAAGGTGATGGCTAAAGTTAAAATAAATAACAAGATTCTGAAAGTAAAGGAAGGTAGAAAATCCTTTAGAGTAACTTTGTGGGTTATTTGCAAACTTTATTCGCCCTTAAATATTTATCTTCCTCTTCTTAAAGGTCCCTGAAATGTTGTTAATTTATTAAAACAGTCAAAACATCTGTAGTAACACCAAATACAAAAAAGTATGCCCGAGTCTTTCTGTAACACTGGCTTGTAACAAACATTCTTCTCTCACCTTAAGAACACCTTATGGTGACATTGTTTTGGTAAATCATTCAGGAAATATGTATGGAGCACTTGCTGTATCCCATGTATTATACTGAGCATTGGGGATGCCAAGTTGTAACACGATGCTTGGAGAGCTAGCCGCAGTGGGGAGAAATGAAGATGACCCATAATGAACTCTATTCCAGTGATGCTCTTCTTCTGATAAGTATGCAGGAACACTCCCTGAAGTAGGCTATATTTTAACTTAATTCTAACAATTTGTATATTTCATTTCACTATGTAGTTTACAAAATGTGTCATGTTGTTTTTCTCATCCAAGTCTCACCACAGGCTAGTACAACTAGATAGGGCAGCTTTTTCATTACCATGTTACTGATGAGAGTTACTCCCAATTACATCAGAGGCCTGGAGATGTCCTCTGAACTCCTGCTTTAGTCCTCTTTCTACTACTTTATACCTCCCTAGGTGAGGGTATTATCAGACTGATTCTATAAATAATCCATTATTTCATAATAGTAAAGTTAATATCCAATGCATTTATTTTTCTTTGACTTTTACTCAGTTCTCACTTATTTCTCAACACATAGTAAATAATAGTAGTCATTCTCATTTTAAGTCAAATATCCTTTCTCAGGATAGAAGGTACACTTTTGAAAATAAGTGTTCTTCTTAGAGTCCTATAAGTAAATGAAGCACATTTTGTTGTTTCATTTAATTTTCAAGCCATTTATTACCATATAGTGTACTGAAGAAGCTTACTCATGAAATATATTCTGCATTATAGTGTTTCACACAATATATTTTTGGTCTTTTTTGTGTGCCATGTTTTATGCTGAGCCATGGGGCTCATGGTCTAAAATAGGTAGGAAGATAGATAATTATAATACAGGATGAAAATTACTATTATATATGTATTTCCAGGAATTTATGAGAAAACTTTTGAGGAATTGCTAAAGTAGAACATTAGAAGGGAGCATTTTAGGGTGAGTTAGAAGAAAATACCAAAAGTTTGGAGTTGAGGGCATTGCAGTTCAGAAAATTGGTAGTAATTTAGAAAGCCTAGGTAAAGAGAGAGTTAAGAGTTATGGCACCTGAGAAAGAGATGAGATTACAAATAAGTGGCTTTGCATGTCAGGCTAAGGATCGTAAGTTTTATGCTGAAAATAAGGGGCCATGGAAGGGTTTTAAACAAGATGTGATCAGATTTGCATTTTATGAGAATCACTGTAGCTGCTGTGCAGAGAATAGATAAGAACAGAGGAGAACTTTAGACAGGAATAAATAAGACCATAATAATAACCAAAAACAAACTGGTAAGAACGTGTTTGACCAAGTAGTTAAAGCTGGTCTTGAGAAAAGTGGATGGACTTAAGAGTTATCAAGGCAGTCAATAAGATTTAGTGGACAATTGGATATAAGTGGAGTGGAAGTGGTAATGGAGAAAAATATGTTAAGGAGGTCTTCCAGATTGCTGGCTTTGGTAACTGAGGGGGCTTTTGAAAGGAGAAAAAAGAAGATTGTCAAGAGGACAGATTGTGAGATGTTTTGGGGAGGGTGAAGGTGAGCAGGGGTGAGAGGAGGTGAAAAGATAATGTGTTCATTTTGGGACATATAAGGTAGAGCTATCTGTGTATGTATGGATGGTCTAAACACTGGTAAAATGTCTGTGGTAGTAATATTTGGGAGTTATTTGCCATAATAATATTTGGGTTTCTGAAAACTATGGGTACTCTGAAGTTAACGGCTCAGATTTTAGAGAGAGACCCAAGCCAGAGTTTGTAAAATGGATTTACTTCTAACTGTTTAATTATCAAAAACTCAGCTTTCCCATCTATTATTATCTGTCATGTATGACATTCTCAAGAACAGATTTTAAAATGTATAAAACAAGCATGATGCTTAACATATAAAAGGAACATAATAATTATACATTATCATTATCTTTTAAAAATGCTCAAAGCAAATGTTAGTAATGGTTAATTTTATGGTTGAAAATGTTTAAAATGTTAGTTATGATTAATTTTATATGTCAACTTGACTGAGCTAAAGGGTGCCCAGATAGACAGTAAATATTATTTTGGGGTATATCTGTGACAGTGTTTCTGAAAGAAATTAGCATTTAAATCAATAGACTGAGAAAAGAAGATTACCCTCACCAATGTGGGCAGGTATCATCCAAATCATTTGACAGACTAAATAGAACAAAAAGGTAAGAAAAGGTTAATTCACTCTCTGTTGAGCTGAAACATCCTTCTTTTCCTGCCCTAAGACATCTGTGCTTCTGGCTCATTGGCCTTTGAAGTCAGAGCAGGACTTACACACTTGGTCCCGCTTGTTTTTCAGGTCGTTGAATTTGGACGGCATTACACTACCAACTTTCCAGGTTCTCCAGCTTATACATGGCAGATTATGAGATTTCTCAGCCTTCATTACCATGTGAAATGATTCCTATAATAAATCTCCTTACATATCCTATTGGTTCTGTTCCTCGGAAGAATGCTAACCAATACTAATATATTATTTCATAAAGGATTTTTAAATAATTGAAATAAGTACCTCCCAATTCAATTGTTTTATAATTTAATTATTTGACATATTTAAATATAAATATATACTTAACATTATGATTCATCAAGATTTTTTAAAAATAGATTACCCTGCTCTCTGATTCAGTATGTATAACAATTACTCTTAAAATTCAATATAGAAATTTAAAAATTAATTATATCTCAGCAAATGAAACCCTTTTCTTTATAAAAAGTTAGTATTTTGTACTATCATAAAGTAGTATGATTTTCATCATTTATATATATTCCAAAGGTTAAGGTGATTGAGAAAATATGTGGAGATATCTCAGGTTTCAACTGTCAAATTGTAACTTTTGTAGATAATTTCTCTTTTAACAAAAGACAGAGATGATAGTTCAAAACATTCAGCTGGATTTAATAAGTTCACACTCTAAAATATAGCAGGGCACAACCTCCTCCCATCTTACTAGTGAGCTCATCCTTAAGAATTCCCTTCAGTCATTCTTCCTTTCAAAGATCATTGGAAGGAAACTGGAAAGTCTGGTGACTTTTTTTAAACCAATTTTTCTGCTACAATTTGAAAAGTCTGGATGCAACACTCTTCAACTGCAGAACATAAACTTTTAGTACTTCTTGTTCTGGAATCCAACAGAAAAAAAGTTGACTTTTGCTTGGCCTTATCCCACTAGCTTTAATAAGTTGTTTTCATGGAGTTATTTTAAAAAACAATGGATGTGAGATATATATGTAAATACCAGTTTTCAAACTGGAGTCATAAAATAAATGCACTTTTAAAAAATGAGATAAAATAGAATTACATGGAATATAGCAGAGTGAAATAGAAAATATCAACTTGACTTAATATTGAAAAGGTAAATACTGTTTTGTGATGCCTTTTATTCATATATCATATGATACATATAGTTGCGCACGTGTGTATGTTTGTATATTGAATCAAAATATATGCGAATTGTAGTCAGAATTTGGAAGGCCATAGCATTGTGGAATTGTACACAATGGAATATGCAAATTGGAAAAGGTAAAATAATACTTCCCTGAAAAATCATTTTCCCTATGAACTTACACCCAACTTGTTTTCAAAATGTCTCTCACAATTCATTTTTAAATGGAAACATCTATTATACACTACATATTAATGACGGTGATGAAGATGATAATAACTCACTTTTATTTTATATTATACCCTTCAAGGGATTTCAGCTCTGTTATTTAATTTTATTACATTTACCTCTCAGCAATACTGCAAACCCAACTGGAGAGCTAGCTGTAAGTTCTACTTACATTGAGGCACAGAGGGGCCAAGTGATTTGCCTCAAGTAACTCAGGGGCTACATGCATAAACGTGGTCATTTAACTTTCAATAATGCTTTTTTTCCTCAGGATTGTGTTGTTGCATGCCATGCAGATGCGATTCGTTTGCCATTTTTATCTCTCGTGTGGGTCTTTGTCATTTATTTTGCACTTAAAACAGTATCTACAAAAAAGTTCAAAATATTTGGGGAAAGGCAAGAAGAAGTAAAATAAAGATGAGTTGGTGATTTAGGGATTTGTAAAATTACCAACTGTTTTCACCTAAGACTGAGGCTTTAACTGCATCAACCTAGCAGCCAATCTGCTATCTAGATATCTCTTCTATTCCCAAAAGTATCATAGGACCTGGAATGTAATAGGCTACTCAATAAGTATTGTTGAGTTGAAGTAAAAATTGCAACTGTCATATCATATTAATAGGGGAATTCATAGCGATATGAGATCAATTAGAAATTAAAGGTGAGGTGGAGGGGAGAGAGGACATAGGGTAGCTTTAGAGCAAGCTTCCAATACAGCCCATACAGTGAGCCAGGGAGCCTCCCTGCTTTTTCTAGTGCCTGGAAAATTCATAGAAGGTAGAAATTATTTGACCTAGCTATTCCTCTAAAATTCCCAGAGTATGACCTTTTGATGGAAGATTTGAAAACTACTGATCTGATTGCTTCAATTGATTTATAGATAGATTATATTTGTTAAGTTATATTTGTCTAGAAAATTGTCCATTTTAGCAAACTAGTCTCTAAAGTTTTCCATAGAAATAACTTATGATTTGTTCAGTCTGTGTGTCTGTAATTTTCCCTTTTTCATTCCTGTGATGGTTAATACTGTGTGTCAACATGATTAGATTGAAGGATGCAAAGTATTGATCCTGGGTGTGTCTGTGAGGGTGTTGCCAAAGGAGATTAACATTTGAGTCAGTGGGCTGGGAAAGGCAGATCCACCCTCAATCTGGATAGGCACAAGCTAATCAGCTGCCAGCATGGCTAGAATATAAGCAGGAAGAGAAAAGTGAAAAGAGAGAGGCTGCTTAGCCTTCCAGCCTACATTGTTCTCCCAATCTGGATGCTTCCTGCCCTCAAACATTGGACTCCAAGTTTTTCAGTTTTGGAACTTGGACTGGTTATTCTTGCTCCTTAGCCTGCAGATGGCCCATTGTGGGACATTGTGATCTGTGAGTTAATACTTAATAAACTCCCCTTTATATATTGCATATATATTCCATTAGTTCTGTCCCTCCAAAGAACCCTAATGAATACAATTCCTAACAATGCTGATTTAGGAGGTTATTTTTAGTTTGTTGTTCTTAATATAGTAAATATATTCTACTAATATATTTAAAGACCTATCTTTTGGTTGATTTTCTTTATTCTTATATTTGGGTACTTTTTATTTCACTAATATATCCATATAATTTTCTTTATTCAGCTTTATTTTATTAGATGTTTCCTTAGTTTTTTAGTTTAAGAAGAGCCATTAAATTTTTTTTTCTTAACATATGTTTTTGGAGACTACAGATTACTCTGTAAGCCCTCTTTTATTTGTATCCCATAAGTTTTGATATTATTGTTCCCTTGTAAATATCCATTTTGATTCACTGTTGAGGAATGAGCTATTTACAATTGTGTTTTCTGCTACATTGTTACATCAGATTTCTTTTGTTGATTAGCATCTTCCCTCTATATCTTTCTCTACCCCTACTTCACACAGTCTTTTATTATGTTTTAAGTATGTCTCCTCTAATCATCATATAGCTGGATTTTTAAATTTTTTATCTTGAAATATTTTAATATTTTAACGGAAAATTTAGAACTATACTCACAGAATTTTTTTCTGAATGATTAGAGAGTAAATTGGAGAGATTATGCCCTATCATCCCAGAATATTTATGTGTAATTCCTAGAATATTTACCTACATAAGCAGAATACTGCCATTAAAATTGGGAAATTAGCATAGACAGATGGTTGTGATATAATCCACAGACACCATTAAAATTTCAGTAGTTTTTTTCAGTAATATTTTGTATAGCAAAATTATCCAGTCCCCAGCTCTATTTTATATTAACCTCTGCTTTTCTCCTTCAGTCTGAAATAGTTTCTCAGACTCTTCTTGACATTCATGACCTTGACACTTTCCAAAATAACACTATTTTATAGAATGTTCTTAAGCTTTCATTTGTCTGATATTCCTTCGTCATTAAATTCAGGTTATATATATTTACTGCAGGAATATCACAGAAGTGATGTTGTGTTCTCATAGTTCTACCAGATGGTATTCAATTTCAATTCAGCCTACTACTAGTTGTGTTAACTTTTATCACTTGATAAAGGTTATGTCTTCTAAATTTCTTCACTGGAAAGTTATTCTTCCTTTTGCAATTAACAAATCTTTGAGACTAAGTAAACACTCCATTCCTTATCAAATTTTCTGTCACTAGTTTTCCCATCCATTGATATCTTTATGACTGAACTATTACTAAGATGGTTGCCAAATAATAATTCTTCATTCCGTCATTCCATCTATATTTATTAATTCGCTTTCTGTTGTAACAAAAAGGTTTCTTTTGTCACCATTTACTTATGCATTTGTTTATTTATATCTGTATGAAGAAGTAACTATTTAATCACCAGGTTATAATCTATTACTGTCATTATTTTGATGTGCAAATGATTCCAATGTTTGTCTAATGTGGGCCTGTTCAAGCCAATTTTATCTACATCATTTTCTGAACACTTCCTCACTTTCTGGAACAATAACATTTTCCATGCTCATCTTGTACTTTGCCTGCTCAAGCATTGGAACCAGCCATTTCTCCAAGAAGCCCTAGTTCCTTAGGACTGAGCAATGAAGATCAGTGTGCACATTGGTATTGTGATTACTCAGGCCTCTCGATGGACATATCCAGGGCATATATGTAAATACACATTTACATCTATGTGTATATTTTACTCAACTACCTGTGTATAAATTTTTAAAAAGTGAGTTAATACCAGTGTCTCTGATTTCAGTGCAATATCATAGTATTAATTCCAGTTTTATTTCTTCCCATATTTGTAACCCCCTTTTACTACAGTGAGAAATATGATTCCCATTGCATTTGCCTGCTTGGGCTGCCATAACAAAATATCGTATCCTGGGTTGCATAAACAACAGAAATTTATTTTCTCACAATTCTAGATGCTGGAAAAATCTAAGATCAAGCTGCCAGCCTATTTGATTCCGGATGAGATCATTCTTCCTTTCTTGCAGAGAGAGAGAACGCTGTAGCATCTCTTCTTATAACTATAATAATCCCATCATGAGGGCCTTGATCTCAATACTCCATCTAATCCTAGTTTCCTCCCAAAGGCCCTGTCTCCAAATATAATTGCATTGGAGGTTAGGACTCAATACATGAATTTGAGGGAGATGCAAACAATTAGTCCATGACACCCATTATCCTTGACATGATTTTTCACCAGATCAAGTTTCCTTGTGTGAAGACAAATTCCAATTACTGCTGCTGCAAACACACCTCCCCCTACATAGACACTCAACACTCTTTTTAACTTGCTCAGTCCCTGACGACCATGTCAGACCACCACCACTGCTCCCACTATGCAGTCACCAACCTGATCCAGCAGGTTTCACCAGTCTATGCCAAGCTGCTACTGTTGCCATCATCTCTGCCACCTGATGCAGGTAGTCATCAGGTGGCAAGCTCTGAGGCCCGACACCAGGTCATCTGCCCTTCTCCTCTTTGCAGATGTCCTACTTATTCTGTTTGGGGTCTAATACTAACCATTTTCGCTCATAAGCACACATGCATACACATACATAAACACTGCATATGCCTCTCTTTTTTGAACTTAGCTGGTGAGTTCTTTATTTTTAGACACCAGTATTAATTGACAGTCTGGTGGCTTTAGGATTTAATTATTAAGAAAGAAGGAAAGGCTTAAAAAAATCCAATCTAAACACTTTTAACTGATGAAATTCAGTACTTTTATATTGATTGAAATGATTTATATTCCTGAACTTTCTGCCACTTTTATTTTGCTCTCTTATCATGCTTTTTGTTTGTTTTTTATTTATTTTCTTCCTTCTGTTGAATTGACTTTCCCTTATTCATTTTTATATTCTCTACTAATTTGGAAATTACAATTACCAATTTTTAAATTGTTTCTCTTACAATCGTATCACGCATACTGACTTATAATGGTCAAAGCTAGTCAATATTGCTATTCTCCTTTTAATAAAGATTCAGAGATCTGCCTTCATTCACTTCTTCCCATGTGACACATTACTGCTATCCACAATTTTGGGAACTTTCTTTTTACACCATCAAATTGGCCATTTTTATTATTATTCATTGTTTTGTTCAATTAATGTGTGTTGAGATTTACTTGACTCTTTACCAGTTTCTTGGATGTTACATAGTTTCGTAGCAAGTTTAGAATTGCTATTAGGGATTTATTTATATTCATTCTGGTTTGGACTTGTATTTCCTTAATCTGAGAAATTATATCTGATTATAGTCATTGTATTTTCACACACTGCTTCTCACCAAAGCCTTTTTTCTTTTCTTCAGACACTTTTATTGGTTGAATGTTGGATAATTTAGTTCTATTCTTAATATATTTCAACCATATTTTTGAACTTTTTATTTCATTGTGCTGCATCTTTTGGAATTTCGTCAACTTACTAATTCTTTTTTAACTGTGTCTAGTTTTTTCAACTACGGTAATTTCATTTTTATAGTGTCATATTCTTTGTTTATAGTTTTAATTAATTCTTTTATATGTTTAATCTTTTAAACATACTTATTTTATCATACTTATATCAAATATAATACAATTATATGATTGTGTATTATATCAAAATAATACAAAATTATTTATCAAAGTAATACAAAAAATTACAAAATATCAAAATAATACAAAAATGCAAAATATTATCAAAATAATACAAAATTAGTGTGTATTACATCAAAATAATACACAATCACATTACTGACAACCTTTGAGAGAAAGTGTGATACTGATATGCACAGCAGACTATAGAAATATGGAAAAGTGGATCTTTACCGAATCTTCAGGAGACAACGAATTCTTACATGAGGTCCTTAGACTGAGCTGCAGTTAAAGGGCAACTGTGGAAAGATTTCCAGACAGGTACGCTGAACAAGCAACGTGAGAGAAATCATAATGTGAACTTCTAAAAACAGCTTCCAGTTGTCGGCTTATACATTTAGGGGCACAAAATAATCATGTACAAGTCCATAAAGGATAAGGTAGGTGACATATTCTTGAGGGCTTTATATGCTCTCTTACACACTTGGACTTAAGTCTTCCAAATCAGTGGTTTTTAAACTCTCCAGTGGAGACTTTTCTTTCCACCCGGGAATTGACATGTCCTCCTCTGCTTCTACAAAGGCAGATCAGGTTAATTTATTTCCTTTTCTTATTTTAAACATTTGGCTCCTATATTTGGAAAAAGAATAGTTATTACTGCCAAGATAAGAAGAAAAATAAAGTGGAGAAGAATGTTCTAGATGATAGGAAGTCAGCCTGTGAGCCTCTCCTGCCTAATGGAAAGCAACATGGAAGAGGAATATAGTACAGAAATTCAGAAACAACTACTTTTCAATTCCAACCTGTAACATATAAAGCTAAACTGAGACAATATTTAAGCCCTAGTTCACAAAGGTCAAGTCAAAGAAATATTCATCCTACCACTATTCAAATCTCTGGGTGGATCAAATAGTCTGAGAGTGAGTGTCTTATCCACCATGATCAAGTGGGCTTCATCCCTGGGATGCAAGGCTGGTTCAACATTCGCAAATCAATAAACGTAATCCAGCATATAAACAGAACCAAAGACAAGAACCACATGATTGTCTCAATAGATGCAGAAAAGGCTTTTGACAAAATTCAACAGCACTTCATGCTAAAAACGCTCAATAAATTCGGTATTGATGGAACGTACCTCAAAATAATAAGAGCTATTTATGACAAACCCACAGCTAATATCATACTGAATGGGCAAAAACTGGAAAAATTCCCTTTGAAAACTGGCACAACACAGGTATGCCCTCTCTCACCACTCCTATTCAACATAGTCTTGGAAGTTCTGGCTAGGGCAATCAGGCAAGAGAAAGAAATCAAGGGTATCCAGTTAGGAAAAGAAGAAGTCAAATTGTCCCTGTTTGCAGATGACATGATTGTATATTTAGAGAACCCCATTGTCTCAGCCCAAAATCTCCTTAAGCTGATAAGCAACTTCAGCAAAGTCTCAGGATACAAAATTAATGTGCAAAAATCACAAGCATTCTTATACACCAGTAACAGACAAGCAGAGAGCCAAATCAGGAATGAACTTCCATTCACAATTGCTTCAAAGAGAATAAAATACCTAGGAATCCAGCTTACAAGGGATGTAAAGGACCTCTTCAAGCAGAACTACAAACCACTGCTCAGTGAAATCAAAGAGGACACAAACAAATGGAAGAACATACCATGCTCATGGATAGGAAGAATCAATATCGTGAAAATGGCCATACTGCCCAAGGTTATTTATAGATTCAATGCCATCCCCATCAAGCTACCAATGAGTTTCTTCACAGAATTGGAAAAAATGGCTTTAAAGTTCATATGGAACCAAAAAAGAGCCCTGCATTGCCAAGACAATCCTAAGTCAAAAGGACAAAGCTGGAGGCGTCACGCTACCTGACTTCAAACTATACTACAAGGCTACAGTAACCAAAACAGCATGGTACTGGTACCAAAACAGAGATATAGACCAATGGAACAGAACAGAGTCCTCAGAAATAATACCGCACATCTACAGCCATCTGATCTTTGACAAACCTGAGAGAAACAAGAAATGGGGAAAGGATTCCCTATTTAATAAATGGTGCTGGGAAAATTGGCTAGCCATAAGTAGAAAGCTGAAACTGGATCCTTTCCTTACCCCTTATACGAAGATTAATTCAAGATGGATTAGAGACTTAAATGTTAGACCTAATACCATAAAAACCCTAGAAGAAAATCTAGGTAGTACCATTCAGGACATAGGCATGAGCAAGGACTTCATGTCTAAAACACCAAAAGCAACGGCAGCAAAAGCCAAAATTGACAAATGGGATCTAATTAAACTAAAGAGCTTTTGCACAGCAAAAGAAACTACCATCAGAGTGAACAGGCAACCTACAGAATGGGAGAAAATTTTTGCAACCTACTCATCTGACAAAGGGCTAATATCCAGAATGTACAAAGAACTCAAACAAATATACGAGAAAAAAACAAACAACCCCATCAAAAAGTGGGGAAAGGATATGAACAGACATTTCTCAAAAGAAGATATTCATACAGCCAACAGACACATGAAAAAATGCTCATCATCACTGGCCATCAGAGAAATGCAAATCAAAACCACAATGAGATACCATCTCACACCAGTTAGAATGGCAATCATTAAGAAGTCAGGAAACAACAGGTGTTGGAGAGGATGTGGAGAAATAGGAACACTTTTACACTGTTGGTGGGATTGTAAACTAGTTCAACCATTATGGAAAACAGTATGGCAATTCCTCAAGGATCTAGAACTAGATGTACCATATGACCCAGCCATCCCACTACTGGGTATATACCCACAGGATTATAAATTATTCTACTACAAAGACACATGTACACGTATGTTTATTGCGGCACTATTCACAATAGCAAAGACTTGGAATCAACCCAAATGTCCATCAGTGACCGACTGGATTAAGAAAATGTGGCACATATACACCATGGAATACTATGCAGCCATAAAAAAGGATGAGTTTGCGTCCTTTGTAAGGACATGGATGCAGCTGGAAACCATCATTCTTAGCAAACTATCACAAGAACAGAAAACCAAACACCGCATGTTCTCACTCATAGGTGGGAACTGAACAATGAGATCACTTGGACTCAGGAAGGGGAACATCACGCACTGGGGCCTATCATGGGGAGGGGGGAGGGGGGAGGAGGGAGGGATTGCATTGGGGAGTTATACATGATATAAATGATGAATTGATGGGTGCTGACGAGTTGATGGGTGCAGCACACCAACATGGCATAAGTATACATATGTAACAAACCTGCACGTTATGCACATGTACCCTAGAACTTAAAGTATAATAAAAAAAAAAAAAAAAAAAAGAAACAAATTAGCTTATTGTGTGACTATCCTACCAAAGCTGGCTAGGCTCAGAGTACTTGCAATTAAATCTAGAAAG
Organism: Rhinopithecus roxellana; assembly: GCF_007565055.1. Taxonomy (NCBI): domain Eukaryota; kingdom Metazoa; phylum Chordata; class Mammalia; order Primates; family Cercopithecidae; genus Rhinopithecus; species Rhinopithecus roxellana. The sequence continues at coordinate 126,272,035 of NC_044551.1, read as the reverse complement.
AGACTCGTGAATGAAGCAAAGAAATTCAGCAATGTGAGAATTCTATCTAGAAAAGAATTTTGAGTGTGGCTATTGACACATGGAGCTAACTAGAAGCAAATAGGCAACTAAGTTTTTGAGAGTTGTACTGCCAAAAAGAACCGTCATCCTGAGAGAATGCAACTATTAGAAACAAAGCAGTCATTGTCTCCCAGTAGTCTACAGGCAATAACTAAGAAAGCAATTCAGCCCATAAGGAGGGCATATTTTCTAATGCCCACTTTAGATGTGGCCAAAGAGGATAAGAGAAAGAAACTTTCAGAGGGATCACCTAGGAACCACAGAGAACAATGTAATAGGAAACTGCCTTCAAGAGGCAGAATCTGCGCCTAATTATGAAACGTTTTCCATCGTCAGGGTAGGGAGCTCCCACCCAACAAGTATCCAATAGGATTTTACAAATGCTACCTGTGTATGTCTACCTGCTGTATGTCTCCTGTTTGTTTGTTTGTTTGTTTGTTTCTGAATAGTAGAGTCAGTTTATTATGGTTATGCTATCTCTAGACACCATTGTACACACTGGGAGTTTCAAAGAAGCACATAAGTGATCATTTTAGTGTTAAGGTATCTGGAGAAACAGGAGCTGCATCCTAGTCAGGCACCACTCAGAGATCCTGGGCATTGAGCTAGGTGCAGTTATTAGATAGGATTTTTAAGTTAGCTTCTTTGAGAAGGGAGGGTTTTGTGTGTGTAGGAAGGAGACTTTTCCCAATATGGAGAGCTAGAGGAAAGATTGTGGTAGACATCAGTTAAGCCCACCAAATATTTCTAGTCTTTCAGAGGGTCACATTCTAAACTTGCACTTCCTCTTCCCACTTAAAGTTAGAGCGGCCATATGACTGTGGCTTAATAAATAAGCAAAAGTGGCATGTTATTTCTAAGTAGACATTTTAGGAGTTTGTACGTGATTTGCCACATTCTCTTCCTCTGTCTCAATGCTTGAGAAAGCATCTGTTGAGGTAGACAATTAACCTGAATCTCAGAATGACTATGATGAACAGTGCCCCTATCTAATCCTCAGTGGACTTGTCACTTAAATAAGAAATAAATTATAATCCTCTATGATCTGGGAGTTGTTTTCGACAGCAATAAATCATAGCATATCCACACTGATGCATTTGCTTTCTTTGCCACATGGTATTATAATTACTTTTTCTATATCTTTTTCTCCCAGAAGGCAATATGCAACTTAGATACACAGACTGTTATCTTGTTAATCACATTTATTTCATCAATGTAACTGTTAACATATAAACATAGTGCTATCATGCTTCTTACAATGTGCCAGGAACCCATTCCTCACATTAACCCAATTGTAAGATATTATTACTCCTGTTTTATAAAGAGGAAACTGAGTCACCTAGATTATTTAACTTATCCATTGTTACATGGCTAATAAATAGATAAAAAAGATTTAAACTCAATCTGGTGCCAAAGTTTATGGATGTTACCGCCATCATGTCTTTCTGCCACAGTTCTGTATGCCCAAGAATAAATTCCTATTGAGTAAATGAATAAAATCTTGTGGCTCTTTGGTACCTTCAGTACTTTAATAAATTTTCATCATCTAAGACAACCAATTTCCTTCTGACCTCTTTTGCCTCCCTAACAGTCTGAGTCACATGCTAAAATATTCAAAGAGGTTCTTCATCACAGTTCTGATACTTCTGCACTCTTGTCTTTTTGCTGAACTTTCATAGCCAATTCCACCATGAGGAGAGGACCATATTTTGTGATTTCTCTGCTTCTATTCTAGAACTTTGAATGTTGTACATGTGTGGACCAGCAACTCCCTGGGCCAAGCCACACTGAGCCCTCTGTTAAGGATTATGTGTTCCGAACTGCTCTAAAGTGCCTCCTGTAGTAGATAGGCCCTGAAGGGACTCCCACCCCTGCCTCCACCACCCAGTGAGTCATACCTGTGTGTAATCCCCTCACCTCTAGTGTAGACACAACCAGTGACTTGCTTCCAACCAATGAAATATGGCAAAAGTGAAAGGATGTCACTCCCTTGAGTAGGTTTTATTTATGGCAAAGTTGATGGATGTCACTTCTTTTTTTTTTTTTTTTTTTTGAGGTGGAGTTTCACTCTGTTGCCCAGGCTGGAATGTAGTGCCACTATCTCAGCTCACAGCAACCTCTGCCTCCCAAATTGAAGCAATTCTCTTTCCTTAGCCTCCTGAGTAGTTGGAATTACAGGCGTGCTTCACCACACCTGGCTAATTTTTTGAAATTTTAGTAGAGACGGGGTCTTCCCAGGTTGGCCAGCCTTGTCCTGAACCCCTGACCTCAGGTGATCTGCCCGTCTCAGACTCCCAAAGTATTGGGGTTACAGGAGTAAGCCACTGCACTCGGCAGATGTCACTTGTATAATTATGTTGCATTGTATAAAACTCTGTCTTCACAGGCAAAAGATTAAGAGATTCTCTTGGGTCCTTTGCGAGACACTGTCTTGTGAACTGTCTGTGGAAAAGGTCACATGACCACAGAACTGCAGGCAACCCCTATGCTCTCAGGACCTTACAAATGTAATAAAGCTACTTTAAAAGCTACCAGCTACCTTTTTTAATAGCTGATAAGCAACAAGGCCTTCAGTCGCACAACCATGAAGAAAGGAATTCTGCCAACAACCTGAATGAATTTGGAAGTGAGTTCTTCCCTAGTGAAACCTCCAGTTGAAAATGTAGCCTGGTGACATCTTTATAATAGCCTTGCGAGCCCCTGAGCAGAGGACCCACTTAAGCCATGTCTGGACTCCTGACTCATGCTAACTGTACGTCAATAAACAGTGGTTGCTTTAAAACACTAAGTTTGTGGTAATTGTTACTCAGCAATAGAACACTAATAAACCTCCCTAACACATTTACCACAGAATTTATTTCAAAGCCATTGCCATGTCTTCAGCTGTGGGTTATATCTATCTAATTTTGCTCCCTGTATGGCCTTGCCTCCCACTTTATGGTAAGTTGTCTATTCTTTGAATTTTTTCAAATTCTGTTCTCTCCACGAGCATTTATTAATATTATTTTCTCTTCACTTGTATTTGTTTCCATCTTCCTGTCATAGAGAACAAAGTGTCTCTCCATTAGCAACTCTTATACTTACACCCTTATTCTTTTCTTCAGTACTCCTTTAGGAGGTTTTGTTCTAGCAAATCTTTCCTCTACTTGCAATACAATTTCTCTCCCGCCCCTGACACGGTCTAAAAATACTGGTATGCCAAAAATCTTAAGCTCATTTCTACTATCCTTTCAAGTTACTATCATATTTCCCTGTTTATTTTTATTTTTACCATTCAATTTTTTTCCAAATAAACTGTACTTGTGATGTTTAGTTTCCACTCTCAAACCATTGTTAATTTCTTGAAATTTGACTTCAGCCGTCATCACTCTTCTGACACTGCCCTTTCAAAGGTCGTTAAAGTACAGTCAGACTTCCAACTCTAATGCTGTTCTGTGTTGTTTTGCTTCCGTTTCCATCTTTCTCAGCTTCTTGGTGACACCTTGGACTATTGACCAACAATTCCTTCTGGACACTAGCCATTCTAGTTCCTCTTCTATTCATGTGATCACTCCTTGTATTTCTCTTTATCTGATTCTAAAATCCTGTGTTAGGTGTTCCTTGTTTGTGCTCTCACAGCTCCGTGCGTGTTTTTATCACCTTTAAAAAAATCTCTACTGCAATTATCCATTTATTTATCTGTGTCCTCAGTAAACATTGTTCTGCTGAGGCAAGTCAGGGGATCCCATTTATTTTCTTATCTATAGCATTTGTCATCATACAGTTCAGTGTAGCTACTCAATAAATATTTGTGGGATGGAAAAATTTTCCCAAGCATGATCATTTGGTCAGACAGGTCATAAGAGATTGCTTGCAATGTACACACAGAAAGGAGATAATAACTGTTGAGAAAACACAGTATATAATTGAGAATGGAACAAATAATGAGCTCTTTTACCATACAATATAGTACAATATATCATTTGCAAAATCTATGTAAATATCAATATGTTAAATATAATGGATTTCTGTCTCACCGTACAAGAAGTAATTCAAGAGAGATTTTGGACCCAAGCAAAAAAGCTAAAACTATAACAATCAAAAACCAACATACATTTAGAAAGAGACATAGGAGGGTCTCTGTGTAACTTGGAGGTTAATCTACAAGTTTCTTAGACAAGTCACAAAAAGGAACAGCCACTAAAAAAATCAATAAATTTAATTTTATCATATTTTAAAATCACTATTCTTCAAAATATTATTGAATGTGTTTGTAAAACGTGTCTGACAAAAGAGTGTTCTCTAGTTTAAATAAATAACTATTACAACTCAATAATGAATAAACAGCTCTGAATAAGATCAAAGAAGGGCCAACAAATCTATGGGAAAGAAATCGTTGGTGATCAGCAAACTACAAATAAAAATCAAAATACCACTACACAGTCAAAGGAAACAAATTACTGATGTACCAGATTGAATTAATTAAAATATATTATACTGATGGAAAGAAAAAATCTATATACAAAAGAATATTCTGTATGCTTCCATTTACATGAAATTTTAGAATTGCAAAACTATAATGACAGAAAGAATGTTTTTGTGTAAGAGGGCAGGAGTGAAGATTGACTGGAAAGTGATGAAGGAATTTTCTGGCTGCTACAAATGTTTTGCGTCTAGAAACAGGTTTGGATTCATAGGTAGTGTATATATGCATTTGTTAAAACCTAGCAAATGTATACTTATGATTGTTTAATCTTGTGTTTAAATTGCACATCAAAAGAAAAAATAAATAAGTATCAAAATCTAGTTAAGTAGTCTAAAATATTTAGAGGGAGGTATGTATTGACATCTGCAATTTACTTTGAAATGCATCTAAAACAAAATGGATTAAGAGTTGCAGAGAAAGATGGAGAGATGGATAAATATGTGTTAAGAAATTACAGTCAAATGTTAGGGGCAGACTCTACATAGTGAGTACACATAGTGAGCATATATGCTCAATGTAAAATTCTTCTAATTTTGCTATTGGAGAAAAATGCAATGGGGTACTAACGTCCTGTGTTGGGGTAAACTCCTTTTCACTCTACAGCCTTAAAATTTTTTTGAAATTTTTAATAGTCAAATGTCTGTATAAAAAAATAAAAATAAAGATAAGGCATTTCCATATTATGTAACCAATTTATCCATGAAATTAAATTAATAGTACTAAAAATTTTATTTGAAAAATAATAGTTGACTAATAATGTGTCCAAGTAAGATGAAATTATTCCAAGTTGAACTTAAACTTATTCATTATATGATGATGAAGGCTATAGAAGAAGAGGTAAAAAGTAGGAGAAAAGTAGCATTTGCAAGGACTCAGCTATTTGGTTTTTTCTTTTAAACTGTTTTAACCTTTTACTAAATTTGTTGAGCACTACTGAACTCATTATTACTTAACTTTTTCTAAAGTTTCACTTAAAACTAGAGAACAAGTATATCTGTCAGAGAGCCAGTAATTTATTTCTCAGCATTCCTCCCTTTTCCATCTGTCTCCACTCCTACCAGTTCCTTACCCGCCTATTTAGTTTTGTCCAGTTTTCTTTGTGTGAAGACTAAATTCCTATTTCCTTATTTCTGATCTCCATTTAGTCTTGATTACAAACCTTACTGAATTATGGTCAATATTAGTTAGCTGTTTTCTCCACCCACTCACCTTCATAAGACCAGTCACATCTTCTACTTTTAGAAAACATTTTTTATGCTGGCCCACTTCTCACAGTAGCTTTCATATGGATTAAAAATATATATATTATCCTATATACTCCCTATATTCCCAGAGTATGCAAATGTTCAGAGAGGAAACTCTGGAATTCCTAAAAATTGTTGGTAGTTGAGGGTTTAGTTAAGAGTTGCAGAGAAGGATGGAGAAATGGATAAACATGTGATTAAGAAAGATACACAAAACCCTCTAGAACAATAGCCAAGAAAAGTGCTCAGATAAGTTAAAACTTTTTTGTTCTCATCTTGCATAAAAAGATCAGTGCTTGGTCAAATTAGATAATATTAAGCTTTAATTCCTTTCTGATTTGAAAGTCAGCTGTAATTGGGAATAAGATTATTTAACATCTTTAATACTCAGGAAACAGAACTATATAAACAGAAGGATATCAACTCTTCCCATCTTTGCAAGTTAAGGCCCATTCCTGAAACCCCTTTTCTTAAACCCACTTAAAGAAGTTCTGCAAACAGTAAAGGAACCTAAACTAAAACAATATGAAATCTTGGCCGGGCGCAGTGGCTCAAGCCTGTAATCCCAGCACTTTGGGAGGCCGAGACGGGCGGATCACGAGGTCAGGAGATTGAGACCATCCTGGCTAACCCAGTGAAACCCCGTCTCTACTAAAAAAAAAAATACAAAAAACTAGCCGGGCAAGATGGTGGGCGCCTGTAGTCCCAGCTACTCCGGAGGCAGAGGCAGGAGAATGGCCTAAACCCGGGAGGCGGAGCTTGCAGTGAGCTAACATCCGGCCACTGCACTCCCGCCTGGGCGACAGAGCGAGACTCCATCTCAAAAAAAAAAAAAAAAAAAAAAAAAAAAAAAAAAAAAAAAAAAAAAAAAAAAAAAGAAAACTTTTCTGACTTTAGCTATAATAAGAAAACATGGTAAATGGTAAATGTTAGATCTAAACAGAGCCTGAATAACCATCTATTGTAGCATTTCCTAAATATCTTTGTGCAGATCTCATTCAATAGGATTTTGTGTGGTGTGGTTCCCTGATTAAGTAAGATGGAAGGTGCTGGATTCAATCACGTTCAAATCTAGAATAACTGGAGTCGATGTTAGTGATCTCTGGGAGAATATTTTATTTTTTTTCTGTTGCATTTTATTAACATTTGCAAAGACACAATATGATTAACCTAAATAGTGTGACTAAAAACTAGCAAAACTGGGACCACAATATAGGTTTCCTGATTCTAAGCCCAGGGCTATTTATACTACATCTCAATGCATCCTATTAATTTAATACTATGGAATTAAAGATAGTAAACATGTAATATGCATATTTCTACAAAGGTTTGTGGACTATGTCCTTCTAGCAATCTGACATTTTTTTCTTTCTATAAGAGAAAAGAAATCAAATATTTATTTCCTAGAGTATTCCAGAGTTTACTTCCCAAAATGTAGGCATTGTCAGAAAAAAATTAGTACAAAGATTATTATGTTTTCTCACTCACTGTTGTCTCTCTCAATCAAAAACCAAACCAAACAAAAAAGTCCAAGTAACACAGCTCAAAAAGTCCCTGCAAGTAGAAAAGATCTTTCTTTTAACAAAAATAAAGTTTATAGCAGTAAGCCTTCAGAGTAAAGGACCTACTGAAAGGTGACAGTTGATCTACTTTCTCTCATTTCACATTACACACAAAATAATCTTGTTATTTTCTTAAATAAGTGGTTGACAAAAGATCACTCTTCAGCAATATCCTAATAAAGATCTGAACAGGTAAATCCAAACATAACTGCCAGTATCCAGCTGGCAGGAGTTATTCCTAAACAGCCCATAAAGATAAAAGCCAAACCAGTAAGAGTAGAAAAAGGAAATAATATACAAGAGAGTAATTGCTATAAAAAGTTTTTGTCTATTTCATATCTTCCAATTGTAAAATGAATATAATTCCTCAAATTATATTATTTCAATGATAAATTTTCATAATCTAGACCATCATCTAAACTCTTTGGCAAATAAATATCAGCAGAAAGATTATTCTCCCAAAGATATCACTAAAATGAATTCTAGTTTATTCTAATGTTCTTTTCTTATCTCTGAAAGCTACCTTTCAAAATTTGCTCAACGTCCCAAATGCCAAGCATAAAAAATACAATTTCTTTTCCAAAGTGTGTGCCTTCTAGCTAGAAGTGAATAGAACATGAGTAAAATGAAATTAGATTCATTCTGATCTTAAAAATATTCAGTTGCAGTTGCCATCATTTGATCAAAAACGGATGCTGTGCCATTACGAACCCAATTGAAAAGATATGAAAAACAATGTAGGTACTTCTGTGATTGTTATTCTCTTTTGAAAAAAAATAATGTTCAAGTTCGTGTTGACTCCTGTGATATAGTTCTCCAGCTAACTGAGTAAAATTGGATTTTTGCTTAATCAGCCAGGCTAATCAAGGCTTCTGTTCTGGTCTTTGAATGACAAAGCAGACTATGGCTTCAATCAAATTGCCGGTTGACTCGTCCATGGGCCTAAATCATACCCAGTAATGTAATCAAACCAGTTTGGCTAAATTACACACCATATATCAGTAAATGGCTTTTCTGGGTCACTAGCCTACACACAATCTGGCATTAAATTATAGAAGATAAAAAGAAATGTTTTAATGTTTCCAAGAAACTCACATGCATTACTTAAGGTCTTAACTAATAAGAAACTATTAGAAGAAATAAAGACAGACATGAAAGCATAACAACATTGTGTCCATCCCAAATGTCATTAGCTGCAATCTTTAATCAGGCACTCATTCCAGTTACTGGGCGGTATCACCAACCTCCCAGAGGGCAGTCAGCCGCAGACCAAGAATGAGAAAATGAATTTAAAAAAAAAAAAAAAAAAAAAAAAAATGAACCTGAATGATAACTGAGCCCAGATGGGGAAAAGAAAGTTTCACTGTGGAACTAGTCTTATTTAAAGGCCACCAGTAAATTAAAGCCACAGAAAAACTTGCCCAAACAGGGAAAATACTATGTTGCACCCCAAATAGTAAAAAGACAAATGAACATACTCAATTGGACCCACCAGCCAAGACGTTTCCCAATTTTTATTATGGAACATAAGGTTCATGAGTTGGAGTTACAGGCTGAATACTGCACTGTGGCAGTGTAGAAAAGAAGCAGCTGGTTCTTATTATTTGTGTGTATTTTTCTTATGGGTAAAAACGTGGGCGAGGTGCCATGGTGCACTGCTGGGCAGACCTCCCAAAATGGCAAGGGCAGAGCACTGGCTTTCCTGTCACCATCAGGGATGTGGTCAACACAAGAATATTTTTCCAAAGAAACTCCAGCAAGAAAAGGACCTGTCACATGGCCATTGGCATGCAGCTCTGAGGAAGAAGACATAGATGAGGGAGAGCTTTTTAAAACGGCATTTAAACATCTGATTAAATTACACTAAGAAAAACTAGATGTATGTAAATATTAAACATTATTGTCTTTAGAAACCTATATTAGTTGCTTAAGATTTTAAATGACATGATGTCCAGCTAACAGTAGAGACACTACCAGAATCATGAGTTAGTAGAAGGGTAGCAGAGGAGATAAACTCTCAAATCTCTTTCTCCTCTCTCTTGGATCTCCTCCAACTATCTCCCATTGCACACACCCATTTGGAAGTGGAAGTCAAAGCAGCCCCAAGGATGCCATGGCACGCGTCAGAGCAGAAAAGGGCAGAGAATGGATTTGGAAGGGCAACTGAAGAATGGCCTGCACACTCTCATAGTTTATTCTCAACACAGCTGTGACAGTGAGTCTTGTTAAACCTAGGCCAGAGGTGTCAACTTATCTTCTACTCAAGACCTCCAGTGGCTTCCCATCTCATTAAGATGACTAGAATCTTCACAAAGATCTACAAGGCCCTGCATAGCATGCACCCCACCTTCTTCTCTAAACTTCTCCCCCTCGACCACCTTCCCTCTAGCCACCACCAGTCACCTTCTATTCCTCAAGCATTCCGGGCTCACTGCTTGCCCGTGCTGTTCTCTGGGAGCACTCTTCCTGCAGATCCAGAATAACTCATTTCCTTGCCTCTAGTAGGTCTTCACTCAAATGTCCTTTTTCAGTATGAGATACCATGACTGCCCTATTTCATATTTTAATCCCATCCCACCCCAGAATACCAATTCTTTTTTCTTTTTTCTTTTTCTTTTTCTTTTTTTTTTTTGATAGCACTTATCACCATCAGTCCAGCTGGTTTTACTTTTTGGTTGTCTGTTTTTCCCAACTAGAATATAAGCCCCCAAGTATATGCTGTCTATTTTGTTCTCAAATGTAATCCCAGAACACCTAGAATGATGTCAGGCACATAGTAGGCACTTATTCATTGAATAAATAAATGAATTAAAGAATACATTAATGAAAATGTTAAGATATTTAATCTTAACATGCATTTTGGTTGTTAAGTATTACTCATTTATAGACAATAATCAACATCTCCCATAACACAACTTAAAAATAAGTTTTTTAAAGTTTGATTAGATACTTATTGTATTTAATGCAGGTGGAGGGACAAAAAACATTCCCACCACCCTTTCTTCACATTATTAAGCAACATTAAAACTGAACAAATTGCCTTGTACAAGGGAAAATGACCTCTCTTTGATTTTAGAAACAAAACAATCTTTCTCCCTTTTTAATGTGAAGCTGTAGGGTCACAATGAATGACCTAATTACTAAATTCCACAAACACTCCTCAGTACTTATCCGTCTTGACTTCTCTGGGTTATTTGACACTCCTGAGCACCTCTTTCTTCAAAAAATTAATAGAGATTTAATTTATTATGGCTTAACAAAGAGGTGGGAGACTGGTTCTTCAGTAAAATTAAATTTATGCTGTTAATATATTTCTTATGATTGAAGTAATAAAACTTGCAATTTAAAAATAATAAGTAAAGCGTTATTGGTTGACTATATAGGGATTCGTGCTTGTTAAAAAAAAAACAGAAAAATAAAGAAGATAATTCAAATCCCACCACTTGAGACAGGCAGTTCAAAAACTGGATGTATATTTTGCATACATACAAACAAAAATTTTAAATAGAAATAGGATTCTACTACAATATTTTTACACTCATTTTTTACTTTAAAATGTTATATTTATTCTTATTACATTGTTTGCACACACCTACACATCATATTATAATTACTATAGAATATCTCATTGTTGGAATGCACCAAATTTGTTTTACCCATGCATCATTGTTATGCATTTAGATTGTTTCCATTTTCCTAGTTTAATACGTCTTGATTAATCTCCTTGAAGATATATTTTTATGCAATTAGCCCATTATATATTCAAAAATAATCCTTAGAAGTAGAATTGCTGGGTTTTAACATCTGTAAAAACTCCTTCCTTCCTTCCTTCCTTCCTTCCTTCCTTCCTTCCTTCCTTCCTTCCTTCCTTCCTTCCCTCCCTCCCTCCCTCCCTCCCTCCCTCTCTCTCTCTCTCTCTCTCTCTCTCTCTCTCTCTCTCTCTCTCTCTTTCTTTCTTTCTTTTCTTTCTTTTTTTTCTTTCTCTTTTTATTTTACTTTAAGTTCTGGGATACATGTGCAGAATGTACAGGTTTGTTATGTAGGTATATGCGTGCCATGGTTGTTTGCTGCACCCCTAAACCCATCGTCTAGGTTTTAAGCTCAGTATGCATTAGATATTTGTTCTAATATTCTCCCTCCCCTTTCCCCCACCCTGACGGTCCCTGGTATGGGTTGTTCCCCTCCCTGTCTCCGTTGTTCCCCTCCCTGTGTCCATGTGTTCTCATTATTCAACTTCCACTTACAAGTGACAACATGCGGTGTTTGGTTTTCTGTTCCTGTGTTAGTTTGCTGAGAATGATGGTTTCCAGCTTCATCCATGCCCCTGCAAAGGACATGAAGTCATTCTTTTTTATGGCTGCATAGTATTCCATGATATATATGTGCCACATTTTCTGTATCCAGTTTATCATTGATGGGCATTGGGGTTGGTTCCAAGTCTTTGCTATTGTAAATAGTGCTGCAATAAACATATGTGTGCATATGTCTTTATAGCATAATGATTTATAATCCTTTGGGTATATACCCAGTAATGAGATTGCTGGGTCAAATAGCATTTCTGGTTCTATATCCCTGAGGAATCACCACACTGTCTTCCACAATGGTTGAACTAATTTACACTTCCACCGACAGTGCAAAAACATTCCTATTTCTCTACAGCCTCACCAGCATCTGTTGTTTACTGAGTTTTTAATAATCATCATTCTAACTGGCATGAGATGTTATCTCATTGTGGTTTTGATTTGCATTTCTCTAATGACCAGTGAGATGAGCTTTTTTTTTCATGTTTGCTGGCCACATAAATGTCTTCTTTTGAGAAGTGTCTGTTCATATCCTTCACCCACATTTTGATGGGGTTGTTTGTTTTTTTCTTGTAAATTTGTTTAAGTTCCTTGTGATTTTGGATATTAGACCTTTGTCAGATGGGTAGATTTCAAAAATTTTCTATCATTCTGTAGGTGGCCTCTTCACTCTGATGGTAGTGTCTTTTGCTGCGCAGAAGCTCTTCCGTTTAATTAGATTGCATTTGTCTATTTTAGCTTTTGTTGCAATTGCTTTTGGTCTTTTGGTTTTGAAGTCTATGCCCATGCCTATGTCCTGAATCGTACTGCCTAGGTTTTTATTCATGTATTAAAATTGCTTTGTTTCTTGGATGTTGTTTTGACTAAATCTCCAGAATAACAGTGGAGTAAACAGATGTGCTTGGCTTACTCCTAACACTAGAAAAAAATCATTCTTGATGTCTGCTATTTTTAACCAGCTATTTCAAAAGAACTGCTAGTAAATATACTGAATATACAACTACTGGATTGAATATTTTTCTCAAACACAAACTGAAAACTATTCATCTCTCCAATGAATGTAGCATACTATTTGGGCTTGCTTCCTGCAACTTTTTAAATTGAGGTAATAATTAGGATTTAGGAGTTTTCACATTTAAAATCAAACTAAATTTCTATCTTTTGATTAAAAAAAGATCAGGCATTGTTAGGTCTGTATTCATTGTGTACCAAAATGGCTGGGAATGAATATCTCTTTGCCCCTTTAGATAGGATATGTGCTTTCTAGTCAACCATGGTCCCCACAACTCACATATTGTATGCATATGTGCTTGAACTAAAATTATACCACTCACATACATTTCCTGCCTGATCCATATAGGCATTGGATTTTTGGTCTTTAATCCAAAATAATAATTTTTAAAACTCCATAAAATTATTTCACAGGCCCCATAATAACACATCACAGCTTCCAACTCCTGGGTTCAAGCAAACATTCTGTATCAGCCTCCTGAGTAGCCAGAACTATAGTAGCTTGCCACTGTGCCTCATGTCCATAGAATTCTATTATGTAAATGGATAGTAATTTTGTTAATCAGTTACTTATTTTTGAATATTGAGGTTTTTTCCAGTCTTTCAATTTTAAACATATTCTTATGAATAACGGATTATTTACTTAGGAGAAAAATCTTAGTTGTAGAATTATTGGTATGCCTATTTTGAAAGTTGTAAGTAAGCATTGCCAGATAGCCTCTAGAAATGTTGTTGGTTTTACGCTGGTACCAGTAGAGCCTGTATTCTATCTCCTTCCAAAAGTTAAGTATTATTATTTTTAAAAATTTGTCAGAAATAGGTTTTTATTTTTCTATCAATTTATTTTAGTAATTTCTGTGGTTATATTTATCACTAGTAAAGTGCATCACTCAGTATCTTTTTGTTGCAGGTAACAGGGAACCACTCCAGGTTGCTGAAGCCAAAAAGGAGACAGATGTGTCTCCCAGAACCAAGGGCATAAGCACAGCAGAGCCTCAGGAAAGACTGGAGCCAAACCACGGCCTGGAAAGTTTACGGTAACTCTGAAAGTGTTCTTCACAGGCTATCAATTCTCAATGTCTGTGTGAATCTGCTCATTCTTTCTCTCTCAGTCCCTCTCCCTCTGGTAGGTAGATTCCTCACTGTCCAATCTGCATGGTGGTAGATGGTCTTTTACATTTCCTGAGTTTTGATTATGGGACCATACATATAGTAAGACTAAATCTCAATTTGTGGATGGAGGACTCTGGTTGGTTTGACTTAAGACAGATGCCCATTCATCACTGGCCCACTTGACTCTATATTGTTTAAACATTGCTGCAAGGGCATAATGGAGGGAACTTTTAGAGGAGTTCAATGAAAGATATGAAGACAACAAAAATAGTTATCACCATAGGAGACTGAATACGTTTCTGTGTACTCATTGGTCATTTGAATGTCTATATATTAGAATTACCAATGTATATTCTTCGCCCGTTTTAATAATGGCGTGTTCATCAATTTCATACCAATTTGAAAGTGCTATTTATTTATTACAATTATTATCCCCTTTCCACCTATATTTCAATTTACCTACTGGTTGTCACGTAATTTTTTATTTTGTTTATAGTCCCTTTTCAGCCCCAAGATTTCAAAGTCACGTAAATATATCAACTCTGAAGATTCCATTAGTTCTCCTCAGGTACTATAACCACTTACTGAGAGTCCATGGACAAGTTTAATTCCTCAATACTTTGGTTTCTACCTTTTGGAAAATGAATCTAATCCCCTGCTACTCTACAGGTTTCCTGTAAGGATTAAATAAGTTTTTACATGCAAAATACTTGACACAATGCTTGAAATAAAAAAAAAAAAAAACTGCTGAGCGAACAGTTGTCATTTTTTTTTGTTCTTATGCTTAAAAGTATCATCTAAACTCAATATTTTTTAAAAAATTTATTTTAATTGACTTTTTATCATTGCATTGCTTTATATTTTATATTCAACTGTTACATTTATGTCCAATTATTTTAGTGTATGATATGAGACAGAGATTTCACCTCATTTTATATGATTTTCTGAATGCCCAACATTATTTATAGATTAATTATTCTTGTCCCACTAGTTTGAAATACAACCATTTTAACATTATAAATGAGTCTGTCTTGGGGGGCATTTTATTATATTCTTTTTATTTGACAAGTATTAATGCTTTAAAACAGTATATAGAAGCATTTCCCTAAGTATTATTTGTTATCTCACACAAATTTCTCTCATTTGTCTTTGAATTCTTTCTTGACTACATTTACCAATTTGCTTTTCTACATGAGCGTCACTTTATGAAATTATTTTTCTCCTACCCCCACATATGCCTAAGAGATTTTGTTACACAAATTCTGTTCTGAAGACTTTATGTCTTTGTGATTACTTTTTCATCTAAAAACAGATTTTTGTTGTAATTTCCTCTTTCTCTGTACCTACAACTGCAATTTCCTCTGGGGATAAAGAGTTTCTCCTTCATTTCCACCCTACAAATCTCATTTGAGTGCTTCTCATTTATAATCTCTAACCCAGTCCCATATAAAGATGGGGATTCTGGGATTTGTGGTTCCTGACTTCTCCTATGCAATATGCAAAGTAGACCTCAGTACCTATTGGAGATAGCTGTCAAGTTGTTATAAGGTAGTTCAGCACATGAGGCACCCTTCTGTGGTTCTCAGCTTGGGAGAATAACTCAAGCATTTCCTGGAATGTGAACGTTGTTCACTGTTGGTTTCATATAAAAATCTTTATCACTCTAAAGAAGCCTCATTCTAGTCTTCCAAGTTTACTAAAAAGGTTTTACCAGGAATAAATGCTGGATTACACCAAATGTCTCCCTTTTCTAAACTCTCCTTCTTTGATTACATTCTCTCCTATTTCCTTCCTACTTTTTAATCCATTCATTCTTACTACCTTTTGCTTACTTTTCATTCTCCATTTTCCTTTTCAATACTGGTATTAACAAGGAGTCCATCCTTGATTTTTACTTTATTTACTCACTATTGTTATAGTTTTATCTCCAACTCAGACTTACTGAACTCCAAGCATATATTTCCAACTGTTCATTGAATTTCTCTATATGACTGAACATGGGTAAGTCAAACTCTTTCATAAAATGAAGGCCTACAAACCAATTACCCTGCTGACACCAATTCATCACTTTTTTGTAATTCAATTAAGGGCAAAATTCCATACTCAGTGGCTGGAAACATCAGCATAATCTTCAACCTTCTCTTATCCAGTGAGTCGTAATTTTGTTTTGGAAATATAGCCTGAATATGCCTTCCATAATGTGTTTACCTTTGAAATCTTATCATCTCTACCTAAGATGGTAGTGCAGCAGTCTTCTAAAAGGTCTCTTTCCATATCTTCTCTGCACATCAATCTCTTCTCCCAATATTTGCCTCATAACATAATTATCCTTCATACATGTGAAATGGATACTGTCTTCTCATTCAAAAAAAGTTTATCAGTACACAAAAAAAGTTAGATAGAATGAATAAAACCTAATATTTAATAGCACAGCTGGATGACTACAGTGAACAATAATTTATTATACATTTTAAAATACAGAGAGCCAAATCATGAATGAACTCCCATTCACAATAGCTTCAAAGACAATAAAATACCTAGGAATCCAACTTACTAGGGATGTAAAGGACCTCTTCAAGGAGAACTACAAAGCACTGCTCAGTGAAATAAAAGAGGACACAAACAAATGGAAGAGCATACCATGCTCATGGATAGGAAGAATCAACATTGTGAAAATGACCATACTGCCAAAGGTAATTTATAGATTCAATGCCATCCTCATTAAGCTATCAATGACTTTCTTTATAGAATTGGAAAAAACTGCTTTAAAGTTCATATGGAACCAAAAAAGACTCCACATTGCCAAGACAATCCTAAGCCAAAAGAACAAAGCTAGAGGCATCATGCTACCTGATTTCAAACTATGCTACAAGGCTACAGTAACCAAAACAGCATGGCACTAGTACCAAAACAGAGATATAGACCAATGGAACAGAATAGAGTCCTCAGAAATAATACCAACACATCTACAGCCATCTGATCTTTGACAAACCTGAGAAAAACAAGAAATGGGGAAAGGATTCCCTATTTAATAAATGGTGCTGGGAAAATTGGCTAGTCATTAGTAAAAAGCTGAAACTGGATCCTTTCATTACTCCTTATATGAAAATTAATTCAAGATGGATTAGAGACTTAAATGTTAGACCTAAAACCATAAAAAGCCTAGAAGAAAACCTAGGTGTTTGGACAAATGGAGGCAAGATGGCGCAGTTCCGGGTTCTTCACCGTCAACTTTCCCACGCCAGGGAAAGACACGGGTCAACTGCGCAGGCACAACCCGACCTCTGACGGAGAAAAACCAGAACCCGCCTAGCCACGCCTACCGATCTGCCCCCGACCTGCCTATGTCCCGCCCACTGCCCTCCCACTCCCGGGCCCAGGATATAAAAGCCACTCCTGGCGGGCGCGCGGTTCGAACTTCCTTGGCCCCTCCTCATGCGCGGAACCCAGGAACCTCACCCGAGAATGCCGGAGCAAACTTCCTCGGCCCCTCCTCGTGCACGGGACCCAGGAACCTCGTCCGAGAACGCCAGAGCGAGCTTCCTCGGCCCCTCCTCGTGCACGGGACCCAGGAACCTTGTCCGAGAATGCCGGTGCGACTTCGTTGGCCTCCACCGCCGGAGACCGGCGAACCTCGCCCCTCCCTCACATTGGCTTGTAAATAAAGTTTTTTTTGCCTTGCCTACTTGCCTTTTCTTTGGCATTTGCTCTGGGGGTCGCATTAAAGCAAATCAGCTGGTGCCGAAACCCGGGAGGAGACCCCTCCTCAGGGCCCCCCCAAGGTCCGAGGAGCCTCCTCCTTCCATGCCCCAGGCAGACCAGGACCTGGACATCGCTTTCCCCACCTCCAAGTCTCCTAGGGGTGAGTACCTTTTGCCTCCCTCTCATATTCCTTGGCCAGAAGTCCTGCGCAAGCCCAAGGCTTTTTTTTTTTTCTGGTCACCAGGTGACCCAGGGAAGTTCCCAAAGGCAGAGACGTCTGCCCAAAGGAACTCCATTCCGTTCCGTGGGAGACCCGTCCAGGACGGAGATGTCCGCCTGGAGGTAATCTCCATTCCGGCTCCAGGAGCCTCTCACCGGTCTCTGGTGGCTCCAAAGGACGCTTTGTAGCCAGGTAGAGTTCAGTTTCCATTTCTGCCTATTGGCGAGAGGAAGGCAATGGGAAACCCCCAATCCAAAATACCTAGAGACTCCCCTTTAGTGTGTCTTCTAAAAAAACTCAAAACTTTGCAATTAGAACAAGATCTTGGGCAAAAGCGACTGGTGTTCCTCTCCACTGTGGCGTGGCCACAATATAAATTAGACAATCAGTCTCAATGGCCGCCTGAGGGCACTCTAGACCATAACATTTTAACCGACCTCAGTAGTTTTTGTCAACGCTTAAGCAAGTGGTCCGAAATTAATTATATACAAGGATTTTGGGCCTTGCGTTCTCGTCCGGACCTGTGTAGCTAGTGTTCCTTGGCTCAAGTCATGTTGGCTAAGGACGCAGGCCTAACATAGTCTGAAAAAGAGGAGTCATCTTTCCTGTCTGAGTTGCCCGAAGACCTTACTTCCCCTCCCTCCCTTCCATTCCCGCCGTATACCCCAGCTCCCCCTCCCGCTTCGGCCCCACCTCCTCTTTTGGCTCCACCTCCCCCTCTGACTCTGGCGGTTGTCCCGTCTCCCTCCTCAGCCCCTCCCACCATTGTTGAGGCTACACTTCCCTCTGACCCCTCGGCACTTCCGCCTGGTCATCTTAGTTCACCTATCTCTGCCCATACCCGCTCTAAAGATTGCCTAACTGTCCCCACTCCTACTCCCACCCTATCCAACACCCCTGAGGTCTTAGCACCCTTGTGTGAGGTGGCCGGAGCAGAGGGTGTAGTTAGAGTTCATGTTCCCTTTTCATTAGCAGATCTTTCAAAGATTGAAGGATGCCTAGGAGATTTTTCTGCCAACCCTACAATTTATACCAAAGAATTTAGATACCTTTGCGAGGCCTACGATTTAACCTGGCATGATCTCCAGGTTATTCTTACCTCTACTCTAAACCCTGAGGAGCAAGAGCGCATCCTAGTGGCTGCCAGGCAGCATGCCAACCAATTACACTTAACAGACCCTGCATTCCCACTGGGGGAACAAGCAGTCCCCTCTATAGACCCAGACTGGAACTATCAAGTAGGCCAGCCAGGCTGCCGAAGATGAGATATGATGACTCAATGTCTTCTGGCTGGTATGCAGGCGGCCTCAAATAAGGTAGTAAATTTCAATAAACTAAAAGAAATGATTCAAGGTCCAGATGAGAACCCGGCCACATTTTTAAACAGGCTAACTGAGGCTTTAATTCAATACACTCGGTTAGACCCAGCTTCCCCAGCTGGGGCCACTATTCTAGCATCATATTTTATTTCATAATCAGCCTCGGATATTCGGAAAAAACTCCAAAAGGCAGAGGATGGACCTCAAACTCCTATTCAAGACCTAGTCAAGTCGGCCTTCAAGGTCTATAATTCAAGGGAGGAAACGGCTGAGGCCCAACGACAGGCCCGCCTAAAGCAGAAGGTACAGCTCCAGACTCAAGCCTTAGTTGCTGCTTTGCAGCCTAGCCGTAACCCAAAACTGGAGAGCAAAACCCCCGGAGGCTCAAAGACAATAAAAGGGGCTTGCTATAAATGTGGTAACTCAGGGCATTGGGCTAATAAATGTCCCCAGAGTCCCCAACAGCCTGAGCCAGTGTGGCCGTGCTACAAGTGTGGAGTAGCTGGACACTGGGCTAAAAAGTGTCCTAACCCTCATCTGCCAACAACTCCTTGTCCAGCATGCCATGAAGAAGGGCACTGGAAGTCTGACTGCCCCACCCTGAAAATGGGCATGGCGCCTCAACATGATGTCCCTTCTCAGGACCCTGGGAGCTCCTTCCAGCTCTTACATCTGGATGACGACTGAAGGTGTCGGGACTCAGGGACCCCCATCACCCTCGCCGAGCTGCAGGTAACTCTCCTGGTAGCGGGTAAGACAATTAATTTTTTAATCGACAGCGGGGCTACCTACTCTGTTTTGCCGTCTTTCGAAGGGCCTAGCCTTCCCTCCAATATTTCTGTTGTAGGAGTCAATGGCTCCCCGTCCAGCCCTCGAAAAACCCCACCCCTTAATTGCTGCCTGGCCAACAACTATTTTGCACACTCGTTCCTCATTATCCCCTCATGCCCCACTCCCCTACTGGGCCGAGATGTTTTAAGTCAACTGAAAGCCTGTATCTCCATCCCTACTAGCGCCCCCCACCCTACCCGCCATCTGCTTCTAGTATTGACTAACTCAAATGACTCCAACAATCCTACTAACCCTTTCCCTGATTTCCCCATTCCTATCGATCCCCAAGTGTGGGACACCTCCACTCCTGTCATGGCAGACCATCATCCACCAATACTTATAAAACTTAAGAAACCATCTCAGTTTCCAACCCGCCCACAGTTCTCTCTCTCTCCACAGCACTTACGAGGACTAAAACCAATCATTACTAGGTTACTCAGCCAACACATCCTCATCCCCATTCATTCTCCCTGTAACACCCCAATCCTACCTGTAAAGAAGGCAGATGGAACTTTTCGGTTAGTGCAGGACCTTCGTCTTATCAACGAAGCTGTTTGTCCCACCCATCTGGTAGTTCCCAACCCCTATACTCTTCTTTCTCTCATTCCACCTAATACAACACACTTTACTGTACTGGATCTAAAAGATGCATTTTTCACTATTCCCCTGCACCCAGATTGTCAGTTTCTTTTTGCTTTTACATGGGAAGACCCAGACACCCATACCTCCACCCAACTGACATGGACAGTGCTTCCCCAAGGGTTCCAAGACAGCCCCCATTTCTTTGGGCAGGCCCTAGCAAAAGACTTAGCCTCCTGTCCTCTTACCAATAGTAAAATTCTCCAATATGTAGATGACCTTTTACTCTGTAGTCCCATGGGACAGGACTCTCTTTTAGACACTGCGATCCTCCTTAATCATCTACGATCCAAAGGTTACCGAATATCCAAACACAAAGCTCAACTTGCACAACAATGTGTCATATATTTAGGTATTGAGATCACTCCTACGATTCGCTCACTTACTACAGACCGCTTAACTCTAATACAAAATCTTTCTCCTCCTCAAGACGCTAAGGAAATTCAATCCTTCCTAGGCCTAGTAGGATTTTTCAGACACTGGATTCCTAATTTCGGAATCTTGGCTAAGCCTCTATATGCAGCTGTCAAGGAGACTCCCCAAGGACCTTTGTCTAACCCAAAGTTAATCTATAAACATTTCACTCACCTGAAAAACTGCCTTCTCTCACATCCTACTCTCTCACTCCCAGACTTCCAACGCCCCTTCCAGCTTTTCACAGATGAAAGACAAAAAGTTGCAGTGGGTCTTTTAGCCCAATCTATAGGTGCCACCTACCGCCCCGTGGCATATCTATCTAAACAATTAGACCCCACCGTACAAGGGTGGCAGCCCTGTCTTCGGGCCCTAGCACCAGCAGCCTGTCTAACCCAAGAAGCAAAGAAACTCATTAGGGGTGGTAACCTAACAGTCTTCTCTACTCACCGCCTTCAAGATCTTATTGCCCACAGAAGTATTAGCCATCTAACCTCGTCCAGACTCCAACTCTTTCACCTCTTATTCGTAGAAGACTCCACCATTGCCCTAGGAGTCTGTTCCTCTCTGAATCCAGCAACCCTACTTCCTGACCCTCTCAAGCAACCTAGTACTGAACACTCTTGTCCAGAACTTTTAGAGGCCCAACCACCTAGTCACTTACATTTACATGACCAGCCATTGGAAGGCTCACAGTTAACCCTATTTGTAGATGGCAGTTCTTTTATAAATTCTCTAGGAAACAGACAGGCAGGATACGCGGTAGTTACATCTTCTGCTGTCCTAGAAGCTAAGCCTTTACCACAAGGAACAACATCACAGCAGGCAGAACTTATCGCACTAACCAGGGCTCTCCTCCTATCCAGAGGAAAAATGGTAAACATATACACAGACTCCAAGTATGCCTTCTTGATTGCACACACCCACTCTGTCATCTGGAAAGAGAGAGGGTTCCTAACCACCAGTGGTACCCCTATAGTCAACAAAAAAAGATACTCAAACTGCTAGATGCTTTATCAGCACCTTCCAGAGCAGCCATCATACACTGTAAAGGTCATCAGACTCCATCTAACTCAGTGGCGGCTGGCAATAACTTTGCCGACACCACTGCCAAGTCGGCAGCCAGATTCTCCACTCCCACGCTTCCCTCTATTTGTTTTCTCTCTCCTCAATATACCCCTACTTATACCCAAGAGGAAAAGACCAAACTATTACAAGATTCAACAGCCAAACTAGCTGCAGACAATTGGATTTACCTCAATAATAAATTAGTTATTCCTGAAACTCAACTCCACACCATTCTAAAAGACATTCATAATTCCCTACACATAGGACCCAAAGCTTTATATAACCTCCTAAGCCCCCTCATTCACTGCCCCACACTCATGAAACACCTAATTATAATCAACCGACAGTGTTCCACATGTCTCAAGTCAAACCCTCAAGGCGCATTGCACAACCCCCATCCGAGCCATCAACTCAGAGGGCACCAACCAGGTGAAGATTGGCAAATTGACTTTACCCACATGCCAAGGCATAAAAAATTCAAATATCTCTTAACCCTCTTTGATACTTTTTCAGGATGGATAGAAGCCTATCCTACTACAGGAGAAACCGCCAATATAGTTGCCTCCATACTCACTGAACACATTATTCCTAGGTTTGGCCTCCCGCTCACTCTTCAGTCTGACAGCGGCCCAGCATTCATCTCCAAGGTAGTCCAACAGGTGGCAGCCCTCATACACATCACCTGGAAACTCCACATCCCTTATAGACCTCAGTCTTCTGGTAAAGTAGAGAAGGCCAACAGGCTCATTAAGCAGCAACTCACCAAACTCTCCCTCGAGACTCGACAATCATGGGTAACTATCCTTCCCCTGGCTCTAACCCGGCTGCGAGCAGCCCCACGGAGTCCAACAGGCCTCAGTCCGTTTGAATTAGTTTATGGCTGGCCCCTCACCCTCCAGCAGTTACCCACCCTTTCTTCCCCGCTGGCAACTTATCTCCCATACCTCACCCTCTTGAGACAACTCCTGAGACAACATGCAGAACCAGCACACCCCTCTCCAACAGACACCTATAGCCCACATCTCTCTCTCAGCCCAGGAGACCAAGTATACTTAAAAGATATCCAAGCCAAAGATCTTCAGCCTAGGTGGAAAGGCCCCTATACTGTCCTCCTATCCACATACACAGCAGCCAAACTTCTAGGACACACACACTGGGTCCATATATCACAATTAAAAAAGGCCCCCACAGAAGACAAGCAGTGGACATCTACTAAACTTACCCCTACCCGTCTCAAATTCACCAAACTCTCCCAACCACCACACGTTCCCTGACCCCTTGCGCTTATCCCGATTTCTCGCCATACTCTATATAAACATAACAGAATTCCAATATCTTACCCCAGATCCCTACTTGCCTCCAGATAGTAGCCCATCACAGTGGTTCTCTGGCTTACCTTTATAGAACATCTTCAGTGACAAGGTGTACCCTGTGATTACACTGAAGATGAAGTACTATTTCATACTTATATTACTATCTTTTTCTTGCATTTCAATCTCTATTACTAACCCAACTTTCATATGGAGATTCTCTATAGTTGAAACTTGGTCACACAAAAATAAACAGCACTCACAGCTACAAGGCACTGCTGACTGCCCCCCTTCAGGCTGCCAACACCATCTTACTATAAATTTCACCCCATCGTGTTGCAGTGCGGCCGGAGCTAAGGCTCTCTGCTTCCTGCACAATCAGACACATTACAATTGTAAGACTTACTGGAAACAAAAGAACCTAGGATGCCCTTATATTTATTGTAAGATCCATTATGCAACCTTGAGACAGAAGAAACCCACTGCTCTCTTCACCATTGCAAATCAACAAACCTCCCTTCAATACCAATTAGATATCAAGGACTCATGGGACCCCCGATGGGCAGATGGAGTCAAAGGTGGACTCTACACAGGCTACACAATCCTTAGTTCATATCCCATGGCTACTCTCCTGATAAAAAGAACACTTGTCCAGCAAAAATCCCTTCCTCAAAACATACAAGCCCTACAGAATTTAACCTTAGCCATACAAGCACGAGAACAGGCCTTACAAGATCAATTACACTCCTCCAATAAGGACCCCTTCTCATGGTTAAAACTAGTCCGTCAAGGGTTAAACCTAACACGGGCAGCCAACCTAACAAATCTCTCCCACTGTTTCCTCTGTGCGGCCCTTGAAAGAGCCCCTTTAGTGGCAGTCCCTTTACCTACTGCTTTCAAGGCTACAACTAACTCCATAGGCACCTCCCAAAAACCGTTCTTACTCCAAGTCCCACTATACTAAAGCCCAGAAAGTCCAATCCTTCCTTTCTGCTACTCTACCCCAAACACCTCCTTGTGTAACTATACCCAGCCACCCGCTAAGACCCAGACGGCTCCCATCGGAGGTTACTTCTGGTGCAATAAAACCCTCTTCAAGGTCCTTAATCACACATCCATTGGTCAATCCCTTTGTGTCCCAGTGTCCCTAGTACCTAGTTTAACCTTATATAGCAAAGCAGAAGTAGCTGAACTCATTATACAATTTAACCCTCCTCCTAAAGATCTCCAAAAATGGGCTGTCTTCCTTCCCCTAGTCATCGGAGTCTCCCTGGCCGCCTCCTTAGTGGCGTCAGGGCTTGGAACTGGGGCACTTGCCCACTCGGTACAGTCTACCCAATCTCTAGCAGCTCAAATCCGAGAGGCCATAGAGGCTTCAGCTGAAAGCATGGCCTCTCTACAGGGTCAAATTACCTCAGTGGCCCAGGTAGCAGCACAAAATGGGCGAGCATTAGATTTACTTACTGCCGAAAAAGGAGGAACATGTCTCTTCTTAGGAGAAGAATGCTGCTATTACATAAATGAGTCAGGCCTAGTAGACACTAACATCCAAACCTTAAACAGGATTAAAGCAGAATTAAAAACCTACAATACCCCCTTCACCCCCGGACCACCGGTATGGCTGCTGCCCATAATACAGCAGATGCTCCCGTTCCTAATTCCCATACTAATCCTCTGTTTTGTCTTATGTCTCACTCCTGTTTTAATCAAATTTCTCCGAGCCAAAGTTCAAGAGATCACACGCATCACCTTCAACCAGATGCTTCTTCATCCATATGTCCAAATACCAACCATAGACCCCAACCTCAATGACATCCCTTACAACAGGAAGTAGCCAGACAGACCACGGCACCCCTTATCACTTTATCATTAAAAGGTTGGACTGTTTGGACAAACGGAGGCAAGATGGCGCAGTTCCGGGTTCTTCACCGTCAACTTTCCCATGCCCGGGAAAGACACGGGTCGACTGCGCAGGCGCAACCCGACCTCCGACGGAGAAAAACCGGAACCCGCATAGCCACGCCTACCGACCCGCCCCCGACCTGCCTATGTCCCGCCCACTGCCCTCCCACTCCCGGGCCTAGGACATAAAAGCTGCTCCTGGTGGGCACGCAGTGCGAACTTCCTCGGCCCCTCCTCATGTGCAGGACCCAGGAACCTCATCCGAGAACACCGGAGCAAACTTCCTCGGCCCCTCCTCATGCGTGGGACCCAGGAACCTTGCCCGAGAATGCCGGAGCGAACTTCCTCGGCCCTTCCTCGTGTGCGGGACCCAGGAACCTCGCCCGAGAATGCCAGAGCGAACTTCCTCAGCTCCTCCTCGTGCACGGGACCCAGGAACCTTGTCCGAGAATGCCAGAGCAAGCTTCCTCGGCCCCTCCTTGTGTGCGGGACCCAGGAACCTCATCCGAGAACGCTGGAGCGACTTCGTTGGCCTCCACCGCCGGAGACCGGTGAACCTCGCCCCTCCCTCACATTGGCTTGTAAATAAAGCTTTTTTTGCCTTGCCTACTTGCCTTTTCTCTGGCATTTGCTCTGGGGGTCACATTAAAGCAAATCACTAGGGAATACCATTGAGGACATAGGCATGGGCAAGGACTTCATGTCTAAAACATCAAAAGCAGTGGCAACGAAAGCCAAAATTGAGAAATGGGATCTAACTAAACTAAAGAGCTTCTGCAGAGCAAAAGAAACTACCATCAGAGTGAACAGGCAACCTACAGAATGGGAGAAAATTTTTGCTATCTATTCATCTAACAAAGGGCTAATATCCAGAACCTACAAAGAACTCAAATAAATTTACAAGAAAAAAACCAACACCCCATCAAAAAGTGGGCAAAGGATATGAACAGACGCTTCTCAAAAGAAGACATTCATACAGCCAACAGACACATGAAAAAATGCTCATCATCACTGGTCATCAGAGAAATGCAAATCAAAACCAGAGTGAGATACCATCTCAAACCAGTTAGAATGGCAATCATTAAAAAAAAAAAAAAAAAAAAAAAAAAAAAACAGGAAACAACAGGTGCTGGAGAGGATGTGGAGAAATAGGAACACTTTTACACTGTTGGTGGTACCGTAAACTAGTTCAACCATTGTGGAAAAAAGTGTGGCAATTCCTCAAGGATCTAGAACTAGAAATACCATTTGATCCAGCCATCCCATTACTGGGAGTATACCCAAAGAATTGTAAATCATGCTGCTATAAAGACACATGCACACATATGTTTATTGCAGCACTATTCACAATAGCAAAGACTTGGAATCAACCCAAATGTCCATCAGTGACAGACTGGATTAAGAAAATGTGGCACCATGGAATACTATGCAGCCATAAGAAAGGATGAGTTTATGTCCTTTATAGGGACATGGATACAGCTGGAAACCATCATTCTCAGCAAACTATCACAAGAATAGAAAACCAAACACCGCATGTTCTTACTCATAGGTGGGAATTGAACAATGAGATCACTTGGACACAGGAAGGGGAACATCACACACTGGGGCCTATTGTGGGGAGGTGGGGGGGGACGGATAGCATTAGGAGATATATCTAACGTAAATGACGAGTTAATGGGTGCAGCACACCAACATGGCACATGTATACATATGTAACAAACCTGCACATTGTGCACATGTACCCTAGAACTTAAAGTATAATAATAATAAATAAATAAATAATAAAATAACTAAGAGTATAATTGGAATGTTTGTAACATAAAGAAATTACAAATGTTTAAGATGATGGAAGCCCCATTTACCCTGATGTGATTAATATGTATTGTATGCCGATAGCAAAATATCTCATATATTAGATGAATATACACAGCTACAATGTAACCATCTAAATTAAAAATTTAAAAAAAACCTTTGTTGGCTTGCTCTTAATAACTGAACAAAATTGGAATGCATTGGGTATATACAAAAGGCCCTGAACTTTTTAACTTTTTCTTAATTGGTAGTCCGCTGTCCCTAGTTATGTTCCAGAGTCACTACTTCATACTTTCTCATATTCTATTCACACTTCAATAATGCATCTCCCCAGTTTTGCCCATATAGAAACCTCTTGTTGCTCATTCAAGACTTTTCAAAAATCAACTCCTCTCTAATGTCTTTCTGAGTCTTCAGGTATAGTCTTACCGAAATTCCCTTTGCATTAACTGACTAAATTGTAATCATTTGTTTACATAATATTTTTCCATTAGACTTGCGTTCCTTGAGGCTGAGGTCATGTCTAATGCGTCTGTGTGTCTCAGGGACATAGCAATGATTAAGTCCTCAATGAACATTAAATAGCTGAATGCATACATGTCTTGAAGATCTGCAACATATTGCAAATATTAAACTTAATAAAATGAATGAAAGAAAAATTGATGAAAGATTTAAAATAATCATGATTTTTAGACCAAGGCTACCACCTGTGGCCACATGACATATGTCAGTTTATGAAATGATTTAATTGAAAAATGAAAGGCACTGATGAATTATATAGTCTGTTCTCTTCCTATTCTACCTGAATCTTAGACCTTTTAACAATAATATCAGATATAACATTCTTATATATCAGAATTACTGTGAAAATAAAATGAGCTTTGTGTAGGAAAACCCTTTTAACTTTGGAAAAGCCAGAGAGATGTAAAAGGTGTTTATTACTTCATATTTAATGCAGTAAGTCAATCTTGTGTTTTTAGGAAAATCTTTAAATCAGGGCTTTTATACAAAGAGTTATTGTCCCTGTGGGTAATCCCTCAGCTTATGGCCTAATAAGTAAGACATAATCAGATATTCACATAATATTTTCAAAATATACATCTTTAGTTTCAGTTTAATCAAACATTTAATGGAAATATAGAATGTCTGCATTATATACCTTTCCAGGGACTATAGCTTCCTGATTCCAAATCTCTCTAAAAATACAAACAAAATAATTTTTAAATATTACCTTGGGATATATAACTAAAGTAATAAACCACTAGACACAAAGAAAGTGTAAATAATAAAATCAAACCATGTATTTATTAATTATCTGAAATGGATGTTTCTATGTCTAGGAAGATCAAGAATATCAGATCAAAATTTATTATAATTCATAAGAAAATTTAACAAAGTAGCTGGCTATAAGATAAATACTTTGAAAATAATGCAAGTTTATTTATCAACAATGACAATAGATAATATATGGGGAATTACTCATTTTGTACTTTAAACCAAAGGTATAAAATACTTAGAAATATGCCTCACTAGAAATAAGTTAGAAAAGTGTTCATAAGCCTATAAAACTTGCAAGAGTAGAGAAATATGCAATGTACCTAGGTGGAGCACTGAAAAAAGAGGTGCCATTTTCATAAATAAACTAAATTACAACAATATATTCCAACTAGAATCTCAATGGGATTTTTTGAGGGATAAGAGAGAAGCAAAATATGGCAATATGAAGTAAACTTGCCTCACCAGGATTTAAAACGTATTATAAAGCTGCATGCAATAAAGTAAAGTGGTACTTCTATAAGAATAGATGGATCTTAGTTCAAAACAGTGGAGAAAATGTCACACAGATAATTGCTTAAATAATATCTTCTCTGTCACTGTACATAAGCGATTTTTAACACCCTCTTTGATATTTTATCATTTTTTTATTTGAATGGCCCATATGAAATTACCAATACTCAATATCAATTATCATTTGACAATAAAAAGGATAATTTTATTTCTCCATTATAGCTCTTATGCTGGATATTACAATTAGTATCTTACATGTCCATCTTAGGCTGTGAGTTCTTCAAAATCAGAAAATTTATTTTATTTATTCATAAACCTTTAGCACATAGCCAGTGCCTAGCCCATAATAAAAGTATAAAAAATTATTTGGTTATATAATTTTACATAAAACAATCCTCAGCAAATTCAATAAGACAGAAATCATACCAACCACATTCTTGAACCACAGCACAATAAAAATAGAAATCAACACACACAAACACTCAAAACCATACAATAACATGGAAATAAAATGACCTGTTCCTAAATGATTTTGGATAAATAGTAAAATAAGGCAGAAATCAAAGAGTTATTTGAAGTTAATGAGAACAAGGATATAACATATCAGAATCTCTAGGACACAGTTAAGACAATGTTAAGAGGGAAATTTATAGTACTAAACATCCAAATCAAAAAGTTAGAAAGATCTCAATTAACAACCTAATATCACACGTAGAAGAATTGAAGAAGCAAGAGTAAATCAACTCTAATGATAGCAGAAGACAAGAAATAAACAAAATCAGAGCTGAACTGAAGAAGATTCAGACACACAAAAACACTATACAAAAGATCAATGAATCCAGGAGCTGGTTATTTGGAAAAAAATAATAAGATAAACTGTTAACTAATAAAGAAGAAAAGAGGATCCAAATAAGCACAGAGCAATGACAATGGAGATGTGACCACTGACTCCACAGAAAATCAAATAATCATCAGTCTACTGTGAACACCTTTATCTACAAAAACTAGAAAATCTAGAAGAAATTGATAAATTTCTGGACACACACACCCTCCCAAGACTGAACCAAAAGAAACTGAATCTATGAATAGACCAATAATGAGCTGTGAAATTGAGGCAGTAATAAATAGCTTACTAACAACAACAACATTTTAAAAAGCTCAGGACCTGATAGGTTCACAGTTGAATTCTACCAGATATGCGAAGAAGAGCTGCTACCATTCCTAATGAAACTATTCCAAAAAATTGAAAAGGAGGGAATCCTCCCCAACTCATTCTATATGGCCAGCATTATCCTGATATCAAAACCTGAGAGAGAGACAGCAAACAGTGAAAACTTCTGGCCAATATCCTTGATGAACATCTATGCAAAAATCCTCAACAAAATACTAACAAACTGAATCCAGTAGCACGTCAAAAAGCTAATCCACCATGATCAAGTTGACTTTAACCCCAGGGATGCAAGGTTTGTTCAACATATGCCAATCAGTAAATGTTATTCATCGCATGAACAGAAGTAAAGAAAAAAACACATGATTATCTCAAAAGATGTAGAAAAGGCTTTCAATAAAATTCAACATCGCTTCATATTAAAAACTCTCAATAAACTAGTGCAAGTTAGTTCAACCATTGTGGAAAGCAGTGTGGAAATTTCTCAAAGAACTAAAAACAGAATTTCCATAAAACCCAGCAATCCCATTATTGGGTACATACCCAAAGAAATATAAATCATTCTACTATAAAGACACATGCACACATGCTCACTGCAGCACTATTTAAAAGAGCAAAGACATGGAATCAACCTAAATGCTCATCAATAACAGACTGGATCAAGAAAATGTGGCATATATACACCATTGAAAGAACATACTTCAAAATAACAAGAGTAATCTATGACAAATTCACAGGCAATTTCATACTAATAGACAAAAGTTGAAAGCTTTTGAAAATCTCATCACTCCTATTCAACATAATATTGGACATCCTGGCTAGAGCAATGAGGCAAGAGAACGAAGTAAAGACATCCAAATAGGAAGAAAGGAAATCAAGCTATTACCTTCTGCAGATGACATGATTCCATATCTAGAAAATCATATTGTCTCTGTCCAAAAGCTACTTAAGCTGATTAACAACTTCAGCAAAGTTTCAAGATACAAAATCAGTAGCATTCTTATATACCAACAACATCCCAGCCAAGAGCCAAATCAGGAACGTAACCTTGTCCACAACTGCCACAAAAAGAATAAAATGCCTAAGAATACAGCTAACTATGGAGCACTCAAGTAAATCAGAGAAGACACAAAGAAATGGAAAAACATTCCATGCTCATGCATAAGAAGAATCAATATTATGAAAATGTCATACTGTCCAAAGCAATTTACATATTCAATGCCATTCCTATCAAACTACCAATGACATTATTCACAGAACTAGAAAAAATATTTTAAAATTCCCATGGAACCAGAAAAGAGCCCAAATAGCCTAGGCAAGCCTAAGCAAAAAGAGCAAACCTAGAGGCATTATTTCACTCAACTTCAAACTATATCACAGGACTACAGTAACCAAAAAAATATGGCATTGGCACAAAAACAGAAACACAAACCAGTGGAACCAAATAGAAAGCCTAGAAATAACACTGCACACCTGCAACCATATGATCTTTGGCAAAGTTGACAAAAAAAAAGCACTGAGGAAAGGACTCCCTATTCAATAAATGGTGCTGAGATAACTGACTAGCCATGTGCAGACGACTGAAACTGGACCACTTCCTTACACCACATACAAACATTAACTCAAGATGAATGTATTAGTCTGTTTATACACTGCTATAAAGGACTGCCTGAGACTGAATGATTTACAAAGGAAAGAGGTTTAATTGACTCACAATTCAGCATGGCTGGGCAGGCCTCAGGAAACTTACAATCATGGCAGGAAGTGAAGGGGAAGCAGGGCACTTTCTTCACGAGGTGGCAAGAAGAAGAATGAATGCAGGAGGAACTACCAAACACATATACAATCATCATATCTCATGAAAACTCAATATCACAAGAACAGGATGGGGGAACCACCCCCATGATCCAATTACCTCCACCTGGTCTTTCTATTGACACATGAGGATTATGGGGATTATAATTCAACATGAGATTTGGGTGGGACAGAAAGCCTAACCATATTATTCTGCCACTGGCCTCTTCCAAGTCTCATGCCTGTTTTACATTTCAAATCTAATCATGCCTCTTCAGATATCTCCCAAAATCTTAATTCATTCCAGCATTAACCCAAAAGTCAAAGTCTAAAGTCTCATCTGAGACAAGGCAAGTCCCTTCTGCTTAGGAGGCTGAAATAAAAAAGAAGAAAGAATAATGTTAGTTACTTCCAAGATACAATGTGAGTATAGGCATTGGGTAAATGTGTCCATTCCAAATGAGAGAAATTAACCAAAACAAAGGGGCTGCAGGTCTCATGCAAGTCCAAGATCCAGGTAGGCAGTCATTAAAGCTTAAATTTCCAAAATGATCTTTTTGATTCCAAGTCTCATATCTAGGTCACACTGATGTGAAAGGTGGGATCCCACAGACTTGAGCAGCTCTGCCTCTGTGGCTTTAGAGAGTACAGCCCCCATTCTGTCTGCTTATATGAGCTGGAGTTGAGTGTCTGTTGCTTTTTCAGATGTATGGGGCAAGCTGTTAGTAGATCTACTATCCTGGGGTCTGGAGGACAGTGGGCCTCTTCTCACAGCCCCATTGGGAACTCAGTGTTGGGACTTCAATTCCACATTTATCTTCTGCAGTGCCCTAGCAGACATTCTTTGTTAGGTCCCCACCCTTGCAGCAAACTTCTGCCTGGCCATCCAGGCATTTCCTTGCATCCTCTGAAATCTAGGTGGAGGTTTCCAAACATCAATTCTTGACTTTTGTGCACCTGCAGGTCCAACACCATGTGTAAGCCACCAAAGCTTGGGGCTGGCACCTTCTGAAGCAATGGCCTGAGCTGTGTATTGGCCCCTTTTAGCCATGGCTGGGATGCAGGACACCATGTCTTGAAGCTGCACAGAGCATCAAGGCCTTGGCCCTCACCTATGAAACCATTTTTCCCTCCTATGCCTCTGGGCTTGTGATGGGAGAGACTGTTGTGAAGACCTCTGTCATGTACTAGAGACATTTTTCCCATTGCCTTAGTGATTAACGGTTGACTCCTTGTTATTTATGCAAATTTCTGCAGCTGGCTTGAATTTCTTCTCAGAAAAATGGATTTTTCTTTTCTATCACATTGTCAGGTGGCAAAATTTCCAAACTTTTATGCTCTGCTTCCCTTTTAAATAAAGTTCCAATTCCAAACCATCTCTCTGAGAATGCATAAAACTAAATGCTTTTAAGAGCACCCAAGTCACCTCTTGGATGTTTTGCCGCTTAGAAATTTCTTCCACCAGATACCCTAAATTATCTCTCTCACGTTATGAATTCCAAAGATCTCTAGGGTATGGGCACAATGCTGCCAGTCTCTTTGCTAAGGCATAGCAAGAGTCACCTTCACGTTAGTTTCCAACAAGTTTCTCATCTCCATCTGAGACCACCTCAGCCTGGACTTCATTGTCCACATTACTATGAGCATTTTTGTCAAAGCCATTCAAAAAATCTCTAGGAATTTCCAAACATGTCCACATCTCCCTGACTTCTTCTGAGCCATCCAAACTGTTCCAACTTCTGCCTGTTACTCAGTTCCAAAGTCACTTCCATATTTTTGGGTATCTTTATAGCAGCACCCTACTACTTCGGTACCAATTTACTGTAGTAGTCTGTTTTCACACTGCTATAAAGAACTGCCTGAGACTGGGTAATTTATAATGAAAAGAGGTTTAATTGACTCACAGTTTAGCATGACACAGGAGGCCTCAGGAAGTTTACTATCATGGCAGAAGGTGAAGGGGAAGCATGGTAACTTTTTCACAAGGTGGCAGGAAGAAGAATGAATATAGGGGCAGCTACTACCAAACACTTAGAAAACCATCAGATCTCATGAGAACTCACTACCACAAGAACAGAATGGAGGAAACTGCCTTCATAATTCAATTACCTGCACTTGGTCTGTCCCTTGACATGTGGGAATTATGGGAATTATAAGTCAAGATGAGATTTGGGTGGGGACACAAAGCATAACCATATTAATGGATTAAAGACTTAAATGTAAAATCTAAAACTAAAAAAAAAAAATCCTTGAAGATAACTGGACATAAGAACGGGCAAAGATTTCATGACAAAAGTGCCAAAGGTAATTGAAATCAAAGCAAAAACTGACAAATGCAATCTAATTAAACTAAAGAGTTTCTGCACAGAAAAAGAAACTATCAACAGATTGAATAGACAACCTACAGAATGGGAGAAAATTTTTGCAAGCTATGCATCTAGGAAAGGCCTAATATCCAGAATCTCTAAGGAACTTAAACAAATCAATAAGAAAAAAAAAAAAAAAAACCATTAAAAAGTGGGTGAAGAACATGAGCAGACACTTCTCAAAAGAAGACATATATGCAGCGAACAAGCATATTAAAAAATACTCAACATCACTAATCATTAGAGAAATACAAATCAAAACCACAATGAGATACCATCTCACACCAGTAAAAATGATTATTAATAAAAAGTCAATAAATAACAGATCCTGGTGAGGTTGTGGAGAAAAGAGAATGCTTATACACTGCTGGTGGGGGTGCAAATTAGTTCAACCATTGTGGAAAGCAGTGTGGAAATTTCTCAAAGAACTAAAAACAGAATTTCCATACAACCCAACAACCCCATTATTGGGTACATACCCAAAGAAATATAAATCATTCTGCCATAAAGACACATGCACACATGCTCACTGCAGCACTATTTAAAAGAGCAAAGACATGGAATCAACCTAAATGCTCATCAATAACAGACTGGATCAAGAAAATGTGGCATATATACACCATGAAATACAATGCAGGAAAAAACAAAACAAAACAAAACAAGATCGTGTCCTTTTTAGGAACATGGAAGAACCTGGAGGCCATTTTCCTAAGTGAACTAATGCAGGAACAGAAAACAAAATACTGCACGTTTTCACCAAGTTGGAGCTAAACAATGAGAACACATGAACACAAAGAGGGGAACAAGAGATACGGGCGTCCACTTGAGGGTGGAGGGTCAAAGGAAGGAAAGGATCAGAGAATATACCTATCGAGCACTGTGATGAAATAAACTGTACCCCAAATTACCATGAGTTTACCTATATAACAAACCTGCACGTGTACCCCTGAACCTTAAATAAAAGTTAATCCAAAAAAATAATAAAATAGGCTAATAATTTTCCTAAAAAAATTAATGGTCTTGTTTTAGAAGGTGAGTGCACCATCTTTTAATACATGCGATCACCTTTAAGATATCAAGATTGACATTAACTAAATTCTGTTTTTAGTATCTTTAATATAGTTGTAATATGTAGTTGAAATCAAATGACGGTGAGAAATCGTGAAATCCAACCAGTCAGAATATCAGTAGTAAAAACTAGGCTTTTTGTCTCTAATTAGTTTTTACTATCAGTATATCTAAAACTAGGGTTGTCTTCTTGCATTTCATGTGACAAATATTATTATTTAAAAACTTAATATTTATAACTAAAACATAGGTTTACCATTAAACACATTAGGGGTAACTAGCAATATCTATAGTTAATTTGGATGTTTTTAAATGTGGACCATCAACATTACTATGTATTTTATTTGGAAATATATAAACCCCATAAACCTTTCTATTAAAAGAAGAAATTTAAACCTCAAAACCTAATTGTTTTTATGTAATATTAAGGAAAAAAAATTGACTTAACAAACACGAAGATAATAAAATCGAATTTTATAGAGCTATGTTTGGCCTTGAATCTTATTATGTCAAATAAAACAAACCTGAGAGAAACAAGAAATGGGGAAAGGATTCCCTATTTAATAAATGGTGCTGGGAAAATTGGCTAGCCATAAGTAGAAAGCTGAAACTGGATCCTTTCCTTACCCCTTATACGAAGATTAATTCAAGATGGATTAGAGACTTAAATGTTAGACCTAATACCATAAAAACCCTAGAAGAAAATCTAGGTAGTACCATTCAGGACATAGGCATGGGCAAGGACTTCATGTCTAAAACACCAAAAGCAACGGCAGCAAAAGCCAAAATTGACAAATGGGATCTCATTAAACTAAAGAGCTTTTGCACAGCAAAAGAAACTACCATCAGAGTGAACAGGCAACCTACAGAATGGGAGAAAATTTTTGCAACCTACTCATCTGACAAAGGGCTAATATCCAGAATCTACAAAGAACTCAAACAAATATACGAGAAAAAAACAAACAACCCCATCAAAAAGTGGGGAAAGGATATGAACAGACATTTCTCAAAAGAAGATATTCATACAGCCAACAGACACATGAAAAAATGCTCATCATCACTCGCCATCAGAGAAATGCAAATCAAAACCACAATGAGATACCATCTCACACCAGTTAGAATGGCAATCATTAAGAAGTCAGGAAACAACAGGTGTTGGAGAGGATGTGGAGAAATAGGAACACTTTTACACTGTTGGTGGGATTGTAAACTAGTTCAACCATTATGGAAAAGAGTATGGCAATTCCTCAAGGATCTAGAACTAGATGTACCATATGACCCAGCCATCCCACTACTGGGTATATACCCAAAGGATTATAAATTAGTCTACTACAAAGACACATGCACACGTAGGTTTATTGCGGCACTATTCACAATAGCAAAGACTTGGAATCAACCCAAATGTCCATCTGTGACAGACTGGATTAAGAAAATGTGGCCCATATACACCATGGAATACTATGCAGCCATAAAAAAGGATGAGTTTGCGTCCTTTGTAGGGACATGGATGCAGCTGGAAACCATCATTCTTAGCAAACTATCACAAGAAGAGAAAACCAAACACCGCATGTTCTCACTCATAGGTGGGAACTGAACAATGAGATCACTTGGACTCGGGAAGGGGAACATCACACACTGGGGTCTATCATGGGGAGGGGAGAGGGGGGAGGAGGGAGGGATTGCATTGGGGAGTTATACATGATATAAATGATGAATTGATGGGTGCTGACGAGTTGATGGGTGCAGCACACCAACATGGCATAAGTATACATATGTAACAAACCTGCACGTTATGCACATGTACCCTAGAACTTAAAGTATAATAAAAAAAAAAAAACACTAAACATACATTGTCATAAAATCTGCATGATTGTAGAGAAACATTTTGACAAAAATCAATTGTGTATGTTTCCTTAGGTAACACTAACATAATAGCAAAATTGTATCCCTGTGGCCACCACCACTAATTAAATTTTTGTTAAAATCTGTCTTTTAAATAAAAGAATTCTTGGCTGGGTGCAGTGGCTCACGCCTGTAATCCCAGCACTTTGAGGGGCCATAGCTGGTGGATCGTGAGGTCAGGAGATGGAGACCATCCTGGCTAACACGGTGAAACCGTATCTCTACTAAAAAGACAAAAAATTAGCTGAGCATGGTAGCAGGTGCCTGTAGTCCCAGCAACTCAGGAGCCTGAGGCAGGAGAATGGAATGAACCCGGGAGGTGGAGCTTCCAGTGAACCGAGATTGGGCCATTGCACTCCAGCCTGGGTGACAGAGTGAGACTACGTCTTAAAAAAAAAAAGAAAAAAAAAATTTTTATGTTATTGGAAGGTCCCTTAACTAAATCCTCATTTTCCTTTTTATATACAGTCAAAGTAGTTAGCCAGAATGTGTTACAAAAACTTAAGAGAATGAACTTAAGAAAATTTATAATAGTGCTACAAATAAAATTAACTATCATTAACACTTGTTACTTTTGACTTTAATAGTAGGGCCCTAAGAAATGATTTCCTATAGATGTAAAACTGGTGACAATATTGTTAACATTAAAAATTACATATTGTACTAAATGCATTAGTTTATAGAAGGCATTTCTAAAAAGGAAGTTGAATTTTCAAAACCAAGCTTCAATCATAGACTCCTGCAAATGCATCTGGATATGGGTTTGATACATTGTACAACAAAGTATGTATGACTTTTTATGTTTAATCTTAACTTTTCTTTAAAAAAAAAGAGAATTTTAAAAGAATTATTTACAGATTACCACAAAAATAAGTGACCTCTATACCTCTAATGTGAGCTGCTAATATAGAGAAGACACTGTGCTGTCTAAAGTACTATCTTGCTGGTCATTGCTTCTGTTCCATAAAGTTCTAACATCAATCACAGGCTCCAACAAAAAAAGGTTCCCTGGGACATTGGGTGACAGAACTTCACAAGACCTCTAGATATAACTCCAAAGACTTTGATAAGAAAAGGACTGTATCTTCTTAGCTTTTATCATACTGTGCTCAATCCAATGCAGTGAACATGAGGATGATGTCCTTGTATGTGTTTCATAAGTTCTTCAGGGTGGCAGTGAGTAAAATTAAGTTGTGAAATGTTGCTTGACTTCTTTAGTTTAATTTTTATAAATAAATTATTTTTAGAAGGAATTTTAAAACCTGAGCCAATATTTTGTTTTCATTTTAACTAATTTATTTTTCTTGTATAATGCAGCTATATGATGACTTTTTTGTAGTATAAATGATACATTCTATAAGTGCCACATAAACATATGAAAAGCATTTTATTACTGTAAGGTTTTGGAGGACTTGAATGAGGCAGATTCTAAGTTTCAGTCTTACTTTCAAATTGTATGGCTATTAAAAGTTCTTTTCAGGGTACAAAAATTAACCTCATAACTCTAAACTTTTAGGTTTCTTCCTATTTTTACTCTAATATTCCAGATACTCACAGTACCTCTGTCTTCAGGAAAGTGAAAGGAAATTGTTGCAGAGGAAATTCTTAACATTAACAACCCTCAAAATCTAGACCTTGAGCCTAAATATATGAAAGAATGCTGTTGCCAAATTGACACCAGTCACAAAAGACTTTGAAAATTAATTCAAAAAGAGTTTACACATGTTGTCAAATCCCTGAATAATATTGCCTTGATCCAAGTGGGTCATTATGGAGGAGTCAGAAATCTCCTATAAAATGCAAATGATTATGGGTGGAATAAGCTGAATTGATTGGAGTGGACACTTGACATCTGGCATATTTCCCCATGCCTTGAATAAAGACATAGTTCATTTTTTCTGAAAGTCCATTTCTTGCCAAAACTTTCCCTCTGGTAGATTTACTATAGGAGATGAGCAGTCTAAAACTATTTCGCTTGGGAAAATTACATGGTAAAAGTAACTGTGGATGCTCCATAAAAACATTTTTAAAGGTCTACGTAAAGTCATGTATAAAGGCAATCTGAAGATGAGAGGTCAGTTATATTTCTGCTTCTTCATTGTAAAATGATAGCAATGGTTGACATTTTAAATACCTGTACATAAGATCAGATCTCTTTTGAGCATCTGCTAATTGAACCAACTCTTTATCCTTCCCAGACCACAGAAACAAAAGTGACCTTTGTCATCAGCCATAAACTAGGTTTGTTTCTGCCAACAAACATACAAATTTTCATTGTTTTCTATATCACTCTACTGAAAAGTAGAACAAAATAATAAATAATACCTTACTGAAATATATGTCAAGCTCACAGTAGCCAAAATGTAGCCTTCACCTATGATCCTTGCATGATTAGCAAAGAGTACTGTGGCCAGTAAGGCCAAGGAAAGAGAAAACAGGTCCTAGCTTTGAAATTCAGGTAATGTAGTTTTATGGTTTTTGTTACATTGTAATAGCTATGTAGAAGTAAACATAATCTTCCTGTTTTAAGGGCATATCTGTCATAAATAAATTCAGTGCTCTTTCTTCTGTAAGCTACACAATACACCGTATAAATTCATGGAATGTTAGAATGCAGAATTTAATTATATAATTCACTTAACCAAAGTTTTGCTGTTTCCTCAGTACAGTTCATAATTCTCCATTTTCACAAGAGATGTAGTAAGAACTTGATACATAATGCCTCTTGCAAATTTCAGATTAGAGAGAAAAATCAAAAGCATTAGTTCAGTTTGTTCAGGTAAAAAAAAAAAAAAAAGGCAGATAAAAAGTCATGAAGACTTTATCTTTCTCTCTAATCTGAAAGCCTCAAAGATCAGAGGTAGATAAATCCATGAAGATGAAGAAAACCAGTGCAAAAACACTGAAAACTCCAAAAACCAGAATGCCTCTTCTCCTGCAAATGATCACAAATCTTCACCAGCAAGGGCACAAAACTAGACAGAGAAAGAGACTGACGAATTGCCAGAAGTAAGCTTCTGAAGGTGGATAATAACAAACTCCTCCAAGCTAAAAGAGCATGTTCTAACCCAATGCAAGGAAGCTACGAATCTTGATAAAAGGTTACAGGACCTGATAACTAGAATAACCATTTTAGAGAGGAACACAAATGACTTGATGTAGCTGAAAAACACAGCATGAGAACTTCATGAAGTATCAATAGCTGAAGCTATCAAGTGCAAGAAAGGATATCAGAGATTGAAGATCAACTTACTGAAATAAGGTGTGAACAAGACTAGAGAAAAAAAGAATGAAAAGGAATGAACAAAGCCTCCAAGAAATATGGGACTGTGTGAAAAGACAAAACCCACGATTGATTGGAGTAACTGAAAGTGAAGAGAGAATGGAATCACGTTGGAAAACACACTTCGGGATATTATCCAGGAGAACTTCCCAAACCTAGCAAGACAGGCCAACATTCAAATTCAGGAAATACAGAAAACACCACTAAGATACTCCTTGAGAAGAGCAACACCAAGACACATAATTGTCAGGTTCTCCAAGTTTGAAACCAAGGAAAAAATATAAAAGGCAGCTAGAGAGAAAGATCAGGTTACCTACAAAGGGAAGCCCATCAGACTAATAGCAGATCTCTCTGCAGAAACCCTATAAGCCAGAAAGAGTGGGGACCAATATTTAACATTCCTAAACAAAGGAATTTTCAACCCAAAGTTTCATATGCAGCCAAACTAAGTTTCATAAGTGAAGGAGAAATAAAATCCTTTACAGAGAACCAAATGCTGAAAGATTTTGTCACTACCAGGGCTGCCTTACAAGAGCTCCTGAAGGTAGTGCTAAATATGGAAATGAACAACTGGTACCAACCACTGCAAAAACACACCAAAATATAAAGAACAATGAGACTATGAAGAAACTGCATCAACTAATTGCAAAATAACCAGCTAGCATCATGATGACAGGACCAAATTCACACATAACAATATTAATCTTACATGTAGATGGGTTACATGCCCCAACTCAATGACAAAGACTTGCAAATTGATTAAGGAGTCAAGACCCATCATTGTGCTGTATTCAGGAGAACCATCTCATGTGCAAAGACATACATAGGCTCAAAATAAAGGGATGGAGAAACATTTACTAAGCAAATGGAAAGCAAAACAAACAAACAAACAAACAAAAAACCATGGGTTACAATCCTAGTCTCTGATAAAACAGACTTTAAACTAACAAAGATCAAAAAAGACAAAGAAGGGCATTACATAATGGTAAAGGGATCAATGCAATAAGAAGAGCTAACTATCCTAAATACATATGCATCCAATACAGGAGCACTCAGATACATAAAACACATTATCAGAGACCTACAAAGAGACTTAGATACCCACACAATAATGGTGGGAGACTTTAACACCCACTGTCAACATAAGACAGATCAATGAGATAGAAAATTAACAAGGATATTCAGGACTTGAACTCAGCTCTGGACCAAGCATACCTAATAGACATCTACAGAACTCTCCACCCCAAATCAACAGAATGTACATTCTTCAGAGCACCACATACCATGTACTTTAAAATTCACCACATAATTGGAAGTAAAACACTCCTCAGTAAATGCAGAAGAATCACAGTCTCTCAGACTACAGTGAAATAAAATTAAAACTCAGCATTAAGAAACTCACTCAAAACTGCACAACTGCATGGAAATTGAACAACTTACTTCTGAATGACTACTGGGTAAATAACAAAATTAAGGCAGAAATGAACAAGTTCTTTGAAAGTGGTGTGAACAAAGAGAGGATGTTCCAGAATCTCTGGGGCACAGCTAAAGCAGTGTTAAGAGGGAATATTATAACACTAAATGTCCACAATAGAAAGCTGGAGAGATCTAAAATTGACACCCCAACATCAAAATTAAAAGAACTAGAGAAGCAAGAGCAAGCAAATTCAAAAGCTAGCAGGAGAATAGAAATAACTAAGATCAGAGCAGAACTGAAAGAGATAGAGACACAAAAACCCTTCAAAAAATCAGTGAATCCAAGAGCTGGTTTTTTGAAAAGATTAGCAAAATAGATGGACCACTAGCTAGACTAATAAAGAAGAAAAGAGAGAAGAATCAAATAGAAACAATAAAAAAAGATAAAGGGGATATCACCACCAATCCCACAGAAATACAAATTATCATCAGAGAATACTACAAACATCTCTTTGGTGATAAATTAGAAAATCTATAAGAAATGGATAAATTCCTGGATACATACTACCTCCCAAGACTAAATCAGGAAGAAGTTGAATCCCTGAATAGACCAATAACAAGTTCTGAAATTGAGGTGTACTTAACAGGCTAACAACCAAAATAAAGCCCAATACTATAGGGATTCACAGCCTAATTCTACCAGAGGTACAAAGAGGAGCTGGTACCATTCCTTCTGAAACTATTCCAAACAATAGAATATGATGGACTCCTCTCTAACTCATTTTATGAGGCCAGTATCATCCTGATACCAAAACCTGGCAGAGACACAACAAAAAAAGACAATTCCAGTCCAACAACCCTGATGAACATCGATGAAAAAATCCTCAAAAAAATACTGGCAAACAGAATCCAGCAGCATATCAAACAGCTTATCCACCATGATCAAGCCAGCTTCATCCCTGGGATGCAAGGCTGGTTCAACATATGCAAATCAATAAATGTAATCCATCACATAAACATAACCAATAACAAAAAACACACTATTATCTCAATAGGTGCAGAAAAGGCCTTTGAGAAAATTCTACATCCCTCATGCTAAAAACACTTGGTGAACTAGGTATAGATGGAACATATCCCAAAATAATAAGAGCTATTTATGACAACCCCATACCAAATATTATACTGAATGAGCAAAAACTGGAAGCATTCCCTTTGAAAACTGGTACAAGACAAGATGTCCACCACTCCCATTCAATATAGTACTGGAAGTCTGGGCCAGGGCAATCAGACAAGAAAAAGATATAAAGGGTATTGAACAGGAAGAGAGGAAATCAAACTGTCTCTGTTTGCAGATGACATGATTGTACAGTTAGAAGACCCCATCATCTCAGCCCCAAAACTCCTTAAGCTGATAAGCAACTTCAGCAAAATCTCAGGATACAAAATCAATGTGCAAAAATGAAGCATTCCTATACACCAACAATAGAGAAGCAGAGAGCCAAATCATGAGTGAGCTCCCATTCACAATTGCTCCAAAGAGAATAAAATACTGAGGAACACAACTTACAAGGGATGTGAAGAACCTCTTCAAATAGAGTTACAAACCACTCCTCAAGGAAATAAGAGAGGACACAAACAAATGGAAAAACACTCCATGTTCATGCATAGGAAGAATCAATATTGTGAAAATGGCCATACTGTCCAAAGCAATTTATAGATTTAATGCTATCCCCATCAAGCTACCATTGACTTTTTTCACAGAATCAGAAAAAGACTACTTTAAATTTCATATGGAACAAAAAAACAGCCCATATAGCCAAGACCATCCTAAGCAAAAGGACCAAAGCCGGAGGTATCATGCCATCTGACTTCAAACTATACTACAAGGCTACATTAACAAAAGAATATAGTACTGATACCAA
Source organism: Rhinopithecus roxellana (assembly GCF_007565055.1). Lineage (NCBI taxonomy): Eukaryota > Metazoa > Chordata > Mammalia > Primates > Cercopithecidae > Rhinopithecus > Rhinopithecus roxellana. Next base: position 126,228,355 of record NC_044551.1, on the reverse strand, counting down.
AACAGATATGTGGACCAAAGAAACAGAACAGAGACCTCAGAAATAACACCACACATCTACAACCATCTGATCTTCAAAAACCCTGACAAAAACAAGCAATGGGGAAAGGATTCCCTATTTAATAAATGTTATTGGGAAAACTGGCTAGCCATATGCAGAAAACAGAAACTGGATTCCTTCCTTACAGCTTATATGAAAATTAAATCAAGATGGATTAAAACTTAATAGTAAAACCTAAAACCATAAAAACTATAGAAGAAAACCTGAGGAATACAATTCAGGACATAAGCCTGGGCATAGACTTCATGACTAAAACACCAAAGCAATTGCGACAAAAGCCAAAATTGACAAATGGATCTAATTAAACTAAAGAGTTTCTGCACAGCAAAATAAACTATCATCAGAGTGAACGGGCAACCTGCAGAACGGGAGAAAATTTTTACAAACTACCCATCTGACAAAGGTCTAATATCCAGATTCTACAAGGAACTTAAATACATTTACAAAAAACAAAAAATAAACAACCCCATCAAAAAGTGGGCAAAGGATATGAACAGACACTTCTCAAAAGAAGACATTTATGTGGCCAATAAACATATGAAGAAAAGCTCATCATCGCTGGTCATTAGAGAATTACAAATCAAAACCACAATGAGATACCATCTCACACCATTTAGAATGACACTTATTAAAAAGTCAGCAAACAACAGATGCTGGTGAGGCTGTGGAGAAATAGGAACACTTTCACACTGTTGGTGGGAGTGTAAATTGGTTCAACTATTGTAGAAGACAGTGTGGCAATTCCCCAAGGATTTAGAACCTGAAACACCATTTGACCCAGCAATCCCATTACTGGGCACATACCCAAAGATTATAAATCATTCTACTATAGAGACACATGCACATGTATATTTATTGCAGCAGTATTTACAATAGCAAAGACTTGGAACCAACCCAAATACCCATTAATGATGGATTGAATCATGAAAATGTGGCACATATACACCACAGAATCCTATGCAGCCATGAAAAAGAATGAGTTCGTGTCCTTTGCAGGGACATGGATAAAGCTGGAAGCTGTAATTCTCAGCAAACTAACACAGGAACGGAAACCCAAACATTACCTGTTCTCACTTATAAGTGTGAGATGAACAATGAGAACATATGGACACAAGGAGGAGAAAATCACACACTGGGGCCTGTTGGGTGGTGGGGGAGGGAGAGCATTAGGACAAATACCTAATGCATGTGTGGCTTAAAATCTAAATGATGGGTTGATAGGTGCCAGAAACTACCATAACACATGTATACCTAGGTATCAAACCTGCACATTCTGCACATGTATCCCAGAACTTAAAGTAAAATTAAAAAAATAAAATCATCTGCAAGCAACACTGACTATGTAGATGTAAAGGTATAGCAATACCAATGCTCTAGCTTTTCCTCTGATATACCTTTCCAGATAGTGCTGCTCCCTGGAATCCTAAGGAGAAATACATGCATGAGAATCTCCTGTTTACCCAAGATAAACATGAAGAGTGAGGAAGAAACAATTTCTCTTGTTTGAAGTCTCTGGGATGTGAGTGAAAAGGAAAGCTTGGTAGAATTCCACAAAAACAAATTTAACTCAAAATTAATGCTAATTTTATTCTTTTTTTTTTTTTTTTTTTTTTTTTTTTTTTATTTTTTATTATTTATTTTTTATTTTTTATTTTTTATTATACTTTAAGTTCTAGGGTACATGTGCATAACGTGCAGGTTTGTTACATATGTATACTTATGCCATGTTGGTGTGCTGCACCCATCAACTCGTCAGCACCCATCAATTCATCATTGATATCATGTATAACTCCCCAATGCAATCCCTCCCTCCTCCCCCCTCCCCCCTCCCCATGATAGACCCCAGTGTGTGATGTTCCCCTTCCCGAGTCCAAGTGATCTCATTGTTCAGTTCCCACCTATGAGTGAGAACATGCGGTGTTTGGTTTTCTCTTCTTGTGATAGTTTGCTAAGAATGATGGTTTCCAGCTGCATCCATGTCCCTAAAAAGGACGCAAACTCATCCTTTTTTATGGCTGCATAGTATTCCATGGTGTATATGTGCCACATTTTCTTAATCCAGTCTGTCACTGATGGACATTTGGGTTGATTCCAAGTCTTTGCTATTGTGAATAGTGCCGCAATAAACATACGTGTACATGTGTCTTTGTAGTAGACTAATTTATAATCCTTTGGGTATATACCCAGTAGTGGGATGGCTGGGTCATATGGTACATCTAGTTCTAGATCCTTGAGGAATTGCCATACTCTTTTCCATAATGGTTGAACTAGTTTACAATCCCACCAACAGTGTAAAAGTGTTCCTATTTCTCCACATCCTCTCCAACACCTGTTGTTTCCTGACTTCTTAATGATTGCCTTTCTAACTGGTGTGAGATGGTATCTCATTGTGGTTTTGATTTGCATTTCTCTGATGGCCAGTGATGATGAGCATTTTTTCATGTGTCTGTTGGCTGTATGAATATCTTCTTTTGAGAAATGTCTGTTCATATCCTTTCCCCACTTTTTGATGGGGTTGTTTGTTTTTTTCTCGTATATTTTTTTGAGTTCTTTGTAGATTCTGGATATTAGCCCTTTGTCAGATGAGTAGGTTGCAAAAATTTTCTCCCATTCTGTAGGTTGCCTGTTCACTCTGATGGTAGTTTCTTTTGCTGTGCAAAAGCTCTTTAGTTTAATTAGATCCCATTTGTCAATTATGGCTTTTGCTGCCGTTGCTTTTGGTGTTTTAGACATGTAGTCCTTGCCCATGCCTATGTCCTGAATGGTAATACCTAGATTTTCTTCTAGGGTTTTTATGGTATTAGGTCTAACATTTAAGTCTCTAATCCATCTTGAATTAATCTTCGTATAAGGGGTAAGGAAAGGATCCAGTTTCAGCTTTCTACTTATGGCTAGCCAATTTTCCCAGCACCATTTATTAAATAGGGAATCCTTTCCCCATTTCTTGTTTCTCTCAGGTTTGTCAAAGATCAGATGGCTGTAGATGTGCGGTATTATTTCTGAGGACTCTGTTCTGTTCCATTGGTCTATATCTCTGTTTTGGTACCAGTACCATGCTGTTTTGGTTACTGTAGCCTTGTAGTATAGTTTGAAGTCAGGTAGCGTGACGCCTCCAGCTTTGTCCTTTTGACTTAGGATTGTCTTGGCAATGCGGGCTCTTTTTTGGTTCCATATGAACTTTAAAGCAGTTTTTTCCAATTCTGTGAAGAAAGTCATTGGTAGCTTGATGGGGATGGCATTGAATCTATAAATAACCTTGGGGAGTATGGCCATTTTCACGATATTGATTCTTCCTATCCATGAGCATGGTATGTTCTTCCATTTGTTTGTGTCCTCTTTGATTTCACTGAGCAGTGGTTTGTAGTTCTCCTTGAAGAGGTCCTTTACATCCCTTGTAAGCTGGATTCCTAGGTATTTTATTCTCTTTGAAGCAATTGTGAATGGAAGTTCATTCCTGATTTGGCTCTCTGCTTGTCTGTTGCTGGTGTATAAGAATGCTTGTGATTTTTGCACATTAATTTTGTATCCTGAGACTTTGCTGAAGTTGCTTATCAGCTTAAGGAGATTTTGGGCTGAGACGATGGGGTTTTCTAAATATACAATCATGTCATCTGCAAACAGGGACAATTTGACTTCTTCTTTTCCTAACTGGATACCCTTGATTTCTTTCTCTTGCCTGATTGCCCTAGCCAGAACTTCCAACACTATGTTGAATAGGAGTGGTGAGAGAGGGCATCCCTGTCTTGTGCCAGTTTTCAAAGGGAATTTTTCCAGTTTTTGCCCATTCAGTATGATATTAGCTGTGGGTTTGTCATAAATAGCTCTTATTATTTTGAGGTACGTTCCATCAATACCGAATTTATTGAGCGTTTTTAGCATGAAGGGCTGTTGAATTTTGTCAAAAGCCTTTTCTGCATCTATTGAGACAATCATGTGGTTCTTGTCTTTGGTTCTGTTTATATGCTGGATTACGTTTATTGATTTGCGAATGTTGAACCAGCCTTGCATCCCAGGGATGAAGCCCACTTGATCATGGTGGATAAGCTTTTTGATGTGCTGCTGAATCCGGTTTGCCATTATTTTATTGAGGATTTTTGCATCAATGTTCATCAGGGATATTGGTCTAAAATTCTCTTTTTTTGTTGTGTCTCTGCCAGGCTTTGGTATCAGGATGATGTTGGCCTCATAAAATGAGTTAGGGAGGATTCCCTCTTTTTCTATTGATTGGAATAGTTTCAGAAGGAATGGTACCAGCTCCTCCTTGTACCTCTGGTAGAATTCAGCTGTGAATCCATCAGGTCCTGGACTTTTTTTGGTGGGTAGGCTATTAATTGTTGCCTCAATTTCAGAGCCTGCTATTGGTCTATTCAGGGATTCAACTTCTTCCTGGTTTAGCCTTGGGAGAGTGTAAGTGTCCAGGAAATTATCCATTTCTTCTAGATTTTCTAGTTGATTTGCGTAGAGGCGTTTATAGTATTCTCTGATGGTAGTTTATATTTCTGTGGGGTCAGTGGTGATATCCCCTTTATCATTTTTTATTGCATCTATTTGATTCCTCTCTCTTTTTTTCTTTATTAGCCTTGCTAGCGGTCTGTCAATTTTGTTGATCTTTTCAAAAAACCAACTCCTGGATTCATTGATTTTTTGGAGGGTTTTTTGTGTCTCTATCTCCTTCAGTTCTGCTCTGATCTTAGTTATTTCTTGCCTTCTGCTAGCTTTTGAATGTGATTGCTCTTGCCTCTCTAGTTCTTTTAATTGTGATGTTAGAGTGTCAATTTTAGATCTTTCCTGCTTTCTCTTGTGGGCATTTAGTGCTATAAATTTCCCTCTACACACTGCTTTAAATGTGTCCCAGAGATTCTGGTATGTTGTATCTTTGTTCTCATTGGTTTCAAAGAACATCTTTATTTCCGCTTTCATTTCGTTATGTACCCAGTAGTCATTCAGGAGCAGGTTGTTCAGTTTCCATGTAGTTGAGCGGTTTTGATTGAGTTTCTTAGTCCTGAGTTCTAGTTTGATTGCACTGTGGTCTGAGAGACAGTTTGTTATAATTTCTGTTCTTTTACATTTGCTGAGGAGTGCTTTACTTCCAATTATGTGGTCAATTTTGGAATAAGTGCGATGTGGTGCTGAGAAGAATGTATATTCTGTTGATTTGGGGTGGAGAGTTCTGTAGATGTCTATTAGGTCCGCTTGGTGCAGAGATGAGTTCAATTCCTGGATATCCTTGTTAACTTTCTGTCTCGTTGATCTGTCTAATGTTGACAGCGGAGTGTTGAAGTCCCCCATTATTATTGTATGTGAGTCTAAGTCTCTTTGTAAGTCTCTAAGGACTTGCTTTATGAATCTGGGTGCTCCTGTATTGGGTGCATATATATTTAGGAGGGTTAGCTCTTCCTGTTGAATTGATCCCTTTACCATTATGTAATGGCCTTCTTTGTCTCTTTTGATCTTTGATGGTTTAAAGTCTGTTTTATCAGAGACTAGGATTGCAACCCCTGCTTTTTTTTGTTCTCCATTTGCTTGGTAGATCTTCCTCCATCCCTTTATTTTGAGCCTATGTATGTCTCTGCATGTGAGATGGGTCTCCTGAATACAGCAGACTGATGGGTCTTGACTCTTTATCCAGTTTGCCAGTCTGTGTCTTTTAATTGGAGCATTTAGTCCATTCACATTTAAGGTTAATATTGTTATGTGTGAACTTGATCCTGCCATTATGATATTAACTGGTTATTTTGCTCGTTAGTTGATGCAGTTTCTTCCTAGCCTCGATGGTCTTTACATTTTGCCAAGTTTTTGCGATGGCTGGTACCGGTTGTTCCTTTCCATGTTTAGGGCTTCCTTCAGGGTCTCTTGTAAGGCAGGCCTGGTGGTGACAAAATCTCTAAGCATTTGCTTATCTGTAAAGGATTTTATTTCTCCTTCACTTATGAAACTTAGTTTGGCTGGATATGAAATTCTGGGTTGAAAATTCTTTTCTTTAAGAACGTTGAATATTGGCCCCCACTCTCTTCTGGCTTGTAGAGTTTCTGCCGAGAGATCTGCTGTTAGTCTGATGGGCTTCCCTTTGTGGGTGACCCGACCTTTCTCTCTGGCTGCCCTTAAGATTTTTTCCTTCATTTCAACTTTGGTGAATCTGGCAATTATGTGTCTTGGAGTTGCTCTTCTCGAGGAGTATCTTTGTGGCGTTCTCTGTATTTCCTGAATTTGAATGTTGGCCTGCCCTACTAGGTTGGGGAAGTTCTCCTGGATGATATCCTGAAGAGTGTTTTCCAACTTGGTTCCATTTTCCCCCTCACTTTCAGGCACCCCAATCAGACGTAGATTTGGTCTTTTTACGTAATCCCATACTTCTTGCAGGCTTTGCTCATTTCTTTTTCTTCTTTTTTCTTTTGGTTTCTCTTCTCGCTTCATTTCATTCATTTGATCTTCAATCGCTGATACTCTTTCTTCCAGTTGATCGAGTCGGTTACTGAAGCTTGTGCATTTGTCACGTATTTCTCGTGTCATGGTTTTCATCTCTGTCATTTCGTTTATGATCTTCTCTGCATTAATGAGTCTAGCTGTCAATTCTTCCACTCTTTTTTCAAGATTTTTAGTTTCTTTGCGCTGGGTACGTAATTCCTCCTTTAGCTCTGATAAGTTTGATGGACTGAAGCCTTCTTCTCTCCTCTCGTCCAAGTCATTCTCTGACCAGCTTTGATCCGTTGCTGGTGATGGGCTGCGCTCCTTTGCAGGGGGAGATGCGCTCTTATTTTTTGAATTTCCAGCTTTTCTGCCCTGCTTCTTCCCCATCTTTGTGGTTTTATCTGTCTCTGGTCTTTGATGGTGGTGACGAACTGATGGGGTTTTGGTATAGGTGTCCTTCCTGTTTGATAGTTTTCCTTCTGACAGTCAGAAGGACTCTCTGTTGGTCTGTTGGAGATTGCTTGAGGTCCACTCCAGACCCTGTTTGCCTGGGTATCAGCAGCAGAGGTTGCCGAAGATAGAATATTGCTGAACAGCGAGTGTACCTGTCTGATTCTTCCTTTGGAAGTGTCCTCTCAGGGGTGTACTCCACCCTGTGAGGTGTGGGGTGTCAGACTGCCCCTAGTGGGGGATTTCTCCCAGCTAGGCTACTCAGGGGTCAGGGACACACCTGAGCAGGCAGTCTGTCCGTTCTCAGATCTCAACCTCCGCTTTGGGAGATCCGCGGCTCTCCCCAAAGCTGTCAGACAGAGTCGTTCGCGTCTGCACCGGCTCCCGCTACTTCCCCTGTTGGTCTTCAGCTGTGCGCTGTCCCCAGAGGTGGAGACTACAGAGACAGGCAGGCTTCCTTGAGCTGCTGTGAGCTCCACCCAGTTCGAGCTTCCCAGCGGCTTTGTTTACCTACTTAAGCCTCAGCAATGGCGGGCGCCCCTCCCCCAGCCTCGCTGCTGCCTTGCGGATAGATCGCGGCAGACTGCTGTGTTAGCAGTGAGGGAGGCTTCGTGGGCGTGGGACCCTCCCGGCCAGGTGTGGGATATATTCTCCTGGAATGCCTGTATGCTTACAGCGCAGTATTGGGGTGGGAGTTACCCGATTTTCCAGGTGTTGTGTGTCTCAGTTCCCCTGGCTAGGAAAACGGATCCCCTTCCCCCTTGCGCTTCCAGGTGAGGCGATGCCTCGCCCTGCTTCAGCTCTCGCTGGTCAAGCTGCAGCAGCTGACCAGCACCGATTGTCCGGCACTCCCTAGTGAGATGACCCCAGTACCTCAGTTGAAAATGCAGAAATCACCGGTCTTCTGTGTCGCTCGCGCTGGGAGTTGGAGACTGGAGTTGTTCCTATTCCTAATGCTAATTTTATTCTATTATGAAAGATGTATTTTGAATGCATAGCTACTGTATTAGTCAGTCCTCATACTGCTATAACAACATACTTGAGACTAGGTAATTCATAAAGAAAAGAGGTTTAATCAGCTCACAGTTTTGCAGGCTGTACAGGCTTCTGCTTCTGAGGAGGCCTTAGGAAACTTACAATCATAGCAGGTGAAGGGGAAGCAGGCACAATCTTTACATGGTGGCACAGGAGAGAGTGAATGGTTAAGTGCTATGCACTTTTAAATCTCATGAGCACTCACTATCACAAGAACAGTAAGGGGAAAATCCATCCCCATGATCCAATCACTTCCCACCAGGTCCTTCACCCAACATTGTGGATTACAATTCAACATGAGATTTGGGTGGGGACACAGAGCCAAACCATATTATTCCACCCCAGCCTCTCCCAAATCTCATGTCTTTCTCATATTTCAAAACACAATGATGCCTTCCCAACAGTCCCCCAAAGTCTTAACTCATTCCAACATTAACTCAAAAGTCCAAGTCCAAAGTTTCATCTGAGACAGGGCAAGTACTATCTGCCTATAAGCCTGTAAGATCTAAAGAAAGCTAGCTACTTTCTAGAAAGAAAGGGGGTACAGGCATTGGGTAAATACATCTGTTCCAAATAGGATAAATTGGTCAAAATGAAAGGGCCACAGGCCTCATGTAATCCTGAAATCCAAGAGAGCAGTAATTAAACCTTAAACTTCCAAAATCATCTTCTTTGACTCCATGTTTCACATCCAGATTACAGTGATGCAAGAGATGAGCTCTCATGACCTTGGGAAACTCCATCCCTGTGGCTTTGCAGAGTACAGCTTCCTTCCTGGTTGCTTTCAAGGGTTGGTGTTGAATGTCTGCCACTTTTCCAGGCAAACAGTGCAAGCTGTTGGTGGATCTACCATTCTGTGGACTAGAGAACAGTGGCCCTCTTCTAACAGCTCCTCCAGGCAGTGCCCCATCGGGGACTCTGTGTGGCGGCTCCAACTCCACATTTCCCCTCTGCAGTGCCTTAGTAGAGGTTCTCCATGAGGATTCCAATGCTATAGCAGACTTCTGCCTGGACATCAAAGCATTTCCATAGATTCTCTAAAATCTAGGCAGAGGCTCCCAAGTCTCAGTTCTTACCCTCTGCACATTCATGGGATTACCACCACATGGAAGTCTTAGCAGCTCCTCTGGAGCTTGCATCCTTGCCTTGCATCCTCTGGAGCAGTGGCCTGAGCTGTACCTTGGCCCTTTTAGCTATGGTTGGAGCTGATGCTGGAGCAATTAGGACACAGCGCACCATGTTCTGAGGCTGCACAGAGCAGCAAGGCCCAGAGCTGGCCCATAAAACTATGTTTCCCTCCTGGGCTTCTGGGCCTGTGATGGGAGGGCCTGCTGTGAAGGTGTGAAGGTATCTGAAATGCCTTGGAGTCATTTTCCCCATTGTCTTGGCTATTAACATTCAGTTCCTCTTTACTTATGCAAATTTCTGCAGTTGGCTTGATTTACTCCCCTGAAATGGGTTTTTCTTTTCTACCACATGTCCCAGCTGCAATTTTCCAAACTTTTATGCTCTGTTTCCCTTTTAAATATAACTTCCAGTTTCAGGTCATTTCTTTGTTTATGTAAAATAGTATTGGATTTTAGAAGCAGCCAGGCCACGTCTTGAACAGTTTGCTGCTTAGAAATTTCTTCTACTAGATACCCTAAATCATCTCTCTCAAATTCAGAGTTCCATAGAACTACAGAGCAGGGGCACAAGGCTGCCAGTCTCTTTGCTAAAGCCTAGCAAGAGTTACCTTTATTCTACTTCCCAATGAGTTCCTCATCTCCATTTGAGACTTCATCAGCTTGGCCAATAATAATGCATCATTTAATGTACTATCAGCATTTTGGTCAAAAGCATTCAACAAGTCTCTATGAAGTTCTGAACTTTCCCTCATCTTCCCCTCCTCTTATAAGCCCTCTAAACTGTTTCAAACTCTGGCTGTTACCCAGTTCCAAAGTTGCTTCCACATTTTCAGGTATATTTATAGCAATGCCCTACTTCTCTGGTACCAATTTTCTATACTTGTCAGTTCTCACACTGCTATAAAGACATACCTAAGACTGGGTAGTTTATAAAGAAAAGAAATTTAATCAGCTCAGGGTTCTGCAGGCTATACAGGCTTCTGCTTCTTGAAAAGTCTCAGAAAACTTACAATTATGGCAGAAGGTGAAGAGGAAACAAGCATAGTCTTCACATGGTGGAGCAAGAGAGAGAGAGAGTAAACAGGGAAGTGATACACACTTTCAAACAACCAGATCTTGTGCGCACTCACTCCATTTTGAAAAGTCTCCATTTTGACACAGATGTTGTGATGCTTCCAAGAATGCTCCAAAAATGTTGTCTGAAACTTTTTTCAAATTCTTTCCTTGGAATTATCTATAGAATGTACATAACCTTATGATTTTCTTGTTTTATACCTGCCCTAACTCTCTAGAAGAAGACAACATATTCTGCTACTATTAAATTAAAAGTACATATATATTAATTGCATCTATCAAAATTATGATTTAGTTGCTAAACTGTGGAAGTTTTAATGTGAAAAAAATTTCCAATGATTTTAAACAAAATTTATTTCACTAGTAGCTTTTTGTTTTGCTTAAATGAAAGGAGAGAAGAGATTAACTTTATTGAGTTCCTACTAGGTGCCAGACACTGTGCCCAGTTTCACATATATTCTCACACTTAATCATGCCAGTTAGGTAGAATTTTCCCAATTTTATAGGTGAGGAAACTGCAGCTCAGAGATACCTTGTTCGAATTTACATGACCACTCATTGATTATTTTAAATTGCTAATTAGAATTATATAATTCTAACTCTGAAAAAAATAGGATTTTCCCATAAGACATAATGAAATCATTTTGAAACAACAATAATTGCAGTTATAGCATCATTGCATAGTTCACAAAGCATAATACATCTTTTTCCCCTTGGGTCATTTCAGCTGACAAAATACATTAAGCAATTAGAACAAATTGGAGTCATAAGACATGTTTAGCAAACAAATGGAGTAAAAATGGCCACCACATTTTGGCTTATGAGCAATATCCTCTGTGTGATCTGTATTCATATTTATTGACATATGGTTTAAATTTTGGCTTTTCAGTGAGTTTTAGTAAAAGTACATTCAAACACATTTTAAATGAAAAGACATGCTATGTTGAAATACTTAAACAGGGAGATAGTATTTTGATGAGAACATTAGAAGAAAATTGCCTGAATTTTCTATTTTCATAAACCATGGCACTTTTGTGTGTGTATGTTCTTAGGGCTAGGGTGAGTTTTAGGAAAACTGGCATTATCTTACCATAATTTTTCCTAAATTACCATTTCTGATGAAAAGTAAATGAGTTATGTAGGATATATGTTAAATGACAACTTATCTTAAATATCAGAAAGTCTTATCAAAGTTATTACTAAATATATTTAATAATTCATGTAATAAGAAAATTGAGCAGTGACATGGATTTTATAAAAAGCAAAAGAACAGTTTTAAGTTTAATTTCAAGATATGTGACAGATCTAGTTTTGCATAAATTTAAAAATATGTAAAAAAAGTTTTCTTTTTCTGATGCCTCTCAAAACTAAAAGTTTAGGGTGATTCCATGTCTTTGCTATTGTGATGAGTGCTGCATTGAACATATACATGCACATGTCTTTATAATTAGGATATTTATATTCCCTTGGGTGCATACCCAGTAATGGAATTCCTAGGCTGAATGGTATTTATGTCTTTAGGTCTTTGAGGAATCACCACACTATCACCTACAGTGGTTGAACTAATTTACACTCCCACCAATAGTGTATAAGTGTTCCTTTTTCTTCACAACCTCACCAGAATGTTATTTTTTCACTTTTTAGTAATAGCCATCTGACTGGTGTGAGATGGAATCTCCCTGTGGTTTTAATCTGCACTTCTCTAATAATGAGCGATGTTGTGCTTTTTTATTCACATGATTGCGGGTCACATGTATGTCTTCTTTTGAGAAGTGTCTGTTTATGTCCTTTGTCTACTTTTTATGGGGTTTTTTATTTCCTTAAATTTATCTAAGGTACTTATAGATGCTGGATATTAGACCTTTGTCGGATGCACAGTTTGCAAAATTTTTCTACCATTCTGTGGATTGTCCGTTTACTCTGTTACTGGTTTATTTTGCTGTACAGAAGCTCTTTAGTTTAATGAGATCCCATTTGTCAATTTTTGCTTTTGTTGCAATTGCTTTTGGGAAGTTCATTATGAAATCTTTGCCCCTGCCTGTGTCCCGAATGGTATTGCTTAGGTTGTCTTCCAGGGTCTTTAAGTTTCAGGTTTTACATTTAAGTCTTTAATCTGGTTTGAGTTAATTAACAAATAAGATTTTGAAGAAGCCATTATGAATAAATTCAAAGAACTAAAGGAAATCATTTTTAAAGAAGTAAAGAAAGATATCAATAAAGAGAAAGTTTAAAAAGAATCACATGGTAATTCTTTAGGAAAAATGTACAATAGCTCCAATAAAAATTCAGTATACAGGATCCACAGATTTGAAGTGAAACACAACAAAAGTCCATGAACTTAAGATAGATCAATAGATTTGGCAATTTGAATGACAAGGATAAAAAAAAGAATGATGAAAAATAAACAGAATGACAAGAAATATGGAACATCTTTAAGTATACCAACACATGTGTAAGCATAGTAGTACCAGAAAGAGAGGGAAAAAAGAATAGAGAAGAAAATATGCTCAAGAAAATAGTGGCAGAACACTTTCCAAGTCTGATGTGAAAACTTAATCTTCACATTCAAGAAGTTCAATGAAATCTAAGATAGATGCAAAGAGATACGTACTCAGATACATTATAATAAAAATGTTGCAACCCAAAGACAAGGAGAAAAAGTTGAAAGCAGCAATGAAATTATAGCTTGTAGCATACAAGTAAAGCAAAGTAAGAGTAACAGCTGAGGCTGGGCGCAGTGGCTCATGCCTGTAATCCTAGCACTTTGGGAGGCTGAGATGGGTGGATCACGAGGTCGGGAAATCGAGACCACCCTGGCTAACACGGTGAAACCCTGTCTCTACTAAAAATACAAAAATTAGCCGGGCACGGTGGCGGGCGCCTGTAGTCCCTGCTACTCGGGAGGCTGAGGCAGGGGCAGGAGAATGGCGTGAACCCAGGAGGCGGAGCTTGCAGTGAGTGGAGATCAGGCCACTGCACTCCAGCCTGGGCAGCAGAGTGAGACTCCGTCTCAAAAAAAAAAAAAAAAAAAAAAAAAAAAAAAAAAAAAAAAGGAGTAACAGCTAAGGTCTCATCAGAAATGAGGAGGTGAGGCCAGAAGGCAGTGTAATGACATATTCAAAGTGCTGAAAGAAAACAAAATTGTCAACCAAGAATCTTTTATCAAGCAAAACCATTTTTCATAAAGGAAGACAAAATAAAGCATCTCCAGATGAACAAAAATATGGAGAATTTGTTGCTGGCAGACTAATCTTACTATAAGTACTAAAGAAAATTATTCATGCTGAAAGCAAGTGAATGAAATTATAAGACAGTTGAAATACATATTTTTTCTTTATTGTCTTAACTGACCTTAAATTAAATTGAATAAAACAATACTATGCAATTGTGTTTTTTGATTTATAACATAGAAATGTAACAGCAAAAGGGGAGTTCATAGGAGAAAACCTTATTGGAGTAAGGAAATGAAATCCATCAGATGGTAACACTTCAATCAAAAAGCAGCATTCGTCAGACTGAAAAAACAATAACAATCTGAACAACAAAAATTGAACAATTCAAAAATGAAATAAGAAAACACTTTTACTTGCAACACTATTGAAAAGAAAAAAATACTTAAGACACTTACAAGAAGCACAAAACTCATACTCTGAAAACTACGAAGCATTGCTGAAAGAAATTAAAGTAGACCTACTGCAGGGCAGTTTTCATGTGGCCTTGGACCAACCCAATTCTTCCTTTTTTCTTGCCTAAAGTTCTTATGAATAACTTCAAAATGCACTGAGAATGCAAAAACATTAATTTGGACTCCTACATAACATCATAGGCAAAAATAATGTCTAATAGGTCATATATTTACATATAAAAGTCAAATTATGAAACTCTTAGAAGATAACATAGGAAATACTTATGCTCTTGGGTGTGGAAATATCTTCTTAGATGTGACAGCAAATGCACAACTCACTAAAGAAAAAATAGATAAACTAAGCTTCATCAGAATGTATAACTTTGAACTGGCAGACAGTTGCTTACTTGGGTATTGAGGCTGATGGGTGCCCTTGTAGAATGTTTTTTGTGCCCTATTCCTTTCACAGGTGTTACTCCCCAATATTTTTTTCCCATTTCTAGCTCCATCTCAGAGTCTGCTTTTGGAGAACCCAAATTATGACAGTTGACACCAAGCGTAATCCAAAACATCACCTGGTAAAATGGAATTTGTGGACTCAGTAACATTGCAGACAACAGTGAAGATCTCATGTCCAATGGCAGGTCATGTTCAATTGATCCCTTGTACAATATGGTCATACACTTGTTAAAAAGTTTATTGATGGTGAGCTGGGATGTTCTGCCTATGGCAGGCAATTCAGTATCCAATTGTCATAACCCAGTGTTAGAAATACATGAAGAAAATAATAAATACACGAATATTAGAATTGGATGGTTGTTACTAAGTTACAGATTTGATATTGAAAAGCTGAGAACATAAAAAGACACATAGAATTTTCTGATGCTTGTAAAGAAACCCTCATCTCATGAAGTATGCCAGCAGAGAAAAACTGAAAATGAAGTCCAAGATTTGAGAATTACAGTGGCAAAATTCTGAAGATGGTTGAATGCTTAATCAAGGTATGTCTGGGAAACCTAGGAATATGACACATGGAATGGGAATGTTTGGTGGCTATCCCCAAAGATTTGATTCCCAAGATTTATCTGCACCTTCACAGTTTGTGCAAGTGGGCCACTAATCCCCATTAAGAGCCAGCTCTTGCGCTATCTGAGAAGACAATTCAGAAGACTTTCCCCTCGCAGGGAAAAAGGCACTCCTTTACAGACTGCCTGGCTCTTCTGGCTAACAGGCCCTTAACACGAGTTACCTAGGAGCATAATCCACCCAGGTAAGTACTAGGTCTGATGAGGGAAGAAAAAGACTATGCACCAAACCAGCTGCAAGTTCTAGCAAGCATGTTCCATCACACTGGATTTTCAAAATGTCAAATTAAGGAGGCTAGAATGTTAGACTATATAAGAGACATTTATTGACTTGGTTTTCTTTTGGATTGGAGAATTTACCACCCTAATAAGAATCTCAGAGAGTGATGCAAGCTCTCTGCCAGGGTGTCTGCTAGCCTGTAAAAAGCAATAGCTCATGCTGAGTAAGTTTAAGTTGCAGAATTACTATGAAGACAGAAGGAATAAAAAGGCTCAGAGAAGTGAGCATTCTGGAGTAGAGGTATTACATAAGGCCAAAGACCCACCAGGAGTATTACACTCCACAGGAGGAACCATAATTTAGAAGTTACACCACTCACCAAGGCCACCAGGAATGCATTGGAGAGGGGGCAACAACATCACTAAGAAGTTCAGTGATGGCTGTCCACTGTAGGTCAGGATAATAATGGGCAAGGCTGTGTAGAACTTGGCTCATTGATAAGCATGAAGTTGATAGAATCCCAAAATAATAGCAGTCAGATGGTGTCCTCAATCACCAGATGTTAGTGGATTATAATTATGGTAAGGATCAAGTGCCACACAAGTCTGAGTGGCAGCTAAGTGAGCCTTATCTGTAGGCAGTAATAGAGATGATTAATAGATCACAGCATTCTAGAAGCAAAATAAATGGAAATCCAATAAAGGGACTGCATATACAATCTACAGAAGCCAAGAATGAATGAGCAGTTTCCCCAATTAAAATTTATAACATTTTGCTTCATTTCTGGATCTGAGCTAGTTTTCAGGCCCATGATCTATTGACTAAAAATTTCTAGGTCTCCAGTGGAAAGCGCCCTGTAACAACATGGCAAGTAAATATAAACACTGTAATAATTTTCCTAGTTCTTCCTCAAGGGGACCTGCAGTCATTATTTGTGGGATTGTATACTGAGTCAAAGGGAGTACCCTGATATTGGAAAACTTTTGGTATAGAGTCCAAGATGGCTATGATACCTGAAGACCAAAAATTTCACTATTATGCATCTGGTAGAGTGGGGGAATTTGGAAGCTAGGTTAAAAATGAGATCCTGTCCAAAGTCTGATATACAGTGAGTCCACTGGGTCTACAGACTCACCCAGGGGTCATTTCTCCAATCCTTTAATTTATAATGATTATTGACATACAAGGGCACATTGGGTACTTGGCCTTTAGGATAACAGTCCCTCTTGTGTATAATTGCAAGTAGAATCCTTTGAAAGTGTCCATTCACACATTTGAATCTAAACAGTAAAATAAAAGCAACATTTGTGCCAGCTTTAAAAATCTAAAGGATGCAAGGTAGTAGTCATATTCCCATTTGATTCACTTGTCTAGACCCTTCAGAGACTATATGGATAATGGAGAATAGCTGTGTATCATGAGCTCAACCAAATAAAAGGTAATCCTGATCACAACTAACTGCCAAGCACACATGGTTTTATTGCTACAGCAGAATAATATGGCTTCAGGTACATGGTATGTGACCCCTGATCTAATGAATGCCTTATTTCCCTCCTCAAAATCAGAAAAAGGATTAGAAACTATTTGTATATATAGGTAATACAAAAGAATTTTTATTTACAGTTTGGCCTATCTATCCTCTGTCATAATTTTATCCAAAGAGATCTAGATCTGATAGACATTCCACGAAACATCATATGGATCCATTATATCAATAACATCATGTTAGTCAATAAGTACAAGCAAAAGGTCATTCACATGTTGGAGACCCTGGTGAGATTCATGTATTCCAGAGGGTAAAGATAATCCCTATGAAAATTTAAGTCTGTATCATTTCAATAGTTTTTAGGGTCCACTGGTCAGTGGTGCTAGTGGTCCCCTCCAAAGCAGAAGACATAATTGCTTCATATTACATTTCCTTTCATGAAGAAGGAAGCACAATGCCTGGAAGGCTTCTTTGTCTTGTGGAGGCTTAGAACTACTATTCCAGCTCATATATGATTGTCATGGAAGGCTACTACTAGCTTTGAGTGGAGCCTATGGCAGAAGAAGCCTCTGCAGAAGGTCTACACTACAATGAAAGTAGTGTTGCCACTTGGACCATTCTATCCAGCAGACCCTATGGTACCGGAGGTATTAGTACTGGAAAAAAAATGCAATGTGTGTTTTATGGCAAGCACCATTGAGAGAATCACAAAGCAGGCTCCTGGGATTTTGGAGTAAGGCCATACCATCTGCAGTAGAGAGTCACACACTATTACGAAAACAGCCTCTGGCATGCTACTGGGCCCTGGCAATGATGGAATGCTAGAACACATAGAGACAGAGTGACAATGCAGCTGGAACTGTACTGTTGGACTACTAAGTGTTGTGCTGAATCCCTATTACCCTCAATAGGGAAGGCACCAATTTCAAGAGGCTGAAGAAAAGACCCAGAGTCAGCAAATGAGATGTAGAGTTTTATTAAGGGCTTCCATACTGTGGGAAGAGTTTTGTGGTGGGGGTGCTGGACAACATATCCACCTTACATATTGTCCAGTGGCGGTGGGCAGGACAACATATCTGCTCTAAATACAGTCAAGTGGTGGTGGGTTGGACAAGATAACCACATGGTCCAGTGGTGGCAGGCTAGGCAGGAAAACCACAACTGCTTGCAAACAGCACACTGTTTATATAGCATTTTCACTTAACACCCTCCCCTTAATGACCTCCACCTGGAAACCTTTATCCAATCTAAAACTCATGGCCTCAATCCACTGTATGGCCCTTGCTCCATTAGATAGAATAGGGGCTCAGATGTCACTCATAGACAATGAATTTATTTCAGGGTTGGCCATTGCTGGATCCCTAGCTCAGAACACACATTCAGGTGTATCTGCCATTCAGGGTAATTCCAAAGGTGTATTTGTTATTGTTTTTATATGTGTTTATCCTATACCAAGTCATAAAGTCAGGCAAGCCTAGCATAATCTATCACAACATGAAAATAATACATCCAGGACCAAGCATGAGCAGGCCAAGCAGGCATAAGTAAGCTGCAGAAGCTCAGTCTCACATGTCACTCATCACACTTGCAGTCAATGCCTCCTTTCTACTGAACAGTAATAGACAAATGGAAAATCCTATGCAATCATCTTAAAGAACTTAAAAATGTATGAGTTTGTATTATGGATGGATATGTTGAGTAACTGTATAAAAACCAAAACTGTTACAAGCTGTACCACAGCCCTACTCAAAAGTTGTCTTGGAAGAAATTGGCAAAGATAATGAAACTGGCCATCTGCTTTGTATGTATACAACAAAGTTGTCTAATAAAAAATCTTGTGTGAGCCATAAACGCAAGCCCCATATTTGAGTTTTAATTTTCTAGTAACTGCATTTTAAAGGAAGTATTTATTCAATATACCTAAAACATTATCATTTAACCTATAATAACTACTTTAAAATTAACAAAGTATTTTACATTGTTTCATGACAGGTTTTATGCATCTGGTTTGTATTTTACAACTACAATACATTTCAATGTGGAACATCACATTTCAAGTGTGCAATAGCTTTATGTGATTAGTGGCTATGTTATTGAACAAAGTATGTTCAGAATATACATAGGCACATGGCAGCAGCAATTGACCTGGATAACTTGTCAGGGGCCTGGAGGAAGAAAGCTTGTAATATCAGCGGCAAGAAGCTTTAGCGTAGAGGCATGTGGGTGAGCAAAAGAGAGCGAGCGGCACAAAGGGGACAGTTCTTTGTATCACATATGAATACTAACCATAAATTATTCATAATGGAAGAGGCACTAAACACTCAAGTGGACAAAATGTCTTGGCCAATTGATAATAGCCAGCCATTGTCAACAACCACCTCAGTACTGATACAATGAGCACATGAACCAGCTGGTCACCATGGTAGAAATGAAGGCTATGCATGTGCCTAGTAACTAGGGCTCCTGCTTACCAGGGTTGATCTAGCTCTGCTACCTCTGAAAGTGAAACTTTCTAGTAACCAATGTACACCCTGGTATATCATTATTCCTCTAGATATTCTACCAGCCACTTGTGGTAAATTAATTACATTTGGTCTCTTTTGTCTTAAAAGGGACAAGGGTTCATGCTCATGAGAATAAACACATATTACCAACATATATTTGCCTTTCCCACCCATCAGGGGCTTACTATACCATGCAATACATGACAAAAGCTGCAATTACTTTTGCACCAACCTAATAGCACTAAACTTTTTTAAGTACAATATAGCACTAACTTCTTTTAAGTTTACCCTTAGCAAGAGAGGCCCACCACAGCACTGAAGAAGCTTCTCCCCAAATGAGTATGCAGAAGAGGATCCGCCCAGCACAAAGTATACACTGTGGCAAACACAGAGATGTAACACTCAAAACATACTTCAATAAAGGAATTGCTGTCCAGCTGTGAATAATGTGGTTAACTGATAGCTTCCAGCAATTAGATTTGTCAGAGTCCACCTCATTCTCTGTCCCAGGTTATGCTAGTCTCAGGATACTTCCTGATCAATTACTTAGCAATAGATGAGGACATACACTACTTGGGGTAGCCCCAAGTCAATGAATAGGCAATGATACCAGTGCCTAGCTATTTCTACTCAATACTGACTTCTCTAACAGGACTTCTTTACTCCAGAACTCTTGCCCCAGGCTGTCAGATTGAAATTCTGTTTTCATACTTTTCCTTTCACAGGATTACTCTCCAGTGAAATTTCACACCCCTAAATCTATCTCAGAGTCTCATTCTGGGAATACTGACCTGTGACACCAACAAGTCAGAATCACAAATAAGCTCTGGTCACGAGAGTGAAAGTGCCCTGACAGTGGTACAGGGAAAATTGAAAATTGAAAGGTAAATGGCCTTCTCTATAAATAAAGTTTTAACCATATTTTATATTGGAACAAACATTATATTTTTAAAACACACAAAGTTTTGTTAATTAAATATAAAGCCATACATGGAATTTGGAGTAAGGAATTTTGAACACATACTTCCAATTTTCTTTGCTTCCTCCTAATCTGAGTTTTTGTGATATCTGTAATTTACATAAATACCTCACCAAAGACAGTTCAATGTGATATACATTATATATGTATGTAATTCACATCTTGCTTGATAATAATGCGCATTATCTTTTTCATATCTTGCTGAATAATAATCCACCTTCTCTTATTCACATCTTACTTGATAACAGAGCTTTGTAATTTGAATACCATATGTCAAAAAATACATTTCTATTGATAAAATTAATGACTTTCTTATTAGCAGAATACCTGTTAGAGATTAGCTTTCACAAGTTAAATCAGAAGCTATTCAAGTAAAGTGAATTGGCTAAAACTATGTTAGAGACAGTTCCATATGCTTTTATGAACAGGATATAAGAATCCTACAAAGTTTTTTCCCTTTCCCCTTAGAAACAGTGTTGAGTCTTAATCCCTAAATATCCCTGTATTCAACCATTAGTTTAGTAGGATTTCTGTTGGCCTAGTACTTACTCTCAGGATAGCAGAATTCTTCTTCTGAAATGTTGCATATACCTTGAGTGATCTTTCATGCAAGATTGAAGATGCTTTAAAAAGGTAGTAGATCTCCAGAAAGAATAGAAAGCTGGAACTTCATCAAGCTTATAAAGCAGGTTGAGCAAACTATTTTTTGCCTGCTTACTAATAATTCTTAGTTAAATTACTGTCTATACATATTTTGGATTTTTGTCTGAAACTTGGTTTTGTTATACTTAGAAGGGAATGGTGGGGAAGTAGCTAACCTTCATTCCTTCAAAATTATTATAAAATCATTAAATTATTTACCTCCCATAAAACTAAGTCTTTTTTTTTAGTTACTATACTAACAATATAGTTTATAAAAGATAAGCTATTTGTAATATAAGTCTTTAGCACCAATTTCTGCAAATCTAAATGACTGGAGAGGAAAGAAACTCTTGACAAAGTTGATTTTAATGATGTAACAAAGAAATCCAAAAAAATTGCACTGAAAAACTTTAACAGGCTTGGGGTTTTCTCTTTGCATTGGGAGAATATTAAATGTTTTAAACAAAAACCTGTTGAAATCTATTTGGCATATGATTTATGAAGTGAGCTAATTTTAGAGAAATTTGCCAAAAGTAAAATCATATTTTTTTTTATTTTTACCAAATTGACCTAAATTGGTTTAGTATTTGGGGGAACTATTTGCTGGCTGTAAAAATTAGTATAAGTAAACCTGATGTACGAATACAAGTATGTTCTAAATATACCTTTAGAATAATTTTGATATCTAATTATTAATGTCAAAGCTGATTTTTAAAAATAACTGAGTGCAATTTCTTTTAACTCAGGAAAAAAAATTGCAAAGCACACCTGCAAAGCATCATAGATTTACAACATAATAAATTTCTACAATCTTCTTCAGGGTCTCAGAAATTGATGTAGTTAGCCTAGTGGGTTATAAACACTGCAAATAGGAGGGGCTTATAAAATAACCCTCTGACAGATCCTAAATTACAGTAGTCTATGGAGGGAACACTGTATTGATGAAGTCATCTGCAAAGCAGTTACATTCTAATTAATTTTTTTTAAGTTGTGAGCATTGAAAATATTAACAGACCTGGATGAAATCTATAAATTTAAGGAATATACAGGGGCAGAGCAAGATGGCCGAAAAAGAACAGCTCCAGTCTCCAGCTCCCAGCGCGAGCGACACAGAAGACAGGTGATTTCTGCATTTTCAACTGAGGTACCAGGTTCATCTCACTAGGGAGTGCTGGACAATGGGTGCTGGTCAGCTGCTGCAGCCCGACCTGCGAGAGCTGAAGCAGGGTGAGGCATCACCTCACCTGGGAAGCGCAAGGGGGAAGGGAATCCCTTTTCCTAGCCAGGGGAAGTGAGACACACAACACCTGGAAAATTGGGTAACTCCCACCCCAATACGGGGCTGTACCAAGGGTCTTAGCAAATGGGCACACCAGGAGATTATATCCCACACCTGGCCAGGAGGGTCCCACACCCAGGGAGCCTCCCTCATTGCTAGCACAGCAGTTTGCAATCTAGCTGCAGGGCAGCAGCAAGGCTGGGGAGTGGTGAACACCATTGCTGAGGTTTAAGTAGGTAAACAAAGCCGCTAGGAAGCTCGAACTGGGTGGAGCCCACAGCAGCTCAAGGAGGCCTGACTCTCTCTGTAGACTCCACCTCTGAGGACAGGGCACAGCTAAACAGAAAAAAAAAAAAAAAAAAAAAAAAAAAAAAAAAAAACAGCAGCAGAAACCTCCGCAGATGCAAACGACCTTGTCTGACAGCTTTCAAGAGAGCAGTGGATCTCCCGACACGGAGGCTGAGATCTGAGAAGGGAGAGACTTCCTGCTCAAGTGGGCCCCTGGCCCCTGAGTAGACTAACTGGTAGACATCTCACACTAGGCACAGACCGACACCCTCCACCTCACATGGTGGGGTACACTCCTGAGACAAAGCTTCCAAAGCAAGGATCAGAGAGGTACACTCACTGTTCAGCAATATTCTATTTTTTGCAGCCTCTGCTGCTGATACCCAGGAAAACAGGGTCTGGAGCCGACCGCAAGCAATCTCCAACAGACCTGCAGCTGAGGGTCCTGACTGGTAGAACGGAAAGCTAACAAACAGGAAGGACACCCACACCAAAACCCCATCAGTATGTCACCAACATCAAAGACCAGAGGCAGATAAAACCACAAAGACAGGGGAAAAGCAGGGCAGAAAAGCTGGAAATTCAAAAAAATAAGAATGCATCTCCCCCTGCAAAGGAACGCAGCTCATCATTCGCAATGGATCAAAGCTGGAAGGAGAATGGCTTTGAGGAGATGAGAGAAGAAGGCTTCAGTCCATCAAACTTCTCAGAGCTAAAGGAGGAATTACATACCCAGTGTAAAGAAACTAAAAATCTTGAAAAAAAGAATGGAAGAATGGATAACTAGAATAATCAATGGAGAAAAGGCCATAAACGAACTGACAGAGATGAAAACCATGACATGAGAAATACATGACAAATCCACAAGCTTCAGTAACCGACTCGATCAACTTGAACAAAGAGTATTAGCGACTGAGGATCAAATGAATGAAATGAAGTGAGAAGAGAAGTCTAAAGAAAAAAGAGGAAAAAGAAATGAACAAAACCTTCAAGAAGTATGGGATTATGTGAAAAGACCAAACCTATGTCTGATTGGGGTGCCTGAAAGTGAGGGGGAAACTGAAACCAAGTTGGAAAACACTTTTCAGGATATCATCCAGGAGAACTTCCCCAACCTAGTAAGGCAGACCAGCATTCAAATTCAGGAAATACAGAGAACACCACAAAGATACTCCTCCAGAAGAGCAACTCCAAGACACATAATTGTCAGATTCACCAAAGTTGAAATGAAGGAAAAATTGTTAAGGGCAGCCAGAGAGAAAGGACGGGTTACCCACAAAGGGAAGCCAATCAGACTAACAGCAGATCTCTTGGCAGAAACTCTACAAGCCAGAAGAGAGTGAGGGCCAATATTCAACATTCTTAAAGAAAAGAATTTTCAACCCAGAATTTCATATCCAGCCAAACTAAGTTTCATAAGTGAAGGAGAAATAAAATCTTTTACAGATAAGCAAATGCTTAGAGATTTTGTCACCACCAGACCTACCTTACAAGAGACCCTGAAGGAAGCACTAAACATGGAAAGGAAGAACTGGTACCAGCCATTGCAAAAACATGCCAAAATGTAAAGACCATCGAGGCTAGGAAGAAACTGCATCAAATAACGAGCAAAATAACCAGTTAATATCATAATGGTAGGATCAAGTTCACACATAACAATATTAACCTTAAATGTAAATGGACTAAATGGTCTGATTAAAAGATGCAGTCTGGCAAACTGGATAAAGAGCAAGACCATTCAATTTGCTGTATTCAGGAGACCCATCTGACATGCAGAGACACATATAGGCTCAAAATAGAGGGATGGAGGAAGATCTACCAAGCAAATGGAGAACAAAAAAAAAGCAGGGGTTGCAATCCTTGTCTCTGATAAAACAGACTTTAAACCATCAAAGATCAAAAAAGACAAAGAAGGCCACTACATAATGGTAAAGGAATCAATTCAACAGAAAGAGCTAACTATCCTAAATATATATGTGCCCAATACAGGAGCACCCAGATTCATAAAGCAAGTACTTAGAAACTTACAAAGAGACTTAGACTCCCATACAATAATGATGGGAGACTTCTACACCCCACTGTCAACATTAGACAGATCAACGAGATAGAAAGTTAACAAGGATATCCAGGAATTAAATTCATCTCTGCACCAAGCAGACCTAATAGACATCTACAGAACTCTCCACTCTTAATCAACTGCATATACATTCTTCTCAGCACCACATTGCACTTATTCCAAATTAAGCACATAATTGGAAGTAAAGCACTCCTCAGCAAATGTAAAAGAACAGAAATTATAACAAACTGTCTCTCAGACCACAGTGCAATCAAACTCCAACTCAGGATTAAGAAACTCAATCAAAACAGCTCAACTACATGGAAACTGAACAACCTGATTCGTACAAAACGAAATGAAGGCAGAAATAAAGATGTTCTTTGAAAACAATGAGAGCAGAGACACAAAATACAAGAATCTCTGGGACACATTTAAAACAGTGTGTAGAGGGAAATTTATAGCATTAAATGCCCACAAGAAAAAGCTGGAAAGATCTAAAATGGACACTCTAACATCACAATTAAAAGAACTAGTGAAGCAAGAGTAAACACATTCAAAAGCTAGCAGAAAGCAGGAAATAACTAAGATCAGAGCAGAATTGAAGGAGATAGAGACACAAATAACCCTCCAAAAAATCATTGAAACCAGGAGTTGGTTTTTTGAAAAGATCAACAAAATTGATAGACCACTAGCAAGATTAATAAAGAAGAAAAGAGAGAAGAATCAAATAGATGCAATAAAAAATGATAAAGGGGATATCACCACTGACGCCACAGAAATACAAACTACCATCAGAGAATACTATAAACACCTCTACACAAATGAACTAGAAAATCTAGAAGAAATTGATAATTTCCTGGACACTTACACTCTTCCAAGACTAAACCAGAAAGAAGTTGAATCCCTGAATAGACCAATAGCAGGCTTTGAAATTGAGGCAATAGTTAATAGTCTACCAACCAAAAAAAGTCTAGTATCAGATGGATTCACAGCCGAATTCTACCAGAGGTTCAAGGAGGAGATGGTACCACTCTTTCTGAAACTATTCCAATCAATGGAAAAAGAAGGAATCCTCCCTAACTCATTCTATGAGGCCAATATCAACCTGATACCAAAGCCTGGCAGAGACACACACACACAAAAGAGAATTTTAGACCAATATCCCTGATGAACATTGATGCAAAAATCCTCAATCAAATACTGGCAAACCAAATACAACAGCACATCAAAAACCTTATCCACCACGATCAAGTGGGCTTCATCCCTGGGATGCAAGGCTGGTTCAACATATGCAAATCAATCAATGTAATCCAGCATATAAACAGAACCAAAAACAAAAACCACATGATTATCTCAATAGATGCAGAAAAGGCCTTTGACAAAAGTCAACAGCCCTTCATGGTAAAAACTCTCAATAAATTCGGTATTGGAACGTATCCTCAAAATAATAAGAGCTATTTATGAGAAACCCACAACCAATATCATACGAATGGGCACAAACTGGAAGCATTCCCTTTGAAAACTGGCACAAGACAGGAATGCTCTCTCTCACCACTCCTATTCAACATACTGTTGGAAGTTCTGGCTAGGGCAATTAGGTAAGAAAAAGAAATCAAGGGATATTCAGTTAGGAAAAGAAGAAGTCAAATTGTCCCTGTTTGCAGATGACATGATTGTATATTTAGAAAACCACATCATCTCAGCCCAAGATCTCCTTAAGCTGATAAGCAACTTCAGCAAAGTCTCAGGATACAAAATTAATGTGCAAAAATCACAAGCATTCTTATACACCAGTAACAGACAAACAGAGAGCCAAATCATGAATGAACTTCCATTCACAATTGCTTCAAAGAGAATCAAATACCTAGGAATCCAACTTACAAGGGATGTAAAGGACCTCTTCAAGAGAACTACAAACCACTGCTCAGTGAAATAAAAGAGGACACAAACAAATGGAAGAACATACCATGCTCATGGTTAGGAAGAATCAATATCGTGAAAATGGCCATACTGCCCAAGGTCATTTATACATTCAATGCCATCCCCATCAAGCTACCAATGAGTTTCTTCACAGAATTGGAAAAAACTGCTTTAAAGTTCATATGGAACCAAAAAGGAGCCCGTATTGCCAAGACAATCCTAAGTCAAAAGAACAAAGCTGGAGGCATCACACTGCCTGACTTCAAACTATACTACAAGGCTACAGTAACCAAAACAGCATGGTACTGTTACCAAAACAGAGATATAGACCAATGGAAGAGAACAGAGCCCTCAGAAATAATACCACACATCTACAGACATCTGATCTTTGACAAACCTGACAAAAACAAGAAATGGGGAAAGGATTTCCTATTTAATAAATGGTGCTGGGAAAATTGGCTAGCTGTAAGTAGAAAGCTGAAACTGGATCCTTTCCTTATTCCTTATATGAAAATTAATTCAAGATGGATTAGAGACTTAAATGTTAGACCTAATACCATAAAAACCCTAGAAGAAAACCTAGGTAATACCATTGAGGACATAGGCATGTGCAAGGAATTCATGTCTAAAACAGCAAAAGCAACAGCAACACAAGCCAAAATTGACAAATGGGATCTAATTAAACTAAAGAGCTTCGGCACAGCAAAAGAAACTACCATCAGAGTGAACCTACAGAATGGGTTCCTACAGAATGGGAGAAAATTTTCGCAATCTACTCATCTGACCAAGGGCTAATATCCAAAACGTATAAAGAACTCTATCATATTTACAAGAAAAAAAACAACAACCCCATCAAAAAGCGGGCAAAGGATATGAACAGATACTTCTCAAAATAAGACATTCATACAGCCAACAGATACATGAAAAAATGCTCAGCATCACTTGCCATCAGAGAAGTGCAAATCAAGACCACAATGAGATATCATCTCACACCAGTTAGAATGGCAATCACTAAAAAATTGGGAAACAACAGGTGCTGGAGAGGATGTGGAGAAATAGGAATACTTTTGCACTGTTGGTGGGATTGTAAACTAGTTCAACCAGTATGGAAATCAGTATGGCGATTCCTCAAGGATCTAGAACTAGAAGTACCGTATGTCCCGGCCATCCCATTACTGAGTATATACCAAAAGGATTATAAATCATGCTGCTATAAAGACACATGCACATGTATGTTTATTGTGGCACTATTCACAATAGCAAAGACTTGGAATCAACCCAAATGTCCCTCAGTGACAGACTGGATTAAGAAAATGTGGCACATATACACAGTGGAATACTATCCAGCTATAAAAAAGGATGAATTTGTGTCCTTTGTAGGGACATGGATGCAGCTGGAAACCATCATTCTCAGCAAAGTATCACAAGAACAGAAAACCAAAC
Source organism: Rhinopithecus roxellana (assembly GCF_007565055.1). Taxonomy (NCBI): domain Eukaryota; kingdom Metazoa; phylum Chordata; class Mammalia; order Primates; family Cercopithecidae; genus Rhinopithecus; species Rhinopithecus roxellana. The sequence goes on along the minus strand of NC_044551.1, from coordinate 126,200,674 downwards.
ACTGCATGTTCTCACTTATAGGTGGGAACTGAACAATGAGATCACTTGGTCTCGGGAAGGGGAACATCACACACTGGGGTCTATTATGGGGAGGGGGGAAGGAGGAGGGATTGCATTGGGAGTTATACCTGATGTAAATGACGAGTTGATGGGTGTTGACGAGTTGATGGTTGCAGCACACCAACATGGCACAAGTATACACATGTAACAAGTCTGTACATTATGCACATGTACCCTAGAACTTAAAGTATAATAAAAAAAATTAAAAAACAATACTGCAGTGTGAGCAGGAAAAAAAAAAAAAAGAAAAAGAAAAGAAAGGGGGATGAAGACTAAAAGACTGTCAAGTGCTGTCCTCATTACCTGGGTGACAAAATAATCTTCACACCAGACTCTCATGAGACATAATTTACTCCATGTAACAAATCTGCCCATGTATCCCTGAACCTAAAATAAAAGTTGAAAATAAAAGTAATAAATGAGAAAAACAAATCTGGTAGACAGGCTCTGGCTTTGGCAGCATTTTTACAAGTGGGGACTGGCATAGCCTAACACAACGATAACACTAAATCTCATGAATTATTTTATATATTTCAGAACACTGCTGAAATTAACTGCAAAGATAAAACAGAAGTGAGAAATCATATTATTTATCTTAAATACTAAAATCTCAGACACTACGAGATTGAAACAAAAAAAAATTAAAATACATATATGGCAGCGACTGGAGAAGTTCTTCCAAAAATATATCCAAGATGTTAATTGTTTCTTTGAGATCACAGATCAATAAAGAGTCATTGAATGGCTTTTTGGTTAAGTAGAAGTTTTGCAAAATAATATATATATATATTTGGTGCCCATTAATACAAAACAATGTGGACTATGAACCTTTAAAAATACATTTCAATGAAAATACTCCTGATTTTTAAGCTAGTTTAATGGTTTTGATTAAACTTCAGTTTTGTTGCCCTAATGATTACACAGAATCCCTAATGCAATTTGAATTTTAGATCACAAGTATTTACATCAGATGCAGTTAGGTTTAGATAAGCACATTTAGATTTTGACATGGGAGATGCATTTTCTCTATCATTGCATAAAAAAAGGCAGAACACAAACAAAAGTTAATGAAGCCATTATAGCTGTCCAGGCAATTATTCTTGATCCAAAGACAGACTCCAGGTTGGAAAAAGTTGCAAGATGAACATTTTAGGATTTTTACCATGTCATCTAGTTAGCATAGCCAGAGCCTACATGCAATTCTGGAATGTGTAAGAAAACCAAACGTTAGTTTCAGGAAATGAAAGCTCATAAATTTGACCAGATATTTGCCATATTTGGTTTTTTCCTCCAGTAAGTATTGGGAGAAAGTAAGAGGATATATTCACAAAATGAAAATGCTATGTATACAAAGATGCTCATTTTAACTTTATTACAATAGCTAGAGTTGGGGGTATTCAATGTCCAACAAAGTAACATAATTTAACCATGGAACAGTAACAACTCAATGAACTGCCTATAACTCAGTATTGATTGTTTATAAAATACCAATAATGTTTAAAACTTTCTGGTAGTCTGTCTAATATTCCACTGCACTTCAAACCCAAGAGTACTGAGTATTTTTATATATTCTAAATCAGATTTCTCAAAACATTTTTTGGGATGGGTACTATAACATCATTTTTACATATGAGAAAAGTAAGTTTATAAAAATTCAGTGAGCTTGTGCAATGTGCTTAGTGCCATGCAGCTGGTAAGTGATGAAGGTGGAATTCAAGCCTTGACATCTGCCAAGTCCAAACACTGTCCTCAGCACATTTCTAAACTAAATGTTCTTTCCCTAAACATTCCTGTTTTCATTGGCTTCCTTTATCTGCTACCTGACCTATTACATTCATATCCTTGGTGTAATTTTGTTTCCCCTACATCAGTAATCTGAAATAACTCTGTTATCTTTCCTCCTCCACTATTCTTCCAACAACAATCCTTAGTACCCCTCTGCTGGGAAATTGCAATTGTTCCATTTATTGTCTCATTGGCTCCAGTCTCTGCATGCCTTAAGTTCTAAAGTCATCTCATTGTCTTCCATTCAAATCCTTCCATTGGCTTGGTCTCCTAAACTCTTATTATGTAAAGGCTGAGTCCCTTGCATGCTTTCCATGCCTCTCTCTATCCTGTCCCTAATCAGCTTTGCACAATTTACATTACCTCCTGCTTTCATTTACATGTTATAATCTCAAGTGAGCTTAGAAAGGTATTATTTTACTTATATTCTTATTTTTTCTTCTTATTTGCTTCTCATATTTTCACATTCTGAAATTCTTTCCTATATTACCCTTAATTAACAATAGGTTAAGTTCATAATTGTAAACATGGAATGAGAAACACCAAATCTAGCTATCAAAACAAATAGCAACAATTTGGTGTCATAAAGGAGCTACAGCAATGTATTAAAAACCAGTTTGAAATGACCAATCCAAAGAATGGCAATTTGAGCTTTAATATAAATACGGAGCTCTAGGAACTTTGAGAATGAAGGCTGCCATTCTCACTACATGCTAGGCAGAGACAATTCTAGCTATGAGGACTATAGATTCATCTCACTGGTTACTTAATTATTTTAAAGAGATATAAAACTAATTTCTGTATAGATGTATATGCAGCATGTCTGAAGACAAATACTAAATATCACAATGTATTATATTTTCCTAGGGATGTAATTGAAACTTTTTATTTTGAGTTCACTGGTGATGGGCTCAGAACAAAGTAGCAATATCTACATCTATTCATATACTGAGTCAAGAGTAAAGTGTAAAAGCTAAAACTATAAAACATAGAAGACAAAATGTTATGACCTTGGAGTTAAGAAAAATAACAACACCCATGAATGGAAAAAAAAATAAATTGAATTTTATCATAGTTTAAACTTCCACTCATCAAAAATGACATTGTTAATTGAAAAGGTAAGCTAGACCTTGAGAAAAATATTTGTAATAGATATATCTGTCAAAGAAGTGTTATAAATTAATAACAAAAAGGCAAATTTAATTTTTTTAAGTGGGCAAAAAACAGAAATTTCACAAAAGAACAAAAAGAAATGGCCAATAAGCATATGAAAAGCTGCTCAACAGTGTTAGTCATGGGGAAAATGCAAATCAAAACCACATGAGATCTCACTATACACCAACCAGAATGTCTGTAATGAAGACTACAATGTTAAGTTTGGAGCAACTAAAGGTACATATATATTGGTGCGAGTGAAAAGGGTACAACCACTTTGGAAAATTGTATGGCAGTGTCTAAGGTTAAATATCATCTCCCTTTTGACTTAGCAATTTCACTCTTCAGTGTGTTTTTAAGATTAATAAATATATGTCAATAAAAAGCTTGTGTTATAATGTTCATAGCAGATTTATTCATAATAACCTCAAACTGAAAAAAATGCAAATGTTTATGAGAAAGAAAATTGATAAACAAATAAATGGTGGTAGAAATATTGCAAAGCAATAAAAATGAATGAACTACTGGTACAACTGCAAATTGAAAAATCTCAAAAACATTTTGTTAAGCAGAAGCCAGCCACAAAAGAGTACATGCTATATGATTTCTTTTATGCAAAGTTCTAAAACAGGCAAAAACAATTGATGATGATATAAATCAAAAGAGTAGTTTCCTCTGGTGGAGACAAAGGGTGAGGATTGACTGCAAAAACACACAGGGAAATTTTCGGCAGTAATGGGATTATTCTATATCTTGATTTGGCTGATGGATTCATTGGTGTATATATTTAGTTTTCAAATATCAGATCTTAATATCTGTGCATTTTATGATATGAAAGTTATACCTCAGTCAAAAAAAAATTAATCAGAAAAAAATACTGAAGAGTGGACCTTAAGTAAAGCACAGATTATAAAAGAACACTAAACCAATAATAAAATGCTTTTAAAGCTATGTTCTGAGTGAAAATAGTAAAGAATAGATATGCCTCACTGCTTGGTCCATTTCCACTGATTCACCATTTCTTTTGCTTCCATTTGTTCGACAAAGTTGAACGACTTTTACAGTGGAACAGACATTAGTAAGAGGGAATTGGAGCTCAGAGGAACTAGTGAGTCCTGGTTTTGCCACTAACTTGTTTTGTGATCTTGGGCAATTTACTTCAATTAACTGTACCTCAATTTCTTCATCATTAATATGAGGACCAGACTAGATAATTTCTAAGGCCCCTTCCAGCTCCAACATTCTGTGCGTAACTCCAAATGTGAGTTCTGCAGCTTCATACAAGGAAAAGCACCCAGAGTTCTATGGTGACCTAATAAAAACATTTGGCACTGTCAATAGACCCGAAATCTGGCAGATATTTCAGAATGTTGGGCTGCCAAGAAAAGTTTACCAAGGTCATAAGCCTATTCTACAATGATATATTGGTCATGCTAGTGTTGACAGCATCTCATATGATCCCCTCCCAATTACTGGTGAAGTAAAGCAAGGCTATGAATGGGATCCAGGGATACCTAATTCTTTGTATACAACACTATTAAGAGATTCAAAAAAGATTTGGAAGCTGTCGTTGAGCTCTGTTCCCAGTCCTTTGGAAAACCTTTTGAACTCATCAGACCAAACACTCAAGAAGAAACAAACAACTAATGTTCTAAATAAAAGAATTCCTGTGAGCTTAAAAAGTTGCAGTGCCATTAAACAAACTCCTATTTTTGGGGTTAAAAATGCTTAATTTTCAATAATATTAATGGAACATGAGTGTGTACTAAATAACTATATGAAGATGTTTCATCTTCTCTTTACCAGATACTAACATCTTCTACATATTGAAAAGGAACAACTTGCCCACCTTCCAAAGCTATATGAAACCAATACAAAAGTACACTGAATTCTGTAGAAAAGACACTAATTTATTCTGTCCTCAGGGCATTATTTAGCACAATTCAATAGTAATTGACTGTCCTTGGATAGCCTACATAATATATCACTCATCTCCCAGAGCCCTTTCAGCCCAGGGAATAGCAGGACCTTTTCCTTCCTAAGGCATTCATGGTTCATGACTAATAAATAAAAAAATTTTTAAAGGAAATCCAAAAATGATTTCATAAAGAGAAAGAACTGGATTTCAAATTTTGCCACTAGACAAATATATTTATCCTGGAGGCATCCTAAGTGCAACACATAAATATATACATCATTTTCTACAAGGGCTGTCTGCTTATTTGTTTGTTTCTGAGGGGAAATTAGCTTTCATTTTCTGGAATATAGTTTAACTTCTCACTAATAAAAATGACTCCAAATGAAAGAATTGGAGGGTGGAAAAACTTAAATTTAACATTTTGTTGCAGAATTTTATTCTTTAGTTCAGCTAAAACCAGGCTCTTGTCATACAACCAGAAAACTTTAGGCATGTGGATAGATTGAAGGGTGAGTAGAGCAGGATTTTATTGGACAAAAAGAGAAAAAAGAAAAAATACTCAGCAAATTAGAATGAAGTCCTGCTAACAGGCCTCCCACCTCAGAGATTGAATCCTAAGGTGCCACAGAGGAACTGAAGAGGCCAGTCTCCTCCCCCATGGTCTGGAAGTTCAATGGTGTGAACTTCCCTTGGCTTCACTCTGTTCTCCCAGGGCACAGGTCAGCTGGAGGTTCTCCAGGGACCCTCCCCTTATCTTGCTCCTGCATCTGTCATTCCCCCTCTAAAGAAGAACATCTAACTGCCATTAGAATAAGAATAAAGAAAAGGATGAAGACCAATCTTAACTGCTTCCTGCTGACAGGGGGTACTATTTTGGGAAAATGGCAGGCAGAGTTCTTTCAGAAGACTATCTGAATATCCCCAGCAGAAGGGGCCATCATTCAAGGCTCCAGTTGAATGACCATTTGGAGTTTGATGGCCTGAAGGTGAGAAGAGACAAACCAGGTTATTAGAAAATTTGTATCAAAATAAGGATGGGTGAGGACAGCATAAAAATCCTGAGGCTTTTTACTGGTTTGCATAAGGAGGGGGAGACTACAAGCCCAACTGGGGGAAAAAATAAAAATAAAAACAAAAACAAAATGAAACAAAAAAACTATTTTGCTGGAATGTCAGGCTTCTGGGTTCCCTTCCCCTGAGCCTAATCCTAAGCCAAACTGTCTAAGGTTTGGGAAATTAACTCTTCCCAGTTTGGAGGATGCATTTGAGGGGAGTGTTTCATAGTACAGAGACACAATTACCTATCAGTGAAGAGAGAATAGAGGAGGAAAAAGGAAAAAGGAGGCATTTTTTTTTTTTTCAGAGGAATCCCAGGGATTCAGAATGCATTCAAAAGGAGTACAGACTGTAGGTGAATGACTACTCATCTAGAAAGCGGGGAGTAGGCATCCCTGGTTCCTTTCTCTTTGTAGCAAATACCTGGTGTACATGAGGGAGGGAAAGTGAGATGTTCCTCTTTCTTTCCTCTGTTCTTGTATCCCTGACTCCCCGACCACAGCAGAGTGACCCCCATGGGCATCTAAGTGGCTTTCATCCATGTTATCAGGGGGACCTAGGTGGTAGGAATATACTCTCTTAACCACATATTCCCTAGCTGCCCTGCTGTCAGTAGCCTTTGAATTTCTTAGACCTAATTTATGTCATGAATACCAGTATGACCTTTATCTATGAAATGAGAAGCTTGGCTTAATCAGCAGGAATTAGTCATGCTCACCTGTGCTGTGCCTTTTAACTTCTGTTATCATCTTCCTCTGGATCCCTCAGAACTAGAATTTTGTACTAAGGCTTTGAACCAAAGCTTGGAATTGAGTTTGGGGCAAAAATGTTTCTCAGGGAAGTTGCATGGACTCCTTATCAGAGGTCAAATGCTAAGGTGAAGTTGTGGAGTTGAGTCTCCTTCAACAAGAGAGAGAAGGATGTCTTGTGACATCCCCAGATAACTGGTGACTATAGTAATGCTTGCTAAGATTTGGGTGCATAGTACTGGACTTCGGTTAGCTCCCTTGGTCTTGTTTTCCCAAACAGAAAACCTCTGGGTGATGGGCGTCCTATTTACTCCCATCACATGGCAGGATTTGCAGGGTAACTGTCATAAACTGGAATATTGACCTAGGTTTTTACATCACCCATCCCTTTTGTTCTTTCTGAGCTGCAGCCAGAGATTGCTGGCTGGTTCACAGGAACAAGCAGTTAGTCCAAAATGTAGGCAAAAACTTAAAAACAACTAATGAATCTAAAATTTAATGATGATAAGTTTTGAAACAATTACTCTCTCTCTTGTTCTCATTTCTCTTAAAGGCAAAAACAAATCACGATAGGACTATGCTGCTTGCAAAATAGACTTTAGTCTTATACATGGCCTAATTATTTTCAAAAAGTGCCGCAAGAATAATTATTTCTATGTAGGCCTTTTAGATTGGCTTTGGTGGAACTCTGTTGCACAAAGAATCTCAAATAAGACCTTTTAAAACTGAGTCCAGACAGGTTTGTATTCTCAAATACCTGTAAGTTTGGTAAACTCCTCTCTTCTTGAGGTCATAAGTGCATGTGGTTCCTGGGCCTGTTGAAAAGTGGCATTCTTTACTCATTGCAGGTTAGGAACCATGTACGAGAACTATGTAGACAAGGATATGATGCCAGTTTTCTTAAGGAGATTTTAACAGCTCTTCGAGTTGAGCTTGAGTCTTTAAAGGGAACCAAACCCTTCCAGTCAAAACCTTGGTAAAACAACCAGCTTCTCCAATTGCATCCTGTTGCAAAGGAAAACTGATTCTTATTGCACTGATGCAAACAACTGTATTGTCGTAAGTTAAAATTACTCACAGATAGTTTCTAAATTCTAGAGGAACCAGGCAGAGAGAAAAAAATATGCTCCAATTTTTGTATACATGAGTATACCTTTCTCAATTATTAAAGGCCATAAATAGCTCAAAATAAGTTTCCTTGACTCTGAAAAACAAAACAAGGATTAGCAATGTTCCAAGCAAAACTCAAAAAGATTACTTCAGTTTTGTGTTTGTTCAGTCCATCCAGTTAGCTCTTGTTTTGCTTGATATTAGTTAGCATTTCTGCCCTTCAAGAGTCTTGTACATTTTTTCTTTATTCCAGTGTCACAATTTCCAAGGTTATGAGAAACCTGTATTTGAGAGAACTTCTCAGAGTCCTGCAGCTTATTATAGAGCATCCTTTGAAAAAGATCAAAACAAGACAATAATTGTTTGTGAATAACATAAATGTCCAGGGTAGTTACAGTCAGAAACACAATTTACAAAGATGTTTGGTTGTCACTGTGGTTTACAATAACTTAACATAACAACCTTAATTATGATTGATGGCATATACTTTAGACATTAGAGTTTTAGAAATCCCATACAGTTTTGGAAGATATATTAGCACTATTCACCAAAATATAACCTAAAGAAGATTGAACACCATTTTGGCAATCCCATGTAACTAAACATGTCAAATAATTCTGTTTACCTCTCTTGTGGACACTCCAGGGGCCCTCTGTAGCATCCAAACCCAGGTATCAGGAAAGACAATTTTGAAACCAAAGTTTAATTTGGGGAAGCCTGTTAAATATGTCAGAGGTTTAAAATACTTGATGTTATGAAATAGAATTCCAGATTACCATAAGTTATTTATTTTGCCAAAATGATGACTCAGAAATTTGAAAAAGCAAAACCTTTTATATTCCCTTATAAATTTTGCTAAAGAGCAGATTAGTACCCTAAGAGTGCCTTGTTATGCTTTTATTTTAATGTTCAATTTACAGAAAAACCATATAATATCCTTTTGCATTTAGTCAATATGTTCACACATGAAATTTTTGCAAGATTAGTTTTTACAATCATTCCATTATTTGTTTAAACCTTCCACTTTATGTTATCTGATTCAAAACAATCCTTCAACCCTAGGCAAGAATTTGCTTTTCTATGTCTTCTCATAATCTTTTACTAAAAACACATTTTACTGTTGTTACACACCTTACATATAAATCTATTTCCAGTAGTTTTAATTACATGTTATAATGGTAACCTCTAGCAATTTTTAACTATAGTTTAAAACTTGGCAAGTTGTTATAATGACATGCTAGATGCAGCCAAGGTTTGACTCCTTTCAGCATAATTAAGGGTGTGGTTAATTCCATAGGTCTCCAGGCCTTACCAAGTGTGAGGCAGGCAAGTCAAACAGTTCTCAAAAACCAAAACGGCAGTTTATAACCTTAAAACAATTAGCAAACCTAATATCTGACCTGCATAGTTTAGTTTACATATTTACATTTTGATGACATCTGCATTTCACCAATAACTTTTAAAGCTGTTTTTATTTCTCAAAGATTAGAGTCACATGATCTTAAAAGCATAGCTTTTATCTTCCCTTAAAACATCACGCACACAACATGTATGTAACTACACAGACAGGTAGAAAAGGATCTGGTGGCTATAAGATTTTTCATTTGCCAATCTCCTAATTGGATTATTGACTTCTCATGCATGCACTAATAGTGGCAAAACAAAATGGAGAAAAGGAATTCAGTCAATTGAGGAAAAACCCTTTTTCCAGCAAAACAAGATCTGAGAAAAGAAAAATAGAAAGGCCTTTTAAATATATATATAAATTGGATATCCACTTTTAATTAAGCTGAGCACCCTTTAAGAAAAATCTTTTAACTTACTTATTATCTGACTTTAGCTCCACCAGGTAGCCATTATTTCTGGCTTTCAAACTTTACTAAAAGCAACCTCACAGGTGAAACCAATAAGCCTCAATTAAGGATATAATTTAACTGTGAGTGCATGAAGTATTTCCAAAGGTAGTTCGTACAAAGTTTAGAACCTTTAAAGGTAACCCAGAGACAGGAAGACTTGAGAAAAAGATTAGAATTTGTTGACTGGGGGCAGAGAATCAGTAAATGGCAAAAGTCAGGCAGATATGAACCCAAAAGTACTCATTCCCTAAGCCAGGATTGAACCCCGGCTGCCACTGTAAATGGTGGAAGCTAGACTAAGCATTGCCATGTGGTTAGAGGTCATGCTCTCAAGGGCGTGAAACAAGATGGAGGCCTAAAGCAAAGTTTGCTACTAACCATACAGAAAAGTCATATGAAGCACACCAGGTTGGCAACAGCTTAAGGCCAACCTCACAAATCCTCTTTCATAATTAAAATTTTACAGAGAACATAAACAGTGATTCTTATTATTCCTGGCCTAGTTAAATGTCTTATAAAAACAAAACAAAACTCTCACTTAAAAGTTAACTGCTGACAGGGTAAAGAAAAGTAAGAAAGTTTGAAGTGCAGGGTTGGAAAGATGCCTGGGGGTAGAACCTGTTATTCTTATACAAATGGGTTCCTAGCCCTGGTGGGGAGAGGGACAGGGGAATTACTATTTATCAGTCCATCCCGCATGTGCCTGCAGCCTTTGGGGTGGGGTGGTGTGCAGTTTCCTCTGCCCTCAGAAGTCTGGGGACAAAAAGGTTTAGAAACAAAAGGAAAAAATATTTTTTGGTTTTCATCTTACCCTTTCTCAAGCCCCATGTCTGGGCACCAAAATTTTGCAGAATTTTGCTCCTTAGTTTAGCCAAAATGGGGCTCTCATCATATGACCAGGACAATTTAGGCACATAGACAAATTGAAGGGCAAGTAAAGCAAGATTTTATTGGGCCCAAAGGGCAAAAAGAGAAAAAAAAAACTCATCAAAGTTAGATGAAGTCCTGCTAATAAGCCTCTCACCTCACAGAATCCCAGGCCACCACACAGGAACTGAAGAGGCCAGGCTCCTCTCCCATGCAAAGGGCACAGACTTCCCCTGGCTCCACCCTGTTCTTCTAGTGTGCACAGTATGCAGACCAGTCACAGGTTCTCTGGGGATCCTCCTGCTTATCTTCCTCTTTCATCTCTCAATTTGATCATATTTAAATAGTGTGATACAGGAAGTGATGGAGAAGCACCAAAACAGATCAGAGCATGCCAAATAAATTTGTTCATTCCTGAATCAGTCTGTACCTTAAATTAATTTATACTTAAGTGCGGTTACTAAACAATAGAAATTATTAATGGAAAGAAGATCTGGGATGGTTCTTTTTATAATTAATTTCAAAGAAGAGTGTATTTGCACCAAATAAAATATCCCAGTTGCATATATTACAGTATGAATTCTGTAAATCTGTAACCTAGGAAAATAAACTTTTAAACTACATTCAAGTTTTGTTCTTTTTGTATCTTGTTAGAGATTTTCTTGCATAACTAACTTCAGAGACCTTTTCAAATGTATGTTGCTTTGTTCAGAAAACATCTAAAAGTGTTATTCAAGCAAGAACTAATTCAAAGCAGATTTATTTAAGGTCTGTTGTATTGTTTGTCCTCTATTCTGAAAGTTATGGGAAATGGAAGAAAAATCTATTATAAGTTACTTCAGCATTTAAGTGAGGTTCGAAAGCATCCTTAACGCTATCTTCCAATTATATGCATGTGTAGAAAGGATAGTGTAACTTCCAAGCTTTGATCCAAGGGGCTTGAATTTTCTTCTCAGAATGTTTTAAGATTCTCTACAGGGTCAGGGTTAGTAAGAGTATTGATACAATGCCTTCTAGAAAACTAGGGCACTAGAAGAATAACACAAACAACACAGATCATTAGGATTCCTAGGACAAGTAAGATTAATATGATAATAAGTGCTCCAGTTATAATTTGCTAGTAGATGAGGCCTCCCAAAGGGCCTGAATATCAGGATGTCTCATGGAGTTTTCATAGTACAGATTATTCTCATTATCTGTAGATTTCATATTTGCAAATTTGCCTACTAGCTAAAATGTACTTTAAACCCTAACATCAGTATTGCAGAAGCTTTAAAGGTCCTTTGTGGACATGCACAGATCAGTGAAAAATTTGGGATACCACGTATTCATGGCCCTAGCCGAGATCCAATGAGACCATCTTCTGCTTTCTTGTATTAGCTCTCAAAATGCAAACAAGTGTCCTTTTCGTGCTATGTTTAGTGCCATTTTGGGAGGCGTTTTTGTGCTTTTGCTGGTGATTTTCTCTTTTAAATGTTCTCCAACATAGTGCTGCAGTACTATCCAATGTTTCTAAGCACAATAAGACTATTATGTACCTTACAGAAAAAATTCATGTTTGATAAGCTCCGTTGAGACATGAGTGATAGTGCTGTCCTCCGTGAATTCAATGTTAATGAATCAACGATATATACTAAATAAAGTGTCTTTACACAAATCACATACAGAACAAGGTTATGTATTTGTTGGTTGAGAAAAACCTTGTGACCAGAGGCCTGCAGAAATTAACCATGTATTTCCCAAATGAAGCAATAGCTCAGTATTCACTAACTTGGTGTTACAAAGACTGTATAGAACACAACTAGTGTGAATGCGAATCAACTATAGATGTACTCATTAAAATAAAAATAATAAGGAAGTCTAAGAATGATTCTCTTTTCTAGAAGGCTTAACTGTTGATAGAAACTAAAATTATTTTTAGGTTTTATTTCTTTATCATATTATAATATGTCCGTAGTAAAAAATATTTAAAATGGAGACAAACAAAAAATAGATGGAAAATTATTTATAATGCCAACAGACATTAAAAACCACTGCTAATATTTTGATGTTCCAATTTATAGAAAACTATATATATATACACATATACATATACATACACAAATATGTGTGTGTACATGTATATATATATATATATATATATACACACACACACACACAGTTATTTAAGCTGATATTTTTGTTAGTGGTGGAAGGTATCTGAGTTACTGATGGTGAATCTACATGAGTCTGCAACAACTTCAATTCTTGCCTCTTCAGAAGAAAGAATTCAACTGAGGGGCGTAAAGCAGAAAAAGAGACTGAGGAAAGTTTCAGAGAAAGAGTGGAAATTTATTTAAAAGCTTTAGAGCAGGAAGGAAAGGAAAGTACACTTGGAAGAGACCCAAGTGGACACTCTGGAAGGTCAAGTGTGGCATTTGACCTTGATCCTAGGGGTTTATAGGCTGCCTCATTTCAGCATCTTGTGTGCCTTTACCTATGAAACTTCTCTTAGGATGGGCTGCCTGCATGCACAGTGCCCTCCTTGAGCTTAGGAAGTGAGCACAAGGAGTGTAGTGTATTTAGGAAGTTGTATGCATGTCCATCTGACATGTATTTAGAAACTTGTATGCATGTCCATCTGAGGCTGTCTTCCCTTTTCTGGTGGACGGCCTCTGGAAGGTAATACTCTGTTTTGTCTCAATGTGCATACCTAAGCTCACTCGTCCAATACCTGAGATTTTACAAGAAGCTTATTTTGCTTCTCCCTGGAGCCTGCATTCAATTTACACTTTAATATAACAGCTGTGGACCTCCAGAATATTGTCTCTCCCTGGTGCCAGCTACTGAATTATCATTTCTAAAGAGGCGATGTGATAATTGTTGTACCATCACCTGATGAACACCTGACATTCCTCATGAGTGGGGGAGAGCTGTCTCCTGCCCCGCTCATGCCTAACTGCTTATGCCTTTTTCACTAAATGTGTTGTATATATTTTTCCATCAATAAACAGTTTAATGGTTATCTAGTATATTATTTTATTGTGATAGTACATTTATTTTACTAATCCTCATATTGTATATAGTTAAGTGGTATACAGACATACACTTTTTTTGGCTATAAATGATGCTGTAATAAACATACTTGTTTATACTACTTTGTAAACTTGTAAAATTGTTTAGTTGGGGGAAAAATATTAGGAGTTGACTTGTCAGGCTGTTTTAAAGTTTTTGATACTTGTCAGAATGTATCAAAAATTTGGGCCAAATCATATTCAACCTGAGTGTGTGAAAATGGTTTTCCTATACAGTCTTACTATTATTGTGCATTGAAATTTTGGAAAATGTTTTCTGATATAACTCAATGGATTAAAAAGTGGTTTACTATTGTGGCTGTAATGTAAATGTTAATTCTAGTAATTTGAACATATTTCATGCTTACTGGACAGTTGTATCTCCCATTTGTGAAATGTGTTTTCATAAATTTGCCTTTTCAAGAAAGCTATTAAAGATTTTATTCTTCATTCATTTATGAGAAATCATTTATTTTAGTAGACTATGTCTATCATATAGGTTGCAAGCATTTTTTTTTTCCAGTGCAGGGTTTTTCTTTTACTTTGTTAGTATAGACATTTTGTTTTTTGTATTTAGTGATGATGAGGAATTTTTTACCCATCATGTAGTCCGATAATTCAAACTAATTTTTCAGTAGCATAGAAATTGCCGTTCTTTCAAGGACCGAAAGTATTCACCAGCCAGACCACCTGGACCAGCCCCTTTTGGGGAAATTATTTTTGACAACATGCTCTATTTCAGCTACATTTATTATCTGATTTAGATTTTCTTTTTCTCCTTAATTTAACTTGGTAGGCAATATTTTTCTAAAAAACAATCGTTTCAATTAAGTTTTTTTACTATCACAATTTTTTTCTACTGTTTAAATCTTATTAGTATTTATTATGCTTCAATACTTATTCCAAATATTATTTGTATTGATGGTTTTTCTCATTTTCAGGACACTTGTTATTTTTATAAAAGAAATAGTTTCTGGATTTATTTTTCTATTTGAATGCTTTTTTTTTCTAGATTAATTCTGTCAGTCATTTTCTGTCTTTGTAAACCATATATTTACTTTTAAAATTGGTTTTTATTCCATTAATTTCTTGATTTGAATCTTCATACATGCCCAAATTCCTGAAATGTTCTTTCGGATGCCATCTTAACCTGTTTTATGCTGCTTATAACAGAATAGCAGAAACTGAGTAATTTATAGGAAACAAAATGTATTTCTTACAGTCTGGAGACCAGAAAGTCGGAGGTCAAAGGAGACATCTGGTGAAAGCCTTCTTAATGGTGGGGGCTCTCTGTAGAGTCCCAAAGCAGCACAGGGAATCACATGGTGAGGATGTTAAGCATGCTAGGTCAAGTCTCTTTTCCTCTTCTTATAAAACCATTATACTCCCATGATAACCCATTCATCCATTATTCCATGAAGGTATTAGTCTACTCATGAGACAGAGTCTTCATGACTCAATTACATCCTAAAAGTCCCACCTCTCAGTACTACTATATCGGGGATTAAATGTCAACATGAATTTAGGAGGGGACAAATATTCAAACCCTAACAGAAGCTACCTTGAATCTTGGAGAAGATTTCGTGTTCTTTATTTTATTCCACTACACTTTTTGTATTATTCACATTATTTTCTTCTTACTTGTCTTTAAACAAGACAAAATCTGGCAAGGCCAATGTTTGTCTGCACAGAGCATATTGAATTGCCCTTTTTCCTTTCCTCTCTTTGCCATGATGGTGGTCTTTTTTTTTTTTTTTTTTTTTTTTTTTTAAGTAATTAGTTAGATTTACTAGTTAAAGTGCTCAACTCCTAGGTGTTTTTCTGACTTTTATCAGTTTTAAAACAAAGGGGGAAAATATCACAAGAAAACTTTCCTCTCTAATGTGGTGACTTTTCTGCATTGTTTATTGCCTACTCTTTGGATAGTCCTAAACAAATTATAATACATTAAAAAATGTAATCACAGTTCATACCAGAGCAGCATCTCCTTTGTAACACTTTTCTAATGCAAAATAAAGTTTTCAGATGCATGTATCGCTGTCTTAGTCTGTTCAATCAGCTATAACAAAATAAAGGCTTAATAGGTTACAAACAACAGAAATTTATTTGTCACAATTCTGGAAGCTAGGAAATCCAGTATCAAAGTGCTGGCAGATTCAATGCCAGATGAGGGCCCACTCTCTGATTCATAGATGTTACCTTCTAACTGTATCCCCACAAGGTAGAAGAGACAAGGCAGATCCATGGGGCCTCTTTTAAGGACACTAATCCCACATTGGTGATTCAGTTTTAACATATGAATTTTGGGGAGGATACAGAGAACACAAACATTTAGACTGTGGCAACCACCATCAGTTTCCATGACTTTTGAGTAGTCTCTAGGATTTAAAGTTGTATGCTTAGTTGTTAATGGGAAGCTAGGGAAAGAAATTATGGCCAGGTGAAGACAAGGGTAGGAAATGATGTCAAAAAAAGGGTGCTCAGGTCCTAATTTATAAGGCAGAGAACAAGTGGTTAGAAAGCTTGAAAATATCTTGTATATTTTCTACTGTTAACACTGCTTTGAAAAGCAAACTCCTAGAGACACTATGAAAACAGAACTTGGGCTCTGGCTAATTTCTTGTACAGGGCTGGCACAAGAAAAAATATAAGTCTGGAGCATTCTGTGGTGCCAGAAAGTAAGAAAGTACTGAAAACAGAAAACAAAAGGATGAGAGCAAGTATAAAGGACACACAAGTCAGCCTAAAAGAGTCTCCAATGGCCAAAGTTGGAACAAGTTGAGCAACAAAATAAGTAACAATAGTACTGAGTTATAAACCTTCTAAATACATATGAGATCATACTAACATAAATAAATAAATGGAAGAATGAACAACGTTTCTTTATAGAAGAATGATAATTAATAAACGTATATTAAATTACAGAATTTGAAAATCACCAGTAGAGCATCACAATAATCATTGCTGTGGAAAAGATCCACTAATGGATGCTTAAATTAATGAACAGAACTTTAAGCAGAAAGGAGATATGTGTACAATTTGAAGGTATCTTTTTCTAAATATTGAGTAATTATAAAGAAAAACAAGGAGAAGCTTTACGATAGAGAATTTTAGCAAATATCACCTTAGCCAAGTGATCAAGGGTTACAACCCTAGGCATATACATTGACACCATGTGCCTCCTCATAGGTGAGTTACAAGGAAACATCATACTCAATGCCAAATAATCTTAATTTAACCTTGAGAAAACATCAGACAGACCTAAATTTAGAGATACTCTGTAATATAAGTGATCAGTTCTCTTTAAAAGTGTAAAGGTCATGAAATACAAGGAAGACTGAGAAACTGTCATGGATTAGAGATTAAGAAAACTAAAAACAGTATGTCAGCAAGATAATGAAATAGGAAGTGTCAGGTTCCACACCCATTCCCTCCTCCAAGAAGTTCAACTAGCTACTATCCACAGACCAGAACAACTTTTTGAAAATCCAAATACTTGGAAGCAAGCTTCAGATATCTGTGTGGTCTGAAGGAGTTAATGAAAGTCTGACTACAATAACACCACCTCTTCCCATCCCCCAAGTAAGTACAATGTTATATGAAGATTTATCTAGGCCCAGTATCAACAAGGAAAAAGGAAACTGGAGGAGGCAGTCATCCAGCTTCCTTGGCATTCTGAGATCCTTCCCAGGATCCCCACTCTGGTCTCGCCTCATAGGCAACACTGGAGGGTAATGGCACAGTTAGACAACTCAAGTCCAGTTAGAAACAAAGAAAGGAGGCAAAGATCATAATGACCAGCATAGAAATCTTGGTACCTCTGTCTTCATGCCAGCTGTGACATCCAATCAAAGATAGCAGGCAACTTTACAGCTCACCTACAAAGCTGAGTCAGCCACCTTCAGAAGCATAATGAAAAGTTAAACACAGCTTGAATCCCTAGAGAGCTGATCTCTATGCCCCATTCTCAGAACCTACACCAGTGATTCCACCCAAGTAGGAGTACTCTTGCTTTCATCTATTTAAGAGAAACAAAAAAGCTAGACCTACTTGGTGCAGAAGGTCAAACAGTTGCTCAACTCAGCCAAAAGCTCACCCTATGACTCTACCCTGAGAGGAAGGCAATCCTTAATCATGTGTTTCTAAGAAGCATATCTTCTGATCCCCCCTGTTATGAGCAGTAACTCAGCTTAATATGAATGATCTTGGAGTCCAGGGTGCAGCCCTACCCAACTGAAAACCCCGATTAGCAGAATTGGTAAGCCTTGGAACACATCCTGTGACCAGTCTTACCAGAAGCAATCACAATACCTAGCCAATAGTTCTGCCTAATAGAACTCAACCACTGATCTCTCCAGACAGTGGAGCACAGTTAGCAGCCCCACTCAACACTGGAACAAAGGCAGTGATCCAGCCAACTAGAGAACCTACAACAAGCTCTGCCTCCAAGGGGACATCAATGGCTAGCTCTTCCAGAATCACAGACTGGACAAAATAATGATGGTCTACCCCTGCCAAAGAATACCTGTAAAGACAAGAAGATGGAGCCGTCTTCTCAAATGCACAGGCAAAGCTGTAATAACACAAGAATTGTTAATAATCAAGGAATAATGACACTTCTAAAAGAAACTAATAAATCTCCATTAATAAACCTTAAAAATCAAGATTTATAAAATGACTGACAAATAATTTAGAATACTTCTCTTAAAGAAGTTCAGTGAACTACTAGAGTATATGGATAGAAAACTAAATGAAATTTGGGAAATAATACAAGAACAAAGTGAGAAATCTGACAATAATAATATGAAGAAGAACAAAATAGATACCCTACAGATGAAAAATATAATGACTGAATTTAAAAATATGATAGAAAGCTTCAGTAGCAGACTCAATTAAGCATAAGAAACAATCAGTAAACTGGAAGACAGACATTTAAAATTATCCAATCAGAGGGATAAAAAGACAAAAGAATGAAAAGGAATGAAGAAAGTCTGCAAGAATTTTGGGACACCATCAAGAGACCACCTTTGCACATTAAGACTTACAGAAGAAGACGAAGAAAGAGAAAAAGGGCAAGAAAGCATATTTAAAGAAACAATGTCTGAAAAGGTTTTCCTATCTGGGGATAAAGGATAACATACAGATAAAAGAAGTGTAGAATCCTCTAATTAAATTCAACTCACAAAAGAGTTCACGATAACACATAATAGTAAAACTATCAAACAAATAGAAAGGAAAATTCTGAGATCAGCAAGATATAAGAAACACATCACATACAAAGGAGTGTCAATTTGACTATCAATGAATGTCTCAGCAGAAACCTTACAGACAAAAAGAGATGATATATCCAAAGTGCTGAAGGAAAAATACTGCCATCCAATAATACTTAACCCAACAAATATGTCTTTCAAAAGTGAGAAATAAAAATGTTCTAAACAAAAGCTAAGAAACTTTATTATCAGGAGACCCACCTTTTTGATCAGGAGACCCTTTTTGATAAAAGGGTTCGTTAAGCTGAAACAAAAGACCACTAATTAATAATATAATACATATGAAAGTACAAAGCTCAATGGAATAAGTAAAATGGAGCCATATTCAGAATACTTTAGGTCTACAATGATAATGACAAGCAATTTTATATCTATTATGAGGGTTAAAAGTCAAAACTATTAAAAAAAACTATAGCTAAAATAAATTGCCAAGAAATACACTTTATAAAATAATGTAAATTATGATATCAAAACTATAAAATGTTGGAATAGAGTAAAAAAGTGTAGAGTTGCTCTATGCAACTAATATTAAGTTATTAGCTTAAAATATGCTGTTATAAGATGTTTTACATAATCTCATGGTAACCAAACTACCTACACTAAAAGCACTTTCATAAGAATAAAAAATCAAGTAAGTGATTAGAGTACCTGATTCTAACACCATATTTTAAAAAGGGGCACTGAAGAGGGTAGGAAAGACAGTCTTGAATCATGAACCACTCTTCCTCCCACTCCCCAGTAGTGGAATTGTCTACCACAGCGGTCAAAATCTGAGTTCTAGCAAGACCTGCCACAGCCGGCTAAAGTGCTCTGGGGTTCTAAATAAACTTGAAAAGCAGTCTAGGCCATAAGGACAACCATTTCTGGCAAGTCCTGATGTTGTGCAGGGTTCAGAGCCAGTGGACTTGGGGTGTATGTGACCTAATGAGACACCAGCCAGGGAGGACAAGTGAGTGCTTGCATCACCCCTCCTCCAACCCCAGACAGCATAGCTCACAGCTCTGGGAGAGTCTCCTTCCTTCCACTTGAGAAGAGTAAAGGGGAGAGTAAAGAGGATTTTGTCTTGTTATTTGAATACCAGTTCAACCACAATAGAATAGGGCAACATGCAGACCAAACCTCAGCTCCAGAATGACATACCTAGACATACTCTGGGCCATGCTTTGAAATGAAGGACGTGGCAGGATTCATCATCTGCTGACTAAAGAGCACTTGGTCCAGCACCAGTAGCTAGGCAATACTTATCATGGACCTTGGGTGAGACTCAGAGCTGTGCTGGTTTCAGATGTGACCAAGAACATTCCCAGTTGTACTAGTTATGGGGAGAGACTCCTTCTGCAGAAAGAAAGAAGAAGGAAGAGTAAGTGGGGACTTTGTTCCACAGCTTGGACACCAGTGCAGCCACAGTGGGCTGCAAAAATTGGGCTCCTGGGGTCCCCAATTCCAGGCCTTGATTTTTGGATGGCATTTCTGAACCTATCCTGGGCTTGAGGAGAGCCCACTTCCCTGAAGAGAGAGACAAAGGCCAGGCAGCATTTACCACAAGCTGACTGAGGATCCATTGGTCCTTTAGTGAACATCAGTGGTAGTTAGGCAGTACTAGATTCTGGCCTGTGACAGTGGTGGCCCTGAGGAGAGACTCCTCTGTATTAGGAAATGAGTACGAAGAGTGGGAAGAACTTTGTCTTGATCCCTGGGTGCCAACTCAGCTGCAGTAGAATAGAACACCAAGTGTACTCCTGGAGTCTTTCTGGCTCAACACCCTGGCTCCCAGATGGCATCTCAGAAACACCCAGGGCAAGGGAGAACTCATCAACCTGAGGGGAAGGACACAAACATGGCTGAATTCACCATCTGCTGATTGTAATACCCTTGGGCATTGAGTGAATGGAAGTGGTAGCCAGGCTGCGATCCCCATGGTCCCTAGGCAAAACTCAGTGCTGTGCTGATTTCAGATCTGACCCAGTGCAGGTTCCAGTAGTAGTGGCCACAAGGGTGCCTTTGTAACCTCCATCCCAGCTCCAGAAAGCTCACCACAGAGACAGAGACTCCATTTGAGGAAAGTAAGGGAAGAAAACAGGGTATTTGCCTGATAAGCCAGGTAATTCTCCCAGCTCTTACCCAAGACTATTCCTAGACACAGTACCTCTAGGAGTCTGCAAGAATCACAGCATTACTGAGGTTGAAAACCCACCAATACAGATATAAATGCAGTGACTAAAGACTTAGATCACAGCACCCAAGTCCTTTTGAATACTTGGAAAGCCTTCTCAAGAAAAATAAACTGCAAAAGCCCAGACTGCAAAGATTGCAGTAAAGATCTAACTTTTCAAAGCCCAAACACTGAAAAACATTTACACACATTAAGACCTTCCAGAAAACATAACTTCACTGAACAAATTAAATAAGACACAAGTGGTTAATACTGGAGAGAAAGAGATATGTGACCTTTCAGAAAGAAAATTCAAAATAGCTGTTTTAAGGAAAGTCAAAGATATTACAGAGAATGAATTAAAAACCCTATCAGATAAATTTGCAAAGGAGATTGAAATAATTAAAAAGATCAAGCAGAAATTCTGGAACTCAAAAATGCAACTGACATACTGAAGAATACATAAGAGTCTCATGACTACAGAATTGAGGAGGAATAAGAAAGAATTAGTGAGTTTGAAGATAGGTTGTTTTAAAATACACAGTCAGAGGAGACAAAAAAAGAATAAAAAAGAGTAAAGCACACCTACAATATCTAGAAATAGCTCAAGAATTATTTCTTCTTCCTCATCAATTCTGCTGTCATGAGATTCATATGTATTTTTCAGTATAATAATTGCATTTTTGAGTTCCAGAATTTCTGCTTGATCTTTTAAATTATTTCAAAAGGGCAAATCTAAGAGTTATTAGCTTTAAAGAGGAGGTAGAGAGAGAGAGATCAGGATAGAAGGTTTATTCGAAGGGATAATAACAGAGAACTTCCCAAACCTAGAGAAAGATATCAATATTCAAGTACAAGAAGGTTATAGAACACCAAGAAGCCATAATCCAAAGAAGACTATCTAAAAACATTTAATAATCAAATTCCCAAAAGTCAAGGATAAATTATTATAAAAGTAGCAGAGACAGGAAGCAAATAGCATATAAAGATGCTCAAATACATCTGTAAACTAGTGTCTGAGTGGAAACCCTACAGGCTGAGAGAGTGACATGACATTTAAAGTTTGTTTGTTTGTTTGTTTGTTTTCTTTTTTCTTTTTTTTTTTTTGAGACAGAGTTTTGCTCTGTCACTCAGGCGGGAGTGCGGTGGCGTGCTCTGGGCTTACTGCAAACTCTGCCTCCTGGGTTCACGCCATTCTCCTGCCTCAGCCTCCAGAGTAGCGGGACCACTGGCACCAGCCACCAAGCCTGACTAATTTTTTGTATTTTTTTTTAGTGGAGATAGGGTTTCACTGTGTTACCCAGGATGGTCTCGATCTTCTGACCTCATGATCTGCCTACCTTGGCCTCCCAAAGTGCAGGCATTCCAGGCGTGAGCTACCACGCCCTGCTGACACTTAAAGTTTTTAAGAAACAAAAAGTTTCATCCTAGAATGCTATATTCACTGAAAATATCCTTCTAACATGAAGGAAAAAGAAAGACTTTCCCAGACAACTGAAGTTGAGGGATTTCATCAACACTAGACCTGACCTAAAAAAAAAAAAAAAAAAAAAAAAAAAAAAAAAAAATGCTAAAAGAGAGTTCTTCAATCAGACAGAAAAGGAGGTCAATGGTTAATGAGCAATAAGAAATCTTCTAAAGATACAAATCTTCTGAAGGTACAAAAATTATGAGTAATAGTAGTGCATAGAAAAAACACAAATTAATATAAAACTATAATTGTGTATAGAATATTCATATCTTAAGTAGAAAGACTAAAAGATAAACCTATCAGAAACAATAACTATTTTTTTTTGAGAATTTGACAGTATAATAAGATATAAATAGAAACAATGAAAAGTTAAAAAGTAGGGAGTATGAGGGTAATGTGTAGAGTTTTCTCTTCGCTTTTTCTTTGTTTATGGAATCAGTGTTCAGTTATCATCAGTTTAAAAATAATGAGTTATAGGATACTATTTGCAAACCTCATGGTAATTTCAAAACAAAACCTTTAGCTAATCTAAGAAAAAGGAGAAAAGGTCCAAATAAATAAAATCAGAGATAAAAGAGGAGATGTTAAAACCAATACTATGGAAATTCAAAGGATTATTACAGGCTACTATGAAAAACTACATGTCAAGAAATTGGAAAACCTAGAAAAAATGGATAAATTCCTAGAAAAATAAAATCTGCTAAGATTGAACCCTGAAGAAATTGAAAGCCTATACCGATAAAAAATGAGTAGTGAGATCAAAGACATAGTATAAAGTCTTTCATCATAAAAAATCCAGGACCTGATGGCTTCACTGCTAAATTTTACAAATCATTTAAGAAAAACTAATACCAATTCTACTCAAAGTATTCCAAAAAATAAAGGAAAAGAAAATACTTGCAAACTCATCTTACAAAACCAGTATTATTCTGATACCAAAACCAGACCAGGATACATAAAAACAGAAAACTACAGGCCAATAATCCTGATAAATATTGATGCAAAAATCTTCAACAAAATACTAGCAAACCAAATTCAACAATATGTTAAAAAGATCATTCATCATGAAGAGGGATTTACCCCAGGGATATAAGGATGGTTCAACATACACAAATCAATCAATGTGATACATTATATCAACAAAATGAAGTTAGAAAACCATAATCATTTCAATTGACACTGAAAAAGAATTTGATAAAAGTCAACATCCCTTCATGATAAAAGAAAAAAATAACTCAAAAGACAGGGTAGAGAAGAAACATATACTTCAGATGCACAGTTAGTATCATCCTAAATGGGGAAAAAATGAAACCATTTCCCATAAGATCTGGAACAAGACAAAGATACACACTTTCAAAACTGTTATTTAATATAGTACTAGAAGTCCTAGCTAGAGCAATCAGATAAGAGAAAGAAATAAAGGGCATTGAAATTGGAAAGAGGTGGGGGGGGCGGAGCAAGATGGCCGAATAGGAACAGCTCCAGTCCCCAACTCCCAGCGCGAGCGACACAGAAGACCGGTGATTTCTGCATTTTCAACTGAGGTACTGGGGTCATCTCACTAGGGAGTGCCGGACAATCGGTGCTGGTCAGCTGCTGCAGCCTGACCAGCGAGAGCTGAAGCAGGGCGAGGCACCGCCTCACCTGGAAGCGCAAGGGGGAAGGGGATCCGTTTTCCTAGCCAGGGGAACTGAGACACACAACACCTGGAAAATCGGGTAACTCCCACCCCAATACTGTGCTGTAAGCATACAGGCACACCAGGAGAATATATCCCACACCTGGTCGGGAGGGTCCCACGCCCACGAAGCCTCCCTCACTGCTAACACAGCAGTCTGCTGCGATCTATCCGCAAGGCAGCAGCGAGGCTGGGGGAGGGGCGCCCGCCATTGCTGAGGCTTAAGTAGGTAAACAAAGCCGCTGGGAAGCTCGAACTGGGTGGAGTTCACAGCAGCTCAAGGAAGCCTGCCTGTCTCTGTAGTCTCCACCTCTGGGGACAGCGCACACCTGAAGACCAACAGGGGAAGTAGCGGGAGCCGGTGCAGACGCGAACGACTCTGTCTGACAGCTTTTGGGAGAGCCGTGGATCTCCCAACGTGGAGGTTGAGATCTGAGAACGGACAGACTGCCTGCTCAGGTGTGTCCCTGACCCCTGAGTAGCCTAGCTGGGAGAAATCCCCCACTAGGGGCAGTCTGACACCCCACACCTCACAGGGTGGAGTACACCCCTGAGAGGAAACTTCCAAAGGAAGAATCAGACAGGTACACTCGCTGTTCAGCAATATTCTATCTTCGGCAACCTCTGCTGCTGATACCCAGGCAAACAGGGTCTGGAGTGGACCTCAAGCAATCTCCAACAGACCAACAGACAGTCCTTCTGACTGTCAGAAGGAAAACTATCAAACAGGAAGGACACCTATACCAAAACCCCATCAGTACATCACCACCATCAAAGACCAGAGACAGATAAAACCACAAACATGGGGAAGAAGCAGGGCAGAAAAGCTGGAAATTCAAAAAATAAGAGCGCATCTCCCCCTGCAAAGGAGCACAGCCCATCGCCAGCAACGGATCAAAGCTGGTCAGAGAATGACTTGGACGAGAGGAGAGAAGAAGGCTTCAGTCCATCAAACTTCTCAGAGCTAAAGGAGGAATTACGTACCCAGCGCAAAGAAACTAAAAATCGTGAAAAAAGAGTGGAAGAATTGACAGCTAGACTAATTAATGCAGAGAAGATCATAAACGAAATGACAGAGATGAAAACCATGACACGAGAAATACGTGACAAATGCACAAGCTTCAGTAACCGACTCGATCAACTGGAAGAAAGAGTATCAGCGATTGAAGATCAAATGAATGAAATGAAGTGAGAAGAGAAACCAAAAAGAAAAGAAGAAAAAGAAATGAGCAAAGCATGCAAGAAGTATGGGATTACGTAAAAAGACCAAATCTACGTCTGATTGGGGTGACTGAAAGTGAGGGGGAAAATTGATCCAAGTTGGAAAACACTCTTCAGGATATCATCCAGGAGAAGTTCCCCAACCTAGTAGGGCAGGCCAACATTCAAATTCAGGAAATACAGAGAAGGCCACAAAGATACTCCTCCAGAAGAGCAACTCCAAGACACATAATTGCCAGATTCACCAAAGTTGAAATGAAGGAAAAAATCTTAAGGGCAGGCCAGAGAGAAAGGTCGGGTTACCCACAAAGGGAAGCCCATCAGACTAACAGCAGATGTCTCGGCAGAAACTCTACAAGCCAGAAGAGAGTGGGGGCAAATATTCAACGTTCTCAAATAAAAGAATTTTAAACCCAGAATTTCATATCCAGCCAAACTAAGTTTCATAAGTGAAGGAGAAATAAAATCCTGTACAGATAAGCAAATGCTTAGAGATTCTGTCACCACCAGGCCTGCCTTACAAGAGACCCTGAAGGAAGCCATAAACATGGAAAGGAACAACCGGTACCAGCCATCGCAAAAACATGCCAAAATGTAAAGACCATCGAGGCTAGGAAGAAACTGCATCAACTAACGAGCAAAATAACCAGTTAATATCATAATGGCAGGATCAAGTTCACACATAACAATATTAACCTTAAATGTAAATGGACTAAATGCTCCAATTAAAAGACACAGACTGCCAAACTGGATAAAGAGCCAAG
This sequence comes from Rhinopithecus roxellana, assembly GCF_007565055.1. NCBI lineage: Eukaryota > Metazoa > Chordata > Mammalia > Primates > Cercopithecidae > Rhinopithecus > Rhinopithecus roxellana. The sequence continues at coordinate 126,174,509 of NC_044551.1, read as the reverse complement.
ACCCATCAGTCTGCTGTATGCAGGAGACCCATCTCACATGCAGAGACATACATAGGCTCAAAATAAAGGGATGGAGGAAGATCTACCAAGCAAATGGAGAACAAAAAAAGCAGGGATTGCAATCCTTGTCTCTGATAAAACAGACTTTAAACCATCAAAGATCAAAAGAGACAAAGAAGGCCATTACATAATGGTAAAGGGATCAATTCAACAGGAAGAGCTAACTCTCCTAAATATATATGCACCCAATACAGGAGCACCCAGATTCATAAAGCAAGTCCTTAGAGACTTACAAAGAGACTTAGACTCCCATACAATAATAATGGGAGACTTCAACACTCCGCTGTCAACATTAGACAGATCAACGAGACAGAAAGTTAACAAGGATATCCAGGAATTGAACTCATCTCTGCACCAAGCGGACCTAATAGACATCTGTAGTACTCTCCACCACAAATCAACAGAATATACATTCTTCTCAGCACCACATCGCACTTTTTCCAAAATTGACCACATAATTGGAAGTAAAGCACTCCTTAGAAAATGTAAAAGAACAGAAATTATAACAAACTGTCTCTCAGACCACAGTGCAATCAAACTAGAACTCAGGACTAAGAAACTCAATCAAAACCGCTCAACTACATGGAAACTGAACAACCTGCTCCTGAGTGACTACTGGGTACATAACGAAATGAAAGCAGAAATAAAGATGTTCTTTGAAACCAATGAGAACAAAGATACAACATACCGGAATCTCTGGGACACATTTAAAGCAGTGTGTAGAGGGAAATTTATAGCACTAAATGCCCACAAGAGAAAGCAGGAAAGATCTAAAATTGACACTCTAACATCACAATTAAAAGAACTAGAGAGGCAAGAGCAAACACATTCAAAAGCTAGCAGAAGGCAAAAAATAACTAAGATCAGAGTAGAACTGAAGGAGATAGAGACACAAAAAACCCTCCAAAAAATCAATGAATCCAGGAGTTGGTTTTTTGAAAAGATCAACAAAATTGACAGACCTCTAGCAAGACTAATAAAGAAGAAAAGAGAGAGGAATCAAATAGACGCAATAAAAAATGATAAAGGGGATATCACCACTGACCCCACAGAAATACAAACTACCATCAGAGAATACTATAAACGCCTCTACGCAAATTAACTAGAAAATCTAGAAGAAATGGATAATTTCCTGGACACTTACACTCTCCCAAGACTAAACCAGGAAGAACTTGAATCCCTGAATAGACCAATAGCAGGCTCTGAAATTGAGGCAACAATTAATAGTCTACCGACCAAAAAAAGTCCAGGACCAGATGGATTCACAGCTGAATTCTACCAGAGGTACAAGGAGGAGCTGGTACCATTCCTTCTGAAACTATTCCAATCAATAGAAAAAGAGGGCATCCTCCCTAACTCATTTTATGAGGCCAACATCATCCTGATACTAAAGCCTAGCAGAGACACAACAAAAAAAGAGAATTTTAGACCAATATCCCTGATGAACATTGATGCAAAAATTCTCAATAAAATACTGGCAAACCGGATTCAGCAGCACATCAAAAAGCTTATCCACCATGATCAAGTGGGCTTCATCCCTGGGATGCAAGGCTGGTTCAACATATGCAAATCAATAAACGTAATCCAGTATATAAACACAACCAAAGACAAGAACCACATGATTGTCTCAATAGATGCAGAAAAGGCTTTTGACAAAAGTCAACAGCCCTTCATGCTAAAAACGCTCAATAAATTCGGTATTGATGGAACGTACCTCAAAATAATAAGAGCTATTTATGACACCCACAGCTAATATCATACTGAATGGGCAAAAACTGGAAAAATTCCCTTTGAAAACTGGCACAAGACAGGGATGCCCTCTCTCACCACTCCTATTCAACATAGTGTTGGAAGTTCTGGCTAGGGCAATCAGGCAAGAGAAAGAAATCAAGGGTATCCAGTTAGGAAAAGAAGAAGTCAAATTGTCCCTGTTTGCAGATGACATGATTGTATATTTAGAAAACCCCATCGTCTCAGCCCAAAATCTCCTTAAGCTGATAAGCAACTTCAGCAAAGTCTCAGGATACAAAATTAATGTGCAAAAATCACAAGCATTCTTATACACCAGTAACAGACAAGCAGAGAGCCAAATCAGGAATGAACTTCCATTCACAATTGCTTCAAAGAGAATAAAATACCTAGGAATCCAGCTTACAAGGGATGTAAAGGACCTCTTCAAGGAGAACTACAAACCACTGCTCAGTGAAAGAAAAGAGGACACAAACAAATGGAAGAACATACCATGCTCATGGATAGGAAGAATCAATATCGTGAAAATGGCCATACTCCCCAAGGTTATTTACAGATTCAATGCCATCCCCATCAAGCTACCAATGAGTTTCTTCACAGAATTGAAAAAAACTGCTTTAAAGTTCATATGGAACCAAAAAAGAGCCCGCATTGCCAAGACAATCCTAAGTCAAAAGGACAAAGCTGGAGGCGTCACGCTACCTGACTTCAAACTATAGTACAAGGCTACAGTAACCAAAACAGCATGGTACTGGTACCAAAACAGAGCTATAGACCAATGGAACAGAACAGAGTCCTCAGAAATAATACCGCACATCTACAGCCATCTGATCTTTGACAAACCTGAGAGAAAGAAGAAATGGGGAAAGGATTCCCTATTTAATAATTGGTGCTGGGAAAATTGGCTAACCATAAGTAGAAAGCTGAAACTGGATCCTTTCCTTACCCCTTATACGAAGATTAATTCAAGATGGATTAGCGACTTAAATGTTAGACATAATACCATAAAAACCCTAGAAGAAAATCTAGGTAGTACCATTCAGGACATAGGCATGGGCAAGGACTTCATGTCTAAAACACCAAAAGCAACGGCAGCAAAAGCAAAAATTGACAAATGAGATCTAATTAAACTAAAGAGCTTTTGCACAGCAAAAGAAACTACCATCAGAGTGAACAGGCAACCTACAGAATGGGAGAAAATTTTTGCAACCTACTCATCTGACAAAGGGCTAATATCCAGAATCTACAAAGAACTCAAGCAAATATACGAGAAAAAAACATAAAACCCCATCAAAAAGTGGGGAAAGGATATGAACAGACATTTCTCAAAAGAAGATATTCATACAGCCAACAGACACATGAAAAAATGCTCATCATCCCTCGCCATCAGAGAAATGCAAATCAAAACCACAATGAGATACCATCTCACACCAGTTAGAATGGCAATCATTAAGAAGTCAGGAAACAACAGGTGTTGGAGAGGATGTGGAGAAATAGGAACACTTTTACACTGTTGGTGGGATTGTAAACTAGTTCAACCATTATGGAAAAGAGTATGGCAATTCCTCAAGGATCTAGAACTAGATGTACCATATGACCCAGCCATCCCACTACTGGGTATATACCCAAAGGATTATAAATCATGCTGCTATAAAGACACATGCACACTTATGTTTATTGCGGCACTATTCACAATAGCAAAGACTTGGAATCAACCCAAATGTCCATCAGTGACAGACTGGATTAAGAAAATGTGGCACATATACACCATGGAATACTATGCAGCCATAAAAAAGGATGAGTTTGCGTCCTTTGTAGGGACATGGATGCAGCTGGAAACCATCATTCTTAGCAAACTATCACAAGAACAGAAAACCAAACACCACATGTTCTCACTCATAGGTGGGAACTGAACAATGAGATCACTTGGACTCGGGAAGGGGAACATCACGCACTGGGGCCTATCATGGGGAGGGGGGAGGGGGGAGGAGGGAGGGATTGCATTGGGGAGTTATACATGATATAAATGATGAATTGATGGGTGCTGACGAGTTGATGGGTGCAGCACACCAACATGGCATAAATATACATATGTAACAAACCTGCACGTTATGCACATGTACCCTAGAACTTAAAGTATAATAAAAAAAAATTGGAAAGAAATAAGTCAAATTATCATTGTTTGCAGATTATATGATCTTATATTTGGAAAAAACACAAAGACTCCACCAAAAAACTGTTTAAATTGATAAACAAATTCAGCAAATTTTCAGGATACAAAGTTAACATACAAAAATTAGTAGTGTTTCTATATGTCAGAAATGAACAATCTGAAATATAAATCAAGAAAGTAATCTAATTTACATAGCTACAAATAAAATACTCTACTTAAAAATAAACTTAACTGAAGAAGTTAGAGATCTCTACAATGAAAATTATAAAACACTAATGCAAGAAATTAAAAAGGAAACAAAAAAATGGAAAAAATATTCCATGTTTAAGGATTGGAAGAATAACTATTGCTAGAATATCTACCAAGCAATTGTAGAATACTATCAAAGCAATCTACAGATTCAATGCAAAACTACCAAAATGTCAATGAAATTCTTCACAGAAATATAAACAATAATCTTAAAATTTATTTGAAACTACAAAAGAACCAGAATAGCCAAAGCCATCTGGACCAAAAGAACAAAACAGGAGAAATCACATTACCTGATTTCCAATTATACTACAGCGCTATAGTAACCAAAACAGCATAGTACTGGTATAAAAACAGACAGACCAATAGAACGGAGTATAGAATCAGAAGTAAACTCATATATCTACAGTGAACTCACTTTGGACAAAGATGCCCAGAACATATTTGGGTTAAGCACAGTCTATTCAATAAATGGTACTGGGAAACCTGGATATACATATGCTGAAGAATGAAACTAGGCCCCTATCTCTTATCACATACAAAAATCAAAATACATTAAAGGCTTCAATCTGAGACCTTAACCTATGAAACTACTAAAAGAAAATGTTCGGGAAACTTTCTGGAACATTGTTCATGGAAAAGATTTCTTGAGAAATACCCCACAGGCATAGGCAAAGATAGGAAAAATAAGCAAATGGGATCACATCAAGGTAAAAGGTTCTGCATAGCAAAGAAAACAATTAACAAAGTGAAGTCACAACCCACATAATGGAAGAAAATATTTGCAAACTACCCATTTCACAAAGAGTTAATAACCAGAATATGCAAGCAGCTTAAACAACTCAATAGAAAAAAAATCTAATAATCCAATTTTAAAATGGACAAAAGATCTAAATAGACATTTCTCAAAAGAAGACGTATGAATGGTAAACAGGTGTATGAAAAGTTGCTCAATATTGCTGATCATCAGATAACGCTAATCAAAGCTAAAATAAGATATCACCTCACCCCAGTAAAAATGGCTTTTATCCAAAAGTCAGGCAATAATAAATGATGGGGAGGATGTGGAGAAAAGGGAACCCTCATACACTGTTTATGGGAATGAAAATTAGTAAAACCACTATAAAGAACAACTTGAAGTTTCCTCAAAAAGACTAAAAATACACTGCTGGTAAGAATGTAAACTAGTACAACCACAATGAAAAACAGTGTGGAGAATCCTCAGAGAACTAAAGCAGAACTACCATTAGATCCAGCAATCTCATTACTGGCTATCTACCCAGAGGACAAGAAGTCACTATACAAAAAAGATACTTGCACATGCATGTTTACAGCAACAGATCCAAATACCCATCAGTCAACAAATGGATAAAGAAATTGTGGTATATATATATTTTTTTATCCATTCATCTGTTGGAAATATATATATATGATGGAATACCACTCAGCCATAAAAAGGAACAAATTAATGACATTTGCAGCAACATGGATGGAGACCATTATTCTAAGTGAAGTAACTCATGAATGTAAAGCTAAACATAGTATGTTCTCACTCATAAGTGGGAGCTAAGCTATGAAGATGCAAAGGCATAATAATGATACAATGGACTTTGGGATCTCTGGGGAAAGAGTGGGACGGGGGTGAGGGATAAAAGACTACAAACTGGGTTCAGTGTATACTGCTTGGATTATGGATGCATCAAAATCTCACAAATTACCAGTAAAGAACTTACTCACATAACCACATACCAGTTGTTCTCCATAAAACCTATGGAAATAAAATTTTTAAAAAAACAAAAAACTACCATATGATTAAGCAATTCCACTGCTAGGTATGTACTCAAAAGAAAGAAAATCATTATATAGGTAACAGACATATGCACTCCCACGTTTATTGCATCACTATTCACAATAGCAAGATTTGGAAGCAATCTAAGGGTTCATCAAGAGATGAATGGATAAAGAAAATGTGGTACATATACACATTGGAGTGCTATTAGTCATGATAAAGAATGAGATACAGTCATTTGCAATGACGTAAATAAAATGGTAAGACATTACATTAAGTGAAACATTTCAGGAACAGAAAGACAAACTGCACATATTCTCACTTATTTGTAGAATCTAAAAATTAAAACAATTGAACTCATAAAGATAGAGTAGAATGATGGTTACCAGAGCCTGGGAAATGTAGTAGAGGAAAGTGGGAATGGCTAATAGGTATAAAAATATAGAGTAAATAAGATCTAATATTTGATAGCATAACAGGGTGACTATAGTCAACAATAATTTATTGTACATATTTAAATAACTAAAAGAGTATAATTGGATTATTTGTTACACAGGAGAGGATAAATGCTTGAGGTGATGAATACCATCTTATGTATTTATTCTGCATTTTGTGTTTGTATCAAAATAGCTCAAGTACCCCATAGAAATATATACCTATTATGTACCCACAAGAATTAGAAGTAAAGAAAACCAGTTCCAACAATATGCTTCCTACAAGAAACTCATCTCATTTTATGGATACACACAGACTGAAACTGAAAGAGTGAAAACAAAAATTCCATGGAAATGGAAACCAAAAGACAACAGAGGTAGCTATACTTATATAGGACAAAAAAAAAAACCTTTACTTTTAAAATGGTTTGATACAAAATAGATATTATTTAACAATAAAGAGATCAATTTATCAAGAGGATGTAACAATTTTAAATATTTATTCCACCAATGTAAGAGCACCTATATACGTAAAACATATTTAAAATGGCCTGAGGGAGAGATTGACTACAATGCTATAATAGTAGGAAACTTCAGTACTCTATTTTCAACAATGGACAGATTATCCAGACAAAACTTTAATAAGAAAACGTTAGACTTGAACAGTACTTTAGACCAAATGGATCTAATAGACACAGGCAGAACACTGAACCAACAGCAACAATATACAAATTATTCTGAAACATACACAGAACTTTCTCTGGGACAGACCCCATGTTCAGGGAACAGAAAAGCCTTGGCAAATTTAAGAAGATTGAAATTATAATGTATATCTTTTCTGATTATGATGGTATGAAACTAGAAATAAAAATTAGAAGAAATTTCAGAATATTCACAAGTACATGGATATTAAACAACATGCTCCTGAACAACTAACAGGTCGATAAATAAATTAAATGAAAAGTTAAAAAGTTGTTGAGACTACTAATAAAATAAAAACACAACATATCAAAGCTTATGGAATATAGCAGAAGTAGTTTTAAGAGGAAAGTTTATAGCAATAAATGTCTACATCAAAAAAATAAAGCTTTCAAATAAACAACTGAATGTTATTCTTTAAACATCTAGAAAAAGAATAAATTAAAGTCAAAGTTAGCAAAAGAAAGGAAATAATAAATATTAGAATAAAAAGAAAAGAACTAGAAACTAGAAAAACAATACAAATAATAATCAATAAAACTGAATCAGCTTTTTCAAACATAAAGAAACAACCAACCTTTAGCTAATCTAATTTAAAAAAAGATTAATTAAAGTCAGAAGTGAAAGAGGAGACATTACACCTGATACCACAAAAATATAAAGGATCATAAAAATTAGTATGAACAATTATACTCCAACAAATTAAACAACCAAGAAGAATGAATAAATTACTAGAAACATACAACCTACCAAGCTTAAATCATGAAGAAATAGAAAATCTAAACAGATCAATTATGAGTAAAACAATCGGATCTATAATAAAAAACCTCCCATCAAAGAGAAGTTCAGGATCTGATGACTTTACTTCAGAATTCTACCAAACACTTCATGAACTAATAACAATACTTCTCAAACTCTCTAAAAAAAATTAAAGAGTAGAGAATACATCCAAACTGTTTTTGGCCAGCATTACCCTCTGACCAAAGCCAGACAAGGACATTACAAGAAAAGAAAATGACAGGCCAATATATTCAATGAACATAGATGCAAAATTTATCAAAAAAACTAGTAAACCAAATTCAACAACACATTATATTTTTTAACACAAATACATTTTTTATATGTTCAACATTGCTAATTATTACAGAAATGCAAAGGAAAATAACAATGAGATATCATCTCACACCAGTCAAAAAGCTCTTGTTAAAATATAGAAGATAACAAATGTTGGCAAAATGTGAAGAAAAAGGAAACCTTTTACACTGTTGGCAGGAATGTGAATTAGTAACATTTGCATATGATATTGAATGCATACACTTTAAAGTATCAGTATCATATGCAAATGACACTAGAAAGTATCAATATTTACATCTCTTCCTCCCCATTCTTGCTATGATCACTTTAGAGTTTGGGGGTAAAAAAAATATTTTAAGTGATACCTCAAGGAAATGTTAGGTTTTGTGCTAAAACATAGCCAGTAGCTATAAATATATTACTCTCAGTTTGCTGATTTGGCATCTCTCATTTTAAATTTTTAAAATAGAGAGCATCATCATCAAATTTTTTTCCAGAAAATTACAAAGCCCAAGCTTAAGGTTTTGGGGTTTTTTTCTAAAATGTTCTGCTGTGGAATCTAGAGCTATCCCTCTCTCTCAAAAATAACAACTTTTAAAAGCAGTTAAGATGAGAAATAAATACAACTTAATCTCTGCATAGTAACTTAAAAATCTAAGGAAGTACACAAATTTGCATCACAATTATAAATGATTTTGCATTTTTCCTTTAAATTTTTACATATATTTACTTCTGACTTCTGGGATCATTTGAGACACAGAATTCTTAATTCATCAAAATAAGATTATCATTTTCTTCAAGTTCATAATGTATGAATCTCAGATCACATAAAGTTTCTGTGCCTTACATGGGAAAAACTAATATTCTTTTATATCTTGGAGTTGGCTAACACAAACCAAAGATGTTGCAACAGTGAGCTTAACTTCTGAAAATATTTTAAAAGAATGGCGATATTTCAGTCCTACTGCATGTCTACCTTATGGCTTTGAAAAAAGAATTAGAAGGAGGAGAAAGAGGAAGGCAGGCAGGAGAAAAATAAACAGAGCATAAAAGTTAAATAAACATATTGTCCTTAACTGTCACTGGACCAAGAGGCAGACAACTTTGAGACAAGCTCGAATATTTCAGTAGAAATAACACACAATATTTGAACTAGATAATTCCCAAGGATTTTTCTATTAGGAAACAATTCTCCATGCGTCTAAATGAGTGTCCAAGGATTTTCCACTGGGAGAAAATTCTCCAGGGATGTCTCATGTTTATGCACATTGATATGGTTTGGATGTCTTGCCGGAATCACATGTTGAAATGTAATCCCTAATGTTAGTGGTGGGGCCTAGTGTGAGGTGATTGGATCATCGGGATGGATTTTTCATGTATGGTTTAGCACCATCCCCTTTATACTGTCCTCATGATAGTGAGTGAGTTCTCATTAGATTTGGTCACTTAAAAGTGTGTAGCACCTCCCTGCCCTCTCTTGTTCCTGCTTTCATTGTGTGAAGTTCTTGCTCCCACTTTATCTTCTGCCATGAGTAACAGCTTGCTGAGGCCTCCTCAGAAGCTGATCAGATGCTAGCACCATGCTTCCTGTACAGCCTGCAGAACCATGAGCCAATTGCATCTTTTTTTTTAAATCAATTACCCAGTCTCGGGTATTTATTTATAGCAATGTAAGAAGGGCCTAATACATATATCTTGCAAGAATAGGCACTGTATTAGTCTGTATTCATGCTGCTAATAAAGACATACCTGAGACTGGATAATTTATAAAGGAAAGAGGTTTAATTGACTCACTGTTCAGCATGGCTGGGGAGGCCTCAAGAAACATACAATCGTGGTAGAAGGGGAAGCAAACAATTCCTTCTTCACATTAAGAAGTAGCAGCAACAAGAAGAAGGGCAGAGTGAATGGGTGGTGAAAGACCCTTGCAAAACCTTCAAATATCATACAAAGTCACTCACTATCACAAGAACAGCATGGAGGTAAAAACCCCCATGATACAACTACCTCCCACTGGGTCTCTTCCACAACATGTGGGGATTATGGGAACTACAATTCAAGATGAGATTTGGGTGGGAAGACAGCTAAACCGTATCAGGCATCAACAGACTTTGTTCCAGATTTTTGTCAAGAATGTTTGTACAATGAACAGTTTTAAAGGATTATGATAGTATCTATCCCCAGAATAAAAAGGCAGTTTTGCTTATAGTCTGGAAATAGAGACAATGCCTCCTTTTGGAGCAATAGACTGAAAGGTTTACTGCCCATTATTGAAGATTCAGGTTTTTTAAACTCAGGGTTCTTCCCCTGTAACACAAACCATACATGTATAGATATCACTGACCTTCCACACATTACCCTGTAAGAATTTGGTTACAGGAATCTGGTACCAAAAAAATGTTGATACTCTAGCTACTGCTATTAATAGTGTCCTTTGTCTCTGACCCAGGAGCCTCATGTCTTCTGCCAGTGTGCATAAAACTGAGGCAAGTCTAACTTGCTATCTTACAAGTACATATTTCAGGCTTTTCAGAGTTCTTGACACATTCAGTTCTCCTTTCTTTCACAAAAAGTAAAGACCAAACAAGAGTAATATAGATGTGTCAATTGTCTGAAGGTGCTTGGCAAGTAATATAAATAAACGAAAAAGGTCAGCTGGAGATAGTTACAACATAGAGAATTCATTCCCTGTTTAAATGGGGCTATTGTCATTCTGATTGATTATTGGGGGCCCAGTTGCCACAATAATCAATAGGAATGCCAATAACCCCATTTAAACCAATATTGCCAGAGTTGTCTATTTTTTTTGAGAAATTAAACTCTTGTTTTGTGAGTAGCACCTAAAATCAAAATGATGGTTTTGATCAAAAAACAAAAATCAAAAAATTCTAAAGCCTGTTGAGGGATCAATAAAATATGTCTATGGATCAGTACTGTCATGGATATTGCTATCGTAGTCTAGATGTTACGTGTCAAAAGTCAAAGGTCTGGATTCTTCTACTTGTAGGCTGCATAAAGTAATTCATTTATAAAGTTTCTATAGTTTCTCTTATTTTAAAATAAGTTTCTAATTTGTACAATACATAGAGTGGTACTTTCACAATTTGTTCTTTAGAATAAACCAGACTTTTGAGCAACTTTTGGGAGAGAACATGACAACAACCTACATAACAATAGAGAAATTCAGAAAAAAGAAACTAAACACTACAGTTCTTAGAATCAGACATAATTTTGCCTCCATGATCTGCCTTTGCAGAAATGAGGTCTGCAGTTTCAGGGGAAATTAAATACTGTATCTTGTTTATTGGTTATTCAATCAGATATGCACCACTGAGTCTTTAACACTGTGTTTTAACTGCTCTGCATCTGCTGGCTAAAGATAAAGAAAAACTATATTAAAATAAGATGTTAGTAAGAACATCAAAGATTGAATGAAAATTTGGGCTGCTATATTTTACAGTATAAAAATGCCTAACTCTAGAATTTTTTCACAATTTGAATGTCCTATTTTGTATTGATGCTTTTTGTGCAATAACTTCCCATATAACACATGGAAATATTTGAGAATTTCATGAAAACCTATTTGGACTCTCAATCTGTAGAATTTAACAGAAGTATGCTATCACTCTCAGTGATTACTTATTTTCTTCCCAGAGCCCTAAAGTCAAAAAGTGATATTTATAAAAAATAACAAAGAGGAAGAAGAGCATGGGAAATTTATAGTTTAAAATAGATGCTACCTTAGGCAGAAAATTCAAATCCAGTGAAACTAAAGGTTTTGTTTTTTAAATAATTTTGTGATCTGAGTTGTCATGTATATGAATGAACCAGCAAAGTGGGCTTTTGAAAATATTTTCAAGTATACTTTTTTCCTTCCAGCTGCACAGCTGCTGTTGTACTCCTTGAAATTTTCTTCTTTCCCCTCCCTACATGCGCCTACTCTTCCTTCAGATCTCAACTCAGTCAAGATTCCTGTCACTGGAAAGTCTTTTCTGACTTCTTTTATCTGCTCAATGCCTTTAATTCTTAGTACTGCCTGTCTTCTTTGTAGAACTTATCACAGTTGTGGTTATTGGAGTAATGCCTCTATTCTCTCTAGACTGTAAGACCCAATAAGACAGAATTTATTTTTGTTTTTCTCATTGAATCCTGAATTTTGAGAATTATTATTTACATATGGTAGGTACTCGATTTAGTTGTAAAATACAGAATATGAATAAGCAGAGTCCAGAGTCTAATGTTCCAGTCCTAAATCTTCCACTAACAAGTGACCATGGCCAATTGCTAAGTGTCTTCAACTGAAAAATAAAGAGTAAAACAATAGTGATGTTTTGATGTACATCAGCATTTTAAACAAGATAACAGTTGATGTCTCTTTAGTCTCAGGCTGATAATTATATTTTTATTTTGTTCTGGTTGAATGCTTTCAGTATAATAATAGTTTTATTATTTGCAACTAGTAAAAAGATTTTGCATTTATATTAAAATTCTAGGATACATTTCTATCAAACTAATCCAGAAATTTGAAAGAAGAGAACTATAAATTTTCTACTTTAAAACTAAATCACTCAACTATACTTTAAAACTGAACGTGTTTCTCAATTGGTAAATGTTCAATTTAGAAGTTCCGATTGAATAGGCCTTTCTGTTTAAATTGACAGCATTTGGCAAAAAATATATTTTATAATATTATTAAATGTCCAATAAGGACATTCACTTCAGATATTCACTCAATATCATTATGTTTAGCATGGATTTGCATTTTCCACATCATCAGTGATGCTCAGGTTGTGAGCATAAATGCAGGAATTGGTAACCTTATATTTGTCAAATTAAACTCATTCATTTAAATTTTCCGTAAGGTTTTACAACCATATTATATTTTTAAAATATTTAATTTTAACCAGGAAAAAAGATGGTTTTTTTTTTAGTATTATTTGAAGGGTTTGTACCAGTACCTTGCCTCAAGATAGCTAATTAACTTCAATAAAAACAACAACAACAAAATATCACTCACTGCTCATATCATTAACCAATAACTGAAAGTCTCCAATTTAAAGTCACACTTTAGTAAAATTGTCAATTCGTTAATCAAAAGTGAGTTGAAGGATTTGAGAACAAGTGCAGCCTCAGAACTTCTACACAAGTAGAATTGTGTGTAGAGAAATGGGGAGGGAAAATATCACTGGAAAAAGGTAACCAGGGATTTTCTTGCTTGAATTTGCTTTCCTGTATCAAGTGTGTTTTTATTTTCATTGTATATTTACTGGAGAAAAAAAAATAATGGAGATGGGACTATTTCATCTTTCAAAAGCAACTCCATGGTTCTGACATTGTACTAGTATCTTAATATGCCTATATTGATGGGATATACTCTAGTGACTTGGACACATTGCAGTCAACTTTTAAAATAGCTTGAAGATACAATTAACAAATCATATAATTCATCCGTTTATAAAGTGCACAATTCAATGGATTTTAGTATACTCAGAGGGTTGTGTAACCATCACCATAATTTTAGAATATTTTTGTAATTCAATCTTATTTTTATTTTTTTGTTGTTTGTTCTTTTTTCTTTTCCTTTTTTCATATCCATAGGTTTTTGGGGAACAGGTGGTGTTTGGTTATGTGAGTAAGTTCTTTGGTGGTGATTTGTGAGATTTTGGTGCACCTATTACCTGAGCAGTATATACTGTACCCAGTGTGTAGTCTAGTATCCTAACCACATCCCACCCTTTCCCCCAAGTTCCCAAAGTCCATAGTATTACTCTTATGCCTTTTCATCCTCATAGCTTAGCTCCCACTTATAAGAACATATGATATTTGATTTTCCATTCCTGAGTTACTTCACTTAAAATAACGGTCTCCAATTCTATCCTGGCTGCTGCAAATGTTGTTATTTTACTCTTGTTCATGGCTGAATAGTATTCCATTGTATAAAAATATATATTTATATATTATATATCATATAAATGTATTTATTATATATAAATATATGTATATATTGTACAAATATATGTATATATAAATATGTATATGTATATATTTATATATATTTTATATAATATATAAAATATAATAAATAAAATATAATATAAATAAATAAAATATAAAATATAACAAATATAAAAATATATATATTTATATATATTTTTTTATCCCAGTACCATGCTGTTTTGGTGACTATGGCCTTATAGTATAGTTTGAAATCAAGTAACATAATGACTCCAGATTTGTTCTTTTTGCTTAGTCCTGCTTTAACTATGCAGGCTCCTTTTTGGTTCCATATGAATTTTGGGATTGTTGTTTCTAGTTCTCTGAAGAATGATGGAGGTAGTTTTATTGGAATTGCATTGAATTTGTAGATTGTTTTGGCAGTATGGTCATTTTCACAATATTAATTCTACCCATTCATGAGCATGGGGTATATTTCCATTTGTTTGTGTCATCTATTATTTCTTTCAGAAGCGTTTTATAGCTTTTCCTTGTAGAGGTGTTTCACCTCCTTACTTATGTATATTCCTAAGTATTTCATTTTTTTGCAGCTATTGCAAATGGGGTTGAATTTTTTATTTCATTCTCTGCTTGGTCACCGTTGGTGTATAGAAGAGCTACTGACATGTGTACATTAATTTTGTATCTGGAAACTTAGATATATTTTTTATCAGTTCTAGAAGCTTTCTGGAGGAGTTTTTAGTGTTTTCTATGTAAATAATCATATCATCAGCAAACAGTGACAGTTTGACTTCCTCTTTATCAATTTGGATGCCCTTTATACATTTCTCTTGTCTGATTGCTCTGGCTAGGACTTCCAGTACTATGTTGAAAAGAAGTAATGAGAGCAAGCATCCTTGTCATGTTCCAGTTATCAGAAGAAATGCTTTCAACTTCTGCCTGTTCAGCATTATGTTGACTGTGGGTTTGTCATAGGTGGCTATTATTACTTTAAGGTATTTCCCTTCTAGTCCAATTTTGCTGAGAGTTTCAATCATAAACCAATGCTGGATTTTGTCAAATGCTTTTATCTGTGTCTCTTGAGATGATCGTGTAATTTTTGTTTTTAATTCTTTTTAGGTGATGTATCACACTTATTGACTTGCGTATGTTCAACTATCCCTGCATCACTAGTATGAAATCCACTTCATAATGGTGTATTATCTTTTTGATATGCTGTTTGATTCAGTTAGCTAGTATTTTGTTAAGGATTTTTGCATCCATATTCATGAGGGATTTTTTCTGTACTTTTCTCTTTTCGTTATGTCCTTTCCTGATTTTGTTATTAAAGTGATGCTGGCTTCATAGAATGATTTAGGGAGGATACTCTTTTTATCTTGTGGAAAGGTATCAAAAGGTACCAATTATTTAAATGTCTGATAGAATTCAGCTGTGAATCCTTCCAGGGTTTTGGACTATTTTTGTTGGCAATTTTTAAATTTTAAATTAAAATTTCAATCTCACTGCTTCTTATTGGTCTGTTCCACATTTCTAATTCTTCCTGCTTTAAGCTAAGAGGGTTGTGTATTTCCTATAATTTAACTGCCTCCCCTAGGTTTTCTAGTTTATGTGCATAAAAGTGTTCATAGTAGCCTTGAATGATCTTTTGTATTGCTGTGGTGTCATTGTATATCTCCCATTTTGTTTTTAATGGAGTTTATTTGGATCTTCTCTCTTCTTTTCCCAGTTAATCTCACTAATAATCATCAATTTTATTTATCTCTTCCAAGAACTGGCTTTTTGTTTCATTTATCTTTTGTATTTTGTTGTTGCTCTTTTTGTTGTTTCCATTTCATTTAGTTCTGCTCTGGTCTTGGTTATTTCTTTTCTTCTTCTGGGTTTTAATTGGGTTTGTTCTTGTTTCTCTAGTTACTTGAGGTGTGACCTACAGTTTGGCTCTTAGGTAGCCACACCCCTAGGAAAAAAGGGAGAGTACTACATCAAGGGAGCCCCCCATGGGACTAAAGAATCTGAACAGCAGCACTTGAGCCCCAGATCATCCCTCTGACATAGCCTACTCAAATGAGAAGGAACCAGAAAAACAATTATGATAATATGACAAAATAAGATCCTATAACACCCTCAAAAAATCACACTAGCTCACCTACAATGGAAAACCTGTAGATTAATAGCAGATTTCTCAGCAGAAACCCTACAAGCTAGGAGGGATTGGGACCCTATCTTCAACTTCCTTAAACAAAACGATTATCAGCCAATAATTTTGTATCCAGCAAAACTAAGCTTCATAAATGAAGGAAAGACAGTCTTTCAGACAAACAAATGCTGAGAGAAGGTGCCACTACCAAGCCAGCACTATAAGAACTGTTAAACGGAGCTCTAAATCTTGAAGCAAATCCTCAAAATACATCAAAATGGAAGCCCCTTAAAGCGTTAAGTCTCATAGAACCTATAAAACAACAACACAATAAATTTAAAAAAAAAAAACACACACAAGGTATTCAGACAACAAATAGCATGTTGAGTAGTACAATACCTCATATCTCAGTACTAATGCTGAATGTAAGTGGCCTAAATACTCCACTTAAAAGATACAGAATGGAAGCATAAATAAGAATTCACTAAGCAAGTATCTGCTGCCTTCAAGAGACTCACCTAATACATAAGGGCTCATATAAACTTAATGTAAAGAGGTGAAAAAAAGGCATTCCTTGCAAATGGACACCAAAAGCAAACAGGAGCACTTATTCTTATATCAGAAAACACAAACTTTAAAGCAATGGCAGTTTAAAAAGAGACCAAGAGGGACATTATATAGTGATAAAAGGCCTTGGCCAACAAGAAAGTATCACAATCCTGAAAACTAACACTGGAGCTCTCAAATTTATACAACATTTATTACTAGACCTGAGAAATGAGATAGACAACAACTCAATAATAGTGGGAGACTTCACTACTCCACTGACAGCACTAGAAAGTTCATGAAGACAGAAAGTCAACAAAGAAACAATAGATTTAAACTGTACCCTAGAACACATGGACTTAAGAGATATTTTCAGAACATTCTACTCAACAACCACAGAATATAAATTCTATTCACCAGTGCGTGTAACATTCTACAAGATAAACCATATCATAGGCCACAAAACAAGTCTCAATAAATTTAAGAAAATTGAAATTATATCAAGAAACCTATCTGACCACAGTGGAATAAAATTGGAAATCAACTCCAAAAGGAACTTTCAAAGCCATGCAAATACACGGAAATTATATAACTGCTCTGGAATGATCATTAAGTCAACAATGAAATTAAGATGGGAATTAGAAACTTCTTTGAACTGAATGATAATAGTGACACAACCTATCAAAACCTCTGGGATACAGTAAAGACAGTGCTAAGAGGAAAGTTCATAGCCTTAAATGATTACATTAAAAAGCCTGAAAAAAAACACAAATAGACAACATAAGGTCAACCCTATTTTTCAACATTAATGTAGCCACTCGAACTTTTTATCACTGCAGTTTGCATGAGAAATCTGTTCCCATACTTTTACTTTCAATTTATTTGTATTTTTGAATCTAAAGTGTGTCTCCTATGGATAACATATTGTTGGATCTTGGTCCAATTAATTTTGGCCTCCTTTACAAGGATTGTTTTTGTGGTCAGTGTTTAAGGATTCTTACAAGGTAAAGAAGGCTTTTTCTAGCTGCATATTTCCCTGGTTTTCTTTCGTAAACTTTCTGGTCCATGGTTTAGCTCTTATCTCTGATGAAGTTAACAGTCTCTTCTTAATGCTTTTTCCCACAAAATCCACTGTTTTTGAGAGCACCCTTAGGCTTGAATTTTCTCACAGTCTGTTGCAAATAATGTCAGTTCCTTTGGAACAGCTGGAGCTCTTTGCCTGCCTTGTCCCAAGCAAAAACGTCTGGCTCACAAATCTGGAGCTGGGAGCAGGAAAAATGGCACAATTCTCTGAGTAACACCCCTACTTTAGGAAGTGGGCACTAAACGTTGGAGAGTAGTGGTGTCCTCTGTTTTTCAGCTTACCTCTCCCAGCATGAAACCTCCACCAAAAAAAACAAGCTGAGGAGAGAGAAATCAGTTCTCATTATTCTTCACATATGTGCCCAAACTACAGCCTACATTATATGAATGAATGCTGGGTAAGAAAAGAAAGCCTACATCTTTTAGTGGCAGTATCCAGGAACTAACCTCTACAATAAGTAGCTGGGGATTGGGAAGAGAAATATTGATGCTCTGTCCTTTTTTTAGGAATATGCTGTAACTCTTCACAGAGCCTTATGTTCTTGGCTGCATCCACTTGGAGGGGAGTTTCTCTCCCATTGTTTTCAAAGAAGTGAAGGAGGGAGTCGGTTGTGATTCAAATGCCATGGGCGGCGAGCGACACAGAACACCGGTGATTTCTGCATTTTCAACTGAGGTACTGGGGTCATCTCACTAGGGAGTGCCGGACAATCGGTGCTGGTCGCCTGCTGCAGCCCGACCACCGAGAGTTGAAGCAGGGCGAGGCATCGCCTCAGCCTGGGAAGTGCAAGGGGGAAGTGAATCCCTTTTCCTAGCCAGGGGAAGTGAGACACACAACACCTGGAAAATCGGGTAACTCCCACCCCAATATTGTGCTTTAAGCAAACGGGCACACCAGGAGAATATATCCCACACCTGGCCCAGAGGGTCCCGCGCCCATGGAGCCTCCCTCATTGCTAACACAGCAGTCTGCGATCCAAATGCAAGGCAACAGCAAGGCTGGGGGAGGGGCGACCGCCATTGCTGAGGCTTAAGTAGGTAAACAAAGCCGCTGGGAAGCTCGAACTGGGTGGAGCTCACAGCAGCTCAAGGAAACCTGCCTGTCTCTGTAGACTCCACCTCTGGGGACAGGGCACAGCTAGAAAAAATAACAACAACACAAAGGCAGCAGAACCTCTGCAGATGCAAACGACTCTGTCTGACAGCTTTGAAGAGAGCAGTGGATCTCCCAACATGGAGGTTGAGATCTGAGAACGGACAGACTGCCTGCTCAAGTGGGTCCCTGACCCCTGAGTAGCCTAACTGGGAGACATCCCCCACTAGGGGCAGTCTGACACCCCACACCTCACAGGGTGGAGTACACCCCTGAGAGGAAGCTTCCAAAGTAAGAATCAGACAGGTACACTCGCTGTTCAGCAATATTCTATCTTCTGCAACCTCTGCAGATGATACCCAGGCAAACAGGGTCTGGAGTGGACCTCAAGCAATCTCCAACAGACCTACAGCTGAGGGTCCTGACTGTCAGAAGGAAAACTATCAAACAGGGAGGACACCTATACCAAAACCCCATCAGTACGTCACCATCACCAAAACCAGAGATAGATAAAACCAGAAAGATGGGGGAAAAGCAGGGCAGAAAAGCTGGAAATTCAAAAAATAAGAGCGCATCTCCCCCTGCAAAGGAGTGCAGCCCATCACCAACAATGGATCAAAGCTGGTCAGAGAATGACTTTGATGAGATGAGAGAAGAAGGATTCAGTCCATCAAACTTCTCAGAGCTAAAGGAGGAATTACGTACCGAGCGCAAAGAAACTAAAAATCTTGAAAAAGGAGTGGAAGAATTGACAGCTAAAATAATTAATGCAGAGAAGGTCATAAACGAAATGACAGAGATGAAAACCATGACACGAGAAATACGTGACAAATGCACAAGCTTCAGTAACCGACTCGATCAATGGGAAGAAAGAGTATCAGCAATTGAGGATCAAATGAATGAAATGAAGCGAGAAGAGAAACCAAAAGAAAAAAGAAGAAAAAAAAATGAACAAAGCCTGCAAGAAGTATGGGATTATGTAAAAAGACCGAATCGACGTCTGATTGGGGTGCCTGAAAGTGAGGGGGAAAATGGAACCAAGTTGGAAAACACTCTTCAGGATATCATCCAGGAGAACTTCCCCAACCTAGTAGGGCAGGCCAACATTCAAATTCAGGAAATACAGAGAACGCCACAAAGATACTCCTCCAGAAGAGCAACTCCAAGACACATCATTGCCACATTCACCAAAGTTGAAATGAAGGAAAAAATCTTAAGGGCAGCCAGAGAGAAAGGTTGGGTTACCCACAAAGGGAAGCCCATCAGACTAACAGCAGATCTCTTGACAGAAACTCTACAAGCCAGAAGAGACTGGGGGCCAATATTCAACATTCTTAAAGAAAAGAATTTTCAACCCAGAATTTCATATCCAGCCAAACTAAGTTTCATAAGTGAAGGAGAAATAAAATCCTGTACAGATAAGCAAATGCTTAGAGATTTTGTCACCACCAGGCCTGCCTTACAAGAGACCCTGAAGGAAGTCCTAAACATGGAAAGGAACAACCGGTACCAGCCATTGCAAAAACATGCCAAAATGTAAAGACAATCGAGGCTAGGAAGAAACTACATCACCTAACGAGCAAAATAACCAGTTAATATCATAATGGCAGGATCAAGTTCACACATAACAATATTAACCTTCAATGTAAATGGACTAAGTGGTCCAATTAAAAGACACAGACTGGCAAACTGGATAAAGAGTCAAGACCCACTAGTCTGCTGTACTCAGGAGACCTATCTCACATGCAGAGACATACATAGGCTCAAAATAAAGGGATGGAGGAAGATCTACCAAGCAAATGGAGAACAAAAAAAAAGCAGGGGTTGCAATCCTAGTCTCCGATAAAACAGACTTGAAACCATCAAAGATCAAAAGAGACAAAGAAGGCCATTACATAATGGTAAAGGGATCAATTCAACAGGAAGAGCTAACTATCCTAAATATATATGCTCCCAATACAGGAGCACCCAGATTCATAAAGCAAGTCCTTAGAGACTTACAAAGAGACTTAGACTCCCATACAATAATAATAGGAGACTTCAACACTCCTCTGTCAACATTAGACAGATCAATGACACAGAAAGTTAACAAGGATATCCAGGAATTAAACTCATCTCTGCAGCAAGCAGACCTAATAGACATCTATAGAACTCTCCACCCCAATCAACAGAATATACATTCTTCTCAGCACCACATGGCACTGATTCCAAAATTGACCACATAATTGGAAGTAAAGCACTCCTCAGCAAATGTAAAAGAACAGAAATTATAACAAACTGTATCTCAGACCACAGTGCAATCAAACTAGAAAAGCTCAACTACATGGAAACTGAACAACCTGCTCCTGAATGACTACTGGGTACATAACGAAATGAAAGCAGAAATAAAGATGTTCCTTGAAACCAATGAGAACAAAGATACAACATACCAGAATCTCTGGGACACATTTAAAGCAGTGTGTAGAGGGAAATTTATAGCACTAAATGCCCACAAGAGAAAGCTGGAAAGATCTAAAATGGACACTCTAACATCACAATTAAAAGAACTAGATAAGCAAGAGCAAACACATTCAAAAACTAGCAGAAGGCAAGAAATAACTAAGATCAGAGCAGAACTGAAGGAGATAGAGACACAAAAAACCTTCCAAAAAATCAATGAATCCAGGAGATGGTTTTTTGAAAAGATCAACAAAATTGACAGACCGCTGGCAAGACTAATAAAGAAAAAAAGAGAGAGGAATCAAATAGACGCAATAAAAAATGATAAAGGGGATGTCACCACCGACCCCACAGAAATACAAACTACCATCAGAGAATACTATAAACATCTCTAGAAAATCTAGAATAAATGGATAATTTCCTGGACACTTACACTATCCCAAGACTAAACCAGGAAGAAGTTGAATTCCTGAATAGACCAATAGCAGGCTCTGAAATTGAGGCAATAATTAACAGCCTACCCACCAAAAAAAGTCCAGGACCAGATGGATTCACAGCTGAATTCTACCAGAGGTACAAGGAGGAGCTGGTACCATTCCTTCTGAAACTATTCCAATCAAGAAAAAAAGAAGGAATCCTCCCTAACTCATTTTATGAGGCCAACATCATCCTGATACCAAAGCCTGGCAGAGACACAACAAAAAAAACAGAATTTTAGACAAATATCCCAGATGAACATCGATGCAAAAATCCTCAATAAAATACTGGCAAACCGAATCCAACAGCACATCAAAAAGCTTATCCACCATGATCAAGTGGGCTTCATCCCTGGGATGCAAGGCTGGTTCAACATTCGCAAATCAATCAATGTAATCCAGCATATAAACAGAACCAAAGACAAGAACCACATGATTATCTCAAAAGATGCAGAAAAGGCATTTGACAAAACTCAACAGCCCTTCATGCTAAAAACGCTCAATAAATTCGATATTGATGGAACGTACCTCAAAATTATAAGAGCTATTTATGACAAACCCACAGCCAATATCATACTGAATGGGCAAAAACTGGAAAAATTCCATTTGAAAACTGGCACAAGACAGGGATGCCCTCTCTCACCACTCCTATTCAACATAGTGTTGCAAGTTCTAGCTAGGGAAATCAGGCAAGAGAAAGAAATAAAGGGTATCCAGTTAGGAAAAGAAGAAGTCAAATTGTTCCTGTTTGCAGATGACATGAATGTATATTTAGAAAACCCCATTGTCTCAGCCCAAAAATCTCCTTAAGCTGATAGGAAACTTCAGCAAAGTCTCAGGATACAAAATTAATGTGCAAAAATCGCAAGCATTCTTATACACCAGTAACAGACAAACAGAGAGCCAAATCATGAATGAACTTCCATTCACAATTGCTTCAAAGAGAATAAAATACCTAGGAATCCAACTTACAAGGGATGTAAAGGACCTCTTCAAGGAGAACTACAAACCACTGCTCAACGAATTAAAAGAGGACACAAACAAATGGAAGAACATACCATGCTCATGGATAGGAAGAATCAATATCGTGAAAATGGCCATACTGCCCAAGGTTATTTATAGATTCAATGCCATCCCCATTAAGCTACCAATGACTTTCTTCGCAGAATTGGAAAAAATCTGCTTTAAATTTCATATGGAACCGAAAAAGAGCCCACATTGCCAAGACAATCCTAAGTCAAAAGGACAAAGCTGGAGGCGTCACGCTACCTGACTTCAAACTATACTACAAGGCTACAGTAACCAAAACAGCATGGTACTGGTACCAAAACAGAGATATAGACCAATGGAACGGAACAGAGTCCTCAGATATAATACCACACATCTACAGCCATCTGATCTTTGACAAACCTGAGAGAAAGAAGAAATGGGGAAAGGATTCCCTATTTAATAAATGGTGCTGGGAAAATTGGCTAGCCATAAGTAGAAAGCTGAAACTGGATCCTTTCCTTACCCCTTATACGAAGATTAATTCAAGGTGGATTAGAGACTTAAATGTTAGACCTAATACCATAAAAACCCTAGAAGAAATCTACGTAGTACCATTCAGGACATAGGCATGGGCAAAGACTTCATGTCTAAAACACCAAAAGCAATGGCAGCAAAAGCCAAAATTGACAAATGTGATCTAATTAAACTAAAGAGCTTCTGCACAGCAAAAGAAACTACCATCAGAGTGAACAGGCAACCTACAGAATGGGAGAAAATGTTTGCAATCTACTCATCTGACAAAGGGCTAATATCCAGAATCTACAAAGAACTCAAACAAATATACAAGAAAAAAACAAACAACCCCATCAAAAAGTGGGGAAAGAATATGAACAGACATTTCTCAAAAGAAGACATTCATACAGCCAACAGACACATGAAAAAATGCTCATCATCACTCGCCATCAGAAAAATGCAAATCAAAACCACAATGAGATACCATCTCACACCAGTTAGAACGGCAATCATTAAAACGTCAGGAAAAAACAGGTGTTGGAGAGGATGTGGAGAAATAGGAACACTTTTACACTGTTGGTGGGATTGTAAACTAGTTCAACCATTATGGAAAAGAGTATGGCAATTCCTCAAGGATCTAGAACTAGATGTACCATATGACCCAGCCATCCCACTACTGGGTATATACCCAAAGGATTATAAATTAGTCTACTACAAAGACACATGTACACGTATGTTTATTGCGGCACTATTCACAATAGCAAAGACTTGGAATCAACCCAAATGTCCATCTGTGACAGACTGGATTAAGAAAATGTGGCACATATACACCATGGAACACTATGCAGCCATAAAAATGGATGAGTTTGTGTCCTTTGTAGGGACATGGATGCAGCTGGAAACCATCATTCTTAGCAAAGTATCCCAAGAACAGAAAACCAAACACCGCATGTTCTCACTCATAGGTGGGAACTGAACAATGAGATCACTTGGTCTCCGGAAGGGGAACATCACACACTGGGGGCCTATCATGGGGAGGGGGATAGGGTGAGGGATTGCATTAGGAGTTATACATGATATAAATGATGAACTGATGGGTGTTGACGAGTTGATGGGTGCAGCACACCAACATGGCACAAGTATACATATGTAACAAACCTGCACGTTATGCACATGTACCCTAGAACTTAAAGTATAATAAAAAATAAAAAAAGAAAAAAGAAAAAAAATTAAAAAAAAAATGCCATAGGCTTGCTATTTCTCAGTTTTAGTTGATATTATTTAATAAATTTTACTTCATTTGCTGTATTGCCATAAGACCATTCCAGAGAACTTAATTGACTATATTTTTTATAGTTTTTATCAGTTTCTTTGAGGAGTGAGTCTGTGATTTCCTTGTACCGCCAATTGCAGAAGTGGAGCTTACAGTCAAGTTTTCTTTCTCTTTTTTTTCTTTTTTTTTTTTTTTTTTTTTGAGACAGAGTCCTTAGTTGCCCAGGCTGGAGTGCAGTGGCATGATCTTGACTCACTGCAACCACTGCCTCCCAGGTTCAAGCAATTTTTGTGCCTCAGCCTCCTGAGTAGTAATGTCTGGGATTACAGGCATGAGCCACCATGCCCAGCTAATATTTTTGTATTTTTAGTAGAGATGGGGTTTCACCATGTTGCCCAGGCTGGTCTTAAACTCCTGGAGTCAAGTGATCCAATTGCTTGGCCTCACAAAGTGCTGGAGTTACAGGAATGAGCCACCCACCTGACCCACAGTCAAGTTTTCCATGACTCAAAATATTTGTGGTTCTCCTCATCATCATTTATTGTACCATCAGTACTGATGATTACCAACTTATTTAAATATTAAGAATTGTACCTTTCATTTGTATGTATTTCAAATGTTATATAAATAATTATTTTTCTTCACAGTTGTTTTCACAAAAATCATGTACCATGAAAATTTTAAAGCATACGGTTACCAAACATTAAAATTTCATATAATCTTATTCTTCAATACATAAAATATACGGATGTGTATTTATTCTTGCATTCATCTGTGTTATCCTATGTATTATGCAATGGTACTAATTACAATTTTGTAGTAGCTTATGAGATGGGAGAGTTCCCTGTTCCCCTATGGAATTTGTAACTGGTGGGTGTGAGGTCTGTGAGCCCAAACCTGCAGTATACATCCAGATGGCTTGAAGCAACTGAAGAATCACAGAAGAAGTGAAAATGGTCAGTTCCTGCCTAACTGAAGACATTATCTTGTGAAATTCCTTCTCCTGGACAATGAGTCTCAGAAGAAACCACCAAGCACATTGTGACCCCTGCCCCTGCCTGCCAGGGAACAAACCCTTTGACTGTAATTTTCCATTACCTACACAAATCCTACGAAACTGCCCCACCACTATCTCCCTTTGCTGACACTCTTTTTGGACTCAGCCCACCTGCACCCAGGTGATTAAAAAACTTTATTGCTCACACAAAGCCTGTTGGTGGTCTCTTCACAGGGACGCACCTGACATTTGGATCGGGGGAACTGAGATCAATCCCCTGTCCTCCTGCTCTTTGCTCAGTGAGAAAGGTCCACCTATGATATCAGGTCCTCAGACCAAGCAGCCCAAGGAACATCTCACCAATTTTATATCAAGTAAGCAGCCTCTTTTTACTCTCTTCTCCAACCTCTCTCACTAACCCTCAACCTCTTTCTCCTTTCAATTTTGGCACCACTGTTAAATGTCTCCCTTCCCTTAATTTCAGTTCCTTTCCTTTTCTGGTAGAGAGAGAGGAGATGCATTTTATCTGTGAACCCAAAACTCTGCGCTGGTCAAGGACTCGGAAGACAGTCTTCCCTTGGTGTTTAATTACTGTGGAGATGACTGCCTGACTATTCACCCAAATTTCAGAGGTGTCTGATCACCACAGGGATGCCTGCCTTGATGCTTCACCTTGGTGGCAAGCACCACCTCCCCAGGGTGGCAAGTACCAACCTCCTCCCTCCTCCATGTCTCTACCCTCTCTTTTCTCTGGGCTTGCCTCCTTCACTAGAGGCAAACTTCCACCCTCCATTCCTCCTTTTTCTCCCTTAGCCTGTGTTCTCAAGAACTTAAAACATCATCAACTCACACCTGACCTAAAACCTAAATACCTTATTTTCTTCTGCAATACCGCTTGACCCCAAAAAAAACTCGGCAATGCTTCCAAATAGCCAGAAAATGGCACTTTCGATTTCTCCATCCTATAAGATCTAGGTAATTCTTGTTTTAAAATGGGAAAATGGTCTGAGGTGCCTGACATCCAGGCATTCTTTTTTACATCAGTCCCTAGTCTCTGCTCCCAATGCAACTCGTCCCAAATTTTCCTTCTTTTTCTCCCATCTGTTCCTTCAGTCTCCACCCCAAGCTCTGAGTCTTTGAGTCCTCCTTTTACAGGCCCATCTGACCTCTCCCCTCTTCCCCAGGCTGCTCCTCGCCAGGCTGACCCAGGTCCCAATTCTTTCTCAGCCTTCAATCCCCCACCTATAATCCTTTTATCACCTCCCCTTCTCACACCCAGTCTGGCTTACAGTTTCATTCCATGACTAGCCTTCCCCCCCTGCCCAATAATTTCCTCTTAAAGAGGCAGCTGGAGCTGAAGGCATAGTCAATGTTAATGCTCCTTTTTTTTTTAATCTGATCTCTGCAAAAATCAGTTAGCGTTTAGGCTCTTTTTCATCAAATATAAAAACACAGCCCAATTCATGGCCCATTTGGCAACAACCCTTAGAAGCTTTACCGCCCTAGACCCAGAGGGGCTAGAAGGCTGTCTTATTCTCAATATACATTTTATTACCCAATCAACTCCCAACATTACAAAAAGTTGCAAAAATTAGATTCTGGCTCTCAAACCCCACAAAAGGACTTCATTAACCTCACCTTCAACATGTACAATAATAGAGAAGAGTTGCAATTACTTGCCTCTGCTGTGAGACAAACCCCAGTCACATCTCCAGCATGCAAGAACTTCAAAGCACCTGAACCACAGTGGCCAGGCATTCCTCCAGGACATCCACCCCCAGGATCTTGCTTCAAGTGCCGGAAATCTGGCCACTGGGCCAAGGAATGCCCACAACCCGGGATTTCTCCTAAGCTATGTCCCATCTGTGTAGGACTTCACTGGAAATCAGACTGTCCAACTCGCCCAGCAGCCACTCCAAGAGCCCTGGGAACTCTGGCCCAAGGTTCTCTGACTGACTCCTTCCCAGATCTTCTCAGCTTAGTGGCTGAAGACTGATGCTGCCCAATTGCCTCAAAAGCCTCCTGGACTATCATAGATGCTTTGGATAACTCTAAAAGTAGAAAGTAAGTCTGTCCCCTTCTAAACCAATACTGAAGCTACCCACTCCACATTACCTTCTTTTCAAGGGTGTTTCCCTTGCCTCCATAACTGTTGTGGGTACTGATGTCCAGGCTTCTAAATCTGTTAAAACTTTCCAACTCTGGTACCAACTTGGACAACATTCTTTTATGCACTCCTTTTCAGTTATCCCAAACTGCCCAGCATCCTTATTAGGTCGAGACATTTTAACTAAATTGTCTGCTTCCCTGACTATTCCTGGGCTACAACCATACCTCACTGTCACCATTTTCCCCAGTTCAAATCCTCCTTCTCATCCTCCCCTGTGTCACCCTACCTTAATCCACAAGTATAAGATACCTCTACTCCTACCTTGGCAACTGATCATGCACCCCTTATCATCCCATTAAAACCTAATCACCCTTAACCCACTCAATGCCCATATCCCATCCCACAGCAGGCTTCAAAAAGTTTAAAGCCTGTTATCACTCGCCTGCTATGGCATGGGCTTCTAAAGCCTATAAATTCTCCTTACAATTCCCCCATTTTACCTGTCCAAAAACTGGACAAGTCTTACAGGTTAGTTCAGGATCTGTGCCTTATCAACCAAATTGTCTTGCCTATCCACCCTGTGGTGCCAAACGCATATATTCTCCTATCCTCAATACCTCCCTCCACAACCTATTATTCTGTTCTAGATCTCAAAGATACTTTCCTTGTGATTCCTTTACACTCTTCATCCCAGCCTCTCTTTGCTTTCACTTGGATTGACCCTGACACCCATCAGTCTCAGCAACTTACCCAGGCTGTACTGCCACAAGGCTTCAGGGACAGTCTCCATTACTTCAGTAAAGTACTTTCTCATGATTTACTGTCTTTCTGTCCAACTACTTCTCAACTTATTAAATATTTTGATGACCTTCTACTTTATAGCCCCTCCTGCAAATATTCCCAACAGGATACCCTCCTACTCCTCCAACATCTATTCTCAAAAAGATATCTTGTATCCTCCTCCAAAGCCCAAATTTCTTCCTCATCCATTGCCTATCTTGGCATAATTCTTCAAATAAAAACATATGTGCTCTCCCAGCTGATCATGCCTGGATAATCTCCCAAACCTCAAGTCCTTCTACAAAGCAACAACTCCTTTCCTACCAAGGCATGGTTGGGTACTTTTGCCTTTAAATAACTGGCTTTGCTATCCTGACTAAACCATTGTCCTAACTCACAAAAGGAAACCTAACTGACCCCATAAATCCTAAATCCTTTCCCCACACCCCTTCCCATTCCTTAAAAAAAGCCCTAAAAGCTGCTCCCACACTAGTTCTCCCTAATACATCCCAACCGTTTTCATTACACACAGCCAAAGTACAGGGCTGTGTGGTCAGAATTCTTACACAAGAGCCAGGACTGCACCCTGTAGCCTTTCTTTCCAAACAACTTGACCTTACTGTTTTAGCCTAGCCCTCATGTCTGCATGTGGCAGCTGCTGCTGTTTTAATACTTTCAGAGGCCCTCAAAATCACAAACTATGCTCAACTCACTCTCTACAGTTCTCATAACTTCCAAAATACATTTTCTTCCTCACACCTGATGCATATACTTTCTGACCCCCAGCTCCTTCAGCTATACTCTTTGATGAGTCTCCCACAATTACCATTGTTCCTGGCCCAGACTTCAATCTGGCCTCCCACATTATTTGTGATACCACTCCTGGCCCCCGTGACTGAATCTCTTTGATCCACCTGATATTCTCTCCATTTCCTCGTATTTCCTTCTTTCCTGTTCCTCACCCTGATCACACTTGGTTTATTTATGGCAGTTCCACCAGGCCTAATTGTCACTCACCAGCAAACACAGGCTATGCTATAGTATCTTCCACATCTATCCTTAAGGTTTCTGTTCTGTTTCCCTCCACTCTCAGAAAGCCAAACTCATTACCTTAACTCAGGTCCTCACTCTTGCAAAGGGACTACATGTCAATATTTATACTAATTCTAAATATGCCTTCCATATCCTGCACCACCATGCTGTTATACAGGCAGAAAAAAATTTCCTTACTACACAGGGGTCCTCCATCATTAATGCCTCCTTAATAAAAACTCTTCTTAAAGTTGTTCTACTTCCAAGGAAGCTAGGGTGATTCACTGCAAGGGCCATCAAAAGGCATCAGATCCTACCACTTAAGGCTATGCTTATACTAATAAGGTAACTAAAGAAGCAGTTAGCCTTCCAACTTCTGTCCCTTAGGGCCAGTTTTTCTCCTCATCTTTTCACTTTACATTTAAAGCTTTGCTTTACAAAAGGTCTCTTCTTCCTCTGTAGCTCCTCCACCTACCTGTGTTTACCCACTAATTGGACAGGCACATGCACACTAGTTTTTCTTCTCCCAAAATTTAGTTTGCAAATAGGACCAGCTTCCTCTTCCCCTCAAGACACCAACACTTCACCACTATTTTGTTTTATTTTTCTTATTAACATAAAAAGACAGGAATAGGCCTCGACTTACTCACTGCTAAAAAAGGAGGACTTTGTATATTTTTAAATGAAGAGTGTTGTTTTTACCTAAATCAATCTGGCCTGGTATATGACAACATAAGAAAAAAAAAAAAAAACCTTAAGGATAGAGCCCAAAAACTCACCAACCAAGCAAATAATTACACTGAACCCTCTTAGGCACTCTCTAATTGAATGTCCTGAATCCTCCCATTCTTGGTCCTTTAATACCTGTTTTTCTACTTTTCTTATTCAGACCTTGTGTGTTCTGTTTACTTCCTCAATTCATGCAAAACCACATCCAGCCCATCATCAATCATTGTATAAGACAAATGCTCCTTCTAACAACCCCACAATATCACACCTTACCCCAAAATCTTTCTTCAGTTTAATCTCTCCCACTCTAGGTTCCCATTCCACCCCAAATCTCGCTTGAAGCAGCCCTGAGAAACATCACACATTTTGTTTCCATACCACCCCCAAGAATTTTTGCTGCCCCAACACTTCACTATTTTGTTTTATTTTTCTTATTAATATGAGAAGACAGGAATGTCAGGCCTCTGAGCTCAAGCCTGCATGTATACATCCAGATGGCCTGAAGCAACTGAAGAATCACAAAAGGAGTGAGGGGCCAGTTCCTGCCTTAACTAATGACATTATCTTGTGTAATTCCTTCTTCTAGACAATGAGTCTCAGAAGCTCCCTGCCAAGCACCTTGTGACCCCTGCCCCTGCCCACCAGATAACAACCACTTTGACTGTAATTTTTCACTACCTACACAAATCCTATAAAACTGCCCCACCCCTATCTCCCTTCACTGACTCTCTTTTCAGACTCAGCCCACCTGCACCCAGGTGATTAAAAAGCTTTATTGCTCACACAAAGTCTGCTGGTGGTCTCTTCACATGGACACACGTGACAGTTGGGGTGGGGGGTTGTGGCTCCTTTTGCTCTGCCAGAGCTCAAACTCTTTGCAGTATGGGGAGCATGCAGGTGAGTGGGTACAGGAGCCTATGCGAGTGCCTTTAGGTGCTAGCAGGAACAAACCCCTTATGGCCCACAGCATCATCTAGCACTTGCTCTTGACTTCTGAAGCCCCAGACGGCTTGTGTTACAAACAATGGTCTTTTAGTCGTTACTATCCATTGATGGCTAAGAGTTAACCCATTAGTGGAGAGTCAAGGTAAGAGCCTTTTGCACCCTGCCCTCTTGGTACCGAGTTCTTGTTCAGTGTCCAGGAAGAACCATGTTGCATGAATGGTTTGAAAGATGGTGAATGTGGAGGATTTTATAAATCAGTGGAAGTGGCTATCAGCTGAAAGGGAGCTGGAAAGGGGATGGTGTGGGAAGAAAGTGATCTTTCCCTGAAGCTCAGCTATCTGCTCCCAGGCATCTCTCCAAAGTTGTGCTGTCTGAAATTGTCATGTGTGTCTACAGTCTCTGATGTTCAATGGCTTATTCTCCACTCAATGTTCAGCTGCTTGTCTCTCTGTCAGCTGAGGTTTGGGGTTTATATGGGCACAGGATGGGGGGAGGGGAAGGCCAAAATGTAACATTTGGAAAGGAAAACAGGGATAAATGTTCTCATTTAGAACCGTGGTTTCCAGGCTTGTGGGTGGGGCCTTTGCCAGGGAACAACCCTCTTCTACCCAGCATTTCCCTGCCTCCTGTCTGTATCACTTACAAGTTTAAGATATTTGTAGCAAAGTCATCTATTTAAGATAACTGGCTGTCTTTGCTATACCTGTGACTTACTTTGAATTATTTTTTAAAATTTCATTGCTATATTTAAATCTTTCACAGAAATTCTTGATGATAGTAAGCTCTTCAGTTTACAAAGAAAGAAGTCAGTGAAATCTGTTTTTATTCATTCTGCTTTGTTTCTGGTTGAAACTGTAGTTTTGCAGCAAGTGATCTCAGAATTACTTTGCAAAATTTTGCTGCATGAAATACACAAAATAATTGACTATTTGATTATATAATAATTGACCTACAAAAATGAACCCCATACAGTAAGTGAAAATTATCTTTGACTTTTGCATGATACTTTTTTTAATGGACTGTGGATTGGTTGGTTGATTTTGTTCCATTTTCTTGTTGCTGTTGTTTTGTTTTGTTCTGTTTTGTTTTGTTTTGTCTTGACACAGAGACATCATTTCATACATGACTGTCAGTCTGGTCCACACTAATTGAAGAATCAGTTTGTCTTGAGCTGATTAGTCTTATCACACTGACTTTCTAATTTTTTTCAAATATCCTCTTCTTAATCAGTTGTCCATTTATAATTTCAAAGGTATTTTATCTCACTTGAAATAAAATAAACACACATAAACAAAAAGAAACAAAAATAAAAAATGTGTAACCAAAAAAATCTTTTAATCTTAAAACACAAACAATCAAAGAATGAGCAAGGATTACTGACAAGGTGGCCAAATAGAAACCACTCCAATCTGCAGCTCCCAATGATATCAACGCAGAAGGTGGTTGATTTCTGCACTTCCAACTGCAGTACCTGGTTCATCTCACTGGGACTGGTTAGACAGTGGATGCAGCCCATGGAGGGTGAGCAGAAGCAGCTTTGGTTGTTGCCTCACCCGCAAAGCACACAAGGCTGGGGAGCTCCCTACCCTAGCCAAGGGAAGCCATGAGGGACTGTGCCATGAGAAACAGCACTATCTCACCCTGATACCATGCTTTTCCCATGGTCTTCACAACCTGCAGGCCAGGAGATTCCCTCAGGTAGCTACACCACCAGGGTCCAGGATTCTAAGCACAAAACTGGGTGGCCATTTTGTCAGATGCTGAGCTAGCTCTACAGGATTTTTTTTTTTTTATTATTATTATACTTTAAGGTCTAGGGTACATGTGCACAACGAGCAGGTTTGTTGCATATGTATACTTGTGCCATGTTGGTGTGCTGCACCCATCAACTCGTCAGCACCCATCAACTCATCGTTTACATCAGGTATAACTCCCAATGCAATCCCTCCCCGCTTCCCCTCCCCATGATAGTCCCCAGTGTGTGATGTTCCCCTTCCCGAGTCCAGGTGATCTCATTGTTCAGTTCCCACCTATGAATGAGAACATGCAGTGTTTGGTTTTCTGTTCTTGCGATAGTTTGCTGAGAATGATGGTTTCCAGCTGCATCCATGGCCCTACAAAGGATGCAAACTCATCCTTTTTTATGGCTGCATAGTATTCCATGGTGTATATGTGCCACATTTTCTTAATCCAGTCTGTCACAGATGGACATTTGGGTGGATTCCAAGTCTTTGCTATTGTGAATAGTGCCGCAATAAACATACGTGTGCATGTGTCTTTATAGCAGCATGATTTATAATCCTTTGGGTATATACCCAGTAATGGAGTATGTGGAGAAATAGGAACACTTTTACACTGTTGGTGGGATTGTAAACTAGTCCAACCATTATGAAAAACAGTATGGCGATTCCTCAAGGATCTAGAACTAGAAGTACCATAGGAATTTTTTATTTATTTTATTTTATTTTATTTTATTTTATTTTTTATTTTTTTTTATTATACTTTAAGTTCTAGGGTACATGTGCATAACGTGCAGGTTTGTTACATATGTATACTTATGCCATGTTGGTGTGCTGCACCCATCAACTCGTCAGCACCCATCAATTCATCATTTATATCATGTATAACTCCCCAATGCAATCCCTCCCTCCTCCCCCCTCCCCCCTCCCCATGATAGGCCCCAGTGCGTGATGTTCCCCTTCCCGAGTCCAAGTGATCTCATTGTTCAGTTCCCACCTATGAGTGAGAACATGTGGTGTTTGGTTTTCTGTTCTTGTGATAGTTTGCTAAGAATGATGGTTTCCAGCTGCATCCATGTCCCTACAAAGGACGCAAACTCATCCTTTTTTATGGCTGCATAGTATTCCATGGTGTATATGTTTTATTTTATATATATATATTTTTCCTATCCCAGTGGTGCCTGGAATGCCAGCAAGACAGAACCCTTCACTCCCCTGGAAAGGGGGCTAAAGCCAGGGAGCCGAGTCATCTAGCTCAGTGAATCCCACCCCGACAGAGCCCAGCAAGCTAAGATCCACTGGCTTGAAATTCTCGCTGCCAGCACAGCAGGCTGAAGTCAACATGAAATGCTCCAGCTTGGTGGGGGAAGGGGCGTCTGCTGTTACTGAGGCTTGAGTAGGCAGTTTTCCTCTGGCAGTGTAAACAAAGCCACCAGGAAGTTCAAACTGGGTGGAGCCTACCCCAGCGCCTTGAAGCCACTGTAGCCAGACTGCCTCTCTAAATTCCTCCTCTCTGGGTAGGACATCTCAGAAAGAAAGGCAGCATCCCCAGTCAGGGACTTATAGATAAAACCCCCATCCCCCTGGGACAGAGCACCTGAGGGAAGGGGCAGGTGTGAGTGCAGCTTCAGCACACTTAAACCTGACTACCTGCCAGCTCTGGAGAGCCAGCACAGCGCTTGAGCTCTGCTAAGGGACAGACTGCCTCCTCAAGTTGGTCCCTGACCCCCATGCCTCCTAAGTGAGAGACACCTCCCAGCAGGGGTTGACAGACACATCATACAGGAGACCTCCAGCTGGCATCTGGTGGGTGACCCTCTGGGAAGCTTCCAGATGAAAAAGCAGGCAGCAATTTTTGGTGTTCTGCAGCCTCTACTGATGATACCGAGTCAAACAGGGTCTGGAGCAGACCTCCAGCAAACTCCAGCAGACCTGCAGCAGAGGCACCTGACTGTTAGAAGGAAAACTAACAAACAGAAGGCAATAGCATCAACATCAACATCAACAAAAAGGACGTCCTTGCAAAAACCCCATCTTAAGGTCACCAACATAAAAGACCAAAAACGGGTAAGTCCATGAAGATGAGGAAAAACCAACACAAAAAGAGTGAAAATTTTAAAAACCACAATGCCTCTTCTCCTCCAAAGGATCACAACTCCTTGCCAGCAAGGCAACAAAA
The DNA here is from genome assembly GCF_007565055.1 of Rhinopithecus roxellana. NCBI lineage: Eukaryota > Metazoa > Chordata > Mammalia > Primates > Cercopithecidae > Rhinopithecus > Rhinopithecus roxellana. The sequence goes on along the minus strand of NC_044551.1, from coordinate 126,139,269 downwards.
CTGGATGAAGAATGAGTTTGACAAATTGACAGAAATAGGCTTCAGAGGTGGGTAATAACCAACTCCTTTGAACTAAAGGAGCATGTTCTAACCCAATGGAAGACAGCTAAGAACCTTGATAAAAGGTTACAGGAACTGCTAACTAGAATAACCAGTGTAGAGAGGAACATAAATGACCTGATGGAGCTAAAAAACACAGCGTGAGAACTTCCTGAATCATACACAAGTATCAATAGCCAAATTGATCAAGTGGAAGAAAGGATATCAGAGATTGAAGATCAACTTAATGAAATAAAGTGTGAAGACAAGATTAGAAAAAAAAGAATAAAAAGGAATAAACAAAGTCTCCAAGAAATATGGGACTATGTGAAAAGACAAAACTTATGTTTTATTGTTGTATCTGAAAGTGACAGAAAAAAACGAACCAAATTGGAAAATACACTTCAGGATATTAACCAGCAGAACTTCCCCAGCCTAGCAAGACAAGCCAACATTCAAATTCCAGGAAATACAGAGAACACTACAAAAATGCTTCTCAAGAAGAGCAACCCCAAGACATACAATTGTCAGATTTACCAAAGTAGAAATGAGGAAAAAATGTTAAGGGCAACCAGAGAGAAAGGTCAGGTTACCCACGAAAAGAAGGTTATCAGACTAACAGCAGATCTCTCTGCAGAAACCCTTCAAGCCAGAAGAACGTTCCTAAAGAAAAGAATTTTTGATGCAGAATTTCATATCCAGCCAAACTAAACTTCACAACTGAAGGAGAAATAAAATCCTTTACAGACAAGCAAATGCTGAGAGATTTTTGTCACCACCAAGCATGCCTTACAAGAGCTCCTGAAGGAAACACTAAATATAGAAAGGAAAAATCAGTAACAGTCACTGCAAAAACATACCAAAATGTATACAACATTGACACTCTGAAGAAACTGCATCAACTAATGAGAAAAATAAACAGCTAGCATCATAATGATAAGATCAAATTCACACATAACAATATTAACCTTACATGTAAATGGACTAAATGTCCCCAATTAAAAGACACAGACTGGTAAATTGAATAAAGAGTCAAGACCCATCAGTGTGCTGTATTCAGGAGACCCATTTCATGTGCAAAGATACATATAGGCTCAAAATAGAGGGAAGGAGGAATATTTACCAAGAAAATGGAAAGAAAAAAAAAAAAAGCAAGGGTTACAATTCTAGTCTCTGATAAAATAGATTTTATATCAACAAATATCAAAAAACACAAAGAAGGAGATTATACAACGATAAAGGGATCAATGCAACAAGAAGAGCTAGTTATCCTAAATATATATGCATGCAATACAGAAGCGCCAAGATTCATAAAGCAAGTTCTTAGAGTCCTACAAAGAGACTTGGACTCCCACACAATAATAGTGGGAGACTTTAACACCCACTGTCAATATTAGATGGATCAATGAGACAGAAAATTAACAGGATATTCAGGACTTGAATTCAACTCTGGAACAAGGGAACCCAATAGACATCTACAGAACTGTCCACCTGAAATCAACAAAATATACATTTTTCTCAGCACCACATCACACTTATTCTAAAATTGACCACATAATTAAAAATAAAACACTGCTTAGCTAATGCAAAAGAATGGAAATCATAACAAACAGTCTCTGAGACCACAGTGCAATCAAATTAGAACTCAAGATTAAGAAACTCACTCAAAACTGCACAACTATATGGAAAGTGAACAACCAGCTCCTGAATGACTACTGGGTAAATAACAAAATTAAGGCAAAAATAAATAAGTTATTTGAAACCAATGAGGACAAAGACACAATGTACCAGAATCTCTGGGACACAACTAAAGCAGTGTGTAAAGGGAAATTTATAGCACTAAATCCCCACATGAGAAATCCGGAAAGATCTAAAATTGATTCCCTAACATCACAATTAAAAGAACTAGAGAAGAAGGGCAAACAAATTCAAAAGCTAGAAGACAAGAAACAACTAACGTCAGAGCAGAAGGAGATAGAGAACTGAAAAACCCTTCAAAAAAAAAAAAAAATCAATGAATCCAGGAGCTGGTTTTTGAAAAGATTAACAAAAGAGAGATTGCTAACCAGCTAATGAAGAAAAGAGAGAAGAATCAAATAGACACAATAAAAAAATGATAAAGGGGATATCACCACCATTCCCACAGAAATACAAACTATCATCAGAGAATACTATAAACTCTATGCAAATAAACTAGAATCTAGAAGAAACGGATAAATTCCTGGACACATACACCTTCCCAGTATCAAACTGAAGGAAGTCAAATCTCTGAATAGAGCAATAACAAGTTCTGAAATTGAGGCAATAATTAATGGCCTACCACCCAAAAAAAGTCCAGGACCAGATGGATTCATGGCCGAATTCTACCAGAGGTACAAAGAGGAGCTGGTACCATTCCTTCTGAAACTATTCCAAGCAATAGAAAAAGAGGGACTCCTCCCTAACTCATTTTATGAGGCCAGCATCATCCTGATACCAAAACCTGAAAGAGAGACAACAACAAAAGGAAGAAAATTTCAGGCCAATATCCCCAATGAACATTGATGCGAAAATCCTCAATAAAATATTGGCAAGCAGAATCTAGCAGTACATCAAAAAGCTTATCCACCACAATCAACTCGGCTTCATCCCTGGGATACAAGGTTGGTTCAACATATGCAAATCAATATACATAATCCATCACATAAACAGAACCAATAACAAAAACTACATGATAATCTCAATAGATGCAGAAAAGACCTTCAATAATATTCAACACCTCTTCATGCTAAAAACACCCAATGAACTAGGTATTGATGGAATGTATGTCAAAATAATAACAGCTATTTATGACAAACCCACAGCCAATATCGTAGTGAATAAGCAAATGCTGAAAGCATTCCCTTTGAAAACCGGCACAAGACAAGGATACACTCTGTCACCACTGCTATTCAACATAGTATTGGAAGTTCTGGCCAGGACAATCAGGCAAGAGAAAGAAATAAAATGTATTCAAATTGGAAGAGACAAAGTCGAATTGTCTCGGTTTGTAGATGACATGATTTTATATTTAGAAAACCGCATAGTCTCAGCCCCAAAACTCAAGGAGATAAGCAACTTCAGCAAAGTCTCAGGATGCAAAATCAATGTGAAAAATCACAAGCATTCCGATACACCAATAATAGACATACAGAGAGCTAAATCATGAGTGAACTCCCATTCACAATTGCTACAAACAACATAAAATACCTAAGAATACAACTTACAAGGGATGTGAAATCAGGAAACAACAGATGCTGGTGAGGATGTGGAGGAATAGGAATGCTTTTACACTGTTATTTGGAGTGTAAGTTAGTTCAACCATTCTTGAAGACAGTATGGTGATTGCTCAAGGATGTTGAACCAGAAATACCATTTGACCCAGCAATCCCGTTACCAGCTATACATCCAAAGGGTTATAAATCATTCTGCTATAAAGACACATGCACATATATGTTTATTGCAGCACTATTCACAATAGCAAAGACTTGGAACCAACCCAAATGCCCATCAATGATAGACTGGATAAAGAAAATGTGGCACACTCATGCCATAGAATACTATGCAGCCACAAAAAAGGATGAGTTCATGTCCTTTGCAGGGACATGGATGAAGCTGGAAACCATCATTCTCAGCAAACTAACACGGAAACAGAATACTAAACACCACATGCTCTCACACATTAGTGGGAGTTGAACACTGAGAACCCATGGACACAGGGAGGGGAACATGACACACTGGGGCCTGTTAGAGGATGGGGGGAAAGGGGAGGGATAGTATTAGGAGAAAAACCTAATGCAGATGACAGATTGATGTGTGCAGCAAACCACCATGGCACATGTATACCTATGTAACAAACCTGCACATTCAGCACATGTATGCTAGAACTTAAAGTATAGTAAAAAAAAAAAAAAAAAAAAAAAAAAAAAAAAAAATAAGCAAACGCCTTAACAGGTGCCCTGCAAAAAAGGGTATATAAAGGCCATATACTCACATGCAAATGCTCAATATTATTAGTCAGAGAAAAATGCAAGTTAGAACCACGAGATACCATCACATCCTCAAAAGATGTACCATATGACCCAGCCATCCCACTACTGGGTATATACCCAAAGGATTATAAATTATTCTACTACAAAGACACATGCACACGTATGTTTATTGCGGCACTATTCACAATAGCAAAGACTTGGAATCAACCCAAATGTCCATCTGTGACAGACTGGATTAAGAAAATGTGGCACATATACACCATGGAATACTATGCAGCCATAAAAAAGGATGAGTTTGCGTCCTTTGTGGGGACATGGATGCAGCTGGAAACCATCATTCTTAGCAAACTATCACAAGAAGAGAAAACCAAACACCGCATGTTCTCACTCATAGGTGGGAACTGAACAATGAGATCACTTGGACTCGGGAAGGGGAACATCACGCACTGGGGCCTATCATGGGGAGGGGGGAGGGGGGAGGAGGGAGGGATTGCATTGGGGAGTTATACATGATATAAATGATGAATTGATGGGTGCTGACGAGTTGATGGGTGCAGCACACCAACATGGCATAAGTATACATATGTAACAAACCTGCACGTTATGCACATGTACCCTAGAACTTAAAGTATAATAAAAAAAAAATTATATTATTAAAAAAATAATAATAAATAAAATAAAATCAAATAAAATCAAAACATTTAGTTGACATCATAAAATGCTGGCTAGGGTGTGGAACCACCAAAACCCTTGTATATTTCTGGTGGGAGTATAAACATTTTTTAACACATGCTCACTTAAAACAAATTAACAAACATTTATTTAGCAAAAATTATATGCCAGACACCATCCTGGTCATTGAGAATACAAAGTTAAAAGGTTGGCTTCAGGGTAACAAATGAGATAGAAATAAAAACATGTGGTAACAGTATAGATTGATAAGTTCTGTGATGTGGTGAGTATAGGAGATTGTGGAAGCTATTTTGTGGGGAAAAATGCATAAGATTGGTGCTAACTATCCCTTAAATGTTTGCTAGATTCCCCAAGTAAAGCCATCTTGGGTTTGAAATTGTTTTGTGTGGGAAGATCTTTAATTACAAAGTTAATTTCTTTTAAAACTAAAGGAACTAAAGAGATATTTGGATATTTCTACATTCTATTATGTAAGTTTTGGTAATCTGTATCTTTTAAGAAATTTCTTTAACTACGTTATCAAATTATTATAAAATTTTTCATAATGTTCCTTATTACCCTCTATGTCATAAGCTCTAAAGTGATATCTCTTCTTTTATTTCCTGCATTACTAATTTATATTTCCTTACTTTCTATTTATATCTGTCTATCTAGGAGTTCTCCAGTACTTTCTTCTTTGACAAATGCCTTATTTAGAAGTGTGTTGCTTGATTTTCAATTATTTGGGGATGTTTCATACGTCTTTTACTATTAATTTCTAACAATATCATTGTAGTCAGAGATTTCAATCTTATAGAACATGTTCAATTCACTAATGCTGTTAGTGAATATTTCACTTGGAAAAAAAAAAAAAAAACATATTCCACAGTTGTGTGGCTGCAGTGGTTTACAGCAATTTGGCTGAGTAGGTTGATTATGTTGTCCAAGTCTTCTATATACTTACTAAATTTTTGTCTACTTCTATTAATTACTAAGAGAATAATATTAAAATTTCCAACTGTAATTTTGGATTGTTTTATTTTTCCCTTCAATGCCCTCAGTTTTCCATTTGTGGATTATACATTTAGAATTATTATATCTTCTGGATGAATTAGTATAGTCAGTCTCATTTTTTTAACATTAGTGTTTGTATGGTATTTTTTTTTTTTTTTTACTTTTTACTTTTAATCTGTTTTATTATTTCTGATTAGTGGGTTTATCTTATAAAATACAAATAATGTGGATTTTTTTTTCAAATTAAATGTCTTTCTTTTAACAGGAATGGCTACATCATTTACATATAATGCAATTACTGGCATTTATTTAAGTAACACCATGTTGAAATTTGACTGTAATTGTCCCAGCTATTCTTTATTCATTTTTTTCTCATTTTCTGACTTTTTAGATTAATTGAATTATTTGTATATTCCATTTTATGTTCCCTATTTATTTTTAAACTGTACCTTTTTGTGTCTTTGTTTTAGTTATTATGCTGAGGTTCACAATATACAACTTAAATGTATCATAATTTAACTTCAAATAATATTATGTAATTCTGCATGTAAGAACATTATAATAATACACTTTCGTTTATCCCCTCCCCATTCATTTTGGTAATTTTTTTACAATTTTTTTCTACACATGAGATAAATCTTATAGTACATTGTTACACTAATTATCTATTAAAGAAATTAATAACTCATAAAAATATTTTAATGCCTGCATATTGACTATGTCTGGAATTATTTATTCCTTCAAATAGTTCAAGTTTCCATCTGGTATCATTTTCCTTCTGTCAAAAAAACATTTTTATTTTTGTTTTTGTTTGTTTTGTTTTGTTTGAGACAGGGTCTTGCTCTGTCACCTAGGCTGGAGTCTAATGGCATATACCACTACACCAGGCCAATTTAAACAAAAAAAAAAAAAATTTCTAGAAACATAGTCTTTAGACCTGTTGCCCAGGCTAGTCTTAAACTCATGGGCTCAATTAATCCTCCCACCTTGGCCTCTCAAAGTGCTAGGATTATAGGCATGAGCCTTTACTCCAGGCCGGAACTTCTCCTTTAACATATCTTTTAGTGTAGACCAATAAGAAAAAAATCTTCACAGGTCTTGTGCGTTTAACTATGTTCTTATTTCAATCTCATTTTTGAAAACCATTATTGCAGACAATAGACTTCCATGTTGACAAATTTTTTTTTTTTCTTTAGGACTTTAAAAGTTTATTGTTTTCTTCTGGCTTGCACAGTTCTCGATGAGATGTCAGTGGTTATTCTTACTGCTATTCTATTCTGCATAATATATCGTATTTCTCTGGCTGCTTTTAGGATTTTTGCCTTTGTCACTGATTTTTAAAGTTTAATTATAACGTACATTTTTTGAAGTTTGCTTTGTGTTTATGTAGCTTGGAGTTTGTTGAGATTCTTGAATCAGTGAGATTAGTTTATAGTTTTCATCAAATCTGGAAAATTTTAGCCCTTATTTCTTCAAAAGAATATTCTGCCACAAACTCTGTCCTCATTTTCTCATTGCAATTACAAATACAATATACTGGCTTGATACTATCTTACGGGTCATTAAGACTTTCTTAAGTTTTTTTCAGCCTCTTTTCTCTCTGTCATTAAATTTGGATCATTTCTGTTGCCAATCTGCAAGTTCAATATTCTTTTCTTCTGCAGTGTTTAATCTAGTGAAAATTTCAATTCGGATATTGTTTTACAGTTCTAGAATTCCGATTTAGTTTTTTAATATATATAAATTCGAGTTCTTTACTGAGATCTCCTATGTGCCCTCTTACTATTTTCATGTTTTCCCCTAAACCCATGAGCAAATTTAAAGTCTTACCTTCTTACTATCATTTCTCTCATTATTTTTGAGGATCCATCTTTATTGACTGATTTAATCCTGAATAAGATTCATAATTTTCTGCACCTGCCTTGCAATTTTTTAGCAGTTATTGGATGTTATGGGTGCTATATTGTTGAGTGTCTGGATTTTTGTGTTTCTTTTCTTTTTTTTTTTATTATTATTATTATACTTTAAGTTCTAGGGTACATGTGCATAACGTGCAGGTTTGTTACATATGTATACTTATGCCATGTTGGTGTGCTGCACCCATCAACTCGTCAGCACCCATCAATTCATCATTTATATCATGTATAACTCCCCACTGCAATCCCTCCCTCCTCCCCCCTCCCCATGATAGGCCCCAGTGTGTGATGTTCCCCTTCCCGAGTCCAAGTGATCTCATTGTTCAGTTCCCACCTATGAGTGAGAACATGCGGTGTTTGGTTTTCTCTTCTTGTGATACTTTGCTAAGAATGATGGTTTCCAGCTGCATCCATGTCCCTACAAAGGACGCAAACTCATCCTTTTTTATGGCTGCATAGTATTCCATGGTGTATATGTGCCACATTTTCTTAATCCAGTCTATCACTGATGGACATTTGGGTTGATTCCAAGTCTTTGCTATTGTGAATAGTGCCGCAATAAACATACGTGTGCATGTGTCTTTGTAGTAGAATAATTTATAATCCTTTGGGTATATACCCAGTAGTGGGATGGCTGGGTCATATGGTACATCTAGTTCTAGATCCTTGAGGAATTGCCATACTCTTTTCCATAATGGTTGAACTAGTTTACAGTCCCACCAACAGTGTAAAAGTGTTCCTATTTCTCCACATCCTCTCCAACAACTGTTTTTTCCTGACTTCTTAGTGATTGACATTCTAACTGGTGTGAGACAGTATCTCATTGTGGTTTTGACTTGCATTTCTCTGATGGCGAATGATGATGAGCATTGTTTCATGTGTCTGTTGGCTGTATGAATGTCTTCTTTTGAGAAATGTCTGTTCATATCCTTTCCCCACTTTTTGATGGGGTTGTTTGTTTTTTTCTTGTATATTTGTTTGAGTTCTTTGTAGATTCTGGATATTAGCCCTTTGTCAGATGAGTAGATTGCAAAAATGTTCTCCCATTCTGTAGGTTGCCTGTTCACTCTGATGGTAGTTTCTTTTGCTGTGCAGAAGCTCTTTAGTTTAATGAGATCCCATTTGTCAATTTTGGCTTTTGCTACCATTGCTTTTGGTGTTTTAGACATGAAGTCCTTGCCCATGCCTATGTCCTGAATGGTACTACCTAGATTTCTTCTAGGGTTTTTATGGTGTTAGGTCTAACATTTAAGTCTCTAATCCATCTTGAATTAATCTTCGTATAAGGGGTAAGGAAAGGATCCAGTTTCAGCTTTCTACTTATGGCTAGCCAATTTTCCCAGCACCATTTATTAAATAGGGAATCCTTTCCCCATTTCTTCTTTCTCTCAGGTTTGTCAAAGATCAGATGGTTGTAGATGTGTGGTATTATTTCTGAGGACTCTGTTCTGTTCCATTGGTCTATATCTCTGTTTTGGTAACAGTACCATGCTGTTTTGGTTACTGTAGCCTTGTAGTATAGTTTGAAGTCAGGTAGCGTGACGCCTCCAGCTTTGTCCTTTTGACTTAGGATTGTCTTGGCAATGCGGGCTCCTTTTTGGTTCCATATGAACTTTAAAGCAGTTTTTTCCAATTCTGTGAAGAAACTCATTGGTAGCTTGATGGGGATGGCATTGAATCTATAAATAACCTTGGGGAGTATGGCCATTTTCACGATATTGATTCTTCCTATCCATGAGCATGGTATGTTCTTCCATTTGTTTGTGTCCTCTTTGATTTCACTGAGCAGTGGTTTGTAGTTCTCCTTGAAGAGGTCCTTTACATCCCTTGTAAGCTGGATTCCTAGGTATTTTATTCTCTTTGAAGCAATTGTGAATGGAAGTTCATTCCTGATTTGGCTCTCTGCTTGTCTGTTACTGGTGTACAAGAATGTTTGTGATTTTTGCACATTAATTTTGTATCCTGAGACTTTGCTGAAGTTGCTTATCAGCTTAAGGAGATTTTGGGCTGAGACGATGGGGTTTTCTAAATATACAATCATGTCATCTGCAAACAGGGACAATTTGACTTCTTCTTTTCCTAACTGTACACCTTTGATTTCTTTCTCTTGCCTGATTGCCCTAGCCAGAACTTCCAACACTATGTTGAATAGGAGTGGTGAGAGAGGGCATCCCTGTCTTGTGCCAGTTTTCAAAGGGATTTTTTCCAGTTTTTGCCCATTCCGAATGATATTAGCTGTGGGTTTGTCAGAAATAGCTCTTATTATTTTGAGGTACGTTCCATCAATACCGAATATATTGAGCGTTCTTAGCATGAAGGGCTGTTGAATTTTGTCAAAAGCCTTTTCTGCATCTATTGAGATAATCATGTGGTTCTTGTCTTTGGTTCTGTTTATATGCTGGATTACGTTGATTGATTTGCGAATGTTGAACCAGCCTTGCATCCCAGGGATGAAGCCCACTTGATCATGGTGGATAAGCTTTTTGATGTGCTGCTGAATCCGGTTTGCCAGTATTTTATTGAGGATTTTTGCATCGATGTTCATCAGGGGTATTGGTCTAAAATTCTCTTTTTTTGTTGTGTCTCTGCCAGGCTTTGGTATCAGGATGAGGTTGGCCTCATAAAATGAGTTAGGGAGGATTCCCTCTTTTTCTATTGATTGGAATAGTTTCAGAAGAAATGGTACCAGCTCCTCCTTGTACCTCTGGTAGAGTTCAGCTGTGAATCCATCTGCTCCTGGACTTTTTTTGGTGGGTAGGCTATTAATTGTTGCCTCAATTTCATAGCCTGCTATTGTTCTATTCATGGATTCAACTTCTTCCTGGTTTAGTCTTGGGAGAGTGTAAGTGTCCAGGAAATTATCCATTTCTTCTAGATTTTCTAGTTGATTTGCGTAAAGGCGTTTATAGTGTTCTCTGATGGTTTTTTGTATTTCTGTGGGGTCGGTGGTGATATCCCCTTTATCATTTTTTATTGCGTCTATTTGATTCCTCTCTCTTTTCTTCTTTATTAGTCTTGCTAGCAGTCTGTCAATTTTGTTGATCTTTTCCAAAAACCAACTCCTGGATTCATTGATTTTTTGGAGGGTTTTTTGTGTCTCTATCTCCTTCAGTTCGGCTCTGATCTTAGTTATTTCTTGCCTTCTGCTAGCTTTTGAATGTGTTTGCTCTTGCCTCTCTAGTTCCTTTAATTGTGATGTTAGAGTGTCAATTTTAGATCTTTCCTGCTTTCTCTTGTGTGCATTTAGTGCTATAAATTTCCCTCTACACACTGCTTTAAATGTGTCCCAGAGATTCTGGTATGTTGTATCTTTGTTCTCATTGGTTTCAAAGAACATCTTTATTTCTGCTTTCATTTCGTTACGTACCCAGTAGTCATTCAGGAGCACGTTGTTCAGTTTCCATGTAGTTGAGCAGTTTTGATTGAGTTTCTTAGTCCTGAGTTCTAGTTTGATTGCACTGTGGTCTGAGAGACAGTTTGTTATAATTTCTGTTCTTTTACATTTGCTGAGGAGTGCTTTACTTCCAATTATGTGGTCAATTTTGGAGTAAGTGCGATGTGGTGCTGAGAAGAATGTATATTCTGTTGATTTGGGGTGGAGAGTTCTATAGATGTCTATAAGGTCCGCTTGGTGCAGAGATGAGTTCAATTCCTGGATATCCTTGTTAACTTTCTGTCTCGTTGATCTGTCTAATGTTGACAGTGGAGTGTTGAAGTCTCCCATTATTATTGTATGGGAGTCTAAGTCTCTTTGTAAGTCTCTAAGGACTTGCTTTATGAATCTGGGTGCTCCTGTATTGGGTGCATATATATTTAGGAGGGTTAGTTCTTCCTGTTGAATTGATCCCTTTACCATTATGTAATGGCCTTTTTTTGTCTCTTTTGATCTTTGATGGTTTAAAGTCTGTTTTATCAGAGACTAGGATTGCAACCCCTGCTTTTTTTTGTTCTCCATTTGCTTGGTAGATCTTCCTCCATCCCTTTATTTTGAGCCTATATATATCTCTGCATGTGAGATGGGTCTCCTGAATACAGCAGACTGATGGGTCTTGACTCTTTATCCAGTTTGCCAGTCTGTGTCTTTTAACTGGAGCATTTAGTCCATTAACATTTAAGGTTAATATTGTTATGTGTGAACTTGATCCTGTCATTATGATATTAACTGGTTATTTTGCTCGTTAGTTGATGCAGTTTCTTCCTAGCCTCGATGGTCTTTACATTTTGGCATGTTTTTGCAATGGCTGGTACCGGTTGTTCCTTTCCATGTTTAGGACTTCCTTCAGGGTCTCTTGTAAGGCAGGCCTGGTGGTGACAAAATCTCTAAGCATTTGCTTATCTGTAAAGGATTTTATTTCTCCTTCACTTATGAAACTTAGTTTGGCTGGATATGAAATTCTGGGTTGAAAATTCTTTTCTTTAAGAACGTTGAATATTGGCCCCCACTCTCTTCTGGCTTGTAGAGTTTCTGCCGAGAGATCTGCTGTTAGTCTGATGGGCTTCCCTTTGTGGGTAACCCGACCTTTCTCTCTGGCTGCCCTTAAGATTTTTTCCTTCATTTCAACTTTGGTGAATCTGGCAATTATGTGTCTTGGAGTTGCTCTTCTGGAGGAGTATCTTTGTGGCGTTCTCTGTATTTCCTGAATTTGAATGTTGGCCTGCCCTACTAGGTTGGGGAAGTTCTCCTGGATGATTTCCTGAAGAGTGTTTTCCAACTTGTTTCCATTTTCCCCCTCACTTTCAGGCACCCCAATCAGACGTAGATTTGGTCTTTTTACGTAATTCCATACTTCTTGCAGGCTTTGTTCATTTCTTTTTCTTCTTTTTTCTTTTGGTTTCTCTTCTCGCTTCATTTCATTCATTTGATCCTCAATTGCTGATACTCTTTCTTCCATTTGATCGAGTTGGTTACTGAAGCTTGTGCATTTGTCACGTATTTCTCGTGTCATGGTTTTCATCTCTGTCATTTCGTTTATGACCTTCTCTGCATTAATTATTCTAGCTGTCAATTCTTCCACTCTTTTTTCAAGATTTTTAGTTTCTTTGCACTGGGTACATAATTCCTCCTTTAGCTCTGAGAAGTTTGATGGACTGAAGCCTTCTTCTCTCATCTCGTCATTCTCTGACCAGCTTCGATCCGTTGCTGGCGATGGGCTGTGCTCCTTTGCAGGGGGAGATGCGCTCTTATTTTTTGAATTTCCAGCTTTTCTGCCCTGCTTCTTCCCCATCTTTGTATTTTTATCTGTCTCTGGTCTTTGATGATGGTGACGTACTGATGGGGTTTTGGTATAGGTGTCCTTCCTGTTTGATAGTTTTCCTTCTGACAGTCAGAAGGACTGTCTGTTGGTCTGTTGGAGATTGCTTGAGGTCCACTCCAGACCCTGTTTGCCTGGGTATCAACAGCAGAGGTTGCCGAAGATAGAATATTGCTGAACAGCGAGTGTACCTGTCTGATTCTTCCTTTAGAAGTTTCCTCTCAGGGGTGTACTCCACCCTGTGAGGTGTGGGGTGTCAGACTGCCCCTAGTGGGGGATTTCTCCCAGCTAGGCTACTCAGGGGTCAGGGACCCACCTGAGCAGGCAGTCTGTCCGTTCTCAGATCTCAACCTCCGCGTTGGGAGATCCACGGCTCTCCCCAAAGCTGTCAGACAGAGTCGTTCGTGTCTGCACCGGCCCCCGCTGCTTCCCCTGTTGGTCTTCAGCTGTGCGCTGTCCCCAGAGGTCGATTTTTGTGTTTCTTAATGTAGTATTCTGTTTTGTTCCATCAGGCTAACAATTTACTTACACATCAGCTCGATCCTTTCAAGACCTGTTTTTAACTTTGTTAATGTAAAATTAGTATAGGTTTTACTCTAGGGCTATAGCAGCTCTACTATCTAGGTTTTGTCTCTCTGGGACTCTACTAAATGTCAAGCATTTTTAATGATGATTCTTTACTCATCCAACCATGTTTGAGCTCTATAAATTGTTCTTTCATCACTCCCCAGTGGATGTTTTTTACTCAATAGTAGGCTCTTTCTTGGCCTCATGCTATCTTACCCTGTGTATGCACAGCGTAATATTCAGCCAAAGAATCGGTGGATTCTCCTGTGTAGATTTATAAAGCTTCCTTCTTATCAGAGCTCCTTTATCCCCACTACCTTGCCCTGCACAGTTTAGCTGCCTCTGTGGCCTGGAAGTCAGATCTCTGGCTTCATCTTGGTGAGATTACTATGTTCCATTTGATGCCCACTCCCAGAAATTTTCTCTAGGTAAAAATGCAGATGATCATTTTGCTTAGCTCATTTGTTTTTCTCCTCTCAGAAATTCCAGTCCCTCATTGCCTACTGCCCAACATCTTTAACCATAATTTGTTGTCAAATTTTCTAGTTACTGAAGGGAAGGGCATAGTTGGGTAGTAGTTACATCCTCAGGCCCAAAGCCAAAGTCCCTTGAATTGTGTTGTAAGAAAACTAAAGAGCTTGGTAAACTGGGTGAAAAGTCTGGATTTTCTCTATGAAAACAAGGAAGCCCCACCAGGGCTCCAGGCAGGGAAGAGAAATGAAATTACTCTATTTTAAAAATATCAGTCTGTTACAATAAGAATGGATTACAGATGAGAAATAATGGAAGCAAATAGATCAGTTAGAAGGTCACTTCAGTATTCCAGACAACATATTGTAGTCTTAGACTTTTTTTTTTTTTTTTTTTTTTTTTTTTTTGGCTGCCAGTGGTGCGATCTGGGCACATTGCAACCTCTGCCTCCCAGGTTTAAGTGATTCTCCTGCCTCAGCCTCCTGAGTAGCTGGGATTATAGTCACCTGCTACTATGCCTGGCTAATTTTTGTATTTTTAGTACAGATGGGGTTTCACCATGTTAAAAAGGCAGGTCTCGAACTCCTGACCTGAAGTGTTCTGCCTGCCTCGGCCTCCCAAAGTGCCAGAATTACAGGCATGAGCCACTGTGCTTGGCCGGCTTAGACTTCCTAATAGTGGTGGTAATGAAGAAAAATGATGATAGTTGAGAAAAAAATTGCTGATAGTTTCTATGTGGAAAATAAGGGAAAGGAAAAACTCAAAAATGATTCTCAGGTTTTTGTTAGCCAACTAAATGGAGGGTGGTGCCATCTACTGAAATACTGTTGTATGTATTTCTATATAAAATAAGAACTGTATTTTATGAACATACTTAGTTTACTAGGACAGCAATAAAGTATCACAGACCAGGTGGCTTAAACAATAGAAATATATTGTCTCACAGTTCTGAAGACATTCCTTCTGAGGGTTGTGAGACAAGAATCTCTTCCTGTCCTCTCTGCTTGGCCATTTTCTCCCTATGCCTTTCTACATTGTCCTCCCTCTATTCATGTCTCTGTGTCCAAATTTCCCCTTCTGCTAAGGACACCAGTTCTATTGTATTAGGGCCCCTTCTAATGACTTCAATGTAACTTGATTACCTCTAGAATGAACCTATCTTTGAATAAGGCCATATTCTTAATACTAGTAGGACAGTCTTCACCATATGAATTTGGAGGAGCACAATTCAATTCATAACAATAGATAATTCTGGAAAAAAAGACCCAAAGCTGAAATGTTTCTAATTAATGACACTTTATAAGATATTCAAACATATGGACACAGATGGCAATAAAAATTTTTTCCCAAGGTCTGCAGAATACAAAATGTAATATATATATATAAATATTCACTACAATGTTAAAATTTTGTACATGATTTTATATATGACTGTATGATATTTCTAAGTCATAATGTGTGGTGTATATATGTGTATAACAATAATTGACTCAAATGTCTCTTGTTAATGTTCTTGGTGATTTATGCTAACACTAGATTTCCAAAAGCATATTTAAAAAATTGTCTCAGCAAGGGATTTGTATTGGGATGCATAATGAACTAAGATAGCATAATTCAGGTGAAGAGAAGAAAAAGCAGGTCTTGAATACAAAAGGAAAAAATAACTAACAATTCTATATGATAGCAAACAAGGAAATGGTTTCATGAGCAGAGTCTTTACATAATGAAAATAGATATACAAATGGGAGAAAAAATATTTCATGCTTGGTAGTAATAAATACATGGGAATGAAGAACACTCAGAAAAAGAGACCACACAAGGAAAAATGTCACTAAATGAAAATGTGTCTCCCAATCTTCAATGAGGGGGTGGTAGGTTTTTGAACTAATACAAAGAAGTGATGATTAGCCCTATAAATTTTTCTTATACATTGAAGCTGTAATATAAATAAATATCTTGAGAGCAGACAATACCCTAATATGTTTTACATATGTTCTGATTTTAAGTTATTACAGATAATAACTTTATATACTTAAAACTCCTCATTATCATTAGTTTGTTATTCATTGAGCCAAAAATCTTGTGAGATTTCCCAATTTAGAGAACAGAGAAGCAAGACAGGAAAGCATGAATTCATTGCTAAATCAAATACAGAATCAGGTCTCTACAATGTCAATACAGAGCTTTATGTTTAAGATTCTCATTCCAGGATTTAGCTCACCCAGACATTTTTTCCCATTATATGTTTTCAATCACTTTATATTAAGTGTGCTTTTAAAAACATATTACTGTGGAAGTATATAGTAAATTCTATCCTTCCAAGCCTATTTTTTAAATTCCAAGAACTTTGAGGTATTCATGTTTCCTCAATCAAAGACCCAGCTCTTTGGAAATAAGAAAGAAGATCTTGTGTTATACATATACCATGAGCTTAAATTAAATATTCCAAAATTATTTAGCTGTACGTATGCTGTTTCATTTGATTCTCACAACAACTTTTGAACAAAGGTATCATTTTTTTATATTTCAGAAAGAAATTCAGAAGATTGAGTAATTTGCACAAAAGAAGCCAGTTCGAACTAAGGAGAACTTAAATTAAACCAATGTATTAGGATAAAGGCAATGCCACAAAGACAAGGAGGCTTATTTTCCTTTTATCCTTTTCCCTGCCCCAATCAAAATCAGTGACTTAAAGAAGATCAAATCTACTTTTCTCATATAATAATCCAGAGGTGAATGGTTCATGAATAGCAGGATGACTTGCATCCTTAAAGCCTATTTTCTACTCTTAGTTCAAGATTTCAATTGTCTCCTTTACTCAGTCATAAGGAAGGGGAAAAGAGAGGGTACTAACAATTGCTTTATTTGTAAGTGTTTTATTCTTAATAGGGCTATACTCCAGCTCATAGTCCAAGAACCAGAACATGATCATACCTAATTGTGACAGAAAAAAATCTAGTTGTAGGCCATGTATTGAGGAATGAAATATAATCGAAGTTTATTAGTAGATGCAGAATGTGTTAAGTACAATAATTTAGAGAAACCCGTGGGGATCAGCCAGATGATGTGCCAAAAAAAAATATGGCAATAAGGAGGAGACTAAATAGTATCTACTTCTTTGCAAAATGAGAATTTCACGAACTAAGAACTTGATTGAGCACATATCAAGTAAAAATGGAGTAAATGCTGTCCTTCACATGCACCATTCCCAGTTACCTAGCAAATATGTTTCCCCAGCAAATATGTTTCCCTTCTTGTGGTAATGATATTATATTCAGAATATTTTATACATATAGATTATAGCGAACAGAAGAGGATTAACAAGTGAACTCCTTGTTGGAAGAAGATCTGGGGAGGGTTTTGAGAGAGGCATTAGCATCTGGCAAATGATATGACAGGTAACAAGGGACTTAATTGTAGATAAAAGAGACCTTCTTGCATTCTGCAGAATTGTTAAAATGCCCTATGACTAGCTCATGGTCCAAACAAATGTAGGCTTTTGCATTTGCAACTAAGAATGGCTTTAAGATTAAGTTCTGGCCAACAAGATATAATTAAAAGTTTTACCTTAGTCCTCTAATATAGCTCCTTTAAAGAACTACAGATGATTGTTGCATGCCCGTTTTTGCTATGCTCCCCTTCCTGCTAATTAACTGGACAGCTGATGTAATGGATGGACCTCTAGCAGCCATATTAAACCATTAGGCAACCATAGGAATGGAAACCACATGTTAAGGTTGAGAAAGGCAGAATGGAAAGAGACAAATTTAGACCCTGAGGAGCTGCCATGCCAGTTCTGACCTGTCTTCACACCTATCTTACTTGAGAGATTATTGCTCAAGTCACTTTTCCAAGTTACTGTTAAATGTGTGGAATTTAATCATAATACAATATAGATAAACTCTTTTCATTAGATTATTATAGGGTAGATCAGAGGGAAGGGAATCCAATAAATTAAAGATTCTACAAAGCCAATGGTAATTATTTAAAAGTTTACCAAGGCCCATATTATTGTAACTTGTTATATTTTCTAGATTTTACATGTGTGATATATTGTTGAGCTTACTCAAGTGCTAATTTATATTCTTAAGTTTTCTTCTTTGAGGTATAATTCTCACTCTTCAGAGGCATTATTATGATGCCTACTTTTCAACATCATTACAGAAATAAAAGATAAAAATTGGCAGGGAAAATGTTCATAAAAGACTTTTTTTTTTTATTAAGGCTGGGCATGGTGGCTCACCGCCTGTAACTCTAGCACTTTGAGGGGCTGAGGCAGGCAGGTCACTTGAGGTCAGGAGTTCGAGACCAACCTGGTCAATATGGCAAAACCCTGTCTCTACTAAAAGTAACAAAAATTAGCCAGATGTGGTGGCATACACCTGTGGTTCTAGCTACTCAGAAGGCAGAGAGAGGAGAATCACTTGAACCAGGATGTAGAGGTTGCAGTGAGCCGAGATCACACCCCTGCACTCCAGCATAAGTGACAGAGCGAGACTCTGTCTCAAGCAAACAAATAAAATAAAAATTCTTTTTAATTGAGAAGAAAGTGTTTTATTTATTTTGTTTTGTGTGTATTGTTGTAGGTGATTACTTGCTGACTGTTTTGTTTCAGAAATAATTGAGGAACCAACCTTATCAGATTTTATAAAACATAAAATTACAATTTCTTAAAAGAATTATTTTATTCAGAAAGTATAATTCTGAAGGAACTGTAATATTTGTGAACAAAGAACTCAATTGGATTCTCATTGTCCAAATATGACACACACTTCTCGAACATCTTTCAGTCCTCAAAGTAAACACTGAGATAATGTGACATTATTATGTCCACAAACTGCAAATACCTGAAAACTTTATAAGAGAGGGGGAATAAAACATTTGATCTCCAGTGGCATATGTTTTGAATTATACAACATGAATTAAATGTTTGCAAACAACTTTGAATAAGTAAAAGAGGTTGGGAAATGAAACAATATAATCTGCACTGTAAAAACATACATATCCTAAGGCTGAAGAAAAACATTTTCCTTTTTTTGTACCATAGCAGAAATACTTGATGTAGGAGGTGAGTTTTTTGCCATTGGTGTTTTTTCCTTGCTCCGTTCTCACAAGTGGTTTATTTTCTATAATGTACATCCTCCTCCTCACCACAAAAGATACAGTCAGTGCATTTCAACAGCTTGAAGAAATTACCTTCTCTCCTGCATTCAATTCAAAATTTTTCTCTTTCTTCTTTCTTCCTCTTTCCTATTTAGAGTCATGTGTTACGAAATTGGCAACTGCTAGCAAGAAATAAGCATCTTGATCATCTTATTAGGTCTAAAAACTGGTCAAAGTCACTTGAGTTTGAGTTGTTTCCCACATTGTCATCAGGAGATGCCCCAGCCAGAAGCACACCCAGTAGTGATCTCCCCAACTGGCTACTTAACAATTCTCTCCTGTACTTTCCTTTTGCTATGTGTCCTGTCCTCAAAATATCTTCTCAAAGTTCCACCTCAGAAACATTTTGAAAAACTACTTTATCCAATAAAATTCAGGAAGTACAAAAGTTAAGGTTCTCACAACATCCATAACTCACACATATTGCACAGGTTGTATAGATTAAGCTTGAATTTTTACCTCTTAACCTGTGATCAAAAATATTATATGCATTCAATGTTGAAGAGCTAATGTTTCTCTGATATTCTATAACACCCAAAGTTTCTACTAAAATTTAGTCGTTATGTTCTTTCAACATTCAAATTAAAAACAACATTTTAGGATTAGCAGTTAGTTCATCTATATCTATGACCCCTTTTTCCAACACAAAAAAGGTAGTGAAAAAAAATTGTTTTTCAAAGTACTATTCCAGTGTTGTTCCTGAGTATTTGCTTGACTAAGAGTAGGTATTTTTTTTTTTTTTTTTTTTTTTTTTTTTTTTTTTTTTTTTAATTATACTTTAAGTTCTAGGGTACATGTGCATAACGTGCAGGTTTGTTACATATGTATACTTATGCCATGTTGGTGTGCTGCACCCATCAACTCGTCAGCACCCATCAATTCATCATTTATATCATGTATAACTCCCCAATGCAATCCCTCCCTCCTCCCCCCTCCCCATGATAGACCCCAGTGTGTGATGTTCCCCTTCCCGAGTCCAAGTGATCTCATTGTTCAGTTCCCACCTATGAGTGAGAACATGCGGTGTTTGGTTTTCTGTTCTTGTGATAGTTTGCTAAGAATGATGGTTTCCAGCTGCATCCATGTCCCTACAAAGGACGCAAACTCATCCTTTTTTATGGCTGCATAGTATTCCATGGTGTATATGTGCCACATTTTCTTAATCCAGTCTGTCACAGATGGACATTTGGGTTGATTCCAAGTCTTTGCTATTGTGAATAGTGCCGCAATAAACATACGTGTGCATGTGTCTTTGTAGTAGACTAATTTATAATCCTTTGGGTATATACCCAGTAGTGGGATGGCTGGGTCATATGGTACATCTAGTTCTAGATCCTTGAGGAATTGCCATACTGTTTTCCATAATGGTTGAACTAGTTTACAATCCCACCAACAGTGTAAAAGTGTTCCTATTTCTCCACATCCTCTCCAACACCTGTTGTTTCCTGACTTCTTAATGATTGCCATTCTAACTGGTGTGAGATGGTATCTCATTGTGGTTTTGATTTGCATTTCTCTGATGGCCAGTGATGATGAGCATTTTTTCATGTGTCTGTTGGCTGTATGAATATCTTCTTTTGAGAAATGTCTGTTCATATCCTTTCCCCACTTTTTGATGGGGTTGTTTGTTTTTTTCTCGTATATTTGTTTGAGTTCTTTGTAGATTCTGGATATTAGCCCTTTGTCAGATGAGTAGGTTGCAAAAATTTTCTCCCATTCTGTAGGTTGCCTGTTCACTCTGATGGTAGTTTCTTTTGCTGTGCAAAAGCTCTTTAGTTTAATTAGATCCCATTTGTCAATTTTGGCTTTTGCTGCCGTTGCTTTTGGTGTTTTAGACATGAAGTCCTTGCCCATGCCTATGTCCTGAATGGTACTACCTAGATTTTCTTCTAGGGTTTTGATGGTATTAGGTCTAACATTTAAGTCTCTAATCCATCTTGAATTAATCTTCGTATAAGGGGTAAGGAAAGGATCCAGTTTCAGCTTTCTACTTATGGCTAGCCAATTTTCCCAGCACCATTTATTAAATAGGGAATCCTTTCCCCATTTCTTGTTTCTCTCAGGTTTGTCAAAGATCAGATGGCTGTAGATGTGCGGTATTATTTCTGAGGACTCTGTTCTGTTCCATTGGTCTATAGCTCTGTTTTGGTACCAGTACCATGCTGTTTTGGTTACTGTAGCCTTGTAGTATAGTTTGAAGTCAGGTAGCGTGACGCCTCCAGCTTTGTCCTTTTGACTTAGGATTGTCTTGGCAATGCGGGCTCTTTTTTGGTTCCATATGAACTTTAAAGCAGTTTTTTCCAATTCTGTGAAGAAAGTCATTGGTAGCTTGATGGGGATGGCATTGAATCTATAAATAACCTTGGGGAGTATGGCCATTTTCACGATATTGATTCTTCCTATCCATGAGCATGGTATGTTCTTCCATTTGTTTGTGTCCTCTTTGATTTCACTGAGCAGTGGTTTGTAGTTCTCCTTGAAGAGGTCCTTTACATCCCTTGTAAGCTGGATTCCTAGGTATTTTATTCTCTTTGAGGCAATTGTGAATGGAAGTTCATTCCTGATTTGGCTCTCTGCTTGTCTGTTGCTGGTGTATAAGAATGCTTGTGATTTTTGCACATTAATTTTGTATCCTGAGACTTTGCTGAAGTTGCTTATCAGCTTAAGGAGATTTTGGGCTGAGACGATGGGGTTTTCTAAATATACAATCATGTCATCTGCAAACAGGGACAATTTGACTTCTTCTTTTCCTAACTGGATACCCTTTATTTCTTTCTCTTGCCTGATTGCCCTAGCCAGAACTTCCAACACTATGTTGAATAGGAGTGGTGAGAGAGGGCATCCCTGTCTTGTGCCAGTTTTCAAAGGGAATTTTTCCAGTTTTTGCCCATTCAGTATGATATTAGCTGTGGGTTTGTCATAAATAGCTCTTATTATTTTGAGGTACGTTCCATCAATACCGAATTTATTGAGCGTTTTTAGCATGAAGGGCTGTTGAATTTTGTCAAAAGCCTTTTCTGCATCTATTGAGACAATCATGTGGTTCTTGTCTTTGGTTCTGTTTATATGCTGGATTACGTTTATTGATTTGCGAATGTTGAACCAGCCTTGCATCCCAGGGATGAAGCCCACTTGATCATGGTGGATAAGCTTTTTGATGTGCTGCTGAATCCGGTTTGCCAATATTTTATTGAGGATTTTTGCATCAATGTTCATCAGGGATATTGGTCTAAAATTCTCTTTTTTGTTGTGTCTCTGCCAGGCTTTGGTATCAGGATGATGTTGGCCTCATAAAATGAGTTAGGGAGGATTCCCTCTTTTTCTATTGATTGGAATAGTTTCAGAAGGAATGGTACCAGCTCCTCCTTGTACCTCTGGTAGAATTCAGCTGTGAATCCATCTGGTCCTGGACTTTTTTTGGTGGGTAGGCTATTAATTGTTGCCTCAATTTCAGAGCCTGCTATTGGTCTATTCAGGGATTCAACTTCTTCCTGGTTTAGCCTTGGGAGAGTGTAAGTGTCCAGGAAATTATCCATTTCTTCTAGATTTTCTAGTTGATTTGCGTAGAGGCGTTTATAGTATTCTCTGATGGTAGTTTGTATTTCTGTGGGGTCAGTGGTGATATCCCCTTTATCATTTTTTATTGCATCTATTTGATTCCTCTCTCTTTTTTCTTTATTAGCCTTGCTAGCGGTCTGTCAATTTTGTTGATCTTTTCAAAAAACCAACTCCTGGATTCATTGATTTTTTGGAGGGTTTTTTGTGTCTCTATCTCCTTCAGTTCTGCTCTGATCTTAGTTATTTCTTGCCTTCTGCTAGCTTTTGAATGTGATTGCTCTTGCCTCTCTAGTTCTTTTAATTGTGATGTTAGAGTGTCAATTTTAGATCTTTCCTGCTTTCTCTTGTGGGCATTTAGTGCTATAAATTTCCCTCTACACACTGCTTTAAATGTGTCCCAGAGATTCTGGTATGTTGTATCTTTGTTCTCATTGGTTTCAAAGAACATCTTTATTTCCGCTTTCATTTCGTTATGTACCCAGTAGTCATTCAGGAGCAGGTTGTTCAGTTTCCATGTAGTTGAGCGGTTTTGATTGAGTTTCTTAGTCCTGAGTTCTAGTTTGATTGCACTGTGGTCTGAGAGACAGTTTGTTATAATTTCTGTTCTTTTACATTTGCTGAGGAGTACTTTACTTCCAATTATGTGGTCAATTTTGGAATAAGTGCGATGTGGTGCTGAGAAGAATGTATATTCTGTTGATTTGGGGTGGAGAGTTCTATAGATGTCTATTAGGTCCGCTTGGTGCAGAGATGAGTTCAATTCCTGGATATCCTTGTTAACTTTCTGTCTCGTTGATCTGTCTAATGTTGACAGCGGAGTGTTGAAGTCTCCCATTATTATTGTATGGGAGTCTAAGTCTCTTTGTAAGTCTCTAAGGACTTGCTTTATGAATCTGGGTGCTCCTGTATTGGGTGCATATATATTTAGGAGAGTTAGCTCTTCCTGTTGAATTGATCCCTTTACCATTATGTAATGGCCTTCTTTGTCTCTTTTGATCTTTGATGGTTTAAAGTCTGTTTTATCAGAGACTAGGATTGCAACCCCTGCTTTTTTTTGTTCTCCATTTGCTTGGTAGATCTTCCTCCATCCCTTTATTTTGAGCCTATGTATGTCTCTGCATGTGAGATGGGTCTCCTGAATACAGCAGACTGATGGGTCTTGACTCTTTATCCAGTTTGCCAGTCTGTGTCTTTTAATTGGAGCATTTAGTCCATTAACATTTAAGGTTAATATTGTTATGTGTGAACTTGATCCTGCCATTATGATATTAACTGGTTATTTTGCTCGTTAGTTGATGCAGTTTCTTCCTAGCCTCGATGGTCTTTACATTTTGCCAAGTTTTTGCGATGGCTGGTACCGGTTGTTCCTTTCCATGTTTAGGGCTTCCTTCAGGGTCTCTTGTAAGGCAGGCCTGGTGGTGACAAAATCTCTAAGCATTTGCTTATCTGTAAAGGATTTTATTTCTCCTTCACTTATGAAACTTAGTTTGGCTGGATATGAAATTCTGGGTTTAAAATTCTTTTCTTTAAGAACGTTGAATATTGGCCCCCACTCTCTTCTGGCTTGTAGAGTTTCTGCCGAGAGATCTGCTGTTAGTCTGATGGGCTTCCCTTTGTGGGTGACCCGACCTTTCTCTCTGGCTGCCCTTAAGATTTTTTCCTTCATTTCAACTTTGGTGAATCTGGCAATTATGTGTCTTGGAGTTGCTCTTCTGGAGGAGTATCTTTGTGGCGTTCTCTGTATTTCCTGAATTTGAATGTTGGCCTGTCCTACTAGGTTGGGGAAGTTCTCCTGGATGATATCCTGAAGAGTGTTTTCCAACTTGGTTCCATTTTCCCCCTCACTTTCAGGCACCCCAATCAGACGTAGATTTGGTCTTTTTACGTAATCCCATACTTCTTGCAGGCTTTGCTCATTTCTTTTTCTTCTTTTTTCTTTTGGTTTCTCTTCTCGCTTCATTTCATTCATTTGATCTTCAATCGCTGATACTCTTTCTTCCAGTTGATCGAGTCGGTTACTGAAGCTTGTGCATTTGTCACGTATTTCTCGTGTCATGGTTTTCATCTCTGTCATTTCGTTTATGATCTTCTCTGCATTAATGAGTCTAGCTGTCAATTCTTCCACTCTTTTTTCAAGATTTTTAGTTTCTTTGCACTGGGTACGTAATTCCTCCTTTAGCTCTGATAAGTTTGATGGACTGAAGCCTTCTTCTCTCCTCTCGTCCAAGTCATTCTCTGACCAGCTTTGATCCGTTGCTGGTGATGGGCTGCGCTCCTTTGCAGGGGGAGATGCGCTCTTATTTTTTGAATTTCCAGCTTTTCTGCCCTGCTTCTTCCCCATCTTTGTGGTTTTATCTGTCTCTGGTCTTTGATGATGGTGACGAACTGATGGGGTTTTGGTATAGGTGTCCTTCCTGTTTGATAGTTTTCCTTCTGACAGTCAGAAGGACTCTCTGTTGGTCTGTTGGAGATTGCTTAAGGTCCACTCCAGACCCTGTTTGCCTGGGTATCAGCAGCAGAGGTTGCCGAAGATAGAATATTGCTGAACAGCGAGTGTACCTGTCTGATTCTTCCTTTGGAAGTGTCCTCTCAGGGGTGTACTCCACCCTGTGAGGTGTGGGGTGTCAGACTGCCCCTAGTGGGGGATTTCTCCCAGCTAGGCTACTCAGGGGTCAGGGACACACCTGAGCAGGCAGTCTGTCCGTTCTCAGATCTCAACCTCCGCGTTGGGAGATCCGCGGCTCTCCCCAAAGCTGTCAGACAGAGTCGTTCGCGTCTGCACCGGCTCCCGCTACTTCCCCTGTTGGTCTTCAGCTGTGCGCTGTCCCCAGAGGTGGAGACTACAGAGACAGGCAGGCTTCCTTGAGCTGCTGTGAGCTCCACCCAGTTCGAGCTTCCCAGCGGCTTTGTTTACCTACTTAAGCCTCAGCAATGGCGGGCGCCCCTCCCCCAGCCTCGCTGCTGCCTTGCGGATAGATCGCGGCAGACTGCTGTGTTAGCAGTGAGGGAGGCTTCGTGGGCGTGGGACCCTCCCGGCCAGGTGTGGGATATATTCTCCTGGAATGCCTGTATGCTTACAGCGCAGTATTGGGGTGGGAGTTACCCGATTTTCCAGGTGTTGTGTGTCTCAGTTCCCCTGGCTAGGAAAACGGATCCCCTTCCCCCTTGCGCTTCCAGGTGAGGCGATGCCTCGCCCTGCTTCAGCTCTCGCTGGTCAGGCTGCAGCAGCTGACCAGCACCGATTGTCCGGCACTCCCTAGTGAGATGACCCCAGTACCTCAGTTGAAAATGCAGAAATCACCGGTCTTCTGTGTCGCTCGCGCTGGGAGTTGGAGACTGGAGTTGTTCCTATTCGGCCATCTTGCTCCAAGAGTAGGTATTTTTATAAGCAGTGGTTTGTTTTTGTTTTTTAAATAAAGATCATAGGTGTTTTGAGTCTCACACCAAAAAAAGAAAAATTTTTCTCCTATCCTTACCTCGAAAACAAATTTCAAAATGCAGATTTTATGTTACTATAATGTACAGTGTCTAATTTCAATGTCTGTTTTTCTTCCAATATGCCTTATTTGACCTGTCCTCAAGGAGCATAAAACATTTTCACAGTTCTGGGAACTGCTCTTAGTATTATAGGATGAAAACACTGAAGTGAAATATGTGGTATCATATAAATAAAGTAATTTTTCAAACTTCTTCTGTCCCTTATGTACTCCTTCTATCATATATTTTATGAATATATAAATTTATTTTTTTATTTTAATGAAATACATTTTCCTAAAAAGATAACTAATGGTTTACAACAATTAAAAATGTTGTCTTATAAAAAAGGTAATACTTGAGACTTAATTAAAATTTGTAAATTTGAAAATATAGCTTTCTGCCTACCAAATTGACAAAGATTTTCAAAATGTATGCTAAGTTGTGTTGAGGACATTGTAGAAAATTTGATATTCTCAAACATTGCTGCTAGAAAGTAATTGCTCTAGTTTTTTCAGGTGGCAATTTTCTAATTTCTATTAGAAAAGTGGATAAATGAATTGTGGTATAATCACATCTTTTAATATTATATAACAACTAAAGATCATACTTCTAAAGAATATTTAATAGGTAAGTTCTTATACTATAACTTCATAAGTGAAAAATGCAGGATACAGGCTGGTCATGGTGGTTCACACCTGTAATCTCAGCACTTTGGGAGGCCGAGGCAGGTGGATTGCCTGAGGTCTGGAGTTCGAGACCAGCCTGGCTAACATGGTGAAACCCCATCTCTACTAAAAATACAAAAAAATTAGCTAGGTGTGGTAGCGCATGCCTGTAGTGTCAGCTGCTTGGGAGGCTGAGGTAGGAGACTTGCCTGGAGGTGGAGGTTGCAGTGAGCTGAGATCACACCACTGCACTCCAGCCTGGGCAACAGAACAAGACACTGTCTGAAAAAAAAAAAAAAAATGCAAGATACAAAGCTGTATATAGATTATAGCCAACTTTATTTTTCTGTAGTGTTTGCAAAAATTACCACAATAAGTGCCTTTCATATTGATGACCTTTGAATCATGTCTTCCCATCTGACTCTGAACTTGGCCATAAGACTTGCTGTGGCCAACTAGGCATTAGCTCATGTGAAGAAAGCAAAGGCTTAGTAAGTGTTGGCATGTGTAAATTCACCCTCATACTGCTCTTTGGAACTCTGAGACCACCATGTAAAGAAGCCTGAGATCATGTTCAGGAAAGGGGGAGGCTCTATGTAGCAGAGACAAGCTGTCCCAGCTGCTGCTCCTGGAACAACCAGCAGCCAGTGCCCAGCATAGGAATGAGGTCACCCAAGGGAGACCAGTCACCTGTCAACTTGCCAGTAGATTGAAAGAGTTGTGAGCTAAATGACTCTTTTGTTTTTATTGTTGTTTTTAAGCCACTAGGTAACAAAGCAAAAACTAGATAGTAAGATGACTACAGACATTGATCATTTCCTTTCAAGCCTTCTAAGTTTTCTAAATAGAATATAATTAGTGTGACCTTTGTTTATAATCAGAAGATTATTTTAATTTATAATGAGCAAAAAAAATAGATCCAAACAGATCAACTAAAAATGGTTGAAGAAAAATTAGAAAAAAATGAGTTATATTTCTTATGAGTCCTCCTCGGTCATTGGCTTTCCCATAGAGCAGTGTGGTCAAATCTGGGAATGCTTTTTTATTAAACTGTTATTTATATATTTTCTTTTTGGTTTCATCCCAATGAGTGGTTTTATCATAGTTCATCTCTGTGGTATTGGTGTCAGTAACAGACAAGTTTAAAGTCACCATTAAAAGTCTCATTACAAAAATCATTAGGCAGAAAATGACTAACCTATTATCTTCTTTTGTTAAAAAAATTCCATCATACTAGCATTTAATTATAGAATATTTTCAAGAAAATACCATCAGAAAATCAACTATTGTGTAATTTTTATCATTTAGCATATGCTTAATGTAGATTTTATAGAAATTGAGATTAACTGATGATTACAACCAAAATTCACAAATATCAATACAGGTTCTGTGTAATATGTATGTTTAAAAAAGACACACTGTCTTTTTATAAAAGTAACTAGACAAAAAACAAATTTTACTTTAAAAACTTTACCTTTTACAGAGTAAAATATTTATTTGGTAGAGGTAATTTAATAGCTAATCAATAAATTCAGTTTTTATTTGGTAGACAGAATTCAGCAGATATTAGAAGATAGTTGGTAAACTGCTGCACATGATACTAGATCAACACATATGCTAAGTGACAAGGAAGAAGAACAGTGGGGAGGGGAAGGAAAAATTCCAGTGCAGACGGTGACATTCTGTGAACCTTCTTATAATTGACCCCACATATTCACACTGCTTCCTCCACTGTCCATCCCACATTCCATCCCTCACATATAAAACATTAGTAAAATTCTCCTGAAACTATCCAGTGCTTGATATGGGAGAAACTCTTCAATAAAACTGGATTAAATAACTGTGTGTTACACAAAGGTAAAGTGGCAGATCCAGATGCAGAAGCCAGATGGACAGTGACATCTGCAAGGCACATCCACATGCAATAGCATGCTCAATGAGCTAACTGCAGGTGCAAACACAAAACTCACTAGTCCCCAAACTAGCCTCTTCTTTGCATCAACAACACGGTGGAATCAGCTCACTACAACTTGTCCTTTCCTGACTCTTTTCTCCAAGCAGGGAAAAGGAAAAAACAGCCAAGCTGAAAAAAGTCTCTGGGGAGGAGAAGACCAAGGGGAACGTTAGGAAGCACAAAAAGTTTTCTTGGGCAGCTTCTCCAACTTGTGCTTGCTCAGTGGCATGCTCCTCCTCCCCCATGACCTGTGTCCCTGCCACTCTGGCACAGTGATTTTTTTGTCCTATTTTTGCCTCATTTCCCCACCCACATCAACTGGAAGTCTTGACCCTTCAGTTCTCAGTGCTGGCAAAATGATTTATGTTAAATTTTTGTGCTTTTCTGGGAAATCATTTTTCCCCCTGTTGTTCCTAAATACCCATACTGTTAGGCATGCTCCAGCTGCTTCTTGATGAAAGAAAGCTTCCAGATAGATGCTTACTTGCTGAAAACTGAATCCAAAAAAGCTGACACCAGCATCCTTAGACTAACAGCAAGCCAAAAATTAAACTTTCTCTTCCCTGAACTATGGCCAAGTCCCTCTCACAGTTTGAAAATTCTTAAAACCCCCAGATCCAGACCTTGTGTGTTGGAAACTGCACCATTTAGTCACTGGGTCCCCAGTAGAAACCTAACTTAGGTCAGTGGGATAAAGTTTGCCTTCCTCCTAGCCCTCTGTAGATGGACCTGCTTGACACCCTGAGTAGCAAGGCCACTAGTAAACCTTTATACTCCACCCATACACACCGATCCCTTTACAACCCAAATGGCTACCCCAGCTGGCCTCAGAAATATTTATATAACTGTATGAATTTACTGTGAGCTAACTTTATGGTAGTCACTTGTTCTAAGAAATTCACATGTATTAGCATCCTTACAATAGCCTCATGAAGTAGGTATGATTTTGAAGACAGCAAAGCAGAAAATTAGAGGAGCTAAATAATTTTTCCAAGACTCCCTCAGAGATGAAGTGTCAGTGATGGGATTTGAAACCCAGGTATTTTCCCCAAATACAATACTGATTCAACTGCTTCATCTCACAGTTAAAAACTAAAGGTCCTAATTGTATAAAAATGTGTTAAAAGAAACATGGCCATTTTAAATATGTGTTGAGATATGTCTCAAATACTGGAAGCTTTAATATGTCTGCGTTATTGAAATAAGATTTACAGAACTATAAAAGCCAAGATTAAACCCAAACCCACTTTTTGTTTCCTGATCCATGATGCTTTTTTTTTTTTTTTTTTTTTTTTTTTTTTGTCACCAATGCATATTTATTTTCCAGCTCATGGAACATGCTCAGGATAGATTTGTTGAATGATTAAATGAATTATGTTTGAATAATTTGATTTAATGCCATTCAATTCCTGCAGGAACTTTGAGTTGACAAACTTGATTCCAAAGAGTCTCTGCTCTTTTACAACGGTTAGGCTGCATAATTGCTGTTCAAACAGCATGGCCATTTGGTCAGAACTTTAAAAGTCCTTGGGAATGTGGTATCAAAAAGTGCTAATGTGGACACTGTGATTGTGTGGCTATCTTGAAGTGATATATATGCTCCTTAGGTGTCTGTTAGAACCAGCCCTGCCAAATAGGAATGTTTATTCCTGCTCTGTATGCCCTTTTCTCAACCACATAGCAACATTACTTAACAGCTCTCTAAACAGTTTTAAGAGACTTAGTTCTGCTCTCCCAGACCACAGGGAAGGAAGCCATGCTCCTTGGGCAGAAAAACCTTTCACATGTTCTTTACTCTCCAGTCTCACCATAAGTCACTCTGGGTTGTTCCTTCGTCACCCACAGGAGCATGTTGCTCACGCGCAGCCCTTCCCTGCTCAAATTTGCATTGCCTTGTAAAGTCCAAATTTCTCTTAACTGCATCATGCCATGCACTATAAATCACATTTGCATCCCATTTAAAGCATAAACCACAATAGACACTGAAGAACAAAAGGAACCACAAGCCCAGCTTTTTTTGACAAAACTCCCACACATTGATAATTGGAAGCACATAAATATGTACACAGATGAGGTCTGAAATTGCTGCCATGCCTTAGGTTACGTGTCTCTGCCTCATTCACTTTCAATTCTGCCACCAAATCTCCTAGAAGAGTATGAAGGGCAAGAAAAGACTAACAGAGTGAATATAGTCATTAATAACTTAACTGAACATTTTAAAATAACTTTAAAAGTGTAATTGAATTGTTTGCAACCCTGAATAAATGCTTGAGGGGATGAAAACCCCATTCTTCATGATGTGCTTATTTCACACTGCATGCCTGTGTCAAAAAATCTCATGTACCCCATAAATATATACACCTACTGTGTACCCACAAAAATTAAAAATGAAAACAAGACTAACAAAAAGCTTTCTAGAAGCAATAGAAATGAAAACAAATAACATGGATTGCCAGACAAATTGTGTTTCTGGAGTCTTCACTTAACCATGATTGTGTTCTTTCTGGGTGCTTGATGGCATAGAACTCCCATTATTAGAATTTAAACTTTAAGTTGGTTCTAAAACAATACCTGGTTACTAATAGGTTAAGTATATCTTTGGGTAAATAAGATTTATTTAAGAAGTCCAAATTATTTTAAGAACTATAAAAAAATAATTTTGCCCCCCAGCTTATATAAACAGCTCCAATGAATAGTGTAGAATTTTCTGTGTGTGTTTAATTACCCATCAAAATTCCATGGTTCTAAACTAGACCAAATTCCTTTACAATATGGTCTCTAAATTTAATTACTATTTAAGGTGCCAATCTAATGGAAAGTGAAAGGCCTTTCACTATGATGTGAAGCAGCTGATTCTGATTTGCTGCTGGAAACAATTTTTTCTCTTATATACACATAAGTATATTACACAGCCAATAGACTCTCTACTTTAGGGTGATTTTAACTTCCTAATAACTAGAGATAACTAACATTGTCTCCCGTTAAAAGTCAGTAAGAAGGCAAAATTAATTCTTGCAGATGACCGTCCTCCAGGGAACAATCTAAATATTAGCACAGGTCAACTTCTATGTCTGAATTGTCAGAAACTGCTTAAACTGATAATGACTTGCCACAAGAGGTTGAATGAGTGTCTGACTTGAAATAGCCTGGCAGCAAAAGTAGGATTTTAATTAGATTATCAGAGAGTTATTTGTTAAATTTTGGAATGCTGACAAATTTTTAAAAGCCCTTCTAATCTGGAGATAATTACCTTTAATCATTAAACTTGTTCTTGATTAAGAATTTGAAAATGAACCTGTTAAGCCTTCAGCAAAATAGTAAGCCCAATAAAACACTGAAAATAATGCTGCCAAGCTACCAGGAAACTCAAACCACTACTAGTCCTAGAATGTGCACAACTGGTGGAAATTAATGCTCAAAAAGAGACCAATGCATCTTGAATGAATTCTGACCTTGGGTAAGCTTTTGAGACCTGATTCTGAAAAATCAAAAGAAAGATATATACTTGTAAAAATCTTTGAAAAGTGCCTACAGAAAAAAACTTTCTTATACTTCAAAGTGACAGAGATGATAAAGACAAAGGATAATGTTGATTTAACTCCTCAACACAGATCCTAGATATTTGAGAAACTGGTTACAGTAAAAAAAAAAAAAAAAAAAAAAAAAAAAAAAAAAAAGCGGGGGGGGGGGTTTAAATATAACATATGTGCAAGATTGATAACTATTAACATTATACCTGAATGGTAATTGCAAGTCATTCTGCTTATAACATTTCTTCTGGAATCTCCAACCTTGACTAACTGGGAAGTCAATCAGTGGGACCACTAAAGGCCATGCGGTTGTGTTCCATTGTTTCAAAAGTAAAAAACGGCAATATTGAACATTGTTAAATGGCAATGACCATTTAAGGCTTTCTTTATTACATACAAAATGTTTCTCTTTCTTGTATCTTTATAGGAATTATTACTGTTGGCCTAACAGTAACCATCACAAATTAAAGCCAAGTGTTACTTATTATCTTGCTACATAGTAAGAGAACCCAGGTATAAAAAGACTTGGCTATCTAGGCTGAGTGCAGTTGCTCATGCCTGTCATCCCAGCACTTTAGGAGGCCAAGGCGGGCGGATCACCTGAGGTCAGTTTGAGACCAGCCTGGCCAATGTGGTGTAACCTCGTCTGTACTAAAAATACAAAAGTTAGCCAGGTGTGGTGGCACGTGCCTATAACCCCAGCTACTAGGGAGGCTGAGGCAGGAGAATCACATGAACCCGAGAGGTGGGGGTTTTAGTGAGTCAAGATCATACCATTTCACTCCAGCCTGGGCAACAAGAACAAAGCTCTGCCTCAAAAAAAAAAAAAAAAAAAAAAAAAAAAAAAAAAAAAAAAAAAAAAAAAAAGAAAAGAAAGAAAAGAAAAGAGTATCTGGTATTCCCAAGGTTTTATAGTAAGTTTAGTAGAGGAAAAAACATTAACGAAAGCCACATTCTGCCAATATCTAAGCTAATCTGTGTTTGGAACTAGTGGATGCTCTTTAACACAGATCATCTACAACCTATTTAGTAAGTTGTTGCCAAAATTATGTGCTGCTTGAAATAGTTTACAAAGACCTATGAAGTGGCTTTGGCATAGATTTATTCTATAAATTATTAAGCACCTGCCATGTGCCAAGCATTGTCCTAAGTATTATACTACATACAATAAATGACACAGAAAAAAAAAAATCAGTACATGTACTGTTGAAGTTTTATCTTAGTGTGGGAGAGGAACAAATCAAGCAACCCATAAATAAAATAATCCTAAATTGTTTTTAGTATTATGAAAGGAACTGAGACTCAATTGGGGCAATAATACTTTCTCCTTAGGAGACATCATAGGTTGTCAAATGACTTAAAAGACTAATGGCATTTACTGTCAGAGCCAAGGATGTAAAAATTTTGCAATATGGGGAAAGGGAAGGTGGCAGAGAGATAAGTCCCACAAAACAAATACCTGTCCTATCCAAAGTGCTGATAGTGTGCCACTGAGAAACCATATGCCTGGTTGAATTATCTAATACAGTAAATTTCCCAGTTAAAGATTCCTTCTATGAGAGGATTATTGTACTGGAAAATATAAAGGAAACAGAAGAAAACAAAAGATAGATTTTTTTTCCCGCTAATTACCCTGCAAATTAGGCTCAAACTATAATCGAAATTATACAAACATGCAATAGCTGAAAAAACAGACAGGGCAACAAATGCAGAATGATGTAACATTAATAAAGCATTTGCTGGTATAGAACTTAATAGCTTGAGGATATTTTGAGAAAAGGAAAAAACTAAGCCAAATTTTAAGAGGGCATGAATTGGCATATATGAGGAGAAAGGGGCTTTCTAACCAAAGAAAGAGACATGTAAAAACAGACATAAAGTCAAATCCTACCATGAGTGTGGTGGCCATCTGTGAGCAATTCTTGGTTGTACCTTCCCTAATTTTGATGTAAATTTTCCAGTCTGCCAAGATGAACTGTGTTTTTAAAAGCACCTGATTTTATTTCTGTTCTTCTTACCACTCCATTTTTCCTTATTTTTTAAAAGTTCTCTAGATACTCTTAATTCTGCTTCTTTAAGGTCATAAGTAGACTTTATTAACTTTCATATAAATGGTCCCCAGGCAGGATTATTCACATATCCTCTGCAATAGATTTAATTTACAAATGACCACAGAAGGCAAGTTCATTTACAGTCATTACAATTCTTGGGCAGTCTAACAAGCAAATATCAAGTTTTTTTTTTTTTTTTTTTTCTTTTCCATCAGCTGGCAGTAAAACTTAAAAAAAATCACTAATTCTTTTTTTTTTTTTTTTTTTTTTTTTTTTTTTTTTTTTTTTTTGAGACGGAGTCTCGCTCTGTCACCCAGGCTGGAGTGCAGTGGCCAGATCTCAGCTCACTGCAAGCTCTGCCTCCCGGGTTCACGCCATTCTCCTGCCTCAGCCTCCCAGGTAGCTGGGACTACAGGCGCCGCCACCTCGCCCGGCTAGTTTTTTGTAGTTTTTAGTAGAGACGGGGTTTCACTGTGTTAGCCAGGATGGTCTCGATCTCCTGACCTCGCGATCCGCCCGTCTCGGCCTCCCAAAGTGCTAGGATTACAGGCTTGAGCCACCGTGCCCGGCCAAAAATCACTAATTCTTGAAGAGCAATATTCAGACACAACAAAAACACATTCTTTTATAAAATGTTACAAATATCACTCCCTTTCTTTTATGGTGAAAGTCTCAGAGCTTTTACATTGAGTCTTTCCTGTGGTTACCCAATGAAACCCTTTACTGGATAGGATATTGTGACATTTCTATTCACAAAGTGGAAAATGAAGCGCTATCCAAAAGAATGGGGGTTGGAAGTGCCCCCATGATGTAGTCAATCAATGGTTTATGGAAAGAGAATTCAAAGGTATTTAAATTGTATGTAACACAGATGCTTTAAGCCATTAAGATTGCTTAGCAAGCCACACAAATACAAAAAGATATGTTTGTTACAAACCAGTTTAGAAGTTGATTTGAAAATAATGACACTATACTAAGATTCTTATGCCAACATTTATTTAAGTTTTATGAGGAACTAAACCAAAACGCTTGGGCTTATACACCTAAGGACGGTCAGGTTCTCTAGGATTTGCAGGGATTTGTTGTATCTTTTACTTATTTTTGAGGTTTTTTTTTTTTTTTTTTTTTTTGAGGCAAAGCTTGTATTTGCAGCAACAGAAAAGTGAAAGAACTTTAAAGAATATATTCAATATTTTCTCAGAGTCGAGTACTAATGTGAAAAATTAGAAAACCTAAGGAAGCGGCAGCAAGATGGGCTTCTAAAATATAGCCATTCAGTCACTGGCTTGCTGCCAACTCAAAACCTGGAAAGACATCTTGAAACCTTTAAATACCATAATTTTCAGCTGTAGGGAATTCTCTCTATGTTATCAATGTACTAAAAAATCAATGTACTAAAAAAAAATTCTTTTATAGGTTTCCAGGTCCAAGGTAAATGCATTTTAGGAGATGTTTATTTGAAAGCATTTTGCTGCTTTCCTAAAGAGTCCATTTCAAGTAAGATGAGGTCAAATGGAGTTCAGATGAGTTTGTACCAGTAAATGTACGAATGAAGCAAGAACAGAATTTGTACCTCGACGTGACAAAACATGGTTACACAAGAAGTATTTTTTCACAACTAGTTTATACATTTTATTTTAATTGTTATTGTTTAAATATCCAAATTATCACTGACCAAATTATCAAACAAGTGAGTTTCAAAATGCTTTTAAAGAATTTTAGGGGGGTGGAGCAAGATGGCCTAATAGGAACAGCTCCAGTCTCTAGCTCCCAGCGCAAGCAACACAGAAGACAGGGAATTTCTGCATTTTCAACTGAGGTACTGTGTTCATCTCACTAGGGAGTGCCGGACAATCGGGGCTGTTTAGCTGGTGCAGCCCGACCAGCTAAAGCTGAAGCAGGGTGAGCCATCGCCTCACCTGGGAAGCGCAAGGGGGAAGGGAATCCCATTTCCAGGCTAGGGGAACTGAGACACACAACACCTGGAAAATCGGGTAACTACCACCCCAAAACTGCACTTTATCAAGGGTCTTAGCAAACGGGCACACCAGGAGATTATATCCCACACCTGGCCGGTAGGGTCCCATGCCCATGGAGCCTCCCTCATTGCTAGCACCCGCAGTCTGTGATCTAACCACAAGGCAGCAGCGAGGCTGGAGGAGGGGTGCCCGCCATTGCTGAGGCTTAAGTAGGTAAACAAAGCCGCTGGGAAGCTCGAACTGGGTGGAGCTCACAGCAGCTCAAGGAAGCCTGCCTGTCTCTGTAGACTCCACCTCTGGGGGCAGGGCACAGCTAAACAACAACAACAACAACAACAACAACAACAAAGCAGCAGAAACCTCTGCACACGCAAACAACTCTGTCTGACAGCTTTGAAGAGAGCAGTGGATCTCCCAACACGGAGGTTGAGATCTGAGAACAGACAGACTGCCTGCTCAAGTGGGTCCCTGACCCCTGAGTAGCCTAACTGGGAGAAATCCCACACTAGGGGCAGTCTGACACCCCACACCTCACAGGGTGGAGTACACCCCTGAGAGGAAGCTTCCAAAGTAAGATTCAGACAGGTACACTCGCTGTTCAGAATATTCTATCTTCTGCAGACTCTGCTGCTAATATCCAGGCAAACAGGGTCTGGAGTGGACCTCAAGCAATCTCCAACAGACCTACAGCTGAGGGTCCTGACTGTTAGAAGGAAAACTAACAAACAGGAAGGACACCCACACCAAAACCCCATCAGTACATCACCATCATCAAAGACCAGAGGCAGATAAAACTACAAAGATGGGGAAAAAGCAGGGCAGAAAAGCTGGAAATTCAAAAAATAAGAGCACATCTCCCCCTGCAAAGGAAGGCAGCTCAACGCCAGCAACAGATCAAACCTGGACGGAAAATGACTTTGATGAGACAAGAGAAGAAGGCTTCAGTCCATCAAACTTCTCAGAGCTAAAGGAGGAATTACGTACCCAGCGCAAAGAAACTAAAAATCTTGAAAAAAGAGTGGAAGAATAGATACTAGAATAATTAATGCAGAGAAGGCCATAAATGAACTGACAGAGATGAAAACCATGACACGAGAAATACGTGACAAATGCACGAGCTTCAGTAACCAACGCGATCAACTGGAAGAAAAAGTATCAGCGATTGAGGATCAAATGAATGAAATGAAGCGAGAAGAGAAATCTAAAGAAAAAAGAAGACAAAGAAATGAACAAAGCCTGCAAGAAGTATGGGATTATGTAAAAAGACCAAATCTATGTCTGATTGGGGTGCCTGAAAGTGAGGGGGAAAATGGAACTAAGTTGGAAAACACTCTTCAGGATATCATCCAGGAGAACTTCCCCAACCTAGTAGGGCAGGCCAACATTCAAATTCAGAAAATACAGAGAACGCAAAAACACAAAGATACTCCTCCAGAAGAGCAACTCCAAGACACATAATTGCCAGATTCACCAAAGTTGAAATGAAGAAAAAAATCTTAAGGGCAGCCAGAAAGACCGGGTTACACACAAAGGTAAGCCCATCAGACTAATAGCAGATCTCTCGGCAGAAACTCTACAAGCCAGAAGAGAGTGGGGGCCAATATTCAATGTTCTTAAAGAAAAGAATTTTCAACCCAGAATTTCATATCCAGCCAAACTAAGTTTCATAAGTGAAGGAGAAATAAAATCCTTTACAGATAAGCAAATGCTTAGAGATTTTGTCACCACCAGGCCTGCCTTACAAGAGACCCTGAAGGAAGCACTAAACATGGAAAGGAACAACCGGTACCAGCCATTGCAAAAACATGCCAAAATGTAAAGACCATCGAGGCTAGGAAGAAACTGCAGCAACTAACGAGTAAAATAACCAGTTAATATCATAATGGCAGGATCAAGTTCACACATAACAATATTAACCTTAAATGTAAATGAAATAAATGGTCCAATTAAAAGACACAGACTGGCAAACTGGATAAAGAGTCAAGACCCATCAGTTTGCTGTATTCAGGAGACCCATCTCACATGCAGAGACATACCTAGGCTCAAAATAAAGGGATGGAGGAATATCAACCAAAAAAGCAGGTGTTGCAATCCTTGTCTCTGATAAAACAGACTTTAAACCATCAAAGATCAAAAGAGACAAAGAAGGACATTATATAATGATAAAGGGATCAATTCAACAGGAAGAGCTAACTATCCTAAATATATATGCACCCAATACAGGAGCACCCAGATTCATAAAGCAAGTCCTTAGAGACTTAAACTCCCATACAAAAATAATGGCAGATTTCAACACCCCACAGTCAACATTAGAAAGATCAATGAGACAGAAAGTTAACAAGGATATCCAGGTATTGAACTCATCTCTGCAGCAAGCGGACCTAATAGACATCTACAGAACTCTCCATCCCAAAACAAGAGAATATACATTCTTCTCAGCACCACATCACACTTATTCCAAAATTGACCACATAATTGGAAGTAAAGCACTCCTCAGTAAATGTAAAAGAACAGAAATTATAACAAACTGTCTCTCAGACCACAGTGAAATCAAACTAGAACTCAGGACTAAGAAACTCAATCAAAATCGCTGAACTACATGGAAACTGTATAACCTGCTCCCGAATGACTACTGCGTACATAACGAAATGAAGGCAGAAATAAAGATGTTATCTTAAACCAATGAGAACAAAGATACAACATAGCAGAATCTCTGGGACACATATAAAGCAGTGTGTAGAGGGAAATTTATAGCACTAAATGCCCACAAGAGAAAGCTGGAAAGATCTAAAATGGACACTCTAACATCACAATTAAAAGAACTGGAGAAGAAAGAGCAAACACATTCAAAAGCTAGCAGAAGGCAAGAAATAACTAAGATCAGAGCAGAACTGAAGGAGATAGAGACACAACAAACCCTCCAAAAATCAATGAATCCAGGAGTTGGTTTTTTGAAAATATCAACAAAATTGACAGACCGCTAGCAAGACTAATAAAGAAGAAAAGAGAGAAGAATCAAATAAATGCAATAAAAAATGATAAAGGGGATATCACCACTGACCCCACAGAAATACAAACTACCATCAGAGAATACTATAAACACCTCTATGCAAATCAACTAGAAAATCTAGAAGAAATGGATAATTTCCTGGACACTTACACTCTCCCAAGACTAAACCAGGAAGAAGCTGAATCCCTGAATAGACCAATAGCAGGCTCGGAAATTGAGGCAATAATTACTAGCCTACCAACCAAAAAAAGTCCAGGACCAGATGGATTCACAGCTGAATTCTACCAGAGGTACAAGGAGGAGCTGGTACCATTCCTTCTGAAACTATTCCAATCAATTGAAAAAGAGGGAATCCTCCCTAACTCATTTTATGAGGCCAACATCATCCTGATACCAAAGCCAGGCAGAGATATAACAAAAAAAGAGAGTTTTAGACCAATATCCGTGATGAACATCGATGTAAAAGTCCTCAATAAAATACTGACCAACCGGATCCAGCAGCACATCAAAAAGCTTATCCACCATTATCAAGGTGGCTTCATCCCCGGGATGCAAGGCTGGTTCAACATATGCAAATCAATAAACGTAATCCAGCATATAAACAGAACCAAAGACAAAAAGCACACGATTATCTCAATAGATGAAGAAAAGGCCTTTGACAAAATTCAACAGCCCTTCATGCTAAAATCGCTCAATAAATTCAGTATTGATGGAACGTATCTCAAAATAATAAGAGTTATTTATGAAAAACCCACAGCCAATATCATACTGAATGGGCAAAACCTGGAAAAATTCCCGTTGAAAACTGGCACAAGACAGGGATGCCCTCTCTCACGAGTCCTATTCAACATAATGTTGGAAGTTCTGGCTAGGGCAATCAGCCAAGAGAAAGAAATCAAGGGTATTCAGTTAGGAAAGAAGAAGTCAAATTGTCCCTGTTTGCAGGTGACATGATTGTATATTTAGAAAACCCCACTGTCTCAGCCCAAAATCTCTTTAAGCCGATAAGAAACTTCAGCAAAGTCTCAGGATATAAAATTAATGTGCAAAAATCACAAGCATTCTTATACACCAGTAACAGACAAACAGAGAGCCAAATAATGAATGATCTTCCATTAACAATTGCTTCAAAGAGAATAAAATACCTAGGAATCCAACTTACAGGGGATGTAAAGTTCAAGGAGAACGACAAACCACTGCTCAGTGAAATAAAAGAGGACACAAACAAATGGAAGAACATACCATGCTCATGGATAGGAAGAATCAATATCGTGAAAATGGCCATACTGCCCAAGGTTATTTATAGATTCAACGCCATCCACATCAAGCTACCAATGAGTTTCTTCACAAGATTGGAAAAAACTGCTTTAAAGTTCATATGGAACCAAAAAGGAGCCCGCATTGCCAAGGCAATCCTAAGTCAAAGGAACAAAGCTGGAGGCATCACGCTACCTGACTTCAAACTATACTACAAGGCTACAGCAACCAAAACAGCATGGTACTGGTACCAAAACAGAGATATAGACCAATGGAACACAATAGAGTCCTCAAAAATAATACCACACATCTACAGCCATCTGATCTTTGACAAACCTAATAAAAACAAGAAATGGGGAATGGATTCCCTATTTAACAAATGGTGCTGGGAAAATTGGCTAGCCATAAGTAAAAAGCTGAAACTGGATGCTTTCCTTACTCCTTATATGAAAATTAATTCAAGATGGATTAGAGACTTAAATGTTAGACCTAATATCATAAAAACCCTAGAAGAAGACCTCAGTAATACCATTCAGGACAAAGGCATGGGCAAGGACTTCATGTCTAAAAAACCAAAAGCAATGGCAACAAAAGCCAATGTTGACAAATGGGATCTAATTAAACTGAAGAGCTTCTGCACAGCAAAAGAAACTATCATCAGAGTGAACAGGCAACCTACAGAATGGGAGAAAATTTTTGCAGTCTACTCATCTGAGAAAGGGCTAATATCCAGAACCTACAAAAAACTCAAACAAATTTACAAGAAAAAAACAAACAACCCCATCAAAAAGTAGGCAAAGGATATGAACAGACATTTCTCAAAAGAAGATATTCATACAGCCAACAAACACATGAAAAAATGCTCATCATAACTGGCCGTCAGAGAAATGCAAATCAAAACCACAATTGAGATACCATCTCACACCAGATAGAATGGCAATCATTAAAAAGTCAGGAAACAACAGGTGCTGGAGAGGATGTGGAGAAATAGGAACACTTTTACACTGTCGGTGGGATTGTAAACTAGTTGACCATTATGGAAAACAGTATGGCGATTCCTCAAGGATCTAGATCTAGAAGTGCCATATGACGCAGCCATCCCATTACTGGGGATATACCCAAAGGATTATAAATCATGCTGCTATAAAGACACATGCACAGGTATGTTTATTGCGGCACTATTCACAATAGCAAAGACTTGGAATCAACCCAAATATCCATCAGTGACAGACTGGATTAAGAAAATGTGGCACATATACACCATGAAATACTATGCAGCCATAAAAAAGGATGAGTTTGCATCCTTTGTAGGGACATGGATGCAGCTGGAAACCATCATTCTTAGCAAACTATCACAAGAACAGAAAACCAAACACCGCATGTTCTCACTCATAGGTGGGAACTGAACAATGAGATCACTTGGACTCGGGAAGGGGAACATCACACACCGGGGCCTATCATGGGGAGGAGAGGGGGGAGGGATTGCATTGGGAGTTATACCTGATGTAAATGACGAGTTGATGGGTGCTGACGAGTTGATAGGTGCCGTACACCAAAATGGCACAAGTATACATATGTAACAAACCTGCATGCTATGCACATGTACCCTAGAACTTAAAGTATGATAATAACAATAAAAAAAGAATTTTAACTGAACATAATTTCTATATATACATGGGTTTTCTCGTCATATCAGGAAAAAATATATCATAAAGATGGAAACCTTCATGAATACATTTATTCTACTGTAACATTTTATTTAACTTAAATTGATGGCAACATAGAGTCTTGTTTAGCTAGGGATTAATGAAATCAAAATTTCCTTACTTTTTAAAAAGTCCTGAATAACTCCTAGCCCATTCCCTTCATCGTGGCTTCACTGATAAAATAATAACAGTTGCAGCTCTAGTTCAAACTTGCATCATAGCTGGCAGCTAATAACAGATTCCAGGAAAAATCTCAGGCCCAAATGGCTGGAAGATAAACAGGTATTAGGGCAAATAGTGAACATGATAGAGGGCTGAATAGATAGTAAGGGTTAAAATGTTGGAGCAGGACACCTAAAACCAGGTGAGTGGTAAACAGAGAAGCTGTACATCAGTACCAACCAGACGAGCGTTAGTTTGAAACCTGGGATGACCAGAGACAAAGACTCAGACCAAAGAGAACACCAGGAGCCTCAACACCAAGGACATTTAGCAGCATGGAGTCCAAGGAACTGTCTAGCAACCAGGAAAGCCACTCCCCACACATCCTGTGCTACAAGCTGGCAAATCCCATCAGTAAAATCTTCAAAATATATTCAGAATCTGGTCACTATTTACCATATGTATGCTAGCTCAAGCTTCTACCATATCTTGCCTGGATTTTTAACCTAATCTTTTACAATGTAATCTCAGCACGGAAGTTAGAAGTAGTCTTTTATAATTCAATCTGATCCACTTCTGAAATCTTTTATGTAGCCAACAGACATATGAAAAAATGCTCATCATCACTAGTCATCAGAGAAATGCAAATCAAAATCACAATGAGATACATCTCATGCCAGTTAGAATGGCAATCATTAAAAAGTCAGGAAACAACAGATGCTGGAGAGGATGTGGAGAAATAGGAATGCTCTTACACTGTTGGTGGGAGTGTAAATTAGTTCAACCATTGTGGAAGACAGTGTGGAGATTCCTCAAGGATCTAGAACCAGAAATACCATTTGACCCAGCAATCCCATTACTGGATATATACCCAAAGAATTCTATATTATGCTACCATAAAGACACATGCACATGTATGTTTATTGCAGCACTATTCACAATAGCAAAGACTTGGAACCAACCCAAATGTCTGTCAATGATAGACTGGATTAAGAAAATGTGGCACATATACACCATGGAATACTATGCAGCCATAAAAATGGATGAGTTCATGTCCTTTGCAGGGACATGGATTAAACTGGAAACCATCATTCTCAGTAAACTATCACAGGGACAGAAAACCAAACACTGCATGTTCTCACTCATAAGTGGGAGTTGAACAATGAGAACACATGGACATGGGGCAGGGAATATCACACACCCCAGGCCTGTCAGTGGGTGGGAGCCTGGGGGAGGGATAGCATTAGGAGAAATAACTAATGTAAATGATGAGTTGATGGGTGTGGCAAACCAACATCGCACATGTATACCTATGTAACAAACCTGCACGTTGTGCACATGTACCCTAGAACTTAAAGTATAATTAAAAAAAAAAAAAATTCAAGTCTGATCAAGTCCTCTGCTTAAAACTCTGCATTGGATTCCCATCTCACTCAGAATAAAATCCAAAATCATTACAACTGATAAGGTCCTATGGGTTTGCTCCCCATCCCCATTGGCTCTCTGAACCCATCTGCTTCTACATTATCCTTGATTCCTCTAGGCACTGGCCTCTCACCTGTTTCTAGCATGTCCGCAAGTTGTGCGCTTGCTCTTGCTGTTACTTCTACTTGGAATATTTTTTTTCCCAGATAACCTCTTAACTAACCCTCGTATCTCTTTCATGTCTTCATTCAGAACTTACCTTCTCAACAAGACCTTCCCTTATCTATCATTTTATTTAATACTGAGAATGTATTCTCTTCTCCCACACTGACTCCTAATTCCCCTTGCTGCTTCTAATTTTTCTTCTGTCCATAACACTTACCTTTCCATAGACATTAATAAGGGCCTATTTATCAGGTTTATTGATCATTTTGTATCTGTCCTTGATAGAATGCAAGCACAACGAGGGCAGGAATCTTTCTCTTTTCATTAACTAATCTATCTGAAGTTCCTAGAACAGTATCCAGCCCATAGAAAAGATCAATAATTATTATTTGTTCCATAAATGAAGGTATCCACAAGCATTAAATAGTTTTGTTTTGCACCAAAAATTGTTTTAAGGTCATTTATTAGCTTAATTTTTTAACATTTTGTAATTGTTTATCATTAAAAACTCCCTTTTTTTTCATTTTAAGATGATACTCAAGCTCCTATATGCAAAAGTATTCTTCTCAAGATAATTCCCCAGCTTCTGAATCTACTCCTCCCTGGACTTGTGTTACTGAGTCATAGTTATTGTCTCTTTGAAAATTCTTATTAAACATTTGTAATGGTGACAATTAACATTTTTCTAGCAATTTATGGCTTTGTAATACACTTTATGCACATAATGTATTTGATTCACTAAAAAGGAATTACTATTACCAAAAGACCTTTTAGTTTCTTGGTTTAAATTGAAATATATCTATTATACACACACAT
This sequence comes from Rhinopithecus roxellana, assembly GCF_007565055.1. Lineage (NCBI taxonomy): Eukaryota > Metazoa > Chordata > Mammalia > Primates > Cercopithecidae > Rhinopithecus > Rhinopithecus roxellana. The sequence continues at coordinate 126,094,410 of NC_044551.1, read as the reverse complement.
ATATATATGCGCACACACACGTATATATGCCCATATAAACCATTTAAAAATATATATATATATATATTTAGGTTAAAATATATATATATTTAGGTTAAATATATGCATGTATTTAGGTTTATATATTATTATATATATATATGTTTTTAGGCTAAAATATATATATATATATATATATATATATATTATATATATATTTAGGTTTAAACCAAGAAACTGAAAAGTCTTTTGGTAATAGTAATTT